>NC_135622.1:41889551-43139551 GCF_053574225.1 Canis aureus
CCTTCCATCTGCCCACAAAAATGAGCCACATGTCCTCTGTCTGAGCTCCTTCAGATCCATCAGGGATGTCCCTCCACACATTGGTGCTTCAGTGGCAGTGGGACGTAGGGACAGGAGCCAGAGAACCCACACTGACCAGCTGGCGATAGAGCACAGAGGCCGGAAATGGGGTACGGGGTGGTCTTCTCCGCCTCAACCCAGAGCTGATCCTCCCTTCTTGTCACCAGTGATGGAGGGCCACGGGGAAGTGAATATTAAGCATTATCTAAACTGCAGCCACTGTGAGGGAGACGAGTGCCACATGGACCCAGAAAGCCACAAGGTCATCTGCTTCTGTGATCACGGGACAGTGCTGGCTGAGGATGGCGTCTCCTGCATCGGTAGGAGGGACGTGAGGGCGGTGACAGGGAAGGGGCCCAGAGTGTGAACCCGCAGGGGCTGCGGCTAGTTTCACCATCTGGGACGCCCCAGGTGCAGTTTTGTCAGCGCTCTGACCCGTCTGACTGTCCCAACACGGGTGCTCTGAGGACTGGGCAGACGGTCCTGTGTGTGAAAGGCAGGTAGGGGCTCATGAAGGACCCCTCACTTGTCTCATCCCACCCCTAACCCAGGGCATCAACCCTCACATCCCCACCAAGGGGCCATCCTGCCTGCACTGGAACACCCCCAGTGCCAGGGACCTCGCACTCCCAAGGCACGCTGATCCGTCAAGAGTGCCAGAGTCGCATCCTGTGCCTTTCCATTTCCACCCTGAGGTTTGCTACTTGCAGAACCTCTCAGGCGCTGCAGGGTTGGAAGACAGAGCTGTGTCCTCCTCCTGCAAGTCTCCAGATGAAAAAAAAAACCCATTTGCTTCCATCAGTTCACACAGGACAGTTTTATGTCTCTTTCCTATCTGTGTCCCACATCTGTGAGTATTCTGGTGACCAGTGTCCATGCGAGATGTCTTGTCCAGGACCAGGCAGGGGATCCCAGTGCAACCAGACCCCCCCACCCCCGTCAGTCTGGGCCCAGTGCTCTGGGGGCCCCAGGCAGTAACTCAGCCTCCAAGTGTTCCTGATGGGTCCCCTCTGTGCCAGGGTCGTACAGAGTCTGTACTGGTCACCTCAGGCCTCTGAATCTCTTCCATAACCACCACTGGTCCCCCTGTCATCCTGCCATTGTGCAGTTAATGTTTGGGATCAATGTCCAGAATTTGACATTTATCCCTGTCACATGTTTCCTCCACCCAGAAGCTATTAAAATTTGTTAACCAGAATCAGCCCATTTCCTGCCCCTGGCCCTCTGCAAAAGAAGGCCTTCAGGGTCTGGAAGGAGCAGGTGGTGCTTGTCCTGGAGAGGGAGGGTATTTCTGCCTTGGAGCTAGCACCGAGGATGACCAGCATGGTCACCGGTGCCCCATGGGGACCTTTCTTGCAGTATCCCCCACCCCAGAGCCCCACCTGCCACTCTCACTGGTCCTGTCCGTCGTGACCTCAGCCCTCGTGGCCGCCCTGGTCCTGGCTTTCTCCGGCATCATGATTGGTGAGTGTGCCAGAGCCCTGGGGCTTCCAGGGGCGGGGTGGGAGGGGTGTGGAAGGGGCCAAGGAAGGCAGATCTGGTGAGACAGAGCAACATTCAGCCTTTGCCATGGAGGCAGAGATGTCACTGTGGGTGGGGGGTGATTAGGGCCGCCCAGGCCAGCCTGAAACAGAAGCCCCCTGCCCCAACCCCCAGCACCACTTCTGTTTCCTAGCTGAACTGCCGCTTCCACTCCTTGACCTCCCCCTAGAGCCTTCTAGAGGCACTCTGCTGAGGAGGACACAGTAGCCAAAGCTTACCCCCAACCCCAGAGTTCACTTCCAGCTGCCGCCAGACATAGTGCAAAGGGCTTCAGGGGACATAGGGTTTGGCTCACTCCCCAGAGAACACCTCCAGCCTCACCCATCCCCACATCAAGCAGGCAATGCAAAGTTGGCTTCTCAGTATTTCTGTTAGGCCTGTGAGCCAAGGTGAGCGGAGAGGTCTCGGCGCTGTCCAGCCAGGCTCTCACTGCGGGAGGTGCCCAGGGCAGGTGGGCAGGGACATGAAGGAAGGCAGAGGGGAAGGCTCAGTACCGGCAGCTCTTTCAGACCAGCCCCTTTAGGGCAGTTGGGGGCTGGTAAGGGGTGCGTAAGTCCCATATGATGCCATCTTTCAAAGGGACAGGATGATGAAAGCTAACGCTTGTTGCACACCACATGCCAGGTGATTTACACATTTTAGTTCACTGAATCCTCACTTGACGCTCTGAGCATGCTTGGTCCATTTGAGAGAGGAGGGGCCTGAATACACAGCCGTCGACTCACTTGCCCTGGCCCATAACTGGGGGCACTGGGCTTTCAAAACACAATCCACGCTGTGCATCACAGTTTCATCCTGTGTCCCAACGGACTTGGCCCCACGGAATATTCTCACAGATATATAGTAACAGCAGCAATGATGGTCACTTGCACCGGTAGAGTTTTTCAAAGCCATTTTACGTTGGTGAATTCATTTCATTATTTGTTAGAATCACTAAGTGTGATGGAAATGTTCAGATCCCAGAGGAGGAGATGGAGATCCAGGAAGGCTTCCTGGAGGAGGTAGCCCATGCTGGGCTTCAAGGGCCAGGCTGCCTGGCCCAGGCCACGTTGTAGCTAACCTTCATCTGCCTGTAGTGTACCGCCGGAAACACCAGGAGCTGCAGGCCATGCAGATGGAGCTCCAGAGCCCCGAGTATAAGCTGAGCAAGCTCCGTACCTCGACCATCATGACTGACTACAACCCCAACTACTGCTTTGCTGGCAAGACCTCGTCCATCAGTGACCTGAAGGAGGTGCCTCGGAAAAACATCACCCTCATCCGGTGAGTGCCCCCCTGCCACTGTACTCCGGGGTGGTGCGGGTGTGGGAGGAGTTCAGGCTGGATGGTCATCCCCACACCATGGATTTTTCCAGCCGCAGGAGGCCAGCACAACCACCCCTCAGGGCAGTTCCAGCCCTCCCAGGTTTAATGCTTAGGGCCATTTGGAGAGGTATTTAACTGTTTAACACCCCATATATTCACGGGGTTTGCACAATGAATGGAGAGCAAGACAGGGAACCAGAACATTCCTCGAAGTCCCCTGAAGTGCCCCCTCCCAAGTCTTCTCGGCCCCTCATTCTCCAGGTGGAGCAAAGTGTCCTCCTCTGAGCTTCCAGGGCACCCCATGCCTTCCTCCATCATTTACTGAGCACACTCTACAGGAATGTCTGCCAAGGATCTGTCCCTCCCCAAGAAGTGGGAGCCTCTCCCCGGGCAGGGCCCTGTCCTCTTCACCCCTATGACCCTGACGGATATCAAAGACCTAGTTCGTCTTCATTGAATAATAAGGCAGGGGAGGCCTGGCATTGTATGGCAAAGCAGGTGGAGGGTGTTACTCCTCAGTTTGCAGGAAACCCCCTGCCTCTTGTGTGCCTTTCTCCTGGCCCCCACCCCGCCCCCTCTGCCTGACCTTGCCTTTTCCTTTGCACAGGGGACTGGGCCACGGTGCGTTTGGGGAGGTGTATGAGGGTCAGGTGTCTGGAGTGCCCAGCGACCCGAGCCCCCTGCAAGTGGCCGTAAAGGTAAGAGGCGGCTCCATCATGGCCCTGATCTTGGCCGGCAGTCTCTATGGCCTCAGCTCTTGGACCACACACCCTCTTACCCCTGCGGCTCACAGCCTCCTCCTCCTTTCCACCCTCCCCTTCTGTACCCAGACGCTGCCTGAGGTGTGTTCTGAACAGGACGAACTGGATTTCCTCATGGAAGCCCTGATTATCAGGTAAATAAAGCCACAGAGAGACGCCCCCTGTTAGATGTTTCTGTCTCCAAAGGAAATGGTGTTGTCCTCCAGCGTCCCCTTCCTCCCCACCAGGAGGCTCCCTAAGATTTTAACACATCTTACCAGAGTGAAATAGCCCCAGGTGGTTGTCTGAGAAGAAAAATCTCTGTGGCCTAATAACCAGAGGGATATCCCTCTGCCTTCCACTAGCACCCCTGTGTCACCCAGTGGGATGTTCCCCAACCCCCCCCCCCTTTTCTGAATAGAGCATGCTAATTGTTGCCAGTGGAAGACACACTTACTCCCCAGGTAACTTTTCGACAAAGCCCCTCCCCAGTTCCAGCTCTTAGATCTTGTGTAAAGACCCGCGGGCCTAACTGATGAATTCTTGAACACTACCTCTGAAACTAATGATGTGCTGTATATTGGCTGATTGAATTTAAGTAAAATAATTTAATTTAAAAAACAAAAAAAGAAGTGTGCCCCTAGATGTGATGGAGGCCACCGCATCCTGTTCCCCACCAGCTGGCTTACACCCTTCAACGTGTGACTCTGGCGTCCCCTAACTAGGAATCTCAGTGCCCAGGGCTTGGGAGGGCATGTGCTCCGGCCGCAGACCACCTTAAGGAGGACACAGGTGCTTGACCTTGAGATCTCGCCACACTCATAGCCTCCTGTTATGCTGGAGAGCCTCAAACATCCAGACACATGCGAGTGGCCTCGGGTCCCTCCCCCCCCCCCCCCGCGTGAAAGTGGACAGTATGTGAGGTGCCTGTGTTGTCCACAGAAGGATGCACAGCAGGGTCAGGGCCTTGCTTTAAGGGTAACCTATTGTCTGATTACACATGTAATACATGATTATTGAACAACACTTGGGAAGTGTAAGATGATATGGAAGGAGGCCCAAATCACCCAGTCTCACTCTTGCTGATAACCCGCCACTATTCTATTTCAGCATAGAGCCATGTAGACCTTCGGCTCTGCGTGTGTGTGTCCAGACGGAGTTCACCCGCCCCCCTGCCCCACACGTCCTAACAGGATCACATTAGCAAGAAAACCCAAATCGTAGGGCCTCTCGGCCAGACTTACTCCGTCCCCATGAGCACCCATGGGGGAGGCACGCACAGGCCTCTTCCTCACTCTCTTTCACACACGGTCTCCTGGCAGGGTTCACTCGGTCCCCAGAGGAAGCAGTTCCTTCAGCTCCTCTGCCTGACGCGTCCTCGAAGAACTCACACATGAATCCTAGCAAGCAGTCCACGCACCACTGTCCCCACTGTCCCAGACCCTGGCCGCTCTCTCGTCCCGCCTGCCCTCTGACCCCACCTCCTTACTAAGTACCTGTGCAGCAGCCTCCTGCCTCCAACCAAACACTCTCATGCAGACTGGACTCCTGCCCGGCCTGCCCTCTGGTTCTCGCACCTGCTCAGGAGTGAGAGCCCCCCCCGGCCTAGGCTGGGCATGGGACCCGGCTACCCACATGACAGAAGGCATTTACATAATGCAGCTGCTGAAAACATAACTTTGCATCCTGCTCTTCCTCCTTAAGATTTTCCCAGACTCAGCTCAGTTAAATTTGGTTACTCCCCTCTGCTCTGCAGCAAATTCAACCACCAGAACATCGTGCGCTGTATCGGGGTGAGTCTGCAAGCCCTGCCTCGATTTATCCTCCTGGAGCTCATGGCAGGAGGAGACCTCAAGTCCTTCCTCCGGGAGACCCGCCCTCGCCCGGTGAGTGAGAACCAGTCTTGCCCTAGTGGTTGGAGCCAGGGAATGGAGCAGAGGGCGGGAGGGGCAAGAGTGGGCAGCCTGAGAAGCAACCTACTCAGTGGGACCGAGGGAGTCAGCCCTGGGGCTTGTATCTGGGGGAATGGCCAGGAGAGATTGCACAGAAGGTGGACGAGGGCTGAGCCCACCCTGGGGAGCTTGAGCAGGGCTTGTGCAATGGGGCCTCCAGCCTGAATCCCTTTTTGTGACCTGCTGATTCCGAGAATTAGGGACAAGCACAGAGGAGGACTTTCATGCCAGCCATGCCATTAATTCAACTGACTTGGGGACAGGACATTCTACATCTACTCATTCTGGACCCCACTAACCTCATTTCTTAAGTGGGGACATCCTGACCTTGTACCTTTACTGTCAAAATAAAATACTATAATATTTATGAAGGTTCTGCATGTGTGTCATGATTAAGGGGCTGGAGCTTGGGGGAGTGAAGAAACCTGGGCGGACCCAGGAATGCCACCCACCCCCATCCACCAACCCTAGTTAGACAACCATGTGGCTTAGGACTGTGAAGCCCGTAACCACAGGATCGGCACTGTGAAATCCAAGGGCTGGACTAGAATCTTTCTAAGGTGGTTCTAAGTTATAAGACATAGCACATGGGGCATGCCCAGAGTCCAGCTGCCCACTCCTGTCACTGCCGGGGTCTTCAGGAGGCTCTGGGCACCAGGAACTGGAGCAGAGAAGAACCCTGAGCTAGGACCCAGAAGTTTCCTCAAGTAGCTGTGGACCATGAAGAGCATGAGGAAGACTTGCACCCTCCCCACCCCCAGGAAAGCAGAAGAAGACGACAGCAGCCTTGCTACAGAAAGCCCAGAACTGAACACTGTGCTCTCTGGGACTCAGACGGGAGGTGGATACCGTGAAAGATCACGCCTGCTCTAATCCCCATGGTCGGTCAGACTGAAGTTAGAATACCTTAGCCCTGGGAGCCTCCCTACGATGCCTACAAGCTCCTGGGTGACCTGTCTCAGCACCTAAGAAGAATCCAGTCTAACTTCCTGAAAAGACGAGTGTGTGCACACCTGAGCGCCCCTGGCAGGGGGATGGGGGGAAGGGGGAGAAGGACCAACCCCATCCCATAATTACCCTCATCCACATTATCTTCGTCTTCCTCCTAATTGCCACATTTCTGAAAGTCACCCTGTGAAGTAGACGGCGTAGATCTCACCTTAATTGTACAGATAAGAACACTGTGGCTCAGAGAGGTTATGTGACTTCCTGAGGCCAAACAGGAAGCGGCAGAGCTGAGACTGGAACTCAGAACTTGGGATTCCTGATTTCGGGGCTCTCTCCAACCTACCATGCTGTTTATCCCAATGTGCTCTTTGGGGAGCCATGCAGTGCCAAGACGAGGTTGGGTCACTGAAAACCAATACCACCAGCCGTGCAGACATCTCTGCAGGGTACGGACACCAGGTTTTCCCACCACCACTCAGCAAGGCAGAGCCTTCAGCTCTTGTGCTCTGAGATTCTCGGCAGTGCTTGTAGCAGAGGTCAAATGGGGACACATAGCATCACATTTTGGGAAGAGGCCTAGCTCTGGGTTTCCCACTGGACATTCTTAAGGCTTGAGAAGGAAGTACTGTGCATGCCAAGGACAGATTTCCTCATAAAGGGGAAATCCCCATACCTGGCCAGCCCAAGGGCATTGTGGGTGGGGATCTTCCCTCTCTTTTGGAGGCAAAAACATCTTTTGATGATAAAGAGGATCTGTATATTGTCCCAAAGAATGGAGTACCAGCAAAGAAAAACAGGTCGTTCATACCTCAACCACCTTCTACCCCTGTGTCACCCTAAAGAGACTCAGAACGAGGAGCCTGATCTAATTCCAAGTTGTGACCTCGAACTGCAGGCACTGCCCAGGGGATGCCCACAGCCAGAAGATGATCGACTCTCCTTGGAAGAGCCGCTTCTGAGGGTCAGGATCCCACTCACCAAATCCACTCTTCTAACCCTTGACCCCACTCTTCTTCTGTGTGGCTCTCCTTGCCCGCCACACACCCCAAATCCTGGTAGCACCCCAATCATCCTGCTCCTCACCTTCATGCACACCCACCCATCCCAGGCGAGCTGGTCCTTCTGGGGATGCCTGCCCACAAGAGGTGATTTTAAGTGCTGGATGATAGCTCTCCAGAGCGAGCCCGTGCCCATGTGTTTGTGGCAGCAGCTACCCTGGGCATTTGGGAGACTTGCTAGGCATGATGCATTCTCAGAACCACAAAATCCAGGTTAGCTGTGTGAGGATCAGGTTGACTGTGAGAAAGGAACATGCATTGTGGTGGACAGAGGGGGCTACACCAGTAACCCTTCACAGAATGAAGGAGGGAGGGACTGGCTGGTGGGCATCGCAGCTGGAGAAATATACACACCAAAAGATGGTGGGTAGAGTTGTGACACTCTCTGGATTCAAAGGCCTGAGTTCCAGCTGGCTCACTTGTTTGAAGCCCCCAAGACTCTCGGGGCTTACCCGATGACCTGCTGTGTGCAGGTGCTTAGCTAGGCATTCGGAGTCAGACAAGGTCTATGGTCTTCTCCTCCTGCCATCCCTGAGGTCCAGCAGTTCCATAGATGATCAGGATCGAAGGACCTCAGAGATGGTCCACCTAAGAGGCTCTGGCTTCAGATGACATATGCACGGACATGAAGTGACAAAACAGATGTACAGATGCAGAGGGACAGAATGATCCTGGCGAATCATGTCTGTCATGGAAGCAAAATTCATGCGTACAAATGAAAACCTCATTTGGTCCCAGGACCCCAAGTTCTCAAGGAGGAAAGACCCTTTTTAATGTCAAAATAATTTTACAGACCCAGTTTTTATTCAACAAATATTTATCGAGGGTTTGAGATATGCCAGATATAAATCCAAGGGCTGTCTTTTGGTATCCATTGATTCAATCAATAATGACAGAAGCCATCGAGGGGTCAGTAGTCTCTCAATTACAGGTGGCCGTCATTAACCACAACAGTGTCTGTACCTATTTGGAACATGGCAATGCCTGTGGGCAGCAGCTCTGGGGAAGATGCTCAGTACACAGGAGGCTCCCGGACCCAGAGGTCACAGTGTACAGGTCAGAGCCTCTGCTTTGGGTTCATGCCCGAGGGCAAATCGGTGGCTCCAAGGTTGCCAGACCAGTGTTGGCTCCGACATGCATGAAGGGGCATTTGGTGCCCATGAAAAGTCGACCACGTCAGGAGCCTGGAAAGACGAGGCTCCAGCAGCAGTGACTTCTCATCACTTATGACAATGACCTTGTGTTCCCTGTCTGCATCTGCTTCTTCCGTTCTCCTTTCTCTCTCGCCCTTATCTGCATCGACTTAAAATATATTCCTATTCTGGGGGTGCCTGGATGGCTCAGTTGATTAAGAATCTGACTCTGGATTTCAGCTCAGGTCATGATCTCAGGATCATGAGATCCAGCCCCACATCAGGCTCCACGCTCAAGGGGGAGTCTGCTTAAGGTTGTTTCCCTCTACCTGTCCCCCTGCTCGCTCTCTCTCTCTCTTTCTAAAATAGATAAGTAAAATCTTTAACATATATCCCTATTCTGTTTTTCACTGGTGAAACAGTTCACTCCATCTCCTTGTGATTCTTTACCTAAGGAAAGAAAAGATATCAATATTACTCTGCATATTATTAGGACATATGTTACTCCCTGGGAAGAGCCTCTCAGAAACTGAGACCAAAGATATGATTCTCCTTCACTGGGCCTGTTTTCTTCAATTGTAAAAGTAGGATTTTGGTCCAAACAGTGTCCCTGAAGGGAATAACAGTGCCCCGAGGTGCTACACACTCAACATTCATGCTTAAAAGAATCGTGTGATCAAACACTTTTCAGAGGCATGCAGACGGCTCTCTTACTGATTTGCAATGGACATCAGAGCATAGCAAAGACTGATAATTCCTGTGTTCAAGAAACCGATTTGGCCCAGAAATTCTCGTTCCTGTTTGATCAAATTCCATCCCACAAATCTGCTTTGGGACAGGATATTTATGTCCATGACCATGGCTGCCCAAAGGATGTCTGGTTACCAAAAAAATTGCCATACTCAGGGGCAAATAAGTGGGGGAAAAAAAAACATATTCCAACTCCTTCTTTGCCCAGGATTGATACAAATGCCATTGGACACACTAGCTATGCTCTGCATTGTTAGTTTAACTATCAGTTTTGACACAACATCTAAACCTTCCCCAATTCTCCCCCAGACACACACACACACACACACACACACACACACACACACAGCTTGCCAACACTCCACTTCTGTGCAAACTGATTAGTGGAGCAGTTAATTTGCTCTAAGCAGCCAAAGACAGGTTGCTCAGATAAACGCAGCCCGTGGGTTAGTTCTTGGGAAGATTTAGTCCCTACAGCATGCCAGGCATTTAAGACATCAATGGTCCTTGCACCCTGAGTGATGGGCGCTAAGACACAAAGAGACTCAGGGGCAGCTGTGACCGGTCCTCTTTTATAAAACATTTTCCTGGACAGAAAGAAGATATTCCTAATACTATAGCAAAATGGATTAATATTTCCCTTGGAAATATATTATCTTTTTTCCTCCCAGGAAATGGGTAGTATCTCTCTCACAGTGCCCGGTGATTCTGACCCTAACAAGGCCCCTAGAGAAGCCAAACACAGGACCCTTTTCCCAAGACTACCATGGCGTCCAGGCGGTAGCCCCACCATAACTGCAGGTCCCTTCATGAAGGATTCACTATGTGCCTTGTAACAATCTAGGGAGGGTGAGAGTGTCATGCCCCTTTCTCAGGCAAGGACACTGGCTTGGGGAGAGGCAAAGCAATTAGTCCCAGGTCACAGTCAGTAGAGGATGAGCAGAGATGAAGCCCATGTCAGGTCAACTGGCCACTGAATTATATCGCTCATGGCATTTGTGTGTTGTATTCTGATTCAGTTGGGTACTCTGCACTGTATCCGTATATACTCCATCCCTTCTAGGACACATTGTCCTGAGCAGCCCAGTTTTAACTCCTAGAATCTTGCCTCTGCCCAATCCAGATCCCAGCTCTGGGCAGTTTTGGCTCTGGAGTGAGTCACTTAGCTTCTCTGAGCCCTCAGCCTTCTCCTCTTTAATATAGACATACCCTTTCTTCCTTACGTCCACACAGGATGTTGCACCAAAGGAGGTCATGCGCGTGGACTTGCTCTATTGCATATAAGGCACTGCCTGATGTTCCATGGGCAGAGGGTATTCCCTTCCCTAAATTGTCCTCCTCAGAATTGAAGCATGCCCCAGAGAAGCACTACTCCTGTCTGCCTCCCCTAGACCCATACTATTGCTCCAAGGAGTCCTGAGGTGGCCTTGACCTGCGGCAGAGAAAGCTCCCAGGCAGCCTCTGGTAAATCATAGTTCAACTATAATCAACTATGCTTGGCTCTCAGTTCTCACTGAACCACTGCAGTGTGCCGAGCATCGTGCTCTATACAGTGGAAGTGGACGCTGAAATCCCTGCCTGGAGACCTCACAGTTTCCATAGGAATATGGTCAAAGAAACTCAACAGCAGTGGATGTGACACTGCATGATAACATGCTGCTACAGACTTCAGGGATTTAGGAATTAAGAGAGACGCCAAGATGGGATGTCGCCTTCAGAAAACACTTCCAGGAGCTTAGCAAGGCTGCCGAGGAAGCTGAGGCAAGTACACCCCATGGGCGGGGTGATGCCTCCTTTTACACAACAGACTTCACATGGGGACACTCAGGTGGCTCAGATGGTTAAGTGTCTGCCTTCAGCTCAGGTCATGATCCCAGGGTCCTGGGATCAAGTCCCACATCAGGCTCCTTGCTCACTGGGGAGCCTGCTACTGCCTCTACCTGCTGCTCCCCCTGCTTGTGCTCTCTCTCTCTCTTTGAAAAATAAATAAATTTTTAAGAAGATTTTTCTTTTCAAGAAAAAAGTTTGAGATAGCTCTTCACCTGCCCAGCATTTCCTGAAATTTTTTCTTTTTCATCCCACTTTAGGTCTGGGTCTTCTTGAAGACTATTTCTTTAAATAATTTTAAACACTTTAAAAGCATTTTCTCCCTTGATTTCTTCGCAGGTTTGTTTATAATTTGGGGAGGTTTGAATGTCAAGATTAAGGTGGAAAAATGTGCAAAATAATGAAAAGGGGACAGGAGCCAACCTGTCCTGGCCCACCCTGGGCTGCTCTAGTTTGGGGCTCTCAGCCCTGGCTGTACGTTGCACTGACCCAGGGGGGTGCTGTGACCCCTGCAAACACTAGGCCCACCCAGAGAGGCGGGTTCATTGGTCTGGATCAAGGCCCGGGCATCTGTGTTTAAAGCAGCTGAGTGATTTCTGATGCGCGGCCAGAGCTGAGACCTCAGCTTGAAGCCTGTGTTTCAGATCTTCTCTCCCCATGAGCGTCTTGTCAGTGGATCGCTTATGTCTCCCCACAGAACCAGCCTTCCTCCCTGGCCATGCTGGACCTTCTGCATGTGGCTCAGGACATCGCCTGTGGCTGTCAGTATTTGGAGGAAAATCACTTCATCCACCGGTGAGTCTACGTGACCCTGCTCTTCCCTCTACCTTCTGCACGCTCCCCTGCATGTCTCAAGAGCCCAGATCCCCACCACCCCCTTCAGAGTAGAATGGTAGGTCTCTCTCCAGACTTGTTGGGATGACTCGGCTTCACTTGTCCTTAAGATAATTACTCTGTCGGGGCTTCATTTACCCCATATGTAAAATGGGTATCATAAAATATCCATCCCAGTGCTGGAGATCTAGATGAGCTGCCCTTGACCACTTCGCCTCGGGGATTCTTGCCTCCATCACGTTAACATTTTTCCCATCTAGAGAACCAAACTCTTTAAGGGAAGTTAGAGGAGTTCATATTTTCACATATTTGACTTTGGGTAACTCAAAGGCAAGGACCCTGTTTTATTCATCTTCATACCCTGGTATATTGTGGGGCACAATTAATGTCTGTTGGATACATTAAACTTTTTTCTAAAATGTTCTGAAATGAAGCAGAATGATTATTTTCTTTGCTTCCATACTTCATTTCTTCTACTCTGTAGGATCCTTATGTTTAAATAGGTGTTTGATTGGGACATCAAACCCACATGTAATGCTACAGACATGATAGATTATACATATTTCTTTCCATGTGCATGTTGATGACTTTCTCAGTTGACACCTTGATTCTGAAATCTGAAAAGTCAAATAGACTGTTAGGCTCTTTGCAAAGCTCCTGCTAATGATATGCTTCACAGTTAGTAAATACCAGCCTGGTGAATGAACAATCACTTCTTAACCCATGTCTTCAAAGAGTGTAAGGCATGTTCATAATAATTAGAATATGTAACTACAAAGCAGGAAATGAGAGAAGTTGTATGAGTTCAGAAATGGAAAAGCATGTAAGCAGAGAGCAAGCTATGCTTTCTGCTCTAATAAAAATGGAGAAATTAAAGACCAAGAAATGCACTCACCTAGGCTCCTAAAGTCCTTCCTCAAACAAGGCAAAAAACACTCCTACCAGCATGTCCTTTCACTGTGACTCCATCACTTTGGTTTTCTGATCTTCCTCTTGATCCTGACTCTGCCCAACTTGTAGGTCTTGTGCTTAATAGAAATAAAAGGAGCTGAGACCAATCCTTCAGGTTCCCCTCCAAAGCTATGCCCTTGCTTCAAAGCCCCAGGTAGCCTTGTCCTTGTTCGTGACCTTTTCGTTGTGCCCAAAACTTTCCATAAATCTCAGCTCTGGCCTTTATTGGTGCTCAGACGGGACAAGGTTGTGCAATTCTTGGAATTCATCCTTGGCTAGAGCCATCTTTCCACCTGTTGTCTGTGTCCTCTACTGGAGAGCAAGCTGTGCAGTCACCTTGGTGACTCCGGACACCTGCCTTCCCTTCTCACCGAGATTGTTTCTGCTTTCTCATCTCTGCCCCATGTTCATCACCGAGCATCCGGAGTCTCCAGCTAAGGGACCCCATTCTTCTTTCCTCTGACATTTTGAAATCTGCTTTCCTAGAGCTATGATATATTTGGACTATCTCCAGTGCTCTGTTATTACAGATAATGAGACAACAGGATCACATTCTCTCAAGATTCCTATCACTTCCACATCTGTAAATAGTTACCAAAGGTCAGAATTAGATCCCAGAGTAATAGTTTGTTGCTACTTTTATCTTTTTTAGAGAAATGAAATTGTCAAAGATCAAATCAGGAATGTATCAGATGGTCTGCTTTATAAGCAAAAGGCAACTTCCAGCAGCAATTGTCTGTCCCAATCAAAGCTTCTCTGCTGGGGTAACTGGCATTAGGAAATCATCTTTTACACCTCCTCGCTGGCTGCGAGCTCTGTGACACACTCCCACAGCAGTGTGACCTCTAATCCTCTCTCCTCCCCTGGCATCCGCCTCAAGATTCACAGGCTCCCCTGCATGCACACCTCCTGAATTCAAAGTGGAACTCCTTCCCCAGATTCACAGGCTCCCATTTTTCTATTAGACCTGTTTCCTTTGGACATGGTTTATTGCCATTTCAAGAATTATGGGTCATTCTACCAATTCTTGGTGTGTTCTATGATATCACATTCACTTTCTAGCCATTAAATTCAAGATCACTTTTTTAAGCAACCATTTCATGCACATCAGCGTAAAGACCTTCCTGGAGATATAAATATTGTTTCTGGTCTACTTCAGTATATTTCTCTTGAGAAGCAATGGCTATATATCCTACTATTTTTCTTCTTTTTGATGTCATATATGTTATGCTTTTGTAGTTTTATTAGGGCATTTTATGCACCATTGCTCCTCAAAATTCAACTGAAACCTTCTGCATCAGGTCAGTGACATTAACAACATCCATCTCCCACTCTGACTCATTGTTCTGGTGTCTTAACTGTCCTAATGACCCACAGTCCAGATCTTGTTTATTTTCCGTGTCCTTATTTCTCCACCAAAGATCAAGACCTTTGGGAAACCAGATGAAAATATGAAACCACCACCTGTACTCCCTAAGAAGTACTCCTATTTTTTTCTGTCCAGGACTGTAGTATTATTACAGACCCACTCCAGACTTCTTCTGGATGCATCCTTTATTCCCACATGCATGTCAAGGATGGGTAAGCAGTTGATGAGTTGATGAGTCCTGGAGAGCTTTGACCATGCCTTCCAGGCATGCTATAGGAAAACAGGCCATCTAGAGTACAACAGCAAAGAGAACATGATAACCCTATGACTCGAAAGAAAGCATTCTTCAGCCACAGAGCTGTGATGCATACAGCCTAGCAAAGGCTTTAGTGAAATCATGGATGTAAGAATAATAGTAGCTTATTTAAAAAGACAACTAGAATTATTGGAGAATACCTTGACTGCTCGAACTTAGTATCATGGAAGTCATGCTGTCTCAGAACACTCCTCAGGCAACTGGCAGAAACCAACAGCAATCTGTACAAAACCGTAGCCTAGGCCAAATGGCATTTCTTATGCCCCTATATGATCTTCTTTTAGCTAAAGTTTTTTAATAAAATGAGAATAGCACCCTGTATCTTCTAGGGTTGTTGTGATAATTACCCATGAAACACTTAGAACAATGCTTAGCACAGAATAAAAGGCCAATACATTCTAGTTCCTATTATCATTACTTTCATTATTATTATCCCATTAAACATTTTCAATCATCTTCCCTAATCTGTTTCCACTCGCCTATTAGTTCTGAGGGCTGGAATTGGTCGAGCTATTCCTCTCATACTGAAGTATGATGTAGTAAAGAAAATAGAGGGCAGAGAAGGGAACTATTTGAACATCAGATTAGAGGTGAAAATCCTTGTGATGAATATTACATGTTTATCCTCCTGGAAATAAAATTAGGAAGTGTATTTTCTCTTTTCTTTTTTTCTTACCAGGGACATTGCTGCCAGAAACTGCCTCTTAACCTGTCCAGGCCCTGGCAGAGTGGCCAAGATTGGAGACTTTGGAATGGCCCGGGACATCTACAGGTGAGCAAAGGTGGCCATCACCTAGCGAAGCCCCATCCCCTCAAGAGAATGGGATGTGGATGCTTACGCCCTAAGTCATCTCTGGTATGCTGTCAACTTGTCACCTAACATTTCCTTAAGTCCCATTCCAGGACATACAACATCTTAATTAGTGCCCATGTCTGGTGGTCTAATTCTAGGATCACACTGCAGTCACTGACACCAGGTTCTCAAGTACATTGTCTTTCTGGTTCCAACTTCCTGATCCCAGAATGTTCTCAGACACAGAGTAACCCGGATATTTGATATGGAGAAAGTTCTCAGTAAACTTTTACTTAATGCCTCTCCTCAATATTCAGGAATTCTAAATGAACTTGGGCAGGAGCACTCCTGAACAAGCAGCATAATGGGCCAGCTCCCCGGTCTTCTCTACACCAGGAACCACAGAAGGGTGGTTCAAAGCCCATAGGTACTTAGCTCAACTTCATCTCATTTTCCCTGTCCTATTCTCAAGGACATTAAAAAAATAAGATAATTTTTCTAATTACAAAGAAAACCCTTCTATTGTATGTACCTTACTCTTCTCACCCCAACCCCTAGTTTCATTTTCAGCTGATTATTTACAACTGTGACTTGTTGCATGAGCTGAGCAAATCACTCTTTTGCATGGTCACTACTTACACCACCCCCCACCGCCACTAATCCAGGCGTGGAGTGAGGAGAGATGGTCACATGGAGCTTTCACTCCTTGGAGAGTAAGGGGGAGCCCCAGAGGCCCCCAGAGAACTGATTGTGATCAACACAGGTAGGAATGCTGATGGCACCCCATTACTCCAGGGTAGATTGGGTGCTCCACTCTCCTCTTAACTTCTCAGAGTCTCAGCACCCCTCTGGCTCCTCTCTCAGAATACGCAAGATTGCCCTTGGTTGGTTTATTTATTTATTTATTTATTTTAAATTTATTTTTATTTTATTTTATTTATTTATTTATTTATTTATTTTTATTTTGCCCTTGGTTTAAGATACAAATATTGCAGCAAGACTTAGCGAGCGAGCCCTCCATGATTGGGCCCTTCCTCTCCATCCTCAGCTCTGACACTCTCTGGCCCTAAGCTTCACCACCCCAACTTGCCCTGTGTGATCTCACGTGTCAGGAATGGTCTTCCAGGAGAGCTCCTCACCACTCAACCCCACCAGCCGCTGCCTGAGAAACTCTTCCTGGACCTCAGCCCCACCTCCGTGTCACTGAGCTTTGTACTCACCTGCATCACTGTATGCACTGTTCTACACTCAGGTGTCTGTGTGCCTTTCTTCCACTAAACCGTAGGCTGGGGTGAGAGAGACTATAATTTATGTCCTCAGCACTTAGCAGAGTAAACACTCGGTATAGGAGGCCCCCTTCATCCACGTTTTCTCTTTTCCCAGTCTCAATTGTTTGCAGTCTGGAGGCAGATGATCCTCCTTCTGACATACCAGCGGAAGTTTTATAGCAGTCCAACTTTACATCCCAATGCCTGTGTCATTAGGCTCACTTCATCTCCTCACATAGGCATTTTATCATCTCACATCATCACAAGAAGTAGGGTGAGTACAGAATAGTAAGATATTTTGAGAGAGAGGCCACATTCACATTTATCACATGATATTGTTATAATTGTTCTATTAGTTTTGTCATTAATCTCTCACTGTGCCTAATTTATAAATTAAACTTTATCATAGGTACATGTGTGTAAGTAAAAGCTAGTGTATATAAGATTTGGTACTACCTGTGGCTTCAGGCATCCACTGGGGGTCTTGGGAGTATACCCCCATGGATAAGGGGGGACCACTGTACATGTTATTGAAGTAATTAATTAATCTAGGCAGCTAGTGGGGAGCTGCCTGCCTAAGCACACCCCAGTAGGAAAACACAGGGCTAGGGATAGAGCTGGCTTCAAAGGTATAAACTAGGGCAGCCCGGGTGGCTCAGCGGTTTAGCACCCCCTTCAGCCCAGGACCTGATCCTGGAGACCTGGGATTTTAGTCCCACGTCAGGCTCCCTGCATGGAGCCTGATTCTCCCTTTGCCTTTGTCTCTGCCTCTCTCTCTCTCTTTCTCTCTCTCTCTCTCTGTGTGTGTGTGTGTGTCTCTCATGAATAAATAAATAAAATCTTAAAAAAAAAAGGTATGAGCTAATTCATTAGTTTTTGTCAGTGATGTCTTTAATGCAGCTCATGATAAAAACTAATAATCATAAAAACTCATATCTTTGGAGCCAGCTCTGCCACCAGCCCTGTGTTCTGCTGGGTGTGCTAGAGTAGAGGCAGCACCCCTCTAGCTCTCAGGATTATTTGTTAAGTGACTATATTGAGCAAAACACTGCGTGAGGGTCACAGAGGATCCAAACAAGACATAGGCCCTGCTCCAAGTTCCTCCAAGTCGGATCTTCCATTAGGATTATCAGGCACAGGCTGGAGTATCATTATCATTGAGAGTTATAATACATGAAACCCATTGGGAAAATCTACCCACCTGCTACTGGATATTGTAGTCATTGCATAGATCTTTCTTTTCATGCCTCCAGCAGGCTGCCTCCTATTAAATGACACCAAAGTTCTTAACTTAAGAACAATGACCTGTGTTCCTCTGCTCTCCTCCTGAACCACATGAACCCCTCATTCTTTTCAGTCCTGTAATGGCTACAGCTTGTTGTTTACTGGCAGAGCTCCCACTCGGAGCCATCTCCAGGACCAAGTTTGGGTCTCCTCTTCTCCCCCACAGAGCGAGCTACTACCGAAAAGGAGGCTGTGCAATGCTGCCAGTCAAATGGATGCCTCCCGAGGCCTTCATGGAAGGGATCTTTACCTCTAAAACAGACACCTGGTGAGTCTTTCTGCTACCCTCATGTGGGTCTCACTGTGGGCCTCACACTACTGCTCTTGGGCCCAGTGCTCCCACGCTCTCCTGGGAAAGGGTAAGAGATGAGTCAATGCACCTCTACAACAGGGACTGTCAGAGGCTGGCATGTATCAGAATCAGCAGAAAGGCCTGGGAGAGCACAGATTGCTCTCCCCACCCTGGGAGTTTAGGAGTCGCTGAGAATTTGCATCGCTAACAAGTTTCTAGGTGACGCTGATGCCACTGGCAGGGGGACTACACATTGAGACACACATCTGATTTTTTTTCCACCTAACTACAAAGTTGGGGTTATCCCAGGAATGACACATTGAGTTAAGATTAGAAAAATTGATCAATGAAATTCTCTCCATTAACAGAAGAAAGGAGAAAATAAATATTGGCACAAAAGTGCTCCAGATTTAGTGGTGTTGAGACCCATTCCATGGTTAAAAATAAGGTGGAAAACACTGTACATTAGATCTCCAGAACTTATTCATCCTGAATAACTGAACTTTGTGCTCCTTGACCAACATCTCTCATGTCCACCTTCCTCCTGCCCCTGGCAACCACCCTTCTACTTTCTGCTTCTATGATTCCACCTCTTAATTGAGATCATGCAGTATATGTCTTTCTGTGTCTGGCTTATTTTACTTAACATCAGGTCTGACAGTTCATCTCTGTTGCCATAAAGAGCAGGATTTTCTTCTCTTTTAAGTCTAATATTCCATTGTATATATACGTGCCACATTTTCTTTCTTTATTTATCTGTCCATGGATATTTAGGTTGTTTCCACATCTTGGCTATTATGAATAATGCTGCAGTGAACTTGGGAATGCAGCTATCTCTTCAAGATACTGATTTTATTTCCATTGCCTGTATACCCAGAAGTGGGATAGCTGGATCTTAAGGTAGTTCTGTTTTTAATTTTTTGAGGAAATCTCCATACTTTATTACATAATGTCTATAAAAGCAACATATAATTTTAAGTGGCAGATTAAACTTGTGCTGTCTGCCAAAATACACTCACGTGCATGCACACAGGTGTGCATATGCACACACATGCACACACACATGCACACATGCATACCCACACACAACACTAAAGGGAATCATTTCAGTTGTGTAGAAACCCACAAAGACAAAGATGACAACAATGACAAAATTTTGGAAACTGGGAAGTTTATGGACAAGTGATACCTTACTTAGGAGACTGGAAAGTTGACGTATAGGTCCAGAAACATCCTTGTTCACTCTGCCTGAAAGCCCCAGAAAGGCCCAGAAATTGAAGGTGCCAGATACCGCTGGAAGTAGAGGTGCTGCAGACAGGAAAATCAGTTACAGATATGTTTTAAAAATAACCAGATCCTTGGCTCATTCCTTCACCCCCATCTCTCCCCTACCATCACACAAAACCAGGGGTTCCCTCTGTGAAGAGATTGAATGAAAGCCTTTCTGGTCTTGGGGACATTAGACATCATGGAGGATGAATTTTCTACTATAAATAGGGATATATATTTTAAGTCTACCTACTTAAAAATGTATGCCGCCTTCTTCTGTTCAGCACCAAGAACATGCCACAGGTAGGAGCTGATCAGAGAACTCCTCATTGGAGAAACTAACCAATGAAAAGAAAAATCTAGATACTGCCAGTGGTAGTAGGCTAAGTAATGTCCACCCAAACATATCAGGTTCTAATCCCAGGAACCTATAATTGTTACCTTATAAGGAAAAAAGAGTCCTTGTAGATGTGTTAAGTTGAAGATCTTGAGGTGGGATGGTCACCCTAAATTACCTGGGTGGGCCCTAAATGTCATTACAAGGGTCCTCATAAGAAGCAGGTAGAGGGAGATTCCATATACAGAGAGGAGGAGGCAGTGTAAACACAGAGGTGGAAGACATGTGACCACAAGTCAAAGAATTCTGGAAGACTCAAGAAGCCAGAAGAGGCAAGGAATAGATTTTCCTCTAGAGCCTCTGGAGGAAGTGTGGCTCTGCAAACACCTTGATTTTATCCACCTTAATTTTATCCCAGGATACTGTACTGATTTCAGATGTCTGGCCTTCAGAGCAGTGAAAAAATAAATTTCTGTTGTTTTAAGCCACTAAGTTTGTGGCAGTTTGTTACTACAGAAAAAACAGGAAATGGATATACCCCGTGAAACATGCAAGCCAGTTGCATGTTTACATGTTTACAGACAAGATCTGTAAAAGCTTCCCAATGGATTTGCAATGTCCCAGTCATAAAATATGAACATCCAGCCAAGAACCAACAAATGCTTGAAAAACGATTCTAATCTGAAGGAAAAATCATATAAAGAGGAACTTTGAGGAAGAAAAATACAGAAAGCTTTGGAAAACTTCTAAAAACTGTAATAACCTCTGAAAGATAAATTATTGCCACCATAATGTAAGGACAAAGGAGTATTTCAAACACAGTTTTTAGAGAAAAAAAAAGTTCTTAGAAATAAGAATAGGAGAGAGCCCTTAAAGAGATGGAGCATTAGTCTCTTGAAGCTTGTGTGAGCTGCACATAGGAACATCAGGTCAGGTGATCAAGGTCAAGCAGTGATAGATCATGTTCATAGCATGTGCCCTTGATCTGATGTGATGAAAGTGACATATAACCCCTGTGGTCTTTCTCCTCACACCCAACAACTCCAGTCTAATCATAAGGAAAGCAGAAAAATCCCAACTGGACATGCTACTAAAGCCCTGACCAATACTCCTCAAAACTGTCAAGATCATCAAAAACAAGGTAAGCCAGAGAAGCTGCCAAAGTCAAGAGTAGCCTAAGGAAACATGACAACTACATATGATGTGATATTCTAATGGAGTCCTGGAACAAGAAAAGTAAATTCAGCAAAACCTAGGGAAATCTGAATAAACCTATAAGTTTTAGTTAATAATGACGCCTTAATAGTGGCTCATTAATTGTAACAAATGTACCATATGAATATAAGATGCTAAAAATAGGGAAACTGAATGTGGAGTATATGGGAACTCTGTGCATTATCTGCATCATTTATTTACAATCTAAAATGGTTATCAAGAAATGTATATTTTAACATGATGATAGATATGTAAAAGTAACAGAAAGTTTGGAAGAAAGAGTTGAATACATTTTCTAGAAAATAAAATAAACTAAAAGTAGATGGGATACATAGGAAAGAAAGGGGAAAAAAATTAGGAGGATTAGATTAGACCATTAGGTCCAATTAGTTGACAAATAGGAATCCCAGAAAGAATGTACAGAAGAAATGAAGGGAATAAAAACATCAAAGAAATAATTCAAGAAGATTTTCCAGAACAGAAAGACATACACTTCCAGAATGAACGCATTCAGCAAGTGCCAAGTGCAGTGGATCAAAAGAACCACACAAAAGAAAGTCATCATGGAATTTCAGACCAATGGTGATCAAGATTCCATAAGCTTCTAAGGAGAAAAATAAAATAACCATGGTAAAAAATGGTCAGAGATAAAAACAGATAATCCAAATGGCATTGAATTTCTCAACAGCAACACAGGAAATCAAGAAGACAATGGACAGAAGTCCTCCAAATTGTGAAAGCCTGTGTCAAGATAACATCACAAGATGGAGGAGCCATAATGATCGGAGCCCCCTTTCTGACCCATGTTGGACTATGTGAGCAGAATCCTTTGTTGTTTTAAGTCACTGAGATCTGACTTTCCCAAAACCCAAACCCAGTGGATCTCAGTGTGGTCCTCAGATCAGCAGCACCAGCAGCACCCGGGACATGATGGAATGCTGGAAACACAGGTTCTTAGCCCCACCTCAGGCCTAATGGAACAGGAACTCGGGTGGGGCCCGGTAATGTGTTTTAAGGAGCCCTCCAGGTGATTCCCCCCACACCAGGTTGCAGATAGTAAGTTAGGTAATTAGGTAATTGTCCTGAACACATGTCTATCATATGACCCAGCAATTCTACTTCCAAGTGTCTACATTAGACAGAGGTTGACAACAATGGACTTGGGCAAGGATGTTCATTTGCAACACTGCTTATAATAGAGAAAAAAGCACAGAGCAACCTAAGTATCCCTCAAATGGGGGATGGAATGAACTGTGGTTTACTGGTGTCCTGGAAAACTACTTAGCAATATAAACGAACACGCTAAATCTACATGTAATCAACTTGGATAAATCTCTACCCAGCCTTTAGTGAAAGAAAGACAAGTTCCAGAAAGGGATGGGATGTCATAATATATAATTTTACAATACAAAAATCAAGTATGTATTACAGGTTCTTTACTGGTTATGCTTTTTACACATTGTAACTTCTAACTTCTTTCTAACTCCAATGGGGAAAAGGGAGGTAGGAAGGAGGCGGGGATGGAGGGGTGAGACGTGATTGTATCTACTACATTTCTTCCAAAAGAAAAGGAGACAGGCACAAATAAGAGTTTAACATCTAGGTACATAAGTATCAATTAAATTACATTTCTTTCTTAGAGGAATTATTAAATTATTTCCAATTAGGAAATAACCTTAAAGACATAGGTAAATTGCATAACCTCAGATACTGATGAGTGCCATGGAAACAAAAAGCAGAGGATCAAGAGTGTAGGGGTGGAAGGCCCGAGGGAGGAAACTGTTTAATACAGTTTCGTGTAGAGAAGGCTCCATGGGGGAGGTGACGGTCCAATGCCTGGATGGCAAAAAGATGGAAAGACATGAAAGGCTTTCCAGACTGAGGGGAAAGTCAAGTATAAAAGGTCAATGGCAGCAACAAGATGAACTTGTTTGAAGAAAGAAAACAAGTCTTCAAAGCCAGAGTTAGTGAGCATGGGGGTCAGCGGTAGTTGAGATAGAAGGGCCGGCAGAGGCAAGACATGGAGGGCCAGGGGAACCAGGTTAGGGCATGTGGGCTTTATTTAGTGCACAATGGGATGCCCCTGAAAGGTTGGAACCAGAGTTTGACGGGATCTTTAAATATATATATATCACTGGCTGCCAATGAAAAGAGACGAGAGTGGGATAGGTGAAGATGGGGAAATCCTGCCCACTTCTAGATAAGAGAACAGAGGGGCCAGGCTTAGTGGTGGCAGGGAAAGCCATTTGCAGTGGTGGGACTCAAGCTCTGTCTTGAGGGTGGTTGATAGGACTAACAAAAATGGGCTGTGGAGCGGGAGGTGTGGAAAAGTGAGATCAAGGACAACTCCTAGCTGGCTGCCACTAGAGAGAACAGAGGAAATGAGCTGGGTGTGGAAGGAGCTCTTAAACAAGTCCAGTGTGAGATGCCTGCAAGACAGGCCAGTGGAGATGCTGAGTGGGCTTCTGATCTGTGAGTCTGAAGCTCCCAGGAGAACTACAAGAGACAGTGGGATCAGCTGGCTGGGTATTTGAATACAACATTGTAATCTTCTTTTCGTTTCTTGAAGTATGGTTGACACCTAATGTACAGCACAGTGGTTGGACAAGTCTGCATGCTATGCTGCGCTAACCACAAGCATGGCTACCATCGGTTGCTGTACAGCGTTAGTACAACAGTACTGTTGACTCTACTCCCTCTGCTTTCATCCCCCTGACTCACTCATTCCATAACTGGAAACCATACAGCTCTGGGTCCCCTTTTTCCAAAATCTGTGTTCTACCCTCTACTACATCTCAAGACAATCTTCCAGGTTATGAACAAGGGAAAATAAAATGTAACTTTAAAAGACTGCTAAGCACAGCACAATTCATGATTTTAAAACGTTTTCATCAGATTATCTTCATTGATTCACATTTTTTTAAATAATTTAATCAGCAAGCACTTAACCTGTTTCTATAATCTCAGGCAGAGCAAGTTTAATGCCAAGAGGAGGAAAGTGGGATTTTCTTTAATACTTGTTTTTATTTGACTTTGAATGCTTTAGTGCAAAGTGGTGGGCTCTATTGCTCCTTCTAAGACAGGCTTATAGGTGATTAAAGAACCATCTGGCACACAAAATATAGATTTACTTGATCTGTAGGGTTGCTAGATAAAATAAAAGTTTACCAGTTAAAATTGAATTTCAGATGAACAGTGCATAATTTTTTAGTACAAGTACATCCCATGCAATATTTGCGATGTACTTATATTCTAAAAGTTTTTCTTAAAAAAATAAAAATTAATAAAAGTTTTTCTTGTTTCTCTGGAACAAATTTAACTAGATGTCCTGTATGGTTATTCACTAAATCTGACAACTCTCCTTACCTGAAATTATCAAAGCTCTACGACCAACACTACTTCTTGCTCCTTTGAACTCCAAACCAAGAAAATAAACATCTATTTGCCATCTCCATGCTGGTTCTCTCAAAGGATACTACAATCTATTTCTCTAGCTATGTAGACAGGCAGAAAACAGCTGGAACTCTTGAGGCCTTGCTGCCAGGCTTTTGCATGATTTTGCTTATTTTGTTTTGCCTCGGAGGAAGACAAACCACCAAACAGAGAAAAATAATTATATATGTACCAGGCAATTTGTAGGTAGCAGAGCTGAGAGATCTAATAATGTATTCCAGTCTGTCTCAGATTAATTGTATAATAACCTCTGCTTCAGCCTTCTCACCTGAAAAATATGGAAAATATCTTTGCTCGATGCTCCTCACAAGAGACTTTAAAATTTTGCTGAGCTGATGTACTTTTTGTTCCTTCGGAGATGGAGGAGGTGTAGTTCCCTACAGTTTTTGATAGAATATTTATTAACATTCAAACACTACAACCAAAGACAAAAACAAAAGTAGGCATTTTTTTTGCTAAAAAAGCTAATAACGAAATTAAAGGTTTAAAATAAAAATTTGTCAGAATGTGAAAGGCGATTCTGAAACATGATAGCATCATTTTAAAGCTCATTTAAAACAAATAATAAATGAGAATTCAACTATATTCCTTTAAAAAGAGAAATATCAAAAAAAGTGCCTACCAGATATTAAAACATAGACACACAAAATATAACACAGAATGGTGTCAATGCAAGAAGCAGATGGAAGTGAATAGAGAGCCCGGAAACCTGTTTTTACTCACAAGTCAATAGTAAGGGGAAAAGCATTCTATGAATAGTATTAGAAGAGTGACTGCAAAACAATTCAGTTTAGAACCCTTACTTCACACCATACACCAAACTAAGTTCTCAGATCCAGCTGGAGAGGAGGAACAAATACAACTTAGAAGAAAACAGCAAACACTCATCTAATCTTTGGTGAAGGGAGGATTGCATAATCTATAAAACAGATGGGAGGAAATCACAAAATTTTTTAAAAAATAGATTTGACTACTTGGTAGAATTAGAAAGCAATTGATAGAAGTATTTCAATTTTGGATAAAGGTTAACATCTCTAATAAAGTATGTCTAAAAATCAAAAAGAAACTTGATAAATACCCAAACAATATGTAGATACAAATGGGCAAAAGATACACAATTGATAGAGAAAAAAAGGAAGTGAATTAATAAGTACTTGAGAAACACTCAACCGTGTTATTTATCAAGTCAATAAACATAATTTAAAAGATTCTACCATTTTTTACTTTAAAATCTATAAAAGTTCTTATTTTTTAGAATAGTCAATGTTGATGAGAGTGTCTGATGCACAATGCTGGCTGCTTGACATGTTTGGAGTGTGGAAGTGGACATGATGTGCCAAGAATTTTTCGGTGTTTACATTCTTTTGATCTAGTAATTCAATTAGAATTATCCTAGATTATCTAGATTATCCTAATCCTAAATTTGAAGAATTTGTCCTAAGGAAATTGTCCTTTTAAAAAACACATCACAGATTTGAAAGATATTCATTACAGTTTTTAAATAATTTTAAAATTGAAGACAATATGGAAATGATAAGGCAAATTGTGGCACAACTACTCAATGAAATGTTTTATAGCCATTTCAGATGTTTCTATGAGCACAGAAAATGCTTATGCTATAATGGAAATTGCAAAAACAGTCAAGGTTCAAAATTGCTTTTGAAATATAACTGCAATTATGTAAAAGAAATCGAAGTACAGAAACTTGACTGGAACAAAAAAATAGCATGCTAACAAGGGTTATCTTTTTATGGAGCATCACATGTGGCTACTTTCTCATTCTTTTTTGTTTTTTTTTTTCTCCATATTAAGAATTCTCAATTGTGGAAAGATATGTAATAGAATTTAAATTTTACATCTGTGTGTATGTGTGTCCCTGTAGGAGTATATATCTGTGTGCGTGCCTACTTGTGTATACGTGTACCCATATGATATCTTCTGTCCTGTGCGCAGGTCCTTTGGAGTGCTGCTGTGGGAAATATTTTCTCTTGGATACATGCCATACCCTAGCAAAAGCAACCAGGAAGTTCTGGAGTTCGTCACCAGCGGAGGACGGATGGACCCACCTAAGAACTGTCCTGGGCCTGTGTATGACCCTTTTAGGAACATTTCTACAAGTTGATAGGGACAGTTTTCCTTTTCAAAAAACACTGCAGCCACATATGCATTTTTTGTTTTAAGATGGAGGGGTTGACCTCTTTTAATACACCCCAGGGTAGGGGTGTGTCTGTGACTTCTGTGAGGCGGGTCAGTCTTCCAAGTCCTCGAAAGCAGTAATGTCACGTCTGTAAAGTTATCTACTGTCTGGCTGGAGACTGTGGACTCACCAGGCTCCCACTCCTCAACACCTCCTAGGAATCTGTGTCCCAGACTCCACCCCTGCTGCCCAACACCATCTGTCTTAAGTCTCCTTTAAATATTCCCATTCCCTGCATTTTCTGCTGTCCTGCCTGGCATCACTCACCTCCTTCGCACAAGCAAGGCAGATGGGAAATATAATTAGAATATTCTTCCCCAGAGGTGACTTTAATTCAGAAAAGGAAGGAGAGGGGCCAGATTTCACGTTAACAGCAGGATGTCTGTTAATGAGCTTTGGTGTTCTAGTACCTTTACACCTGGGCACGATTCCTGGGCCCATCAGCAGAGGGCAGCAGATGCCAACCACATGGGACCTAGATAAGTTGTCACTCAAAGACTGCCTCCTCTGGTCCCCCTTAGAAAAATGCTGGGAAAAATGTATGCATCCCTGTTCTCCTAGTTTTAATTAGCGTATTTACTCTTCTTTTAGGTACCGGATAATGACCCAGTGCTGGCAACATCAGCCTGAAGATAGGCCCAACTTTGCCATTATTTTGGAGAGGATTGAATACTGTACCCAGGTATAAACATTTTCCCCCTTGAACCAGTATTTATATGGAAAAGATGGCAAATACCAAACTGTGAAATGAAAGTTAAGCCAGCCAGAAAATGTGAGTTATAATCACGAGGATGATTGCTTATCTATAGTAAGACAACTGGTCCCTCGGTTTGCCCATTTTGTAAATAAATGCTAATTATTACCTCTTCCTTTGCCAACAACATGACACAGCTGCAGAACACCCAATACCATTAGGGAATCAGTTCAAATCACAAGGCTTAAACTAAATGCCTCCTGGGTAGGTAATGGTTTTTTAGACAAAACTGGAGCTTCAGAGAAATATGGGAAACATGTGCTCTCAAATAGCTTATGGTGTGGCTAGAGAGATAATAATGTGAAATAATTAATCGTATATAATTGTTAAATGGGAGGTTCAATGATAAATATTAGAGGGATTCAAGGGAGGAACAAAGTAAGCTGGAGAAATTTTAACATTATCAATAGCATTAGTACAGCATCTAAATACACAGATCACTTTTCATCTATTTCATTTTGTCCTCAGGGAGATACATAAACTATCCCCCTTTTCCAGATGAGTTGAGGCTTAGAGAGGTTTTCCAAGCCTCACGGTTTCCTAGCAGTACCACTGGTCCCTATGCAGATCCTTCTCCCATTTCCTTCAGAAATAACTCGAAATTCTCCCTTTCTACACCATTTTAGCAGACCCTGCCTCCTACTTCAAGAGAGGAGAGCCTGAGAATTCATTACCCTCTTGTCTATGCATGGACGTCCGTTCTCACCATCTTCCCCACCAGTCAGTGGAGGGGGCCGTCCCCTCCCTCAGAGGAGCCCCTGCACCTGCACCACCAGCTTCCCCGGGGACTCTCCCTCCCTCCCTCCGCAGGCAGGATCTCCTCTCCACACATCAGCCTCTCTCCCTCCCTTGGCTCTCATTCTGCCAGGATATCTAACTCCAGAGAGTATTTCGGAAGTCGGGCCAGGCACCACTACCTCCCCAAATCGCCCCATCCTGGTTGTGACTGAAGCCAAATACGTGTTCAAGCCACATCATTCATTCCTAGCACTCCCGCCCTGCTCTTCCAGCAACTTCAGCTCAGAAGTGCGGAGATGGGCCTTTATCTAGATGGACTTCATTTATCAAGTTATGTAGGGTTCTTTCAGAAAACTTGCTCTTCAGTGAATGGCATCTTAGGTTGTTATGTTGTAATTCTAATAGAATATACCCACTTAAATACATATACTTTGGAGTCATTTTTCTCCCAAGTGGATAACGTCCCTCTTAAAAGCAGGTAATTCTGTACAAGCATATTTCTAATGAGTCTCCATAGAGATTAATAATTAACAGGGAAGGAACTAAAGAATAAGAGAAGCAGAAGGTATTTTTATTCTTATACTCTTTACTGATGAATACTGGACCAAAGTGCTCTTCTGCTACACTGACGCAATGGTTTTCCCATTTTGCATAAAATATTAAAGAATTAAATTCCCCCAAGCTTGAGTTTCCTTCCACAGATTTTCTTCATATCTCTGGCAACTGCTTCTGCTTTTCTATATATCCATTGCTTTAAGAATGATCTAGCACAAAGTTGTTTTTGTAAGTGGTTTTCCTCATAGCACTGCAGGACTTCCTGGGCTTCACAAAGGGCCTGGTCAGGTCCAGACCAGATAAAGAACCACTGTGTTTTCTGCACACAGAACGATACGATGATGTAACACAGCAAACATGATAATCAAGTGTAGCCCATCCAAATATGAAAATGGAAGGTAGCTAGGAAGAGAAGAGAGAAACCTTGTGAGCCAACAGTGTGTCTCTCCTCCCCTCCCCTTGTCCCTCATGTGTACACACACGCCGACCTGAAGTCAAACACCCAGATTTTTCTTTTCAGTGGCAGGGAGTTTATTGGGAACAGACTGGGATAAGTTTTTTTTAACTGATTTATAATCTTTTTAAATCCATGAATCTGTCAGATTTTCCCAAAGGTGGTTCCCTGCAAAGTCTTCCCTGATCCCACACCCCCAAGCCAGGCAGTTGGTTGGCTGCATCCCAGCACCTGGCACCTCTAGACGAGTGCTTCCCCTCCACGTCCTTTTTTTTTTTTTTAACCCAGCAGTTTTTTATTGGAGGCCACCCCAGCTCCCAGGAGATGGGGAGAGGCCAGGGTCCACCAGCTGTGGCAGCCTGAGCAGGAGAGGCGGGCAGCACCCCCCGCCAGGGAGGACACCACCGGCATTTCTTCTCAGGGGCAGCTGGTCCTCTGAGCCTTCTTGATTTCCTCTGATAGCGCCTCCTCCAGGGCCCGATAAAAGGATGATTTCCTATTCATCTCCTATTCCCTGGTGCCTCTGAATTAAAATATCCCCAATCAACACTGAATGGTCTCCTCACGTGTAAAATCAGTTTGGATGAGACCATCAGTAAGGTATCAGCTTCCAGATCCAGCAGTTTTGGTCTGTGATTCAACATCGTAATCCGTTTGTTTCTCCTGCCTGTAGGACCCAGATGTGATCAACACTGCTTTGCCCGTAGAGTATGGCCCACTCATGGAAGAGGAGGAGAAGGTGCCCATGAGGCCCCAAGACCCTGAGGGAATTCCTCCTCTACTCGTCTCTCCTCCACAAGCTAAACGGGAGGAAGGGCCAGATCCAGCTGCCCCGCCTCCCCTGCCTTCCACTTCCTCTGGCAAAGCTGCCAAGAAGCCCACGGCTGCGGAGCTCTCTGGTCGAGTCACGAGGGGACCAGCTGTGGAAGGAGGACACGTGAACATGGCATTCTCTCAGTCCAACCCAGCGTCAGAGCTGCACAAAGTCCAGGGATCCAGAAACAAACCCACCAGCCTATGGAACCCAACTTACGGCTCATGGTTTACAGAGAAACCCACCAAAAAGAACAATCCTCCAGCAACGAAGGGGCACCACGACAGGGGGAACCTGGGGCGTGAGGGAAGCTGTACTGTCCCACCTAACGTGGCAGCTGGCAGACTCCCAGGTGCCTCTCTGCTCCTAGAACCATCCTCGCTGACTGCCAGCATGAAGGAAGTGCCTCTGTTCAGGCTGCGTCACTTCCCGTGTGGCAACGTCAACTACGGCTACCAGCAACAGGGCTTACCCTTCGAGGGCACCACCGCGCCCGGAAGCAGCCAGTACGAGGACGCCCTCCTGAAAACCCCACCTGGGCCCTGAGCCCCCTGGCACTCGGGAGCCCCGAGCCCACGGAGGAGGGACAGGTCATCGCTCCTCCACAACCAGAGACCAAATGTCACTTTTCATTTTGTGCCAACTTGTCTTGAAGTGCCACATAAACAGCTGTATTTTCAAAATGCTTTAGAAAACAAGGTTTTGAGCATGGGTTCATCTTACTGTTTCAAAAGAAGAAAATATCATCAAGACGAGTGATGACTACAAGGCCCCAGTTCGGTTGCATAAGGTTTTTATGCATGGTTGATGTCCACTTCCTCCCGCTTCTCTCAGATCGTGTCTGCTCGGCTTCGGTGCGGCAGCACCAGCTGCTCATGTGTCTCCCGGTCGGGAGTCATAGGTGTTTCCTGACCCTGCTGGCGTGGACCCGGACCACTTGAAGGGGGCAGGGAACAGATATAAAGGAGCTACTTGGAACGAGCTGGCATGGGGAAAAGACTCTCTTTACTGGGAAAGGAAAAAAATCATAGACGACTAAGCTGAGATGGCCCTTTAGATGATGTCGGGACGCTTTCGACTGTGTCGATTCACTGATGATTGTAAAAATGTGATGAATAGTTATGGTACCATAGAGAAAATGTGAATACACTAATCTGAACGAAAAGCAGATACTCGGCGTACTTTGAGTATGATAAAGACACAGTGCGTACAGATCCAGAGATTCGAACATCCTGTCAATATACCTCATGCCTTAAGAAAACCCTCCTACCAAGGGGGACTGAGTGCGAGGTTTCCTACTGGATTGAAAATGCAAGATTTGAATTCTTACTTCATTTAACACCTTCCACTAATTAAAATCAACTCTGATCATTTAAAAGCAAAAATGTTCAGCGGCAGTGATAGATCGAAGTGTAGAAACTTGTCCCTTCATGGGCCTAAGTGTCAATACATCCCAGGCCAAAATCTTCCAACAGTTTCCATCATGAAGGTGAACCACACAGACATTTCCACCGGCAGCGGCAGGCGGGTCACTGGAACAACAGGCCCTCAGCGGTCCTGAGAGGGACAGTGTCCGCCCTTCTAGTGTTCCCCTGCCTTCGGCCCTCCTGCAGCATGCGATCCCAGTGTACATGGGGTCATGATTTGTTCAAATATACACAGCATTGTTTAGATAGCTACCAAATGGAGATGGAAACAGAATTTTCCCTCTGGGTGGCAGAGGAAGAGCCGGGCACTGGAGTGTGGAGATGGATGCTGGCATGTGATAGTGGGGGCTCCGAACCTGGTTTTCACAAATAACATTTATTTCCATCAAAGCGAACTGGAAATGTGTTGTTTTACACCCCCGTACTTACACAATAATGCTTTATCAGTGAATTTTCATTTCATTCTTTCTTTCTGCTTCCCTGCCATTCCTTTGCTCAGCTTCCTTCCTGCTGGTGGCTATGCCAAAACATCACTTTGGGAGGAGAGCATTTTTCTTTACTTGCTAGGCTCTAAGCATTCCCAAGCAACAGGACTGTATATATTATAAATATATCTCCACCTTTCCCCCACCTCCTCACTTTCACCTACATCACAAGGCTCCCTGTGGATGTGGGAAAGCCATTCCGTTCCAGGCCAATACTAGCCAAGTGTCCATTCTTTCTGTGGCGGATACCTTGCCCTAGCCGGTGGTCCTGCACATCTTGTAGAAGCACTCCTACCCTGGACACCACTTTTCCTTTATCTTAGCTGCCCAAATAGTTTCACCAGATTACAGATGATGCTGAAACATCAACAAACTCATCTCTAAATAACCATATCAGTAAAGTTTTGGCTCATACCAGGCACAGAAGTAAATAGTCCAATGATACAAACATTAATTCATAAACCACCTAAAGGGGCCCAAGAACGATACTTTGAGAAACACTCTCCTAAAAGATAATGATGGAGGAGCTGACAAGAACTGAGAACAATTTCTCCATTTTATATCTGTAACACCAATAACCAGTTAAACAGGGAGCATGCTACATGGTTAAATAGCCAACTCTTTATGGTCCTTAATGGGGAAGAAAAAAAAAATCGTATCCCTTTCTCTTCTTAAAAACTACAAATCCATTACATTTTTCAGGTTGTGCCTTACTACCACTGAGTTTGATTTGCTGATTCTAATTGTCTTCACTGGTATCAATCTTCATGTAAATGATAGTCAAGTCTTAAAAGCCTGTATACATGGATAAGTAAATAAACAACTCCACACTGAGATATGATGACCTCAAGATGTGTCATTTAACTTGCTGAAAGCCCCAGGTATCACCATGAAATTAACCTGGACTACTGTCCACTCAGTATTGCTCTAACCCATATGGCTATAGCGATTTGTACAGATGCTGTGGATGCCCTTCCTTATTAACTACGATAGAAGAGTCCTACCTAGAGCACAGGCACAATTAGAGTTTATAGAAGCCATGTTAATTAAACTGGAAGCTAGAGTATTTATATTCCATGTCCATAAATAAGCTCATCAAAAGCTCACACCCATACCACTGGGAAACAGTTTGTAAGGGAATGATCAGTTTAATTGATTAATTATTAATATGTGTACCTCAAAATTATAGCAAATCAAAATAGCAGGAATAAACCTAATTTTTTAAAAAGAGTATGATCTACTCAGTGGTCAAAAAACTGGATTCTCTCCCACCAGTTAGGTCGTGAATCCTGGCTCTCCTTGGGGTATTGGACCTGCCTGTACCCATGTGTCCATCTCCAATGAGAATGGATTCTCTTCCTCAGTGTCCCACAATGAGATTACAAACCGTGTGTAAGCACCAGCACTCCCTCGTAGACCTCTTCAATTCCCAAGTGATTTGGGCCGGGCGTGAGGAGAATTTCAAGTCAGAATGTGCCTATACATCCCTGCCTCTCAACCACCAAAGCTCAGTGGGAGCTCTAGCACCCACCCCTCTGGGCCTCTGGTTTCTCTCGTTTGTGCCATGTTTGATTTCATCTGTCACTCACTTCATAACAGGAGTAAAAACCCTACTAGTACCCAGTCCTTTCCAGCCCAAAAGAATGTAAAGACTCTCCCACACTCAGAACTGTTTTTTTTTTTAAATGTCAACAAATAAGCATCACAGAAAAGAAGGTATTTAATCAGCTTGAGTAATTAAAAACAAAAATTTCCGGCATCTTCATTAATACTTGGCAAACTCTCTAACTATAAGTTATTATATAACTGCAGATTAACTTTGACTCCACATGAAATTCTAAGTGATCAGGCTACTTTAATAGATGTTCTCCAATAATAGCAGGATTAACGTTCATACGAGCCTTGTAGACTAAAAACAGGGTGCATATGAATTCAGACCACTCTCCATAACAGACTCCCCATGACAAGATTGATAAAACCGCATGAAGTGTGTTGTCAATCTGTCTTTAGCTAATGACTTCTTAAATAGGTCCCCAAAGAACATACAATTTGACTTTCCTAAGTTCATTGCAGCAGATGGTTCCCTGTGTTGTGCGAACATGCAAAACAAAACCCAGCATTCCCGTAATCCTCCATAGGATGCCCTAAAATAAAAGAGAATTATTGAGAACAAACAGTAAGGCTTCTATTAAGATTCTGTTTTCTTTTGGTATTCTGAGTAGGTGTATTTAATTTTTAAGGAACTATTCAAGTACAAAATTATTTTTAGCTCTAGCTTAACTTTAAAACATTGGAAAAGCTCAGTGTGAGAACAGAATATTACATACAATGGTGGGGGGGGGTGGCGAGAGAAAGAACATGAACTACAGCCACGAAGCTAAAGCAATGATGTCCCCCCTTTGGTACTCAGGAAATGTAAAATGAGTGTGGTACCCCTTCCATGTAAAGATGGCACTACCAGGCTAACCTCAGAAAGGCTGCAAGCACCGAGGCCCACATGAATTACCAGCCCAATGCCCACTTCTCAGATGCCTCTGTTCCACACTCTCCAGCTACCTCCCTACTGCATCCATCTACCAGGACTACTGCCTCCTTGAAAGCAATGACAATTATTTATCCTGCCATCACTCAAATGCTCATTCATAGGCACAAGCTGCTGCTATTAGGTTGAAAAGCAGTCTTATCTCCCTCTAAGCCTCAGCAACTAGTGTATGTTAATAGTCTCTAGAATATTTATACTCTAAGAGATGTTATTTGCCAATGTAGATGAATATCAGATGGAATTTCACCTGATTACAATACTTAGGATGGTTTAGCACTCTGTGCCTTCTTGAGAGACAGCATGCAGATGGGGCAGGAGCTGAGCGCCCCAGGTACTAGACTCCAGCAAGTTCCATGAACTCTCACTTTCTCATTTAACAATACTAGCCATTTGGTCTCAAAACCCATTCCAACTCTGAGGTCAATGATTTTTTTTTAAGATTTTATTTATTTATTCATGAGAGACACAGAGAGAGAGAGAGGCAGAGACACAGGCAGAGGGGAGAAGCAGGCTCCATGCTGGGAACCCGATGTGGGACTCGATCCCGGGTCTCCAGGATCAGGCCCTGGGCTGAAGGCGGCACTAAACCGCTGAGCCACCCAGGCTGCCCTGAGGTCAAGGATTCTGTAAGACTTCACCTCTACGTAAGGCAAATCCCAACCCCTGGTCCACAATCTGTAAACCAGGACTGGTGTGTGGGTGCATGTGTGTTCCTTTCCATAATCTTGACACCTTGACTCTTGAGTCTTAATGCATTCAGAGCCAAAGCAAATTAATTCAGTGTGCCTTCCCAGTGAGCCAAATCATATTTAGTCTTTATACAGAAGTAGACCAGAAAGAAGTGCAGTATCGGTTCTCTGTTTATTCTATTCAAAGATCTCTTTAAAAAATCAGAAAATTATCAACATAGCAAAAAAGTTAATTGGATGGTTTCCTGAAAGAAGCAAAGCTGTAGGACTCTGAGAGTCATGTTTGTTGAATGACTTTATATGCCTTCAGTGTCATACCTCTCATTTAACTTCTGTTATGTCTGCTACAATTGCATATTTACCAGCAAAGTAAAATCATAAAATTTATCTTTGGAAGGTTTGGCACACCTGATATTTCACGATAGGTCTGATGCACTTGCTGTCTTTTGTCAATTTGCACCTCCATCCCCAGAGCCAGATACAAAGCCCAGAATAAGCCACAAGTCTGGCACCAGGAGGCATCTGTAGAGTAAGGTATCCCTAAAACAAGTGTCACGGTCCCATTATGAGAAGGCATTCATTCATCACAGGAGTCCTCTCTCCCAATTACATAGGATTGGAGAGAATCCCTCTTTTCAGGCTTAGAGACACACCTACTGCAACTGGATGGCAATTTTTTGAAACATGTTGTATATAAAATAGCTTTATAGTGAATCTAGAAATAGGAAATCCCCAGAGTCAATTCAAATATCCTACCAAAAGATAAGATTGTGAAAACTGCAGGACAATTTTCTACATTTTAGTACTTCTAATACTTGGGGGGTGGGGGGACAATTTAAGCCCTTTTGCATTATTCCAAATAATACTTGTAAAGTATTTCACAGTTCTCAGAAGAAACGGAGCGATAGTAAAGGCAGGTTCGTTTTGCACACATACGCACCAGTAAGCAGCTAGTGAAGTTTCCTACGAGACAGAAGTTAGTGCAGAGCATCACGCTGCACTCTCCTTGGTCACACACCAGGCAGCGTAAAGTGAGGCCTCCTGAAACTTCAGGCGATTTCATTATTCCCTAAACTCTATTCAAAGAACACTTCAGAAAATTATATTCTTTTAAACTGATATATATAACCTATTGGAATTCTTACTAGAAATTTGCTTTTATTAGCAGGTTTGGTGAAGGCGACTGAGGTTTAAGACCTGACTCTTCTTTTGTTGTCTATAATGCAAAAATCCATTTTCCCTGCCATCGATACAGGACTTTTTGTGCCTATTAAAATTTGTTAAAATCCATCTTAGGATATTCTTTCCAAAGATGCTGGAGAGTAACACCTCTCCTTCAGGACCAGGACTGTTAGGGACAACCACCATCTGGAACATTGCAGACCGAGACTGAAGCTGAATCTCAGGAGTCATATTAGAGAAAGAGTAAAACGAGGGTTGGAAGCTCGATGTATCACTCTATCAGGATTCACTTCTTCATCAGTTTGATTTGTCATGTGAGGAATAATTAGTTCAGTCCTCAAGAAGGTAAGTCCAGTCTGGTTAAAGCCAGCCTGAACTCTGGTGGGCTGGAGCGGAAAGAACTTGGGCGCTAGGAGATTGGCTTCCGCCAAGGAAGACACAGCATCTGGGTATTTACACTTCCTATGCATTAGAAGTGCTTTAAATTCAAATTCAGTGCAGTATAAGTAGATTTCTGAGACTCCCTATTTATTGTCACCTATCCAGTTCAAACAACTCTGACAATCCTGAGACCACATTCCTCCAGACGAAGAAGCCCACAGGTGTGTACATGGGAGGAAATACCTAGTATCTACAGTAGTGGCAAATGTGTCTGTCTGGGTTCATTTAGGATTTTAGAGCTGAATTTAAGCCAAATTTGTGAGCATTTTTTAAATGACACTAGTGATCTTTAGGAAGACATTCTATTTTAAGCTAATAGCCTCAATTTAAACACCTAAAATACCTTTGCTAACATCACTCAGAACTTTACTGCCCCCTTGGCACCATCATGACCACCATACTTTCCCGTGCAGTAAATGATGAAAATGTTGAAACTTGCTGCTGCTTTATAATGAAAATTCTATTCATTGTAAGGTATTCTAAAGGAATAAGAGAAGAAAGGTTCCCATACCTTTCGTGGCCATAAGCAGAAACTCTCCACAAGGGAGAGTCCATAGGCAGAAACTCTGCCTCATTCCTATCAAGCATAATGAAAATACAGTATCGTCAGTAACATGTGCCCACCAACCTAATTCCTTCACATAAACCTTTCCCCTCCTCTTGTGAAAAGGAGCGTTAGCAAAACTTTTGGCAGAGGAAATCCTTTTTGCCTATGCAAAGGCATCATGTTCTCTTCTAATAAAATCTTAATGTGTCCCATTTAACTTGTTCAGCCTACACACGAGCGTCATTAGGAATGTTCGTTGTATATTCGAGCAGCTTATATGTGACATCGTTTGTAAATAAGGGCCTATGTATCAAGGGATACTATTAAATAATTACTAAAGATATATGTGATACTGTGAGTTTTGTATTAACTACTGTATTTGTATTATAAGTATAGTGAAGCACAGGGCATGAAGAAAAATAAAAAATAAATTATCTTCCTGGCTTGCAATGTGGTGATACATAGTATGTCTCAGTCAATCATTTAGATAAAAACTACCCAGTGAGTAGTTACAATTACTAGATATATTTCTTAATTAAGAATGATTCTTAACACACTGGGTCTCTAGTCAATGGTCTATGTGGTTTAAATAGTATTATCACATGTTCTAAGTGGATAGGTCCAAAATGAAACTCCAAAATAAAAATGTCTGGCCCCAGAGACCAACACTGTGCATGTTCAGTATTTGACCATGCATATGACTATGTTCTCTGAATTATCATCCTGTCAAAACAGAAATCCAAAGCCATCCCCAGGGAAAACACACACACACACACACACACACACACACACACACACACACACACACCGGTGATCCTGCTGTTCCTTCCTTCCTTCCTTCCTTCCTCCTACCCAGCACCCAGCACCTTCCTACCTCCTGCATGTCACTGTTCTGGGGGAAAGTCGGACTCACATGATTCTAACCTTCCTTGTCCTCCTCCCTCCCTTACCAAGCACCAATTACCTGTTGCATGGCCTGGTCTCTTGAGGCCACCTGATAATACCCCTACTTTGAACCATCAGTGGCCTTTACTGCCTCTGTTCATTCCACATTCACTGAGCATCTACTATGTACCAAGTATTACTCCAGGTGTCAGGGATAAAGCATGAACCAGTCATATCCATCCCTCCGTCTAGTAAGGGAAGAGAGAAATAAGCAAAAGCCTAGCATGACCAAGTATGGTAAATACTAAGGAGAAAAATAAAACATGAGGGGGTATATACGGTTCTGGAGAGGACGGTGCAAGCGTCTCAGACCAAGACTGCAATGTCTCAGGGTTCAGAGTGGGCAAACATCTGCGTCTGAACACTCTTAAGCACTTAAAAATATTACCACCAAGTTACCTGTGATAGAATGAGGGTAATTATTTATATGTTCTTTAATCCAAATTCAAAGTATTGGGACACCTGGGTGGCTCAGCAGTTGAGCATCTCCCTTTGGCCCAGGACGTGATCCCAGGATCCAGGATCGAGTCCCACATCGGGCTCCTTGTGGGGAGCCTGCTTCTCCCTCAGCCTATGTCTCTGCCTCTTTTTCTCGCTCTCATGAATAAATAAATAAAAATCTAAAAAATAAAAATAAAAAAATTAATTCAAAGTATTCTATCTGAAATAAACAAATGAAATCCCACTGGTATAAAAGAAAGCGAAGCAATTTTAGAAAACTCTAGAAACCCATTCTTCTCTTAAATGGCTATCAAAATGATATAGTAGAAGGGTAGCTAAAAACATAACTTTACTTGTTGAGTAGGAAGCGTGATACTTTTTAAGACTCTAGAAGGGTAGGACAAATCCAAGTCACTGTGTGTGGTAAGACGAAAAAGTTAAGCATGAAGCCCATGCACTCTGAGTTACTGAGAGAAGGGGGAGATGCAGGAAGGGTAATGACAAGATAACATTTCAAAACCAAAACAGCTTCCCTTTTTATTAATGCTCAAGAATTGAACTGTGAATGACATTAATAAGCAAAACACAAATGAAAACACCTAATTTGTAAGTATAGTATATGTAAACATACACAGTATATGGATTTAATGATCCTAATCTAAATATGAGAACAATTGTTTCCCTGACCTTAGAGTTGGCATTACTGTTTCTGAGAGGGTTTCATATTTAACAAGAAGAATTATGGACACCCAAGTTCAGAGCAGTCATGAATTTCATATTAAGGTATAAATAGAGTTTTAAAGAAATAAGCTGTATAATAAAATAAGTTTACTCTTGAATTGCAATACAGGCATTTTCTTCAATCAATAAAAATATTCCTTGATTATAAAGCAGCCATATTTTGCAAATGTATATCAGGAAAATAGCTCTGGCAATATTTGAAATACCACACTTCTTTTTAAAAAGGCAGCAAAGCAACAGAATTTAGACTTTAAATAGTATATTGCAAAATAGTTTAACATATTACTTCTAAGCACAAAGCGAGCTCCAGTTCTAAAGGATACTTTTAATCTTATAAAGTAAACTGTTCCAATATTTCTGTGTAAAGTCTAAATATCTACAGTAAAAGATAAATCTTTACACATAGGACAGAAACATCAATACATATCCACAACACAAATGTTTTACATTGTATCACTCTATTTTGAAGCCTAGTTTGTTAACATGTGCTCCAAAAGAAATACAAAAACATGATACAATTCTGTAGCTTTGTAACAGGCTGAATTCTGCAACAACTGAAAATATAAAAACAGCAAAGATAGCAAACACAACACCAGTTTTATGAATAGAAGCAAAAACAGTGAGAAACCATATACATGTAAATGAATAACTATTATATTCTTCCTAACATCTTAATTTACTCTCTTCTCTTAAATATAATTTTTCTAAATATTTTTCATATCTCAGGAAGAAATAATGGCAAATTTTCCACAAAGATGAAAGTGCATTATGTTTTAAAAGTGCTTCGTGTATATTATAGATATGTCCAATAAGGAATTAGACAAATATGTGCAAAAAATTCCAATTACGACTTGAATTCATAAGCCTAATGACGGGGTTGTTGTTCATTCAGATGGGGCAGTTGCCAACACAGAAGAAAAATCTGTGATTACACACTTTGTATAGAGGAAAGAGCATGAGCCACAGGTCAGGAGACCCACACTCTATTCTTAGCTCTGTTAATCAGCTAATTAAAGCCCCTGGGTAAGAGAAGAGCTGCTCTAGAACTTCCATTTCTCTACCTGTTATTGGCTGAGAGGCTCAGCATAAGAAGGCCCACCCGACTCCAGGATTTTAACATCTCTCTAGATGAGGCATTCCTGAAAGGTCAAATCATTTCACACACACAAAGAAAACTATATGAAAAATACACTAATCATTGAGATGCTATTCTCTTACTATACTTATTAGTACAGAAAGAAAAGCTCCAAAAATACTTGACAGAACAAAGGTCATGTGAATGTCATAGGTTAAAACCAGAGCTTGTGAAAACCCTCATTATGACAGCCTATGAAAAATCCAATATTATGTGCAAAATGAAACAGAGTAAGCAACGTCAGTTGGCTACCTAATGGCACACTTTTTCCCCCTAAGTCTCAGAATTCTCTTGGCTTTAAAGCTTTTTTAAAAGCTCTTAAAAATGCTTATTTTGAACTTGTTTTAAGAGAACCATGATTCCCACAGTTCAGATTTCTAGCTCTCTAAAGGAGTCTCTCTGAATTGTTATAATGGTTTTTAGGAAGATAGCTCTATTTTCAAATCTAAAAGAATGGCTAAATAAACTATTTGCGATGGGCTCTATATTTCATGTATGTATATGAGCTCATTTAGTGTGTCAGAAGTGTGACTCAACAATTCTCATCCACAAGCTTTGACCCATTTATTCCCCGATAGGTTACTCTGCTTGGCCTAACTAAGACTCCGTGGTTGGGCTTACAGGTGAAATAGCGTGTGTCACCCACTGCTCCATCATTCTTCCCCTTGGCACTTCGAAGCTCAAGTCCAAGCCAGATCCCTGAAGCAAAGTCAGTGGGGCCCACGTACCTAACGGTCCCCATCTCATTAGAGCTCGTGAGGAGGACCTGGGACCCCTCGTGCAGCTTCACGCTCCCTTCAACACTTCCAGCGGTGGTGGTGCTGCTCCAGCTGCGGCGCAGGGCAGTTTTAGATCTGCTGGGCAGAAGAGCAAGGGGAACTCTTCACCATGAAAGCAACACAGGCAATTTGTCACATCCATTTCTACCGCCAGATCCACAACTCACTCACAAAGAAAAAATACTGTATGTTCACAACCTGATGGCTTTTATTCTAAATAGCAATATTAGGATATACTTTCATTCAACATTTGAAACATTTTTCTCTCTTGGCTATTTTAATAGTACCCTAACCTGGATTTAAGATTTCACTAGTGATTTCTAAATACACACACACACACACACACACACACACACACTTTTTATTTTCTGTAAAACATCCACTAGAAAAAATATACTTATAACCTGTTTAACTGCTATCAATTATCAAAGCAAAACAACAACAAAAACAAAAACATAGCATTAGGGCTGTGGCAAATTAAAATGATCTTTTGTTCACTTTTTAAATACTTATTTACCTGAAAACAATGTAAAAAACTCCTAATCTATAACTTTATAAATTTATACACACATACACACACACCATGAGTGACACTTAAGGGTTTCCCTACCCTCCCTGCCACTAACAGTAAGGAGGATCTTAGTTTCCAGGAGGACTCCTCTTCTTTCCTCTACAAAATGTGATTTACAAGGCACTTCCTCCTGGCACCTGCCACCAACCTGACCTGATAACAACACTACAGAGCATCCACCCAGGGAACTCATCCAAGACCTCATGCCAGTACTGCCCCAGAGCTTCCTCCTCTGTCACTAAGAAGTTGCTGACCCTGAAAGTCACTCACAACAGAAACATCACCAAGTTCTTGCTGCCATATATCACCTGAGACTTCCCCAAAAAGTTCCCCTGAAACCACCACCAATGGAGCCTCTCACGCTCTATCTGCACACCACTTCTCCTCTGAAAACAAACCCTTCTCCACATCCTCCCTGGTGAGACGATGCAGAACCAACCTGTAACCAAAGCTGCATGGTACCTGAAAGAAGCTGGGTCCTACTTCTCTATTTTATTTCACGTCTCTATTTCCTAATACACTATCACCCACACATCTCATTTCCTTCCATTAACGATCCCATAAGAAAGGAAAACCACTCTAATTTTATGGGCAAGGAAACTGAGGACCAAAGACTTGTCCCAAGCCACATTTGCCAATACATGATAGAATTTTAGTAAGAAAATACAGTGGGAAAAAAGTACTATTTATCACAAATGCACCCATACGATAAAAGGCTAACAAAGAATAGCTAAGACTTATTAGGAAAAGTACAGATCTTTACTGAAGGACATACAAAAGAAACACATACAACCTTTGTTTCTGGATAGAAACATACATGTGTCAGTTCTGTGTAAATTCACCCCCTAGAGGGATACTGTTTGCAACCTCACAAAATCACTCTTTCACATAAAAATGACACCATCTATCATTTCCTGAGCACCTACTATGTGCCAAGCACTTTCCATCTATTATCCTATCCAACCTCACCCAAACCATGGATGTAGATATTCTCTCCCTCCAAACAGAAGAAGAATTTGAGGATCAAAAGAATTAAGCTATTTGCCTATGGTCAGAGAGATGGTGAAGAGGAGGGATGGGGCTCCCATGCAAGGCAGTCCAAGGACAAAGTTCAGGAGCTTACAACCACAAATGGGTATTAGTAATTAAGACAAAACTGAAAAATAGCAATAATGTAAAATAAAATAGCAATAAATGTAAAGCAAAGATTTACATTGCCATTGTGTTAAATTCTAAAGTTACTATAATTAAAACAATGTGGCTCTGGCATAAGAATGTACTTTTACACGACTTAGAAAAATATGCATATTTTTTATGTGATTAAAAAGGAAAATTTCAAATCAGTGGGACAGGAGTGAACATTCAACAAGGGGTGCTGCAAAAAAATAATTTGGGGGAAAAGAATGTGATTCTTACCACTCACTGTATGTTAAAATAAACTCCATATAAATTAAATACCTAAATACATTCTAGGAAAACAGGAAAGAACCAGAAGGAAATAGAGCTGGGTATCTGCCTGAACACACACACACACACACACACACACACACAAACAGGTGGGCAGAGAGGGAAACAGATACATGTATGAAAAGTCTGGCATCAACTATTCGTTAAATTACATTTTTTTTCATTTATTATTATGCCATAGAAATGTTTCCATATCACACAGTCTTTTTAAACACTGCAAAATCCACACTAAGGAAAACTATTAAAGAATATGGGATTTACTAAGGGGAAAAGCTTTCTTTCAAAATGTATGTAAAGTATGAATTGTCCAATTTGGTTGAAAATTCACATATATGCCTTTGGGACAAAAATCAGAAAAGTATTTACCAAAATGGGAGTGATAATCCCATCTAGGTGATAAAAATTACAGAAGATCTTTATTTGCACTTAGTTTTTTATAATTTTTCAAATTTTGTACAATCAACTTTCATGACCAAAAAAGTTTTAAAAGAAAGAAACAAGTAATAAATAAATTCAGGATTTAAACCAAAAAATTATGGTTTGGGAGACACCTGGGTGGCTCAGCAGATGAGTGTCTGCCTTCAGCTCAGGGTGTGATCCTGTGGCCCTGGGATCGAGTCCCACACCAAATTCCCTACAGGGACCCTGTTTCTCCCTCTGCCTGTGTCTCTGCCTCTCTCTCTCTCTCTCTCTCTCTCTCTGTGTGTGTGTGTGTGTGTGTGTATGTGTGTCTCATGAATAAATAAATAAAATATTTTTTAAAAATTCATGGTATGGGTGAAGAGTTAACATTCGAATTCATGTTTTGGGTGAAGAGTTAACAAAGAGAATGATTTGATTCAAGTTACATCAAAGCTCTAAAAGCTCAGGGAAGTAAGAAACTTGGAATTACGGTATATTTCAGAGCTATGTTTACTCATTCAAAAACGTTAACTGACCACCTATGAAATGGCAGGCCTGGGGCTAGGTTCTAGATTTGTGCTGACTTAAAATCAGTAAAATGTCATAAACACTGCCATGCAGACTGCATACTGTGCTGAAGGAGCATGAGAAGGGGAAGAACTCTGTCCTCCCTTCAGGCCAGAAAAGAAACTTGAGTGAGGAAGTGACAGGTCAGCCTCACTTGTGAGGCCCTCACAGGAGAGCAAAGTCACGGGACTCAGACGGGAGCCGTGCACGCAGGCAGGCCTTGATGCTCTGTGCCAGCGGATCTGGACTTCACTCTGGGCTTGAGAATTGAGAGCTTCAAGGGACAAGCAGCAAACGCCAACAGGTGATGTGACATAACATCATGACGGAACATGCAGCAAACTGGATTATGTGAGTTCTGCCTAAAGACATTCAGATTTGAGCTGACCACATAAACCGTGTCAACAGGCCGGACTCCACAGGCGGGATGCGCCGCCGTAACAGAGAGCGGGGCTGAGAGGAGCTGGCAAGGGCCAGGCTGAGTGTGGTGACAGGATACAGATGCAGGCTGGATGCCAGGTGGGAAAGGACAGACCCCTGGTGACTACCAGGTTGCTGTGGTGCCCGGTTCAAATCCCAAGCCTGCTTCCTCTCTACCCCCATTCTTGACATTAGATACACACAGAATTCTGAAGACAGGAGAATTGCTTCAAGCCCCCTGGCCATCATTTCATCCTCTGAAGGAAATGCATTCATCACTGTCATCTCACAAACAACAGAGAAAACCAGATCCTATTCCCCTTTCCTCACGTCCTCCTTTATGTGGAGCAGGCAAGTCCTTTCCCCCAAGTCCTTCAGGCGTCCTCCCCAGGAATTTTCATAACCTCCATGTTTTCCACGTTTCTTCTGGAAGTATCATTTATTTCCATGTGGATGCACAAGAAAATGGTAGTGTGTGGGGAATCTCAATGAATTCATTTTTCAACACGTGGTCTTCAGAACACATCATGCTTCCAGCCTAGGTCCAGCACAGGATCCAATCCACTCTGTGCCCTCAGCAGAAGGCCAGCTGTCACTCTAACGTCTCCTCTAGCCCAAGATCACAGACAGCTCTCCTGGCATCTGCCAACACCCAAAGCCTGCCTTTTGTTCCTTAGAACAGAAGCCACTGAATATTTCAGTCCTGTACTCTATAAGCAAAAATCAATTATTTTTAAAATTGATTTTATACCCTCAATAAAAGTATTTCTCTTTTTAAAAAACAGGTACTAGTCTCAACCTGTACAAATATCAGTAAAGCTTCATTTCAGTTTTTACAGAAAATTAAGAGAAGGTCCCCATATTTTCCCTCATGTCAGCAGATGATCTTGTGCATACCTATACCTGCTGCAAAATTCATTCCCATGGTTCACATTTCTTATCCTTCCCTTGGTTCCCTGGATGTGGCACTCTCCCACCCCCAGCATTGCATACGGCCTTTGACACTGCCCACCCACCCTGGCTCCTTTGTACTTCAGTGGTCTCTTCCTGGTATTTCTTCCATTCTGCCTAAGGACTCTTGGATATATTCAAGAAACCAGAGCAGAGTCTTAACGCTCTCAGCTACGCAAGTGAGGAGACCAATTTCAGCATTCTGAAATTGGTGAAGGTATGGAGGAAACAAAGAAAACACAAACAGACCCCCTAGCCAACCCTGCTGTTAAACAGTACCTGGCAAGGTCTTAGGACAATCATGGTTGGCAAGTGAAATTTCAGATTCCTGTGATGCCTTGACTAACTTCTCACCAAACTAAGTAAACCACCTACCTGTTGCTCAGCTGACTGCCCAGTTCCAGTTCCTGGGCTTCACTTTCTAGCAGCTTCCAGAACACCACAAATAAGCAAGGATGTATGCTTCCCTACTCAGCTAGTCCTTTCTTCCCTCCACACCCAACCCTCCACAGCCCCAGGCATTAGTCTTCAGATTAACTGGAAAGTTTTAAAATAAAAAAAGAACCCCTTAACCCAATCAATCTAGAAGAGCCTCATATCCTACTAAAAGTAAAAAAAAAAAAAAAAAAAAAAAAAAGTTTCCAAAAGTGTCAGGAAAATATCCAGGGGAGTAAAGTGGGTCTGAGGGAAATAAATAAAAATGAAAAAGAAAAAAAAGATTCTATAAAGAAACCACCACCAAAAAAAAAAAAAAAAAAAAAAGCATTTTGAGCAGTATATTCTACAGGAGGAGCTGGGAGTATTTTTTTTTAAATAATACTAAGATCACTTCATGCAAACAGACCTGACATTTTTTTTAACATGTTACCGAAAATATGAAGTCAAATTTGATTAATTAAGTAAACAGTTGAAAATCAATCCATCCTATTCAATGGTAAGACAAAATGTAAATTCCTCTAACTTTCACTAATGGTACTAAATCTCCCCAAAAATCCATGTGGCACACTACTTAGTCACTGGTGACATTTTGCACTGAGCTTGAGGGGGAGACAGGGAGGCGGGGAGGCAGGGAGGGCTCTTCTTAATACACTCATCACACCTTTTCTCGTAGGCAGAGAAATTCCACCAAGCAATGTAAAAAGGGACAGAAGCTATTTTCTTTCTTCACAGATCCCTGCTATGTTCATCTGGAAAAATGTTTTTCTAAATCTTCTGAATACTTACTTGGCAAAAGCATTTCTTCTGTTCATTTCTTTGTGGGAAGAAGCAGAAGTCGTACTGAAACTTCTCCTAAAACCTAAATGTCAAAGTTAAGGTCAAAAGAGGAAAAATAAATCACACATCTGCAGTTCTCATTCAAAGTTATATTTTATCATTTCTCCTACAGGTGTTCTAGCCTGTCAAATGTTTCTTTGGAAACAGAAAGCAAAAAAAGTACACACAGAACATAATAGTGGTTTAGATTTTTAGAGAGATTTTTATCTTACGTTTCTCATCAAACTGTCCATATGTACAAATAAGATCATGACATTCCATTTGGAGGTTTTTAATATAAAATTTCTTGAAAATCAAATAAAACTAAATTAGACTAATAAGGCTGAATCTTCTTATTCTCAAATATTATAATCTTAATAAATCATATGAGAAGATAAAAATGGCTTAGAAAACACTATCACCAAATATCTCATTTATAAAATATTGAAAAATAAATTTCAGAGTTTATGATTCTTGGCATCTCCAAATGATAGTTATTTTTAAAATATATTTCACAAAAGGTACATTTTTTTTTAAAAAGATGTTTCTAAAAAAGAGTAAGATTTCCAGTTCTGGAAAGTTATGGCAGACCAGATGTGCTAAATGAATCTCTTGATCAAAGCCAGTATATATATATATATATGTGTGTGCATATATATATTTTTTAAAAAGTTACATATATATTTTTTTTTAAAGTTACATACATATATATGTTACATATAGTATACATATGTATACTAGTATATATGGTATATAGTATATATACTATATATAGTATATGTAGTATACTATATATGTATACTATATTAAACTGAAGTTTAATGACTAAAGACATTGGTATGTATAATTACATATAGCGTGTGTATATATATATATATATATATATATATATATATATATATACACACACACACACACACACTATATATATGACCATTCAGGTCATCTTCAGCGAGGGGGCAGGTTACAGATGCTTGCTTTACCATTAATTGACTATATAAACACATGTATATACTCTTTTGTATACACATATACTTCACAATAAAAAATTTTTTGATAAATAAAAGCAAAGGAATAATTATTGGAACATAATACTGTATAAACCTACCAGGATAAGAATGATTCTGTTTATTCGAAGAAATTTCTGAAAGAGTATCCAGGGAATCTGTTACCCTGTGAATAAAACAAACCTAATTAGCAAACCTCATAAGAAGAAATAGCAGGTCTTCAGATTTAAGACTGGCTGTTAACTGAGGTTTTCACACCAATGGTTATTTATTTCACCTATTCAACAAACATTTATTGAGCATCTATTAGGAGCCAGGAATGAACAACTTCTAGTTGGCATCAGAAATTACAATTACAACACAGAAGAGCACCTTGTTATCTAAGGATGATTAATGCAGAAAAAGTCAACTCAAAATGAATTCAACTTAAAAAAAAAAAAATGAATTCAACTTAAAATAGGGACCCGACTTTACTTCTTTGGAATTTTATCTTCAAAGATGAAACTAAGAAATCTGAAAATAAATTTGTTTTATGTTAAATTTAACAAATGTTCGATCAGAATTTTAAAAACATCACATTCTTAAATTGAAAAAAAGATCTGACTCAGTCTGTGCATGCATGTGATTTTCTGATGAAATTGCATGGCTAAATACAATTCAACATCTTTGACTTTATATTTGACTCTCAGCACAATCATAAAGGTAACTTTCCTAACAGGTCTGTCTTTATTTTTTAATATTCAAATCGTTCTTCATTGTTAAAAGCCAATTTTCTTTCAGTTGTTTACTGACCTAACCCACAAAGCCTTCATTCTGTCAATCGCTTCCTCCGGGACATTTGGTCACCACCAAGTAATTCTGCAACTCTCACAGTATTTGCTATTCCATCTTACAACTCATGGGCGTAGTTTTTACATGATATACACACTATGGCAATCAGTGAGAGACTGATGAACGAGAAGAATAGGACTTGATGAAGAGGACAGATAATTAGGTGGTAATGGGCAGCTGAGAAGAACTTAATTCTAAAAGTGATCAGTTCATTAATAATAAGTACCTAATCATGAGAACTAAAGAATAAGAAAATTACTACTGTACTGATGAAGCTTAGGCAAAAAATAGGTAGGTAGGTAGGTAGAAAGATAAGATTAAATCCAGTCGGTAAGTTTTCTTAGAATTTCTGCAAAGAAATATTGGATTATTTATTTAGTAATAGAAGAAAAGGTATGAACTCAGTGAAAGCTGGGCAATAGTAAAATGCTCTCCAAGCAGAGGGAACAATATGTGCACAGAGTCTCAGACAGGAGACACATTTTTTTCCTTAATGGAAAAGAGGGGGGGTAAGCCAACTACAATCTGGGAGGAGTGAGATTGTGATTGGTCACTACTTTATTAAGACCGTCCTAAAGCAGTCTCTAATTTAAAATTCTTTTCTTCTTGAGGATCACTGGTGTCTTTTAAGAGCTCTAAAGCGGGTTTAAATTAGAAATTCCTCAAAATCAGGGACCATGTCTGTTTTATTTGCTTATAGAATGCCTAGCACAGCACAAAGTGCTAAAAGACACTTAATAGTATTTGATGATGATGAATGAGACAATCAGAAGATGACAGGAAGACAGCTGGATCGAGACAGCAGTTCATTTACAGAGAGAGCCCTGTATCTTCTAAGAGGGGGATGCTTTTAAATGAATCACCTTAAAGACGACCAAATAGAAGGCGAAGAAAACAAAGGTAAAAACCATGTGTTCAATAAATAGCAAGAAAAAGAACATAAAACCATGAGAAAGAAAGTGGCTTCATAATATCAAAAGGGGAAAAGCTATTACAGCATAAAGACACACTGCACTGGATTTGGTAAGTGGGCCTCTGGATAATCAAACCTAAAAGGAAGAACCCCAGTCCTCATGACCAGGAGACAAATAAAACTTGTAGCAGTATGTTAGTAAAGATCTGTCCAAGGCAATAGGAGAACACAGAAGACTGGGGATTCAACATGGATTTTACCCCAAATCAATCATTAATAAGACATTCATCCTAAACAAAATCCTCTTTTAGTCATTACAGACTACTGGTTAAGAACACACATGCAACTACCTGGGTTCAAATCTCCACTTGGGAGCTGTGTACACCTACACAACTCACTTCATTTCCTTGTGCCTTACTTTCCCCACCTGTGAAATAGGGATAATTATAGGACCTAACTCAGAGGGAGCTTCAAAGGCATGAATAATACACAGAGAGCTATACACTGTGCCAGCACCTGTAAGTGCTGCTCATTGACTAGCATCTCTTTTGCTTTACGTATAAAATGCCTACCAAAAAACAGCAGAGTGTCTAAAACCAAGGGATTAGAAAAAACAACAAAATAACAAACCTGGGCTGAGTCCAACCCCATCATTAACTAGTGTAGGAAAGAGCAAAATATGCCACTCTAAAACAAGCCACTCTGGCATAAGGATTATTTTCAGCTAAAGACATTTGAGAATCAACAAATGCAGGAAGAGGCTTTCTCTGAACTCTCCTTATCTGCCTAGACCAGGGGCTCCAAAAGAAGAACTCTTGTCACATATCCCCCTCTGGAGCAGTCTCTTCAAGCAGGGAAGACTGACTCTTCTCACAGGCAAGGAGATGGGAAGTTGACACCACATCCCAACAGACACAGTCACAAACTATTATCTCCCATCCACTTACCTTTCCTAAAAACCACCTGCCCTCTCATAAGTGGCCTTTTTCTCCCTCTCTTTCTCCTAGTAAGATGATCTATAAAAATCCCAATCTCACCACTTACTTGGGAACTCACTTCTTTCTGTGATGCCCAGGTACATGCAAATTTAAATGTAATAAACTTGCATGCCTTTTCTCCTGTTAATTTATCTGCTGTCAATTTAATTCACACACACACACACACACACACACACACACACACACAAACACACACAACACCTCCTAATCAGTTTACTGACTCTAAAAGGGTAGAGGAAACTTTTTGCTCCCCTACACTAACTCTATGACTTCAGCTAAGTCACTTCATCTCTTGAAACTTTTCTTCACTGGCAAAATGAAACAATCAGAATACCTTACAACTCACTGGGTTTGAGGGGGATTGATGAAATATGTATCTAAAGTACACTGTACAGAGCCCACCATTTACTAAATGCTCAATAAATGTTTGTCATAGTTATTCTTGTTTTCTAGCTTACCTGACCCAATATTTATTAGGATCAAAGGAAACAACATTCAATTGAAGATACTTCATAAACTGCAAAGCATTGTATATATTCAATACTATACTATCATAAATGAGAAAAAAATTATATCAAATACATCAAAGAAAAAGGAAATTAATAGAAAAACTATGTGTAATTATTAAGAAAAGCAAAGTGAGGAAGAAGACAGATATAAAAACTCTAAAATCTGCCAGGAGGCAGTCACACAGTCTAGCTAAAAGGCAACTAGATGGGACTCTAGGATGCGATGGCAGATCCATTCTCATGAGTTCAGTGATTACACCATATATGTTCTTTCCTATTTAAAGATGAGTATCCCATTTCCCATCCAATGAAAAGCATGCCAAGCCAACTTCTTTCAGCAGACAAGTCATTTCACATAATGGTACCTGGAATTTCACAAGGACTTGTTTCTGCTCAACCTTGTTTTTTTTTTTTTTTTTTTTTTTAAAGCCAGAGTGTGCTGGTACAGAAGTGTACCATCTTAAGGAGAAACACCAAGGAGGTACATTATATATAAATCCTTAAAGCTTCACTTCCCCCAAAGATCTACTGCCTATCTATTTTTGAAAACTAAAGAAATCAGAGGAAAAAGCCATTTTGGTTCCATTAGGTTTGGAGGAGAATGAATGGGGTGCCTGCTGGCAGGAAATTTAATGTAGTTAGGATGTGACTGAAGCAATCAGAGAGCATTTTTACTTTTGTTTGCATGACAGATTAAGCTTGCTGCTCTCACTGTTCTTAGCAGCAAACGCCACTTCTAATAGCCTACACATACTCATAGGGTTTGCAAATGAGGAATAAAGGAGGGTTTTAAAATTGCAAATCCTCAGCAAAGCAAATTTAGCTTTCCATGAGCCTTCTCTCTGAAGAAGGTGGTTGGTTAACCCCTTGAAAGAAGACACGAGCTATAGTCGGTGCATGTCTTTAATATAAAATGAGGAACTCTATAAACCATTGCAAGTTACAGAAAAGCTTTGTAAATAAACATAAATTTCATTTTTCTCACCTTTGTACCCTGGATGGGGGAGCAAATATTCCATATCTTGGAGAACAACTAAAATACTGCACACCTCCAACTGAACCATCATTCTTGCCATGGGGTTTCTCAAGCTCTATACCATACCAATATCCTAGAAAAAGAATATTGGATTTTAAAAGCATCTGCATTTTCTCCAAAATGGTTATGCTACTATACAAATCCAAAGCCCAGATGGCTTAACATTTTCACAAAATGACCAAAATGATGAAAGAGCATCATGATCATTGAGCTTTCAAATGATAAAATTTGAAAATTTGAAAAAATGAGTAGGAAAAAACATCTTACAAGCACAATTACAGAGTTATACATTAAAGGAGAGAGATAAAATACATAAATTTGGCATGAATTAGCTATTATGCAAGCAGTGTTACGACCACAATATATCTAAAAGCCATAATGGAAAAGAAATTGTCCTTGACTCAGTGATATGGTGTGTTTAAGTGAGAGAAGTACAATACAATACTGAGTTGTATTAATCATAAAGTGCATATGCAATCTTTCCCTTTTACTCTCCCAACATTCCAACATCACAAACAGTTCTTAAATAATTAAGGAAGGACAAAAGTAATATGGAAAATACAATTAGACTTCATGGTGACTCTTCTTTTTCCTTGTTTCCCTACACAGGATAAATAGAAAAATCATACTTAACCTTGGTGAAAAGATTGAGATTAGCCAGTTGGAAGAATTTTCTAAAAAGCTTTTAAGCATGTACAAGGGCCCACACTGAGGAAAATAAGAGGACTTCCTTTTCTAGAAAGCCAAAATTAAAACAGTGAGGTCGTGAGAATTAGGTAAATGGACAACTACTCCTAGTATAGGTATATACATACTCCTGGAATAAGGATTCTCAAATTGGGGTTACCTCAAGACCAGTTAGAAGTGGCCTAATCATCCATTCATTTTTATTTAAAGGGAGAATAAAGTAGTAATTGCATCTGGTCTCTTAAATTAGTATCAAATAAAAAATCAGAATATAGATATTGAAAATTTTAACTGCAAATTACAGATTCCAAAATACACAAATATTGTTTCTTTCAGACTACTAATTCAGACTCTCTATAACTTCAAAAATGGCAACCTAAAGTTCTTCAGTCTTTTCTTCTTATGTTCAAAAAGATGATATTTGAGCCCATTTCTAGATACTTTTGCACTGAAAGACTAATGCAGGACTACAGTCTTCTGTACTTAAACAGCATAGGAGTACAGAGTAAGGTACACAAACTTACTGCTTGGCCATACTAATGCTCTGAAATTAGGTCATCACATTTCTGAATGTCATTAACCAGGGTTGTCTGGTTGCTATTTTTATTTCTCGGAGTGCCACAGTTATAATGTTCAATGTCACAGTGTACCATATAACAGCTACATGTTTGCCATATGACTATAAAAAATGTAACATACCACAGAAAAAGACATTATGACAAGTGTTAACAATTTTGACTATGCATCCTCTGGAAGTGTTGAGGTATTTATCACCTCCTATTTAAATGGAAATTTTTTCTGATAAAAAGGCAAAAGAGGCTTAAAAATTACCTCCTTCAGGTCTAGATCTTATCATCTAAAAGGCCTCAATATTACCATTGTTCTCTAGAACTGACTGATCTAAATATTGATGCCACAAGAAATACATGCTACTACTTTCTAAAAGGACAGAATGACTTTAACAGAAAAATTTCCAACTTTATGTTTGCTTATGACTTCCCAAATTTCTAGATAATCTTAGGAATCTAAAAATTAAAAGTCAACCTAAAACAGTGAATTGTATCCAGTGAATCAAATCATTCTAACCTTGTTTAATATAGAGAAAGGAAACTCAGAAGACATGGAGATTGTGAAAAATACCCTACCTTTGGGATTCTTAAGTTTTTATTTGAGAACTATATTAAGACCAGTCTAACTAATCTCAATTACTACCTGGAGACCTGTGAGAGACATGAATTATACAACACACAGCCCATCTCAAATCAATTAGTTGAATTGCAATTATAAGTGATATAATGAAACAAGACTGTGCTGGGAGACAATTCTCCATGGCTCGCTCATGTTTCTGCATGTCTTATGAACAGAGGCATTGCCTGTCTTTTCATGGATGTCTGCACAGAGGACAGCCTTGGAGGGCAGAGACAGTGTAGGTGGCAGGCCAAGCACAAAATACAGGCATGCTTGCTGTCTAGGAAAAAAGTTCAGATTCCTTAAGCTCAGGGCTTTTCTTGTGCAACATAAAACATGGATGTGCAGGCATCACCCCCTGGGAACTGGGGCTCAGGAAGGAAGTGCAAGAAAATGCTGACCCTCTGCTTCTGCCACTGCTGTGGATACAAAAGTCCTGTCTCTGAATCAGGAGTCTAACGTCTTCCAGCAGCATCTATGAAACTGTGGCAATCCAACTTGTCAGCTTACACTAGTCGGGTAAAATCTCAGATCCTTCACAGTTCTTGACAGAATGCTACAAATTTAAAATCAATGTTCTCAGTAACCTTTTCCTAAAAGGCTACAATGCCACCATGTGTCAAAATAGCATATTGCCATTTGAAAAATACAGTTTCATTCAACTGGCTTCTATATTTGAAATTAAAATCACTGAAAAGGCAAAAGAAAGCTAATCTGTACTTTTGGAAACACAATATTAAGTCTAGATTGGAATGAATATATAAATACACAAACGTATATCTTTAAAATCCCAGGGTGCACAGAAGTTTTTCATTTTCTCTTGAATCCTTTTATTGGCTTTTTTCTCCAAGCCACTCAGATAAAAGCTATATGCTGTGAATCATTTTAAGAATATCCTTAGAGGGACGTCTGGGTGGCTCAGTGGTTGAGCATCTGTCTTCGGCTCAGGGCGTAATCCTGGCATACAGGAATCGAGTCCCACATCTGGCTCCCTGCATGGAGCCTGCTTCTCCCTCTGCCTGTGTCTCTGCCTCTCTCTCTCTCTCTGTGTGTCTCTCATGAACAAATAAATAAAATCTTAAAAAAAAGAAAAAAGAATATCCTTAGCAATTTACCCAAAGAATATAAAAATACTGATTCAAAGGGGCATGTGCACCCCAATGTTTACAGCAGCATTATCAACAATAGCCAAATTATGGAAAAAGCCCAAATATCTATTAGCTGATGAAGGGATAAGGAAGATGAGGCATATACATCCACTGGATTATCACTCAGCCATCAAAAGGAATGAAATCTTGCCATTTGCAATGATGTGGATGGTGCCAGACTGTATTATCCTAAGTGAAATAAGTCAGTCAGAGAAAGACAAATACCATATGATCTCACTCATATATGGAATTTAAGAAACAAAACAGATGAATATAGGGGAAGGAAAGAAAAAAAGAGAGGGAAGCAAACTGTAAGAGACTCTAAACTGCAGAGAACAAACTGAGGGTTGCTGGAGGGACTTGGGTGGGGGATGGGCAAAATAGGGGATAGGGATTAAGGGAGGGCACTTGTGATGAGCACTGGGTGTTACATGTAAGCGATGAATCACTAAAGTCTGCACCTAACACCAACTTTACCATATAAGTCAAAGAGAATTTAAATAAAACTTGAAATTAAAAAAAAAAAAAGAATATCCTTAGCAAAAATCTAAATTTGATATTTTCTGTTATTTAGCATGCTTGGCGGTCAGTGAGAGTGAAGTGGGGAATGACAACTAATTTTAACATCAGACAATTTAAAACACAACTGGCAAGAAAACTTAACAGATGACAGTCCACCTGAGTACAGTGTTTCCATCACCATTTCGCTTCTCCGGCGCCATAGCTAACATCCACAAGAACTGTCAATCAAGAATTTTCTATAATTAAATTTTACCTCCATGTAAAATTTTAAACTTTTGCATTCTAAAGCACCCAATGGAGCAAAGAATATACAGATGAGTTACCTGGAGCAAAGTTTGTTGTCCCGAAGAACTTAATGGTGCCAATTCTTTGGCCTACCACCAGTACTCTATCTCCGAGATGGAGCTCTCCTGCACAGCGAGTGTTATTTGCTACAGATGCTGCTGAAGAATTCAAACCTGTTTAATTGGTTGGTGGGGGAAGGGAAGAGGGCAGGAAAAGAGAAGGAAAAAAAGCAAAAGGAAAAAAAAAAAAAAAAACAACCTCAAAAAGTATATTAGCCAAAAATTCACCATGTATTCTAACCAGTCTAGCTAGTTGGAGATTTCAGTGCATGACACCTTTCATTATATACATCACTTACAGCTGTGGTTCTCACATGTGAGGTCAAGATATTCAAAGAAATTTTGCAGGGTTTCCTGAAAAAATTATTGCCACAAGAACTTGAGACACATGGTTCCTGGTAAAGTATCGATTCTATCCAGATTGCCTGGGGCACGCTCTACTAGAACAGAGGCCAGCACACTTCTTCTGTAAAGGGCCAGAGAGTATTTCAGGCTATGCAGGTCATATCATCTCTATCATAACTACTCAGCTTTGCTACCATAGCACAAAAGCATGCACGAACAAAACAGGCAGCATGGTATGTTCCAGTAAAACTTTACAAGAATAGGTGGCAGGTTGGATTTGGCTCATGGCTGTAATGTACCAATCCTTATCTACTAAAATGCTAGAATTAGAGTAGTTCACTGGGATTCAGTGTGAGTTATACATACAGGAATGTGATCTGAATGTGAAAACTGCTCTAAGTTTCCAATGAGCTCAAACTGATTTCCTTATTAGGAACTAAACCACTCCCCCTCACCTTGATTCAAGCCTAATCCCTGAAATCATTTAAACATCAGAAGTCCTAGAGAAATACTGTGTAGAAAACGGTTCAATTCTAACAGAGAAAGAGTGGGCCCCTTCATGCTTCTTCCATCCACCCATAAACAGACTTGAACAGTTATCATCTAGAAAGGCCTAAAGAAGCCTCTGTGGGGGCAGGGGACAGAGGATAAGACACCACCAAAGGGAGGTGGCTTTAGCCATGGCAACAAATGAGGAACATAAACCCAGAGAGAAGAATGTCTGGATAAAGTGCTATACTAAAACTCCCAGGTCCTCATAATAGCTAATATTTCCATAGCACTTCACAGTTTACAAAGTGCTTTCCATAGAATTCTAACTATAGAGAAGATACATACTCAGAAATTAATTAAGGCATGGTGCTCACAGGCAGTTGACAGTACACCAGGATTAAAGCCTGGGCCCTCAGGCCACAAGTCCTGAGGCATGTTCCCAGGCTATGCAATGGACCGAGGGCAACACATTCAACATCACAGGATACAGCAATGCTGAGAAAACAGACCTCCTCTTCTACCTCTGCCACACCTCTAACCTTTTCCTTCTGCTCTTCATCCTAACCTCCCAATATGTCTGCATCCCTCAAATGCAAACCTATGAGAAAATGAAGTATCTACTCACTCTAGAAAAGTGTCCCAGGGAAACATCTTTGAGGCCCCAGACATGGACTTTCTCTCAGGGATCTCCCATTCTCTCTCCTTCCCCTCCTAAGAGGTCTGCTTTCTCACTCTAACTGACAGGTCTCTTCACCTACTACTATCTAAGCCTACATCAGGCCTAAATTTGTGAAAAAGGAAAAAAGTTAAATATGTAGGTACACTAAAAACTACTTCTTATAAAAAAAAGTAAAAAAAAAATGTACTTCCACACCCACATACACATTTTAAAATCAAATAAATGTCAAACGCCCAAGTTCCAAGTGAAGGAGGCCTTGCAACATGAATAAAATGAGGATATGCAGGAGTGCTACGTCACAGTCCTCACACCTCTGTTTCTCAGGCCTGAAAATGCTTAAGGAAAGAGCATCTACTCAGAATACAAGTTCTAAGTAAACAGTTTGAGGCAAAGCTTCTAGGTTCTCTACTTTTAGAGTCTCCCAACCTGTGGGTTTGGCATGTCAATGCTATTGCTGAGGGTTCCTCCCCATCACTGTACAGTATATATTTTAAAGAGAAAATAATCCCATCGGAACATTTTCTATAATAAAATATTACTTCAATACAACTGTTAAAAGTATTTGAAAGAGAACCTGGTAACTATTATGAGGTTCATTGAAAACAATTTATGTCAAAATGGTTCCATTTCTTTTCTGGACACATCTGCTACATAGGTAAATAAGTGAATGCAATGTACTCCATGTATGTTGATTGTGGCAAGATGCCTGCTATGAAGCATTTCCTATATCCTTACACATAACTGGAGAAAGGGGGACTGAATAAGGTTATGCAGGACTCAGAATGAATTAAAAAGCCACATCCAAACAGGTTACCGTCATCAAGCTGTCAGGAGAGCCACTGACCCTCTCCTATTTAGTTTTAAACAAAGACTTGAACTTTAAATATGAAGATGATACAAAAATATGTGGAAAAGCTAATATGCAAGATGTAAGAAACAAAATGCAGAGGGATAGAACCTCGAGTGTTAAACTAAGTGAGAATGTGTGTAAAGTCCTATGTGAAGCAGCAACATGAAGAGCGCTGGCATGAGGCTCCATGTGGGCCGGGTCCACAGTGTGGTCACCACCCTGCAGGAACAGCCTTACACCGTAATTGTGCCACGGGCATCAGTTTGGCTCTCTACAGGCTGGCCCTGAGGGGTCTGGAGACCCGGGAGCAAGAAGAAGAGCAGAAAGTGCTTGGGATGGAGGCAAAACCATACCAGCAGCAGAGAAAGCAGCAGACAGACCTCAGGGTGAAGCCCAGCTGTGCCACTTGGAAACTGGCATCAGGCACCAATGACTTACCTCCCTAAGCCTCGGTTTCCTCATTCATAAAATGAGGATGATAGTAATAGTACCTACCCATAGGTTTGTTTTGAGAGTTAAGTGAAATAAGGTCTATAAAGTGCTTAGAATAGAACCTGAAATAATAAGTATACAATACATGTTAGTTATTATTAGGTCTAGATTAGAAAAGAGATAAGAAAGGTAATAACCACATGGTTTCCACACATCTAAGTATCTACCATAAAATTCTAAAATGCACCTTAAAGGGTCAGAGGCATTACAAGCATGTGGAAGGGAAGAGGGGAGTCCAGACAAGGAACATGGCAGGAGCACTGGGAGGAAGGCAGGGAGACCAAGGACGCTCATGGGGGGCAGTGGGGAATAGGGGGGACGGGGGAGGGGGGCAAGGGAAAGACAGAAGAGGGCAAGTAGTTCAATCTGACTGAAGTAAAAGGTTCCTTCTACACATTTAAAAAGATCAAATCTACTTACAAACAAACCAAGATAAAAAACACCAAGAAAGCCTGGTTGAAAAAGCCATAGATACCAGCACTGGCTCTAGATGAGACAGACGGGCTTTTGCTCATTGTCTTCTTGTGATTGTTACGTGCATTCAGTTTCTTGGTGTAGCCTGGTTTGTGTTCCAAAGATGATGTGGAGGAGGAGCTGCTGATGGATCCAAGCAGAGTAACTAAAACAAGGTAAAGGAAAAGAACATATCAAAGGTTGGAAAACAAGAAGTGAACCAACAAGATGGCTTTCCAGGTAAAACCCTCTGAAGCTCATCCAGTTAGCTTTCTCCATTGTGGATTATCTAGTGTTGACTTAAGTGCCTGGTTTCATCCAACTGTGCCGTAATTCATACAGACAAGATTTTATATCCCAAGCAATTGTACTGTAAGGATTCGCGTTGGAGGAGGACACTCTCACGCAGGAGAGTAGCACCCATTGCCAACAGAAACCGACGACCTCCCTGTTCTACCCACTTTCTCTCTCACCTCCCACTTTAGATGGCTTAGCAGAATCTAACCTGATTTACACTTAAGAAGTCTCTTAATTTGTTTTAAGATAACAAAAAGGTAGTGTTAAAATGTTTTGAGCCAACCTGAAGGCAAACAGGAATACTCTTCAATGTTCTATTCGTGTTCTATTCACCGAATGATTTGAGAGCTGACAACCACTTTAAACATTTTTACCAAGCTGTCTACACTGTGATGTTTTCTTTTCATCTCTCTTTTAATTTAACCTGGTAGCTCTCTAATCTAAGTGTACACAGATGCACCACACAGCATTTTATAACCAAAGTCATGTTTACACTTTATGATGTGCTGCTTAAGGTATTTCCAAGGGTAATTTTTTGCTGCAATGATTTTTCTCTTAAAAACTTTAAAACTTAGCCCCCATAGAAGCTTTATCACTACATTACTTTAAAGTTCCATCGGAAAATTAAATTTTTAGAATGAGAGTTATAAAATTATTTTACCATCTTTCTCTGTTACAGGTTTCGATTCGTCACCAGGAGGCAATGAAAGTGTTGATTCAGAAGCACTGTCTTTTTTTGAAGTCATTAATCCTAGCAGAGAGAAACAAGACATTTTCAACAAGAAAGAACTTCGACATTAAACGTACAAATGTGCTTACTTTTTAAAGCACAGACATCCCTCATCATCTAAATCTTATCCGTTTCTGGAAACACATTGGATAGTAAATTCACAGATAGCAGGGGCCAATCTAATATTTCAATATGTAAAGAGGGAGGAAAGGGGGGCACCTTGGTGGCTTAGGTCATGATCCCTCAGGGTCCCAGGATCAAGTCCCTCCTCACAGGGAGCCTCCTTCTCCCTCTGCCTAGGTCTCTGCCTCTCTGTCTCTCACGTGAATTAAAAAATAAAATCTTTAAAAATAAAAATAAAAATAAATGCATTCCTAGCCCCTCTGAAAACCTCAATTTCCTCCATCACCACTCAAGTCTCTTTCAGACCTATTTAACAATCCACAAAGGAATTCTAAATACTATAAAACAGTTAAAGCCTAGTTACCTAGTTGTTTGACACCTTATACACTCATTAGTGTATCTGCACAATGCCAGCAAGTACAGCAAACCTCACACAACTGAAGGACAACCATCGTACACTCACCAGGACTTGCAGACAACATATAGAATTCACTCATATGTGTGCAAATCATTTGTATTCAGATAATGAATTCTGGGTAAAAAGTTTTGCAAACCATTGTAGCCACTAGTCATGAAAGTGAACGTGAGACAGTAAGAAGCCCTGCACTCTCTGCCACTGACACTCTGAAAATGATGGCTCCAGTATCACCACACACAAGTCTCACAAACAGACTCACTTGAAAAAAAGAAAAAGCCCATGAGTAATACTTTGCCTTATGAAGGCTTCTGTTTCCATTCGGCAGATCCAAATTATTTAAATCAGAAACCTAATGGACTTTACCCAGTTTTAAATTCCATCAAGTACCCATTTCAATTCTTCTCAATTAGGAAGTGTTTGAGTGAAGGATGATACCCGGCACTCCGAGCATCACCTGTGTGAACAAGACATGGTCCCAGCCCAAAAGAAGCACCTTTTCAATCCAGAATGGTAGAATGATGTGAGCATGAATAACTAAAATACGAGAACATTTATTGATAAGCACTAACACAGAGGAAAGAGACAATAGTTTTGGCTACAAAGATAAATTAATGCCTCATCAAGGAGATCAAATTCTGAGATGGGTTCTGAAGGACAGATAAGACTTCTTCAGGGGCGCCTGGGTGGCTCAGTCAGTTAAGCATCCGTCTTCGACTCAGGTCATGATCCTGAGGTGCTGGGTTTGAGCCTCGAGTTGGGCTCCCAGCTCAGTGGGGAGCCTGCTTCTCCCTTTGCCTCTCGCTCGTGTTCTCTCTCCCAAATAAATAAATCCAAAAAAAACCAAAACAAAACAAAACAGACTGCTTCCAGAGCATACTTGGAGTTATGGCCAGAAAGAACTGAAGGTAGGCACTGTAGATGGATGAAAATAAAAGAAAAATCTTAAAGACAGAGTTAGAGACAGATGAGTAGCATGGCTGGAATAAAGAGTAATTTTGGGACATGGTAGAAGTAAAACTGGATAGACAGGTCAGAATGAAACCTCAGAGGGGGACAGGGCCAGGTAAGGACCTGGGCTTCTGATGGAAGGAATGGGCCTCTCTGGTGGAAGGAATGGAACTCTGATGGAAGGAATGGGCCTCTGATAAATAGAAGGCCTCTGATGGACTTGGTGAAGGAGGGTTGGCATGAACAGAGCGGGGAGTAACATCACCCTGACAGCATAGCTTAGAAGAAAGTGAGAGCAGCAGAGGCAAGAAGCATGGACCAGGGAGAAGTTCTTACAATAGGTGGAATGAGGACCAGAATGACAATGGCAGGAACTGAACAGAGGAATGGGTAAGAGAGACAGTGAAGGCACCCCACAGAATGCACCTCTTATTTTTCAGTTATATTTTTCAGTTTTAAGATATCCATTTGGACCTTTCTTATTTGAATTTTTTAATTAAGTCACTGGAGATTCACATGCAGTTGTATAAAGTAATACAAGGATATCTCTTGCACACTTTGCCCAATTCCCCAAAGGTAACTTTTTACATGACTATAATAGAACATTGCAACCAGGATACCAACACTGATATAATCCACCAGTCTTAGGATGCCCCAGTTTTAACCATACTCATTTGTGTGTCCGTGCACATGTGCATGTGCACTTATATATCACTTGGTTCTTTTCTATATCCTCATTTCTATGAACTTTCTTTCCACTTGTTTCAAGAGTATTAACCTTAATTCTTAAAGCACGGTTATAATATATTCTTTAAAGTCTTTATCTATGTCATGTCTGTGTCCTATCAGGGTTGGCAACCTTTGGTTGTCTTTTTCCTTCAGAGATATTGAGATTTTCCTGGTTTTTCATATTTTGAATAATTTTGAATTGCATCCTACACATTTTGAATATTATGTTGTGGTCTTATTTAAGTCTTATAGAGAATGCTTGTTTTGTATTATCAAGCAGTCAACTCAGTCCAGTTCAGGCTGGACATCTCTACCCACCTTCTGTGCACTGTATTCCAATGTCAGTTGAGTTTCCAAAGGCTTTTTGGGATCTTTCTCACTTGTACCATCCAGTAGTACCTGGGATCTGGGCAGTGGAGACCAGAGACCAAAGCCTATATGGTCAGATCCACATGCAAAACTTGAGAGCAAGCCAGGAGTTCACACCCAACATTTTGAGATTGCTTTGTGAGCTCCCTCCTCTCCATAGTCTCCCTGCCACTTCCCTGTGTCCAGAGGCACCCCTTCCTATATCTGGGCAGGATACCTAGGCTTTAGTATCCCTGCTTTGTCATAGTCTCCTGGGACTGACTCTGCCTCTAGGAACAAGCAGTGAGAAAAGAGAAGACAAGCTATTGGGAATCCATCCACATTCCTGGGACCACAGTTTCTCTGGTCAGAGAGAAGTGTTCCCCTCCCTTGGGATTTCAGGTGCCTTGCTATCTACTGCTGCTATAACACCATGCAGGACTGCCTAAGGACTGTCGTGGGAATGACCAAAAGGGTAAAAAGAAAAAAAAAAAAAAAAAGACGCTATCTTTAAAAAAAAAAAGGGGGGGGGGGATTTCCTCTATTTTCTATCTAGTAGAAGACCCTTCCTTGAACTTTAGATCAGAAATAGAGGGCTTCTCTTTGGGCCTTCTTTCCATAACGGCTGTAAACTTCTGGGTTTCAGGTTAAAAGACCATTTACAATTGCATCAAAAAGTATGAAGTGTCTAGGAACAGACCTGAGAAAACTGGTATAAAATAGCTGTAGAGAAAATCAGAAATCCTATTGACATGTTTTTAAAGGACCTATTTAAATAAAGCAATATTCCAAGCTTAAAACTAAAAGACTGAATATTGTAATGATGTCAGTTCTTCCTAAATTGACTTATGATTTATTTTTTTAGCATTTTTTTAATTTAAATTCAATTTGCCAACATATAGGGTAACAGCCAGTGCTCATCCTGACTTAATGGTTTAAATGCAATAAAAATTCAACAGATATTTTTAAAAATAAACTTAAAAGCTAATTCCAAAATTTATATGGAAATGTGGATTTACAAGGATCCAAACAGCTAAAGCACTATTCAAGAATAAGGTAGGAAGCTTTCCTCTACAAGACATCAAGATTTATTTTTTTAAAACTATGGGAGTTATGAAGTACAGACTGACACAGAGCTATTTAAATAACTCAATGGAAGAGAGTGGAAAGGCCAACCAATTCTTGGACAAAATCCTTGAATCATGGCAGGAAGCCTGTCTGCTTCAGCCACTGATAAGTTAGCAAGTACTTCCCGAGCACCTATTTTATGCTATGTACTACTCCAGTGAATACAAAAGCACAAAATACTCTCACAGTCCATTTTAAATTTTAAAATTCTGCTGAGAGAATAAAAGATCTGAACAAATAAAGCAATTGGAGGACAAGACCCAAGCTAACAAATAATTCTGTGGTAGGGATACAAGTGTACAAAAAGTTAGAATGGAGGCATAGAAGTGATCTGGGTCACCAGGGAAGTTTTCTTAGAGAAATAGCATATGAATAAGGAGGTAAAGCACAGCTAGGACTTCCAAAGGCAGAAGTCAAATTACTGTATTCAGAGAAATAGCACGAGACAAAGTATGGAGGGAAGAGAAGGACTCAACTTCAACTATGAAGGTATCCAGAGACTCCCTTATATACAGGAAGGACTCAGACTGCCAGTTTAAAGAGTTGGGACTACTTCTGATTAAAAAAGAAGTCACTAAACTTCTTGAATAGGTGAGAAACCTAAAGCTAAAGCTAGTTGCGTTTACAAGGCTTTATTGGAGGTATAAAATCTAGCTTGGAAGTTAGACTAAGGGGTGATGAAGGGATGCATGTGATAGGAAAGAAAAGAAAGGAAAAATGTAAAACTCTCTTGTCAGGAATGAAAATCATAAACCATGAGACTAACATTTAAAAACACATAAGGTGCAGATTTTATTAAATGCAGGTTCCACAGTTATCTAACAAAAAAAAGTGTGAAGCACATTAAATATAAGGCATTCTGCAAATGAAATAAAAACACTGAAGAAGAGATTTAACTCTCTGGTTTGACCTACCAGTGTTCACTTTTGACGTGACATGAGCTACATCGATTTTCTGGGACCTGATGAGAGGCACAGTTTTTCCAGAAGTGTGTGCTACATTCTTCCTTCGATCTTTTGCTTTACTTATCTTTGAAAGAGGTGCAAAAATACCTGAGAGAGGGATGCAGAGCTTGAGTTAGTGTTAAGCAATTAAAAGTACATCAAATAAAAAGGTAAGTACAACCATTTGGTAATATAGATCTTTAAATTATTTTTTAGTGCCTACCAGGTGTCCTGTAGGTAAAGACAGGAAAAAAGTAAGACGCAGTACTTGTCCTCAGAGAGCTTACAATCTAGTTGTCAAGATAAACAACATACACGGTAATTTAAGAATCACATAAAAGATGCACCATCAGGTATTACATGAAATTCAGGGAAAAGAGAAATGAGTGAAGGTAACAGTTTTCCATCATAATGATTTCTGACTAAGCTACCGGCAAATAACAGAGCACTTTACAGTATAAGCACTTTTATCTGTGTCACTTTGTGTCTCCTTTAACAATATTCTCCCCACATGACAGTTTTTTATGTCATGTCCTATCTCTCTTCCAGACTGTACACCATTGGAAGACAAAATTCAAATGTTACTCATGTCTGCATTTCCCACACTGTACCTAATTTCAGTGCCTTACACACAGTCGAGACATAAAAAAAATATTCTTGAGTATAAAATGTAATCCTCCCAAAAGGGCTAGCCCTCAGCTCCTGACAGTCAGAAACAGTACAGTTTGTGTGCTGGGGAAGGGAGGCATACAGACCAGGGAAGGGGGGCTGCCCATCTACAGCAGGCTGGAGTATAAAATTCCATTTAAGAAAGGAGTTTATCCAGGCAGTAAAATGTCCAGTACAAATAAGTATGCACAGACATCAGAGATAGTGAATATAGACTATAAATACATAGATTATCTGGCTAAGATATTTAAAAAGAAAAAAAAGTCATAATGTGTATATCATACTCTTCCATTGGGTGTTTACAATTTAACAAGGACACATTATGACTAGAATGTAATATATACATTAAAAACAACTTGTTTTGGAATGCCTGGGTGGCTCAGTGATTGCGCATCTACCTTTGGCTCAGGTCATGATCCCATGGTTCTGGGATCGAGTCCCACATCGGGCTCCTGCAGGGAGCCCGCTTCTCCCTCTGTCTATGTCTCTGACTCTCTCTGTGTCTCTTATGAATAAATAAATAAAATCTTTTAAAAAACTTGTTTTAAAATAGTTTGTAGAAATGCTCAATAATCAACAAACAAAAGTGCTTTGTTAATAACTAAAAAGGGCTAACTATATGACTTTCTCTACTGATCATGAAATGCTTTCCTCCCTCGATTCTACATTACTTTCTCCTGATTTTCCTACATCTTCTGACTTATCCACAATGTTCTCTCTTCTCCCACTTATCACATTTTCCTTGAGTTTCTATTCTTTTCTCTAATTCTTTTCCTTGTCAAATACACACACAGACACACACACACACACACACAAAACAATGTGATGATAGTTACAACAAATTGCCAAAGGTTGGAAGACAGAAATTATTTTATATTCTAGAAATATAAATTCATATAATCTTATTGGAAGACAAAAATTCTGACTGAATCCGCTTTGTGGCATCAGTTATAAGGAAATGCTTAGAGATGTGCACAAAAGTTACGCAGTTATGTTTTTATGTTATAAGGAAAAGATAAATTTCCAGAGCCAAAACAATTTCTAGTTTACTACTATGACTCAATTATACTTTTGGACATTAATCAGGAAAAAATAACCCAAACAGGAGGAAAAGACCGTATACATGAATATGTCATCATTGCAATATTATTCATAAGTAGGAGAAAACAAATATCTGGCAACAGGATCACCAATAGGTAAAACAATAAAAGTCGTAGAGAAATATAGAAAAGTATGAAAATTAAATCAAGAAAATAAAAATGAAGTTATATATCTAATTACATTATGATTTATCTGGAAAAGATTTTGTGTGAGTATAAGAAAGACTGCAAAAACTGCAAACCAAAACATATTTATGAGAACGGACTACTCTCGATTTATCTTTCTAATTTGTCATTAATATCAGAATACTGTTCTTTAATGAATGTTTTTTTCTTAATCTGAGGACAGTTATGTGGTTTTTTTTTCTTTCAAGGTCTTAAGAAAATTTCTACATAATCTTATTCCACATAATATCTTAGAAAGTAAATATTTAATTCTATGGCTTTAAAGGATTTATATAGTATGTGAAACCTCACCTATGTAAGTTCTCATTCTTCTATTTTTTTTAATAAAATGAATCATTTGGGAGAATCTATACTAAATTTGAAGCAATGACTGACTACAACCAAAGCCCAAAATGCACGCAGAATATGGATTAAAGTTCCCTGTAACTAACTTGTGCTAATCAAAGTACCAATAGGCCTTTTCTCAGATCTTGACATATAATTGTACAGCTTAACTAAAACAAATACATAAGAAGGATTATTTTTAAAGAGAAGAGTAATGAATTTCTAGATAAACATGGCCCATTTTATTATACCACAACTCTTCCCAAAACACCACCAAAATATTAATTAGTTAGGAATAAAAACAATATAAACTCTAAAAAGAAAATGATAAACAGGAGAAAAAATACTAAAAGCTTCCAAAGAGAAGTAAAAGGTCAAAAACAGAAGAAAGATTTTAACACTTCTACATAGCAACACTGGAAGCTCAAGAGAGTAGTGGGCAAACTAAGAGCCTAGCAACCACATCCTGCCTACAACCTCTTTTTGTCAAGTTCTACTGGAATCCATATGTTTACACACTGTCTACAACTGCTTCTTCACTACAATAGGAGAGCTGGATAATTGAACAAGAGACTGTGTGGCCCTTAAAGCCTAAAATGTTTACTCTTGCCTTTTACAGGAAAAATTTGCCAAACTCCATCAGACAATAGAATATAACCTTCAAAATATTGAGAATATAAATTCCAACCTAATGTTCCTTTTCCCATCAAACTATCATATGAAGTAAAAGGGTAGAAATAAGCATATTTTTAGAATGGAAGATTTCAAAACATTGATCTCCCACAAGTCCTTTGTCAAAAGCTACTAGAGGATGTGTTCCACCAAAACAAAGAAGTAAACCAAGAAAAAAACTGACTTAGAATAATGAAAGCACCCAATCTTTCTCCTCATAGTATGAAGTCAGTAGGTGTTTAAAATCAGAAAAATCAGGGGTGCCTGGCTGGCTCAGTCAGTAGGCATGTGACTCTTGATCTTGGGGTTGCAAGTTCAAGCCCCAAGTCTGGTGAGGAAATTACTTAAAAATAAAATCTTCTAGGGGACCCTGGGTGACTCAGTTGGTTAAGCATCTCCCTTCGGCTCAGGTCACAATCCCAAGGTCCTGGGATCAAGCTCCAAGTAGGGCTCCCTGCTCAGTGGGAAGTGTGCTCCTCCCTCTCCCTCTGTCCCTCCCCCTGCCTGCTAGGGTCTGAGCAGGGAAAGGATGAACAGGCAGAGCACAGGGGATTTTCAAGGCAGTGAATAGATTCTGTATGACACTGTAATGAGAGAGACATGTCATTAAGCACTTATCCAAAACCACAGAATGTACATTAACAAGAGTGAACCCCAATGTAAACTATGGACTCTGAGTGATGATGATGAGTCAGTGTAGGTCCCTCTATTTGCAGGAAGGTCCCCACCGGTGAAGGAACACTGACAATGGGAGTCACTCTGCATGCATGGGAACAATGGGAACAGGGGATACACAGGAAATTACTCCACCTTTCTCTCAATTGTGTTTTGAACACAAACTGCTCTAAAAAAAAAAAACTTAAACATTATTTTAAAATGTCTACAATTGAAAAAAATCTAATATGTGTTGAACAAAATAGTTCTGAAACAGACTATAGCATTTATAAGAATTTAATTTATACTAAAGGAAGCAAAGCAAGCCAAGGAAAAATGACAGAGTTAGAGAGAGAGAAAGGGAAAATACAAAACTGTTGCTGAGAAGAGACAAATTCTTTGGCTTCTGCTTAGTCAAGGCAACTCCCATTTTTACATAATCCAACACATGAACCTTGCCCCCCAAAACTCGCCTTTAAGCATGTAAAAGGGACAGAAGCAGGGTCCTTGGGGTATCCGGCTTTGTCCTCATCAAGTATGCTTCTCCTTGGGATGATGAGATTTTGGGGACAACATGCATTCTGTTACAATCTAAGCATTTCCCATGAATCTGATTTACATCTGCCCTGTGTGTTGCTAGTAGTTTTGATCTTGCCCTCAGTCTCCTTGACAGTTGCCAAAATTAGCTAATAGAGGAAAATTAAAATTAAATTCTTAGTTCCACATAACTAATCAATATGTTCCAAATGGGTTAAATTATTTAGTGTAAAAAGTAAAACACTCAGAAGAATAAAATATATAGTTTTAAATTAATCCTTGGATTAGAAAGAACTATCTCAGCATACAACCAATGTAAGAAGTTATAAAGAGAAAAAAAAAAGAAGTTATAAAGAAAAAGTCTTTTAACTACATAAAACTCTATGCCAAAACACTTGAAATGAAGTTCAAAGGCAAATGATAAACTGGGCAAAATATCTGTAATAACTCTAAGAGTTTAATACCTTAAATATGTATTTGTTTTCTAAAGTTTTTTAAAACCCACTATCTCAATTATATAATGAATATATAATATGAACAACTATTTCTTGGCAATTGCCAGGATAACACACACACACACACGTGTGTGTGTATTATATATATATATATTATATATATAATTACATATGTGTGTTATATATGTTATTATATGTTATATGTGTTATATAATATATATTTTATATAATACACACATGTGTTATCCTGTGTAATACACATATATCTTATATATACATATACAAATATATATATAAAATAACAAAACATTTTAAGTGTTTTATTTTACCACAAAGAAATATGAATTCAAACAGAAATTTTTACCCATTAAATTGGAAAAATTAAAGGAAATGGAGCCATTAAAAATCACATTTTCAAACAATATTTAATGATTTGGGGGAATTCTAATAACATGTCAAATAAAAATGCAAAATATATAACTATATATAATCCAAAGTTTGTGAAAAGAATTAAACAGAAGAAATATACGGGTGATTTTATTTCCTCCTTTTATGTTTTTCAAATTTTATACAATATCTTTATAAACAAATGTTTTTTATGTTTTTATGTTTTTCAAATTTTATACAATAAATATCTTTATAAACAAAAAAATTAATAGATCAAACAATCATGCTCCATTTTCAGTTTATCACAAAAGGAAAGTGGTAATTTTGATAAATTTATAACAGCTAACCAATAGCTACCATTTGCTGAGTGCTTACAGGGAATCAAGCACTATTTGAAGTGCTTTATACATTTATCAACATATTTGATTCTCATATGAACTCTTGAGGTATTATTAGCACCATTTTATAGAAGACAAACTGAAGCACAAGGAGAGAATTAAGGTCACATAGCTGGTAGGTAGAAAAGCTGACTCATACCCAAGCAGTCAGACTCCAAGCAAGGACTTCAGCACCAGATCAGAGTGCCTCCCTGTGGAGCTATAATTGAAATATTGTGCAACCAGGGAAGTTAATGTTCCAGAAGAATATTTCATGGCAAAGAAAAATCTTTACAACATAGCAAGTGACAAATTTAATTCAATGTCAAGAGGTGTGTGTGCATGTGTGTGTGTGTACAAGAAAGAAAGAATATGAATTTAAACAAACATCTGTCAGAAAAAGAATCATCCCACCTCAAGAATACATTATAAAGTTGGCCTCACTTGCTTTTCCAAGGTTCCAAGTTTGTCAACCCCCAGTGCTCTGTACTTCCTTGATAACAAAGTCCCTCCCTCAGCCATAAAAGCACCTGAGCGGATTTATAGGAGGATTTGTACTCCTAATGAGACACCATTTCCCAATCACTGCACTGCTCATAGCAAGAAAAGGGCAGCCCCTTCATTAACTACACAGGTAACGAGAAGGAAAGTTTTACTTAAAAACAATAAAAGAGTAGGGGTGCCTGAGTGGCCCCGTTGATTTAGTGGACTCTTGATCTCAGCTCAGATCATGATCTCAGGGTCATGAGTTCAAGCTCCACACTGGGCTCCAAGCTCTGTGAGGAATCTGCTTGGGATTCTCTCTCCTCTCCCACTGCCCCTCCCCGCTGATTATGCTCTCTTTCTCTAAATAAATAGATGAAATCTTTTTTAAAAAATAATAAAAGTAAATAAATAAAAATAAAGTAATTTGACTATCTTAAATCATTAGGTTAGATAGTATCTATCTTACCATATTTGGGGGCACATTTAAAGTACTGGATTTTCCCAACACTTCCATTGTTTTTTCCTTCTGGTTCATCCAATTCAATGCCAGCCCACTGCCCACTTGCAAATTCAGTTGTTCCACAAAATCTTAATGTTCCAACCTAAAGAAAACATAAATCACAATAATTTTGAGGATTATTAGTAATTCTAAATGTGCTACTCTTGCAACTTTACCATGGAAGTTTTTAAAAACAATTCTCTCAAAGTAGACTTCAGAATAGGAATATTACCAGGGACAAAAAGAAGTGTTATATAACAATAAGAGTCAGTTCACCAAAAAGACATAAAAATCCTAAATCTGTATGCACCTACGAACTGATTTTGGAAAATTTCTAACTATTTTGAAATTAAACAATACACTCTCAAATAACCCATGATTAAACAGAAAATCACAGGGAAATTTAAAAACTTTTTGAATTGAGTGAAAATGGTAACACAATATATCAAAATTTGTAGGATGCAACAAAAGCAGTACTTAGAGGGAAATTTATAGCATTAAACACTTGTATTAGAAAAGGTCTCAAATCAATTATCTAAACTTCCATTTTTAGACATTAGAAGGTGAAGATCCAAAGCAAGCAGAAGGTAAGAAACAATAAATATAAAAAATTAAGAACAGAAAAACAATAGAGAAAAATCAATGAAACCAAAGGCTGGCTCTTTGTAAACGTATATAAGGTTAATAAACTTCTATCTGGGGACCAAGGAAACTAAAGAAAGAAGACACAAAATACACACATCATGAATGAAAGCAGACATTATTACATTCCCTCAGTCATTTAAAGAATAGTAAAAAAATACTTTGAACAATCCTTTGCCTGTAAATTTAACAAATTAAATAAAATGGGGAACCCTGGGTGGCGCAGTAGTTTAGCGCCTGCCTTTGGCCCAGGGCGCGATCCTGGAGACCCGGAATGGAGTCCCACGTCGGGCTCCCGGTGCATGGAGCCTGCTTCTCCCTCTGCCTGTGTCTCTGCCTCTCTCTCTCTCTCTCTGTGACTATCATAAATAAAAAAATAATAAAATAAAATAAAATAAAATAAAATAAAATAAAATAAAATAAAATAAAATAAAATAAAATAAAATAAAATAAAATAAAATAAAATAAAATAAAAATCCCAATTTCTTGAAAGATGCAAACTGTCAAAGCTCACATTTGAATTTAATTTGTAGTTTAAAATTTGCCAAAAAGGGGCACCTAGGTGGCTCAGTCAGTTAAGCATCTGTCTGCAGCTCTCCTGGGATCAAGCCCCTCCTCGGGGCTCATCAGGGAGCCTGTTTCTCCCTTTCCCTCTGCTGCTCCCCTGCTTGTACACTCTCTCTCTCTCATAAATAAAATCTTAAAAAAAAAAAAAACTTTCCAAACAACGAAAAACACTCTGACAGTGAATTCTACCAAAGAATTTTTTAAAGATTTTATTTATTTATTCATGAGACACAGAGAGAGAGAGAGAGAGAGAGGAAGAGGGAGAAGCAGACTCCATGCAGGGAGCCCGACGTTGGACTCCATCCTGGGTCTCCAGGATCAGGCCCTGGGCTGGAAGTGGCGCTAAACTGCTGAGCCACCCAGGCTGCACTCTACCAAAGAATTTAAAGAAAAAATAATCAATTCCTCACAAACCTAGTATATAAAAGCAGAAGGATTAATTCTCAACTCATTCCCAGCATTACCTTGATACGAAAACCAGAAACAAGGATCCTCAACAAAATAAGAGCAAATCATATGCAGCAATATACAGAATCCAGTAACATACAGCAAATCAAATCCAGCATCATGACCAAGTAAGATTTATCATGAGAAAGCAAGGCTAGTTCAACATTTGAGAAGTAATCAATATAATTTATCATATTCACAGACTGAAAGGAGTAGAAAGAAACTTACTCTCTCAACATATACATAAAAAGGTTTTAGAAAATTTCAACATCTTTCATGATAATAATAATTTTTTTTAGGGATGCCTGAGTGGCTCAGTGATTGTCTACCTTCGGCTCAGGACATGATCTCAGAGTTCTGGGATCAAGTTCTGCATTGTGCTCCTTGCATGGAGCCTGTTCTCCATGTGCCTAGGTCTCTGCCTCTCTCTGTCTCTCATGAATAAATAAATAAAATCTTTAAAATAATAATAATAATAATAATAATAATTTTTAAGACTCTCAGTAAGCCAGGATTAGACAAGAACTTCCGCAACTTAATAAAAGATACCCACAAAGTCTACAGCTAACAATTATCATACTTAATGACGAAAGGCTGGGTTTTCTCCTTACTATTGGGAGCAGGGCAAGTTTATCAGTTCTTACTGCTTCTGCTCATCATTATACTGGAGGTCCTAGGCAACGAAATTAGGCAAGAAAAAGAAATGAAAGGCATACAGATTGGAAAGAAATAAAACTGTCTCTATTCAGACAACATGATAATTTACATAGGATATCCCAAAGAATCCACAAGCACTCAAAAAAAAAAAAAAAGGCCAAAAGAATTAATAAATTTAGCAAAGTTACCGAATGTGTGGTCCATATACAAAAATCAACTGCATTTCTATATGAAACTTCCAAAACACCACCATTTATAATAGCACCAAAGATCATGAAAAACTTAGGTATAAACCTAATAAAATATAGCAATATCTAAATGCTTAAAACTATGTTTGGCAAAGAAGAAGTCAAACTCCCACTATTTGCAGACATGATACTCTATGCAGAAAACCCAAAAGAATCCACCAAAAAATAGCTAGAACTCATACATGAATTCAGTAAAGTTGCAGAATATAAAAACATATGTGCAGAAATCTGATGCCTTTCTATGCACCAATAGGAAAGCAGTAGGAAAAGAAATTAAGGAATTGATCCCATTTGCAATTGCATCAAAAACAAGATACCTAGGAATAAATCTAATTAAAGAAATAAAAGATCTGTACTATGAAAACTATAGAACACTTATAAAAGAAATGGAAAAGGACACAAAGAAATGCAAAAGCATTCCATGCTCATGGATTAGAAGAATAAATATTGTTAAAATGTCTATACAACCCAAACCTATCTACACATTTAATGCAATCCCTATCAAAACACCACCAACATTTTTCACAGGGCTAGAACAAACAATTCTAAAATTTATACAGAACCACAAAAGACCCCAAATAGCCAAAGAAATTCTGAAAAAGAAAAACAAAGCTGAAGGAATCATGATTCCAGATTTCAGGCTACATTACAAAGCTATAGTCAAGACGTACAGTACTGGCACAAAAACAGACACATAGATCAATGGAACAGAATACAGAACCCATTAATGTACAGCTATACATATATATACATATATACATTATATATATATATATATATATATATATATATATATATATATATATAATGACCAGCTATATGGTCAACTCATCTTCAACAAAGCAGGAAAGAATATCCAATGGATAAAAGACAGTCTCCTCAATAAATGGTGCTGGAAAAACTGGATAGCAACATGCAGAAGAATGAAACTAGGCCACATTCTTACATCATACACAAAAGTAAATTCAAAATGGATGAAAGTCCTTAATATGAGACAGGAAACCATCAATATCCTAGAGGAAAACACAGGTAGAAGCCTCTTTGACCTCAGCTGTAGCAACTCCTTACTATACATGTCACCATAAGCAAGGGAAACAAAAGCAAAATGAACTATTGGGGTCTCATCAAGATAAAAGCAAAAGAAAAAAATCAACAAAACCAAAAGGCAGCCCACTGAAAGGGAGCAGATATTTGTAAACAACATATCTGGGCAGCCCCAGTGGCGCAGCGGTTTAGTGCCACCTGCAGGCCAGGGCATGATCCTGGAGACCCTGGATCAAGTCCCACGTCAGGCTCTCTGCATGGAGCCTGCTTCTCCCTCTGCCTATGTCTCTGCCTCTCTCTCTCTCTCTCTCTCTCTGCATCTCTATGAATAAATAAAATCTTTAAAAAAAACATATCTGATAAAGGGTTAGTATCCAAAATCTATGAAGAACTTATCAAACTGAACACCCAAAAACAAATAACCCAGGTAAGAAATGGGCAGAAGACATGAATAGACATTTTTCCAAAGGAGACATTCAGATGGCTTAGAGACACATAAAAAGATACTCAATATCATTCATCATCAGAGAAATACAAATCAAAATCATAATGAGATACCACCTCATACCTATTAGAATAATTAAAATGAACAACACAAGAAACAACAGATGTTGGCAAGGATGCAGAGAAAGGGGAGCCCTCTTACACTGTTGGTGGGAATGCAAACTGGTGCAGCCACTCTGGAGAGCAGTATGAAGTTCCTCAAAAAGTTAATGACAGAACTAACCTACAATCCAGCAATTGCACTACTAGGTATTTACCTAAAGGATAACAAAAATACAGATATGAAGGGGTATGTGCACCCCAAAGTTTATAGCAGCATTATCAACAACAGCCAAACTATGGAGAAGGCCCAAATGTCCATCAACTGATTAATGAAAAAAGAGGTGGAATATATATATATATATATATATATATCCCACACATATATATGTGGAATATTACTCAGCCATCAAAAATGAAATCTTGCCATTTGCAATGATGTGTGTATTATGTGTGTATATGCTAAGTGAATAACGTGTATTATGCTAAGTGAAATAAGTCAGTCAGAGAAAGACAAATACCATATGATTTCACTCATATGTGGAATTTTAGAGAATAGATGAACATATGGGAAGGGGGGAAAGAAAAAAGAGAGAGAGGGAAACAAGCCAAAGAGACTCTTAACAATAGAGAACAAATTGAGGTGGATGGAGGGAGGTGGGTGGGGGATGGGCTAGATGGGTGATGGGGATTAAGGAGGGTACTTGATTGTGATGAGCACTGGGTGTTGTATGTAAGTAACAAATCACTGAATTTTACTTTAGAAACCTATATTGCACTGTATATTAAATACCTAAAGGGGTTTTTTTTACATTTTACTTATTTATTTCAGATAAAGCAAGTAAGAAAGCACAAGGGTGGGATAGAGGAAGAGAGAGAAACTGACTTCTCACTGAGCAGGAAGCCTGATTCAACCAGATCCCAGTACCTAGAGATCATGGGATCATGGCCTGAGTCGAAGGCATATGCTTAACCAACTCAGCCACCCAGGCAACCCTTAGCTACCTAAAATTTAAATAAATAAATGCTTAAAACTATAAAAATAACAAAACAAATAGAAAACCTATAAAATAGAGATATGTTACACTTGTGACGTTTTTTATTTATTTATTTGAGAGAGAGAGAGAGAAAGCATGAGCTGGAGGAGGGGCAGAGGGAGAAAGAATTTCAAGCAGATGTCACACTGAGCACAGAACCTGATGCAGGGGCTTGATCCCATGATCCTGAGATCATGACCTGAGCAAAAATCAAGAGACAGACACTTCACCAACTGAGCCATGCAGGCATTTCTATTGTGCCTGTGTTTTAAAGACTCCATATCTTTAAAATAGCCATTCTCCTCAACTGATCTATGTCAACACAACTTCATTCAAAATCCCAGCAGGATTTCTTTGTATGACTTGAAATCCATAAGCTGATTCTACAGTGTACATGGAAAGACAAAGAAACTAAGAAAAATAAAAACCTGAAGCATAACAACATCTGATTGTAAGACTTACTATAAAGCTACAGCAATCATGACAGGGTAGTACTAAAGAAAGGGTAACCACTGGACCTTGGAGTAGAATAAAATCCAGAAATATACCCATACATCTAAGGTCAGGTGACAAAAGGGTAGGGGCAATTCAAGAGAGAAAGAATAGTCTTTTCAAAATATGGTGCTGGAAGAATCAGATACAAAAAAGAGAGAGAAACTTTAAACCTAGTACTCTACAAAAGTTAATTCAAAATTAAATATAAAACTAAATGTAAAATCTAAAACTATAAACCTCTGGGAGAATATCTATGTACTATATCTTCTACTGTCCTATGACACTGTAGAAAATTTCTTAGCTATGCTAAACACACACAATCCGTCTAAGGAAAAGTTGGTAAAACGGACTTCATCAAATTTAAAACTGCTACTCTTTGAAAGACATTCCTAAGAGGACGAAAAGGCAAACAACAGAATGAGAGAAAGTATAACAGAAGCAAGATTGGCTGTGATACAATCAAGTTAAACCCAGCTAAATGGGACATACACGTTCAGCTTCTACTTTTGTATAGCTTTAAATTATCCAAAATAAAAAGTAAAATAAAACAACAGAATAACCCTTCTAAATATCCATTCTTAGACATAGCACAGGAATACTAGAGAGGCTGAATATTAATCCCAAGCTTTTTTTAAAAAAGAAAAAAAGCTAACAAATGTCCTATGAATATATTCTTTTGGAAGCTGGTAAATGTCATTCTCAACACAATCGTTTGTTTGGAGTTTACCTTCCTCTTTGAAGCACTTTTCTCAGTAAATCAAACTTCCAGTTTTCAGCATTTTCTGAGAAACCTTTTGTCACCTTCCCACAAGCCCACCCAAATATTTACATCTAACTGTGTCAGGAAATAGGACTCCCCATTCCATTCTCTATGATGAACCCAGTTCCCTAGTAACTCCAAAATTAAAGAAAATGGAACGGCCCTTCCATATGAGGTATTAAAAAAGAGAGAATGGCAACAAGAGTGCCATAAGAACACGGGGGGGGGGGGGGGGGTGGCACGGAATAGATGCACCTGGAGCATCTTCAATAGGCCAGGGCAAGGGGGTGGGTCCCCTTTTCCATGTGCATTTTCTATTATAGGTTGAAATAATATCTAAGATTCTTCTATTTATAGGATCTCAAGACCAAACATCTATGAATGGTAAGAGTCTCCTTTGCTCCAATGCTCCCAGGCAGTCCTGGCGGGGGGGGGGGGGGGGGGGGGGAACCCCCTGAGGGTGGCAGTGGGGCTGCAGGGAAACCCTCCAGGCTCAGCAATGGCTCAGCGCCTGCCTCCAAGTACACTCAGCAGCACTACATACTCCCCTCTCCCCACCCCAACAGAGAGGCCTTCACTATTCCACCCAAGGAGCTTATGTTCTTATGTCATACTTCACAGTGAGCAGGCATCTCAGTTTCCCCATTTTCATTAAGTATGTTTCTGTTTACACATTGCCCTTTTTTGAAAACCTCAAAATTCTGGCCACGCCGGTATGTCTGCAGCCGTGGCACACGGGCCACCCACACTGCGACCTCGGACATGGCTTCGGAGACCACAGTTACTTCCCCTACCTTCTGTCCGGCGATAACCACGCGATCCCCCAACTTCAGACCAAGGGACGTAAGCATCGCCCTGCTGGTGATGCGGTCACAGTTTGGAAGCAGCGGCTTCGAGATCTCGCACGACAGGGGCGCCGCGTCCAGCAACATCTGCTTGATTTCTTTAGCAGTTGCGGCGGCATCGGCCATCTCTAGGGGCATCTCCACAGGGTCCGGGACAACATCAGCAGGGATCTGTCCTTTGTCGTTCTACAGATACAGAGAAATCCGTATCACCGACAGCTCGATGCAGTCAGACACATTTTTAAAAATAAAAGTCAAAAAATTTTTGAAATTTAAAAAAAAATTTTTTTGAAATTAAATACATTTGTCGTGTATATTTAGTCAAACAATTTACTGAACATCTACTCCATGCCAGGCACCACTCTAAATGCTAATGACACCACGGTGAAGAGAAAAAGCCCTGTCCTCAGCACACCTTCTGGGAGGAGGGACAGACTGCGAACAATCAAACAAGTAAAACATATGGTATATTACATTGAGTGGTGAAAAGTGGCAGGGGGGAAGGGACGGGTGGGGGAGGGACACCAGGAGAGTGGCGTGTGTGCATGCAGAGCAGCTGCAGGAAGGTGCAATGCTAAGATGCAGGTACGCAGAGGCCCAGGGAAATATGGGAGGACTAGACAGGCTGAGGGGTCGGGGGAGGCAGCCCAGGTTCAGGGAAGGACAAGTGCGGAGGTCATGAGTGGACAGCATGCCTGGCTGCACAGGTTCAGAGAAGGCGGGTTCAAAGACAGAGGTCATGGCACTCACTGGCCTCCCAGACCCAGATCCAAGACTCTGTCCACTGTGCCACAGCTGCCGCCACAGCTGTGGGACCTCACCTATCCTGCCCCCTCATGGAGTGACTCAGATTTCAGGAGCAGAAATTACAGTTTCAATACTTCTAAAATTCAGGCTATAATCAAAAAAAGAGCTCTGGTCTCACTATAAAGGAGAGACTGCATCCTTGGATTTATCCTGCAACAAGATAAAATGGTTGTTACCATCCCACTAATACTTCCACTAATATGTGTGTGGTGTTTATATAACCAAATCCTATTGTATAAATTGTCATTTGATTCTCACATCAAGAAAAAGCTTATGAATAAAACAGATAAAAATCCATGCCCACTGAGAGTTTATATTGTAGTAGGAGAGACAATAACCAACTAACCGAATAAAATATTACTAACATTTCCAGTTTGCCAATTAGGGAAATTTAGCAAGGAAAGGTTAATGACTCATTCAAAGTCATTTACATGATTCCTGGCAGAGGTGACATCTGAATCCATGTCTAGGACCCACTAGACACAGCCTTTCTCCTACTTAGGGCTATCCTTCCCTCAAACATGGTATACCTCCTCTATTATCCCTAACCAAAAAACTTAGATTTTACGAGAGAATTTACAGACTATAATCTTCCTTTAATATGATGAATCAAGATTCTTTTGCTGAGAAACTTCTTTTCCTTGTTTTCTCTGCTGATAATTATCTTCAAATGCTCCATATGGATGAAAGACTGAAGCTTTTAGAACACACTTAGTTTGCATGTGCCTCACAGTTTCTGTTTTAAAATTCAAGTCAGTTTGGTCTTAAGTAGAAATATGGCAGAAGGCATGTTACCAACTTTCTGGGATGGCGACAGGACTATTTTAAAGAATTTCAGATTTCAAAGAAAATATACAAAATATACTGAAGGTATGTATAGCACAAATATGTACTCTTGATAAAAAGACGGGAGGAATTTTTTTTTTAAACCTTATACTGGTAAGTCGTAAGCTATATTCACAATGACTATTTCACTTTAGTTTTTTTAAAAAGATTTTATTTATTTATTCATCAGAGACACACAGAGAGAAGCAGAGACACAGGGAGAGAGAGAAGCAGGCTCCATGCAAGAAGCCTGATATGGGACTTGATCCCAGAACTCTGGGATCACACCCTGAGCCAAAGGCAGATGCTCAACTGCTGAGCCACACAGGCGTCCCTTTTTTAAAAGATTTTATTTATTAGTGAGAGACACAGAGAGAGGGACAGAGACATAGGCAGAGGGAGAAGCAGGATGCCTGCAGGAAGCCTGATGCAGAACTTGATCCTGGGACTCTGGGATCACGCCCTGAGCCAAAGGCAGACGCCCAACTGTTAAGCCACCCAGGCATCCCTTACTTTAGATTTTTAAGTCTTCACCTTTCTAGAATGAAATATTTATATATTTTTATAAATATATCAAAAACTAAATGAAAGACTTAAACTCAAAGATGATGACACTTATGTTAATTCCTATTAAATTTGGCAACTAAAACTTCTGTTTAAAAAAATAATAAAATAAAAACAATGATGATGTCATGCTAACATAAGAAGGTTTGCTCATGGGCAGCCCAGGTGGCTCAGCAGTTTAAGCACCACCTTCAGCCCAGGGCCTGATCTTGGAGACCAGGGATCGAGTCCCACATTGGGCTCCCTGCATGGAGCCTGCTTCTCCCTCTGTCTGTGTCTCTGTTCCCCCCCTCAGTCTGTGTCTCTCATGAATAAATAAATAAAATCTTTTTTTTTTAAAAGAAGGCTTGATCATGATTAATTATGGAATTCTATTCTCTTCTAAAATTGTGGTTACCAGAATATGAACCAAGGGCAACTGCTGCCCCACAAGCTGGCTGGTTTTTTTTTTTTTTTTTTTTTTGTAAATATTAAACTTCAAAATACAATAATTATTGTTTCTGGCTTCAGGTGGTAATTTACCTCAATAGCATGCCTCACTGCATCTTACTAAATTCAAAATAGTCTCTCCACTAAGGAGGTTTTGTCAACAGTCTACTAGGAAAAGCAAAAGCATATCACCTTCACATACCAACCAAACTGCGGGATCATCCCCTAGCCTTTCATAAATGCTACTCTTTTCTTTGCCTAAAAGGTTTTTGCACCTCCCTCCTCTAACTGGCCAGTTCTTAACTATGTTTAAGTGCTCAATGTCACCTTTGCCAGAAAGCTCTCCCAAGGCTTAGAGCCCATGGCATTCTGCCCACTCCCACATCGTAACCCACTGAGTGAATACAACACACCACAGTTAAAGTACTCATCCATCCTCCCCTCTAGATTACACTCCCTTTGGAGACAAAGATTTTTATTTATTGTTGTGTTCTCCCGGTGCCCAATACACAATAGAGAAGGAGGGAGGAGGCAGAGGGAAGGAAAGGGGAGAGGGTTAATTAACCAATGATGCAGTAAAGCAGAGGGAACAGTGGCAGAAAGAAGTAGGCAGGAGAGGGGAACTAGAAAGTAAGCAGAGGGAGAGGAAAAGAGGGAGGAGGGAGACCTTTTCAAACACTGCCCAGCCCCAGCCCTGTCCCTTGAAGGGACGGCACAGACCCAATTATTACAATATCAAATCAATTAAGAACCCCTGCCAGAGCAAGTCATTGCTATTACTATTTAGGAAATGAACATTGAGAGCCACTCTGTGAAGACAATAAAATACCAAAAGACTTGAAGATTATGAAATTCAATCCTGTGTGTTAACTGTAAATTTACTAAATTACATGACTACCTTGAAAAAATTCATTTTTTCTTTAATTATTAAGGGTTTACTCCACTCTAAATGTGCATTTTTAAAATTTTTCTGAAATAAAATTTACTTCTAACAGAACTTAAAATATGATTTAATACAGAAATATCACTTTAACATACACATTTTAATTCGATAGCTAACTTTTTATAAATATATCAAAAAACTACATGAAAGACTTAAAATCAAGGATGGTGACACATTAAAGAACATTTTACTTCACTGAATGAAAAGAAATGTTATAGAGCTTATCAATATGAGGGGACTGAAATTCACTGCTAGGCCTTATATTTATTTGAGATAAACCTGATCACCATTACTCTTTATATGCAGCACAAAAACATAAATTCTTTGCTCATATTAGTCCTATAATAACATCCAGATTCAACTCTTTACTGGAAAATGATGTTAGACATTTTAATTCTTTTAAATTAATCTCTTACCCTAAATGCAGGATTCGCTCCGTGCTCTAACAAGCATCTCACAGTACTTGCACACAAGTTATATGCAGCAATATGCAGAGCTGTTCCAAAATTAAAGTCACTGCAAGTGGCATCTACATCTACAATTAAACACCACAAGTATATTAACTAAAAATTTAAATTTAACTATTATATATAAAAGGAGACAGGCAGGATTTGGTTGTGGGGTTTTTGTTTTTGTTTTTGTTTTTGGTTTTGGTTGGGGGGAGAGAACTTTATTAAGCCATTTATGAGACCTAAACCCACCCACTAGAAGCACCATTTCATGATGGAACTAAATCTTCATATTACAATCTGGCTTACCAATTATTTTCTTAGTACAATAAAATTTCATTATAACATGCACTGATATTATCATAGACTTTCCAACTATCACATTTGTAAAAGTAACGATCTTAATACAATTTTTCATTACCCTCTTGCATGTATGCCATTACAGCTACAATGAAGTAGTAGGGTTTAGGTCAAGAACCAGCAAACTATGGTCCATGGGCCAAACACAACTCACCATCCATTTTTATAAATAAAGTTTTAATGGAACATGGCCATAAATATTTATTCACACGTTCTCTACAGCTAGCCTCCTACTATAACTGCAAAATCAAATAGCTGCAGTGTTCCCAAAGCCTATGGTATGTCCTATCTGGCCCTTTACATAAAAAGTAGTAGGTAAAACAATGCAGAATTTTCAAATCAGGAATAATTAAAGACTAAATACAGAAATGCTTACAAATCATATTCATTCATAATACTTTATTCAGCAAAGGCATTTGGACTTCATGGTAGGAAAAAAGAATCTTGCAATTTTAAGGACATTTTAATAACTTTCAATAAATCACCATGATGCTATACTCAGACACAAGAAATCTCCTAGATCTGGGAATCCTGTTTTTCATGTTTTCTGTAACAAGGATTTCATATATCTGGTTGCATTAATCCTACCTTAATCTAAACCATACTGCCCTACATGTCCTGCCTACAATTCCAAACAACTAAGACATACTCAGGACAAAGCTTCCTGAGTTATTAAAGACACTGTATTTTCAAGAGGCTTTCTTCATAACATCAACCAAAAATTAAAAGGTAAAATTTTAAAATAAAATGGACAATATTACAAATGAGAGTAAGAAACAAACATTCTGGGAAATTCAGCTACTGAATCTCTAAAACAAATCTACAAATGGGGAAAACCCTGTACACTGCCCACCTTTAACTGAGTAATATTACTGTCTCATTTTTTCCTCAATAGAAAACTGACCTATTTGAGTGAAAGTATCAGTGAGGGTGACAAAACATGAGAGACACCTAACTCTGGGAAATGAACAAGGGGTAGTGGAAGGGGAGGTGGGCGGGGAGTTGGGGTGATTGGGTGATGGGCACCGAGGGGGGGCACTTGGCGGGATGAGCACTGGGTGTTATGCAATATGTTGGCAAATTGAACTCTAATTAAAAAAAAATTTTTAAAGAAAAAAAGAAAAAGAAAGAAAACTGACCCACTGAGAGGACCAGAGAGAAAGTTGAAATACCAGGACCATAATTTTGACAGTCTGAATTCAATTTTAGGATATCACCACCAAAACAAGAAGGGGGAAAAAATACCCTGAATTTGTATCCTTTAATGGAATTGGAATTTCAGAACCAAATGCAATCTAAAATACTCCTTATGATTCCAATGCTTAGCTCTGACAGCTTTCCTACTCTATTTCTGGCTATTCAAGACAAAAGAATTATATGCCAAAATTATACAGATTCAATTACGCTTGATAAAAATCCATGTGATACTGGGGAATTTGCAGAGATGTAAAAAACCCAGAGAACATGACTTTGTTTTGTATCTCTCTGTAATGTCTTTTGTTTAATGACAGCAATTAATCTTCAATAAAGATACACTAAACTATTCCTGGAAAAAAAAAATGGGATAAGAGGTCATATGGAACAAGATGGATCAGAAGCAAAAATCTCTTTGAATTTTAATTTTTATGCCACTAATAAAATAGTCAATCAGTAACGTCTAAAGGTGATCTTGTCGTACGTGCCTTTTGGTTTAGACATCTTCAAAATCACTTTTATAAGCTCAGGAACATCAAAATAAGCTGCGTAATGCAGAGCATTCATATTGGTCCAGCGACTCCGCAAGCTGACGTCGGCTCCCAGATCAATGAGCTGAGTTGCAAATTTTACAGCTGTATCAATATCACCTAAAGAAAGTTTTCTAGATTATTTTTTTTCAGTACAAACTGAAGCTCCAATGGATGAATATCTACTATTTTATTTAAAGAGCCAAAGCAAATACCATATGGAATATACCCACACACCACAAAAATTTCACTTACAAGGAATGTGTTCTAAGAAAATAATCATTCTTACAGATATGGATAAACACTTAGCAGTGAGGATGCTCATCACAGCATTTTTTACTATGAATAAAATTTAAAAACTGGACTACTCTATAAATAAATAAAAATAAATTATTTTATTCTAAAAGTGCAATAATGTGAAATTGATTAAACTGTAAGTGATCCACATAGTGGAATACTATAAAACCATTAAAAGCAATGCACTAAATCACTGCTACTCAGTGGACCACTTCCAGTCCCAAACTATAATTTCTCTGTCCTTTTGATAACTCTTTTCTTTTTCCCCATGAAATCATTTCTTCAGAATATATTAATTGAAATGTAATTTCATGCATTTTGAAAAACAATTGGGCTTGTATTTCATGTCTTTATTTAATTTTTCTATTACAATTCCTTTTTTTTTTTTTTTTTTTTTTTTTTTTTTTTTTACAAAAAGAATCAGTCTGTTATGGATTGTAGGGGGGAAAAGTCCCTCACCATCAACAGCTTAAGAAGCACTATATCAGACTACTGAAACAGGGAGAGATATTCATAATATGTAGTTAAGTAACAGAGGTAGGTTTATACAATGGTAAAGCACTGAACACCAATCTGGAAAAATATATGCATATATGTTAGATATAAGGGACTACTCCTTAGGCCTAAAGACTGAGGTCTGTAGGGACTGGGATGCTTGGGAAAAAGCTTGGATTGTCTAATCTTGCTGTAAACTCTCAGGAATGTTCTAGGGTGTTGCCACTTACTCTCACCTAGCAAGAATGCAGCCAAGAAGCCTGCTCTAGAAAACGTGGGAAATATCAGGAGACTACAACGACACTCCCACACACACACTGAGAAAAAGGTAGGTAGGGAACAAGATTTTTAGGAGGAATCAACTGAATGCCTGCCTGTTCAGGGGGTATTACATCATCGGCTAGGTGCCCCCCAGGGACTCTGGTTGGCCTAAACATAGCTTATACAAACACAAATACAGATCCTGAAGCCACTAGCAGATTCGCCACACACTTACCAATACCATGAGCTCCAGATTTGCAAGTGTAATGCAAAAGAGTCATGTCTGTCAATCCATCTCTGTCATTCACATTGCAGCCTCTCTTGAGAATCTGAGGAAACCCAGGAAAATATGATAATAAAACTATTAAAAACTGATTTCAAACTCATGCTGAGAATCAAGTTAGTCAATCCTATCGGAATTAGTTCTCAATAAAATGAGTAGCTAGAACTGGCTTCTCTTAAATAAATTTTAAATTCTGCATCCAATAGCCATAATGAAAATAATTTGTCACTAGACTAAAGGGAATTCTTAAAGACTATTCCAAGCTAATCTGGCACTACAAATATGTCCCTAACTTCTCAAAGGATAAGCAAAATTGTCTTTCTACATAAGCTCTATCTTCTTACAACATGACAATGTCTCTCTTCTTAAAACATGATGATATGCAGGTCAAAAAAAAAAAAACAGTTATTCTTTCTCCTCTCCTTCAAAAAGTCAAATACTTTTTAAAACTCTATTTAAGCCTAGATATTTACCAGACCACCCAAAAGTATAGATAAAACATATACTGGTAATCAAATCTCCTCATGAAATATATATTTTTTAAGTCTACAAAATTGGGGCACCTGAGTGGCTCAGTTGGTTAAGCATTTGCCTTCAGCTCAGATCATGATCCCAAGATCCTGGGATGAGGGCTTTCTGCTCAGCGGGAAGTCAGCTTCTCCCTCTCCCTATGACCCTCCCCCTTGCTTGTATGCTCTTTCTTTCTCTCAAATGGATAAATTTTAAAAAATCTTTTTAAAATTAATTAATTAATTAAGTCTACAAAATTAACTTGTACAAAGAAAGAAGTATGGAAAAATGCCTGCTGCCACCAAGAATCTCTACCACGGGAACTCCAGGCATAACCAAGTGAAGAGCATGAGGGAACAGTGGAAAGAATGTACAATACCAACTCAACTGCCCCATGCAAAGCCTGGAGATACAAAGACCAACCATCAGAATCTCTAAAAGGTTTCTCATTTATCACCGCCTTTCCATTCAGGGATGGGGTTTGAGGGTAGAGAGGGGAGCATCTATACAATTAACAATTCTAACAATACAAAATGGAAGAATTCCTTACCTCGTTTCCAATAATGTCAATGTTTTGCTGGACCTGAGGAACCCATTGTCTTAAAATGGCAAATAGTTCCGATACAGAAGTTTTAGGATCAAAGAGAATTTCCTGGCATGACGTGTCATTAGGATCAAAGAAAGAAAACTCTGTTTGAAATTGAAAAAAAGGTGTAAATTAATCTTATTAAAAGTTCCAAATAAATATGTTGAAAATAATAAACCATAAGACCAAGGCTCAAATAATACAGATATTTTTAGATGCTAGAAAAAGTAGGTTTTCCCTTAAGCAATTTTCAAAACCAAAGTCAAGAGATCCAGAAAGTATGCAGCATTCCTGAATTGTTGTGGGAACAAGATTTCTGTGTATAACACCACATTTTATTACAGACAGAAGAAATACGTGAGCTCACCTATTTCAAATGCTAAACTTTCCAAGAACTACTTCTAAGGCACAGAAAATTTATCAAATCTTATCAATATCTTCAGTTCTCAACATAAATATATCATGAACAGTAGATTCACATCTATAATTAAACACACATAAGAGGGGGAAAATGCCAAAATATCAAGTAGTGTACAATTTTAAATATTCTTTTTACTTCTCTGTATTTGCCTAATTTTCCATAAGAAACAGGCATTACTTTTTTACCTGCTGACAAAGCATGAGAACTGCCATGCCAACTGGTAAGGCAACAACATCTAGCAATACAGAAGTGAAACCTTGGGACAGAGTGCCTGGTCATTTGGGAATTTGTATTAGTAAAAACATAGGAATGCTAGCAAAATTGAACATGATCTAAATATCTCTTAAAACTTCTCTAAGATTCACAAAAAAACTTTGGTCATCCTATGGCTAGAGAACGAAAGAGAATGGATTCTACTCTCTCTCAAATAATCCAAAAAAGGCAGGGGTGGGGGGGACTAAAAAACCAGAAGCACTCGAAGAAGAAAAGCATTACTGAACATTTGCTGAATGCTTACAATTTACCAAACACCTTACGAGTCCTCACACTTTACCTGGAAGGTATTATTCTTATCATTTTGCAGGTAAAGAAACCAAAGCTCAGACCAAATAATACTTGCTCCAAATTACACAGCTGGTAAGTGGCACATCTAGGATAGAAAACCAAGTCTGTACCCAAAGTCTATCTTCTTTCCTCTATTATGCTGCCTAAGAGAATTTACTTTTGAAGTCAGCTTTTAACAGAATACATGAGTAGTGGGATTCATGGTTTTGGGGATTTTTATGCTGTTTGCATTTTCAGATATTTTCCAAAATTATACTATGTAGACAATTCATACTTTTAGAATCAGGATAACTGAAAGGTGAGTGGAAAAAGCACAAAACCATGGATGTGTATATAAAGGAGGAGCAGCAGTCCATTGGGAGAGAATCAGAAATACCAAAAACTAGAATGAGATAGTATCTAAAACCTTAGACAACAGAATGGCCCTCTAGGTTCAGAAAGGAAGACTAAGAAAAGAACTGGTATCCAACATAGAGAACTACCTTGCATGGTTTTTTGAATATCACTTTGGGTACATTTCTTATAAACAGCAGCTGACTAGACAGGGTAGGGGTGTCTAGCTGATTATCTATTCAATAAATAGTTATGGATTAGTCCCTTTTCTAAGCACTGGGCATTTATAGTAGATAAATTTCTAAATATATACCTAGAAACTCTTCTGCATGTGTCCACAGGAGATACGTTCAAGAATTCTTACTCTAACATTAATTATAATGGCAAAAAAAAGCTGGGCTGAAGCATCTCTCCATAAAGGAATGGATAGAATTGGCATAGTCCATCTTTTGCTTTTTAACAACGAAAGAAATGAATTAGATCTCTAAATTGTGAGTTGATAATGATAGGTCTCAAAAAACATAGTGATTGATAAAATAAGCTGCAAAATAATATAGTTTCTACAATTTACATAAAATTACAAATACACAAAACAATACTACACATTATTTAAGTATGCTCACCTATGTAGTAAATACATAATAATACAACCTGGAATAGTCATACTAAATATAAGATAGTGGTTGCCTCTGGAGAGTAAGGGGAATAGGACCAAAAGAAAACAGAAGGAATTTCAACTTTAAGGTTTTCTTGTAACTAAAAAACAAGAGCTACAGGAAAAATGACAAAATGCTAATACTTACACTTTCTGATGGTGGATATGTGTGACATATATGTTTGCTACTACTATATTTTGTGCATTTTTATATGATTTCCTATTTTTTAGAAATGACAAACAATGGGAAAAGCATCCCACATACAATCTCAATAAAAGTAACAAACATGCCAATGAATGTGTGAGACTTATTTTTTAAAAATTGGAAGAGGAGAGTGATTTAAATGGAGTGAGACGTCGTGTCACTGAACTAAAAAATAAAATATTTAAAGCTGCCAATTTTACAAAAAGTATTTATTTAAAATAATTTCAATTCTAATCAAAAACCTCACCAGGATTTATCTGTGAGAGGAGATACAAAATTATTCTATGGTTCATCAGTAGCAGAGCTTCTCAAATATTAAAGTGGACAGGAATTTCCTAGGAATCTTGTTACAATGTAAATTCTGACCCAGTAAATCTCAAGTGGGGCCTGGAATTGCATTTATAACAGGCTCCCAGTGATGTCAATTCTACCAAACTAAGGACCACACTTTGAGTACCAAAAATCTAAAAAGTAAATGTAAGATAAATAAACAAGAATATTTGAACTAAAAAAAATAATAATGACCTGAATAGGGAGAGGGGACAGTAGCCCAGTAAATAATAAAGCATATAATAATGTTTCAGTAATTATATACTGAGGTGATGGCAAACAGTAGATATTAAATAATGACAGTATGTTACACTTGTTAAGTACTTAACAGAAGCCAGGGACTGTTCTATGCACTTTATATATTTTGCCTAGTTTAATCCTCATAATGACCACATGAGGTAGGTACTATTATTGTTCTTATTTTATCAAAAAGGAAATAGAGGGAACAAATAAGGGACAGAGAAAATAAGTAATTTGCCTAAGATCACACAACTGTTAAAAGTGTTTGAGTCAATGCTATACTACATATTAACAAATCTACTAAATCCAAAGTTTAAAGCTTCCATACAGGGGAAAGTTTTTAAAAGCTTTAATCCAAAGAAAGTGGGGAGGGGGATCCCACTTCATGTCTGGATGGAGTAATGAGGACCACATAAACCCTTCCGCCTGAAACAACAAAAAACCAAAGGAAATCGATGAAATTCAGTTTTCAAGGATACTGGACATCAAGGCAATGAAAGACAATGATGATAAGAGACAGGACACAAATATGGTGGGTCTTACAATTACCCCAGGTATCTGCCTGGAGAGTTTCTACGTCTCAGTGCAGAGAGGGGGAAACCAAGAGAAGTGCAGAAGACTCTCTGAGTTGAGAAGACAACACTTGAGAGCCAAGGAAGTCAGGGGAGCAACAGTGCAAAGGGACGAGCATCAGAGAGGAGAGAGATACACAGCAAGAGAACCCAAAAAAATCTATGGAGGGTCTTCTTGAATATTTAACATATGCTTATGAGGAGCACCTGAGGTAAGAGAAAGAACCATCCTAAAGGATTAAAAAGATCAGAGCCCAGTGCTCATAAAAGGTCTAAAATAGTGTCTGTTCAGATGAATGGATATAGAAGATGTGGTATACACACACACACACACGAATATTACCCATCAAAAAGAAGGAAATCTTGCCATTTGCAATGATATGGATAGAACTAGAGAGTATTATACTAAGCAAAATAAGTCAGAGAAAGACAAATATCATATGATCTCACTCACATGTGGAATTTAAGAAACAAAACAGACAAACATAGAAGAGAAGGAAAAATAAGACAAAAACAGAGAGGGAGACAAACCCTAAGAGACTCTTAACTATAGGAAACACACTGAGGGGAGGTGGGCGGGGGATGCAGTAACTGGGTGATGGGCATTAAGGAGGACACTTGATGGAATGAGCATTGGGCGTTATATGTAACTGATGAATCACTAAATTCTACCTCTGAAACTAATAATGCACTATATGTTAATTAAATTGGATTTAAATTAAAAGTAAATAAAATTTAAAAAATAAAATAGTGCCAGTCCCTACCAAAAAAAGACAAAAAACATTCACAGGGCACTGGGTAGAGTACTGAAGAGTGACGAATAATTAGTCCCAGATTAGCACTGCTCCAGAACCACCTAACAAATCATGAAACAAGACTTAAAAGGGTCAATCTCTCAAAGGAACTTAACTGCATCCCACAATAAAACTCAAGAATAGTTCCAGGAATGGGAAAATATCCAAGACCCAACAGGTAAATTCACAATGTCTGACATCCAATCACAGATTGCCAGGCATGCAAAGAAAGGAGAAAAGATGACCCATTTTCAGGGATAACCAACTGAAACATACCTAGAGTTGACACAAAAGTATAATTAACAGAAAGGAACATTGAAACAGCTATTCTGAATGTTCAAAAGGTTAGAGACATGGATGATATGAAACCCAAATCAAACCTGAGAGATGAAAACAGCATCTAAGATGAAAACTACACTGGATGAGATCATCAGCTGATCAGACATTGGAGAAGAAAAGATTAATGAACTTGAAGACACAGCAACAGAAACTGTCCAAAATGAAATACAAAAAGAATTTTTAAAATATGACAAAAGTATCAGTGAGCTGTGGGACAGCTTCAGGTGGTCTAATGTTCATGGAACCAGAGTGTCTGAAAGGGCCAGGGGCAAGAAAAAATATTTGAAGAAATAATGATCACCCAAACTTGATGAAAACTGAAACTCACAGTTCCGAGAAGCTTCATAAACCCTTCTTCTGTTCACACAGAAGAACATAAAGAAAATTACACTAAGAAACATCATAGTAAAATTGCTCAAAACCAATGATAAAAGAGAAAATCTTAAAAGCAGCCAGAGGGGGGAAAAAGCTGCATTACATTCAGAAAAACAAAAAATGATAGCAGATTTCCTATCAGCAACAATGCAAGTAAAAAGACAACAGAACATCTTTAGGCACTGAAAGAAGAAGAACTATTAACCTAGAATTCTATACTCAGTAAACATATTCCTCAAAAGAGAAGGTATCATAAAGATGTTAGTAGACATCTGAAAACTGCAGGCAATCCCCAAAAGCAGATCCACACTACATGAAATGTTAAAGGAAGCCCTTCAGGCAGAAAAAAAATGATATCAACTAGAAATCCAGATCTGCACAACATAATAAAGAATACTGGAAAATGGTAACTACATGGGCAAATAGGATGTGTTGCTATTACTTCAATCCCTTTAAGAAGTAACTCATTCTCTAGGAAAAATAGTAACAACGTGTCATAGGGATTATAACGTATTTGATATACGTTCTGTGTAAACGGGCTCTGAGGACATTCAAAGCATAAGATTCCAAAAATCTTTTTATTGCCTTGCAGGGTAACCACGTGGAGAATCAACACTGAACTGCACGTTTAAGCTCTGGTTTGTGCAAGTTGGTTTGTCCTTGTTTCTTGTTTTAATCTGTCTCACATTCAATGGTCCTCATTAGGCTCAGCATAAAATACAAATTCTTTACCAAGGCCTAAATAATCCTGCATGATCTGCCCCCTGCCTTCCTCTCCAACTTCCTCTCCTGTCATTCTGCCCCTCAACCACTTTGCTTCTCAGCCACAATGGCCTTCCATTAATTCTTAGGATATACCAAAGTTTTTCCCCCCAACTCTGTGCCTTTAATTTAGGATTCTTCTGCCTGGAACACTTCTCTCCAGGCTCCTCTTGTGACCAACTTCTTCTGATTCCAGATGACCACCTCATCTATAATAGACACTCTGCTCCAATATCCTCTATCATAGCACCTCGTTTCTTTTCTCCACAAAATTCATTAAAATCTGTAATATTCATGTTTTGTTTATTAATTTGCTTATCTTCTTCTCCCACTAAAATGTCTGCCTTGGTCCCTGTGCTATCCCCAGCATCCGGGACAGTACCTAGCACATAATAGGCCCTCAATAAATACCTAGTAAATACAATTCAAGATGCCACTTTTCAAGCGGACACTGACTATATTGTCCTATAAGAAGGCAACAACTAGGATGAAAGGACCCAGAAATCCTGACACCGAGGCACTGATGAAGCCTAAGGAAGTACAGGCTAAATAAAAATATTCAAATTATCTCCAAATATGAAGGCTATCCTATAAAGAAGTGTGTTCCACATATCAAAAACTAGTACTGGTTGGGCAGAGTTTCACAGAGACATACTTTGAGTCTAGATACAAAAACAATTATATCACAACTAAAACCTTTTAACCATGAAATGGACTATTAGTTTCCCACTAATGAAGTTATCCAAGTGGCTGAGTGGTTATTTGTCAGAGATCCTGAAAACAGAATTTCTAGACTAAGAAGTGACTAGGGAAAGTTGACCTACAGGTACATTCTAAGAATGTATAATTCAAAGCATACAGGTAATGCTTAATTTCAGTTATACAAAGGGGTCAATGGCCATTATCATCTTACATTCAATATATTTATTCAACAAACACTGACTAAGTAGCTAATCAGCAGATCACTATATTAGTGACCTAATATAAGTGATCTAATAAGATAAAAACAAAGCATGATTGATTGCTAACCCATCCCAAAGAGCTATAGTCTAGGAAAGGAAATAAGACAATTATGACTCGGGATAGAATGAAATAAGTGCCATAAGCAAGGTACAAAGTACTTTAGTTAAGGTTTTTCCCACATAATTGATTTTGTTATATGTGAAAACAAACCCAGTCCACGTTTTGTAAAAGATGCGAATAATTCCCATGATCTAGGCACAGGTTTTATGTAATACTTTTGATGACTGCAAGGTAAGCTGCTATAGAATCTGAACTTGGAAATGAGTAATTATTAGAATGGATATGACTAAAGAGAAAAATTCTCTAATAGTTTTGTATCTACTAATATTTAAAAATTGCATTTCCAAACCAAAAACTAACAAAAAATAATAGAAACTGCATAATATCTGCCTCCAAAGACAATTTGAAATGATGACCCAATACTTGACTTGAAAAATTCTAAATAAACTAAAAATGTAGCAAACCTATCAAATTTATCTACTGGTTTTCTTTTATTCCTTTATAAACTACCTGTAAAATACAGTTGTGGGAAAATAAGCCTAAATAGGTAAAAACTAGAGTAGTTATAAATTTACATTTTATAAAGGAGATTTAAGTGAACTGATTGAAATATGACCCAATCCCTCTCCATATTCCAGGGAAAGGTCTCACACTATCTAAGTAACATGGCTTTTTTTTTTTTAAGTTTTATTATATTTGTGTATACATTGTAATTACAATGGAAGACAACTGAGACAGGACCCAAATTACGCTTGCTTATGTACTGAAACACATAACTTGTTACACTGTCACCCAAATTTGGATCATTTTAGCAGTGATTATTTGGTAAGTTAGGTCCTAGCATTTCAGAGACAGCAGGGCCCTTAGAGATGATGGCTAACTCACAATATTTTGTTTTGTCTTAATAAATATATTTAAGCAAGTCAGAATATTTAACCAAAATAAATTTATCAATAGCAAAAGAATGCTAGATGTCTAAGCACTACTGCATTCTAAAAATAAGATCCTCTAAATCCATCATGGTGCTTAAAATGAACGTTTTTACATAATAAAAATGCTGACAGCAAAATAAGGCATTTAGCTTAAGACACAGAAAAAGGCAATAAGCAATTGTATTTTTGAAAAAGGAAAACTAGCAATTTTATGAAAACCATGGCAAAGGGTTTTAGGAAAAATTATGAACGCAAATGCTATAAGACAAAAGTCAAGTCTCCAGGTCACAGGAAATCACACACTGCTACCTGACATACCACAGTCCGAAGGCATGGGTGCTGCAGATATGGAAAAAACAACTGGTGTCTCAGAACCTGGAAACAAAAATGGGTATCTTCCAATCAAAGAATTTCCTTCTACTGGAAAATCTGGAAGGTCCTCTATGGTCATCTTCTAGAAAGCCACCTTTAACGAGAGGGAGAAAAAAGTGTATCTATTATATTTGTATGCAACATAGAATGATTGCCTTCAATCACAAAAAAAAAGGCCTATTTTCTTTTAATATATAACCTATTAACTTTTTTTAAGATCTTATTTTTGAAAGGAATCTCTATATCCAACATGGGACTCAAACTTACCCCAAGATTAACTGTTGCATGCTCCCCTGACTGAGCCAGCCAGGTACCCCAATCTAATGACATTGTAAATTTCAACCTTCAAAAATCTCTTTTAGAGAGGAAGGGGAAAACAAAACTTCCTTTCAGCAAACTGTTGTTGAAGAATATATGTTGCTTGACACATCTCTTACAGACACGTAATCCTTTTACTCAAAGCTTGGGAAGTCTCAATACATAAAAAGCTATGTATTTCCCAATAATAGATGAAAACTTTTTTAAAATGCTGAGTTAGGGATCCCTGGGTGGCGCAGTGGTTTAGCGCCTGCCTTTGGCCCGGGGCGTGATCCTGGAGACCCAGGATCGAATCCCATGTTGGGCTCCCGGTGCATGGAGCCTGCTTCTCCCTCTGCCTATGTCTCTGCCCCTCTCTCTCTCTGTGTATGACTATCATAAATAAATAAAAATTTTAAAAAAAATGCTGAGTTAATCTAAATGGATGAACTTCTCTTTACTCACAGTAACAAAGGGATATAACATTCCTTGTAGCTATATCTCTATCATGGGATCTGACACAGGTTATATTATCTATCATCCAATAGCTCATGTCATGTGCTCATCATCACATGAAAACAATCTAGTTTAGGATGTTCTCATTATTTTCTGACATCCCAGAAAACCTTCCTGAAAAATCAATCACATAGCTTGTACAAATATGGGTCTAAGAGCTTACTGCCATTGTTCACTTCTTACCAATGTATAAGACCTATTCAGTCTATCCGAGCAGAAGTTAGAAGGCCATGCCTTGTAAACCACAGCAATTATATTACCTCTTTTTCCCAGAAAACATGAGAGCTTAGACTAAATGTGCTCTAAAGGGGGCTGCTGCAGCCTAGCTCATATAGAAACAGCACAGAAGGTGGAGAAAATGTTAGTAAAACTGAACTATAAAGGTAAAAAGCATCCAATTTCTTTTGTATCAAATCTTTAAAATCTGAAATATTATGAATTTCTGTGTCTGTTTTAAATATAAGCAAAAATCTGTATTAAAAACTAAATAAAAATGAATTTAGGCCATTGTAGTAGAAAGAATAAATCAAGATAGTTAACTGATAGCTTATGCCACCAGATAATGCCATGCTAGGTATTACTGTGTGTTCTATTAGACTTAGTTAACTAGTCCTGTCTCTAACTTAACCATCTTTACCCCCACCATAACCACCCTCCTCCGAAGAAACAGTCACCTCTCTGAGCTAACTGGTTTCTGTCCAACTTGATTCTTGTGTTTTCTGAAGACCAGCAGGAACTGGTAAAGTGATTTCTTTTTTTTTTTTTCTCATAAAATGCATGCTTATATGATGCATGCATATTCTATATTAAAGAAGCTAATCCAGTGTTAACTATGTTAAAGGTATTCAGGTTCTCCTAGATGCTAAAGTTACTTGTCACTCAATGATTTGAATCATTTTAATAGTAACTCTGCCACATAAACGGGAAAATAACAAGGGACTAGTACCACACAGCAAGGTGATCTTCAAATACTTAAATTCCAAAAAGTAACACACATCCTGAAAACAGCCGTTCTTCAATATTATGGCTTCCCAGTGCTAAAAGTTAACTCAGGATTTCTACTTGTTGGCCTCTGCTTCCTTGGCAGCGAATTGGGGCAAAATATTCTATACACGGTATGAAGCTTCCTTCAAAGTTGAGGAACACAGGCAGTGCTTTCTGCCATGGGTTCTGTCCCAGTACTTTACTAAAAACTTACCTTTTTACACAGAAAAAAAGATAAAGTCAAGGGACAGAAACAAGGTTTAATAGCTATTAAAGAACCACTATGTACAAGGCACCACACTATTCTAGATAGATACTTGAGAGAATACAAAAGTAACAGCCCACGCTTGCTCGGTAGCTTACCATCTACGAGGGTGAATAAAAATAGCACTAATAACCATAGAGGGTGAGAGAGAATGGGACACATTCCAAAACAGAAGGTCAAGGAACATTTGCCATGGGCGCTCCTGATGATCAGAAATGGTACAGTGAAGAAAGCTTTGCCAGAGATGGGTCTTAAAAGATGAATGGGCAAAAAACCAGGGCAGAAATTTAAAAGAAGAGCATGTTAAAGGAACTATGCTGGAACTTGGGCACATCAAGGCACAGTGTAGGTGGTAAGGCTGTAACTTTTCTTTTAGAACTACACTTGGGAGTATTTTATACACTTGATCAAAGACCAAACCACTTAGGTCACCTGGGTGGCTCAGTGGTTGAGCATCTGCCTTTGGCTCAGGTCATGAATCCAGGGGCCTGGGATGGAGTCCCACATTAGGCTCCCCATGGGGAGCCTGCTTCTCGATCTGCCTATATCTCTGCCTCTCTCTGCGTCTCTCATGAATAAATAAGATCTTTAAAAAACAAAGACCAAACCACTTAACTCCATAAGCACTGGAAACCCCTGATTTTTTAAAAGGAGAGTTTCCTGATTCAAACTGTGTTTTAGGAAGATTAATCTGATGACAATCACACTTTGGAATTCAGTAATGTTTTTATATTCCTTTTTTTTTTTTTTTTTTTTTTAGATTTTATTTATTCACAAGAGACAGAGACAGAGAGAGAGAGGCAGAGACACAGGCAGAGGGAGAAGCAGGCTTCATGCACGGAGCCCGACATGGGACTCAATCCTGGGTCTCCAGGACCACGCCATGGGCCAAAGGCAGCGCTAAACTGCTGAGCCACCCGGATTGCCCATATTCCTAATTCTCCTACAATCATACTTTGGAACTCAGTCATGTTTTTTATATTCCTAATCCCTATATTAAGTGGCTATCTTTCTGAGCTGGTCAAGAGGATGCCACCTTTAAAAACCTCCCTTTCAAAGAGCAGAGTTTCTCACCCAAAAATGTTTTTTGAAAGTGATCCTGAGACCACCTGTCATTTCTGTGTAGGCTGTTGAGATCCTTAAAGAACTGTATATTGCACAACTGTCACCTGCCACAGGAGCTAGATTAGTGTCTTACACATATTTAATAATCAAATCCTAGATTCAAGGTAGAAAGATGATTCATTCAACAAGATATAATAAATTCATTTTACATGCTAAATACTTCAAGCCCAGAGAAGCTACAATATTACCTGATCACTGTACTGAACATTCTTTGTACTTTTCCCTAGTCCCATTTCCTTTCCTTCAAGAAAAACTCAACAGGGATGCCTGGGTGCCTCAGTGGGTGGTTGAGTGTATGCCTTCAGCTCAGGGAGTGATCCTGGTCCAGGGATCGAGTCCTGCATAGGGCTCCCTGCAAGGAACCTGCTTTTCCCTCTGCCTATGTCTCTGCCTCTCTGTGTCTCTAATGAAAAAAATCAATAAAATCTTTAAAAAAGAAAAACTAAACATTCTACCTTTTGCCCCACTTAGGAAAACTGCACACCTCTAAAAACTTTGGTAAAGTTTTAGGATCCTTACTGAAAGCAATCTCTGGATCTAACAATCTAAGACACCTAGGATCCTATCAAACTCAGTCAAACTAGAATCAAATAAATCAAAGTTTTATACAGGAATCCCACCCTCCTCTATACCTCAAATCAGCTCTGAAAAAAATGCAACTTGTAACATGGCTCTAATATATATGACTTTTTAAGGCTTCCCAGCCCATGCCCTAACACAGAATGGTGGTGAGTGTAGATGCCCACTAACTTCTTCAAAGTGGTTCAGGGCTAGTAGGCCTCACTAAGGAACCTCACTAAAATCAAGAGAAAGTCTCAATTTTATTTGGAATATGGTTCAAGGGCAGCATCTTTGAGCTACTCAACTAAGAGAATATCTAAGCTGTATCCACACATGTTCAAATCATGAGGCCCTTCCATTCAATTTCATATCATATCTTGCCAGGAGTCTTTATGTTCATTAGATTCCAGGAAAAAGTGCTATAACCAAAATAAGCATTTAAATCATATCTCTAAGTATCCTTTAAAAATTAAAAATAGAAAAAAATTTAAAATAGAATTACAATATGACCTAGTGATTCCACTACTGGGTATTTACTCAAAGAAAATGAAAACATTAATTCAAAAAGCTATATGTACCCTATGTTTATTGCAACATTATGTACAATAGCCAAGATATGGTAGCAACCCGAGCAACTCATCCATAGATGAATGGATGAGGAAGATGTGGGATGTGTTTGGGGGTGGGGGAGGGGGAATATTACTCAGTCATTGTTGCCCTTTGCAACAGTATGGATGGGCCTAGTGAAATAAGTCAGACAGAGAAAGACAAATGTCATATGATTCCACTCATATGTTGAATTTAAGAAACAAAAGGAAGGAAGGAAGGAAGGAAGGAAGGAAGGAAGGAAGGAAGGAAGGAAGGAAGGAAGGAGAGAGGGAAGAAAGGATGGACGGACTCTTAAAAACAGGGAACACTAGTGGTTGTTAGAGGGGACGTGAGTGGGGGATGAGTGAAAGGGATAAAGAATATTAAGAATACACTTATCGTGATGAGCACTGAGTAATACAGTGATTGTTAAGTCATTTTACTGCATACCTGAAACTGATACAACACTGTGTTAATTATACTTCAAAAAAAGATAAGAAAAAAATATGAAAATGTCACATCTCCAGTTACCCCATTTATGTGTTACGTACACACATCTATTCAATCACTAAACAGATATTTACAGTATTTGATGCTTAGTTGGCTCTAGAAAGATTATAAAAGACACCTGCCCTCAAGAAATTCATTAAGTCACTCAACAAATACTAACTCCTAGGCTAGGTATAGCAATGGTATGCCCTTGTCCTCACATGGATTGGGGCCTAGTATAGGATTCCTATAAGAAAACTGTAATTACTGTATAGTTTTAACAAGTGCTAGGTTCAAGAAGCCCAGTGAAAGCTTCCTGAAGGACTAAGAGAAGAGTTTATATCTGCACTGTCCAAGCAGGTAGCTACCAGCCACATGTGGCTATTTACATTAAACTTAAAAAAAAAACAAAATAATAAGTTCCTCCATTTTTCTACCCCATACAAGTACTCAAAAGCCACACAGGGCTAGTGGCTACCCTGCTGAAACAGTGCAGAAATACTTCCCTCCTTGCAGAAAGTTCTACTGAATATCACTGAAAGAAAACAGTGCTGTTCAAACTCCGGATGAGAAAATAAACAAGAAACAAAGGTTAACAAACAAAGCAAGCCAACAGCAGCACAGTTAATTATACATAATTAACAAGGGAACCATAAGCCTACAAGTCACCAGATACTTGTAGGTTTAAACAGAGAGAGTTGATTCTTTAACATAAAGATCACTAGTGCATGTTTCAATTATAGAGTCATTATAAACAATGAAAGACACCATATAAATATCACTTTTTTTAAAAGGCCTGCTAGTGAAAACTGTACCCGGTAAATCTGAAATATTCGAAATAAATACTACAAATAATATACCACTTGCTAAATCTTCTATAAAATTGAGATAAAAATATGCCTTACACATCAAGATCTAATCTTACAGCACACGTAGTCCATTATCAAAGGAAAGTATTAACAATGCGCATCAACGTTAGCAAAATGAGATAGAACCGGGAGGGTTCCCCATAATAAAAATGTAGAAAGCTAGACTTCTACCATTTACAGCTCTCTGCTTTCTATCCATAGTTGCTCCACGTCCCACACCACCTGATCTTCCGCCATTTAGACGAACTTGCTTTAAATTTTGCAGAAGACTCGTTAAGTGACAAACGCCAGTGTGAAAATGAAGTACAATTGGGGGATGTTTCTTTATTGAAATATTTCAAGGGCACCGATTGATACTATGATGTTGCTACAAACTGATAAAGCACAGCTTAGCTGGGAACACGGAGTAAGTTAGTAACCCATGAGAATACCATCCTCTGATACATATCAAAACATTGTCTCCGAGTTTAAATCCAAACTGCCTCTCTAGTCTCTGGGTGAATGAACAAGCTGACATCTAAAAGAAAGCTGACGTTATAAACCCATCAATCTAATCTACAAGGATGAGGGTCTAAAACCACGTGTGTTTAGGGCAGGTCTGGGCGCCAAGTGTCCCCCCCCCCCACCCCCGCCGCCCCCAACTTCCCTTCCCAATTCCCACGATCTGGAATTAAGCAATCGCCGGACTACGGCAAATGCCGGGAAGCAAAGTCATTTGGTTCAGCGTCGCGTTCCCCCTGGCACGTTAAGAAACCCAAAAGGTCTCAAACAATTTCGGAAGCAAGGGGGAGGCACGAGGGGTGTGCGGAGGCTCGCCCCGGGACGAGCAAGGGCGGCGCAGCGCGCGCAGCGCAGGGGCGCGTGGGGCACCCCCCCAGGTGCCAGGTGCCGGCCGGGTGCCAGGGGGCGCCGCGGGTCACACACACACCCCCAGGTGCCAGGGGGCCGCGGGTCGCACCCCCCCCCAGGTGCCAGGGGGCCGCGGGTCGCACCCCCCCCCAGGTGCCAGGGCGGCGGAGAGGTGGCACCCCCCCCCACGTGCCAGGGCAGAGCGGGGGCCGCAGCCCCGACGCCGCGCCGCACCTGCTTCCTCCGAAAGTTAAGCCGCCCGCGAGCGGCGGAGGGGGCAGCGCACGTCCCCGAGGGTGGGCCGCGCCGCCCCAGGGAGGCCTTTGGGAGCCCGCGGCCCCGGCCTCCGCGCGCAGCCAGCCCCCCTCGGGCGCCCGCGCCCCTCCCCCGCGCCGGCCGGCCCCGAGCCCCGCGCGCTCCCGCCGCACCTGCTCCTCGGTCCTGTCGGGACGGCCGGCGGCGAGCGCAGAGGCGCGGAGGCCAGGCCGAGAGGCGCGCTGCCCCGCGCCGCGACCGTGTCCAGCGACCGTGTCCAGCGGCCGCCGAGCTCCCGCCGAGCTCCCGCCGAGCTCCCGCCGCGCCGCTCCTCCGCCTCGCCCGGCCCCTCCCGCCCGCCGCCTCCGCGCGCGCCGGGCCGGGCCCCACGCGGGGTCGGCGCGCGCGCAGTGCAGGAGCCCGGCCGCGCGCAAGCCTCGGCCCCAGCCCCGCGCACGCGCCGGGACGGTCGGCACTCGCGCGCCTCCCGCCTGCGCCCCCGGGCCCACGCAAGGTTGGGCCTCCGGATCAGGATCGGCTAGGGGTTAAGCCTGCGTGGAGGTAGTGACGCCCCGGTACTTCCCCCGAGCTGGAGGGAGGCTCTGGGAGCAACCCCGCGGCGCCCCGGGCTGCGAGGAGCTTGGGGGCCGCAGCCCGGGGCGCGCTCTCGGCCTCCTCCCGGAGAGCCCCTGGCTAGGCCCTGCGGCTGCGGAGGCCCCGCGGACTTCCCCAGGGCGCGGCTGGCGTTTTACCTGCTCGGGCTTCCCTGGGTCTCAGCCGGTGCTTGTCCCAGAGTAAGTCCATCGGCCAATTAACCTGTTTGGGGGTCTTAAACCATAAAATGCCTAGTCGATAGTATATACCCAGGCTGAATAATTCCACCCAAAGGTGTCAGTGTACAGGCAGAAGAGGGGATCAAGCAGTCATCCCAGAACTTTATTTCCCCTACTGCTTTGTTCATTTTTCACCTTCTTCTCTCTTGGTCCCTGTCTCCATCCCCCAAGAGCCAGAAGGTGATGATGACACTGTGACAACAAACAGACATAAATGCTGACATCCTGGTTCTCTGTCCTCTAAGTGAAGGGAAGGTGTTACTTGACACTTAATGAGTCCCCTTAATGAAGGAACTTAATGAGTCCATTGTTTCCTCCCGACTGAGTTTTATAACAATGAATCACTAGTGTTACACCGTAGCAACTCTCTCTGAGGCCTTCTTGTTCTGGCTCTGATATACAGATTACTACACTGTACTTCTGTGTTCACCAAGCACAGTGCCTGGCAATAGCAGATATTGAATGAAATAATGTCTGTGTCTCTGCAGGAGCAAAGCTAAGTGCTGGGGGCACACCAGAGCATCATTTCCTGTTAAAATCACTGATTCCAGGGACTACACAAGGCCCCCTTCCAGTTCCTTGGGTCTCCCTTACAACATCATTTCATCAAATGACTATAGTTGAATGCTCCCTGTAACCAGGAACTCGCTTCCTTTGAAAGCATTTTATCGTCGATCATCATTGTCGACAAGTCGTTCCTACCTTGAGCTAAATCCATCTCTCTGCATCTCCTCCTTACTGAGTTTCTAACCTGGGGATCTCCAGATCATGTCTGGCTCCAAACCAAGGTATCCAGGACAAGCATTCTCTGTGTCTTAGACTGCTCCTTATAAGACATGATCAAGATCCCACTCACCAGCATGTTAAAGGACTCTTTATGGATGCACCCCAGCTTGTCTAGAGTTCACAAATGAACAAGACTGTCTGTTGCATGCAGAGGATAGAAACTTTCACCTCTTTCTAGGTCCTGTGCTTCTATTAGCATAGCCCAAAATATCAAAATAGTTGTTTGCAGCAGTCACATTACATTGTTCAATCAGGTGGAGCATACTGTCAACTGAAATCTGTAGAACTTTTGCAATATTTAAACACCATGATCATCCCACAGAGTCCCTGGTCAGCAGCCAGCTCCACTGTCCCTGCAAGTTCAGCATCTTCATGCACTCTTGGGGATCATAATGTGACACAGATGCTTCCTCTCTTTGGCAGTTCCACCTCCCTCTCCCTGCTCTCATCTTGCTGTTCTTGTCTGGCCCCACCACCTCTTTAACTGGTTAGAAGAAGAAATGCAATCTACCTTTAGTTGGCTTTCAGCAACTGTAAATGAGTCCTATTGTCAGTGAGCCACAAAAAACCCTAAAGGTCTGTATGTAATAGAAGATACTATTGGTGAAGTTTCTAGAGGTATACAGTTCACTTTTATTGCTGATTTAAATTATCCCTCTGAGATACCACCATTAACAGGTGACAGGGTGTGGATAGGTGAGTTGTTTTTAACTGCTGTTAGAACCAGCCAAGTTGGGATCCCTGGGTGGCGCAGCGGTTTAGCGCCTGCATTTGGCCCCGGGTGCGATCCTGGAGACCCAGGATCGGATCCCATGTCGGGCTCCCAGTGCATGGAGCCTGCTTCTCTCTCTGCCTGTTTCTCTGTCTCTCTCTATCTCTCTGTGTGACTATCATAAATAAATAAGAAAAAATTAAAAAAAAAAAAAAGAACCAGCCAAGTTACTAGCTTTTTCTGCTACACCCAAATACAAAATAGTAGAGAGGTAATTTCCCAGGATACCAAGCCACTGGGCAGAGAGTCTCCTACTCACCTGGTTGCCTTTATCCAAAAAACTGAATTTACACCATAAACCATCATCAAGGTGGTTTATGGGGTAATGCCTCTGAGAATACCCCATGGGCTCACACGGGTATGAGCAGGTATTGCTCATTTAACAAGAGTTGGACCGGGCAGTGATATAGGACCAGAACCTGGAACTTGAACCATCTGTTGGGATGAGAAGGCACATGGGGATATGGTCCAGCTGGGCCTACTAAGGCACAATTATATCTGAAGGCATGGCAATGTTCCTAGACAATGAAGCATAAACCACCAGTCCCAGGAGGTGATCAGCATTGATGATCAGCACCAATGCGGATAAGGAGCATTACTGATTGACTACTACATGGCCCTTTACCTATGGGATTTTATTTGCATTCACTTTACAAAAGAAGAAGCAGACTCCAGGAGGTTGTGAACTTGCTCAATGTACCCTGGGGTGGGAAAAGATTCAAACCTAATTCTGTCTGATATAAAGTCCTGTATTGATCCCCTATTTTGTATTACCTGCACAGCATGTCCTTTTGGGCATTCAGGACTCAGAAACGCTGTTTGAAACAGCATGAATCATTCAGAAATTCAGACCGACAGAAAGTCAGCATCAAAAAGGCTTCTCAGCAGCTAACAGGACCCAAGCCATGAGAAGAGTTGGAGACATAGGCAAAAAGAAGACCGAGTCACTGCGCTTATGTGGACTGAGATATCAGGCAGGATACTATATCATTCACAGGAGAAGAAAACAAGGACTCAGTTTCCAGAATCTGGTCATATGCGACATGAAGACCACAAAAGACATTCAGCTATCAGAACTGGGGTGTCAAATTGGAGCCCGACTAGCAGAAGTAGTTAAATGCAAAATATCAGAACACTGGGTAGAGCCCCTAAAATCTTTATATTTGCAGATATGATCATCAGCATAGAAAAGCTAACAAACTCAACTATTAGAAGTAATATGTGAGTTCACTAAGGTTGCCAAATACAAGATCAATTGCTAAAAGTAGTTTCCTCTACGTCAGCAGTAAGCAACCAGGAAATGCAATAGACAATAAGATTCACAATGGCAATAAAACTCTAAAGCATAATATCCAGGAATTAACCTGACAGCTTGCAAGAACTTTATGGAGAAAATGTTAAAATTATAAGGATGTAAAAGAAGTTTGAATAAGTGAAGATATGCCATGGATAGGACGTCTTGAGGTAAAAATCCATTTAATTTCTAAATTCAGTGTTACATAAACCAAAATTCCAACGGGAACTCAGATTTTATGGAAGTTCAATAAATGTATAAAATATATAAGGAAAAAATAGTGTTTAATAGTTAATTAAGTCAGTTTTGAAAAGCAACAAAAAGAGGAAAGAGGAAACCTGCCCTGCCAAATATTGTTAGTACCACATAGTGATAAAAAATAATGTGGTCCTAGTACAGGAACAAATAGAACAGTGAAATAGAGAACCCAAAGGCAGACCCATGAGACCTCAACATATAAATGTAGTACCACATATCAATGAGAAAAACATACATTATTTAGAAAATGTTGTGGAAACTGGCTTAGTTATATGTGCACCATATGCAAAGGTAAACTCCAGGTGAATTAAGAGCCTACATTTGAAACGAAGAAAAGAAAATGTAGGTGAATATCTTTATGAATATAGGGTAGAGATTTACTTCATAAAACAAGACTGCATGGGGCACCACCATGGCTCAGTTGGTTAAGTGTCTGCCTCTGGCTCAGGTCTTGATCTCAGGGTCCTGGGATCAAGTCCTGTGTTGGGCTCCCTGCTCAGCAGGAAGTCTACTTCTCCCTCTGCTCTCTCTCTCTCTCTCTCTCAAATAAGTAAATAAATAAATCTTTAAAAAAAAAATACAAGACTGCAAAAGCCCAAACCTTAAAACAAAAGGCTGGGAGATTTGACTACATCACAATTAAGGCTTTTCTCCTGTGAAGAATACCATAGAAAAAGTTAACAGCAAAAAAAAAAAAAAAAAAAAAGAAAAAGTTAACAGCAGCTGACAATTTGGAAGAAGATATATGATACGTTCAAAAGCAGCTAGGGATTAACTCTGAAATATGTAATGGAACTTTTGCAAGTCAACAAAAAAGTCAGAAAATCCAATCTAAAAATGAGAAAAGGATAGAAATTGGCAGTTCACAGAGGAAGAGCTGGAATAGCAGACAAGCATAGGAGAGATGCCCAAACCCAGAGAGAATAGAAATGCAAACAGTATGGTACTACCTATAGCCACTGGGATGCTGCTATATTGAAAAAAACCACTCTCAGGGTAGGGGATGGGGCAGTGCTAATTTTTAGTGTTTACCAACTTCCACAGTGCAAAAACTCTCACCCCTCCTGATTCCATGCTACCAGCATGAGGCCATTGAACAAGAAGTTCAGAAGAAATGTGTCCAGTCTGCTCTCATGAGCCAGTTCCAACAACCCCTGCTTCACCCATCCGTCTGGCAAAAATTAGTAAAATAATCCCAAATATTAGCAAAAATATGGGGAAATGGGAATCATCCTGCACCGTTGATGGGAATTTAAACTGGTAAATACAGTCCATAGAGCAATCTGGCAGTATTTACAGAAAAAAAAGTATCAGCATGCCTTATGACTCAGCAATCTAGAGATATGTATGCCTCAGAAAAACTGCAATCTTCTGGTTTTTTTTTTTTTTTTTTAAGATTCATTTATTGGGGCACCTGGGTGACTCAGTGGTTGAACATCTGCCTTCGGCTCAGGTCATGATCCCGGAATCCTGGGATCGAGTCCTGCATCAGGATCCCCGCAGGGAATCCATTTCTCCCTCTGCCTATGTGTCTGTCTCTCATGAATAAATAAATAAAATCTTTTTTAAAAAAACAATAAAGATCCATTTATTTATTTTAGAGAGAGAGCTCAAGCAGGAGGAGGGGTAGAGGGAGAGGGAGAAGCAGACTTCTTGCTGAACACAGAGCCCAACACAATGCAGGGCTCAATCTCACAACCCTGAGATCATGACCTGAGTGGAAACCAAGAGTCGGACACTTAGCTGACTGAGCCACCCAGGTGCCCTGTTTGTAACCTTCTTCAGGTGACTTCCAGGAAGCCATTCTCTCATTTACTAGATGATCTCATCCAATCCATGGCTTTAAATGCCGTGTCTATTTTGATGATTCCAAAATTTCTATCTCTAGCCCTGAACGTCAGACATGTATCCAACTGCCTATTCCACATCTAATCTGTAGCGTATCATAAGCATCTCAAATATAGCATGTTTAGAATAGAACCCTTCCCCACAACCTTTCCGTGTCAGTAAATGACAGCTTGATTCTTCTGTTTGCTCACTGGAGTCATCTTCCTTCCCTTCATAGTTCTGGATTTCCCAAACCAAGTCCCATCCCCCATTTTTTTTAAAAAGCTCATGACATCATTTCTTTTTATTTATTTATATATTTTTAAGGATTTTTGTTTATTATTTATCTGAGAGACAGCACGAGAGAGCACAAGCAGGGGAGCTGCAGAGGGACAGGGAGAAGCCAACTGTCTGCTAAGAGGGAACCCAATGCCAGGCTCGATCCCAGGACCCCAGAATCATGACCTGGACAGAAGGCAGATGCTTAACCCACTGAGATGCCAAGATGTCCCTACCCCTGACATCATTTACTGATGAAGAAATTTATCAATACCACTGAAGTCCTTATAAATCAATAGTCACCAGAGACTCCAGGAAGTTCCTACTGCTGTGACCCAGGGTCACTTCCCTCTGACCCAGCTCTTTTTCTTTCTCAGAGCTTCAGGTGGGGACAAGCCTTATTATCTGAATCCATGTTCTCATTCCCAGTTGCATGTTTGAATGTCCTGAATATCTTTCACAAAATAAACCCTAGAGACTCCCTCATATATTCTAACTCAACTGGCCTAATGTAGAGTCTCTTGTTAATCTAATTCCCCAAAAGACACTAACAAGTGAGGGTTTCAAACTCGACTCATTCCTGAAGCAGGTCCTCCAGTTGATGCCACTCCCAAACACCACATGACACAACCACATTTTTAAAAAGTCTTCCTTATGGGCCAACATAAAGGAAGAAGGACAAAGGGAGTGCTTCATGGCATCAGTATGAAAACTGTCAGTCCAAGAACTAAATTTTTCACACTGGCTACTCAAAGTTTGGGCCACCAAGACACTTCCAGAACCATCTCTGACACACAGTAATGGCATGAAGACAGTGTCTGCTAAGATGTTAGTTCCAATGTCCCCAGCCCCCCCATTGAAACATACTTTAACCAAGCCTCTAGATATAAATATCATTTTATAGAAAATGTGAAGCATAAAGGAATATCATAAACAACACCATGAAGATACGATAAGCCAAATCCAAAACGTAGGAACTTCTACAGGGCAAATAACCTATTCCTACAATCAAAAAGTAACTAAGGGAAACTGGTATAGATCAAAAGAGATAAAGAGCTCTATCCACAACCTATAATGTGTAGAGCATTTGGATCAGAATGCAACAAAATGTAAAAAAAATTCTTGAGAGGGGCACCTGGGTGGCTCAGTGGTTGAGCATCTGCCTTTGGCTCAGATCATGATCCCGGGGTCCTGGGATTGAGTACCGCATCAGGCTCCCCCTGCTGCCTCCGCCCCCCCCCACCCCCCGCCCCGGCAGGGAGCCTGCTTCTGCCTATGTCTCTGCCTCTCTCTCTGTGTCTCTCATGAATAAATAAATAAAATCTTAAAAAATTCTTGACAGAATTGGGAGAAAATTAACCTGAACTGAACATTAAATTATATCAAGAAATTCTTGTTAATTCCTTTAGGTATAAAAATAATATTGTGATCATGTTTTTATTAAGAAGTCCTTATCTGTTAGAGATTCATACTGAAGTATTTATGATAAAATGTTTAAGGGGCAGCCTGGGTGGCTCAGCAGTTTACGCTGCCTTCAGCCCAGGGCCTGATCCTGGAGACCCAGGATCGAGTCCCACGTCAGGCTCCCTACATAAAGCCTGCTTCTCCCTCTGCCTGTGCCTGTGCCTCTGTCTCTCTCTCTCTCTCTCTCTCTCTCTCTCTGTGTGTGTATGTGTGTGTCTCTCATGAATAAATAAATAAATCTTTTTAAAAAATTTTAAATGTTTAATGTCCAGGATTTGCTTTAAAGTGGCCCATTAAAAATAAGCATGTCATGGAAAAGCAAATTAGTCCAAATAGTATGGAAAACAATATAGAGGTTCCTCAAAAAATTTTAAATAGGTTTACTATACAATCCAGCAATTCTACTTCTGGGTTTATCCAAAGAAAATGAAAACAGGAGTTCAACAAGATATCTGCACATCCATGTTTTTTGTAGCATTATTCTCAATAGCCACAGGATGGTAACAACCCAAATGCCCATCAGTGGATGAATGGATAAAAAAAGGTGTGATACATATACACAATGGAATATTATACAGGCATGAAGAAGGATATCCTCCCCTTTGCAACAACATGGATGGACTTTGAGCAATTACACAAAGTCAGTCAAAAAGAAAAAGACAAATGCTGTATAATATCAGTTTTATGTAGAATCTAAAAAAGTTAAAACTATAAAAATTAGAGACTACCAGGGGTAGAGTGGGGGAATAAGAGTGATGGTGTTTAAAGACACAAACTTACAATGAATAATAAATAAGTCTTAGAGTTCTAATATGCAATGTAATAAATATAGACAATAATATTGTCTGTAAGTATGTAATGTGACAAATATCATTACATTGGCAATCATATTATAATATATAAATGTATCAAAATAATACAGTATACAACCTAACACAATGTTACATGTCAAATTTATTCAATTTAAAAAGTATGTGTATGGTGGGAGGGAAAAATGAAACAAGAATGACAAAATATTGATCATTATTAAAGCTGAATGATGGGTATATTATTCTTTCTTCTTTTGCATAAATTTGAAATTTTTTCCATAATAAAAAGCTTCAAGAGAGAAAGCTTTAGAGGGCAGGAATTTTAGTTTATTTCTGTCAGTGCTGTATCCTCAGTACCTAGAACAATACTTAGCACATAATACAAATTCAAGAAGTATTTGTTGATAGAAGGGCCTGATTCTTTAAGATTTCTGTCTCAGTAAAGATATAACTATTATGTCCAAGGAGTTTAGAAATCACAGAAGTTGCCTGTGCATCACGTGCATGCACACACTCTAAAATAGGAAGCATTCATACATCACCAAAGCTCCATCAAGTTCTTTCCACCAGCTGCTTACAAAACCAATACAGTTTCATCCCTGTTCACTGTAAGCCGTCAGCTGCTTAATAGCATCTTGATTAAGGGTTGAAAGAATGTCAGACCCACTGGAGCTTCCCCCTTGGGTAGAGAACAGTTTGCATCATGTCAACAATGGAGCAAATGACTTACCTAACAAAGAAAGCCATTGGCAGACCAATTAGCTGGTACTGAATCATGAGAAAGTCTCCTTTGTGACAAAACCTGCATTGATAATAAGATGGGTTCTGACATTCCTCATCTAACCATATTTGCAACAGCAGGGAACAGTTAAGGCAAAAATAAATGTGATTTGTATTTTTAGATTCTCATGGGGTTCAACCCAAGAAGAATAAGTTACAGTCTATCTTTTTAGGGCCCATCAAAAAATCTTGTGCAATACCATTATTATCATCAAAATAATCAAAACCATAAGCACTGAATGACACTTAGGCAACCAAATTGCATATTGTCCATCAAATCACCAGAAATAAACTGAATGCCTCCCAGCTGAATGGAAGCATAGACTCTACCACAGTATAAGACTCACCCCATGTTTTTTAGGATAAGAGAAAGAGAGTTGAGGCAGCAATCATGTCCAGCCTTGAGTAAGCCTTAGTTTGCTCCTTTGTCAAGTGAGATCAAAAATACCTTCCTTGAGATGCCTGGGTGGTTCAGTGGTTGAGCATCTGCTTTTGGCTCAAGTCATGATCCTGGGGTCCTGGGATCAAGTCCTACATCAGGCTCACTGCTCCCTCTGCCTATGTCTCTGCTTCTCTGTGTGTCTCTCATGAAGAAATAAATAAAATCTTAAAAAAAATAAAAATAAAAAAAGAATACCTGCCTCCAGGGCCCCTGGGTGGCTCAGGTCATGATCTCAGGTAATATGCTTGAGATTCTTGCCCTCTGCCCCTCCCCCCACTCATATGCTCTCTCTCTCTCTAAAATAAATAAAATCTTAAAAAAAAAAAAAAAAAAAAAAACTTTGTCTAAGTGTCATGCATACAAGGCCTGACGCCAAGGGAGCTCAGTAAATACCTAGGTGAAAACTATAGCATGTGGCCATGAAACATGAGCATGAGAAAAGAACATCAACAACCTGCCAAAGAAACACTGTTAGTATTAGGGATTTCCCAAGTGGAAGAACACATTGCTAGATGGGGTGATCAAGCAAGGCCTCAAGGAAGAGATATACTTTGAGTTAAGTAGGGAGTATTATGAGCTCCAGTTATATAAATGAGGAGCTAGCATTTACTGAGGGTTTAATAGTGCTGTGCATTGTTCTAAGCACTTTCATGAATTATTTTACTCCTGAAGAGAAATATCTTGGTTTCTGTTCAGGTCGTGATCGCTGATTCCTGATCTCAGGGTTGTGAGAGGGAGCCCCACATGGGGCTCAGTCTGATTAAGGTTCTCTCTCTCTCCCTCTGCTTCTCCCCATCTCCCCCTACTCTCTCTCTCTCTCTCTCTCTCTCAAATAAATAAATAAATCTTTAAAAAATATATCAGAGTAAACTGCAGAATCAGGATTTGAACCCAGGCAGTCTAGTTCAAGAGATTAAACTCTTCAGCATGAACCTTTGCAAGAGAAAGCATTAGAAGCAGAAAAGCTAACTATACATTTGAAAGATAGTAAAGAGTCTAGCTGGCACAGAGCCTGTGGTATAGACCAGTAGAAGATGAACTGGAAAGGGAGATTGAAGCTAGATCAAGAATGGTCTCGAGTGTCACACAGGAGGCTAAGAGACTGTTGTGAGAATGAGGGAAAAACTCCATAGAACCTGTCAGCAGTGTTCAAAATAGAAACTCCTATCTAACCTTTATCTCCCATATCTGTTATTCTCTCTTAATAAAAAGGCTAAAACAAAAGCATACTTAAAAATTCAAGCATTTCGAAGTGAAATTTAGCAACTAAAAATAAAGTTGGCTTAAGAGTGTTAGCCTTTATGAATTCAATTTAACTAGTTCTTTTAAATAGCAAATTATTTTTACAAATGATATCTCCACAGACAGCTTAATTTAACTTAGTGTAATGTATGCACAGTAATGACCTGCATTCAAAACGAAGTGGAGACAAGTTATACAGATGTCTTTGGGGGATGGAAATTTATCGTTTCCGCCTTTCCCATTGCACCCCATTAACCACTTTGCAACATAATAGTAACAGCTACATATCACCATTTTAACCACTCAGTTATTATATAATGATGTAATGACATAATAATCTTTTGGATATGCGTGCATTGAACAAAAAAGCACAGTCCCAGGAAAAAAACAGCCACTTTGCGTCCTTGGGTGCTGTCCATCCAGCAAGGTGCTGATGGACTTGCTACCCACCCTATTGTACTCCACTTTTCTTGGCACTGTGATTTCTGTTTCTCCAGCCTCATCTAAGCTTTAACTCAGACTTCAAAGCAGGGAGTCTCTCAAGGTTCAGCTTGTAAAGAGAGGCACCACACACCTCCAAGGAGCTGCATTTTCACTAATTTAGAGGCAATCTTGCTGGTAACAATAGCCTAATATCTTTGTAAGCAAAGGCCAGTGGCATCATGATCACTTTTGTGCCTCTATTGCAAAGGCCACTGGTCATGCTCAGGTCTCAGCTGCATCTAAAATTAGCCACCCTCAAGCACAGTCCACAGTTCTTGCAATCTGAAGAGGCTCAAGAAAAGAGGCGTGGCCTCTGAGGGGACCTTCTGGTCCTCATTTGTCAAGCACTTACTAAATAATTCTTAGTGTCTATAAATACCATTAGATATCACCCTGTCTTTGGGGACTTTCTAACCTGAGAGGAAAGAAATTAAAACTCAAAAATATGGGAAGCTAGGTAAAATTCCAGACTTTAAAGTCAAGCATATAGGGTTGACTATATGGAACTGAAAGGGTTTCTGGGATATGGCACTTTCATTTTTAAAAGCCAGGGCAGTGCCAGAGATGCCAGAACAAGTTGGTCACCCTACAGACAGATCAAAGTTCAAATTTAATTAGCTTTGGGACCTTGAACAAATAAAGTAACCTCTCAAAGACTCAGCTTCCTCATTTATAAAATTGGTATCATGGTAGGACCCACCTAATCACATATTTCTTGTAAGAATTCAATAAGCTATTGTATAAAAAGAACTAAGCACAGTGCCTGATGCTGAATCATTGCTCAATAAGTGTTAATACTGCTTGCATAATCAATAATTATAAGATAGCATATAATGAAAGGCTCCATTAGGAATTTTAGGAACTAAAAAAATATCAGATAAGGAATAACTGGATCATTAAGAAAAGTTTCCATTACGGTAAGGTTAACACATAAAATATATACTGCCCAATTAAATTTGAATTTCAGATAACAAGTGATTTTTTAGTATAAGTCTGTACCAAAATATTTTTTTAAGGTTTTATTTATTTTTTTGAGAAAAAGAGAGAGAGAGAGAGAAAGCATGAGCTGGAGTGAGAGGCAGAGGGAGAGGTAGAAGCAGAATCCGAACTGAGCAGGGAGCCCAACATGGGGCTTGATCCCAGGACCCTGAGATCATGACCTGAGCCAAAGGCAGGTGCTTAATCAATTGAGCCACCCAGTGCCCCTGTACCAAAAATTTTTTAAATTATTGTCTACCTGAAATTCAAAGTTAGCTGGATATGTGCTTATTTTATTTGCTTAAAATGGCAAGAAAGAAGAGAAAAACACTAGGCAGATGGATAAACATGAGTGGCAGTGGACCCAAGACAGGAGCAACACATGGATAGTCTTGTAAGGTTTTTTTTTTTTAAGATTTATTTATTTATTTATTCATGATAGATAGATATAGAGAGAGAGAGAGAGAGGCAGAGACACAGGAGGAAGGAGAGAAGCAGGCTCCATGCCAGAGCCCGAAGCGGGACTCTATCCCGGGACTCCAGGATCACACCCTGGGCCAAAGGCAGGCGCCAAACCACTGAGCCACCCAGGGATCCCCATCTTGTAAGTTTTTAATTGGAACATCTTAAGTTCCAGACCAAAGAGCCTATGTTTGATGCAAAATATTTGGGACAGTTAGAGGTAAAGTGCTGGGGTCCTGGGATAAGGTGGGGTTGGGAAGGAAGGTATGCTTTAGAGAAAGAATGAATGAGCCTTTGGGAAGGAAAAGAATGGATCTGAGGTTTTGACACCAAGTCACTATGAGAGGGACTCTATAGTCAAGGAGATCTGCTAGGTGGCTGTCCTGATAGTCAGGTGGGTGGCTATACTCAGAGTGGGGGGTGGGGATGGGGGTGGAAAAAATTGGATGCAGAGAGAAGTTATGGAGGAAGGTAATGTCTGTGGAGAAGGTATGACTGGAGTTGTGAATATGAATGTGGCCTTTCACTACGAAAACTTCCTTGAATCCCTGCAGAGCCATTACTGGTGACCTGAATAAGCAATTACATGTAACTCTAGGGAGGCCTCATGAAGTAAGTTAAGTCAGACCAAGAAAAAATAAATTAGGGCATTTAATGCCCTCTTTGCTCTTCCCTAAGTTGTGAGAAGAGATTAAAGCTTTGGAATTCCATACAATTCCCTCATTGCTTTCCTCCCTCCTGAGAGACCCCACAGGGTTCCCCTGCCCCCCAGTAATGCCTGAGTTCTTCAAAGAGAGTGAGTTCAACACAGCCAGCCAGTAAGCGGCCTGGGGAAACTCAGGGAACTTCCCTTGGCATCTGCATCACTATTTTTGACTTCCCAAATAGGTTGCTTTTTTCCTGATGTGCTTGTATGTGAGATTCTACTCTTGGAGCAAAAGAAAAACCTGCAGCCTCATTTGGTTGTTTCTCCCTAGAAGGGGAAAACTTCTCTTTAGAAAAACTTCCTGGCATTAACCTGTAATTTGTATTCAAAGAAACAAATTATTCAGAATATCTGCCTTGAGGTATATGTGAAACCAAAAACCCAATGTTCGTAAAAGAACTGGACCCAAAGGATCTGCTTAGAAACTCACCTCTAGGGGATCCCTGGGTGGCGCAGCAGTTTGGCGCCTGCCTTTGGCCCAGGGCGCGATCCTGGAGACCCGGGATAGAATCCCACATCGGGCTCCTGGTGCATGGAGCCTGCTTCTCCCTCTGCCTGTGTCTCTGCCTCTCTCTCTGTGTGTGTGTGACTATCATAAATAAATTTAAAAAATTGAAAAAAAAATCTTTAAAAAAAAAAAAGAAACTCACCTCTAAGCACTTTATTAAGTTCTGATTACTCACACTGATATTCTTTGAGGTCATTTTACACCTCTGCATCCTTGTAGATGCCATTCCTTCTGCTTGCACTTTGCCTGCAAGCTACCTCCACCCATCCAAATCCTATTATCCTTCCAGGCCCTTCCTACATCTCCCCTCATCTATGGAGAGCTAGCTCTCTAATTTCTCTCTTTCACTAAAGAAGCATACATTGTATACGAGGCACTCATATGGAAGTATTTTGTCCTGCGTTTCCAGTAAGACTATAAACTCCATGAGGGCAGGAAACATTTTCTTTTGTGTGCCTAAAAGCACTCCATACCTCCTTGCTGTGTTAAATTTAAAATAGAAAATTATACCACACTAATGCAATATGCTAATAATATGGGAAACTGCAGAGGGGCAGAAGGGACTTACACAACCCTCTGTACTGTGTCCAAGTTTCTGTAAACCAAAATCTACTCTTTAAAAATAAAGTCTGGGGCACCTGGGTGGCTCAGTGGGTTAAGCATCTTCCTTCGGCTCAGGTTATGATCCCAGGGTTCTGGGATGGAGTCCTACATTGGGCTCACTGCTCAGCCAGGAGCCTGCTTCTCCCTCTCCATCTGCCTCCCATCCACCCACCCCCACCTGCTCATTCTCCCAAATAAATAAAATCTTTTTAAAATAAATAAATAAATAATTCGATATATTTCTTCAAATCCTGAGTTCCTTCCTCTCTTTCAAGGCACAGAAGGCAGCAAAGAAGGAAAAGCCAAAGAAAACATTTGAAATGTGGACCAATATACAGAAGCCAATTGTTTTCCTGGATATCAGCAATGAACAATTGGAATTTGAAATTAGAAGCAACACCATAAACAGTATCAAGAGAGAGAGAGACTTAGGTATAAATCTAATAATATGTAAAGGATCTATGTGAGGAAAACAAGAAAACTTTCATCAAAGAAATCAAGGGACATCTAAATAAATGGAGAGCTATTCCATGTCCATGGATACGAAGACTTGGGATTAAATCAGTTCCAATTTCATCTATGCATTCAAATGCAATTCCAATCAAAATCCCAGTATATTATTTTGTGGATATTGACAACCTGACTCCAAAGTTTATATGGCCCAGAATGACCAACCCAATGTTGAAGAAAAACAGTCAAGTGACTGACAAGATTTGAATTAAAGACTTGGGATAAAACTACAGTCTTCAAGGGAGTATAGTACTAGTGAAAGAAAAGACAAATAGACTGGTGGAATAGAATACAGAGTAAAATATACCCACACAAAAATATACCTATACAAATGCAGTCAACCATTCTTCCTCAAAGGAACAAAGAGAATTCAATGGAAAAAGAATAATGTTTTCCATAAATGGTGCTGGAACAAGTGGACATTCATGTACAGAAAAACTAATCTAAACACAGATCTTACATCTCTCACAAAAACTAACTCAAAATGAATCATGGATATATATGTAAAATGTGAAGTTTAAAACTTCTAGAAAATAACATAGGAGACAATCTAATGACCTTGCATTTGGTAATGACTTTTTTTTTAATTTTTTTTTTATTTATTTATGATAGTCACAGAGAGAGAGAGAGAGACAGAGACACAGGCAGAGGGAGAAGCAGGCTCCATGCACTGGGAGCCCGATGTGGGATTCGATCCCGGGTCTCCAGGATCACGCCCTGGGCCAAAGGCAGGCACCAAACCGCTGCGCCACCCAGGGATCCCTGGTAATGACTTTTTAGACACAACACCAAATATAAGATACACCACCATATTGGAACTTAAGTCCAAAATGGAACTCAAGTTGGACTTCATTGGAACTTAACATTTCTGCCCTACAGAAGACCCTCTTAAAAGAATGAAAAGCAGCCATAGACTGGGAGAAAAATCCTTGCAAAACAAATATCTAATGAAGGACTTGTACCCAAAATAGACCAAAGAACTCTTACAACCCACAGTAAGAAAATAACTCCTTAGGAAAATGATCTGAACAGACCTCACCAAAGAAGATGAGAGGTAAAGTATATGAAAAGATGCTTTAAAAAAAAAAAAAAGATGTTCAACATCATATGCTATCAAGGAACTGCAAATTAAAACAATGGTGAGATACTACTATACATCTGTTAGAATGGCTAAAATCCTAAACACTGACAACACCAAATTCTGGCAAGAATGTGGAGCAAAAGGAACTCTCATTCACTGCTGATAGGAATGAAAAATGGTAGAGCTACTTTGAAAGACAGTTTGGTAGTTTCTTACAAAGCCAAGTACTGTATAGTCTTACTTTATCATGCAGCAGTCTCATTCCTAGATATTTACCCAAGTGATTTGAAAATTTGCGTCCAAAAACCTGCACATGAATGTTTATAGCAGAGTTATTCATAATTACCCAAAATTGCAAATGACCAACACGCCCTTCAATAAGGGAATGGATATGCAAGTTGTGCTACATTTATATAATGGAATATTAAGGTGATAAAAAGAAATGAGTTATCAAGCCATGAAAAGACTTGGAGGACCCTTAAATATATATTGTTAAAAGAAAGAAGCCAATCTGAAAGGGCTACATACTATATGATTCCAACTCTATGACATTTTGGAAAAGGCAAAATAAGACAGACAGTAAAAAGATCAGTGGTTGCCAGGGGCTGGGGAGGGAGGAAGGTAGAGCACAAGGGATTTTTGAGGCAGTGAAACCATTCTGTATGATGCTGTAATGGTGGATATGTGACATTATGCATTTGTCAAAAGCCACAGAATATACGCCACGAAGAGCGGACCGTCATATAAATTATGGACTTCAGTTATCAGTAATGTATAAGTATTGGCTCATCAACTGTAAAAAATAATTTTAAAAAAGGAGCGGATTGTGAAGCATTTTTAATACTTCATTCAGGTTTTTAGCACTGAACTGACTTTTTTACTTTTTGGTGTCATTATGTAGGAAAGGCTACACTTCTGTAAAATGTTTTAGTCTAAATTGCCTCACAGCATATGTCCAACTCCTGAAACCCATGTTAATTTGTTAAAATAACGGATGCTGTGTTCAGGATGCTCACCTGTGCCTTTGCACAAATGAGGTATCATCAGAGGCCTGGGTGGGCAGGAGATTCATTTTAGAATGAAACTTACCCAATCATGACACTGTCCTCTCAATGGCACCCAGAAAAAAAAAAATTTCAATCTCTCATGGATCTTCCTCAGCAAGAGCACAAATTGTTTAGAGTGTTGGTTGGGAGTCTATGAAAATAGGTGTTTTCATAATGGGTTCCCTTGGGCCCATATGCAGATTCCAATTACAGAAAGCCAGGGTGGTGGTGGCTGCTTTGACTTGACTCCCTGTGGTGGAGCCTTCCTTTGAGTGCACCAGCCTGCTTTTCTACTGGCAGCAAATACATAATAATGATAGTGCTGTTGGTGCTATGGATACCAGATTTAAAGGGCCAGAGAAATAGTTAAGACCTTTAGCCTACCTCTGAGGCTGCTGGCAGCAATGGCAGAGGAAGAAGAATGATTAATCCTCCAAGAGCTGGTCAATGCCTCTCTGGGGCTGGAGCAACAGGGATCCACCTCCCTATCCACAAGGGCACAGAAGTGTGGAGAGCGGATCTGGAGGGTGAAAACAGAAGATATCCTGCAGGACCTGCAATTTCATATCTCCCCCCTTTGGGTCATAGGGTTCTAACCTGGACTGGACCTCCTCAGAACTCCAAAAACTGTTCTTTTTCTACCAACTCCAAAAACTGTCCTTTTCCCACTAACAGGTGTTAGTTCTGCTCTCTGACATAAAGAGAACATTTTGAACAGAAATTAGAATGGATTTTGTCATGATTTCTGATGAGATGACATTGTGCTGACCTTTTGAGCTGCAGCAACAGATGAGGTAATAACTTGGAAAAGCAGTCTATGGATTCCGTGGTCTATTCTTGAGATTTTGCTGACACCTGGCTGCCTATAATTATTGGAGCCAGTACAAATTTCACAGTCACTGACTCGAGTGTGCAAAAATGTAATTTTCTCTATTCTTCTATAATTGAGTGTAATTTCTGCCTTGTGCCTCCTTTCTGCCTCAAAGCAGAGAAAATTTAATCTAGTCGCTCTCAGATAAACTCATTCAAATTCAGTCATTTCTTAGCCAATTCAAGTTTATAATTCAGTCACAATTAGGTTTAAAACTCTCTCTTTCTCCCTCTGCTTCTCTTCCCTGGAACCAGTCTCAGCTCTCAAAGGCTTATCCGAGGACTCCCTCCCTCTTCTTGGTCTTAATCTGTCCTGTCCAGCAGATGAAATGTGTTCCCTTAAGAGGTGACCTGGGTGGTCTGTGGAACATAAGGGGGTTCCCACTAGTTCTCTCCACTGAGAGGGCAGCTCTATCCTCACCCAATTCTCATCCTTATCCTGGGCCAGCTGACTCCCAGGCTTTCTCTCTTTCTCTGGCAAATGTGTTTCATATGGAAGGCTTCAGGACATTATAGGGGTCCTCTTATGCCAGTCTGACCTGTGGGAGCCTGGGATGGGGAAGTCTCCCATCCTTTTATACCTAAACATGTCACAGCAGCATTCCTATTCTGTTACTTTGAGGTAATATGAGGCATTTCCCTACAAGGCTTATTGGCTTGCTATCTCCTGGCATTGAGCTATGGCCCAGGAAAGGGCCACAAGAACCTCTTCTCTCACAACCTCCAGATGAGACCTTGAGATCAGAGACAGGTACAGAAGCCCCACACCCACACATAACCCTGTGGCTTCTCTCCCAACTCTTACCCTTTCCTAGCTCCAGGTATTCATTAATTATTGGAAGAGGGGAAGGGGCACTGTCTGTCTCCTCCAACCCCTTTGCAGATCTTTTCTGTCCTATACCTGCGTGGAGCCCTTGAACTTCGGCATCAGTGATTCACTGACCTGCTCTCTGGTGCTTCGCTGGAAAGGGGCCTGAGATGTGCTTAAAAGATCTAATGAGTATAAGAGACAAAAGCACACCAAGTAACATTCTACCTCTCAGCCTACTTTATTTCCATGTACTGTTTTACCTTGTGAGGCACAACTAAATGTAATTAGACTAATTTTTTTTCATGACTAAGGTTGGCTTAGAAGAAACTTCTAAACAAGACTATTCTAAAAATTGGGGGGCTTTATGGAATAGCTATATGTGGAAATACATGTTTCTGGCCACCCCCATCCCACCACTCCCAAGCCCCCATCTCCCCATTTCTGACTATCAATTTGGATATGTAAATTACTGAAGGATGGTGATCAAACTCATCTCTTAATAATCATGTTTTTTTTAAAAGATTTCATTCATTTATTCATAAGAGACAGAGAGAGAGGCAGAGACATAGGCAGAGGGAGAAGCAAGCTCCCAGTGGGGAGCCCAATGCAGGACTCGATCCCAGGACCCAGGAACAGGACCTGAGCCAAAGGCAGACATTCAACCACTGAGCCATCCAGGTGCCCCAGTAGTCACATTTCTTATCATCATATAGTTTAAAGCTCATCTCTCACCAAAGTGCTCACTTAATGCATTTTCAAGTCACCCCATTAGTTTGCCATTTTGTGGCCCTAAAGAACTTGGTATCACATTAGTCAGTTTACTCCCATTTTAAGAATTCTTTAATACATTAAAACCAGTCCCAGAAATTCTTGAGAGGCTAGGATTAACAGTTATCCATCTTGAAATGTATCCATTTCCAATGTGTCCTTAAAATGTGTTAACTGTTCCAGAGACAAACATTTCACAGGAACCCAACATTTAAAAATAATAACTTCCTAAAATAATACTAATAATTTCCCAAATGTAAATTTGTTCAAGTATTTTGCAAGATATAAATTTAACCTTTTAAAACATGACAACAAAGTTAAAAACTATAAAGAAAAAGACCAAAGAGTGGATCGTGTGAAATGAAAACTTTCATACTCCAAAAAATATCATAAATAAAATTAGGAGGAAAAAAGGAAAACTTAAAAAAAAAATACTGGCAACATGACAACATATACGACCAAATGAAATACCAATCTCTTGAAAATTAACAAAACAAAGATAAATGTCCCAATTTCTAAAAATGAACAGAGGATGTATGGGTAATCCCCAAAAGGACCTATGCAAGTGGCCAGCAGAGCATATAGTTTTTAAAATACACAAACTCTCCAATAAATTCATGAATGCAAATAGAATCAAGATGCCATTTTTCCTCTTTAAAATCAGCAGATTTTTTTTACAGGACAATATCCAATGCTGGCAAGTTTGCAATAAAGTAAATACATATGCACACTGCTGCTAGAAATGTAGACTGGTATAATCACTCTTCCTGGAGAGTAATTCCACAATTTGTACCAAAAGCCTTAAAAATATTTATATTCCGGGGGAGTATAACTCCCCACTCCCTAAGTGTGGCTTTCCATCATACTTCCAAAGAGTACAGTAGAGAAAGGGGATGGAGAAAAAACTTTGCAGCTGAGCAGTCTCACAAGCACCACATCAGCCTAGTGATCAAGGTCAACATTGGCAGTTGTAAATCATGTTGATAATATGTACTCTTGATATGATGTAATAAAAATGGCACATTACCTCTATGATTTTCCTCTAAAAACCCATAACTTCAGTCTAATCATGAGAAAAACATCAAACAAATCCCCATTGAGGGACATCCAACAGTTTGGTACTTCTCAAAACTGTCAAGGTCATCAAAAACAAGGCAAGTCTGAGAAACTGTCATAGTCAAGAGGAGTCTAAGAAGTCATGATGAAAAAAAAAATAAAAAAATAAAAAAATAAAAAAAAAAAAGAAGTCATGATGACCAAATGTAATGTGGTCTTTTGGATGGAATCCTAAAACAGAAAAAAATGACATTAGGTAAAAACTAAGTATGGCCTTTAGCTAATAATTATGATTGGTTTAATAATTGTAAAAGATATACGACATACTACACTAATGTAGGATGTTATTACAGGGGAAACTGTATTGAGGAGGAATATATGGGAACTCTCTGCTCAATTTTTCTGTAAGTTTAAAACTATTCCAGAAAAATTAAATCAATTAAATTATTTTAATGGTTACATTCTTTGGCTAAGCAATTCCACATCCAGAAATTATCCTTAAGAAGTAATCACAAATGTGATCAAAGATTTATTTGCAAGGATATTTAAGTATTACTTAAAATAGAAATAACCTAAATATGGAGGGGAAAAAAAGGAGCCTGAGAATCAGCCAGATATGAGGTTTAAGTGCCTATCTCCCCCACTTTCAAGATGTTCATCTTTGCAAGGCATGGACTTCTCAGACACATCCTGTATATTTGATCACCCTCTCTCTTCTCCAATTCACCTACGCCACAGAGTAGGTATGTGTGGTGATGTCTATATGCATTTCTGTGAAGGTTTTCTCTCTGAGAAACATCTGCATGGGGGAAGAACACTTAGCAAATTCATAAATTTTACTTTGATTTATACCTATGGACTCTGCTATTTATCTTTTTGTTAAAGTAAGAGATTGCTAACCTGATTATATACAAAAAAGTTTTTCCCTTAAGTATTTTTGAAACATTGTATCATGGAAAATGTTTATAATGTGTTTTTAGCGAACAAGGATAATGGCATGATGCGAAATATATATACAAGTGGAAGAAAAGAGTGGTAGGTAATATGCAAAAATAAATAATTACAGTGCTTGTGAAATGCAAGCATGTTTATGAAATGCCAGCATTTTTGCTGAAATCAACATCTCTTACTTTAAAATATCTCTGGGAATAGAAGTCCAGTCTTCATCTTCCTCTGGTAGCAACTTTAATCAGTAGTTAATATGAAGCCATTTTACGTGTTCAATTCCCTGGTCCCAACCACCACTCTGGCTAGCTGGCGTGCTAGGAGGTGAACCAGCCAAGGGTCAGTGACCCAGAATCTGGGCTGAGGTCAGAGGCAGCAGAGCATGGGACTTTCTGTGGGAATCTAGAATTTAGAGCTAGGGGTTATCTGAAAGTCCCTATCCAGGGACAAAATTAAAATCAATGACCATCCAGCCAAGTCATCAATCCAAAGGGATTAGTCAGAGATAGAGATAGAAGGGCAACCTGGAGGGCTTCTTTGGTTTGCAGAGCAAATCCAAAGTTACTTCTCATAGACTCCTACCAGCCTTCTCCTGGTGGACTAGAATCTGAATGTGTGACTGGAAAGTCTAACGTGAGATGAACAATCAGTCCTAAGTGAAGCTTGAAATGCAGGTATCTTATCCAAAAAAATGTCATAGGAATAACACTCGCTTTGGAATCAGAGAGATTAGGGTCCAAATTCCACAACAGCTATATGCTAGTTATATGACCTGAGCAAGTTATCCGAACCTTTTCAGCCTCTGTGTCCTCATCTGGAAACCTGGGTGTGGCAGAGGAGATTACTTGGTCACCAATGTTGGGGCTCTCCTTCCACAGTATAGAGATATTGCTGGCCTATCTGCATCTAAGTGAGGCCATGAGACATGTCCTAGACATTAACCTGTGAGCAGCAATGATAGGTGTCAACTGCCAGCAAAGATAGTTGAGTACTGGTATGCCTTCTGCACAGTTTTTCCCTTTTGCCTTAGAGGTCATGTATGAAAACTGTTGACATTTCCACATGGAAGGGCCCGGATCTCCATTTGAAGGAAAGCTACTCAACTAAGAACTTCTACATTAGCATTGTGTGGGCAGTAATAACTTTTCATGCACTGCCACTGAGATTTGGAGGTTGTTTGTTTAAGTAAAAATTAAGTGTAAACGGGACACCTGGGTGGCTCAGTCGGTTAAGCAGCTGGCTCGTGGCTTTGTCTCGGGTCATGATCTCAGGGTCTTGGAATCAAGCCCCACAATGGCTGAACATGGAGCCCAACACGGGGCTCAATCTCACCATTCCGAGATCACCACTTGAGCCAAAACCAAGAGTCAGATGCTTAACTGTGCTACCCAGATGCCCCCATATGATTAGCAATTTTATCGGAAATCACCATGTGACCTTCAAGTGTCTGCCCTAAGTAGCTTCTCTTTTGGTGATCACATCAGAAACCCTATATTCACTGAATCTTCATATGCATGGCTTACAAATCAGTAGTCACACAGATGTTTTATGCTATTTCTGGAGATGTATTGCTTAACTCCTTGAGGTGTCTCTGAGGATCCAACAAAATAAATTTCGCCTATACTATGTAGCTTATATTAATCAAAGTATCCTAAATGTATCCTCCAAATTTTGGCAAAAATTTATCCATTTTTTTTACATAATAAGAGAAGCTATTTTATTGCATAGATTTGATTCTTTTTTAAAAAAATATTTATTTGAGAGAGAGCACATGTGAATGCAGGGAGAGGGGCAGAGGAAGAGGGAAAGGGAATCTCAAGCAGACCCCTCTTGAGGTTGGGCTCCATGTTCAGCAACATTCCTAATACCATGCCTGCAACACAAATATTAGCCCCTTTTTCCTGATAGCTCACCACAACAGTTGCATATTGCCTGTTTATCCCACATTTGGATCAGGGAATTGTGTGCAAAGATAATCCCTTCAGAGCTGAAGGACCGGATATGCCCAAGGCCTTTGGTAGTAGGAAATGTTTCTTAGGTTCAGGAGAGCTCACTAGTGACACTTACAGAACTTGAGAAATAAGACATCTTATCAGATTGCTTAAATGATCTACAGTATTGGTTCAAAATTGATGTCCTGATAGGTCCATCTTTTGTTGATCAATTAGTTCAAAGCCACAAGATTTTAAAAATGGGGTAGAATTTATTTAACATGCTGAAGGGCAAGGATGGCCTTTAGTAGGTTAATGTTTACTATACATAGTTATGTTTTGGATGTCATGGTCTAACCTGTGAATGATATGTCCATTTTTAAGGTTTTGGCAACCTTTTGAGCCTAATTTTCTTTCCTTGAGTGTGAACTGAGAGACTGACTTCCAAAGAATAAAATGTGGAGAATGGCTTCTGAGACTAGGACAGAGTGGCCTCCTTCTTGCTCTCTCTTGGACAATTCACTGTAGGGAAAGCCAGCTGCCACGTTGCGAGGACATTCAAGCAGGCCTATGGAGAGGCCCACCTGATGAATTGACAACTCCTGTAGACATCAAGCAAAGAATGGAGACTTTCTGTCAATAGTCATATGAATGAACTACTACCTCGGAAGCAAGTCAACCAGCCCCAGTCTAGTCCTCAGATGACTGCAACCTTGGCTAATGTCTCGACTGCAACTTCATGAAAAACCCTTAGAATCACCCTGTGAGCTGCTCCCAAATTCCCGACCCACAGAAACATTGTGTTTCATAATGAGACACGGTTTGCTGTTTTAAGCTCCTAAATTTTGTGGTAATTTGTTATCCAACAATAGGCAACCAATACAGGGGCTTTTCTCCAAGATCAAGAGCATTATAGCTGGGACTCTCTTGGGCACAAAGTAAAGCATACAGCACTGCATTTTAGTTGGTGTATGTTAACATACATGAAGCACACAATTTAAGTGTACAGCTCAAGGAGTTTGTACACATATATAATCACTGCCCAGGTCAAGATACAGAATATTTCCATTACGCTCAGAAATTCTCTCATGCCCATATACAGTTAATAACTCTTCCCAGAGGTAACCACTTTTCTGGGTTCTGTAACTATAGATTGTTTTGCATAGTATTGAACTTTATATAAATGGAATAATTTCACATGTACTCCTTTATGCCTGATTTCTTTCACTCAGCATAGTAATTTTTAAATTTATGTTGTTACATGTTTCAGCAGGTTCTTCCTTTTATTCCTGGCAAGTATTCCATTGTACAATTATGCCTAATTTGTTTATTTTTCTATTGACAAACATTTGGATTATTTCCAACTTGAAGGTTTTATGAATAAAGCTGTAGGAATATTCTTGTGCTAGTCCCTTTTGAGGACCTATCCATTCAATACACTTGGGTAAATTTTTAGAACTGGAATTGATGGGTCATAAGGTGGGTGTAGGATGTGTGTTATGTTTAACTGTCACACAAGTTTCTAAAATAATTGGGTCATCTTACATTTCCACTCAAAGTAACTTTTTTTTCATTTGATGCAAACTCAGTTTGAAAAGAAAGAAAAATAAAAGTCTTGACAAAAAATGAGAGGCAATGAATAATAAATTTAAGAATTTCTTAAATTATTTGGAATAGTTAAGAAAACCATTCTACAAGGCACAGAGCTATCTGACAGCTGATCCTCCAGGCAAATACTTTTATTCTGATCATCAGTTTAGAAATGTTTTTAGCCCCTTAGATCACGGTTTTCATAAAGATGATTTGACCAGGGCCCCAAATCCCAAGAGAAGAAGAATTTACATAAAGAACCCTCCAGGTGAGCTTTCCACCCTGTTAAATGGAAGAAAGAAGAATCTTCCCACATGGCACACTTGTTTACTAAGCCAGTCCAGCGCCTGACAAATGAAACAACTTCTCAATGCCTAACACAGCTTGCCCCCAGGCACTGAGTCAGCTTTGTATTTCCCATGAGTTCAGCCTCAAATAAACAGATCGGATAACTTTATTAATTATGCACTCTGGGGCATAGGGCTGTGATAAGCTCAGGCTCTGCACACAGCTCCAGTAGCCCATCTCCAGCTTGCTCACGGCACAGGAGGCATGTTATGTCCTTTCTGGTTCTGAAACCATCCTGACACCCATAGGATTATTTCTATCAGTTGTCCAGGGCTCTGTAAGAGAAAAATGAAAACTGTAAAGCCAGCATATCAAGTCCAATCTCAGAAACTTCAGGAGATGCTCAATGCGATCTTTTTTTTTTTATATTAGCAAAATTAAAAATTGGCAACCAGCAAAAATGAGAAATGGTTCAATAAAATCCCTTCTTCCTAGTGCAGATGATGGGAATTGTGTGCTTAAGAGGAGAAGAAGGACACCATGAGGAAATCCTGAGGCAACAATGTGCTGGGCAGAGGGCCATTCTGCAGGCACAGAAGTGCCAAAACCCACATCCAGGACTGCAAGCCCTCCTATAGGCAGTATTTTCCAGATGATTCAGGATTGAGGCTTGGTCCTGGACTAATTACTGAAGTTTCTTATGACTTTTATTATTCTAAGTGGCTTAGATGCCAGGGGGAAAAGAATAAGGAATTCCTTTTCCTTCCTTCTTTCTTTCCTTCCTTCCTTCCTTCTTCATTTTCTTTCTTTCTCTCTCTCTCTCTCTCTCTTTCTTTCTTTTTAATTTTATTTCCATTTGGACACTTTCTTTTTATTGACTTTTCTATTTAATTCGATTTGCTAACATATAGTATAATACCTAGTGCTCATCTCATCACATGCCCTCCTTAATGCCCATCACCCAGCTACCCCATCCCCCCACCCATCTCCCTTTCCACAACTCTTTGTTACCCAGAGTCAGAAGTCTCTCATGATTTGTCTTCCTCTTTAATTTTTCCTCACTCAGTTCCCCCCTTCTCCTATGGTCCCCTTCACTTTTACTTATATTCCACACATGAAACCATATGATAATTATCTTTCTCCGATTGACTGGTTTCACTCAGCATAGTAGCCTCCAGTTCCATCCACATTGATGTAAATGGTAGGTATTCATCCTTTCTGATGGCTGAGTAATATTCCAGTGTATATATGGACCACAGCTTCTTTATCCATTCATCTGTCGAAGGACATCGTGGCTCCTTCCATGGTTTGGCTATTGTGGACATTGCTGCTATGAACACTGGGGTGCAGGTGTCCCATCGTTTCACTACATCTGTATCATTGGGGTAAATACCTAGTAACACAAATTTCTGGGTTGTAGGGTAGTTCTATTTTTAACTTCTTGAGGAAACTCCATACTGTTTACCAGAGTGGTTGTACTATTTTTTCTTTTTCTTTCTCTCTTTTTCTTTCTCTCTTTCTTTCTCTCTTTCTTCTTTCTTTCTCTCTTTCTTTCTTTCTTTCTTTCTTTCTTTCTTTTTCTTTTTTCTTCTTTTTCTTCTTTCCCACTAGCTAGGCACTGAACCAAGCACTTACTAAGCATTAATCAACTTAATCTCCACAACAGTTCCATGAAGTAGGTACCATTACCCCCACTCCAAAGATGGGCTCAGCCTCAGGAGTTAAATAACTTTGGAAGCTCCCCCAACTAAAAAGAGAATGAGTAGGATTTAAACCCAAGTCTCTCTACTCCTTGCTCTAAACTACTGACAGCTTTAAAAAGTTTAAAAGTAGTTTTAAAATGGGCAGACACTCCCCTTCACTATGAACAAGAGCTCTGTGCTCAAATTATGTCAAAGCTGCGCTTGAAAAGGAAAATACAATTTACCCTTACATTCTACTCCTAATGACCAAATGGCACCCCACTACCTAGGGTTGGCTTATTTTCCTATGAGTAAGATTTAATTAAAAGCCTCTTTCTTTGAGAACATTGCCTCCCTAAGCCCCTCTGCTCCACAGGGACCAGCCTTGAGTTTTATATGGCAGTGAGCTTTCTTTGCTTTCCCCTTCACACCAGGGAAGATGACTTCCCTGCTATCAAACTCATTTCTCCAGTGTAAAGGAAAGCCACCTTGCCTTCTTTATTCACTGTCTTATTTTGAGAAGTTCTCTAGCACTAGAGAAAATGGTATTTGTATAAGCCACACAAACAACAACGCATCGCTTCAATTACTGTCAATTGTGTGTTTTGGGGTTTCCTTGAAAATAGCAGGTTGAAGCACACTTGGCTGGTTTGCCCTTATTAAACTGTGAAGGTCACTTCTCTGCCAGGATCTGTAGCCGGCGAGCCTTCTTTTCTCTTCCACAAAAAGCTCTTCCAGAGCTTTTTTGCAATTATGGCTCATTTCTCTAGGTTTCATATGGCAGGCGTCTGAACAGAATTAAAAGCATAAGCACGTGCAAAAATAATCCGCTTCCCAAGATAGTAAATGCTGAGAAGTTCTATATTAGAACACACTGTGAGTGCTGACTGGCTAGGCCATGATTAACCTAATAGGCTTAAAGTTCCACTTGCCATCCACATCTGTCAGGACATGAGCAGAGCACAGGCCCATAATCCATGAGACTGAGGTCCTTCAGAATTGCCCTGTTGCTCACTCACAGCAGAGGGTTTGAGACTTACAGCAACAGGACGACAGGCACAACTGCCTCAACACAGTGGGGCAAGGAAGTAAAGAAAGCTGGTTCCAAGGACACGGCGGCATGGACTTCAGGGAATTCTGGCCTGGAAATTGCCTGGACCAACTAGTAAGGCTGCCTTTCGTTCCTATTTCAAGGATGATTCTTTGAAAATTGCAAAGAGTGTGGGTGGGTGGGAGATGACTGCAGGCTGAAGTCATGGGGTGTACACCTTCCCACAATGACATTGTTAATAGTGTTGCTAAGAGTGGCATCCAGTTTTTTAAAAAGCCCAAGGCAATTTTGCCAGGACGTCAGGGGGGCAGTGAAAGATGCTCTATCCCTTTGCTGGTTCCAAGCTCCACCTGCTATGATTCTGGGGGAGGCTCCTCCCAGGCACAGAGGCTGGCAGAGGAGCAGCCAAAGGCCAGGTGGACCCAAAGCCCAAATGAAGGTCTCTATCAGCTCACAAGAGATCCCAAAGGGAAAGATATGGAAGGACTGCCCCCAGAAACCAAAACGTCCCGATCCCAGCTGGATGAATCACAAAGCCACATGGCTAAGGACCTTCCATCCAAGACACAGAGTTCTCATGGGTTCCAAGGGGCAGCCTTTTCTGGGGAAGAGAGTGAAGAAAGTACTACCCAGCAAAGAAAGCTGAGATGCCACACATGTGGCCAACAGGGCCATTTCTGCCAAACCATCCTTCCTGCTCACGAGCCTAAAGGCAAAGTGGATTTCCCTGAGCCCCTGGTGAAGGCCCACCAGCACGCCTACACCTACCTACACTCCTGCCTCTCCAAATATGAAGCAATTCTGTGCATCATTCATCAGGCCACCCAGACCCAAGAGCTGCTGCAGCCCATGGTCACCTTCCTGCTGCTATGCGTTGATGAGGTCAACCGGCTCTTGGGGGAGATCTCCAAGGATGGAGAAATGCTTCTCAAGGAAGTTAAGGGGGATCTGTCTTGGCCGTTGGGGAAAGGAGAGCCCCACGAGCAGCCAGATCTCCTGCAACAGCTTCTGCAGTACACAGTCAGCAAGCTGCTGGTGCTCAGTGGCACGGTGGCCTCGATCACGGGCAGCTTCCTGGAGGGCTCCGGCAATTACCTCCACGCTACCGCCTGCCACTTGGGAAATAAGCTGAGTACAAAGAGGGGTGTGGATGAATGCCTCCTAAGGGCTCTGGGGCAACTGGAAAGCTTGGCGAGCGGCCACGGAGACCCTGGGATGCAGGACAGACCCTTGTGCTCTGAGGACAGTGGCATTGGTGCTGACAATGAGTCTGTGCATCTGGTGGACAAGCTGGGCAAGCAAACCAGCTGGGACTCAGCATCAGAGCCTGCAGAATGGATGCCAGTGCTTTCATCCACAGGGGAAGCCAAGCTGTCAGGACATAGCTGGCAGCAAGGTCCTTTCCGGATGGGTTCCGACAGACCCCAGGACTGCCCACTCTCCAGGCCTCCGACGGCAAAGATTCAGCCAACAGCATGGGGTGGAGCAGGTGGCCCATGGCCCTCTAGCACAGGCCCAGAAAATACTACTGCCAGGCCTGGAGGGATCAGCAAAAGTGCTCTGTGTGATTCCCTTGGGATTGGGATCTCGACAGAAGCACATTTTTCTAAAGGCTCCAAGTTGATGGACACCCCTTCCCTCAGTGAAGGTGAGGACAGCAGCCCAGACGAGGAGGAAGACCAGGTGAGTGGCATGAGTCAGTGTCCATGGCAGGAAAAATTGTCCCATCCGAGGCCACGCTCCTCACCTGGTGGCCCAGCAAGCCCATTCCAGCCACACCCCAGGAGGCTCAAGAGTCTCCAAGCCCAGGAAATGATTCTGAAAATGAAGGAAGCAATCAGTGAAAGGATCAAGTTCGTCCCTGTGCCTTCTGGGCCCCAGGACTGGGCCGAGGAGGAGGAGAAGACAGTGGTCTCCCCGAGACCTAGCACAGCCAGTGGCAGCAGCAGGGCCCCTGTGAGGCAGAGAAGGTCCCACTCAGAGGGGTGTCTGAAGAGTCACGTGGAGGACCCCACCCTCCAGGAGCTGCAGAGGGTCCAGAGAGACCTTAGCCAGAGGCTGGAGGCATTTTATGCCCTGGGTGCACGACATCTGGGGCAGAACTCAAAGCAGGTTCTGCAGCCCCGGGCCACAGCTCTGAGGCCCGACACCTGCAGGGTTGCACCCAGCAACACCACCAGCAAACTGAAGGCTTCCCTCACCAAGGACTTCAGCATTTTACCGAGTCAGGCCAAGAGCATCTTACAGAAATGCAGTCCCCACCCTGAGAGCAAACAGTCCCCACAGGGGAAGGCCGAGGGGCTCCGGGTCACCACTCCATCGGGTGAGAAGGCCCATGAGGCTGCAGGGGCCGAGGACTGGAATGTCAGGAGCTGTCCCACCAGAACATCAGTCAAGAAACTCATTGAAACCTTCAGTCCCACTGAGGGTCTGAGGACCCTGGGCGATTTCAAGGACTCTGGGCCAAGCCCCTGCCTCAGGAAGTGGGGGATCCCCATCATACCTCCCAGATTTCCTATATACAGGGGACTTTCCCCTTTGTATCCAAAGCCCCATATTTCTCCAGCTGCAAGTGGAGACTCTCTCAAGGTGGGCCCAGGCTGGAGGCCCCTAGCTCCCCTTTTCCCTCCTCTGCTTACAGCAGGAGCGTGCAAGAGGGAGGACCCCAATTTTAACTGTGAAACAGAAGAGGATCTAGAGCACCTCCCTCCACCACCTCTGGAAATCCTGATGGACAAATCATTCACCTCTCTGGAGTCCCCAGAAAGCAGCAAGCCAGCAGGGAGCTCCTCCAAAGGGACCCGGGCTCCGGGGCTCGGAGCGGCCGACCCCGACAGGAGAACGTGGGCTTCGCCAAAGCTAAGAGCCTCCTTGAGCCCCACTGACCTGCTACCCAGCAAGAGCGCGAATGCCCCCGCCAGGCCCCACGGCACAGGCCCGGGGGGCAGCAAGAGCGGCTGCGGTACCAGAAAGCTCACCTTGGACCTGAGCCCCCCGCCCGCAGCCAGTGGAAACCCAGAGGCGGAGGGCAGAGGGGCTCGGAGTGCGGCGCCTGCAGACAGGGCCACCAGCCTGTGCAAGCATCCCCAGAAGGCCACCCCCTGGCACCACCCCAGCCACACATGTGGACAGCACAGGACCTGGGAACCCAGCCCGGCCAGGCCAGCGGGGGGGCCACGCTCTCCCGAGGGCCCCCGGCAGAGCCAAGCCCGGAGCCCCCTGCTCGCCAGCAAGGCCTCTCCCCCAAGAGGCTCCTGGACACCCCGAGCAGACAGGAGGCAGCCGGCCTGTCACAGGCCCGCCCAGCCGAGTGCTCCCTCTGTGCAAGGCCCCCCCAGCGCACCCGGCAGCCCCCCGCGCAGCCCCCCGGCCAGGGGGGAAGGAGCGCCCAGCGCTGCGCCCGAGAGCCCGCCCGCGCAGGACGAGGCCTGCAGCCCCCCGGGCCCGCGCACAGAGGCCAGTTCCCCCTCCTCGCGCCCCTCGCCCTCGCCCCCCGTGTCGCCTGCTCTGGGGCGCAGGTGGCCGGGCGCTTCTGGGCAGGGCGGGGGCGGCGCAGCCAGAGCCTCGGGGAACCCGCGCCCCCTCTTCTGGCCCGCGTCCTCGCCCGCGTTTGAAGCCGCCCCACCCGGGCCGCCGCCCCCTGAGGCTGGGGGCCCCCGGGGGACCCCCGCGGGCGGCTGGAGGAGCTCGGGGCCCGCGGCCAGGGCCGCCTCCCAGCGGGGCGGGGCTCTGTGCGCGCTCAACCCCCGGCCTTTCATCAGAAGGACCGCTTCGGACCCGCGCCCCGGCGGCCGCCCCCGGCTGCCCGCCCCCCGGGCGGCCGGCGACGCGGGGGGCTCCGCGCTCAGCAGGAGCAGGTAAGGAGGGTCCTCGGCGTGGCCCTGCGGGATCAGTGGCGCCGCTCGGCCCTTGGGATCGCCTGGGGCAGCCGTTTCCAGACTGTGCTCCGGGGGAAGAGGCAGTGGGAAGAGGGGCTGCGGGGTGGGGGTGCGGGGGGGGGTACCCAGCCTCCCGCCACCCGCCCCATCCTTGAGCAACTGCGCCTTCATCTGTCCCTCATTTCAGGTTCCCAAGAAAGATTGTAATTGCACCAAGTTCTGCGTTAAAAATAGAGTTTAAAATAATCACATTAATCCAAGCACACACACACACACACACACACACAACCTTTATTTTACACTTGAGCTAAAGGACAGGAAATGATGTCCTACCCCCGCTGAGCCACTGTCACCCTGTCTGGAACCAGCAGCCTGATTTCTGTTGTCCCTGGTTTACTGAAGTAGGTGGGAGATGCTCAAACTTCCTGATCCCACCACCCCCTTTAAACTCTTAGGAGTTCTGGAGAACCTCAAAGAACCTTTGTGTAGGTGGGCTGCCTCTATCACTTTTTACTGAATTATAAATTAAAATTGAGAAATATTTAAAATACTTGTTTTTTCAATGACCCCATTATACATCGCCATAAAAAGCAGGTATATTTTCCACAACAAAAAAATTTAGTGAAAAGAATGGCATTGTCTCATATTTTTGCAAAATACGCAAAAAAATTCCTTTCATGTCTGGCTTCAGGAAAGATAGTGGCCTTCTCAGATCTGCTTCTGCACTCCATCTGGTGTGATATCACACATCCTATAGACTAGAAAAGTCCACTCTACATTCATGAAAGAATGAATGACTAAGGCAAATAACATCTTGATAGTATTATGAAAATAGTTTTGACCTCATAGATCCCCCTCAAAAAGTGTCTCAGGGACACCCAGGGGACAAGTCTTGAGATGGCTGGTCCTAAAAGTATGGAATATAAATGTTTGGCTTTCCCACACCTCCAAAGACTTGCCTCCACTTCCCTTCCACTCTAGCCTCGTCTCTGCCTCCCTGTTAGGAGGTGTGTGGAGTAAGGGCAGGATCCTTCATGGGCACTGAGTACCAGAAATCAGGTAGAAAGACTGCCATCACTACCCTTTGCAGACTAATTCCAAATGTGCCTTTTTCGTGAGGGCAGCTGACTTGCGTGTCATTGGCCCAGCCATGTAGGCAGGCCTGGGCATGAGGTGGCAACGGGTCATGAGTCAAGGTAGAGCCATTGTCTGAACATGGAAAGAAAGACACATAGGCCCAAGTAGGTAGAACGCATAAGGGAAATGCTTCTTTTCCAGAATGCGACATGGGGAGAAAAGTATCTGAGACCTGTTGGAGAAGAACTCTTATCAATGTGTCTTAATGTCAGATGGGACAAAGCTCAACCAACACGGTCTTTGCTATCTTCGAAATACCCATTGTTGTGTCAATCAGCAGTTTATGTTGGCCAGAGTGATACGTGTTACACACTTCACAATCTGTTGGAGGCATAAATGGTAATTTTTTACAAAGTACTTGGCAGTCGATTTTAAATAAAGATATTATCTAGGGAAAAAAAGATATTATCTAGGGAAAGTTGTGCATTATTATAGTTATATAAACTTCCCCAACCACTTGAAAGAAATGAAATATTGATTATTTTTGCAAGAATCTTAATGTAATGCTGCTCTTTTCTTAAATCTAAAATGAGCTTCCTATAGTACAGTGCTTTTCATCTAAGAACCTCTATAAATGTTAATGCATTACTCCTCACACTAGCCACTTATTCTGTTATTACATTTCTAAAACTGTGCCCTTCAGGAGAAGAGCTCGGGAGAACAGGGACAATAAAATGGCATTAATTAAAAACACTAACATTTTAAAACAGCAGGAGCAATAATAAAGTAACATAAAATTGTTCAAGAAGAAAATAATGCCCTTCTCTCAGGCTTCTCTACGGAATAGGGCAGCTTAAAAGGTTGTTTTATGTCCTGAATCTCACTACTTGAAGAGATGGGAGGTGGGTGGTGGGGGGGAGAGGGGGGGTGGAGAGGAAGTGCTTGTAGCTTGAAAGAAAGGAGGATTCCTAAACAGGAGACTTCCCAAGGTCACATGGAAGGTCACAATAGCACTCCTTCCCCTACCTCCTGAGTAGACCACACCTCCAAGCCACCCCCCCCCCCCACCAACAGAAAATGTGAGCATGTGTTGGATGTGTTGGATGTGTTGGGAAAATACTCATCGTCCAGTCCCTCCACCCCTCCACCCCTGTAAAGTTGACATCTGGGAGCAGAAGCATGCCAGCTACAAAAGCACTGTTTCCCACTCTGTAAATGCATTTTTTTTTTTTTTGCCTGCCCTCCTGTGTACAGGAAACCAGAACAAGGAAATAGGCATGGTTTGCCCAAAATCATGCAGCTAGCTAATAAGCCAGGGCCAGAGACCAAAAGGACTCAGAGCAGGCTGTTTCCCCAAGCAGGGACGGCAGTGCTGCAACCACACCCAAGGTACCTTGTGGCAGAGGCAGGCTTTGCAGGATGACCTGGCCCACATGCGGCATTGACCTGCTTCTCATCACCCCGTGCCAGGCACCAGTCCCTTTTATAGAAAACATGATAATTTATATCCCCCTGATCTTGGAGCCCGGGGGATTGGGGATCGTCCTTGGAGGCTTACCCAGGAAGCTCAGGTACTGAACTTCAGCGGTTATTTATGTTTTGGATCCCCTGATGGATGTGCCATCTCTAGGTTTTAGCATGCTGAGGCATTGTGAGCATTCAAGAAGGGTCCAGACTTTCTGGCCTGCATGCCATGCTTTCTTTGTTTATACTGGACCAGGCAGGGGCTCTCTGCAGCCCAGTTCCCCCAACCCTACTTCCTGGAGCAGGCTACCAACCGACCAGCAGGACAGTGGCTGGGCAGCCTGCCTCCCCAGCCATTCTGGGATTGAGTAGAAGCACAGCCTCAATGTGGCAACCAGGAAAATCTACCTCCTAGACCGAGCCTCACACAAGTGTGGAACCTGGTTGGGGTTGGGGAAACCACAGTTCTAGGACAAAATGGTTTATCATCTCCACTGACGCTGCATGCCACAGCCTATCCTCCAGACATGCCCCTTTCCTGCCAGCTACTCCAGCTGGGGAGCCCCAAAGGGTCATGGATGAAGTGCATCCTGCACATGCATTCCCTTGCTCCACAAGGGGCACAGGGAGCAGTAAGTAAGGTGGGAGCTGGTCCTGCACACAAAATCACGCTTGATCAGACAGGGACCTCCCAGTAATGAGGCCAAAGGCCAACGTGGATGAGACTGGCTCTTGGGAACACAGTGAGATTCTCACTGCCTAAAAATCACATGCATGCCAGTCTCAGTTCCCACTCCACCCCTGCCCACATTCCTGCCACCTTGATCTTAGTAGAATCCAAACTCAAACTTACCCTCCACTGGTTCAATGTCTCAGGTAAGCCTAACCACACAGAGCTAAGCACGCTGCATAATAAAGCTCAAGAACCTGCCATCACCGGCAGAGAGAAGGGCTTTCTGGTCTGTCTATGTGGGGAGGTGGGTCCAGTCCTGGACCTGAGGTGACTAATTGCGAGGCACTGACCCTCAGGTGCCTATGTGTCATGTGACAGGGTGGTCCCTAGTTTCCCTTCCAGGTGTGACTTCCTGTTCATGCTATGAAGCAGCACCAGAGTGACAGCTGGCCATTTACTGAGCACTTATCACGCGCTAGTTCTTATACGAAGAGTTTTACACACTTCATTCAATATTGATACCTTTGAGCGCCCTGTGAGATGTGTACTATTATCATCCCCATTTTATAAAGAAGGGAACTGGGAACCAGATTAATGTACTATGGGACACACAGCTAGTAAGTGCAGGACTTGAACTCAGACGGCCAGACTCCAACCTTCAGGCAGTAACGATGAGGCCAGCCTGCCAGCGCACAGCCAGTGTGGCTTTCTGAGCTGGTCCCCTTCTGGCCTGAGCTTGCTCCATGCTTGGGATCATTCTTCATTCCACACTCCCAATGCACACGGGGTATCCTTCTCCCCTCAAAGCCCCTCTCACTGTGTCACTCAGCAGCTGAGAAGTTCTGTTCTAGCCAAATGCCAGGCTTAGGCCAAGCACTTGCCATTTTTCTCCATTCAGGAAAAGGGTGGCAGCTGAGTAAAGCAGGGTGTGGTGGGGTGTTCTTTTTGCTGTTATTGTTGGTGTTGTTTTTAATTCAACTAGCTAAGCCTAGCCCTTCATTAAACAAGAAGTGCCTTAAAAATAAAAATAAAATAAAGGCCCAGCTCCCAGAGGTCCTGAGGGAGCTGCTTTGTTCAGAGCAGCCGGATCCTGGGCATGAGGGGAGGAACAGGACTCGACCTGTCAGCACAAACCCCAGGGCTCAGTTCCCACGGCGCCCAACCACCACAGGCACGCCCCGGGACGGCACCCAGATAGCACCAGTCAGGCAAACCTGATGAGGGGGATCCACGGGCCTGTGGGTGAAACAGAGGGTGAGGACCTGAGAGAATCAGAATGGGAGTGGATGTTACCGGGCAAGGGGGGCTGGGGGGAGGGCAGAAGGAACAGCTAAGGAGGGTTTGATCTGCATCTGTCCTTTCTCTCCGCAGCAGCAGTGAGGAGAGCCTCAAGAAGGACACAGAGCCATGGAACAGCCCCTGTGCCCCAGAACTGAAGGGTGGTAGCAGGGGTGCGTCTCCCCCAGAGCTCTGCGTGTTGGGCCACGGGCTGCAACGGGAGGTCAGAGCCAGCCGCACCCAGGACAAGCCTCAACAGAAAGAAGTAGCCTGACAGGCTAATCAACAGGGTGACACTGATGCCAGTCACCCCAGAAGGCAATGGGAGACAGCCAAGCATCAGACTGTCCCATAAATGGTGGGCCCACCAAACTCCTATGGAGGTGTCCTAGAACCATCTGGAAGGTGCAATGCCCAGAGGGTCTGCTAAATTCTACACATTTGCCATTTTCAGCCCCAGATTCTGGTTTGCCTAAGGGTTCAAAGATGAACTATAACTTTGGACCCCAGGGTGACATTCTTTAATCTTTCAAGTCCTGGCCTTAACTTAGGGGGGAAAATACATTTATCGCCTACTTGATGGGCTGGGGGGTTTTACCTGGGTTAGTTTCATGGACTCATTTAATCTGCACAACAACGAATGGAGCAGATAGCATGTTCCTGGTTTTGCAGATACGAAAACCAAAGCGCCCCTTCCCCTACCCCAACCCCAAAGTGTCTTGCCTGAGGTCTCACAGCCAGGAAGAGAAGAGAGCAAAAATTTGAACAGGTGTGCCTGACACCAGAATCCCTTGTTTTTCGTTACGTTTCATTGCCCATGACTATTCCATCACTCCATTTGCCTAAAGCAAACATAGTTGTACAAATGGTTGGAAAGCGTTGTGGTTTTTTCACAGGTTACACAGCGGCACAGCATTCAAGTCACCATTGAGAGCTTTGTTGAGAAGCTGATTACTCCAGAGATAGGAAGACCATGGAATTAAGACACACACCCTCCTCCTCCCTCCCAAGTACAGACCCAAAGCCCTCAACACAGCTTCCAGCCCACTCCTTTGGCTGAGCGGCCTCGGGTTGCTTCTCAGAGGCGTGTCTTGGATGCTCTGCCCTACGCATCCACATGCCTCTCACACTGGGTGCAATCATGCCTTGCAAACAAGCAGCCTATTCTCCACGCCCTATAGGGGCTGGAGCGCGGGAAGATGCACGCACTCACACACACACACACACACACACACAGACACGTACGTGCATGCACATGCCAGTCTCTCCCAGGGGCTTCTCGGCCAACTTTATTCCCAAGTCATCTGGACAACTTCTGCCAGAGTCAAAATGGAGTGAAGAACTACCGTTCCTGCCAAAACCCTGCTTCTGCCAACGCGCTAGATATTTGCTGCAGATCTTGGAACTCTTCCACTGGTGGCTGTGAGTGCTTTCTATTTAGAAAGAATTTGCAGTAATTGGGTGATTCAGTGCCGGCTCAGTAGGTTGTCAAAAGACAAGAATTCTCACCCACGGGGTATGGCTAAGGGGCCATCCTCCAGATCTGCTGCAAAGCTGATTTTCTTTTTAAGTTTGGAAAAATTACAGACTTCAAGTCCTTTCTGGTTGAAATAGATCATGGCTCGAGAACAAGTTAAGCTGGGTCCTACGGGCTACAGCTACCTGTAAATGAAGTCACCTTGACTCATTCAGTTATTAAAATAGGGGTGACAAGGATAATCTCTTCAAAGGCACCCAAAGAATCATTGATTAAACCACCAACAGGGGCCACAAGCCACCCCTCTATTGGGAAATGTCTGTACACACCCAGCTGAATGCTCACGGTTGCTGCGTGGCGGCACTAATTGTCAGAGCAGAGCTCGGGCAGCTGTAGGGCAGACTTCGGGCAGAGCCACATGCAGGGGTGAGTGGGTGGACCTGGGGATCCGCCTGGCCACAGGAAATGGGAGCAAGTCCAGCTACCCGGGCAGGGCAGGGCTGAGGTAAGTGTGTGGGAACAGCCAGCTTTGGGAAACATGCGTGCTACAAAGCTGGCCAGTCTGCCTACCTGGGCAGGCCAGTTGCAGTGGGGAGGGAAGGGGGGTGTGGGCCCTAGGCAGGCTGGGCACGGAGCCAAGCCAAGGGGAAGCAAGCAGGAGAAGAAATGCTGCAGCTCATGGGTAAGCAGGCTCAGGATGGACCCTGCCCTGGGCAAGGGTTTAGGGGCAGACTTCCCAAGGTCTGGAGAAACAAAGCAGAAACAGAGAAGCAAAGGGAGATTGGACAGGGATGCCATTCATGAAATGGGGAGACAATCTGGGGTGTTATCACAGAGACAATAAAAAAATCTAGTTCTGGGAACCAGGATAGGAATTGGGAGCCAGATCTGCAAGAGGAGGAAGAAAGGCCAACCTCTCCCTCAAAGGATCCCCACTCAGAGGTTTGGGCTGGTTTAAGTCTTTAGGGGGGCCGAGTGTACCCAGCTACGGCAATGAAAGCTAGGTGTGGACACCTGGGAGCCACGTACCCTATTACATCCCAGAGGGAGTCAGCGTCAGAGAGAATGCCCTGCAAGAGTAGGGCCTCCCTGAGTGTGCCGGGCAGGAGGCTCTCTGAGGGCAGACGGTGCCCCTTCCCCCGAGCTAGGCCACTAAGCAGCAGTGACATCCACCGTTCCTGCGCTGCAGGCAGCGCTGAAGGGTACAGGGCTTCCAGGATTCCTGTGTCAGGGGTCCTGACCTGCTCCCTCCACATCTACTGAGCACCTAGTTGTACCAGGACAGTGCCAGACTCCTGCTATATACCCCCATACATGATGTCGTGAGAGGCCTCCCGGTCCAAGCAGCAATGACAATGAGGTGATATAGACTCTTGTGTTGGTGAAGGACCCAAAGTCTTCAAGAATCCCAAGTCAGCTTCCTCTGGGGTAAAGCAGAGGGGTTGCAAGGCCAAGGTCAAAGGTGAAGCAGTGCCTAGCTGGCACAGGAGCAGATGGGTCACAGATGTGGTTTTTTGGCTACCATCACAACCACCAGACTTAGCTCAAATTATAGGTGAATTAGACATTGTATAAAAGAAATTAAATGTACCATGACAGGCAACTTGAGTGGCTTCAATTCAGTTTCACCCCTCCTTGAGAACAAGCCTTTACTCAAACCCATGTCTTTGGTTCCTGCCTTGGAAAGCATGCTGCTGGTGGTCATGAGGGACAAGCCCAATCCCACAGCTTCTCAGGTTACTCTCATGCACCCACCTCTCCTCCACCCAAGAACCTCATCCTTGCTGAGCCCAATCCACTTCTTGAGCTCAAAGCAGAAGGGAGAGCAGAGTTTCTATTTTGTCTTATCTTTTAAAAGTAATTATACCAATAGGCCCAACGCATTAAAGACTCATGAGTCTGTGTCCGTCCTTCCCAAAGTTAGAAACCAAGAAGGAATGTTGGGCATAAAGACAAAAGAGAGGGTGCCTGTTAGGCTCAGGAGGTTAAGCTCCTGCCTTCAGCTCAGGTCATGATCCCAGGGTCCTGGGATAGAGCCCAAGTCAGGCTCTATTCTCAGTGGAGAGCCTGCCTCTCCCTCTGCCCTACCTCCTGCTCGTGCACTCTCTTTCTCTCTCACTCTCACTCTCACTCACTCTCTCTCAAATAAATAAAAAACTTAAAAAATAAGGACAAAAGAGAGCCCACCACAAAAAAGATCAATTTAAGGGGTGCATATAATACCTATATTCCTATTTTGGGACAACTCTCTTCCAGAGGTGTCCAGCAATCATCAACACCCATGGAGATCCCCAGAGCTGCAGAGAGGGAGGTGCTTTAGCTTTTTATCTAATACATTAGAAACATAGCATATAGTTCTGCCCCAAGGGCAAAACACAACTTTCCAGGTCTATCAAAAGGATTCATGGAGAAAAAAAAAAAACAAACAGATATAATATTCTGGTGCAACAGTGATAGCTTTTAACAAGTATAAATACAAGACGAAATATAACTGCTCTCCACAGCCTGGATCTGCGTGGCTGTTCACTATGAGCAGCATCTAGTTCTTTCCTTACATCATATCCCCAGTTCAGAACCTGAAATAATCCGTGTTGATAGAAATGCAGGGCAGACGACTGAAGAGACTTTTCTTTCACCATGAAAAGCTTATGTTTGACAAGACTTGTCTCATCAACCCTACGACATGAATGAAAGGGATTTTGAGAAATAGATTCTTTTTTCTAAACTAAACCAGTGTTTTGCATGTATCAGGGGAGCTGGTGCAGTGAATTATAAGTGTCAACATGTTTGTTGAACTGAATTGATCATCTGGTTGACGGCGTACAGGCTGCCAACACTCACCACATCTTCCAAAGGAAAGCTTTGCAAAGGTAATATATTTTTAAGTAGCCTCATACCAGAGATTCTGTTGAACTGCCATAAAGTAAATGTGTTCTGGGCCTGTATTAACAGAACGTGTTATACTGCACTGTGGTTTACTCCCTGTGCCTACCTGAAGTTTAAATAAATTTCCATCAATCCATCCCGACATTTTTATGAAATGTAATTAAAGATGCGTTGCACACGCAGAGGAGCAAACGGTTAATTCACTCCACACTCTAATTCAATTTTATGGAGGACCCTGGACACTGCTGGCTTGATTACTTTCACGGACTTCAGAAAGTAACTTCACCAACAGCCTGTGGACCCTGGGACTACAGGATTCCAGCCACCTGGTAGCCTGGGTCCTGAATGCTCTAATCCCAGACACCCTTGAAGTCTCGCACAGGAGTTAACAACCTGTTTTGGCTAGAATGGCAGCATTAGCAGGAGTCAGGTACAGCCCGAGACAAGCCTGGTGGGCCTGAGGTGGAGGAAGGAGATGAATTGAGAAACAAGGAGAAGAAGGGCGTGGTGAATGTGTCCATCATGCTGGGGAGCCGGAGTCCATCCCGCTGCTCCTGATGGTTGGAACTGGGACCCAGAAACTGAGGCCCGACTCCTCCATCCCCCACCGCCGCCCTGTGACCCAGCTTCCAGGGGCCCATTCCTTCCTCTGGAAAGTGCGATGATGATGCCAACCACCATATCCTGTCATGGATAAGACACAGGGAAACTCGCCTCTTCTAAGCCATCTTATTGAGCCTTCTGGAAGAACTGCCCTGGTGATCCCTCCACCACTTTTGTTTGTAATGTTCATCTCCGCCACCTCTATGCGTCGAGATTCTGATTAAGAAAAGAAAGTACGGTTTCCCCCTCCTTCCAGATCTGTGCTTGATTCTTGGAGAAAGTTAAAAACAGCTGTCAAACTCAGCTAGAATTGACTTCCTTCTCTGTAGGATTCCATGTCTTTCAAAGTGAAAAGACTTTGAGACATTTTGCTTGCAATCACGATGACAAATGTCAAACATTCCAAATGGAAAAAAAAAATTTTTTTTTTTTTATTATTATTTTTTTTATTGGTGTTCAATTTACTAACATACAGAATAACACCCAGTGCCCGTCACCCATTCACTCCCACCCCCCGCCCTCCTCCCCTTCTACCACCCCTAGTTCGTTTCCCAGAGTTAGCAGTCTTTACGTTCTGTCTCCCTTTCTGATATTTCCCACACATTTCTTCTCCCTTCCCTTATTTTCCCTTTCACTATTATTTATATTCCCCAAATGAATGAGAACATATAATGTTTGTCCTTCTCCGACTGACTTACTTCACTCAGCATAATACCCTCCAGTTCCATCCACGTTGAAGCAAATGGTGGGTATTTGTCATTTCTAATAGCTGAGTAATATTCCATTGTATACATAAACCACATCTTCTTGATCCATTCATCTTTCGTTGGACACCGAGGCTCCTTCCACAGTTTGGCTATCGTGGCCATTGCTGCTAGAAACATCGGGGTGCAGGTGTCCCAGCGTTTCATTGCATTTGTATCTTTGGGGTAAATCCCCAACAGTGCAATTGCTGGGTCGTAGGGCAGGTATATTTTTAACTGTTTGAGGAACCTCCACACAGTTTTCCACAGTGGCTGCACCAGTTCACATTCCCACCAACAGTGCAAGAGGGTTCCCTTTTCTCCACATCCTCTCCAACATTTGTTGTTTCCTGCCTTGTTAATTTTTCCCATTCTCACTGGTGTGAGGTGGTATCTCATTGTGGTTTTGATTTGTATTTCCCTGATGGCAAGTGATGCAGAGCATTTTCTCATGTGCATGTTGGCCATGTCTATGTCTTCTTCTGTGAGATTTCTGTTCATGTCTTTTGCCCATTTCATGATTGGATTGTTTGTTTCTTTGGTGTTGAGTTTAATAAGTTCTTTATAGATCTTGGAAACTAGCCCTTTATCTGATATGTCATTTGCAAATATCTTCTCCCATTCTGTAGGTTGTCTTTGAGTTTTGTTGACTGTATCCTTTGCTGTGCAAAAGCTTCTTATCTTGATGAAGTCCCAATAGTTCATTTTTGCTTTTGTTTCTTTTGCCTTCGTGGATGTATCTTGCAAGAAGTTACTATGGCCGACTTCAAAAAGGGTGTTGCCTGTGTTCTTCTCTAGGATTTTGATGGAATCTTGTCTCACATTTAGATCTTTCATCCATTTTGAGTTTATCTTTGTGTATGGTGAAAGAGAGTGGTCTAGTTTCATTCTTCTGCATGTGGATGTCCAATTTTCCCAGCACCATTTATTGAAGAGACTGTCTTTCTTCCAATGGATAGTCTTTCCTCCTTTATCGAATATTAGTTGCCCATAAAGTTCAGGGTCCACTTCTGGATTCTCTATTCTGTTCCACTGATCTATGTGTCTGTTTTTGTGCCAGTACCACACTGTCTTGATGACCACAGCTTTGTAGTACAACCTGAAATCTGGCATTGTGATGCCCCCAGATATGGTTTTCTTTTTTAAAATTCCCCTGGCTATTCGGGGTCTTTTCTGATTCCACACAAATCTTAAAATAATTTGTTCTAACTCTCTGAAGAAAGTCCATGGTATTTTGATAGGGATTGCATTAAACGTGTATATTGCCCTGGGTAACATTGACATTTTCACAATATTAATTCTGCCAATCCATGAGCATGGAATATTTTTCCATCTCTTTGTGTCTTCCTCAATTTCTTTCAGAAGTGTTCTATAGTTTTGAGGGTATAGATCCTTTACATCTTTGGTTAGGTTTATTCCTAGGTATCTTATGCTTTTGGGTGCAATTGTAAATGGGATTGACTCCTTAATTTCTCTTTCTTCAGTCTCATTGTTAGTGTATAGAAATGCCACTGACTTCTGGGCATTGATTTTGTATCCTGCCACGCTACCGAATTGCTGTATGAGTTCTAGCAATCTTGGGGTGGAGACTTTTGGGTTTTCTATGTAGAGTATCATGTCATCGGCGAAGAGGGAGAGTTTGACTTCTTCTTTGCCAATTTGAATGCCTTTAATGTCTTTTTGTTGTCTGATTGCTGAGGCTAGGACTTCCAGTACTATGTTGAATAGCAGTGGTGAGAGTGGACATCCCTGTCTTGTTCCTGATCTTAGGGGAAAGGCTCCCAGTGCTTCCCCATTGAGAATGATATTTGCTGTGGGCTTTTCATAGATGGCTTTTAAGATGTCGAGGAATGTTCCCTCTATCCCTACACTCTGAAGAGTTTTGATCAGGAATGGATGCTGTATTTTGTCAAATGCTTTCTCTGCATCCAATGAGAGGATCATATGGTTCTTGGTTTTTCTCTTGCTGATATGATGAATCACATTGATTGTTTTACGGGTGTTGAACCAGCCTTGTGTCCCAGGGATAAATCCTACTTGGTCATGGTGAATAATTTTCTTAATGTACTGTTGGATCCTATTGGCCAGTATCTTGTTGAGAATTTTTGCATCCATGTTCATCAGGGATATTGGTCTGTAATTCTCCTTTTTGGCGGGGTCTTTGTCTGGCTTTGGAATTAAGGTGATGCTGGCTTCATAGAACGAATTTGGAAGTACTCCATCTCTTTCTATCTTTCCAAACAGCTTTAGGAGAATAGGTATGATTTCTTCTTTAAACGTTTGATAAAATTCTCCTGGGAAGCCATCTGGCCCTGGACTCTTGTGTCTTGGGAGGTTTTTGATGACTGCTTCAATTTCCTCCCTGGTTATTGGCCTGTTCAGGTTTTCTATTTCTTCCTGTTCCAGTTTTGGTAGTTTGTGGCTTTCCAGGAATGCGTCCATTTCTTCTAGATTGCCTAATTTATTGGCGTATAGCTGTTCATAATATGTTTTTAAAATCGTTTGTATTTCCTTGGTGTTGGTAGTGATCTCTCCTTTCTCATTCATGATTTTATTAATTTGAGTCTTCTCTCTCTTCTTTTTAATAAGGCTGGCTAATGGTTTATCTATCTTATTAATTCTTTCAAAGAACCAACTCCTGGTTCTGTTGATCTGTTCCACAGTTCTTCTGGTCTCGATTTCGTTGAGTTCTGCTCGAATCTTTATTAGCTCCCTTCTTCTCTTGGGTGTAGGATCTATTTGCTGTTTTTTCTCTAGCTCCTTTATGTGTAAGGTTAGCTTTTGTATTTGAGTTCTTTCCAGTTTTTGAATGGATGCTTGTATTGCGATGTATTTCCCCCTTAGGACTGCTTTTGCTGCATCCCAAAGATTTTGAACGGTTGTATCTTCATTCTCATTAGTTTCCATGAATCTTTTTAATTCTTCCTTAATTTCCTGGTTGACCCTTTTATCTTTTAGCAGGATGGTCCTTAACCTCCATGTGTTTGAGGTCCTTCCAAACTTCTTGTTGTGATTTAGTTCTAATTTCAAGGCATTATGGTCCGAGAATATGCAGGGGACAATCCCAATCTTTTGGTATCGGTTCAGACCCGATTTGTGACCCAATATGTGGTCTATTCTGGAGAAAGTTCCATGTGCGCTTGAGAAGAATGTGTATTCAGTTGAGTTTGGATGTAAAGTTCTGTAGATATCTGTGAAATCCATCTGGTCCAGTGTATCATTTAAAGCTCTCGTTTCTTTGGAGATGTTTTGCTTAGAAGACCTATCGAGTATAGAAAGAGCTAGATTGAAGTCACCAAGTATAAGTGTATTATTATCTAAGTATTTCTTCACTTTGGTTAATAATTGATTTATATATTTGGCAGCTCCCACATTCGGAGCATATATATTGAGGATTGTTAAGTCCTCTTGTTGAATAGATCCTTTAAGTATGATATAGTGTCCCTCTTCATCTCTCACTACAGTCTTTGGGGTAAATTTTAGTTTATCTGATATAAGGACGGCTACCCCTGCTTTCTTTTGAGGACCATTCGAATGGTAAATGGTTCTCCAACCTTTTATTTTCAGGCTGTAGGTGTCCTTCTGTCTAAAATGAGTCTCTTGTAGACAGCAAATAGATGGGTCCTGCTTTTTTATCCAGTCTGAAACCCTGCGCCTTTTGATGGGGTCATTAAGCCCGTTCACATTCAGAGTTACTATTGAGAGATATGAGTTTAGTGTCATCATGATATCTATTCAGTCTTTGTTTTTGTGGACTGTTCCACTGAACTTCTTCTTAAAGGGGAATTTTAAGAGGCCCCCTTAAAATTTCTTGCAGAGCTGGTTTGGAGGTCACATATTCTTTTAGTTGCTGCCTGTCTTGGAAGCTCTTTATCTCTCCTTCCATTTTGAATGAGAGCCTTGCTGGATAAAGTATTCTTGGTTGCATGTTCTTTTCATTTAGGACCCTGAATATATCCTGCCAGCCCTTTCTGGCCTGCCAGGTCTCTGTGGAGAGGTCTGCTGTTACCCTAATACTCCTCCCCATAAAAGTCAGGGATTTCTTGTCTCTTGCTGCTTTAAGGATCTTCTCCTTATCTTTGGAATTTGCAAGCTTCACAATTAAATGTCGAGGTGTTGAACGGTTTTTATTGATTTTAGGGGGGGATCTCTCTATTTCCTGGATCTGAATGCCTGTTTCCCTTCCCAGATTAGGAAAGTTTTCAGCTAGAATTTGTTCAAATACATATTCTGGCCCTCTGTCCCTTTCGGCGCCCTCGGGAACCCCAATTAAACGTAGGTTTTTCTTCCTCAGGCTGTCGTTTATTTCCCTTAATCTATCTTCATGGTCTTTTAATTGTTTGTCTCTTTTTTCCTCAGTTTCCCTCTTTGCTGTCAACTTGTCTTCTAGGTCACTCACTCGTTCTTCCACCTCGTTAACCCTCGTCGTTAGGACTTCTAGTTTGGATTGCATCTCATTCAATTGGTTTTTAATTTCTGCCTGATTAGCTCTAAATTCTGCAGTCATGAAGTCTCTTGAGTCCTTTATACTTTTTTCTAGAGCCACCAGTAGCTGTATAATAGTGCTTCTGAATTGGCTTTCTGACATTGAATTGTAATCCATATTTTGTAACTCTGTGGGAGAGAGGACTGTTTCTGATTCTTTCTTTTGAGGTGAGGTTTTCCTTCTAGTCATTTTGCTCAGTGCAGAGTGGCCACAAGCAAGTTGTATTGGGAAAAAGAGAAAAAGAGAGGAGAGAAAGAAGGAAAGAAAAGAGAAAGAGAAAAAAAAAGGGAAGAAAAAGAAAAAAAAAGAAAAAAAAAGAAAAAAAAAGAAGAAAAAGAGAAAGAAAAAGAAAGGAGAAAAAAAGGGGGTGGGGGAAGGAAACAAATCAAAAAGCAAAACAAAACAAAAACAAACAAAAAAAGAACCACCGGGGAGTATCTTCTGATTCTGTGTTCTTTAAGTCCCTTGGCTTCTCCTGGAAGTTGTCCGTCTAGCTGGTGTTCTGGGGGAGGGGCCTGTTGTGCTGATTTTCAGGTGTTAGCAGTTGGGGGAGCTGCTGTGCCCCTGCCTGGTGCAGGGCTCGGTGGGGGTTGTTTACCCCGTGAGGCCGCAGGAGGAACAGCCCCAGTGGCGGGGCAGCTCTGGAAACCTGGAGTCAGCTCCGGCAGGAACTCCCTCTGCAGGGCCTGGAGGCTCCGGGGCGGGGCCGCTGATGTGCTCAGCTGGGGCAGGAGCGTCCTTGCTGTCCTGGGCCCTCCCGGCCTCTGCCTGTCCCGGGGGAGGCGGGATCCTGGGCTGTGTCCCGGCGCCCTGTGCTCCGGGGCCTGCGCTGGTGGATTCCCGCTCCCGGGCCGCGCAACCCCCTCCGCGGAGCTGCCGCCCGAGCCCCTCCGAGCTGCTCCTGGAACCGCGCAGCCCCCTCCGCACGGAGCCTCTTCTTCTGCCCGAGCCCCTCCGAGCTGCTCCCGGGGCCCCGCAGCCCCCTCCGCGGAGCCGCCGCCCGAGCCCCTTCAGCTGCTCCGGGTCCCGCCGGGTCCCGCCGTGCGCGCTGCAGCCCTTAGGGAGCTCGGCGCACTCTCCCGGGGCGCAGGTGTCTGTTACTGTCCCCGGGAGCCCGAGGGCCTCCTCGCCCTCCTGGTCCTGCTCCAACTCCCCACGAGCCCCTTTCCGCCCGGGAAGGTCGGTGCAGCTCCTGCTCCTCCGGGACGGGGCTCTCCTGTCCTGGGGACACTCGCCCCGGCCTCAGCCCGGCTCCTCGCGGGGCCCCTCCCCCTTGGAGGCCTTTGTTCCTGTATTTCTTTTTCTCCGTCTTCCTACCTTGATAGATGCGCGAACTCTTCTCACTGTAGCATTCCAGCTGGTCTCTCTTTAAATCTCAGGCCGAATTCATAGACTTTCAGGATAATTTGAAGGTTTTCTAGGTAGTTTGGTGGAGACAGGTGATTTGGAGACCCTACTCTTCCGCCTTCTTGCTCCTCCCTGGAAAAAAAAAATTAAGCTTCAGAATCTCCCACTTATTCCCATGCTGAGTCGGGGGTGATTTGTCAGTCAGATGCTCGGAATGACTTTAGTGTCTCCTAACTAAAGGTTTTACTGGGCTGAGGCTAGAGTTAATAATAATTATACCTTTTCTTTGTAACACTCTACATTTTCAAAATGCAATTATCTACATTGTTTTATTAGATTTTTTTTAATGTCATGAGATGAAAAGCAAGTCTTTTTTTCAACACCTTTCACAAATTAAAAAAAAAGAAGGCTGAGGGATGTCAAAGACACGTCGCCAGCTAATGGCAGAACAGGTGCCCCAGCACCTGCCCAGCCTTGGTTCTAACACCTACTGCCAGCATGATTTAGGTTATTCTAAAAGATACCACAACCTTCCATGGAAGAAATTCTCAGTTTTCTCCAACATTTAGAAGTAGGAAATTATTTTTCAGATCTAGCCAAAGGCCAGCTATAATTTTAGCTGTTCCTCTGAAACTAGCTTGGATGGAAATTCAAAACAAAATTTCCAAGAGAATTATCTTCTATAATTACCTCCTCTACACACCTTAACCTCTCCTCGTTCCCCCCACCACACACACACACACACACAAAAACTACCCCTGGCATTGAAAAAAAAAAATAGTCTTTTTAAGAAAAAAAAAAAATCTTTGTTCCTTGTTGTCATGAAGCCTTAAAGTGGGCTTCCAGGTGAACCCCCTGGCTGAACAGACAGCATTTTAGGAGACAGCTCTTCCATTTGATTGCTAGTGCCCCAAAGTAGTAAAAACCAGCGGTTGAGACAGAAAGGAAATATAGATCCTGGGAAACAAATTGCCTTCATGAAAATTATTTATCTAGCTTTTTTTTTTTTTCTTTTCTCCTTTGGAAGGGGACAGGATTGGCTTTGTTTACAAAACCTGGTGACTTTTTAAAGCTATTGTTTAGTTAATGGCTTCTGACACCAGCCGCAGAGGTGCTGGATCACTTTCTGGATGTAAAGAGTCTCAAGGAGAACCCAAGGTGATGCTAATAACAGCTGTCAACCCACAGAGAGGTAATTATATAGCTGTGATTAAAACAAAACAAAACCTTCAAATGTTATAGCCTTCTTCACTGAAACACCAGGTGACGGGACATGGAGATGACGTAACAACCGCCCTGAATAAGCCCCAGTAATGGTTAAGGACCAAACTGGAACCCCTATGGATCCCAGCTGCAGAAACACCCATCTGGTGAGCAACCCCGGCAGTGATGCTGTCCTACTGCCTGCCAAAGGACTGCCGGGGCCCAGCTGGGAGCAGGCAGTGAGGACACTGCTTCTCCACCCCAGCTGCCTTGTAGGGAGAAGCACGGAGATAATCCAAGTGCACAAACCTCCGGTTAGAATAGCAACCAATTCTGGGGACCTAACCAAGGGCATGATTATGGCTAATGATTCTGTATTATGTACCTGAAAGTTACTGAGAGAATAAAACTCAACACACACACAAAAAGAAACGGTAGTTACGTGATGGAATGGAGGTGTTAGCTAATGCTATGGTGCTGATCACTTTGCAATATGGAAATGTGTCAAGTCCACACATTGTACACCTTAGACTCTCACTATATTCTATTCTATGTCCATTATAACGCAATAAAGCTGAGGGGGAAGCCAAGAAAGAAAAGACTGCACCCTGGGCCCCACCCCATGCCAACTGAACCAAAATCCGTGGGGGTGAGTCCCCGACATCAGTATTTCTTTTTTTTTTTCTTTCTTTTTTTCTCTTTTTTTTTTTTTTTTTTTTTTGACATCAGTATTTCTTTCCGTCTCCCTGGATGATGCTGAGGCAGAGTGAGTGGAAAAATACAAAGCAGGGAAAAGAAACCAAGACAGGAAGCAGGGCCTGGAGGGAGCTTTTCCTCAAGCCCCAGAAATTCCAAAGTAGTTTCATGTCCTCAGACAAGTCTCATCCTTAATTCTTACACTGGAGACAGAGGGGAGCCCTTCTGTGGCTACAAGCTGTATTCCCAGGCCCCAGAGCATCTTAAGGAGGCGGAGCTCCCGGCTGCACACACAGCTGAGCCAAGAATGGGGCGGCCTGGGCTCAGACCCCCTGACTGGACCTCCATTAGGCCTCCTTCTCCTAGGCCCAGGCTAACATGCTGTCTTCCCTTTGTTTTAAAATTAAAGATGTGGGGGGAACCTGGGTGGCTCAGTCAGTAAAGTAACCGACTCTCGATTTTGGCTCAGGTCATGATCTCAGGGTGGGGAGGTGGAGCCCCCTGCAGTGCTCTGAACTCAGCAGGGCATCTGCTTGAGCTTCTCTCACTCTCTCGCCCTCTGCCCCTCCCCCCATCACTGTGCATGTGGGTGCACATTCGTTCACTTGCTCTCAAATCTTAAAAAAATAAAATAAAAGTAATGTGGGAAACCTTTTGAGATGGAAATTTCCTGAGGTCCCTGCACCCCAAGAACCACCCAGCGCCTCCCCAATGGGGTTGGGCCAGGAGCATTGCCCACAGAGAGCACCTGTCCAGAGACTAGATTTAAACTTAAAATAGTGAAAGAAAATGGAACTTTGTAGAGTTAATACTTCGCCTTTCAGCTATTTCCAGTTGTTTTAAACACCTCCACTCAGGAGGGTGGGATCAGAGCCCAGGGGGTGGGAAGCTTCCATTTTGAAGATGCACTTGGAAGACAGGACCTGGAAGCAGGCAAGATAGGACAATGCCTTTGAGTTTAATTTCTGTCTTCAAAATCCCACCAGACTCTACGTCCTTGGCTCCTACAGGTTCTCAGCTCTTGACAAGCAGAAAAAGTCAGTCTCCTTACCAAACCCAAAAAGTCTGCCCAGACTCCAAGCAAAGCAAACACAATTAACTCGAGTAAAAACTTTCCAAATGTTTAAAAATCAGCCTCTTGGGTGTCTTTGATGACTCCCTGTCTAGCCTGCCTTTAACCTGGTTCAGTCAGAATCAGCCTAAGGGGAGGTGGTTGCTGGGAAGCCCCTGCTGGGGTCACAACTAGCGAGAAACAGCTCCTGCTGTGGCTAGAATCACTCAAAGTCACACTTAAGCCACCTATTAAAATCTCAAGTCCCAGGATGATTGTGCCAAACCCAACCTCACCCCAGGGCATTGGGAGGGTGGGGGCAGGCCTTGCTGCACCTGGCAACATAGGCAAGAGGAAAAAGTGGCTTTCACAGCTGGGGGTACCCATGAATTTGGAAATATAGAAGTGAGTGGATCTGGGGCTCCCCAGCCTGCTCTGGGCCATGCTCCTCAGGAGAGGCTCGGAACAGTGATGTGGAACTAATATTATACCTTGGGGTAGGTGACACTGGAGGGGGCCCACTGGCGAGGCCTGCAAGAAAACTCGCTGGGGTCTCAGGGCCTCAGCCATGTGCAGCTGCCCCAGAGTGTTGCTGTGGGTCTGGCTGGTTCCATGGCGGGCACCGGACTGCTGCCCCTTCAGCCTTCACCTTACCCATGTGTTTGGGGTCATGACCCCAGCTCTAATTCTTCTGGTCACACCAGGTCCACCTGCCACTCACCCCAGGCAAAGCCAAGCGCCTTCTGTGTCTAGAGCCCCAGCCACAATCCAACTCTCCCCACAGGACGCCTGTCCTCCAGCTGCTCGCTCAGTGGGCAGCACCCTCTCTCAGGTTCCTGGTGTTCTGACACACCCTGCATCCAGCACACCCCTCCAGGTTCCAGCCAGCCCAAGGGGAGGAGCCTGTGCAATTTCCAAGCTCCCACATGACCTCTGCACGTCCTATAGCTTCATGCTCCACCAAGTGCTTTCATTTATGGTACTGGAGTGTGAAGCATCATCGAGTCCCCTGCAGAACTACCCAGAATGACAGCTTCCAGAGAAGGCTTTCCATAATGCAAGTGTCAAATTCTCCCTGCCTTTTGATAAGCTGGACAGGTCCACTAGAAGGTTCCCACAGGATCCACAGTTGCTGCACAAAAGTTTTGTTAAGGCAGAAGCAGGATGACCCTGGAGATGTTTGTTCTACTCACCTCGAATCAGCCTTACAACAAATGAACCAGATTTGAATGGCCAACGGAGGGTCTCTAGGTTCCAGAGGGCTTGCCCAGCCTCTCACAGGTGGGGGGCCATGCCCAGACGTGCAGGCTACAACATGTGGGTCCCTCACAGCCTGTCACAGTTGGGGGGCCATGCCTAGACACATGGTCTACAACATGTGGGTCCCTAACTCTTGGTCCCCGTGGATCTGCAGCTACTTCTGCTGTTGTTTTGTGACAAGCCTAGTTATTAAAAAATTGTCTGAGGTTACAAAAAGTACGAGATAATAAAACCTTAGAAAAATAAGTGCTTCTTTTATTTCTACTTCAAAATATACTATGTACATCTGGAACCCTAAGAGAAAGTAGACTGGGAATTATTCCATCATAAAAATAAAATAAGGTAAAAAATAATGACCGCCCGTTTCAGATGTGTCTGTAACCCAGTTGAAAGGGGCATGAGCTGCCAGTTGTCTTGCTGTCGGTGCCCCGCTGTCCATGACGCTGGCTGGGGCTGCCTCATGGGGATTCTGGGCCTAAGAGTTCCTGGAGCGTTTTGAGGACCTGCTGTGGCTGGCCAGCGGCCAGGTCCTGCAGCCGGGACCCCATCTGCTCCCGGAGGCTCCTGGACAGCCGGCGAACCACTGTGCGGACGTTCCCAGCACGCCCGGGCAGGACACCATTCCCGATCATGTTGTCCAGGAGACACCAGAGGACTGGAAGGACATGGCGCTCCACAGCCTGGGGCTTCTGGGGGTACACGGAGGCCACCAGCACTGTTGAACAGAAAATGAAGAGACTTGAGTCATGCCCTCTCTCCCTCTCCCGCTGCCTTCTCTGGGGACACCAGGTCTATCCCCCGAAGTCCAGGCAGCCCGGACAGGCCAACGAGTTCATTAGACACAACATCTAGGGCTGGGGACACGTTTAGGGGACCATGAAAACATTTTGATTTCTTTTAAAAACAAAAGAAAAAATGAAGCTATCTAGCCTCATTTATATTCATGTTTATACCAACCAGTTATAAAATACGATTTTTAGCTTTTTTTTTTTTTAATTTTATGGAGGAATGAGTATGCAAAGGCCAAGTGCTCAGAACCCATGGTTGTAATCGGTCCCTGCAGCCCAGGGGAGAGGAAAGAGGCAGACACACCTAAACTGCAATCCTGCCCCTGCTATTTACCAACTGTATGAGCTTGAGAAAGCCACCCAACCATCGTGAGCCTGTTCCCTAATCTAAGGATTATAATCCTGAACCAAACTCTTGAGATTGCTGGAGATTAGATAATAAGGACACATAAGTGTCCATGTAGGTAGGCTGGTGAAAACTAGTTGCTAGTACTAGTATGACTTTAATCCACATTCCCACCTATGTGAGTTCATACGAACAGAGAAAACTTGTACCAGGGAGAAATGTCAATATTCTCTCAAATGAAGCATGCTGAAAAATAAAACAGCCAGGAGGAGATAAGATCAGTGTGGCCTCCCCAGTGTCCAGATGCCAAACCCTACAATAAGACCAGCAATAATCCAGGGGTCGGGGATGTGCTTTGTCAACCACCAAACTCCACACAGACCATTGATTCAGTGATGAGCCCCCCCTTCCCCCCGCCCCCCCGCCAGTCTGGTTATCCCAGACCCTCTACCTGTTTTAATCCCCAGGAAACCCACAAGCAGGCTACCCCTGCCAGCAAGCCTTCCATCATAGAGTAAATGCCAGGGTCAAAGCCACCTCAAGAGCAGCCCTAAGTCACCTCAAAGGGGCTGCTCCAGCCTGCAGCCATGGCCACATCCCCCTGAACGCATTCATGCTAACAATCTTTGCTCTATACAACCAGCATGGTCCGCCTGCCATCCTGCCAGAGGTGAGCACAGACAACACTGAGAGAAGCACTTTAACTATTGATGGAGCAAAGAAACTGGAAGGTTTCCCTGGGCCGAGACACATCTGGGAAACTAACATTGCCCAAGTCCAGAGTCTTGGGGCTCCAAGTTTTGTAGCCTGATTCCACTGTTCTCACGGCCTCTGGACCAGCAGGACACTAGTCCATCTCCCAGAGGATGAAGCCGACACTCAGGGGTCAAGGAGCTTGGCCCAGACCACACAGCTGACGAGGGCAGAGGCTAAACCTGCCTCCACTCCAAAGCTCACGCTCTTCACCCCTTGCTGCCCCAAGCCTCTAGGGGTTCCATATTTCAGAGGCTGGTGTGGAGTTTTAGGCTTAGTGAAACCACCAGTATGTCCTTCCTTCACCAGCTTACCACCATCCAATCCCCCAGGATGTTTCCCATAGGGCCTTTCTGAATCCAGGGCCAGGCTGGGACAGCAAGGGACCAGAGAAGATGAGCTGGCCACCCCCCTCAGCAAAGCCTGCCTACCCCCCCACCCCCAGCAGCGTCACTTCCCATGGAAGGTGTTTGTTGGCTTTCAGGCCACACCCTCAGGGTTCCTGCACCCCACACTGTGGGGCCTTCCCCGGGGGCTCCCCAATGCACAGAACCCTCAGAAGAAAAAGTGGTCCTTGTTCCTATGGAAGGCAGGACTGCACCCAGGGAGTGAACCCAGCCACATTGGCTGGTGAGCAGCTTCATAAAGTGGGACAGAGGTGGGAGCTGCCGGAAACTTTGAAGCTGGTGACAGGCTGAGAGGTAGGCCCCATTAACAGGAAACAGGAAAGCCACCAGGGCAGCCCCAAGGTGCGGAGGGTGGGGGTGGGAGGCCAGGAGGAGTAAGGGAGAGGTTGGGCAAGGGGGGTGGCCAAAGGGAACAAGAAAGATCCTGATTAGCCACCTAAACTGAACAACTGTAACTCAAAGGCTTCCTAACCCTCCCGGGGATCTCACCTGCAAACCAAGAAGAGAACGATGTCAAGAACCAGGCCCAGGCAGGGCTCCCCCATGCCCACCAAAGGGTGAGGGGTTTGGCTGCCTCTCACGGGCATCCGGCACTCACACCTGGACTCTCTCCCTCCCAGCAGCCAGGCGTTCACACGGGGGCCTGGGCAGCTCACCTCCGCACTCAGGCCCAGGGTCCCCCAGGTACACGAGGCGGAGGTCACCTGGCTGACAGCAGTGGGCCTCTCAGGCCAGCAGAGGTGGCAATGACCCTTCTGGGAGTCATCATGAGGAAGAAAACCCCATGAAATTTGAGCTTCAAAGGCAGCTGAAGTAATTAGCCAAAGATTTACTCCTGTTAAGCTGCGCTATTATTAGTCGGAATCCTTGTGTTCATTGAAATGCTCGGCTCTACTCCTGGCTGATGGGGACTTAACAGGAGAGCTATGTAGAAACTCCTGCCTTTGAGGTCTCTTGGAAACAGATGGAAAATATTTACAGTTAAACAGATAATCTAAAGTGAGGTACCCTTCCACCTCTGGGGCCCATATATCCCCGGTACAAGGACAGGTAAGGGTTTCACCCAGAGAGCGATGATTTTGAGCAACAGTAGAGGGTTCCCTGTCCAGTGCTCAGGTGGTCTCCGTTATGTGGTCCTGTGGCTGCCTGGAGGCCCCTGACCTTACTTTGCTCACTCCACCTGCTTGGAGGAGGCTGGGCACCTGGATGGGAGGCGGGGTTCCACTCTAGGGACAGTGAAAGGACTGAACCAGGGCACAGAGGCCAAGTCAACGGCAAGAGACAGTCTGGTGGAGGAGCAGAATGACACCGACAGTCATGTAACATGTGCTGAGCACCCCCAGTGTGGACTGAGGCTGGCTCGGGGTGGGACCTGGTCTCAGGAGTCACTGGAAACAGACCAGAGGGCTAGGGAGGGCTAGGGAGGAAGGAGACACAGGGGCTGGCGCCAGAACCTGGAGGGCACCCACCCAGGTGGAGGAAGAAGAGTGGAGAGGGCTCCACAGGCCACTAGCCACATGTGGGCAGGCACGGGGATGACGGATCACCTCTGGAAGGGTGGCTGGCATGCTGGTGCCCAGGAGGCAAAGGCAGGGGCCACTCGGGGAGACGTAGCACAGCACAGAGACTCTGCAGCCAGGCTCCCGGGCACAAATCCTGGATTACTCACCAAAGGACCTTGGGCACTTAACCTTTCTGAGCTCCATTTTCCTTATTTCTACAAAAGGGACAGTCACTGGGGCCCCTGAGGGGCTCAGTCGGCTAAGTGTCTGCTCAGCCCACGATCTCAGGGTCCTGGGCTAGAGCCCCACATCAGGCTCCCTGTTCAGTGGCAAGTCTGCTTCTCCCTCTGGTCCTTCCCCCTGCTCATGCGCTCGTTCTTTCTCTCTCTCTCAAATAAATAACAAAATCATTTTTTTTAAAGGGGGTAATCATGGAACCCACACCCTCCTTATAACATTGTTATGAGGATTAAGTGACCAGCACATACAACTGAGGCAGGGTAGGGGCAGAGCCTGGAGGCCTAGCCAGCGACAGGCCTCCTGGGACACTATAGGGAGCAGGACACTAACCTGAACACAACCCACACGAGGATTTACACATGGGGATACCACACCTGGCTGCATGTTAGGAGGAGGGACGCTCTGAGGTCTAGAGAACAGGTCCTCTGCCTCCTTCCTAGATGGGACCTTCCTAATAAGGGGGAGGAGGCTCTTGACAAGCATGGAAGATAAAAAAAAATACAAGTTAAGTAACCTGCCCAAGACCAGAATTGGTGTGTGGCAAACGAGTCTGTCCACCACAAAGCCTGTGCCCTTTCGAAACAAGCTGCCACCACAAGGGCCACAGGAGGCTTCAGCCCAGGAGTGAAATCACTGGAGACTGCAAACTCAGAGCAGACGTTGGCTTGGAGCAAGCTTTCCTCGGCCAAAGCTCAAACAAAGCAGAGCAGATTCAGGCCAAAGCCCCAGCTCCACGTATTGCGGGGCCCGGGCACCTGGCAAAGGGGTCGAGTAGGGTTGGAATCCAGGCTGTGCTCTGCTTTCCAGGCTGTGCGCGCTCGAGAAGGGACAATCTCGTGCTCACGATAGGGCTGCTGCCGACCAAGCCATGCCCCCGTGAGCACGGTGTACCCAGAAGAGCTGGGACATTTTTCTGATTCACACAAAGGCACTCTATGGGCTAGTGGGAGTCATGTTTGCAAAGAAGAAATGGATCATAGTTTCTCAAAAACTGTTTTATGTACAAACCTGCCTCATTTTAGTCAAAACTAAAGATTATCTTGTGGTAAAATGGGAATTATTTTTAACAAGCAGATTATCAAAAAATGTTAAAGGTCTGTGAAGATTATTGGATTACTGGGGGGTCTAAGATAGTGGGTGGTTCAACTCCATGCCGGGAGGTTGACTGGAAGGCTGGGGCGAGGGGCTTCGGGGATGCTCACCGGACAGACGTTCCGTGATATCAAGCACCGCACGGCCACTCAGGAAACGCACCCGGCCAGCAAAGGCTTGTAGGAGGCAAAGGTTGTCTGGAAGAGAAGGAGAGTGTCAGCGGCCGTGATGCTGCGGCCTGAGCGTTGGTACCCATTGTTCGGCGTCAGGTACCCGCAATACCCAATGGAGAAAGAGGCCTGTCGGGGAGCTGAGTTAAATTTCCTGAGTCACAATGGGGTGTTTAGGGAAGACTGAGTGGCCTGGTATAAACTGGCTCCCAAACAGGTTGCACTTACTCCCACACATCTGCTTCCTCCTGTTTGCGCTTCCTCAAAATTGTTGAGTCTGAGGGGCAGCGGAGGAAGAGGGTTTGCCCACAGTCCTGGGCAAATCAGGATGGTTGGTCACCCTATGAGGGGCAGAAGCTTCTTGCTGGCTCTATTTGGGTCAGAGGAGGGAACTTGCAGGGGATGTGTATTAGCTCTCAATAGTATATATCTAAAACCTCCCTGTGTGACACTGAGGCCCAGATGGCACACTTGTAAAGACAGGAGACTTCATCCTCCACATGCCAAACCCACTCTTCAGGAGTTTTAGGGGAAAGGGGGATTTTTAACCTGTAAAAAAAAATTATCGGGCAGCTGGGTGGCTCAGGGGTTCAGCACCACCTTCAACCCAGGGCATGATCCTGGAGGCCCGGGATCGAGTCCCATGTCGGGCTCCCTGCATGGAGCCTCTTCTCCCTGTGCCTGTGTCTCTGCCTCTCTTTCTCTCTCTCTCTCTCTCTCTCTCTCTCTGTGCTTCTCATTAATAAATAAATAAAATCTTTAAAAATAAATAAATAAATAAATAAATATAAATAAATAAATAAATAAAATAAAATTTAAAAAAATTATCCTAGCACCCCCCACACCCATTCCAGTCACACCCAGCCCCAGGAGTCCCTGCTGCCCAGACACGCTGGGGGAGCGGAGCTTGAAGACTGGGGACCTCCCCATTTGGGTGTTAAAAGAGTGTTTATCAGAATGAACCACTGATGGTGAAATCACAGGCAAATAGGGTGGGGAATGCTTGGGGGATAAAGAAGCCCTCTGGCATTCCTCAATTGTCTTTCTAAAGCCACTTCCAGCAAGATCTCATAGGTGCTGAATTTAGAAACCATTCTTTCTTCCCCATTCTGGCTGACATCTCCTGGTTTCTCAGACTATTAAACTTGAAGTCCTGCATTCTTCACAGAGACACACAAGGTGAGGAAAGTAGCCCTTTACCTGAGAAAGACGTGCTCACGTAGACAATACACACCCAGCTCCCAACGCCGCCACAGCAGCCCCAGCCTAACTCCATTGGAGGTAGTGCAAATAACAAAGCCACTTTTCAGGGATGTGGCTGTGGGGCCTGCCTGCACCTGTCATGGTGGTCTGTAGGCACCCCCAGAAAGTGCATCCTGGGGTCCCAGGGACTGACCCGCTCAAGGCCAGATTTCCCTTAGCAGGGGACAGAGATTAGAGACACACCTGAGGAAGTCTTTCTAGACAACTTCCACCTCCTCTGAGTCCCTTGAATACTTCAGCATCTTCCTGGATATGCAATCAAAGCTTCACTCCCCACCCCACCCCCGGAACAATTCTAGCTAAGAGTTCATGCTCCCCTTGCTCTTCCTCTGAGAGCTGTAAGGGACACAGGAGAAAATGTACACATGTACATCACACACATCCCTGCTGCTTGCAAAACTCCACCCATAAGGCAAGAGTCTTTAAAATAATCTGTTCTGGGCAATAAAAGATCCAGCCTCTAGAATATGGCAGTTAGCAAGAAGTGGTCTCAGCGTGTCTTGGGAAATCTGAATTGTGTAAGAATAGGTTTTTAGATCAATGTCACCTGCATTACTGTTTCCAAGTGCTTCTGTTGGCCAACTCCCATCATTAGCCATGAGCTCACCTCCAAGGACAAGGACTTCTGTCTCCTTGCTCTCCCCAGCAACACTTGGTCCAGGACATTTTCTGGACACAGCTGGACCTCCCCCTCCTGGCAGCTGACATGGCCTCCCAGAGCCAGAGAGAAGTTTAGAACTTAGGAGATACTTGAAAAATGTATATGCAGTGGACATCTGTGCCAGACTGTGCTCCCCTGTGCCTGGTATACAACAGGTGCTCAATAAATGCTCGAGACCTACAGAGAGTGCTAAAGCAGAGACATTAAGCATGCCTGAGCTGGTTTATAAACCCCAGAGCTCTACGCCCCAACTAGCTGGCCTCCCTTCCTCTGTCTGCTTTCATAGTGATGGCTCACCTTCCAGGTCACACCCAGGTTTAATGAGAGGCCGGAAAGTATATGTTGAAGGGTGTGGGCTCTGAGTGCAGATCGCCTGGACTAAATTCTGGCTCTTCCACATTTCTCCCTGTTAAAGGACAAAACTTCCTATGCCTTAGTTTACCCATCTGTAAGAAGAGGATAATACTCCTGTCTTCCTCTTAGAGCTGCTCCCATGTTATGATGCTTAGGGTAGTACCTTGAGTGTATAATTACTAAGTATCAGTTATTGTTGCTACTGTTTACTATAATTACTCAAAAATGCTCCAAAAGCCCAGCAGCCTGAATGGAGGAAAGATCAAGAGGCCAGAATTTGACTTTCGAAAACTTAAAATCCATGTTCTATTAGCCTGGGCCTTTGATAGGCTCCTCTCCTGTACCATAAGGAAGGCAGAGCTGACCCTGGTGCTGCCTGCATACAAGGACAAGCAAAGGCATGGGACGTAGAGAAAACAGTTACAAGCTAGCAGGCCACACACTCTGCCCTCCCTGGGCCCTGCCATCCCTCTCGGCAAGGGGGCAGAGGTCTACAGGGCCTCTCACCTGTCCCATGCAGCCAAACCCTAAAGCCACCAGGCCATGTCATCCTCGGGCTACTGGGAGGCCAAAGAATAACTTTTTTTCAAAGTGGAAATACTATGGTAGCTTGGATGGTGACAGCAAAGAAACTGGGGTCCGGGTGGGCTCTCGACAATAAGCACAGGACTCTGAATCATGATATGTCACACAGCCCCCCAAAACGAGGTCCGTTCATCACAGGAAAAGTGAGCATGATCCACTTAAACAGAAAAATGCAAGCTACGGTCCAGGCATAGGACAGAGCTATTAAAAGTGACTCAAGTGTGTAATCATATGTAAATGCTTGTGCTCTGCTTTTTTTAAAGGCAGGATGCAAATTTAAAATGCGTAATATAATCATGACTCTATAAAAGTACAGAAAAAAAATCTAGCATGAAAAATGACAAATGTTAATAACAGTCTCTTCCAGAAGTTTAGACCAAAAATGAGGGGCTTTCAATTTTTTCCTTTCCAAAGCTTTGTATTTTCTACAAAATAGAAAATGAAGTTTAGACCAAAAATGAGGGGCTTTCAATTTTTTCCTTTCCAAAGCTTTGTATTTTCTTTGTATTCTCAGTAATGAATAAGTATGACTTTTACGTGGTGGAAAATAAACTTCATATTTTTAAGTTAAGTAGGAAGGCTGCATGATAGCGTGAAAAACTGGTTAAACGAAAGAAGCAAAGTCTAAATTCTATTTACATTACGATCTTTAACCAGGGAAACTTGTACACATGTCGACAAGAAAAAGAAGAGAGATTTTTAAGCAGTTGGTATATTAGAGGAGCACCATGGATGAATCTCTAAATGCCCCAAACAATACCATGTTGGTCATATGATTTATATAAGGTAATGAATTTAGAGTCTGCAGAGCAAACTAGCAAAAGCCGATCTGAAGCTGACCATTTCCGAGCTTATCTGCTCTCTCCAGCATTGGCTGGGGCTGTACTAAATTAAGAAAACCCCTTTTGACTATTTGGTCTGACGGGGGCGGGGGGCAGGAGGCGGGACTATCAGCAGCCTGATGTTTTAATTAGTGAAGTTTCTTCTGTAGCTAACCCAGTAACAGGGCCCAAAGACAGAACCAGCCAGTCTTCTCAGGGATTGCCTTGATCCCTAGGGTAACTCCCCTGAAATCAGAAGGTCTTGATGCTGAGTAGAAAAGATGCCACCCCAGGCTCCTTGCTGGAGAGGCCCCCAAGGCAGGCAGAGACAAAGGGCAGAGGGCAGGGAGCGAGGTGCCCACATGCCTCCTTCCTCACCACCTCCTGAAAAGAGGATGTGGGCAGAAATCGCCACTTGCTCTGTCGATCACCACACCACCTGCCTCATACACCCTCGGGACGACCAAGGAACTGGGAGAGACGTGGCAGCTGATGAGTCAACTTAATCACTGACTTCCCGAATCAAGAGGGACCATAAGAGGCAGCCTAAGAAAGCCAACCTCCCAATTTGGCTGTGCCGTCTGGACTTTGTGCCAGGAGACGGATGACCCTGGCTATGGTCTCCATCCCCGTGGCCCCCGTTGAGCAGGGAGCAAACCATAACATGCTGAGCCATGCCTTTGTGAGTCTCCACGTTTCTTACTTTACAGGATCTCATGGTTCCTCTCCAGCCGAGAGCCCAGAATCCCTTGGGGAGGATGACACTAGCTTGGGATAAAGCTCCCTCTGCTCAAAGGGCTCCAAGCCACTTCCAGGAGGGGCCTTAGGATGCTGAGGGTGGACTGGAGCCACCAGGCTCCACCTGGGTGAAATGGAAAGGAAGATTCACACCCCTTCTCTTCTGCTCCTCCTCCCCAGTCTCTGCTTCTACCACCCAATTCCCTGGGACAGTGGGAAGCTTAGTTACTTGCATCCATTTCTCCTCCTGCAGGTTGGACTCAGACCATTCCAGGCAGATGAGAACCATTCCCAGAGAGAGCTTGATTCTACCCTAGGGACGCCTTGGCAGCGATGAATTCTTACTGGCAATCTAAACCCCTCCACTTTTGCCCTTCATGAACATAGAAATCACCCAGTCACTTCATAGTTAAAAACACTTCCAGGGGCACCTGGGTGGCTCAGTTAGTTAAGTGTCTCCCTTTGGCTCAGGTCATGTTCCCTGGGTTCTAGGATGGAGCCCCCCTTTATACTCCCTCCTCAGCAGGGAGTCTGCTTCTCTCTCACCCTCTGCTGTTCCCCCACTTGTGTTCTCTCTCTCTCTCTCTCTCTCTCTCTCTCTCAAATGAATATATCAAACCTCTAGGGGGGAAAAAAAGCCAAAATACTTCCAAAGCCAAGGTTGCTCATTGGGCAGAGTGGATATGGCTCCTAGCACAGCCATGTAGCCCCAAGAGCCCACTGCTGTACCTGCTCAAAAATGACCTGGAACAAGACCCCGTGCTCCAATCTTTGGGTCCCACAGGAGCATTTTGCCAGGGATTTACTGGGCTCCATCCAACTCTTTGAGGCCAACAATATTCCATTCCAGCCTAACAGTGACCTAGGGACTAGAGAGGAAAATAGTGCCCTTCACGCCAGCCTCCATTCTCCCATCAGATCCTGTGGCTGATGGGCCAAAGGGGGCATCATCAGCCATTCCCAAGGAGACCCAGTCCCAGGAGGAAAGGACAACTCTAGGCATCTTCCTGGAAGCTGCAACCTGCCTCAAGGTGTAGTCAGATCACAGAAGCAGGCCAGCTCCAGGCCCTCTTTCCAGGATCTCCAGCCCAGGTAGGTACAGCAAGGCCCCAGGTACAGAACGCCTGAGTCTTGTGACAATGCAAGACACCAGATTCTGCAGCCCAAAGCTCCAGAGCCCCAGTGTGCTCTAGAAGGACGGCCCATGGCAGAAAGTGGAAAACTATGACACCTGGAGAGGAAAGGGTTAAAAGTGTCCCTCCCCAACAAGGGTGCTTAGCCTCTTCAAATAGCTGAAGCCTATTTTGCTTGGTGCAGGTTTCCCCAATAAATCCAGGGCCCGCAGTGATTTACCAAGAGCCTTGGTTATTGGCAACAGCAATCTCACTTACCCAGAGCCGTGCTGAGAACAAGCCGTAATTTAAAGCTGGATTTATATTGTTTGTTCTACAGCAACAAACTCAGCAAATCATAAATTCCCTTTGAGATGAAGAGAGGAAATTGACAGTATTTATGAACTCAAAAGGCAGAGAAGGACCTGACCAGCCCTTTCATTTGTAACTGAAAATGCTTCTGGAAGCTCCAGCCAAGGACACGGCTGCCACCCCTCCCCAGGGAGCTGGGCTCCCGCAGGGTGTGGACACTGGGAGGGGTGGGGTGCCTGTCGTGTCTGTGGCCTCACCAAGGGGATGCTCTATGGGTCCTAAAGGCAGGACGTGGCTCTGTGCTCACGGGGACATACAGTCACAAGGCCAGCACAGGCGGTTCTCAGATCATGAGCTTCCTGCATTGTGGCAAGAGTGGTTCCTCTGGTCTGGACATGACGGTACTCATGTGCTATGTCCCACACACATCTGTGCTTCACTCTGTGCCCTAGACACACCAGATATCACCCTCTAATCATCTAGGAAAGGAATGAACAACGGAAGTAGATGCACCCCAAATCCCACCTAATTTTGGTGAACCAAGATGTGTTAGTACGAAGCACAGACGAACCGGGAGCTCTCGCCATTCTTGACGTCTCACCCACAGCTCCTTTTTCCCTTTTCATGCCACCCCCCCAACCCTTCCCACTCCTCACCCCAAATTCCTCCCACCCTGAACCCTGGCCCCAAACAGTCTTCCTCAGTGGCAACTCTTGTCCTCTTCACGGTCAAAAGCCAAGGGGATCCCAGCCCAACCCCTATGCCAGACAATTAAGGTGGCCTGCTTGGGCCCACCCACTCATCCACTCTGTCCTCTCCAGCAGGCTGACTCTGCTGTCTCAGCACCAACCTGCCTGGTCCTCGTACAAGCCACCCCCACTGCTATCATCTCTACAACTAAAAAAAATCACTAGCGGTGCTTCCAGCTTCTTCCTGGAAATCCTGACTTATTTTCCCTTCAGTTCCCTGTTGGCTCAATCACTACAGTATGGTGTGACCCTGGGTGAGTCATTTCTGTCACACATACTAGGAGGAGGCAAGACTAGATCATCTACACATCTCCCCCGCTCCAACTCTGGTGCATGTGACATGGAAAAGCCTGCCAACCAGCTTCTGCGCTGCCCACCCCTGTCCTACCCAGCCTCCAGGGAAACATTTGGCCTAAGAGCCCCCAGTGCCTATCAGCACTCTGCTGATTCCTGGCAGGATGGGTGAGCCCACCCTGGGGTGGGCTCAGGGAGCAAGCCCACTGCCCACCAGAGCCAAACAGGGCTGAGGCAGGAGGCTCACCCAGGCTCTCAATCATGGCATCCAGTGCAGTCACGGCAGCGGCATAAATCCCAGAGTTCTTGGAGTTGAGATTGTCTGCAACAGCAATGATGATGGAGAGCAGCATGGGGTGTAAGCTTTCTTTGAGGAGGGGGATCATCTTGGCAAGGGACTCCAGTGCCCACTGGTTCACTTTCTTGTTGGAATCCTGAAGCCTTGGGGTGAAAGCATCAAAGACCTATTGAGGGAACAGAAATCGAGAGCCCATGGGAACCCAGGCTGGGCAGGAGGCCCACAGCCCAACCAACCACCCTTGGCAGGGGTTCCTCCTGCCTCCCTGACAGGGGCATCTAACCTATGCCAGAACATTCTCAGTGATGAGGGTCTCACCTCCTCAAAAGGGGAGGATGCCAAGAGAGGGAGGAAACAGCCACATATGGAGCACTCAGTGTGTCAAAGCATCTAGAGCATCTCGTTAGGCACCCTGCACTCGCATGGAATGGTCTTAGTCCATGAAGCAGGGGTTCCCATCCTCAACTTATCATTAAAAACAAAACAAAAACAGAGGCAGTAAGGAACTTGGCTGGATGCCCTGGTCTGCTGACTTCGAGCCTGTGTCTTAACTCCTCTGGTACATGGCTTGGCATCAGCAGCCTCAATCCTAGAAGAAGCAGGCATCTGCCCTGGTTTCCAGCCCATGAAAGCACGGCCTGTGCTTGCTCCCAATATACCCATCCAAATACCCTGGCCCAGTCTCCTGGCCAACCACATGCTCTGCCCCCAACACATCATGTGCATGGCTAGACCAGGAGCAGCTCTCAGGCGTGGCATCCCCTACCTCTACCTTCCTCCCCATAAATCTGCCAAAGAGCTGGGTGATGCCCGGGACATCTCTGGGTGGTCCGCAGGTGCCTTGTCCCCTCAGCTACTTCCAGGCAGTCTCGCGTTACCAAGGCAACTGGATAGCAGGTGCTTCTCAGGCTCCCTTTACCCTGAGGGATCTAGCACAATGTCCTAATTATTAGCACATTAATATCTAATTTATGTCCAACTCTGTCCTGAGTTTTCCAAATTGAAGTTGCACCCACCGGGAAGAGACAGGCAAGAGGGCAGGGATGAGGCAGTGCTCACCTGGACCAGGTTGGCGGTGATAAGCTCTGGCCTGGCCTTGCAGTGCTCAAGGAGCCGCCCCACGCCTTCCATCCGAGACTGGTACTCTTTGGCCTCCAGCAGCCGCATCAGCTCCCGAAGCTGCTTGGTCACTTCCAGGCCACCGCGCACAGAGGAGTGGAGCCCCTCCAGCCGAGGGCCGTTGGAGCTGAGCCTGAGTGAAAGGAACTTCTGACCCGGGCAGCCCCGGAGGATGGACGCACCTCTTGTCCCATGCCCTTCCCATGGACAAGAGAGACTGAGACAGGGGATCCCCTGCAGTTAGGCCCACCCCCAGCTTCTCCGCCTACTGCTTGAGGACACTGGCCCTGGGACTCTGGAAATCCCTTTGTCTCAGGGGACAACAATAAGGTTGCCTAGAGCCCCATCCTCTTGCCAACCTCGTTCTTCCTGCCTTTCTTTTCTCTTTTCAGAAAGTACGTGAAGAAAGGGGGCCCAGTATGGGAGTCCACAAAAGGACGACTACATTTCATCTAAGAGTGAGGGAAGGGCGCCTGCATGGCTCAGCTGGTTAAGGGTCTGCCTTCAGCTCAGGTCATGATTCCAGGGTCCTGAGATGGAGCCCTCATCGGGCTCCCTGCTCAGCTGGGAGTCGGCTTCTCCCTTTCCCTCTTCTCATGCTATATCTCTCTCTCTCTCTCTCTCTTTCCGTTCTTCCCTCTCTCTCATAAATAAATAAATAAATAAATAAATAAATAAATAAATAAATAAATAAATAATCAATCTTTAAAAAAAAGAGTACCTGGTTCCTTTATCCCAATCCCTGGTTGCCTAAGCCAGGCTCACACTTCTCCAGTGACCAGAGAAATGTTAAGAAGCCCTGCTTCCAGGCAGCCTGGGTGGCTCAGCGGTTTAGTGCTGCCTTCAGCCCAGGGTGTGATCCTAGAGACCCGGGATCGAGTCCCACATCGGGTTCCCAGCATGGAGCCTGCTTCTCTCTCTGCCTGTGTCTCTGCCTCTCTCTCTCTCTCTCTCTCTCTCATGAATAAATAAATAAAATATTAAAAAAAAAAAAAAAAGAAGAAGAAGAAGCCCTGCTCCCTTCTGCTAAGAGCATGGGCCTATGGTTTCCCCTGGCCCAGTCCAGGCAGCATGAGAACAGTTCCATTCAGGACTCCTACCTCCACACCCAGCTCAGAACTCAGCTTTTTGAGCTCAGGCCCTACACCAAAGTCACCTCTGACAGAGCCCAACATTATCCATTTTGTCATTCCTTCCTACACTCCACGCTGCTTGCCCACCAAGTGCCAAGAGCTATGGTGGGCACTAAGGACAATGAGACAAGAGACACCTTCCTTGCCTTCAGGAGCTCAGAGACCAAAGGGAGACAGATAAGTCAAGGGGATGACAGAGGACTGAGAAACAGAGAGCACAGGGTGTCTGAGAGAGCCTCTGGGATAAGGTAACAATCATCTGAATCTTGTGGAATCTGGTAGAAAAAATAAGCATGTTCCAGGTGCAAGGGATGCAGCATAAGCAAAGGTAGGGGACAGAACGTGGCGGGAGGGATCGGCCAGGGAGCAGGAGCTGCTCTGGCCTGTCTGGGACACCGTGTGTGGGAGAGAGCAGGAAGCTAATCTGGAGCTGGTTGTGGGGGGCTGCCCTGGGTGCCTGTGAGAGTTCAGATGTAGCCCTCCCTGAGCACCATAGAAGGATTCTGAGTTTCAGGCACATCAATGACCAGGGGGTTTCTGCTTGGTTTCTAGCTCCTCCCAGCACCCACTCTCTAGCCTCTCTGCCCATTCCCTCTCCTCTGCCTTTGTCCCACAGCTGCCTCTAAATTCATCCCAGGCCACCCTGATGGCAACAGGATGTGCTGCTTGAAGTGGATGGAGAAACGCTGAGCTCATGCAGATGGTCCAGCCAACAACATGCCCTGCCCGGACTACTGGAATTCACCCCCTTGGCAAGACTGCTGGATGGCAAGTATGTCCAAATCCTAGGATTTGGTCTCCCTGAGCTTTGGGTGGGGAAATTCACCCATGAGTGCTGCTACCCAACTAGGTCTCCACCGTAGCCTGGATCCACACAGCCTCCCAGAACCACTACCCCTGGCCCAGGGCAAGTGGCCCATCTCTGTTGGCAGCCTTGGATGTGGAGCCCCAGGGAGACAAGAGCAGCCATACCCATCTTCTCCAGGCAGCCCATTCTCACACAACACCAGACTCCTCGACACCTTGCGGCCCTTGGCAGATAGAAGTCCATCACCATCTTCCATTCCCTTGGAAAAGGGAACACAAAACATGAGCCAAAGGGGTGGCCCTCTGGGGAACTGCCAGCCACCCCAGGCTAGATCATAATGAGAGGAATAACCCCTTCCACCTGGCAGGGCTTCAGAGGGTACAACCAAGCATTCCAGACCATTGGTACTCAGGGCAGGGATCAAGATCCCCATTTAACAGGAGACAGTGTGGACACCCAGGTGGCTCAAGGGACACGGGCAGAGAGGGACAGAGCCAGGTCCAAGCACAGGGGAAGGAAATCACATTTATTCCACCTGCCAGGAGTTGTGCACGAAATGGAACCTCTGGAGTGCACACCCCACTCCCCTGACTGGCTTGGCTCTGACCTTCCACCCCCCCCCACCCCCCACCTGCTCAGGCCACTAACTTACCCGCTGCTTAATAGCTGCCATGACCTTCCGTAAGTCGTGAGATGGGAGGCTCTGCTTCAGAAATGCATCAAACTTCGTATTTGACATCAAGATATTCACCATCTTCCGGCCATAAAACCTGCCACAGGAGAAAGAGAGGGATGAAGAAACAGCCACAGAAATGCATCATAAATCTGTTCTGCAGATTTACAGGAGTTTTCTAATTGTAATAAAAGAGTTTTTAATACTTTTTTCCACTTAAGACAATAATCGCTAATTAAGACAGTTAAAAACTAGATTCATAAAAAGAATAAACATCATCCGCAGCCCCATTACCAAGGAAAAACTATTAAATTTTTACATATTTTCTTATGGTCTTTTAGACACATACACATTTTTGTTGGTATCAGAATATATATAAAACTTGCCTCTGACTTTTTTCACTTTACCATTAGTCATCCCATGTCATCCTTTTTAGTAAATTCATAATATTCCATTGGATGACTATACTTAACTTCTTCTAGTATGGGGCATCTGGAAGTCTGAGAAAGGGTACAGGGGCCAGTATGGGAGGAAATGGTCAGCTCTACCCAGCGAACAGCGGTGAGTGGGGGAGGAAATCAAAGAGGGCTTCATGGAAGAGGAGATCCTTAGATTCGCATTGAGGAGTAAGAGTCCATAGTGGGATGGGATTAGGGAGTAAGGGGGCAGGGGTTAGTCACTTCAGGATCCATAATACAGTCTGACACATCAGTAGGCATGTGGTTGGAAAACAGCAGGCAGGGCCTGGATGCAGGATAGGAAAGAGAGAAGGTAGGACCCAATTTCTGGAAATGTGAAGGAGTTGGGCTTTAGCCCTCAGACCATGGGAAAGTGTGAAATGACCAGATTTGAACTTTATGAAAATGTCCCTGGCAGCAGTGTGGTGAACGTCTCTCTCTGGTGACAAGGGCCACCATGATAGCCCAAGCAAGACATGATGAAGTCCTGAAATAAGCTGTAGAGTGGGAGGAGAAAGGGATGGTCAGATTCAGGACCTGCTAAGAAAACTGCAGGGTAGGGTAGTTGATCAGAGGTGGAGCAAGAATCATCTACAATCTCATATTTCACTCAACCCAAGACTCTACTGATTGTAAAATGCACCATTGATTCCTTTTCCACTGAGCAAAAACAGAAATAGAAAACACTGGCAACTTCCAGTGCCTTTAATGACACTGCCCCATGTGGGGAGGCACCCCTTTCATGTATTATCTCAGAAATCGAGGTAACATTACTTGCAGGTGGTGCCCTTCCTTCCTTAGGCTGGGTAAACCACTGGGTGGTTGCCTGGTAAGAAAATGTGGAATTTTGGTCACTCCTTCCACGACTGTTTGCATTAATATCTAATTTATGTCCCATCACTCTATCTCCATGCCTCTTCTCATACACTATAACTTTTCATTTCAATGCTGAATAATAGAGTAATATTTCTAAGACATTTTCGGGAGCAATTAAACTCAACAAGTCCCCGCAGAGCACCCATGGTGACTTCTTAAAATAAATATAAAAGGCTAACAAGCAAAGAAAGACTCATAGTTTAGTTTCTACAATGCAAACCATAATTCAAAGGCTTATGCCACGAGCAATAAGGACCAAGTTCGAAAATGTGCAGAGAGTAAAACCCAAATCAAAATTGCTGCCTGGCCAGCAGCAACTGTGAGATGCCTCTGATCGTAAGATATTAAAATGTGGGAGAAATTGTGTGTCTTAGAGTCAATGACGTATGAAGGTCCTCATTTATCATCTTAGATGACTCAGTAAATAATAATGACTTCTAATGATAGAGGGAACACAGGCTTGGGGAGAAGGCAGAGGGCTCATTTAGGGACAGTCTGCACCAAAGACGACAGCAGGACATCTGACAGTGGTGATGGGTCCTCCAGAAGCATTGGAGGTAGAGCACTGGTGCTCAGACAGGGGTGGCCTGGAGGGAGACCCTAGGAAGCATCAGGTTGCTGTGACTGGACCCACGGAAGTAGTGATGGTGCTCAGGAAAGTTGTAAGAGGAGGAGAAGCTTGAAGACACTCCTGCGGCCATCTATATCCAGAGGGCAGGCAGGCGAAGAAGTGGCCATAGAGGAAGAGGGGAACCAGGGAGCGCAGTGCCATGGACGCTGAAAGCACGGGTGCCCTGACTGAAGATGGAGTGTAGTCAACACTGGCAACGTAAGGGAAGTCAGGATGGAGGGGGCATTTCCAGCTGGAGAGAATTAAATTTTTATTTCCATCCCCCTACCAACAAATAAAAACAAATCAACCAAAACCTTCTAGTTCTCCACCAATATTCCTCATTTCAGTAAATGACACTATCATTTATCCAATTGTTCATTTTAAAAACCCAAGCATCATCTTTGATTTCTCTTTGAAAGCCTCACCACCCACATCCTGTTGGCTCTGCCTTCAAGACACCCCAATCCAGCTCTCCCTCCCGTCTGCTGGCCTCCAGCACCCCTGGCGGGGCCTGGGGGAGTAACCATCTGTCTCATGTCCCTCCTCCACCCAGGCCCCCTCCCCTACTATCAATTCTCTAATGAGCAGCCAGAAAGATTTTTTTCAAAAAAATCAAGAAGGCAGCAAGCATTTAAAGACACACAAACTCTAGTAATCAGGGGGAAAAGCACTCGGAAACAATAATGAGATGACACTTTTACCCATTAGATCAATACAAATTAGAACTCCAGATACTGCAAGGTCGTGAGGACATAGGCAGTGGCGCCGTGGGAGGGAGGCCAAGGGGCACAGCATGCTCAAGGGCTCCCCACAGGGCTCGAGCTGCATCAGTGGACATGCGCCCCTGACCACAGTCCTGCCCCCTGGCCATATCCCAGACACTCTCCCTGGGCTCCACGGGGGGAGCACGTGTGAGCATGGTACGTGGAGCAGGGCTGCCGTGGGGAGGATGAACCTCAGACTGTCAGCTATGAGAGCACAGGCTGGAGCACAACACAGAACATAGGGAGGACAGACCCCGCGGAGCAGTACCGGATGTGGCGTGTCTCCAGATCTGGCCGTAACGTCCTAGGAACCAAGGAATGTGATGATGGACTGACTGGGCCCTAATCCTAGCTTTCCAAGACAGTTAATCGGATTCTTTTTTTTAATAGCAATATTAAAATACTTTTTTTCCTTACTTTTTAAAGATTGCATTTATTTACTTGAGAGAGAGCACACAAGCAGGGGGAGCAGAGAGGGAGAGGGAGCAGCAGGCTCTATCCAAGGACTCCGGGATCTCCACCTGAGCCGAAGCCACACGCTCAGCGGACTGAGCCACCCAGGCACCTCAGTTAATCGGGTTCTATCACTCTCCTGCTTAACACCATTGCGTATCTCCTCACACTCCTACTAAAAATCCTCTGGTGGCTTCCGTCCCACACCAGCCAAAATCCTGACTCCTGACCACTGCCTGAGGGTCCCTGCCTGGCCTGGCCCTGCCCTGTCGGCCTCATCGCCTGTCCACACTGCCCCACTCATTGGCTGCCACACAGCGCAGCCTTCCTCTTCCCAGAACACCAAGCGAATTCCCATCCGGGGGGCCTTTGTATGTTTCCTTTGCCCGGGACGCTCACACCCCAGACCTCCAGTGAGTTGGCTCCCCATTGGCCCATCAGTTGGCCCATCAGTTCTCAGCTCCAATGTTACTCTCCAGAAAGATCTCCCTCGACACTCCATCAAAGTAGGCACCACCCCATTCTCCACCTTGGTGTCTTTCTTGCTGCATCCCTTATCTGTAACCTGAAATGATCATACTAATTTATTTGTTTATTTTCTGTCTATCCCCACCTACAAGGGGTGAGCTCCAGGATAGTAGAGGCCTAATTTTTCTCATTCACTGTCCTGTCCAGAATAATGAAGAGTGACCTCTGTGCACTATCCTTGAAAGGAATGGATGCTCTTTCAGAGGCTGGAGCTGGGATGGGTCAGAAACAAGAGAGAGAGAGCAGCGAGAGCAGTGGTGAGAGAAGGAGAACCGGAGGCGGGGAGCTCTGCGCATTCCTACAGGCCCAGCTATGCGGGTGGAGACAGATGGATGCTGGCCATAAAGGACGGACACAGCCTCAGCCTGTCTGGCTGTCCCTCCCGTGACCCCAGGAAAGCTGAGCTGTGTGGGCCAGGGCTCTCAGGGCTGGCTGGTCACCTTATCTGCCCTGGGCTGGCAGGTAGGCAGCCCCCAGGCCCCCTGGCCCTGCATCACCTGGTGTCCTGGTTAGAATCCTGGGCCAGCCTCACCAGGTTGTGCACTAGCATCTCTGTGCTATCCCTGGTGCCTGAGAGAAGCTTCTCGGCACCTATCTGCTCCAGGACGACTGAGAGGTGCTCAGCAGTACATTTCCGGACTGAGGGGTTTCGGTGGCTGAAAAAAAATACATCACAGTCAAGGGGTCAGACAAGGAATGGGGTGCGGGGTCCCTAGACTGCTGCACATGGATCTATAATTGTGCACCCACGTTTCATGCCGTGATGGGCTCTGAAATCTGTCTCATATGGGCTACAGGGAATCTTCAAGGGAAGACCAGTCACATCCGGCTCATAGAACCCAGGATGACAACGGTAAGCAGGAGAAGGAGGAAGGAGCCCTAAAGCCATGTGGTGCTCCCCACATGTACACGTGCTCACCTCCTCTGGGCCTTCCTGCATGTGTGCCTTCCCCATCGTTTCTCCACCTAGAAAGATCCTACCTAATCAGAGATCATTCTCTGCCTTCCCCAGCCTCCTCTGCAGAATGCTCCCTGGGACTCGAGCTATCCCTGTCCCCTGGGAAGAACAGGAGCACCCCTGTGGCTCCCCAGCCAGGCGAGGAGCTCCCAGGGAGGTGGCAGCAAGTGGAATCCTGTGCCCCACTGGTGCCTGGCACATGCCCACACTTAGTGGGAGCTAACTGCACGTTTGTTGAAGTGAACTGAGACAGGAGGGGGCGACAGGGCATCAGTGGGTGATTTGGTAACCCCAACAGGGAGAAGCTGAGGTCTTACAAGAGAAATCCAACAGGATGTCACCTGTTTCTTTTTCACCTTTTTTCAAACAGGGCCTGTGTGTCCGCAGTTCCTTAGGCAACACTGACCCCTTCTTCCACCAGGGTCCCAACCCAGCGTAACACAAGGGGGTACTTCTGGCCTCCCCCTACTCCCTGTGGCCCAGGGACCAGCTCCATTAGCATCTGAGTCAGAATCTGCATTTTGGCAAGATCCTCAGGAATTCCTGAGCACAGCCCTGAGGACGCCTGACCTTGCTTCTCGCAACAATGATCAATTGCCTCAGTTTGTAGTTAGCACACGCTCCGCTCCGAGCCAGGAGCCCTGCTGAACACCCTCTAGCCACAGGCCACTATTAGCATCAGTTTGCAGAGAAGGAAGCGGAGCAGAGGGAGCAGTCCAGAAAAAAAAACGAACTTCTCCCAAGAGTTAGTGGCCGCCACACTGCACACTCAGTAAATGTTACAGTAAAGGCAGGCGCTGCCTTTGCATGAATCGTTTCATTTACTCCTCACAATTTGAGGAGGTGTACACCGTTATTATCCCAGATGAGGAGACTGAGCACAGAGCAGCTAAGCTCACCCAGGGTGTGAACCTCCCTTCACCCTTTGTACTGGGCTGTGGTGTGGCTGCTTCCACACAGCCGGGGTGGGGGGTGGGGGGGAGGCCTGTCCCAGAAGCCTCCTGCATCAGTGTCATGACTGGCTCTGGGGCTGAGAGTGGTTTGGCCCTGTGGGATTGAAAGGGTTTGGGAAATGGTTTTGTTTCTCTTTTTAAAGATTTTATTTGTTTATTCATGAGAGACATAGGGAGGCCGAGACACAGGCAGAGGGAGAAGCAGTCTCCCTGTGAAGAGCCCGACGTGGGACTCGATCCTGGGACCCCGGGATCATGACCTGAGCCTAAGGCAGATGCTCAACCATTGAGCCACCCAAGTGCCCTAGGAAATGGTTTGGGGTTTGGGTTTTTTAATAAGGTGAAAGGCGCCAGGGGGGTAGGCAAGCACCTTCCCCTCCCCAGGAAAAGTCCAAGAGGTGTGAGCTGGAGTAAGATTTTGTGCCTTGCTCCACTCAGAGCCTTGATTTCATCAGAAAGAATGCCTGCCCCACCCCAGGAGAGGCACACAGGCCGCAGGCTGGTTCTCAGCCCTGTCTCCGGGGACGTTACCACAGATGCTCTGAACTCCCCAGCCTTGAACAGAACACAGCAGCTCAACCCTTGTGGCTAAGGCTTGGGGCTGCCCCATGCTCACCTCTTGATCCCCAACCTGGCCCAAGAAGGGTGGCAGAGAAGCCCACCAGGAAGCAGGGTCTCCCTCCCCCAGCTAAATGTGTGAGGCACCTGCTCCATTTGCCCACTCCTCTCTCCGGGACTCTCCCCTTGCTTTACCTTCCCAACCCACCCCTCTGACAACGAGCCACCACGTACTAGATGCCCGCCGAGGTGAGGGCCACCAGGGAGCGGGCAGGAGTCACATTCTCCACCATGGCCCCCAGGGAGCGGTTGGCCGCTCTCTGGATGAACTCGCTGGTGTTCCCCATCTTCTGAAGCAGGCAGCGGGCAATCTCTTCAGCCTCCTGGTCCATGTTCTTCTTCAAGGCCCGAAAGAGGGCACCCAGGGTGCTGATGGCCAGTCGTGACACTTTGGAGCGGAGGTTGGTGACCTAGGAGAGGGATGGGACAGAGACCCTCCAGGACTGCTGGGCCCTGCCAAGGGCTCCAGAACATATGAAGAACAAGGCACAGGCCCACCCTCTCCCACCACCACCACCACCACCACCGCCCCTTGCAGGCCTAGGCTTTGCCAGGCTGGAAACGAAAACCACATAGTAGCTCTCGACAAAACAGCCCCATTTAAAAAATAAATTATTATTGTTATCATCATAATTATTAATTCCAGTTGAAATTTAAAATTTGAACTTCTGAAATTTGTACAACACTTAGTCTTCCAAGTACTTTTACAAATAGTGTTCAATTTGGGTATCACAAATGCCCCCACACCCGCCCCACCCCCACCACTGGAATAGTCTATTCCCAAGAAGGGGCCTGGCCTCCACATGTGATAAGAGCATCTCATGGCCCCTCCGGGCCCCATCTAGGCCCCAGCCCCAGCCCCAAGGGAGAAAGTCCTTGGGAAATGTTACAACTTCCCTGAGGTTGGAGATCTGGCTCAGAACACTCCAGCCCCTCAGTGGGACCTCTGAGTATAGAGGACAACACGGGCTGTGACAAACAGGATCAAACAGGATTCTGATTGTTCTGATTCTGAATGCCCAGAGATTAGAAACAAGGAAACTCCTGAGCCCAGTTCTCCAATCTGAGATGCGAGGGGACTACCTCCCACCTCCATAGCTGAGGGCTAAGAAGTGAACAGGGGATGCCACATTCCAGGGAGCCATGGTCCCTCTGGGGCAGCCACATGACCCTCATTGAGCGGTGGCAGCAGGGAAGGAGGACTGGCTGCAGGGTGGGGACGGCACACAGGACACAGGCTGTCTAGGTGGCCTCACCTCCCCAGTCACAGCCAAGGACACGTCATGCAGCCTCCCAGCCAGGACATCTGAATGACAGGCCGCCAGGCGCTGGACACTTAGCAGGCCCTTCTCCTTCATCTGCCTGAGAAGCGAGTTCCAGGCCGTCACAGGCAGGTGGGGAGGGAGGAGGCCCCCATGTAGACCAGGGGCGCCCCCACCCCCACCCCATCCCCACAGCAGGGGAGGCGGGCAGCTGAGGTCAGGAGAAGGGGTGCCCTCACCAGTCATTGCTCTCGAGGCACTGGAGAGCATCCATCAGCCCCAGCTCAGGGTTCGAGAAAGGCCTCAACTCCTTAAAGATTCTAGGATCCAATTCCTCCTCCTCTTCATCCCATTCGGGAGACCCCAAGGTAAGCACCGCAGGTAATGAGTTGGCTGCCCTCACGGAAAAGAAGAGGAACAGGGCACATTTCAGCAGGAAGATCCAGGCCTGGCTGCGTCACGAGGTGTGCTCGGAGAAGGACTGGCCAGGGCTGAGAGGGCAGGGCTGTGCCTCCCCCTCTGGGGAGCCACGGACACCACCGAAAGCTCTACGTCTTGTCAGCCTTTTCCACCCCAGCCCTGCCAATCTGATGGCTCTAAACAAGCTGGCCTGCCGTACACTGCTTGATGCCATGTGCAGAGTCCACTGAGCCGGTGACTTGCCCCCATCTTGCCCTATCTGCGGTTGACTGAGGCTCCTAAGTCTGCAAGGAGGGAACCCCCTACTCACACTGGTGGTGTTCTAATGTCACCCCCTTCTGGGAACCTGGGTTATCAGCTTCTCCTTCTTCCTCCTCCTCTCAGTCCTTTGTGAAATTGCCCACTGGCAGGGCCTGGAAGGGGTCCAAAGGGGGAAGCGAGGGACAGTGAAAGTGCAAAGGAGACAATGCAGCTCATGGGGGGCCCATGTGGTCAAGACATGGCCACACTGGCAGGGACAGCCAATAAGCAGGGATGCTGTTTAAAATTCAGGTCATGTTCTCTAGGCTCTCCTTCCTTGGGGGCAGATACTAGAATCAGAAAACCCTAGGAAGGGTTTAGGAAGGCAGTTTAGCTACCTATCCGCTCCAATGCCCGAAACACATCATCGAGGCCTCAGAGGCATGGGGACATGGGGGTCCCCACCCACAGTCCCTCAGCTCCTCCAGCAGCAGAGCCATGATAAGAGGGTCTCTTCTGAACCCAGAGCTCTCACAGCCACGCCTCACTTCGTGGCTACTTCACTTCAGGGGCTCATCTCTACCAGCATGATTGCCACATGGTGCCTCCAGGGGGTCCAAGGCAAATCTGAGTTGACAATCCTTTACTTAAAACCAAGACAAAATGACCTCATTCCTGGATTCTCTTCTTGGCTTTGCCATTGGATAAGAGTCATTAGCCAAAATCTTAGCCCCCATGGACCAGCATCACCTTAAGTAAACTCAGGTGACTTTGGGTCTCTGGTCTCAGTGCTATTGGCTATAAAATGAGTGGGGTGGATTATATAGATCAGTATCTCCCAAGTAGCAACCACTCAACTACCACTTTCATGACTTCTTGCCATGTCTCTTAACTATCTGTAATTTTAGGGGATCCCTGGGTGGCTCAGTGGTTTAGCGCCTGCCTTTGGCCCGGGGTGTGATCCTGGAGACCTGGGATTGAGTCCTGCGTTGGGCTTCCTGCATGGAGCCTGCTTCTCCCTCTGCCTGTGTCTCTGCCTCTCTCTCTGTATATCATGAATAAATAAAAAATCTTAAAAAAAAAAAAAACTACCTGTAATTTTACTTATATAAAATTCTTCTTCGGGGCTCCCTGGTGGCTCAGTGGCTTAATGCCTGCCTTCGGCCCAGGGTGTGATCCTGGAGTCCCAGGATCGAGTCCCACATCAGGCTCCCCGCATGGAGCCTGCTTCTCCCTCTGCCTATGTCTCTGCCTTTCTCTTTCTGTGTGTGTGTGTGTGTGTGTCCCATCCATAAATAAATAAATAAATAAATAAATAAATAAATAAATAAATAAATAAATAAAATCTTTAAAAATAATAATAATAAAATAAATAAAATTCTTCAAGCCAACCCACTTTTCAAATCTTAAATAAGTCTATCCTAAAGGGAAATTTATGTCACTACCATAATCAATAAACAAATACTGTCACAGAATAGGGTATTTGCAATAAAAATAAAAGGATGTTATAAACTCCAGCTATCAAATCGTAGCCAGCTTCTGATGACTTGAGCTGGAAGGAAGATTTCTTTGTTTAAAAAGGAGATTTCCCAGCCTGAGACGGGTGCTCAAGACCGGCACTGAATTAAGACTTTCTACTTGAAGGAATCAAAGGGATAGAAAGAGAATGGCAAAGAAGGATGAGTCAATATTGTTTCTGGCACCAAAATGATGTTCTATTCCATCAGCATGGTCCCACCACAGCCCACACTTAAAAGAAACTCTGAATCAGGCTGGTTGTTTTCAAATGTTCTTTAGCAGCAAAATCTTTCAAAAGTGAAATCTCAAGCCCAATATACCAAAAAAAAAAGTGAGGCAAAATAGATGTTGTTCTGGTAGAATATGGTCAGAGCCTCCTTTGGCCCTTGGCACCTTCCTGAGAATCCCGGAGGACCTTTGGATCCTGGGACCCCAAGCTGTAATCAGCCCTATCCAACGCCAACATTTACGAGGCAAACTGCAGGAACCCAAGGTCTTCACAGACCTCTTCCTCTTCTCGATATTTCCAGCTACTTTCGTGGATGCTTTTCTCCAGCATCTGTGATCCTGGTGCACCAGTGGGCCCTCCAGGGCACATCACACAGACTGGGCACATCTGCCCTTCTTTCAGTTACTTCTGGCTGCATTTCCCTGGGTCCCTGGTCTGGCCCAAAGACACTTTGACTCCCACACTATTCCTCTCTCTCTGGATGATCACCTCAGGCTGCCCTCTAACACAGGTAACAGGAAGAAGCAGAGCAGCCCAGGTCACCTTTGCCATGCCCCAAAGCATCCGAAAGGCAGCTCAGCAAGAGGGACATGTGTCCTCCACCCGGGCGGTCTGGGCCCTACCTGAAGCATGACGGGCAAAGCTGGGCTCCTGCTTGCTGACGGGGATGCTGGGCAGGGAGGCCCGGTTGGCCCGCTTCCTCAGGATGACACCGATGTTTCTGCGTAGGCTGCTCAGCCCACTGGGCACAGACACGGTCCCACTGCCCCGGAGGGGGAGGAGGCCTGTGGAGGCAGAGAAAGTCCTAGGACAGAGCCGGTCCCACCTGTCCTTAGCCCCAATGTCCTCCTTTGGACATGGGCCTATCAATGTCAGGATGGGAAGCATGGGGAGCTATGGGTAGTCCCTCTCTTGCCCAGGAGTTGGCCAAGTCGTCTGCCCAGCCTGAGGGAATCCTGCCCCAGGCACCCAGTACCTTCCTTCATCAGGGCTCTCCGGGAGGCCAGGCTCTGGGAAATAAGCTCCCTCTCCCTCTCTGGCTCCTTTGCCCTCTGGAGCAACTCCATCTCCTTCATCTGCCTCAGCCGCATCTTCTCCTGGGCAGACTTGGAGATGGTGACCTGGATCTGGCACAAGGTCAAGGCAAACTCTGTTACCTCGAGGACCCAACTCTGCTTTCTGTCCCTTCATTTATCCAATCATCAGGAATGCAAGTGGCTCCTATGTGCCATCACTCTTCTGGGAATGAACAAAATGACCAAGACCTTGCTTGCTCCCTGCCATGGAGAGGGGAGAGAGCGAACAGATCAATCTCTAACATCAGGCAATATGTACCAGAGGAAAGTCAGAGACAGAGGGTGATGGGGCTTCCATTTTAGGTAGGAAGACCCAGAGAGACTCCCTGAGGAGGTGAAATTTAAGCAGAAACATGAATGAAATATGGGAGCAGGGGCCATGCAGATTTCTAGGGGAGAAGTGTGCTAAGCAGAGGGAATAGAATGCAAAGGCCCTGAGGCTGGCACATGCTGGGCATGGTTGGGGGCTATGAGGACACTGGCTGGAGCACCCCAAATCAGAGGATGGTAGAACACTGGGTCAGAGGTGGCAGGGCATAGCCATAGCACACTGGGCCCTGTGGCCCATGGTGAGGAGTCAGATTTGTCCTCTAAAGGACACAGCAAATCATTGAGGTTCTGAGCACAGGAGTGACATGATCTGACTTCCATCGAGAGTGAAGGGTTCCTCTAAGTGTTAACTTTATATTTGGGAATAATTTAATTTGGGGAAAAGTTGCCAAATGGAACCAAGAGTTTCTGTGGGATGGGGCTTGCACTAGCATAGCAAGAATGAAGATGACAGAATGGCCTGATTCTGCATATGTCCCAAAAGGAGAGCCCACTGCTTTAGCTGATTTATAAGGTGTGGAGCAGCAGAGAAAGAGAGGAGGCAAGGGCGGGCCCAAGATGTTTTGCCAGAGTAGCTGGAAGGCTGGAGTTGCCTTTTCCCGCCATTCACTAAAAGGGGACACTGGGGAAAGAGATTTTGGTGGGTAAGGATGCAACACTTGTTTTGGATAAGGTAAGTTTGAAATACAATTAGACACTAAAATGGAAATGGAAAATATCAGTTAATACATACTTGGCTATATAATCTAACTGTTCCTGCAGGTCAGGGGAAGGTTTGGACCAGACGGGGAGATTTGGGAGTCCTCTGCATATAGATGGCAGTTAATGCCAGGGACCAGCATAGGTCACAGGGGGTCGGGATCAATAGACCAGAGGCCAGAGATCTAAGCTCTGGGGCCTCTGGCATGTAGAAGGCAGGAAGATGAGGAGGAGCCAGCAAAGGACTGGGAAGGAACGAAAGCTGGAGGAGGCAGAGAACCAAGAGGGAAGCCGTTCCCTCACCTCCTTCCCAAGGTGGAGACTTCCAAGAATGAGCCAAAGCTGCTGGCAGGTCAAATTAGAAGACGACTGAGCTATGCTGCACATGGGAAGGTAAAGGTCATTGGTGACCTTGACATGGGCAGTTTCAGTGGGGACAGTGGGACCCAAATCCAACTGCAGTGGACTCAAGACTGAATGGGAGACCAGGCAGTAGATTTGTTTTCTTAAGATAAAAGAAACAACAGAGAGAGCCAAAGATGTTGATAGGAAAATAGAAATGTTGAAATCAGATAGCCTCTGATTTCAGGGAGGATATTGCTGATGCAAGAACAAGAAGAAATGCTGGGGCTGGGGTGCGGCTGGAGGAAGCTAGAACAACAGGGCACAGCGGTGACTGAGAGGGATTGCTTGAAAGAGATGCCAGTGGAGGTGAAGTTATCACAAGGTCCAAGCTCTGACCATGGGTGTGAGCAGCCAAGGCAGGGTGGACTGTGGGGTCACCTTACAGCCTTGAATTATTCTTTGTTTCATGCTCTGGCACCCTGGCCGGAGTGGGAGGGCTGCGGTGCCCGGATCTCATCATCATCATCACCGGATCCTAACAAAGCGCGTGCACACAGCGCGCCCTCCAGGGATGTTTATTGTACTCTTCTATCTCTATTTCAAATGCTGAGCACAGTTCTCCCATAACAGTGACTCTTCAAGTTTTAGTAAATTCATCCAGACCAGGGAAGAGAATCATCTGGACCAAGGTCACCTTAGTGCAAGGTATTTGTCAGCCTGTCAAGCACAGCCTTTGGCTGATCTGCCCCTGAGTCAGCTGCCTCTCCGTTGCTATCTTGGGGGTTGGTTCAAATTACTCGGCTTGGTTCACCTAAGCCCCTCTCTACTCTCCACATCCTGCTTCCTTCGGAACCCTGTGTGACCTCCCTCTGCCCTCCCTTCCTCCCTCATCCTGCCCCTCAGCTCCCCACTCACTCTTCCCTTTACCTAGCACCCCCCTCTCATCCTTCTCTTCCTCTCTCTTGTTCCTCTTCCTTTCTTTGGTCCTCACCCATGACCCATCTACAGGTTCCAGCCTTAAGCACCAGGGTAGCTGACTCAGGGCTCTTTCTTGTCCTCCTCAAGCTGGCCCCACATTTATATATTTCAGAAGCCTGCTTGTGTTCAGCCGGTGGTCCACTATGACCCCCATTTTCTTTTCCCCTCACTTTCCAGATACCTTGGTACTGCTTTCCTTCTGGTCCTCCTCTTTGAACAAGGGGCGGGCTTCCTTGGCCTGGCCGGAGGAGAAGGCTGTGAGTGCAGGAGCGGACTGAGATGAGGGCAGGGCAGGCTTCTCAGGGGCGGCAGACCTGTCTCTCACAGGCAGGGCTGAAGGTCTTGGCTCTGAGGAGTCAAGAACAAGAATGGAGCTGAGGACACCCAGCACTCTGAAGCAGCACCCACCCCTTTGGGCTACCCCTGGGGTTCTGGAACCCTGTGGATGGTGTGACGTTTTACTGCCTAAGCCTACTACTCTCCACTGTTCTGCCCAATGCTTTCTTGGTGGTGAAACTTTATAGAACAGCACTGGCGGGCATAGAAGGGGCCGCCCAAGGACCAACATTCTCCTCTTTTCATCTGTGCATCCATCCTTCCAACCAACCATCCATTCAATAATTATCACACACCTTATTATAAGACAGGGAAGGGAGGAGGCTGGGCAGGAAACAGGGGGCAAGTCTGTTATCTAGGAAGTTCAAGATATTGTTTAAGAAGCTTAAAAGAATGTCAGTCTATCTTACCCAGGAGGTGTGTACCGCAGGAAGAGAGAAAATAAAATGAACCCAGTCGTCACACAGCATGAAGGGACCAGAGAAGTAAGCAATGCTAGTCTGATCCCCTCGTTTGACAGACAGGCTGAGACCCAGCACCCTTCACAAGCTCTTGTGATTGATGCAGTACAAATTCATTTCCAGGGGATCCCTGGGTGGCTCAGCGGTTTGGCACCTGCCTTTGGCCCAGGGCACGATCCTGGAGACCCGGGATCGAGTCCCACATCGGGCTCCCTGCATGAGGCCTGCTTCTCCCTCTGCCTGTGTCTCTGCCTCTCTCTCTTTCTCTGTGTCATAAATAAATAAATAAATAAATAAATAAATAAATAAATAAATAAATAAATAAATCTTTAAAAAAAATTTCCTTTCCAGATGACATCAAATCGGTAGGATCTCTTGGTCATTCTAGATTTTCCTAATCAATAGATTTCAAAGGTAGCATGTCTTATTATGGAGGCAGGATAGGGGTAGATTAGTCTTCTTTTAATGAAAGAAATGTTAACTGGGTTCTCCTGTTCACAAACTTTGGAGCTCACTGTCCTTGGGTGAACTTGCAAATAAGTTGTCCACCGGAATGGGGGCCACCATCTAGGGCTGCCTGTTGCTGGAAGGAGTGCCTGGAACCAGAGGCTCCAGTAGGGCTCAGCCTGGACCTCAGCTTACCCTGAACCTCAGCCCAGCCCATGCCTTCTGCCAAGGATCCCTCTGCTTGGATCCCAGGAGAAGGATCAGGGGCCAAGATGGAGGAGGGCAAAGGCTCCATTTGCCCAGAAGTAAGGAGCAGGGCAGAGGACACAGATGTCCGGGTGCCAGCTAATTTGGGGGCAAGGACTGCAGGAATGCCACAAGTTTGGGGGAAGCCCTCAGCTTCAGACAATACCACGTGAGCTCCTTGTATCCTTGTATGTGGTAGGCGTGTTATTGGACAATGTTATCCCCAGCTAACGGCTAAAGGGTCTGAGAGGGCTTTAAGAACTTTACTATTTCATATCCCCTCTCCTCACCTCCACCTCAAGAGACATCCTAGAAAGCCTTGTCTGAGCAGCCTGGCCCCTACGCCCAAACCCCCAGGGACCTGGTTCTCAAGCAGCAGCTGGTGATGCAAACAAGGGATTAGTTACAAACTGGGTCTCCTGGCCCAAACCCCCATGCTGGCAGTTGGGGGACACTGTGGGTGCCAGCGTGTGTCACAGCAGACCACCTAAGTTCATCCCACCGCAGCCCAGCCAGAGAGCGGCAGGCGAAGCAGCTGCCGGAGGTCTCTATGCCAGCTCTGCTTCTTGGGCTCAGCTAAGGTCCTGACCCTGGGGCTTTTTGGGAAACAGCCTCCCCCTCACCAACTGACCCACTTGCTAAGCTGTACAGAGTGACCTGCCGGAATGCTGGACTAGGAGCCTGCCCCCTCCTGCCAGTCAGCACAGCAGCTGCGTCAACCCTCATCCCCACGCTCGGGGTGCTCAGTCCAGATCCCCTCACCCAACTTGCCCTGGGCTTAGCCTCCCTCCTCCCCACAGAGTTAGGTCATCAGGCTGCAGAGCCTCCTGCTCCCTTCCGAAGGCTCTCTGCACCTGCTGGCTGCCCGCTCACTTCCAATCCAGTTGGCCCTATTCTCCCAACACCAAAACCCTCTGGGACCAGCTGACCAAGGGGTTCATGGGGTGTGGTTTAATTTCTCACTCCACCTAGTGAGGAACATTCTCCTCTACTTGCTTAAAACAGTGCAGGGGCGGCTGCACAATGTGTCAGAAGCATGGTCTTTGGAGGCATGCAAGGTGCATGCAAATAGGACAGGCTGCCTCCCATGCCAGGGACGGGGTCCAGCCCGCAGTCTCGGTGCCCCCGTCCCTGTGTCACACAGGCACTGTGCTTCTCTCTCAGCTGGGGTATCGTGGAGCTCACGTACTGGTATACGCCCACATGCCTGGCACAGAGCAAGGACCGCTGTCCTCGCAGGTGGCACTGCCGGTGGCCTCGGCTTCCCCATCCAGGACATGAGGGGCTCATACCTACTCCAGGCTTAGTTCTGATCTCATACCCAGTTTAGGAAGCAGGGAGTTGAATAAGCAGCAAGTGGGGGTATGCATAGGGAGTACATACCCAGAGATTTAGGGGTCTTCTCCCGAGGCCCACTCTCCCGAAACAATCTTAAAAGAATGGGGGAGAAAAGAAGCACCATGAGAGGTGGCAAGTAGGAGCCAGTGTGGTGAGGAGCGCTGGGTGGCTCCGGGATGGCACAATGGGCGGGAGGGGGGACCCAGGGAGGGGCTGCGGGTGGGCTCTGTAGAGAAGCTCTTGGCTAAGAGTTCAAAGCTGCAGGAGATGCTGCTCCATCTGCAGAGTGAAGCGCAGGCTGACCGCGGGGAGACCAGACCAGGCCGGGCTGGGGCCAGACACAGATGCCGCAGACCCCTGCCTCCGCCCTGCTCAGGCACCCGTGGCTTCTCCCCGCTGCCCCTTCGGGGTCCCCCCCTCAGCATGCACCATGCTGGTCACCAGTGTGGTCTAACTCAGATCTGGTGGCACTTCCACACCAAAAGGCCTTCAGTGGTGCCTTGCTACTTCAGGATAAAGCTCACGGTCCTGGGTGTCGCACACGGGGCTGTGCGGCCCTGCTAATCGCCCCCGCCTGTGTCACACCAACACCGGTGCTGCCGTGCCAACCCCTTGCGGTTCCAGGAATGCCTCACACTGCTTCCTCCTCATCTTACAGACTCTCCCTCAGCTGTCAGCTCAGGCCTCACCTCCTCCAAGAAGGCTTCCCGGCCTGATTGAGATCATTTCCCAGAATGATGGGTGATGGGCAGCCTTCGATCTTAGCACTTCCCTCCCTAGACGTCGATCCAACGGTTTACTAATAAATCTCTCTCATGAGTTCCTAGGACACAGAGACTGTCTTGTTTGGCTTTGTTTCCACGGCGCCTGGCACACAGCAGGTGCTTAGTAGCACTTAAGTAAACGAATGTAGGGATGGGTGGGTGAACAGCGAAGGGAGGAAAGAAATGCTAATGGAGGCTCCTTCCCATGTGTGTGCTAGCCACCCCCGGTGCCTGGAGAGAAATCCACGTCACAGGAGGGTGGCACATGAGCAGATATTTATTGTGTGACTTACCCGTGCCAGGTACCAAGCTTGGCACCATGGGAGCCACACAGATTTTGAAATATGGCCTCTGCCTGCAGTGCTCCCAGTTGATGGATAGATAGGCAGTTTAAATAAAAGTGTGGTCAGGAGGCCCATGGGCTGGATGCCACATGGACAGCACAGAGGAGGCACCTCCCCCCACCCCACCCCTCACCCCAGATCGCTATCCCCAGGGAGGGCAGGGAAGGCCTTGGTGCATGGACTGGTGGGGATTGAAGAACCACAGGAGCTGAATGGGGCCCTGGGGGAAGGCTGGTGCTGGGGCTGCGGGACGGAGTGGGAGGTACCCCCCGGGGCTCTGGAGGCAGGAAGGCTCCTGCAGGGCAGCACAGAAGGCGTGCAGAGTGGCGAGCTGGGACAGGCCCTGAACGTCAGACCAAGGAAACTCGGCTTTAAGCTGCAGGCCCAGGACGTCATAAAATGTGAATCACATGGAGGAAAGGTCTACAGGGTGCTGCAGGAGAACAGAAGATTAGCACGCAGAGCCCAGGCAGCAAGCAGCCGGGCTAGGAGCTGTAGGGGGGCTCGAGAGGGAGCCGCTGAGAAACAGAGACCAAGGCAGGGGCAAGAGACGGGTGGCAGCCTTCGTATTTTCCTTGTTTACAGAAGACCTGGTGGGGTGTGGCAATCTGTCAGGACCGGAAGCCACAGGAGCAAGAGCCAAAGATGATGCCAAAATTAGAAATGGAAGGGACCTGGTGGCAGGTCATGGGAGGGAGGGAGGCTGGGGAAACGTGAGGTGGCCCATCAGTGTGGCCGTGATGGTGGCACAGACCCCCTCTCTCCCTCTGACGCCAGACCTGCATCGGCCAGGAGGACCCTAGAGATGCCCACCAGGAGGGTGGGATGTGGAGCTCGACTCTAGGGAGACCGAGGGCGGAGGGCGCATGAGGAAGACTCCTATCCCCGCATGCTGCCAGCACAGACGAGACTCCCCCGGAGAGAACAAGGAGCTGGCACACAGGGCCAGGACCAAACCGCAGGAATGGCCACGTGTAAGAGATGGACGCAGGAGAGTGCAGGGGACACTGCCTAGAAGGTCAAGAAGTGGGCTTCAGGGCGCCTGGGGGGCTCAGTGGGTGAGCATCTGCCTTTGGCTCAGGTCATGATCCCAGAGTCCTGGGATCCAGTCCTGCATCGGGCTCCCTGCATGGGGCCTGCTTCTCCCTCTGCCTCTCTCTCTGCCTCTCTCTCTCTCTCTCTCTCTCTCTCTGTGTGTGTGTGTGTGTGTCTCGAATGAATGAATAAATAAAATCTTAAAAAAAAAAAAAAGAATGTTTCAAGTCAGGAGGACAAAGAAGGAGAAGATGACAAGGATGTCACCACTTCACATGATGTGAAGCCTCGAGCAGTGAGATGGGTGTGATGGCCTGGGGTCCTGTCCCTCCAGCCACCAGGGCCACCTCTGAGGGGAGAAAGGAGGAAGGACACGGGGTGCAGAGCAGAGGGCAATGGAGCGCTCTCCTCCAGGAGCAGGCCCACCTCGGCCAGCGCTGGGAAGGAGGGAAGACAGAGGTGAGGGGGTGGGAGAGAAATGGGTGAATTCAGTTCCGCCAGCCCCAAATTGATGTGAGAAGGGATACCTCTCTCCCTTCTCCTGTGTCTCTCTGTCTCTGTCTGTCTCTGTGTCTCACACACGTGCACTGGCTCCATCAGTCTGGACTGACTGGGGATGTTCCAGGGCCTCTGAAGAGCTCCTGTGTGCCACTCAGGAGCCATAAATTCAGATTCATCACGACACAGCAACCCTCCACCCCCCTGGTTCTCAAACAGGTTTGAGGATGAAGACCTCTTTTCAAGCCCAAAACTTTTGTGAGCCATCCCCTCCCACTTCCATACACATACCTGGTAGTACTTGTATTTTTAGTATCTGTTCATTAAGAAAATATGTAATAACAAAGAGCTACTGTGAATGGAGCTCGTGTTTTGTTCATCCCTGGAGACCCAGAGGCCTCAGGAGACGGGTGGACAACGGAGGCCGAGGGGCGTGAGCAGGCGTCGGTGCTGTGACCTCCCTGGGCCAGTGGCTCATGGGTGAGCCAGTCCTCACGTGCCCGGCCCCCCAGAGCTCTGCCCTGGCCCTGTGCAGCGGATCTGGGGGCAGGGGGCAGCGAGAAGGGGACAGGACTGCAGGGCAGTTTTGACTTAGGGTCGCTTACTGTGTGCGGGGGACCCTGAGGCCCGTGAGGACATCCTGGCCTGGAGGCAAGCAGCTGGGAAGGGAGCCAGGTGTGCAGGAGGAGGTCCCAGCAGACACCCCGGCCTTCGGGATGGGTGGGATCACAATGCCCCCCAGCGACTTGTGCATCTTCTCGTCATTGCAGTGCAGGTATTGTCTGGAGATCTGCACCTGGAGCGGAGGTTGGGGGGAAGGTTTTGGATGCTCACATTCCAGGCCCTTCACACAGGGCGGTCCCTTTCATCAGGAGCCACCTGGAGTAACAAGCAGTGCTGGGAAGTGTCTTCTCATTTTTCTTTTCAGCTACACAACCCTGGGACCCTCCCACCCACACCGAAAGCTCATTGTTTCCTTACCCCTCCACAACAGAAGACCTGCCAGGGGGGCCCCCTCATCCCTACTCCCTTTTTGTTATTATTATTTGTTTTTCTCCTCACTTCAGAAAATCCTACAACATCAGAGATGAAAGAGATCTTCAAAAACATCTAGTCTAATATCTTCTTTTTATAGACGTGCAGACTAGGCCTAGAGGGGACCATGACTGGCCCAGGGTCACACAGCCAGTGAGCGGCAGAGTGGAAGCCAGGGCATGAGCAACTCTGGAACATGGAGACCAGAGAAGGCCTAGGGACCACCAAGTGTAGGACTGGAGGGCACACAGCCTGTGCTCAGCACCCCTGGGGCAGCCAGCCAAGCTCCCAGGCCAGGTACAAAGGCTTTGGATGCTGTGGGGAAGATGCCCCTCCCAGTGCCACCCCTGCCCTTGAAGGCAGCCCCTCGCACACCTCCAGAGAAGCTCAGGGCTCAGGGACCAGGGTTGGGTGGTAAAGAATGAAAATAAAGACAGGACAGACAGGCAAAACTCCGAGCAGCCAAACCACCTTACCTCCTGGGCACCGGGTCTCAGCCCCTGCGGACCCTGACTGCTCCCAGGTGGGTCCAGGCCCTTCTCCTTGGCTCCGCCGGCCTCAGGGGTGGTGGGGATGCTCTGGATGGGAGGCATCGGCCTGGGCAGTCTCAGGAGCCTCTGTGAGGTGGCCCGGGGGATGGCACTCCTCAGAGGAACTCCTTTGGGAGCTCCCACAGGATCCAGGGAGACTGGGAGGGGTGGGGCATAAGTTAGTCCCAGGAGCACGGGGAGTGAGGGAATCCAGGTACTGGCAACAGGGCCATATGTTCCAGGGATGCCTGGGATTGTGAGGGGAGGAGGAGATCACCCCAGCCCCACCCCCACCTCTAGGCTGAGCAAGCCGACACTGCTGAGGGTCTGTTCCCATTTCTATAAAATTTGGTAAAAAGAGCCAATCAAAGTCATCTATTTAAAATTCAGAGGCAGGCTGGACAGGAAGGGAAGCACGCCAGTACTAGACGAGGACTGAGGCCAGTGGGCTCCGGGCCGGCCTAGTGGCTGGGGGAGCTGGGCAAGTCTCTGAAGTCCCATTTGCTCTTCTGTGAAATGAAAGGAGTGACGTCAAGGGGTTATCCAAAGATTCAACGACTTGCGTACAACACCACGAAAGGACCTGGCACATGGCGGGTGCCCATAAATGACTTCGGTGCCCCCGTCCTTTTCAGCTGATGATGTAGGGGTGCTGCTGTTTTGACACAGGGGACACCCTGACCTAATCTAAAAGCAGACCATTACACTCTCAGCTCCTTTACGAGTAACTTATGTGCCCAACAGGCATCCTCTCTGCCCCTCGCCGCACCCCATCGGGAGCAGCCGCATGTCCCTGCCGTCCCTATGGTGGTGAAAAAAAACAAATGAGTGTGTAACTTTCAAAGGCCATTTCGTTCCAACTACATCAAAGCAGCTGCATCAAAACAACCAAGTCAAAATAGCTTCTCTGGCTCCCCTGCCCAGCCTGGCTCTGCTTTGCCCTGTCATCAGTTCTGTGAGCGTGTTGAAGGGAGAGATGTAAGGACGGGGTCACAAGCTGGGTGGAGACGGTACCCACCTTGGACCCCCTCTGGGTGGTGGCATAGAGAGGCCAACATAGCCTCAGTCCAGGGTGGAGAGGACAGCCCAGGCCTGCTCAGGGGACCAGTGGGCACTGTGCCACCACACTTGCTGAGGGACCTGATAAATCAAGACCACTTCCCATCTGTACATTGCATAGAACAACCCCTGTTCTTTTTCTCCTATGCTAGAACTTGGTGAAAAAAAGAGATGACAGGTCTAGAAAAAGACTTCAGACCTCTCAAGGAGGGAGTCACTGGCCTGGCAATTCCAGAAGTTGAGCCACCTGGAAATTCTAAGCACTCTGACCACCCCCCCACCTGCTGCCTCCATAATGTCCAGCCCCAGGGGGACTCCTAACAGGGGCTCCCTTGCATTTTCCTGGGCACCGTCATGCCCCAGGGAGACCTCAAGGGAAGCAGGGCTGGCCAGGTACAACCCCAAGTCTGACAGCGGCAACCACCTGCCCCTCAACAGGATGTCCCCCTTCTTCCTAAGACTTCAAGTCTTCTTATTCCTTGTTGCTCAAGCATTCACTGAGCTAAGAAAAGACCCAGTGACACGATTTGTCCAGGAGAAGAGGAGAGAGAAAAGAAAATGAAAATTTATTAGGTTCTACCCACAACGCCAGGTGCTGAGAATTCTGTGCACGATTTGTCACTGAACTCTGTCACACGGCATATTACTATCGCCATCACACTGCAGGAAAACCGAGGTTGAAGGGGTGACTTGCCCAAAGTCCCAGAGCCAGCCAGTGTCAGGACTGAGATTTGAACCTGGCCCGTTTTCCTGGTTTGTCCACTACTGGAATATAAAGTTCCCACTGCTTAATTCTTTGCTCATCTCCTCAACAAACGTTTCTGGAGAATCTCCCTTGCCAGGCAACTCTCTCCGTGCCCGCCCTCTTAGAGAATACCGCCAAGTCCAAAATTCAGATGTGGAACAAATAATCACACAAGTGAATACACAGATGCAAACCGTGAAAAGAGCTGAGACGCAAAACTGGAGGGCATTAGTAGAGAGTGTCACTGGGACGGAGGCAGACTGGGGAGGCAAGAAGGCCCCTCTGAGGAAGGCTTCTGAGCTGGGCAGGAAGGATGGGCGAGCAATGGAGGGAGGTGAGGAGGTAGCCTGTCAGAGCCTGGGGCTGGAGGGAGCCCACCTGCTCCAGAATGGGGGGGGGGGGCAGTGTATCTGATGAGCAGAGAGCAGGGGTGAGTGTGGTGTAGACAAAGGGTGAGGACAGACAGCCTCGTGCACAGGGGACTGTTTAGGAGCTTACTGTAAGCACATCCCCAAACCATGGGGTGGTTCTAGGCATCACTGGTGGGAGTGGGAGGAACTACATGATCAGGTCGGCACTTTAGAAAGATCCTTCTGGAGAGAAGATTTGCAGGAGGAGAAGGAGGCAAGGGGGAATGGGGAGCTTCATTGGGAGGCCACTGCAGAGCCCAGGTGGAAGGTGGCCTTCCCAGGAGGGCAGCTCGCTGGGTGCGCCCTGACCAGCTTGGGAGAGAACCCAGCTGCCAGCAGAGACCTACCGATCCTCACAGCCAGGTAGCCTGGGGTCCCTGGCCTCAGGGTGAGTGGGAGATGGGTACACTGGGCCCAGGGCTCACCTCGGGAGGATGTTGCCAAGCCCTCTGAGAGCCTCCTTTTCTTGAGCTTGTCCTTGATCTGGGTGGTGTCCCGGGCCACACTGTTGGCCTCAGACTCCAGAGAGGAGAAGGGTGCTGGGGGGCTGGACCCCAGGGACAAGGTGGCCAGGCTCCTGGGGTGGCCATTCCTGGCCTGCCAGCTCTTCAGGGGGGCATCCAGCTTGAGGCTGCTGGGGTCCCTGCGTCCACTCAAGAGGTGCAGCGGCTTCTCCAGCGGGACGCTCAGAGTTGGCTGGAGGGAGCCTGAGGGAGACAGAGGCAAGAGTAGCTAGGCACACAGCACCCACGGCAGCACGGGGCACCAGCCAACTCTTCGGTGCTGCTCCCTTAGAACCATCCGGCCTTGCCCCATGAATCCTGATCACTTGGCGTCACTATTGCTCCTTGGCTCAATTCATTCATTCAACAGCCTCTGTGAAGCCTAACCTTAACAAGACCTGTGTCATGAGCTACTCGAGGGAAGAAAGGGGAGTCAACATGCAGCCCTATTACAGCACAGACATGAGGCCATAAATACTTAGGGAAGACCTTCTGCTCAGGGACCACCATCCAGCAGCAAGTTCCAGGACCCCAACCAATTCATTCAATATACCCCACAATAGGGACGCCTGAGTGGCTCATTTTATGAGCCTCTGCCTTCATCTCAAGGTGTGATCCTGGGATCCGAGATCAAGTCCCACATCGGGCTCCCTGCAAGGAGCTTGCTTCTCCCTCTGCCTGTGTCTCTGCCTCTCTCTCTGTGTCTCTTATGAATAAATAAAATCTTTAAAATATATAAATATATACCCAACAATACCAAATGCAGATTGAAAAGAGTTCAGGTGACTCAGAACAAAGCATGCTTCCACGCAGACACTGGCTTATCCAAGTGCTCATTCAACAAACACTCAGTGAGAGCCTCTCGTGGGTGCCAAGCACTGTCCAGGCAGTGGAGGTCCAGAGATGGGGGAGACGCAGTCCTTACCACTAAAGGACTTTCAATCTATTCGAGAAATAAGATTTGTCCCTAAATGGGTTCATTACAAGGTAAAAGGTGAGATGTGCCGTAAAAGTGATCTCAGTAAAATGCTTTATGCATGTAGAGAAGGAAGAAAAGGATCTAGAAAACCTTCATGAAGTAGTGATGTTTGAACTAGTCCTTGAAGGAGCCCTGACCATGGGAGAGCCGGGGAAAGCAAACCAGGAGACCAGCTTTTAGAGTTTCTACCACACACAGAAAGCATTTTTTGGAGTCTCTTCTCATAAGCCGTGACCCCTGCAGAAAGAGGTCACAGATCCTGGACAGCACCAGACCCAGCAAGAGGTGACCTTGGTGCCACCCCAGGCCTGTAGCCTGAAGGAGGGCCAGCCGCTAGAGTAATCATGTTCTCCATTGCAAACCCTCGAACCAGGGCTCGGCAGGGAAGGGGGTCTGCAGCTGGAAGTAGAGCAGAAAGAGGCCGGGAATCTGGATGGCTGTCCTGAACACCACCACGCCAGCGGCTGTCCCCTGCCCGGCGGCCTCTTCCTCGCCTTCCGCCCTGGATGCTGCCTGCCTGCCCAGACCCCCAGGTGAGGGGCAGCAGGCCCTGCCCTCCCGGGGCTCTCCCTGTGTTCTGCGGACAGTGAGGGGTGTGCTGGGATCCCCACATCTTGTTCCTGTAGGTCCCCCTCTAGCATCTCCATCCCCTGAGCCACAAAATTGAAAGGACCCACCTAGAATTGAGGGGCATTTAGAGCAGACACTACTGTAAATATAAGCTCTGCCTATAGCTGGGGGGCCCAGCCAGGCATCTAGGCCATCGCACGTCCTCTCTCCAGGCGGAGGCCTAGGCTCTGCTCTCCGCTCCCCAGCCCTGATGGGGCAGCTGCCCGTGGAACCCGGAGAGGCCACTCGGGGCATCGAAGGCCACATGGTGGGATTGCATCAGCAGGCCTCGTCCCCCAACCTCACCTTCTCCATAAGCCTGCAGCCTGGAGTCGCTGCGTCCAGCCGGGGGCGCGCGGGGCCCAGCGCTGGTTCGAGGGACACTCCCACAGTACTGTGCCACCGGAGCCGGAACTTTGGCTGGGGACAGAACACAGGAAGAGCAGCACCTGAGATCCGGACGGGCAACAGACTGCCCCAGCACCCTCCCCCATGGGGGGCTCTGTGGCCCATACCCCAAGCAAGAGCCTGGCCCAAGGTGGGGACCTCGCACCCTGCACCCAGCTGGCCAGGGTGCCATGATCCCACCAAAGCCCACCACCTCGCTCTGCCCAGCCTTCTTGGCCTGGCTCCCCCTTTCCACACCTGCCGGCCTTCTCTGTCCAGCTGTGCTCCAGCCCCGACCCCTACCCGGCCACTCCACACCTTCACAGGCCCCTTCACGGGCTCCCTCCCCCACACTCCCCTGCCCCACCTCCCCTGCACATCTCCCTCTAGCTGCTCACATGGGCCTCTCCCTGCCATGCCTTTAATTGTCACCTTCATGCAGTAACCCCCAATCTATGGCTTCGACCCTGACCTCTCCCCACGGTGGCTGGTGGCCAAGCAGAGCATTTAATTACCATCCCCAACAACCCTCTCCTGAGAGTCCTCCCGCCCCTCATCAGCGTGTCCTGCACTGATCCTTTATCTCCTCCAAAACCTCCCCGGCTCAGCAAATTGATTCGGTCGATCCCTACTGCGGATATGTATCAAACGCTGCCTGTCAGGGGCTCTGCGCCCCAGTCCCCAGTGATACCGTTCTGGGCAAGGCCTGAAGGCCGGTGGGGGAGACGATGAGGAATAGGCAGTGACAGTGTGGGGCTCGGAACCCAGCGGTGGGGCCCCGAGCTGAGGGTCAGGAAGTGGGGAGGAGGCCTCGGCTAAGCAGTCACTACTTTGAGAAGCCTTGCCTCTCCTCCGTGTCCCCACTGCAGCCCAGGCGTGCTCCACCTTACCCACCCCACCCTGCCACACCCTGGCACAGGAACCCCGTCCTAGTCTTCTTTGCAGGACCTGCTCAGGAGGCACTTAAATGTTAGCAAGCTGAATCGTTGGCCCTACACCCCCTGGCTCCCCATCTGAGGTACATCTCAGGACCACCAGCTGGAGAAGCCCCCACCAAGGTGCAACCCAGCACACCCACTCCCGGGTGGAAGGTCCCTAGACCAGGAGTCAGTCCCTTGCTCTTTCTGTCAGCTGTGGGACCTTGAGGAAATAAGCTAGCCTCTCTGAGTCTCAGTCCCCAGATCAGTGAAGCAAAGGAGTTGGACAGGATTAGGGGTTCATACGGTCACACCTTCATTCTATTTCTAGATTTCCAGGTTTTTCTTAAGCTTTCAGCACTTCCCTACAAGAATCTAATGTCCAGCAGGATCTGATGTGGCACTAAATTATTAAAATTGTTCTTACATTAACATATCAAAGCCCCAGGGTGCTCTGCCCCTAGGTAATGACCTGTTTCCTGAACGACTCTGTCATGGCAGGGTCCTCTACCTCCCTCCCAAGTCATCCCAGAGCCTTGGCTCCAACCTCTCCAGGGAAAAGCAGCTCCCCACCTCACTAGCACCCCTTCCATCTGTGGCAGGACCTGTGGATCTCCTCACTCTCCAGAGGACACTGAGGTTCATGTAGCCAGCTCCCAGAGGCAGAGCATCAGACCTGGAACCCCACCTCCCGACACAGAGCTAGCCACGCTGTTCCCATCCTCCTGCCCTGTCAGCCGAAGAGACAGAGACACCCAGCCGTCCCTGAGAGCCCAGCCTCATGTCCTCTGACCACAAAACAAGCCAGCTCCTCAGCCAGCCCACCAACACAGACAATGGAGGCACAGCTCAGCCTCTAGTGAATTTCTAGAACACTCTGAGCCTTTCCCTGGGGCCAGGAAGCCCCCAGACAACAAGCTGAGCATGGACGGCCAGCGTCAGCCAGCAGAGAGCTGGGCCGGGGGGAAAGGCATGGCCACCTGCCTGCTACGTCTCCCAGGCAGAGTACAGCCCCTTACCTGGAGGGACAGCATCGCGGCTGCCCATGCCCTGGGTGGAGAAGCTGCCAGGAGGTTGTCCGGAGGCAGGTGCTACTTCCTGGGCTGTAAACACAGTCCTCGGGCGTCCAGAAGGCTGCAGCCCGAAACATCCAGGGCCTACAGTAGGGAGCGGCAGAGCGAAGTCTGCACAGATAACACACTTTTTAAATGACTTTGTAGGAAGCCCATCAGGAGCCGAAGTACTCTCCCAGTGAGAAAATTTGCTGCTGGACCAAAGGACATCTCTTTTCTGACGTTCTGACTCTCTGAGACACTTGAAACTTTCCAAGTGCCAAGGCCGCATGACCGTGAGCAGGGCTGTTTTACGAAGAGTGTCACTGAAAGTCGCTAAGCTGGCTAAACTTGTGGCTTTGACAAGGACACCTTAGGGTCTCTGGGGAAGGTGGAATCTATCAAGGCGGAATCTGATGTCTTCTTTCTCTATTAGTTTCTATTTTCTTCAAACACCTGTTTTCTGGGGATCCCTGGGTGGCTCAGTGGTTTGGTGTCTCCCTTCGGCCCGGGGTGTGGTCCGGGGGTCCCAGGATCAGGTCCCACATCGGGCTTCCTGCGTGGAGCCTGCTTCTCCCTCTGCCTGTGTTGTGTCTCTCATGAATTAAAAAAAACAAAAACAAAACCAAAAACCTGTTTTCTCTGCTGCTGCCCCGGAAGCTCGTAACACATGTAGAGCTCCGTGACTCCGCTTACCGCTCAGGATGTGGCAGGGTCTCCCCAGAAAGCAGCTCCCTGGTTTCTCTCAGGACGTGCCAGCCTCTATCTGCACGAAGTTCATGGCCCACCTGTCTCACCAAGCCATACACCTCTGACCCTGTCAGCGAGTCACCGCATCGCCCTGTGGCCAACTGCTTGACCAGTTCAAGCCTCTTTCTGGTCTCCCTTAATCCCCTGGGGTCAATCATCAGCTCTCACTCCGGACCTGACTTCATTCTCTTTCCATGTGACAAGGGTCTCACCATGTGACTTCACCCAATTTAATAGTCTTTGCTGAGATAAGGGTGACCTGTTTTCACCTCGACAGGTAGGGAGGTGGATGGCCAGAGTGGATCAGTGACAAAATCAGGGGTAAAGGCCACATCTCCCAATCTCTACTCTGGAGCAGCTCCCTCGAGGTATCATCTGGGGACAGGGTAGGATGCAGTCAGTGCCAACTTCCTTTTGCTGAGCAGCAAATCCCAACTCAGAAACTGAGAAAACCTCCTTCCGTCTGGAAGCCAGCCTGCCACCGTCCCCACCCTGGCCCCAGAAGGCAGAGCAGCTCCTAGCAACACTTCTGGCCCCAACAGAGGTTCCAGCTCAGCCTTTGCCTGGTCTCTCTGCTTACGTCCTCAAGCCCTCAGGTTCCCTGTCCAAGGAGAATTTTCCTCGCAGCTCCCTGTCTGCTGACTACTAGGATAAGTATTTGGCCACAAGGGAATGTCCCTGAGACCCAGCACTTCTCCCAAGCAGGTGGTGGAAGAGGTCTCAACAACCCGCCCCTCGTCCCAGTGGGCTGGCAAAGAGACTCAAGAGATTGGCAAGCAGCTGCTTCCGGCAAAGCCCAGCAGGAATGTTCCAGGCGGGGACAGGCCATCCACAGCTGAATTAAAGCAAAACAAGCCAGAGCCCAGGCATTGCAGACAGTGAAACCTGCCATTTCTAACCAGAGCATTGGCTTTCTATGTGAATTATATGCAGAAAAGCGAGATTTAGCTACAGCCCTTGTTCTCAGCCTTGGCTGCGGATCACAGCCACCCGGGAACAAATAGAAAGGACGACAGATTCCAAGGCCCCACCTCTGGCCTCTACTGAATTAGAGTCTTCTAGGGACCAGGTCATGAGAATCTGTTCGGTTACTTTTTCTTGACTTCTGAGTGATTTTGATGTTCAAACAGGATTGAGAACCACTGGGCTACAGTTCGCATTCACTTCCGACTGAGATCTCAGCCCTGCTTCTCACCTTATGCTGTCAAAGTGGTTATTACTGCCTCAGTTTCCCCAAAGTGATCACTCTCTAGGAGACTAAAGAGAAAATTTGGAGCTACCTGAGAGTACAGATGGCATATGTCTCAGTGGCCAGCGCTACTGCTAAGGGCCTTCTGAACAAGACAGCCCCCTCCCCACTTGCCACAACCTCCTCAGCAGGCACAATGGCCACTGGGCCAGAAGCTGATATTACTCCATGCCCTGGGGACACCTGCAGCACAGAGAAGAGACCTGCAGCCACGTCATAGCCTGCCAGGGCAACCCAGCCACCAGACCCCCTCTCAGGCCTGCTCCTGACCGTGTCAACAATGTGTGACCTCTAGACCCCCAAGGTCTGTGTGCAGGATCTCCCAGGCACCTGCCCAAGGGGAAGTGGCCACAGCTGCATGTGGCTAATGACCATGTCTTATGTCTTATGTGAAAACAATGGGTAGCACCTCCCCAGGAAAGTCACAGAGGCCTACAACCTGGTAGGAGCTTAAAAATTCATGTACAAACTATAAAAACCAAGATCAGAAATCCCAGCCCAAATGTGGATAAAACTTTGGGCCTTAGCATCAAGTGTACTTAGCACCTGATCCCCCAAGACACAATTCACTGAACCCCCACTTGCACCTGGCACTGTTCTGTTCTGGGCACCAAGGAATGACTGTTCTCTATTGGAACAGCCAACCCCTGACCTACAGGATGACTAGCCAGTGGGTTCTGGGGACCAAAATTCTGTCCTTACTCCCTGAGGCTCTGGATTGCCCAAGAGAGCTGGCTCCTCCACCCTTGGCCTCCCAGTTTAGGGAATGGAGTGGGCCAAGGTAACTGACCATTGTCTGCTCCTTCCACTAGAGCTATAGCTACACAGGTTCCATGGTGATTGGCACCACAGGAATGAAGAGAGGCCACAGAGGGGACTCAGGTTTCAAGTGGAAAGGAAACAAAGCTAGGATTGGCCCTGTAAAGAATGTCAGGCCCAGCGACAAGATCCCAATCACGCTTGTACCTGCAGAGAGGCCCAGGAGAGAATGGGGGCCCAGTCCTGAGATGCAGCCCTAGCTGCCCACCCACCTCGGGGCTGCCACAGGTGCAACTTCCCTCGTGTGGCTGTGACACTACCCACTCCTCCTTTTAGAGACCTCTGAGAGGCATGGGTTCCAAGAAGTCAGAGTTCTTACCTCCTTGAACATACTGGGGCGGGGGGGAACAGTGGTGACATGTCAAGATGGGTAGAGAAGGGGAATAGGGCAAAGATGGCAGAGTGAACAAACTTCGATTTTGAACCCAAAAATATCCCCCACTGAAACATTCTCTTCTAAACAGAGGCCTCAGATGGGCAGCCTTCCCACCCTACACCCCGAGCCCAGAATGCTCCTAAATACCACCCCTCCACCCCCAGGACACCTAGATCTTTAGCCTTGAGGTAAAACACAGCTGGGTTTGAACCCTGCTCTGCCCCTCTCATATTAACAAGAAATTTCTTTATTTCCTTTGAGCTTTGGTTTCTTCATTTAAAAAAATGTCCTACCAAAGGGTTTGGTCAGGATTAAGTGAAGTCACGTGCAAAAAAATTCAGCACCATTGCTGCTAGACAGTCAATAAGATCAGGTGTAAACTCTTCCTCTCCCTTCCTCTGCCCATGCACCATCTTTAAAGTTATGATGGGCCAGCCCTCCGTCCCTGCAAGACAGATCCAGGTGACACGGGTGCCCCTCACGTGGAGGAGACAGACAGGTCCGTAGGGTCAGAGGCTCAGACTAGCTAGGCCGGGCCCTCCCGCGGTTCTCACCTGGGATTTGCTGTGCTGGGAAGCAACACCTGCCGTGACACTGGCTGGAGCACAGTGGGTCCTGGGCGGGGACAGGCACACGGGAGGGCAGCGGTGCTGTCTGACTAGGCACCTGGAGACCCCCCACAGGAAAGCAGCATCCTCCCCGGGCCTGGAAAGAAGCAGGGTCTAGATGAGGAGGGAAGTGAGGAAGGCCTCGCAGGCTGAGAAAACTGTCTGAGTAGAGGCGTGGAGGAACAAACAGGCTGTGAGTTTGGGGCGTGGCAGGAGGACCCGAGCCTGGGAAGGTGGAGAGCCAGTGTGGGGAGACCCATAGTGCTCTTCAGAGTCTGCACTTGCTCTGCAGGCGAGGGGAACTCTAAAGACTTTTCAAGGAGAAGAATGACATTATCTGACTTCTGGGACTGGGAGTCCAGGAGCCATCTCCTCCAAAACTGGGAGACTGAACCCCACGCCCACCAGAATCCCTGGGAGAGGTGCCCAAGGACCCCCACTCAGGCTCCCCACTCAGGGCTGGCAGGAAGGCAGCTCACAGATGACATGCCCCCCCCCACCATTAATGCCCCTTCCCGGGCCCCTTCACCAGCTCTGGCGCTACACCCACTGGTTGCAGATGCCACCTCCCTGCTGTAATGGGATCAGGTGGGGTCGATCCTCCTGTAACCCTCTGTGCTCCAGACAGCAGGGGGTGCATCAGCTAGCAGGCCCACAGGACTGTAGAGAAACACAAAGCGACGAACACAGTGCCTGGCGCATAGTAAGACCTCCATAACCGGTTGCAGCATGCATGCATGAAGAAATCAAAACTATAGCACATCTTCACAGACAGCTTTCTTGAGAAGAAACAGGGAAGGGAACTAACATTTCTTAGTTCCGTGCTGGTTTGCACCAGGCGTAGGGCCGGGTACTGCCACAGATGGTTCTAGTTAGCTTTTGAAATAGCGCAACATGGCAGATGTTATTGTCTTCATTTTATACATGATAAGACCGAGGCTCAGAGAGGGTAAGTAGCTGGATGGAGACCTAGAACTAATCAGTGGAGACATGAGAGGACAGTGTGCGCTCAGGAGTTAACAGCCCTGCACTAATTCCATCGCCTACTAGCTGCGTGACTTCACACGTTACAACACATTACTGAACCTCTCTGGCCTTCAATTTAACTGCAAAAGGGAAATAATAACACCTTTCTCACAATATTACTGAGAGTATTCAATAAAATATGAAAAGCATTTCAAGTTGTCTAGCCCCGAAGCAAGAATTCAGGGGTAATATTGTGGTAGCATGGAGGTGCCACCTGACGGATGTCCTTCATTGCATAAGTTTTCGGGGACGAGCACGCGTCCGTGGACAGGCTGGGGCAGGACACCTGGAAGAGCAGCCCAAGTATTACCTTGCTGGGAAATGCTCCAAGAGATCCCTTCTTACCAGAACAGAGTCTGTTAAGGAGGAAGTCAGTGCCTGCGTTTTAATGACTTTCCGGGATAGGGTGGATCTCATGGCCAAGAGCCCAAAGCAGAACTTCTCAACCATTTTTATTCCCAACACAGCTGAAGAATGAAGCCTTCCATTTGCAATAATTCAGTGTGTGTGTTGGGGGGGGAGGGAGGTGGGTACAGAGAGAGGAAGGAAAGAGCTGCATATATGTCTAGGGCCGTGAATTCTGATATAAGGATCATTGGTCTAGAAGACATGGGAAGGCCCATGGTTGAGAAAAAATTTTATGTAGGCTCTGTTTGGAAGACTATGGCAGTAGGTGACAAGCACAGCCGCCCTGTGGGATTGTTCAGGTTGGGCACTGCACAAGGCATCATAATTAAGGGGGCATGATTCACACTGTAGACACTACGGATTTGCTACATTTAGTGCCTTTCTCTGATGAAGAGAAGTAAAGTGCCTTGATCATGAGATGTCTTTTTCTAATCCACACAAAGGCACTGGATGAGTAAGTGGTGTCCCTAGGGGAAAGGATATATAACATATCCACAAATTTACAAAATTCAAAATCTGAGTCTGTCCCACTTTTGTGTATCATCTTGATGCAAATATAAATTAGAGATCAGATCATGTGCTAGATCAGATCAACGAAGCTTCACATTGTGGGGCAAGAGGTGCCTTCCTCTATTTCTCTGGTCACTGAATTTTGAGCTGTAAGAGACCCTGAAGATCAGCTAGTGTCCCGGCTGGTAAATGAGGGGTTAATGTGGGGCCTGAAGTTGCTACAGGGCAGTCACAGCCAAAGCCTACCCTGAGGGGCCACACCCCTGCAGGCATCACACTGGCCACCAGCTGGCAAGGTCCTCAGCTTCCTCCTCCACCCTCCCACCAAGGCCTCCCCTAAGTGGGCACCTCAGCACTGCTCAGTGCATTGCCTCAGACGGCAGTGCCTGGTCAGGCCATGACAACGCTTCCTGAGGACCGTTTCCTGGGGCTGGGTGCCATGTGTCAAGCCTGCCTGAAACACAGCCACTGGCTGCCACTCGGAAGCCTTCTGCCCATCCTCCCTGACATTTCCACCATTGAGGTCTGAGTGGTCCAAGGGTTTGATCCTAGTCCTGGAGTCTGACGCAAAGTCGCCCAGTCCACTGCCCCAGGAAGGCTTTCTGCTTGGCTTCTCCGCTCGGGGACCCCTGCCCAGCAGCTGGAGCTCCACTCCGTGAGCACTTACAGGTATGAGAGGACCTGAAGGGCTGAGAAGAATTAAACATCTCTTCCAATCAGCATCTCAGCAAACTTGGGGTGGCCCTGCCTAGTGTCTAAATGACTGTCCTGTACCAGGAAATGGCTCTTCACAAAAGTCTCCCTGTTAGAAGCTCAGCAGACTTCGGACCACTAGCTCTGTCCTTTCCTAGTGGCCCCAGGAGAAAGCTGACCCTGCTTGACCAAACGCTAGAACCTTCCAGGTGCCTCTCCAGGACATATGCCAGGTTTTGCCTGGAAAACTGAAAGGGCTTCTGTGGAGGGCCATTTCTTCTGTCCTTATTTTCCTGAAAGGGAAATCCAAGGCCCAAGAAATGACACAAGGAGGGCCCAAATCCATAGGTTTTGAAGTACAAACACAGTGAAAATCTCAGACCTGCAGACAGCTGCTCAGAAGTCTGGGACTGCTGCTCCAAGATCGATGGCAGAGAAATGACATGGATGAATGATTGTCCCCTCAGAAGGAGAATGGAGGCAAAGGGACAGAGGGGTCTACAGGACAGAGAGGAAAACAGAGATTGGGAAGCAGCACAATGAGGATGCTGAGCAAGGAGACCAGGGGCAGGTCCAAAAAGGAGGGAAGCCAGGAGGAAGAAAGACAAAGAAGGCCCCGACCCACTGCTGATCAGGAAAATGCAAATGAGTTAGGATGCTTCCAGTCCGCAAAGATTGACCAAAAAATGATGACATCCGGTGCTGCTGTGACGCAGCGCAGCCAGGCTCTGATGCAGGGCTGGCGACTGGGACAGGGGCACAGCCTCGGGGGAAAGCCGTCTGGTTCATCTAATAAAGTTAGAGACATGCAAGCCCTATGCCCAGCAAGACGGCCCCCGGGCATCTACCCTAGAGAAAACCTTGCATGTTGTGAACCAACACAGAAGTATGAGAATGTTCCAAGCAGCTCTGATGGCAATGGCCCAAATCTGGAAATAATCCCAATGCCCAACAGGAACCTGGAGAAAAAGGTTATGGGTATTGATGCCGTGGAATATTCCACGGCAATGAAAATGAGAAAAACTACTCAACCCCACTCCGCTCAGCGCCATGGTGACTCCCCAGAGCAGTGTTTATTGAAAGAAGCCGGGCACGGAAGACTCCAGAGGGTACCATTCTGTTTGTATGGAGTTCAAAGGAAGACAAAATTCAACAGCTTAGATATGCATGCAGAGATGGTAAGACTTCGTGGGAAAGCCAGAGGACGTGGGGAGTGTGGTCAGCCCTGGGGGGCAGGGAGGTGGCTGTGACGGGGAGGGGCCTGTGGGGGAGCCTTCAGGAGGCTGCCCTGGGGGGCGTCTCTTTCTTGCCCTGGGCGGTGGTGGCTACACATTGACTTTATAATCCTACTTGACACAGTTGGTGAGTTTTATACATTTTTCTGGCTGCCAAGAGGTTGAGTATAAAACAATAAACTTCTAAGCATCCACGCCAGTGAGCAGAGCCAGGTACCTGTGAGGTGGCCCCAGTAGGTCCCTCCCGAGCTCAGCCTGACACCTCCCCATCACTTGCTCCCATGACATTCCTCCTTCTTCTAGACTCCTAGGCCAAGGCTACAGGGCCGAGGTGGGCAGCCTGGGGTTAGAGGGGACCCGCCTGGCTACACCCCTGCACCCTCTGCCTGGGTGACCCTCTGCAGCGATGCATCCACAAAGCTCAGGCCCTACAGCCCCTCCCAGGGCTCTGGAGGTAACACTAGCCCTTTGAGGTCCCCAGCCAATGTGAGTCCTTGTCCTGGAGACGTGGTTCACAAAACCCTTGTTTCTGGAGCCCAGAGTCTGCTCTGGAAAGGAACACCATCATCTCCCCTGTAGTAATAATGGCATCAACAAAAGTAACTTCCGTTTAGCACAGGGGCCAACACTCTCCCCTCTCTCTCCTTACCACCTCCACCCTTCACAGGCAGCCCCAAGGGACGCATCACTTAACCCCCACTTTATAGGCAAGGAAACTGAGGCTCAGAATGAAAAAACCCTAAGTCCACACAGCCAGTAAGAGGCGGAGCCAGAATTCAAACCCAGCCGCAGAAGCACAGGTAGTGTGAACACCCAGGCCTGGGCAGCAGGAAGAGTTGGCTTTGAATCCTGCTTTTTCCAGCCGGCCCACAGCCTGTGCCCCTAACACAGAGCCTTCCTCATCCCTCCGACACCTTCACCCTCAGCATCCCAGGGAGTGGAGCTGGCCCCCACTCAGGGAGCTCTGCCAGAGGTCATGGCCAGGAGGAGAGCACAGCCCCCTTCCTTGGCTCGCAGGCTCAGAGAACCGCAGGCTCCAGAGAGAGGAAGGGCCTGCCCACGCCCCACAGCCTCCATCCCTGGGTGCCCTTTGTCCTTGCTCTAGATCTGTCCTCCAAGGACTCCAGGCAGGCTGACCCTCCGCCCACTCCCTTTGCCCTGCACACCCCCTTACCTCTCTGTCCAGAGGCCAACCCCTGTCACTGGAGGAATCCAGGCTCTGCAATCTCTCTGTGGACAATGTGGCCCATGGGCCCAAGGGGGCAAGGACGACGTGGCCCCACACCTGGCCAGCCCCAGGCTGTTGGAGAGCCCCTGGTCCTGCTGCTGGCGTGCTCCTGGCCTCTGCCAGGCTCTCCTTGAATAAACAAGGCTGCATAGCAACCGCTGCCCTGAAGGAGCCCGTAGCTCCTGCATGAAGGAGAGGGAGCCAGGAGACATTTCCCCTTGGCCTCATTTCCTCTGGGGCCCCGCCAGGCACTGGGCACTCCCAAGTGGTCGACCTGTCCTGTGGGGCTGCCGGTGAGAGTCACCTGGGCCCTACTGCTCAGTGACCACGGCAAGGGAGTGCACGGCAGGCTTGCGGCAGGAATGCCCCGGACAGTGAGCCCCTGGATTTGCTGCTGGGGCCCGTGGGCCCAATTCTGGGTAGTTCTCGAGCTATGTCTAGATGCAGAAGGGCAGGTAGTGTGAGCGCCCAGGCCTCGGCAATCGGCAGAACTACCTTTGAATCCTGGTCCTGCTTTTTCCAGCTCTGTGTCCTCTGGCCAGTCTTTAACCTTTCTCAGCTTCTGTTTCCTCATCTATAAAATGGGGATAACAAGACTGACTTGGTAGGTGAGCTGTAAGGATTAAGCAGAGCATGTAACAGGCTTGTGATTTTGTCCAGCCCACCATACACCCCGCATCCATTAGTGCCCGTCACCAGCACGTGCAGAAACAGACGCATAGCAAGAAGCCTCTGGTCTCTGCCTCAGCCAGATTGCACTCCCCCAGCTTTTGGGAAATGTGAGTCCTAGTAGCTCATGTGTGCTTCCTCGTTGAGCCCAGGCCCTTGGCAGAAACACCTCATTGACATTGCCCTGCCTCAAGTGACAACTGCTTCCATTCCTCACGCCACCCCCTTCTAACTCTCACCACCCAAGGAGCATGGGGTGGGGACAGGGGGAGCCAGAGGCCTCATTGACTTTATGCAGCCTTGTAAAGAGCCACTTGCCCAAAGACACTACAAAGCTTTCCAGGCAGATCCCCCAAGTTTACAGGGGACCAGGCAGGCATACAGAATATAGAGCAGGGAAAGCTGGCAGGGGGTTGGTCACACATCCAGGAGGCCTGGCTGACTGATTCATATGTGCCCAGGGCTGACTGACGGAACCCTTTCCTGGACCTACCAGCACTTTCCTGGGTTCTCTCCTCTTCTCTGATACACACCGAGAGCAGGCCCTTCTCTCTTGAGGCCCTGAAAGAAGCAGGTTTTGTTAACCACCCTCCATGAGGGGCCTGGGAGTGCCAGCCCATGAGCACTGAGAAGATGGCCCATGGCAGACACTGGCCCTGGGCCAGAAACCCATAAGCCCCCATCACTCCCCAGGGGGCAAGCTGGCAAGGTGAACTGAGCTCCTGAACATCCTTTAGCAGAGGCCCCAGGAAGGAGGCACTTCCTCCAAACCAGAACTGGTGGCAGCTAGAAGCTGGAAGAGGCTTCCATGTGTTTTGCACTGGACTCTCCCCCTGCACCGTAGGCATGAAGTGACAGATGGGGAAACTGAGGCCCAGCAGGGTAAGCCCTTGCCCTGGTTTCATAGCTTATAAGTGACAGTGATTCATCAGTGGCAAGGCCAGACAGGGCAGGGACAGGATGAAGCCAGCCTAAAGGCTGAGCTCTGCTAGGAGAGGGCATGTGTGTACTGCCCCCTGACTGCATCCTCACATCACAGCCCGAGAGCCAGAGCTTCGGAACTACAGAACTACAGATCCGATGATCACTCCCCAGCCGGACACCCCTTGTGGCTCCCAGTGTCCTTGGGTAAAGGCCACGCTGGGCACCACGTCTGACAAGCCCCTCCACTCTGGCCCCTGTCCAGTCCTCTTGCTCTCCACCTGCCCCTGCTAGACCATGGAGCATAACGCATCTCCTGAGGACTTCCTGTGCCACATTCTCTGCCAGATGCCAGAAACACAGGAAAGACTACAGTTTGCCCTCAGGAGCTGGATAATGCAGAGAGACTCCCCCCCCCCCCCACCTCCCGCAAACCACCTGTGTATTCCGGCATTCCCTGCACTAAGGGAGGTACATTTTGTGCAGCCCTTGAGAAGTGGAGCTTGCGAGGCGGACTGGATGTGATTCCAGCCCCAGCATGACCTTGGGCAAGAAACAAGCTCTTGGAGCCTGGGTTTCCCCACATGCCAGCCTGGGAGGAGCACAGCTCGCCCCTCCTCCCAGTGTATTTGACCCTCAGAGGGCACTCTGTGCTCTGCTGGGCACAGAGCAGGCCCTCGGGGAGTCACATGCTCCCCACTGCTGTGACCACGTGATGAGAGTAAGCCCGGGGGCCGTGATGCGTGGCATAAGCCCGAAGCCTGAAGGGTAAGGAGCTGGCCAGGTGCCAGCAGGGATGGAAGCTGCTGAACTCCATCCACTCCCAGGGCCTGGGAGCCAGAGGAGTTGCCCAAATGGGAGAGGGGGCCTGGGGGCAGGCTGACATCTGAAAGCTTTCTGGTCACTCACCTGAGGAGATCCCAGAAGGAAGGGCCTTGAATCTCCTGCCTCACCAATTTGTTGTGATTTCTTGTGTCATCCTAAATATTTTCAGATCTAATTTTGTCTTCTTTCTTAAAAAAGCCTCTGAATTGTTTAAGCTGCAAGTCCCACAAAGCTTGGATCAATCCCCAGGCAGAGGAATTCCAGGAGGTGGGAGCCTGCAGGGCACAGGTGAAGGGGTAAGGGAGGAGAGATCAGATCTCAGCATCATCCAAGCCACCTGAAAGACCCCCACCAAATGGCTCTCAGGCCTCTGGGTATCTACCTACGTGGCACCACACACCCACACACCCACATATGTACCCACATACCCACACATGAATGCACACACACACACATGCACATATACATGCATGCACTCTCACATACACATGTGCATATACACGTGCACACACGTGGATAAATATGTGTGCACACACATATACACACATGCATAAATACACACATATATCCATGTGCATATACACATACACACGGGCATATACATACAACACACAAATATACATACACCCATGCTTGTTTGCCTACTGAACCCCCAGGCAAGACATAATTTTTTACGGGTTGAATTGTGTCTTCTGAAAATTCATGTGTTGAGGTTTCAGGCCCCAATAACCCAGAATGGGACCTTACTTGGAAATAAAGTCTTACAGATCTAATTGGCTCAGTTAAGAGGAGGTCCTACTAGAGTTTGGTGGGCCCCTAATCCAATATGACTGGTGCTCTTATAAAAAGGGGAAATTTGTGGGTTTTTTTCATTTAAATTCAATTAATTAACAGTAATTAATTGAATTAATTGAATTTTATATTACAATTGAATAATTATAATAATTAATAGTATATTATTAGTTTCAGAGATAGAGTTCAGTGATTCATCAGTCTTATGTAACATCCAGTGCTTATCCCATCATGTGCCCTCCCTAATGCCTATCACCCAGTCACTCTATCCCCCCCACCCCCCTCCCCTCCAGCAACCTTCAGTTTGTTTCCTATGATTAAGAGTCTCAGGGAAGCCCGGGTGGCTCAGTGGTTTAGCGCCACCTTCGGCCCAGGGCCTGATCCTGGAGATCCGGGATCGAGTCCCATGTTGGGCTCCCTGCATGGAGCCTGCTTCTCCCTCTGCCTGTGTCTCTGCCTCTCTCTTTCTCTCTCTCATTAATAAATAAATAAAATCTTAAAAAAAAAAAAGAGAGTCTCTTATGGTTTGTCTCCCTCTCTGATTTGCCTAAAAAGGGGAAATTCGAACACGTGAGCACACATACACACACACGGAGGACGCTGTGGGAAGATTGGAGTTAGGTTGCCACAACCAAGCAACTACCAGAAGCTGGGAACAAAGCCTGCACCATCCTTCCCTAGCACCTTCAGAGGGTGTGTGGCCCTGCCAATAGGGTTGATTCTGGACTCGTGCGTATCCATACTGTGAACCAATACACTTCTGATGTTCTAAGCCACCCAGTGTGTGGTACTTTCTATAGCAGGCCCAGGATACAGATACAGAGCTCAATCATCCTCTCCTGAGAGAAGCTCCCCACTCCTTCCAGTAAGAGTCTGAGTACAAGATATCTCCTACTCCCTATTGCACCCCCGTCCTCTCCCCCTCCTCTTCACTCTGCTCTGTGCCCACCTCGCCAGGCTATATCAACAGGCCCCCTGCCTTCTGGCTCCCTTGGGTTTGGCCAGTGGAAGACAGAGGAGAGAGGCCAGGGTTCTATTCCCCCAGCATCCTTCATGTGGTCCTGCTGGGCTGGCTGTGCCCCTCACCTGAAGGTCACAGCTCTTCACACAAAGGTCATGGCTCCTGACCTCCTGACAGGGAGCCCTCTGTGATTCTGAGGTCCTATAACTACTCCCTTCAAGCCTAGGGATGGTGGAGGCACCCAGCATGACCAGCAGACCCCAGTGCTTCCTCTGCGGTTTCTCCACATCCTGCCCACACCTGTATAAAACCCTCCCATGAAACTTGCCTCCAGTCACCCAATTTGAGTATGAGGCTGTCTCCATCCAGTCCCTACGTTCCCTGTCATCTCACTAATTCTCAAGTGAGCTTGATGACTCCATGTCTGTGCCCCCCACCATTCTGTGAGTTCCCTGAGCACAAGGACCATGAGTAATTATTTACATACATCCAACACAGGGCACAAGGCTCAGCTCACCCCAGAAGGCACTGAATAAATATTTCAGTGATGAATTAAATGGACTGACTGTGCAGAATCACAAGCTGGAAGGACTCTTGTACACACCAGATAAGTGGTCCCCACCATGTCCACAGAGGACAGTCCCTGCCTACCCATCAGCAGCTGAAAATTTCAAAAACTGATAGACTGAAACTTACAACACATGATTGGGTAAATGGATGATGATTACATTTTACCCTATCCCTTCACTGAAAATATCCCTGAGGGTCCTCTTGGACCTTATTGACTTGTAAAATGAATTAAACTGCTCTCTTTCCAGCAGTGTAAAGGATTGGATATCCTGAACACACTTCCCATTGTAAAATATCTAGACATCTGGTTAAAATATGTCAATAAACCTCTAAATACATAACTGAGGGCACCCGGGTGGCTCAGTCAGGTTAAGCATCTGCCTTCAGCTCAGGTCATGATCCCAGGGTCCTGGGATGCAGACCCATATCAGGCTTCCTGCTCAGTGGGAGTCTGCTTCTCCCTCTCTCTCTGCCCCTTTCCCCAGTCATGCTCTCGCTCGCTCGCTCACTTGCTCTCTCTCTCAGATAAATAAATAAAATCTTTTTTAAAAAATACATAACTGGGAAAAAGCCTTTCTCAAACCTTTTCCTACCCCTACATATACATATTGCCCCTGGCCAACTCCTGCTGTCCCTTGGGGAGCTCTCCTTAACTACTCAGGATCCCCTCTACTTCTCTAGCCTCACATGTCCCTGTCACAGCTCCATTCAGCACACTGAGCTGTGATGGTCCACCTGGCCCAGCCCCCTCCCCCTGCCCCCAGCTAACTGCACACACACACACTAAGCCATGAGCTCCCCAGACCATAGCACCAGCCAGAGTACACATAGACACTCAGTTCATGTGATGGGATTGACACAAACCCTGATGATGTAGAGAACAGAGGACAGTTAGTGGCACAGTGCTCCATTTCCTGTAACATTCAGCGCTTTTCCCAAGAACAGATATTAAAAACATTATCCCCAGGCCACAGACCAGAGTCCGAGCACCACACATCATATGGAAGATGGAAAAGGGGGTCTGGGGTGACCCCTTGGCCAGCATTGCCTCATTAAAAACCAGCATTGTCCTAGCCACAAATTAAGGTTAGCTCACATGCAGCAGGTGGGGAAGGCCCTTCTGGTGGAGACCCCAAAGAGGACAATGCCCAGGCTGGGCCTTGGGTTCACACCTCTCAGGATAAAGCAAGTCCAGTCTATTGATGATTAGCACATGGCCAGACCACGGGTTTAAGACAAGGAGACAAGGGGGTTGGTTCCAGTCCTGACCCTGTCATCAACTTTACTGTGTGGCTTCTGGCAAGTCCCCATCCTCTGTGGGCTTCCAAACTGTCATTTGTGAAACAAGGGGATCTGGTTCTAGATGACCTCCAGGTCCCTTCACACTGAGATACTGTGTATCCTGAGTCCTTCCCTGGCTGAGGAAAAGAGCTAGACGTCTCCCTCCCTTCCATATGACACACACCCCCACACAGGGAAATAGAACAATGGGGGCAAGCTGGTACTGTTTCTAGACTGACACTTGGGCTGACTCATCCTCCCAAAATATCACTCATGTTCCTTCTTATCCCAGCCTACCTCTCAAAGCCCAGCCCACGGGAGCCTGGGAGGTGCTGACTACAGTGCAGGCTGGGTGCAGGTGCTCAGACTGCCAAGGGCACAGAAAGGGCCCCACTAAATAGGCATCCCCCTGTGGGCTGGCTCATTTCCTGGGAAGTTCCTGGGAAACTCCAAAATGATAGAGGCAACCCAGTCACAGGGTCAAAGAGAGGACCAAGCCAAACCCTTCATATTACTGATGAGGGATACTGAGGCCCAGAGGGTCTCAGAAGTCAGTGGTAGTGACAGGACATGGACTGAAGCTTTCTGATTATGCTGCTTCTGGGCCAGCTGCCTCTCAGGGACTTCTCCCAAGAAAAGCCAGCCCCTCAGGGCACCTGGGTAGCTCAGTGGTTGAGCATCTGCCTTTGGCTCAGTACATGATACAAGGGTCCTGGGATCAAGTCCTGCATCAGGTTCCTGCGAGGAGCCTGCTTCTCCCTCTATCTATGTCTCTGCCTCTCTCTGTGTGTCTCTCATGAATAAATAGATAAAATCTTAAAAAAAAAAAAGAAAAGAAAACCCAGGCCCTCACCACACATAGGGTGTGCCCCTCCTTCTTTACCCCCACAGAAGAGTGTTAGAGAAGAAAAGCTTATTGCCCCCATAGCTACAGAAGGAACATGAAGAAGGATACCTGTTCCTTCAATGATGGATGGATGGATGGATGGATGGATGGATGGATGGATGGACAGATGGATAGGAAGGAGGAGGGAAGGAAAGGAAGAAAACTGATATATGAATAAATGAATAAATAAATGAAAGAATGAATGTAAAGAAAGATGAGGGGTAGAAGGAAAGAAGGAATCAGTAAGTGAATGGATAATTCTGGAGAATTCTGGGTGGGGAATAATAAAGAAAAATGATTTGATACATTTTTAATAGAACATGCCAAGATGGGGAATCTAGGTGGCTGAGTCTGTTAAGCATCTGCCTTCAGTTCAGGTCATGATCCCAAAGTCCTAGGATCGAGCCCCTAGCTTCTCCTTTTACCTCTGCTTGTGCTCTCTCTCTCTCTCTCTCTCTAATAAATAAGTTAAAAATCTTAAAAAAGAAAAAAAACGCACACATACAAAGAAATCAGAAAATTCTTAAAATGCCCCCACATTTCCAGTCTGTAAAAATTCATCACATGATATGTATACATTTCTGTACATTTGTTTTTCTTCTTAAGGCTCCACCCAGCAGGGTCCAGTGGGGAATGGAACTTCCATCCCACCCATTACAATCAGGCAAGGCATGGCAGTGTGAGGCAGGGCCCTGCTTTTGCTAGGATGGTGCCAGTGGGGCTCAGTGGGAAAAATCTTCACTTAGATCTTGGGCTACACCTAGATAGCCTAACTGCCTGAAAAAGAGGAGGCCAAGTAGGATCTAGAGTCTCACCACCTAATATCCAAAAGTCCAAGATACAACTGAAAATTATTCATCATACCAAGAACAAGAAAAATATCAAATGAAAAAAGACAATCAATGATGCAACGCCAAAATGACACAGATGTTAGGATTATCTAACAAGGATTTAAGAGCAACCATCATAAAATACTTTGATGAACATGCTTGAAACACATTAAAAAGTAGAAAGTCTCAGCAAGGAAATAGAATATATAAGGAAGAACCAATTGAAATTTTAGAACTGGAAAGTACAACTTAAATAAACAATTCAATGTGAATATAACTATGACAGATGGCAGAATCAGTAAACTTGAAGAGAGAAGAATAGAAATTACCCAATATGTACAACAGAGAGAAAACAGACTGAAAAGAAAGGAAAAGAACCTTGGGGACTTGTGGAACTATAACCAAAGCTCTAACATTTGTACAATTGGAGTGGAGAGGGAAAAGAGTGTGGGGCTAAAAAAAAGTATTCAAAGATATAATCCCTGAAAGCTTTCCAAACATAGTGAAAGACTTTAATCTACAGATTCAAGAACTGAGCAGATTCCAAATGGAATAAACCTAAAGAAATCCACTCCTGGGGATCCCTGGGAGGCTCAGTGGTTTAGCACCTGCCTCCAGCCCAGGGTGCGATCCTGGAGTCCCGGGATCAAGTCCCACATCCAGGCTCCCTGCACGGAGCCTGCTTCTCCCTCTGCCTGTGTCTCTGCCTCTCTCTCTCTCTCTCTCTCTCTCTGCCTGTATGTCTCATGAATAAATAAATAAAATCTTTAAAAAAAATAAATCCACTCCATGACATATCATAATCCAAGTTCAAAAAACTAAAAACAAAAACAAACAAAAAAAAAATAATGAAAGAAAAAAGCTGTCAACCCAGAATTCTATACCCATCAAAAAATACCCTTCAGGAATGGAACTGAAATCAAGACATCCTCAGACAAAAGAAACTAAGAGAATTTGTTATCATCAGACCTAACCTAAAAGAATGGCTAAGAGAAGTTTTTCAAACAGAACAGAAATGACAAAATAAGGAAACTGGAGACATTAGGAATGAAGAACAAGGAAAGAGTAAAAAATACTGGTAAGTGGTTTTTCTCCCTGGAGCAAGGCAGACACATAGAGTAGAAACAGAGTGTCCCAAAGGCTTGTAAAACCTCACACAATTGGACACTATCAAGGGACAAAGTGAAAGGGTATGTTTGAGGCACTTTAAGCCACTGGGTCAAGCAACCCACAAGCCTTACTACCAAATGCCAACTGGTGTGCATGTAAGGTTTTTTTATTATGACATTTTGAGGAGGGTTTTCTATTACTCGAAGATGACAGTTTCCTAAATGATAAGGCAACTTGCTTGCTGAGACTTTCTACTCAAAGACCCTTGTGCTAAAAACATAATGACTAAAATGGAAAGTCTTGACAAATCCTCCTCATTAGGATTGTCACCTCATTAGGGTGACACCTAATTCAGCCCATGTGAATACAAATCACATCTTTGGTGTGGACCTGTGTGGCATGGACAGTCTGTCTAATCAAAGAACCTATACATAAAAATTGCTGCCCTAGAAGAAACACAAGCAGGTGAGAGCTTGACCCCTTCTAGACCAAAGACTAGAGGCAGGTGCTGCTCCAGACTCTGGAGGGAAATGTTCAGTCTGCCTTCAGACCTGCTTCTCCTTACACACTGTGGGAAGGATATTAGCAAACCACAGCCCATCCACGGGAACGAGAACATGACAGTGAGATCACAACATCATATAAGCAATTGTGAAGACATCGGAAAAAATGGACTCAGAGGCGAGTGTGAGGGCTCTGTTGATCCACTGAAGGGATAACAAGTCAAAATAAACTAAGCTTGGCTGCACAGGTCGAGAGGCCAGGGCACTACTTACTGGATGTGCAGGATGCTGCACTTCCTAACCCTCTAACAAATAGCTTCCCAGAAAGGAGTGAGCTCTCTATCCTTAGAGATGTATAAGGAGAAGCCAGACAACATCCTTCCAGGATGCTTAATAGGGACCCAGCCTCCTCCCACCTGGCCTTCCTTTCTCCAACCTCACTAGAACATTTATAGCTCCATGACTCTATAATGCACAGGAGATGGGAGAAGCAGTCTCCTGCATTTCAGGTGAATTCTATGTTTCCTTCCAGCTACATTCTGGAATGTAGAATGAATCTGGAATGTATAAAGAATTGCAATCAAGCCATCCCTCAATTGTGTTTCATGGAGCAATTATGAATACAAAAAAAAATCCAATAAAGGAAGTTTAGGAAACATGGACTCAGATAATGTTGAACTAGTTTCTTAACTTGACCATGTTTCAGGATCTTTAATGTGTTCTATGTATTGTAATGCTCCAATAAGGGGTAGAGTATGAAGTGATTTCCAAATATATATGACCATAGACCCATATGAAGCAATTTCTAGATCTATGTGACCTTACACCTGTTTGTTCATGAACTACTTCTTAGGACCAGAGTTGTGAAGAATACATGTTACAAAACAAAGTTCTAATCTGTCTCAAAGTTTCCATGGCAATTAGCCCAGAACTTGAGCCCAACTAAATAAGAAATTTATAATTCAATGCAAATCATATTTTACCTCTTGGTACCATCAAGACAAATCAGATCTCAAGAAAGTTGTTCAGATGAGTCAGGGTGTGTATCTCCCTTGCCAGCTGGTACCAGAACACCAATACTTCCCTCCAGAAAAGTCATCAGAGCCATAAAAGGAGGAAAAAACCCTTCAGAGAAAAAAAAAATACCTCAGAGCACATATAAAAGAGAGATAGGATATATCTTCCTACCATCATAAAGTCAATCAAGGATCTCCCCCCATAGACATCACCACCAATCTTCTTTCTAAATAACCATAAACTACCACAAATACAAGCTTTATTGAGTAATTTTGGCCCCCTCTGGACTACATCTGATAAATACTTCCCCAAGCCTCCCACCCATTACCTGAGGTACAGGCTTCAGGAGTGTTTTCAAAAGCAAGAAGTACCAGGCCCAGTTCCGCAGTGTCCAGGCCCGCTGGTCCTCAGCTGCCTCAAGCAGTCAGCCAGTGCACCCTGGGAGGGAGAAGTGAGGAGGAGGAGACACCCACATCCTCTCTGAAGAGATGAGCCAGCGCCAGCTGGAAGGAGAGCCAGGCCTGATGGTCTCTGAGCACTGGCTCTGTTTGATGAGGATGGAAAGAAAAGACTCTTGTTTCTCACTGTTCCCCTGGGTGACAGTTACCATGGATATGAATCAATTTAGGGTGCCTGTCAGTTGCCAACTGAATATAAAGAGCAAGCTCACCCTGAACCATAGTCACGCAGGGACACACCTGGCAGAGAGCCTGATGCTAGCTTGGGTCCACTGATGGAGTGGACACCAGGGGGTGGCTGCTCGGGGACCCCACCCTGGATCCTAACATGGCACTCACACATGTACACAGGCCCTTGTAGAGAACCAGTGTGACATAGGTAGGTACTGACTAACTCGCTTTACCCTTCATTAATATGCAGGACACCCAGAATTCTAAAGGACACATGACATGTGCCTCTCAGAAGGCCCAAAGAAAATACCCAAAACAAGCCCCTGGGAGTAGGCCCTACAAGTAATGGGGCATTTAATAATGAGAGCCACCCCTTAATTGCCAGTCTAAGTGCTTTATAGATACTAGCTCATTTATCCCCACAACAATCCTTGGGGGTAAATACTCTTAACTACCTCCACTTTACAGACAAGGAAACTGAGACACAGAGGTATCACCCAGGCAACAGCAGTAGGACCAGGATCAAAAACTTATCCAGTTCCCTACCAGTTCTCCTGTAATATCCAAGACTTTGGGGACACAGACCCAGCTTGTCCCTGTGGCCTCATGCAGATCAGTACATGTCTCTGTACCCCATTTTCTCACCTCTAAAATGGGAATAAAAATATTTTCCCTGGGGATCCCCGGGTGGCGCAGCGGTTTGGCGCCTGCCTTTGGCCCAGGGCGCGATCATGGAGACCCGGGATCGAATCCCACATCGGGCTCCCTGTGCATGGAGCCTGCTTCTCCCTCTGCCTCTGTCTCTGCCTCTCTCTCTCTCTCTCTCTCTCTCTCTCTGTATGACTATCATAAATAAATTAAAAAAATTTAAAAAAATATTTTCCCTGCTTATGTCCTAGAACTGTTATAAGAATCATGTCAAGGCTAATCCAAATTTAGGGAAGAGAAAAGGCAAGGAAATTAGCATTCACTAATCACCTACTGTGTATCAGAGCACTTACATGGTTCTCACATAATGACTTATCTCTAGTTCTGCAAGAAAGATAAGGAACCTAAGCAGAAAGCCATGTATTAAAGACCTCATAGTCAGGAAGCCCAAGAGTCTGGATTCAGAAAAAAAGCTTTTGTTTTTTATATTTCCTGTTCATCTGTTTTTGTATTCCAAATGTTATGGGTACAAAAAGACCCCACTAGCATTAATAATCTAAGTACCCATGGGACTTTGGTCTTCTAGAATCCTCATTTACCCCACCAGTGTGGGCATGTCCTGTCTCATGGGCCACAGAAAGGCTACAGCTTCTAACTTCTGCAGTTAGGAAAGGTGTCCACCCTATCCGAAGGCCCTCTGCCTCTGAGTCACCTGTAGCACCCACTGCTCTGTAGCACATCCCACCAGGCAATTACAGGCCCAAAACATTCACCTTTAAAGGAGCTAAAACCAGAACTGAAGGTTGCATGGCAAATCTCAACTCCTGGAGGTAGCATGCAGTGCAATGCCAACGTTGCAAAACTCCTAAAGCCCAGCTATGATCCTCCTGAGACCTCTCTGTGCACAGAGTATCCCGATGTTTCATAAAACCCAGATGGGCATTTGCCATTCTTGCTGCAAACAGGAATGGCACATTCTTCTGGTGAGATCAAAGAGCAAAGAACCTGTATTTCTCTCATGCTGGTCTTCTTGGAGCTCACAAGATGGTTGGGAGATGGCCTCAACCACCCGAGGGGCAGGGTAAGCCTGCTTTGGGAACCCTCTGAAACGATCCCTGTGACCACTGCTGAAGCAATGGCTCTCTAAGGATCCGGAGGGTAATGAGGGAGTGGTTCCCTAGAAACACATCCAGCATGTACACTTCCCTTAGGAGGTGAGCAGATTAGAGGAGGGCAAAGGTGTAAAGGACAAAGATGGCTTCATCTCCACCAAATAGTCACATCGAGGAAAAAGGAAGCCTCGTGGATGGGGCAGGGATCGAGGAGACAGAGTCAGAGAGCAGTGAAGAGTCTAAAAGAGAGTCTGTGACAGCACAGCACATATCAGAGTGTAGAAGCCAAGGTGACCGCATAGAGAATTTGCAGCATTATGGGCAAAAAAAAAAAGAGGCCCTAACTGGAAAATAGACGACGGTAGAGGGGATGAATGTACTCAGGGTTTGAAGAAGTGATTTGGTACTTACTTGATGATCTGCTGGCTCTACAGCCTGAAGCTAGTTTTGTAACATCTCTGTACACTGTGTGCTGCTGGCTGCGGGACACACTAGAAACTTTAGTTTACTGAATCTTCACTGCCACCTTCAGAGCTGTACTCACTTTCACTCTGGATGAGGACACTGAGACTTGAGAAAGGTAAGGGCTTGCCAGAGCTCTGGGGCCTCCACTCTCTACTACAAAGCTTCTGCCATCCTGGATTTCTTTATAGGAAAAGGCACATGGGGCCAGGCAATGGCCACCTCTTATTGGGCCACTATAGGCCGTGTCATGAGAAGAGCTAAAGAGTTTTAATGTGTACAGTTTTTTAAGCAGCATGGCCTATTTGTTTTTTCTTTTTAACTTTAAAAGATCCAAATTGATTAACAGTCTAGACTTGGAAAAATTTCTTGAAATCTGACAATCTGTAAAAAAAAAAAAAATGGTCTTGGGATGTCTGGGTGGCTCAGTGGTTGAGTATCTGTCTTCAGCTCAGGTCATGATCCCGGGATCCTGGGACTGAGTCCCGCATCCGGCTCCCTAGAGGGAGCCTGCTTCTCCCTCTGCCTATGTCTCTGCCTCTCTCTGTGTGTCTCTCATGAATAAATAAAAATCTTTAAAAATAAAATAACGTTCTCAGTCTTTGCCTCCTCAAACAATACATTTGACAAGCCCCTTAGGGGCCTAAGAATTTAACATCAAACCTATTGCTTCTCTTCCTCTCTCTCACAAAATAAAAGTCTTCCTCTTGTAAAGTTTTACATTTACAAACTTGCAGACTTTAAAAAAAAAAAAAAAAAAAAAGAACAAAGATAGTTTTCTCTTACACATGAAATTTCTCAAGTCCAGAGTCTTGCAAATGTCTCTGAAATGCAGTAGGGCTCTCCTGTGAAACTCACGAGCTGTCATAATGCAGATGAAAAATGGACACCATTTCTCCCATGTTCTTGGAGAGTAGGCAGGTGTTATAAACCACCGTTGTGGTGGGGAGCATGAGGTCTTATTTTTATATTTATAGATACATATGCACATAGAAAAGTCTGGAAGGATATATGCTAAAACATTATTTCTGCTTACTCTATGATGGAGGGGATTATGGATGATTTCTACTTCAATTGGTATTTCAAGGTTTTCTACTATGAACATAGATTATTTATATGCATTTTTAAATTACTATAATAAAGACTATATAGCCACATAAAAAAGATCAATAATCAAAAGTTAAATGGGACTTCTTGTTCTGACATGAAAAGAATAACATAGACTGGATTTACCCTCCCACAATAAACAATTAGAAAAACAGACAAAATATATGAAACTATTCTTTTCAGATACTGGACAACAAGTAGCACTCTGACTCTTGAGGGAAAGGAAATGGAAGTAGTAAGGCCTGAAGGAATCTTAACTTTCTGCTTGGAGGCACATTCCAGACCACAGAGCAGGAAAGGGGAGCCCCAATTCAGCTGAGGTTACAGAGATGGGGGTTTAGAGAAGCTGAAGCAGCCGGAAGTTGCAAGACAGAATTCTGGTAGAGAGAGAGGTAGGTGGAAAAACAGCTCCAAAGAAAACCTACCCAGGCATCCCCTTCAGTCTTTACTGAATATCAAAATGCTCACATGTAGAGTGCAATCCTGGGAGGTCAGACAAAGAGCTATCAAGAAACAGTGAGCAGAGCGGTTCTCAGAACTTACACCGCATTGAATTTCCACCAGGCCAGAGAGGAGAGTCCTTCTTAATAACTCAGGGCATTCACTAGGGACTCATAGGGTCCTGTGTATTGTGATACATGTGGAAACCTACAGCCACCAGTAAAGAAAAAAAAAAGTAGAGCAAATAAGACAATAGTAAAGATACAGTGGAATTTATAAAACTATTCAATCAAAAGTCAGTAAAAGAGATGGAATGAGGAAACAAAAGAGCAGAGAAGACATACAGAAACAAAAAATTAATAGCAAAATGATACACTTAATCCCAATCATACTACTATAGTAAATAGACATAGTCTAAACATTCAAATCAAAAGAAAGAGAGTGGGATCCCTGGGTGGCGCAGCGGTTTGGCGCCTGCCTTTGGCCCAGGGCGTGATCCTGGAGACCCAGGATCGAATCCCACGTCAGGCTCCCGGTGCATGGAGCCTGCTTCTTCCTCTGCCTATGTCTCTGCCTCTCTCTCTCTCTCCCTGTGTGACTATCATAAATAAATAAAAATTTAAAAAAAAAAAAACAAAAACAAAAGAAAGAGAGTCAGATGACAAAAACAAGACTCAACTAACTACAAGCTGCTTACAAGACATACACTTTCAACTTTAAAACACAGATAGGTGTGGGGCAACTGGGTGGCTCAGTCAGTTAAATGGCTGGCTCTTGGTTTCAGCTTAGGTCATGATCTCAGAGTTCTGGGATCAAGCCCCACATCAGGCTCTGCACTCAGCAAGGAGTCTGCTTCTGGATTATCTCTCTTCCTCTCACTCTACCCCATCCCCGCTCATGTGCATGAGTGCTTTCTCTCTTTCAAACAAATAAATCTTTTTTTAAAAAGTTATTTACTTATTTATTTGACAGAGAGCACAAGTAGGCAGAGTGGCAGGCAGAGGGAGAGGGAGAAGCAGGCTCCCTGTGGAGCAGAGAGCCCCATGCGGGGCTCCATTTCAGGACCCTGGGATCATGACCTGAGCCGAAGGCAGACACTGAACTGAGTCATCCAGGCACCCCATAAATAAATCTTTTTAAATAATACTTTAAAACACAGATAGGCAAAAAATAAAAGGATAGGAAAAGATTGATATCACACAAACAATAAGCATAAGGAAACTAGAATGGCTATGTTAATATCAGACAAAGTAGACATTAGGACCAATGTCACCAAGTATAAACAGAGACATTTCACAATGACAAAGAATTCCATTCATCCAGAAGATATAACAATCTTAAATGTGTATGTACCCAATAACAAAGCTTAATATACATGAAGCAAAAACTGACAGAACTGAAGGAAAAACATTTATAGTTAAATAGTTGAACAGACTTCTTTCAATAATTGATAGGATAAGTAGACACAAAAAGTAGAAAACCTGAACAACACTGTCAGGCTACTTGGCCTAACTGATATATATATATTTTTAAGATTTCTTTATTTATTTGAGAGAGAAAGAGAGAACATGAGTGGGAGGGGTAGAGTGAGATGGAGAGAGAGAATCTCAAGCTGACTCCACACTAGGGGGAGCCCAATACAGGGGTCAATCTCACGACCTTGACATCATAACCTTGAGATCATGACCTGAGCTAAAACCAAGAGTTGGGCACTTAACTAACTGTGCCACCCAGGTGCCCCAGCCTAACTGATATTTATAGAACACTCTACCCAACAATAGCAAACACCCATTCTTTTTAAGTGCACAAGAAACATTGAGATAGATAGGCTGTGTTCTGGGCTATAAAAATAAAAATCCCCAATAAATATAAAGAATTAAGTCATACAGAGGATGTTCTCTTACCACAACAGAATTAAGTTAGAAAATAATAATAGAAAAAATCCTCAGGAAATCCCCAAATAGCTGGAAATTAAAAATCACATGTCTAAATAATCCATGAGTCAAAGGAGAACTCAAAAGAGAAAAGAGAAATTAGAGACTGTTTTGTACTGAATAAAAATGAAAACACACAGCCTATCAAAATTTGTGGATTACAGCAATGGGAAAGTCTGGCTTTTCATGCTAAACTGGAAACAAACCAGGTCTCCTTTAACAGAGGAGTAAACAAATTGTGGCATACCCATGCAATGGAACATCACTTGGCAATAAAGGAAACAAATGTAGGTTCATGCAACAACATCAGTGAATCTCAAACACATTATGTTGAATATCCTTCATTGGAAACTCAGAACTAAAAGAATACATTTATATGATTTTATTTACATAAAGCTCTTGGAAAGGTATCTATTCCACAGTGACAGAAAGCCTATCAGTGGTCGCCTCAGACTTAGGGGGAGGAAGATATTTGGGATTTGTCTAGGAAGATGCACCAGGGAAACTTTTGAGTTTATGGAAATTTCCTGTATTGGATCATGCCATGGTTATACAGATGGAAACATTTGTTTAAAATGTATGCTTTTATTGATTATAAATTGTACCTGAATGGTTTTTTCAAACTAGCATCACTAATAGTTAGACAATGTGTTATTATCTTGCTTCCTGTTGTGTTGCCATATCAAGTATACAATGTCATCTTTAATGTCATATCAAAACTTTAAAGCCAAATCTGATTAAGTTTTAAGATCTGTGCTGTTCCCACTGAGGATCATAGGATAAGGGAGGGAAAACTGAGTGGGAAGTCATCAGAGTAGGAGAAAAACCATGAGAGAGGCTTAACTACAGAAAACCAAATGAGGGTTGCTGGAAGGGGGTGCTGGTGGGGGATGGGGTAATTGGGTGATCAGCATTAAGGAGAGCACATGAGCACTGGCTATTATACACAACTGATAAAATATTGAAATCTACATCCGAAATTAATGATGTACTATTTGTTGGCTGAGTTTAAATTAAAAAAAAAAAAATCTGTGCTGTTCAATACCATAGCTACTAGTTCCATGTAGCTATTTCAATGTAAATGAATGAATGAAAATCTTTAAAAAATGTAAAGTTCAGTTACTCAGTCATGCTGGCTACATTCTAAGTGTTTGATGACCACATCTGCCTAGTGACTTCCATATTGGACATCTCAGAGAACATTTCCATCCTCACAGAAAATTCTATTGGATAATACTGCAATGTCATATCCAGATTATAGAAAACACAGGGGATAAAAGAGTTAGTCATGCCCACACAGAGAAACCTTTAAATCCAGCATGTGGCTCATTCTACAAGACAACTGGCCTGGTCTCTTCTGTACATTGATGTCATAGAAAAACTAAAGAGGAAAAGGGGAAGAGATTGTTTTAGAGCAAAAGTAACTAAAGAAGACTTAGCCAGATCCAATGAGCAAAACTTGACTAGATCCTGGCTTGGGAAAAAAAAGGACAGCTTAAAAAAAATAAAAGAAAAATAAATAAATAAAAGTCATTTGGAGGACAGTTGGAAAAAAAATTGAGTATGAACCAGACATCAGACAATATTAGGAAATTATTGTTTGGGTTTTTTTTTTTGGTATAATATTGGTATTATGATCATGTTGGAGGTCACAATTTTTAGTAACTTCACAATGAAGTATTTAGAAGTGTCATGACATCTCCAATTTCCTTTCTAAAACATCAGCAAAAATAAATATGCCCACAAATATAGATGATGAAAAATATTAACAATGGTTTAATGTAAGTGGTGTGCATATAATAATTACATTATTCTTTTAGCTTTTCTGTATATTTGAAATTTTTATAAGTTGGGAGAAGTAGAAAAAATTCCTACCCCCCTCCCTTTATTGTCATAGTGTAAAATCATGGTTACCATGGATAAGGTTCTACAGGGAAAACTAATGCATTTGGTGTATGATATGTGTGATTTTTCTCTGATTTTTGGCTTTATCATTATTACTTCACTTTTAAGGGAAATGCAGAAAGGGAAATATTCAAACTTCCTAATACTGGGCGACTCATACAAACTGCTGCTTCTCCTGTGTGTCAGCTGGGCATTTTGTCAGGCAGATGCTTGTGGTCCAGTAGGGGGCGGGGGGGAAGTGGTTGGCAAGCAGTTCTGAGAAGAGTGTAGACAAACCAGTTGCCTCCTCAGCAGCCACTGTCCAAATGGGCCAATCACCTGGAGACTGAACCTCCTCTATATAGGGTTCACTTCAGTGTCCCTCTCACAATGCGTGTTGCTGGGCCTGAGACACTCAGGCTCTGCTTTAGGACCAAAGTACCAGAAAAGAGTTGGGAAATTTGCAAAAAGCAAGGATGGCACCTAGTGGCTGTTTCTATATTGATGCTGTCCTTCTAAACTGATAAAGTAACCAGGGGCAACCAGAAAAGGCCTGGGGAAGATGAGAGAAATTGCAATGCCCTGGTTCTAAATGCACCCACTAGATTCAGCAAACTGGAGCAAGAGCAATAAGCAACACACATGTGCACTCTAAACTGGACACTGTCGGGTGAGGGAGAAAGGACCGTGTGGGACTACCTGAGAAAATTTTGCCATAGGCTCTCTGTTCATCAAAACTCATTTTGATTTCTTAAAAGTAGATAGTCTCCCACATTTCACTGATCAAAGACCTCAGTTCTAAGGTGTTCATGTTAGAAGTTTCTAGAACGTACGTATTAAGCACCTATTTGCTGCTCACTTTTGTTGTTCTTGCTTCCTAAAAGACCCTCCCTCAGGCCTAGATCTATGCAGTAAAGTCATTCTGATCCCTGGTTGGGAGAAGTTTGTCCCCCCTTTCTCATGACTTCCTGGCACTTCTCTTGTAAATGACATTTACTTCATTCTACCTTGTTTTCTAATTAGTTGTTCCATTTATCTCCTCACTTGTCCTCACTCCTAAACCGTAAGTGTCCAAGTAGCAGTCCCAAGGATCTTCAATGCTGCATGTCAAACGCAATCAACTGTGTGCAAAGGACTGTAACACTCAGCCATGAAAGAAGAGAGGTCAAAAAACCCTTCCCATTGAAAAGATTCTCACCTATGCAGAACCACAGTGCTTCCCCTAGCCTATTGGAGTCCTAAATAAACATACAAAGTCATTCAAGCCTGAAGCAACAGCCTAGCAAATATCTTGTGTAAGAATCTTTTTTTTTTTAAAGAAAGATTTTATTTATTTACTCATGAGAGACAGAGAGAGACGGAGACAGAGAGACAGAGACACAGGCAGAGGGAGCAGCAGGCTCCATGCCGACGTGGGATTCGATCCCGGGTCTCCAGGATCAGGCCCTGGGCTGAAGGCAGGCGCTAAACTGCTGAGCCATCCAGGGATCCCCTCTTGTGTAAGAATCTTATTTACTTTGCCCAAAGTTCGGCCACATACACCATTTCTCAATTTTTAAAAAATAATCATCATCCTAGGATATACCTATCAAATGGGAAAAATAAATTTTAATGTTAGAATATTTCAAGATGAAATCAATTCTCTCAACTTATTGGTCTATCCCAAGCCCCATCACCTGGTTCTGAGGTAGTCTGAAGGAATGCGGTAGTTCTGTCTTACTAACTTGCAAAGTCTCCCAACATATGCTGGGTAATAAAAGTGAGTTCAAGTTGCAGAACAGAGTATGACACCATTTACATGAGAAAAGAAGAAACTACCTATTTTCAAAGTGCACACCTGTATGTACCAAAGACATAGGAAAAGACTGAGAGGTGGGTACCTGGGGGGCTCAGTGGGTTAAGCAACCCACTCTTGGTTTTTGACTCAGGTCATGGTCTCAGGGTCATGAGATCAAGCCCCATGTGGGGCTTTACACTAATCAGGGAGTCTGCTCGAGATTCTCTCCCTCTGCCCCTTCCTCCATTTGTGAACACACACATACTCTAAAATAAATAAATCATACAAAAAAAAGACAGACTTGGAGGACCCCAGACTCTAAAATAACCATGCTCACCTCTGCATGTGGGTAACCATCACAAGTGGTGAGAGATCCACGGTGGTGGGCAAATTCAGTTTAGCCTTATACATAATGTTTTCATCCTTTCTTACAAGAATGGATTTCTGTGTTACTTGTCTAATTAAGATTTATTTTTAAATGAGGTACCTAGAGTAATCAAATTCAAAGGCAGAAGGGCGAACAGTGATTGCCAGGGGCTACGGGGAAGGGGAGATGAGGAGTTAATGTTTAATGTGTAAAGTGTCAATTTTAGAGGATGAAAAAGTTTTGGAGATGGATGGTGATGTTTGTACAGTGTGAATGTACTTTTTTTTTTAATTTTTTTTTTTTTTTAATTTTTATGATAGTCACACAGAGAGAGAAAGAGAGGCAGAGACACAGGCAGAGGGAGAAGCAAGCCCCATGCACCGGGAGCCTGACGTGGGATTCGATCCCGGGTCTCCAGGATCGCGCCCTGGGCCAAAGGCAGGCGCTAAACCGCTGTGCCACCCAGGGATCCCCAGTGTGAATGTACTTAATGCCACTGTACTATATACTTAAATGGTTAAAATGGTAAATTTTATACTATATATATTTTACATGAACTCAAAACTTGTTAAATATATTTTTTAAATGCTTCAACTCTCCTGAGGTAGACCACAGCTCAGTTCACAATGAACCTGACTTTGAGCAGAAGACTGCCCCCTTCACTGAGGTAGGCTCCTGGAAGTCACCACTGTGGCACGGCTGATTGGGTATGGTGGACACCTGAATTGAAATAAAGCCAGTCTCCCAGGAATTAGCCATTTGGACTGGCTCAGACTCCCAGAGGAAGACAGAACTCCAGGGTGTCCGAGGAGTTTCATGAAGGGGCTACTTGCAAAGGCATGACCAGAGTTAGGGGAAATTGTCCAGCGAGGGCAAGGCATTCCAAGACAGGCAAAGAAAGCAAAGCAAACTTTAAACTGCAGCCACTGGAAGAGCCAAGGAGATTGTCATTGGCCTCCAGCTAGAGCTAAGCCCCTGACACCCCACAGCGAGGCAGGGAGCTTGCCAGCCCCAGGTGAATAAACAATGGCCTCCAGGTCTCCCATCCTCCAGGTCCTGCCAGGACCACCCACTGGCTGATCCTAACCAGTGGCCAGCCCAGGAGCCAGGCTGATGTAATGCATAAAACTCAGCCTCCCAGGGCACAGAGCAGATGGAGGAACAGGAGAGTGGATCTGGAGAGGCAGAGAATATCCAGCTTCTCTGGAGACAGCAGTGGCTGGATTGTAACATCATAAACGTGGGCACTGTGGAGCCACTAAATGACAGAGAGATTTGAGGCAGCAGAGGGCAACAGAAAGGGACCTCAGGAAGACCCTGGCGGTTCGTCCCCCTCCCACCTGCAATCCCACGGCCCAGTTGGCTCTCTCTGCCTGTGTCCAGCGATGCTTTGGAACATATTACATTTGTTTTGCTTATGCTGCCTCCAGTTAAGTTTTCTTACATCTAAATAATCTTTCCTTAATAGTATGGAAGAAAGAAAAACACACACACACACTTAGGAAACTATAGGAATAAAGATACCAAAACCAAAATTGAATTAATTATAAAGCTACAATAGTTCGAACTAATGTAGTACCGGTACAGGAAAACAGAGGTGTGGACAGAACAGATGGCAATGAAACAGACCTACCACCAGAGCAAGAGTCTATGGAATAAAGAGCATTAGTCGGCTTGGGCTGCTATAATAAACTACCACACACTGGGGGCTTAGATGACAAACATTTAGTTCTCACAGTTCTGAAGGCTGACAAGTCCATGATTAAGGTGTCAGCAGATCTGGGGCCTGCTGAGAACCTGCTTCCTGGTTTGCAGATAGTGGTCCTCATTGCGCCCTCATATGGTCTTCCCTATAAGGCACTAATCCCACCATGAGGGATCCACTCTCCTGACTTGATTACCTCCCAAAGGCCGCAACTCCAAATACCATCACGTCAGGGATTAGGTTTTCGATATAAGAATTTGGGGAGGCCACAAATTCAGTCTGTAACCCACATTATTCAACAGTGTAGAGAAAACTGATGTAAGAGAAAACGAAGTTAGAGCCTCATCTCACAGAAACACACAAAGGAATTCCAAATGGATTACGGCAGCAGCTTTCAAGTATCTTACCCATAGAAACACATTTTACATTGCAATCTAACATATATATGCTCCTCAACAATTACTCTCAACTACATACATTTACTCTCAATGTACTGATAGCTCTTCTAGTTGTTTTTTCTACTTTGAAAAATGGTATTTGCAACCAACTTTATTTCCACATGCACTGATAAATCACAACTTGTTACTAGAGAGGTAAATATGAAAAAAGATAAAAATATAAAAGGACTAAAAATACAGGGAATATCCTCCTAGGGAAAGGCTTTTTTTAAGCTTAAAAATAAGAAAACTGTAAATGCCAATGGTATCATGCAAAAAAGGAAAAGGCAAAGTAGGGGAAATATTTGTGGCATATGTCTGGCAAGGGATGAGTATTTCTAATATATAGAAAGCCTTTACAACAGGTAAGTAAGACAATCCTTTGAAGCAAAGACAAGGACCTGAACTCACAAAACTCTAGAAATACAAGTGGCAATGAACAAAGCAAGTGAATGGGTTCACAATGAAACAGAAACATAAGCATTGCTTGTGGGACTAAAAAAGTCAATACAACCTTTCTGGAAAAGTAACAAATTTCTTAAGTCTGAAGAGCATATTTGGGGCACCTGGTGACTTAGTCGGTTGAGCATCTGTCTTCCACTCAGGTCATGATCCCAGGGTCCTGGGATCGAGCCTCAAGTCAGGTTCCTTGCTTGGTTGGGAGTCTGCTTCTCCCTCTCCCTCTGCCTGCCACTCCCCCTGCTTGTGCTCTCTCAAATAAATAAATAAAATCTTAAAACAAAAAAAGCATATTCATGTACCTTAAGTAATGCTACCCTTAAGAATATCTCATAAGCATACATTTAAAAAGAAATACAAAATGTGAGTAGAATTGTTCACTGTAACATTACCTCTAACAAATTTAGTTCAAGTACAGCATGGAATACCGAAAGAACCACAGACAGCATTATTTCAAAGGATAATTAATGATACTCTGTGACAAAGGGTAAAATGAAGATACTAGGATTCCAATTTCATAAGAAAGCTGTGTGTGCACTCAAAGAGAAAAAGATTAAAAGGACATACACCAAAACAGTCTAAATGGTTATCTGTTAATAGAATTTTATTTTCCTTCTTTATGCTTTTTGGTATTTTCCAAAACTTACTCAATGGATGTCATTACTTTTTAAAATAGATTTCAAAAATAAAGACAAGGAAAACGGTTCATTTCATTTTCACCTGTGGTCATGGGGGAGGGTTTACCCATAAGGTTGTGTGAATTAAGAATGCCAGAGACAGAAAGGAGTTTCCCTTAGAACTTGCACCCCATCCTCCCTTCTCATATTGGAAAAATGTCTGACAATTTTCTGAAAACAAGCTCCTCGCCAAGTACTGTGCCCTGGTGTTGGTGTTCAGGGTCCCACGGACACTGCTGCATTTGGTTCTCACAGCATTCTTGTAACAGGCAGCACTGTTACTACTCTCCTGTCACAGACCAAAAAGGAAAGAATTTAAGTAAGTTTGTCATTGCCATGGTGCAGTGTAGGCCTAGAACTGAAATTTCTGGCCCTAAATTTGGTTCCTCCACAATATACCGACTAAATTCATGTTTGCCCTCTTTCATTTCCTGGACCTGATCCTCTGACATATTTCACCAATTGACTTTACCAGTTGCACAACAAGGTAAACATAATGAATGCCACAAAATCGTACACTTAAAAACCGTTTAAGATGGTGCATTTTATGTATATTTTACTATAATAAAAGAAAAAGGGAGGAGCCAGATTTTGCTAGCTTAAATATAAAAAACAAGGTAAAAGTTTGTCTGAAAATAGCAAGTTTATTTCTCAGGCGTTAACAGTATGGTGATGGTAACCATGGTCTGGAGAAAGCTGCCCCCTAAAAGATTGGAGTGTACACTAACTGGCTGTCCTAAGTGGGTGCCTGAGGAGACCCAAACCATTGGTATTCCAACCACAGCAACTGTCCTGTTAAAAGGAAAAGGATCATGGGCACCTGGGTGGCTCAGTTAAGTGTCTGCCTTCAGCTCAGGTCATGATCCCACAGTCCTGGGATCGAGCCCCACATCCAGCTCCCTGCTCAGTGGGGAGCCTGCTTCTCCTCTCCCTCTGCTCTATTGTGCTCTCTCTCTTTCTGCGTCAAATAAATAAATCTTTAAAAAAAAAAAAATCAGTATGAAGTAAGAGGACTCAGAGCAACACGTAGGGAAGCCAAGATCCCAATCTCTTCAAGTACAGACTACACACTGCCCATAACACTAGCTAGTAAGACCAACCAGTTCATATCTTACTCCAATCCCACACTCTAGTTCAAAGACAATCTTCCAGTTATAAAGCCATTTACTCTGTGGCTTTCCTGTGCAGAAGGAAGACAGGTCACCATGCAGCATGAACACTCTGCTCCACTTGAGAGGTAGACTTCTCACTGTAAATACACCATTCAAATACCAATTCTTCTTAGAAGCTTGGTTAATGACTTCACTATATGAAATTGCATCGAGTCTAAGGACAAAGACAACATTAAGTTTTTGGGGTTTTTTTTAACATTAAAAAGTTTTTGAACCTGTGAAGCTTTGACTCAGTTTCAGCATATCACAACCACACCAGGCCAGTGAAGGCAGTCACCAAGTGGCCTCACACTTCACCATTGGCACTGCCCCTTCCCCTCGAACTAGGGCCCAGGGTAGACCAAAATGCTTTCATACCTACTTACTTCCATCAGGAAACCCTTTAACTTCAGCAGTCAGTAAGCAGAATACTTCCTCCCTCTTTGAGCCATTATTACCTACAAATATACCAGGCAATTTTTACAGTGCTGATTTTCAACTTTTGGGTTTTTCTTTTGATGTCCCTCACCTCCTAAAGTGCATTTACAATTGCCCTGTTCTTCTCAGATCTACCTTCCTAATAAAAATTATCTACATATATACATATGAAATCCCATCACAGTACTGCCAAGAACAATCTGATTTTCTCACATCCTGTCAGCCAGCACTGTACAGAAGAATGAACTCCATCTATCCTGTTCCTCGGCCAGACAGTTTCCTAATGATGCTGTCTACACTGCTATGGCCTCTCATTCTGCATTTTCTGATCCAGTATACAATTTGGAAACACAGTGGGTCGGCATTACAGTGGACAGTACTGAGGTGCCATAACGGTGAAGACTGATGACATTAGATTAATAAACTGTATGCCTGAGTTGCCTCTAAAAGAAGGGATCAACAAATAGGCATATGAAGGGTAGGCACCATAACCACTGCGGCCTGAGAGGACTCATGGGTAACATCACTTAGAGCTGAAAAAATCATAGCTGAAGGTTTTCATGAATTCAGATTTGAAGAGAATGAAGAGTAAATAAATGTCAAACCCTCCTACCTCTCAGTGTTTCTTGGATGTGTCCCTTGGGGTTTCTCTTCTTATTCTGATGCTGGAGCATGAGACCTGGGTGTCCGTACATTCACTCCATGGGAAGCTCATGCAGTCTCGTGGCTTTATTGTCACATACCTGTCAATACCAAATCTCCATTCTCCCCTTCTGTTTGTCTCATTGACATCTCACTACAACAATCACTGGCATGTGCTGGCCACAGGACCTTTGCTTCGGCGCTTTCCTTGCCTAGAACACTCTTCCAGATACCCACTTGCTAAGTTCTTCACCCCTCTTAGTCTATGATCAAATCTCACCTTCTCAATAAACCCTAACCTGATCATGTATTTAATTCTACAACCTACACTCCCCCATGCAGGCTCCCCATTTCCTTACTCCACTTTCCAACCCCTGTAAGTTACCACCCTCTAACATACTACACAGAATTTACTTATTCTTTATACATTGTTTTTGCCTGTATCTTTTAGAACATCAGCTCCTCAGGACAGAATTCAGTGATATATATAACAAGGAACTACATATCCCCTGGCACAGAGTTGGCAATCAATCAATATTTGTTAAATGAATGAATGTACCATGCTAAGAGACAACTTCCACAGAAAAGTGTTCTCTCTACCAAGATCCAGTTTCTGACCCTCAAGCACCCCTCTGCACTACAACTTCCATTCAGAAACCTAAAAACTTGACCTCTACATATGTCAAAACACTTATAACCAATATAGTCATCTGTACTGAAAGAACTTTTTACAAATTAATCTCAAATACCACTATTTAGTATTCTTGCCCCAAAAGAAGAAAATTTAAGCCAGAATCTAATCATAAGAAAACAGACAAATCCAGATTGTAAAACATTCTACAATACAGCATAATACATGTGGAATCATTTAAATATCAAAATCATGAAACACAAAGGGAGAATTCCGATTAATATAGCAGTAACACAACCAAATACAAGTGTAATCCTTGATGATGAACGGAAAGTGAACTTTTCAAAATAAAAGGTTGGGGGTGAAAAACTAATCTCAGAAAAGATGACCTCAGCCACACACTGTTGTTGCCTGGACTAGTTGTTGAACAACATTGTGAAAAATACCCTGAACCAGAAATGTCTTTGGAACAAGCCTAATTAAGCCCTCGATGTCTAACCCAAAAAGTAATTAGGAAGCAATCACTACACCCTACAGTCTTCTACTCCTTCAGGGAGAGTAAGGTATAGTGAAATCAGACTCCCAGACCACAAGGCAGGATGCAGTACATGAGCATGTAGGTCCTGGAGACTGCCACCGCAGCCTCGGGCTGTGGAAACACCACCCAGCCAGTGGAGCTGCATCGAAATTCAAAGTTCTTGGTTCATTCACTACACTACCAAGTCTAGGGTTTCCAACAAATCCTGAGCACATTTACTTTTTAATGCTAGTGGAATAAAATTGCTTTTCTTGATATATTCACACAAGCCCAACCATATGGGCTGTGTTCCTCTACATATATCACAAGACAAGCACTGGGTAAAGATGAATATTTATTCACTTTACAAAGAGAATGGTATTAAATTGTCATAAACAGTTCCATTTATAGACAAATATAACTGTACATTACACCAGTAGCTGGCTCAAACTTACTTTCCCAAGATGCTTGTGTGGCTCCAGCTCTATGAGTAGAGCACAGAAATCTCTGTTCTGCCACTGATGTTAAAAAGTCCCTCAGAGATAATGGTTTTCGTGTTTTACATATTCACAGGTGGTAAAAATAAACCCATCTCCCCTGCCCTCCCTTAGAGTTGAGCTTCCATCTGCATGTTCCCTAGTGAGCACTAAACAAATACTGGCTCATTTAAAAAAAAACTGATAATATGAGGCTTTTGTAGCACACCAAAATACTTATTTATACATACATAAAAAATCTTGAGTCAGATTTATTATTTTAAAGGTAAACAGATATCCTAACACTGCCAAGAGTGGATAATGAAAAGGAAAACATTAAATTACTGAATTATAAAAATATTTTCTTTGGAAAAAAATTCCAACAAGGTTATCATTAATATCTAAAACCAAAGAGAAAAAATAAACAATTGTTCTTTGATCCATTAGTAATTTAAATAAAAATGAAAACCTCTTCAAAAGCAGCTATAACTGAATTCTTTAAAAAGTTGCAGGTAATGAGTACTTCTAAATCTATACACTGATGATTCTTTACAGGCAACTTGCAGTCAAGAAAAATCCTTAATATGGCTAATTCTTTAGTTTTTTAATTACCATAATTTTTTGTGTGTTTTAAAAAAATATTCCACATGACAGCTTAAAAAATAAGTGGCTGTTTGGGGGAAGCACTCCAAATATTCAACCTGACTCAAATCAGATCACCTCCATTAATAGATAAGCTAGGGATACTGATATTTAACTCTGAAATCCCAACCTTTTTTTACTCTGAATCTTTAGTTACCCTTTCATATTTTATGAAAATGTACTAAATTAAAATTTTTCACTAGTGCTGCTTCATATCTGGATCTGATGAAAGATACCAACCTGAGATAAGAGCTGACTCCTTCACAAAAGTCCAGTTCTTGAAACCCTACATGGGAAATGTGTGTCTTCACTTATGTCAATTCTTGCTAGAACCAACCATACTGGGATATTATATTATAAAAATATACCAAATATTGGACACTCATGTCAGTACATTGCAGAAAATGTGTCTATTTGCTGTGTAAAGTTTATTAACATTTGAAGGAAACACTCTTATTTACACAGTGAAGTCTGGGGTGCTCAGGACAGCGAGACGGCATGGGGACCAGCACGAGGAATCTGGATATGTGCAACAGTCCCTGGCGCCTGTCCCAGAGACAACCCTTCCCAGGAGAAGTCGGCAGCATGGGGGAAGGCGCGTGCCAGAAGTGACAGAGGTCCATCAGCTTGTTCTCCATCCTCATTCTTCTTCACTTTCATTTTCAGGATCTAAGTCAGAATCTCCATTTAATTCTTTCTCACTGGCCACATCCCTGTCCTCCCCATTCTCCTCATCTTTTTCCTCAGCATCTTCCTCTTCTTCTTCGTTCTCTTCATCAACATCCTCATCTTTTTCACTTTCATTCTCCTCCTCATCTTCATCCCAGTTATCCTGTTAGAAAGAGATGAAGCATAGAAAACATTCATGAAGCCCTTGTTCATACAGACTAGAAGGGTATAAAGGCAGATTTATGGACCAAAAAACAAGGTACTCACATCAGAGTCCTTCTCTGCAATTTCATCATCTGACTCCTCTTCAGAAGATTCTGCAAGGGGAAAAACTCAGCCTTAAGTATGTGATCTACTCTGCAGAGGGCAGAGCCCTAAAAACTAAATAAACAGAGTCAGATTCTTGAATTTACTTTTAGAAATATTACATTCAGTGATCATCCATTTAAGCAGTAACATTAATAATCTTATCTGCATAAAAGTCTATTAATTATTCCACCAAGATCTCACTGGGTAGGACAAAGTACCAAAACCCTAACAAAATCATCTTAAAAAACTAAGCCAAGGATGTGGAGAAAAGGGAACCCTCATGTGCTCTTGGTAGAAATGTAATTGGTGCAGGCATTATTGAAAACAGTATGGAGTTCCCCAAGAAATTAAAAATAAAGCTATCAGATGATCTGTCAATACCATTGCCGGACATATGTCAAAGGAAACAAAATCAGGATCTCAAAGAGATCCCTGCACCGCCCCCATGTTCACTGCAGCATTATTTACAACAACCAAGACATGGAAACAACCTAGGAGTTCATTGATGGGCTGGATGGATGGTTAAAGAAAATGTGATATACATTCAGCCATTAAATTCCATTCAGCTATTAAAAAAAAAGGAAATCCTCCTATTTGTGACAACACAGATGGTGAGGGGACTGTACTAGGTGCAATAACTCTGGAGAACAATACTGTATGATCATACTCATGTGTGCAGTCTAACAACACCAAGCTTGTAAGACACAAAGAACAGACTGGTAGTCACCAGAGGTATGGAGAGTGTAGTAAAGGAGTGAAAAGCAGAAGGTACCAAGTTCTGGGGCACCTGGGTGGCTCAGTGGTTGAGCACCTATCTTCGGCTCAAGGTCATGATCTCAGGGTTCTGGAGTCCCATATCGGGTTCTCATGGGGAGCCTGCTTCTCCCTCTGCCTATGTCTCTGCCTCTCACTCTGGCTCTCTCATGAATAAATAAAATCTTTTTTTAAAAAAAAGGTACAAACTTCCAATTACAGGTCAGTCCTGGGGATATAATGTACAGCATGGTAACCACACTTAACAATACCATACTGTGTACTGGAAGCTGTTAAGAGAGTAAAAAAAGTTCTCAGCATAAGAAAATAACCGCAACAATGAGTGGTGATGAATGTTGATTAAACATATTATGGTAATCATTTCACAATATATATACAGAGATCATCAAATAATTATGTTGTATACCTAAAACAGTACAATATTATATATAATTATATCTCAATAAAACTGGAAAAAGTCTAAGTAATTAATAATAAAGTCTAATTTAGGTATGCTTTTATGTCCTTCAGTTATGTTTTATCATGTTCTCTATAAAGGTTTTGTTTCACTTATATTTCTAGGTACTTCTAGTTTTGATTGCTGCTGTGAATGAAATCTTTTTTCCTAATATATTTTCTGTAATACATTACTGAGACAATCATACTACTGACTCCTTTTTGTGATCTTGGTATTCCAGTAAACTTGTTTATTTTCATCTCATTAATGATGGTGTAACTAGATTCTGCTTCATTTTCTAAGTTGAGAAGGATAACTGCCAAGTCCAATGTTCTAGGATTCACTTCTTTCATACAATACTAGGCAGGATATGCAAAAGTAATAAAAGGTGCATTATTGTCTAGTTCCTGACTTTGTGGGAATACTTTTAAACTCTGATAAGACTAAGGAAATTCCTAAGTTGCTTGGATTATCAATAATAAGATGATGAAAGGCTGAATTTTATTGAATTCTCTTTCTGTATCTACTAACGTATATTGTTCCCTGTTAATTTGTTAATGTGGTAACTATATTTAATAGATTTCCTGCTAATTTGCCTTAGAATCTTTAAATAAATTCTCCTTGGTAATGACATATTCTTTTACACAGCATTTCTATAATAATCAACTTACTATTCAGGATATTTGAAGATGACCTAAAATCTTGTTTCCTTAACTATCATTCTTATTTGGTTTGACTCATAAAATGCATGAGTTGTTTATACAGGACAAAAATGAATTGTTCGTTGAAAGATTGACAAAATATACCTATAAAAACTCTGTGCCTGCTAAGGAGGGGACTTGATGGGATGAGCAATGGGTGTTACACTATATGTTGACAAACTGAATTTAAATAAAAAATTGTAAATAAAACTCTGTGCCTGACATCTCTGAGCAAAGGTTTTGATTAAATCAATTTAAGGCCACTGGCTTATTCTAGGTTTCTATTTCTTTTTTCTTTTTTTTTTTGGGTTTCTATTTCTTTTTAAGTCACTTTTGGTCATTACTGTTTCCTAAGAAATTACTTATTCTCATCTAGGATTTTAATGTGCAATGTGCTGGCATAAAAGTTTATTCATAGTGTCTTCCTATTTAAATATCTTCCACACCTAGTGTGCCTTCTTATTTACTGTACATTTGCACCTTCTCTTTTACTGGATCATATTTTTGCCACAGGTTTGCCCATTTTCTTAGAAAAAGCATGCCATAGCATGATCTTACTCACATTCATATTCTACAAAATAAAGGTAACAGAACTCAACATTAAATAATGAATGTTCCAATTCTAAATTCCACACTCCCTTCAAGCCTCACCTTCCTCATACACCAATTTTGCCTTTTGCGCAGGACAAGTCATTTCCTTTGTTTTTTCTGATGCTGTAACCTGAAAGGTAATCAAGTGTTGTTAGGAAGAGTACAAGGTTATCTCAAGGATGGCAGCCACCACCATGCTCGCTCCACCTTCCCAAACAGTGAACTTGCCCTCAAACACTACGATGGATGACCTCAATAGGAATACAGACCAAATACAGGGCAAAAAATAAATTTGTCAAATAAAAGAATAAAGAATTATTCTGTAAAAGTTGAACCTCTTAAGGTGATCAGAATTTTTCTGTGCCAAAACTGTAACTGAATAAATACCCTGTAACTTGCTATTCATAGTAGCACAACCATCCTAACTATATCAAAAACTAAAATAGGATGCTGAGGGATCCCTGGGTGGCGCAGCGGTTTGGCGCCTGCCTTTGGCCCAGGGCGCGATCCTGGAGACCCGGGATCGAATCCCACATCGGGCTCCCGGTGCATGGAGCCTGCTTCTCCCTCTGCCTGTGTCTCTGCCTCTCTCTTTCTCTCTGTGACTATCATAAATAAATAAATAAATCTAAAATAAAATAAAATAAAATAAAATAAAATAAAATAAAATAAAATAGGATGCTGAGAACCTTTGAGGAAAAGCTGAATCAGGCATAAGTTTACTTACTATCAAATATATAACATTTCCAAGTTAAAGACTGGATCCTGATTTATCAATTTTTTGCTGAAACATGGGGCTTTCAATGATCAGGTAAACATTCCTTATTCCTCACTCTATTCCTATCACATTCAAAGCTTAGCACAAAACAATCTGATTTACTCACTTGAGTGATTAGAAGAATAAGCTTTCCGTGAAGATGTGAGAGTTTCTGAAAAGTTTTTACTCTGCTTTCCATTAATTGGTATAGTGTTCCCAGCTGGGGTACCAGATCAGGCAACTGAGGGGAGAAAAGATATCTCATACTATCATGACAAAGTACAGATAACAACATACAAATCATGCTCAGATACACTCAAGTACTGACTCACTGCATCACAAGCATCTATCTGCTACAGCTCCAGTGGCAGTGGCTGCTTGGCACATTACCTAGCAACATTTCAAATTTTTCATAGCCTATGTCCTAAAGGCAAAAAAATAGTTTTTAAAAAATAATGATGGAGGGGGCACCTGGGTACCTGTTAGGCTGATCTAAGCCTGGTGAGTTCAAGCCCTGAGTTGGGCTCTACACTGGGCATGAAGCTTACTAAAAGAATAAAAAATAAAAATAAAAAATAAGGGAGCCTGCATGGCTCAGTGGTTGAGCATCTGCCTTTGGCTCAGGTCATGGGCCCGGGTTCCTGGGATCAAGATCCCTATAGGGTTCCCTGAGGGAGCCTGCTTCTCTCTTGGCCGATGTCTCTGCCTTTCTCTGTGTGTTTCTCACGAATAAATAAAAAATCTTTAAAATAATAATTTTTTAAAGATTTTTTTTTATTCATGACAGAGAGAGACACAGACAGAGGGAGAAACAGGCTCCATGCAGGGAGCCCAACGTGGGACTGGATCCTGGGTCTCCAGGATCACGCCCCGGGCCAAAGGCGGTGCTAAACCACTGGGCCACCGGGGCTGCCCTAAAATAATTTTTAAAAATTAAAAATAAAATATTGAGGGAAGGCCAATGTAATTGAGACAAAAAAAAAAAAAAACCCACCACATATCTCTGGGCTTTCCTCTGAAATTTACTCTGATAATATCACATTATCTACCTTCTACCATAAGACCCTATCAAACTAAAGGAACGTTTTCACAGCTTCCAGAGAACAGCACTGACAGACCGACAGAGTACAAAGCTGACCTTAGAGTATTTCAAATATACTCCCTATTAAAGAACCCTCTGAACTATGCTTAAGGAATTGAAGCATGAAATCTGTCCCTCCAGGGGGACAAAAAAAAAAAAAGAACCTCACTCAGCCCTTTAACTAGCCTGTACTTACCCTTCTACTGCTGACAATTTAGCATAACTAAGAGTTTCATTCAAATGTTAAACTTTAAAACTGCAAACAAGGCAGCCTGGGTGGCTCAGAGGTTTAGCACCACCTTCAGCCCAGGGCTGGATCCTGGAGACCCAGGATAGAGTCCCACGTCAGGCTCCCTGCATGAAGCCTGCTTCTCCCTCTGCCTGTGTCTGTCTTGTCTGTCTGTCTGTCTCTCATAAATAAATAAACAAACATCTTAAAAATAAATAAAACAGCATACAGGCACAAAATGATTAAAACAAAGTTTAACATGATCACATTCCAATTGTCATTCATCTCTTTCTTTATCTGTCCCTACTGGGACAATAAGCTCCAGAAACAGGGATTAAGGCATCTGTCCATTACTTAAGCCTCAGGTTTAGCACCGTCCCTTAGCTTAGAAAAGGTAACACCAGATAAAGAGGAGGAAAGGAAGGGAAAGCACTGAGGAGAGAGAATTGCCCACCCACTCCCCCAATGGAGCCCTCTTCATAACATGCTTCTCTGATCTGTTCTGCCAGAATTGAATGTTTATACTACTACTACTCCAGCAGTTCACCCTTAGCAGTTGGTTCCAGAAGGGATTTCATTACAAGGCCTCCTTAGGCTCTTTTTTACTTGTAAGCATGTAAATGAGTTTACAAAAAAAAAAAAGTTTTGTCCTGTTTCCCACAAATCCGGATGCCTAGGGGAATTTCCTGTGCCCACCACCCACCACTCAGCCACTGCACTCACAGTTGCCTTCACCTCATCTCCCAAGATTCTGTAAGCGGGGAAACCCAGCAGCCATTCTGACCATCTTGTGTACCTCCCCCAATTCTAACATCTTGACGGAATTCCCTCCAGACTCATAGAACTGCTGGCCTCAAAGCAGGTTATCCATTTGTTTTCCCTATTTCAAACTACTGAAGGCAAAAGAAGTCTGAGAAAGAACAAGGAACAGTGACCAGGCTGAGCTGGATAAATGAAACCGTGTTAAGAAAGGAAGAGCAATTAAGAATTTTCTCCAACTGTTCACTATAACCTTTTAAGAAAATCTATTATAAGGTCCTAGGTAATAAAATTAAAGAAAAAGGAAAAAGGAAATTGTGTAATTTTATTTCTAGCTTAAAATATAACTGACTTAGTGGGCAAAGAGCCCAATTCATATTATGACATATAACACTGTGTTTTCTGGTGTTGCTTTAAAACTGTTTCGTCCTTTCCATTTGCATAGATAACAAAGAGCAACACAAGCCCCACAAAATGGCATGTATTAAATATTTTAACTTCATTTTTCCCACAAGCTATCTTTCATTGTCCTGGGACAAGATAGAAGAATGGGGAGATACATATTATATAAAAATAATTTTGCTAAACAGGTTATATATTTTTTAAAACACCTAAAGACTAGTATGCCAATGTTACTTTTCTCCTTTCTGTATTTCTCAACGTTTTCTATAGAATATATATTACTTCTAAAATCCAGAGCAAAAAAAAAAAAAGGCCAATTTCCAAAGTCAACAATGGTGACATTACATTGCACCTGGGGTAAAAGAAAACCTTTCAAAGCAGTAGCTGACTGGTGAAGGGCAGGTGGAGGGAAGATGCTTTCATTAACACATCAGTTTCTAATCCTTATCAGAGCCACTGAGCAACAACAGCTGAAGACTTACTGTGGATAGATAGGATGCATGGACCGTTAACACACATTTGAGCCACTGAACCATTAACACAGCACTGAAAAAAAGAAAAAAAAATCCAAGTAAACGAATATTCATGAATTCAAAATTAAATACAACAGAGCTGTAATATTAGAAAACTCAGGCCAAGTGAAGATCTATAAATTGTGCCCCGTGAAAAACAACACTACTAAATAAATCATTGACTTTGACAGTCTTCTCATCCCTTTATGAGTCTGAGATCTGTGAAAACAGACTCATCTCATGGGGAGGAGAGGGGGGTAATATGGACTGAACATAACTACCTTCCTCTAAAACAATTCAAGAATAAAACCCATGCTTTACTTCATAATTAACTGATACCAAGGCAATAAACTGAGGTCAAATCACTTGGCATTTTATGCCCACCATCTACTCACCATCAGGTACAAATAGCAAAAGATTTCCATGCCATGTTAAAAGACAAATATAGACCAAAAAATGTGTAAGGAGGGCCTAATCAATGAATTCTCTGGCTTTTCTCTGTGAGTTCCAAACACAAATGGAGTCTATCAGGGGAAAAAACTTAGAAAAGAAAAACTAGGGGGGCCTAAGTGGTTTAGTTGGTTTAAGCATCTGCCTTCAGCTCAAGCCATGATCTCAGGATCCTGGGATGAGCATAGGGCTCCCTGCTCAGCAGGGAGTCAGCTTCTTCCTCTCCCTGTGCCCTTCCAAGTACAACCCCCACCCCATGTGCGCTCTCTCAAATAACATCTTTTAAAAAAAAGAGAAAAAACAACTATATACTGTAGCACTGATAAAACTACACTGTCAGCTTAGGATCCCTGAGATACCAACCCCCTATTCAAATACTTCATCATCAAAGTATTAATAAAAACACAAAACTCAGTCCTATAAAATATTTCCTTACAGTGGCTTAGCAACTACCAGAGGTTGGGGAAGTTCTACAAATGGCAATTTTACATCTGATTAGGACTAAATCATTAAGACTAATTCATTACACAACCTGATAATGAAAATGAAAAATTACACAGGAGTTTTCTTTAAAAAAAAAAAAAAAGAAGAAAGAAGAAAGAAGAAAGAAGAAAGAAGAAGAAAGAAAAAAAAACTATACTAAAATCTTAGGATTAAGAGTTATTCAATCTTGGGCAGCCCCGGTGGCTCAGCAGTTTAGTGCCACCTTTGGCCCAGGGCCTGATCCTGGAGACCTGGGATCAAATCCCAAGTCAGGCTCCCTGCATGGAGCCTGCTTCTCCCTCTTGCCTGTGTCTCTGCCTCTCTCTCTCTGTCTCTCATTAACAAATAAATAAAATCTTAAAAAAAAATAAAAGAGTTATTCAATCTACAGTAAGTGTGGGGAAAGCAGTATCTGACCCTTCTAGAGTTTTACCAATTAAGTGTGGAGCTATCCACTATGTAATTTCATGCTGTCAGAAAATGTTTTTAACAATCACCTCTAAAATATTAATAAAATCAAAGCAATATAAGTCCCCTAAATATCTTACCTATTAGGATGTCCCTGCAATCTCTTCGTAAGCTGAGGGGGAGAAAAACCGTATTAGTGACAGCACTTCAGAGACAGCCAATGTGCATCAATTCCCACAATACACACATCCAGGAGAACAAAAAACAGAAAAGAATATTAACAGGGCGTGCCTGGACATCCAACTCTTGATTTCAGCTCAGATCTTAATTTCAGGAGAAGATCGAGCCCCAGAATAAGGGCTCTGTGCAGGGCAGAGAAAACCTGCTTAAGATTCTCTCTCCCTCTCCCCCATCCAAAAAAGACTATTAGGAAATCAATATTCCTAAAGAATTCCTAAATTTCCTAATTCCTCACTGTTCAAGGAACATAACATAATCTAGGAACACATTCTCACAATAAGAGTAATTACCACCTGATAAAAATCTAAGCTACAAGTTATATAAATGAATGTTCAAAACAGGCAAACCCAGGGACAGAAAATAATCTGTGGCTGCCAGAAACTGGGAGTAAGGGAGAATGGTGAACGGCTAACTGGCACACAAATTTTTGGGTGTGACAACTGCACAACCTGTAGATTATTAAAGAAAAACACAGCACAATGCATATACATACTAAGAGTATATATTATGGTATATGAATTATATCTCAATAAAAAATACACTAAAAAATGTGGACTAGGTAAATTTTGAATAGATCTATTATCTACTCTAAGTACCCTGCTTGCTTACATATTACAAATCCATTTCTCTAAACACTAGATTTTCTCCTAACTCACAGTGTTAGGACCTTAAAATGAAAAGAGTACAGTTACCTCTTGTAACAATGGAATAACAGCATGCAGGGGCATCCTTAATACAGTCCTCTTAATTAGGTTTAAATTCCTAGTTTGAAGTACTTTCTGTGAGAAAATAAAAGAAACATAAAGATAAGTATATGCAGAAGCTAAAGACACTAAAGGAAAAACAGTAAAAATGGTATTTTTTCTTTTTTAAATTCAATTTAATGAACATACAGTGTACTATTAGTTTCAGGGAAAGAATTCAGCGATTCCTCAGTAGCATAGAACACCCAGTGCTCATTACATCAAATGCTCTTAATGCTCATCACCCGATTACCCCATCCTCCACCCACCTTCCCTTCAGCAACCCTCAGTTTGTTTTCCATAGTTAGAGTCTCTTATGGTTTGCCTCCCTGTTGTCTTATTTTCCTTCCCTTCTCCTATGTTGATTTGTTTTGTTTCTTAAATTCCACATAGGAGTGAAATCATATGGTTGTCTTTTTCTGACTTATTTCACTTAGCATAATACCCTCTAGTTCCATCTACGTCACTGCAAATGGCAAGACTTCATTCTTTATGGTTGAGTAATACTCCAGTGCATGTGTAAAACACTCCATTGTATGTGTCTATATATATGTATATACACATACATCTATAACACATCTTCATTATCCATTCATGTATCAATGGACATTTGAGCTCTTTCCACATTTTCGCCACTGTGGACATGCTTCCATAAACATTGGGGTGCATGTGCCCCTTCAAATCACTACGTTTGTATCCTCTGGATAAATATCTAGTAGTACAATTGCTAGGTGGTAAGGTAGTTCTATTTTTAACTTTTTGTGGAACCTCCATACTGTTTTTAGGAGTGGCTGCACCCATTTGTATTCCCATCAACAGTGCAAGAAGGTTCCCCTTTCTCCTTATCCTTGCCAACGGCTGCTGTTTCCTGACTTGTTCATTTTAATCATTTTGAGCAGTGTGAAGTGGTAGCTCACTGTGATTTTGATTTGTATTTCCCTGATGCCGAGCGATGTTGAGCATTTTTCTTGTGTCTGTTTTAACAACCAAACAATAAAATACCAACTGAATTTTAGTGAATGAAGATTGGAAGGGCTGACTGGAGAATGTTATGTTATGGTCTTTGGCTATCAAGAAAGAATAATCTTCAGGAATCAAGACATTTACTTTGATGAATGGAGTTTCTTCTCTACAGATTCTAAACTTTATGAAATTTTTACATAAAATAGAACACCTCTAGACATTTACAGATATATGCCACTTTAGAGAAGCTATCAAACTGTCATTTTATGAAATCAGAGATATATCCACATAAGATTGAGCAAAACATACTAAAACCACACTTAGAAAGCAACAAATCTTTTAAAATTATCAACTTTTGATAAACTTTTAAGATAATTAAAAGATCATACATAACGAATGCTTGAATCAAAACCCTGGGAGAGTACATCAACTGGAGAAACCCAGTCTCCACTACAGGGTACAGAAAATGAGAGAGAGTAGTCCTAATCCTGGCAGGCTTTTCAATGTCTCCAAACCCCAGATGCTTCATCTATAGGCAAGAGTGTGAAATACAAGTCCTTTCAGGTTCTCAAAATCTTCAGTCTCCCCTTCCTCTTGAACTTTTCTATGTATTTATTCTTTCCAAAGAGTTTAATTCCCAGAGGAACTTCCTTGATGATGGATGCATGCTGTTTTGGTGATGATTGGTACTCTAAAGGCCATGCTTAAAATATAAACAGAAGTACCAAAGGGCAAAATATAGAAGACTGATTATAGCCTATTTTAACAGCATCTTTTCAGAATTCCCTATGAATTTTATTTACTTATAAAAATATCTTTACACCAAGCCCTTTCAAATCCATCAAAAACTATACAAAAACTACCACTGGAATAATTGCATAGTTCCTCATACAAAAGAAATAAAACTTTTTATAAAAGTGAGGAATGGACTGTCCTGATTAAACAGTTTCAATTAACCTAAATTTATATTTTCAAATAATCAGAATACAAGATTCAAAACAAAATATGTTGATCAGAACTTCAACAGTAATTCAGAAGATGCGTGATGATACTAAACATACCTCAAATCATGTTATTATAAATACCAGTTATCACAAAGTTTGAACGATGTACAGGTTATAGGGAACAATCTATCTGAACTAGTCTACAAATTACTATTTGAAATAAGACCCACTCTTGTTAAGGTCCTCAATTTTCACAAGATGTTCACCAAACTATCAGGTTTCATGGTCTTAACTGGCCAAGTAGGGTAGTAGCCCTTCAAGTCACGGGATATAAACTTGAATCTATTGTTGCACATTATTTATACCAAAAGCTTAGTTAAAAACAATATAGGAATGAGGGTTTAAAAAATATGTAGTTTGTGTAATCTCCTGGTGTTCTAAAATATAAAGTGATCATATAATTTATTGTCTAAACTAGGACACATGACAATGAAAGTCACTATTAATTATTATACCAAGATAAGAGGTATAAACTAGAACTGTCAAAGGCCAACAAGAGTACATATGGCTTAGAGCACTTGGTGGCTCAATTGGTTAAGTGTCCATCTTGACTTTGTCTCAGGACAAGATCTCAACAGGATTGTGAGAAGGAGCCTCACCTAATTAAGATTATCTCCCTCTCATCTTCTCTCCTTCTCTCTTAAAAAAAAAAAAAAGAGTACGTATGGCCTAGCTGTTTAGAAGTTATATCAAACTGCTGGACAGAAGAATTTTTAACAAGCTCTCAAGTAATTCTTATGCTAACTAACAAGAGGGTCTATGATAATTTTCCAAATTAAGAGAAGTAAAAGCAAGTTACCCTAAACCAAAGTAAAGTGTTAATGGATATAGAAGTTAGCATTAACTTCCACTGAAAATATATTTAAAGAGACAACCCTATAAACCACAGTTGTAACTAGCCAAGAAAATATTGAAGGTTTTCTTTTACAAGTTTGCTACACTATAACTGAAGCATAATTAACAGTACACACTTAAATATACTATTTAATCAGTATGACATAAACCTTTACCAATGAAGCAAACACTATGATAAACATTCCATCACCTTCAAGCTTCCTTGGGCCCCTTAACATTCTAATCGTCCACCCTCACCCCCAGGTAACCACTGAACTATATATATTGGTCTGCATTTCCTAGAATTTTTATATAAATAGAATCATAAAGAGCATGTACTCTTTGGCTTCATTCTCACAGCCTAAGTTTGAGATTCATCCATGTTGCTAATGTATCAATAATATATTCCTAACAGTGCTAGATAAAGAATTTGTTTATTTGTTCATATGTTGAGGAACATATGTGTTCTCTCAAGGTTACAATTATTTAAAAAATATAAAGTTGCTAGCATCATTCATGTACAAGTCTTTATATGAACATGTTTTTGATTCTCCAGGTAAATACCCATCAGTAGAATATGGCTGGGTCTTATGGGAGATGAATCTTTAACTTTTAAGAAACTGCCTAATTCTTTTCCAAAGTAGCTGTACCATTTTATATTCCCACCAGCAAGATATGAGATTCCAACTGTACCACATTCTCACCAACAGAAGGATCTTTTAAATTTTAATCAACCCACTGCAGGTATGTAGTGTTAGTTCACTGCCATGCTAATTTGCATTGGTGGTGATCCATGATATGTAACACTTTTAAATGCACTTACTGGCCATTTAACTTCTTTTGTGAAGTATCTGTTCACACCTTTACCAGATTTTTATTTGAGTTGAGTCTCATTATTGAGTCTTTTATATTTTCTGGATAGAACCCTTGTCTGATGTAAGGATTGCAAATATTCTGCCAGCCCACAGCTTACCTTTCCTCTCTCTTAACAGTGTCAAGTATTTCAAGAGTAAAAGATTTTAACTTTCATTAAGTCCAAATGACCGTTTTTCATTAAGTCCAAATGACCGCTTTTTCCTAGAGTGTGTAATGCTTTTTGTGATGCCATCAAGACTCTGTCCACTAATGTTTGCATATATTTTATCCTATCTTCTAGAAGTTTTGTAGATTTCGGTTTTACATTTATCTATTTTGAGTCAACTTTTGTGAAATAAGAGCTGAGATGTATTTTTTTTTCCAGATGGATATTTGGTTGGTACAGGATTAATTGTTGGAAAGATTTTACTTTCTCCATTAACTCAACTAATTCTGTATGGTCTATTTCTGGACTATTTTGGTTCCTTAATCTGTATTTATTTTTCACCATTATCAAACTATCTTGATTACTATACTTTATCTTGAAATTGAGTAGGCTTGGGATGCCTGGATGTTTCAGTGGTTGAGCGTCTGCCTTCCGCTCAGGGCGTGATTCCGGAGTCCAGGATCGAGTCCTACATCGGGTTCCTTATGGGAACCTACTTCTCCCTCTACCTATGTCTCTGCCTCTTTCTCTGTATCTCTCGTGAATTAATAAATAAAATCTTAAAAAAAAAAAAAAAAAAAAAGGAAGGAAGGGAGGGAGGGAGGGAGGGAAAAGAAAAAGGAAAAGGAAAAGGAAAAGAAAAGGAAAGGAAAGGAAAGAAAAGAAAAGAAATTGAGTAGGCTAAGTCCTCCAATTTTACCTGGAGATGCTGCTGAAATTTAATTGGGAATGTACTGAATACACAGAGAAGTATGGGGGGGGGGGAATTCCTCGTTTAACAGTATTAAATCTTTCAATCATAAACATCACTACTCAAATCTTTCTTAATTTCTCTCAATTTTTGTAATGCAGAGGTAGAGGCATCTTTTATAGTGTATTTTACAGTAGAATTTATCCTACTGTAAATGGCACAAAATTATTTACATACATTTTTAAAAATCTAAAAATAGCTGTCGTCTGTGGATGCCATGAATTATATAAATGACTAGGCTTCTCTTCTCATAAGCTATAGACATTTTCTTTGAGTCAAATTTCCACCTTTCTAAAGCCACGAATTTAATGTCAAGTTTTCTATGGTAGGGATTCTTCTCACTTCTAGTCATATGATACATTCCTGCCACTGCTCATTGCCTTCTTTCATTTTTATTGTCCTCCTCCTATATTTCGTGTATAATCATAAGGTAACTTTTGGGATTAAAGAAGAGTATTTTTAGGAGAAAAAAAAATATTGGGGGGCATAGTCTGGGTGGCTTAGTCAGCTAAGTATCTGCCTTTGGCTGAGGTCATAACCTCAGGGTCCTGTTCAACGGAGTCTCTTTCTCCCTCTCACTCTGCCTCTTCCCCTCCTCCCTGCTTGTGTTCTCCGCTCTCAAATAAATAAAATCTTTAAAAAAATTATATATATATTTTACTTATCTCTTTTTTTAAAGGGTTATTTTAAAAGAAGCTCTTCACTCTAACTTTTACAGGTCTTTTCCAGCACACAATGTTTCAGGATTCTAGTTTCCAATTACTTCTACTTAATACAATGTATCACCTAAAGACCTCTAATAATGAAAAAATCTTATGTGTACAACCCTTCACAATTTAAGAAGTGCTTCCAAAAAGGTCATATTGTTTCCTCAACAACTCTGTGATGTCTGATAAATACACTGTCACCTTTGAAGTGCCAAAAGATTTTAACCTGAATCTCTACAAGCTTTTAGATCCAACTACCAGTGTACAAGAAGTATGTTAGAGGAACATGTTAAATGATATCATTTACTGGATTAAATGACACAACAAAATGGAGTTTTACAGAAGGCAAAAATCCAGAATGTGAGAATCTCTTCAGGGCAAATAACATAGCTTCCCCAAAAACTTAACTGCAAGACACAGAAGAGGCATTATCTCCCCAATACTGTGTGTACTTCATGGGGATCCCATTTTGAAGAAAGCAAATATAAAAACTTACGAAGTTCATGAGACAATCAAGGAAATATAAACCTACTAACTGAATATTTGATGATTTCAAAGAATTGCTGTTTACTTTTTTAAGGTGTAATAATGGATTGTGGTTGTTTTTAAAAGGAGTTGTTACTGTCAGAGTTGAACAAGGATGTATTTACAGATAAAATGTTGTCTCTATGCTTCACTATAACCTAGGGAGGCCTGTGGGCAGATACATGACACAATGACAAATAGATTGGCTAGTGCTGATAATTTCTGAAACTCAGTGATGAGTGCGTGGGGGGTCCAATGTAATAATTCTAAATGTTTTGAAATGTTTCTTTAAAAAAAATCGGTAGCTGATTTACTTGTATTACTGAGAAAGGTTTCAAAGTATAGTTAAGGAGACAACAGTGGCAGATAAATTACGTTACATTTTAAAAACATTGTCCATTGTTTTCTACAGCTTATTTTCATCTAGGTTTCTATACCATATAACTAAAATCCACCTTTCAAATTACATACACTCACAAACTATTTTACAAGTAATTTTACAAAAAATTTTAGGATGTGATTTCCCCTCGTTTTGTAAAATCACCTTAGACATAAACGATATTCACATTTAGATCAAAATATAAATCAGAAAGACGCTATTCATAGGTTACATGATTAAAGTAACCTATGAATAAAGTCACATCAATACTAAGTGGCACCATAATATTGAATCACTAAGAAAATGTAAACTGATTTTATCTAATCAGGCAGTGCTTAAATCCAATTTTTACATTAAAATGTCTCTACAGACCACTATTAAATTCTAGAATTTAAGAGGACCTAATTATGTAACTTCATACAAGCAGTCACCAACTTACAAACACAGAAATAATAAATACCTCCCTTATATAAATTTCTAGTACTTTTACCTCTAAATACTTCAAACATAACCCCCAACCCTCTTGAATTTTTCCCCCAAACCTCCTACCCATTGCCAAGGTTCCACCTCACCGCCCCCTCTCACGGCCAGGGGGAAATAAGTTTCTGGAATCCAGAGTAAAAACTCAGGAACGCATTTTCCTACAGAAAAAAATATAAATTGTGATCTAGAATGCTGAGTATTATAGTTCAGCTACACTATGTTTATAAAAGGCTTTTGTGAACTAAAGCCTAAGACCTAATAACAAGTCAGAACAATATTTCTATGAGAAAATGCATTCCAGGTTCAAAATAATTTAACACAATGCCTTTGTAGGTTGGTGACTGTCTGTATAGTGCCACCAAGTGATCTATACTTGACTACAGTCAGAAAATATTAAATTCAAAATAGCTATATTACAGGTCTATTCACTTGAGTGTGCTAGGTCAATCACTTTCTAAGAAAAATTAACTGTCTTAATTCATTTTAAAAACTGCTATAATACTTACATTTAGCATTTCGAAATCATTACTTTCTAAACCCTGTGTGAGAAGAACTGGAAAGCTATTTGTCTGTGGAAGGTCAACCTTTTCTTTCTTTGTATCTATATCCAGTGCTCCCAGGCGTTCTTCAATGCTAACCTGCAGAACAGAAATGATCTATTAATGTGAAACCAGACAAGGCCTAAAGTAGCTTGGTCCAGGGGCAAATGAGTGGCTCAGTCAGTTAAGTGTCTGCCTTTGACTCAGGTCATGATCACAGGGTCCTGAGACCAAGTCCTGCATATGGCTCCCTGCTCAGCAGGGAATCTGCTTCTCCCTCTCCCCCACCACCCACTCATGGCTCGCTTACTCTCTCAAATAAATAAAAATCTTAAGGAAAAAAAAAAAAGCTGCAGAGACAAGTACAATAACCACAGGAAGGAAGGTCTAGGGAGCTGAGAAAAAATGAAATTTTATAAGTTAAGAGGTTAAAATGATGACCAACTATCACTAAACTAGCCAGGACTGCTCAGACAGCCAAGAGAAGAGGCATCACTGGAAGTCAGCAACATGCGAAACCCAATGGAAATCATCACAGCAAGTCCTGGCTTGATGTATTCAATTATGTGACCCAGCTGACCACTAACAAAGGCCAAAACAGCACCTTCTGTAGTTAGTACAATGTCTTCTCCATTAACAGTGGCCAAGTAAACATCTCACAGTCTACAATCTGGAATTTCAGGAACCTGTGCTGCTGGGGATGAGAGAGAGAGTTAACAGCAGCAATCTCAGTTCCTCAAGTTCCAAGTCTGGCTCTATCCGATATATGTGTTACAGTCTCAAGAGGAATCTCAAAAATCATCAGAGTGCGAATCTCAAACATCGTCAGAGTGCCTCTATTACCTCATTTTCCCCCAATTTCCTCTTGCTCTCTACTTCCTCAGTTTGTGGAAGAGCAGGCTTGATGGCTGCATGATGACCAGGCACCCCTGGCACCAAAACTTTTGCTTCAGAATTCATCACTGGTGTTCTCACCTGTTGAATAGGAACAGCAGGGATGTGACAAAAGAAATGGTGCCTTTGTCCTAGCAAGATTTAGCCCCAATGAGAAAATGAACTAAAAGATTCGTTTGCAAAAATCTAACATAACTAACTTAATATATGAATTAAAGATAAATTTTAACTGAATGTTGGCAAATATGTTTTTAAATTATAATCTGAAAGTTCAGTTTTACAGTTTTCAATACCACATTAGAGTAAAAACCAGGAACAATGTTTATAGATTACAGTTTACTTAAAAACATTAGACTATGTTTTGCAACCATCTCCAGTAATCGAACTTTGCCAGAAATGCTCAGACAGCCAAGAGAAAGGTGTCATCTCTGGAACTCAGCCAGAAGCGAAACCATATATGGATGTCATCATAGCATGTATTGGCTTTCCCTTTCTCATTAAACTGCCAAACATATGATATCTACATATAGACGCCATGTTATATTCAAAATAAAGCATGATGATGATGATTAGTGTATATACAGTGTTCAATTCCAGACCCATCATTTTAGGCTTTATTCCACCTTTAAATGTAAGATTCTTCTCAAAGTTATGCTCCTTTAAATATTGACATTGGTAAAATAATTTGATAAATATGATGTTTATTTAATGATCATACGTGGGGGCAGAGGCTAACTCCCAGGTCTTCAACTTCTAGTTATCTATTCACTCATGCACTTAACAAATCAAGAGCACAAGAGTTTTATAATCTTGTTATCTGAGACCTAATCCCACAAACTTGTTAAAACAAAATCATAAAGAGATGGTATCAAAGAGTCTAAACATAGTATTACGTAACAATTCGACTCACCTAAATCTCATTTTTCTCAATTTCTAATATAAAATGCACTCACCTTTGTTATAGCCGTTTCTACTTTGGGGGCCCAGCAGTTTGAAATATCTCTTATTAAACACATATGAGGTTCTTTGGAACTTAAAGCCTGGGAATATAATTTTAAAGAGGAGAGGGTATGATGGAGAAAAAAAAAAAAAAAGTGTCAAATAAAGGAATTGGGAATAAAACATGAAAAGCAAATGCCTACTTGTGCATTTTTTATAAAAATACAAAAAAGCACAGAAAGCTTCCCCACAAAACTGAGCCACTCAGACTGATGACCATTCAGATTGACGGCAGCATAGAAAAGTGGGTCAGTATTAAGCATAATGTGTACTTTCTTCAGTTAGGAACTGCTCGAATTTTTCATGTGTATAGTTTTAAAAGACCAACTGGTTTTGTTGTTTTTTTGTTTTTTTTTGTTTTAATTTATTCATGAAAGACACACACAGAGAGAGGCAGAGACATAGGCAGAGGGAGAAGCAAGCTCCCTGCAGGGGATCCTAAGACTCAATCCTAGGACCCCAGGATAACCTCCTGGGCCAAAGGCAGATGCTCAACCACTGGGCCACCCAGGTACCCCAGATCAACAGGTTTTGTGTTTTTTTGGGGTTTTTTCCCCCCATGAGAAACACAGGAGGGGGGGGGGGGGGGCAGAGACACAAGCAGAGGGAGAAGCAGGCTCCATGCAGGGAGCCTGACATGGGATTCGATCTTGGGTCCTCAGGATCACGCCCTGGGCTGAAGGCAGTGCTAAACTGCTGAGCCACCCGGGCTGCCCGATCAACAGGTTTTTAAGTGTAACAGATTTTAAAGAAAACATTCCAGTTTGTCACCCCTATAAAGAATAGTATAGGCTAAAAAAGAATATTTCTATCCTAAAAAAGAATGTTTTTATCCTAAAATTTCCTACTGCTATATTTCCCACAACCAAGTCAAAGACAGCACTGCTGATGAACAAAAATGCTCTAGGGTCCACATCCTTGATGTGGTATCAAACGGTGGGAATAATCAGATGCTGCAAAGTACAGGTTACCCATAAGGTGTTCCGGTTATATGTAATCCTCTATAACCACAGAACCAATTAGTATCCAGAAAGACCCCAAACAAGCAGAAACAATGGCTTTATCTGCAGAGAAGGGTTAGGGGGTCCACATACAGCAAGAAGACTTAGGTTTACAGCTTAACACCTTTCTCCTTTCATTAAACCATATCCATGTGTTAAGTTTTTAAAAAGCAAAGAATTAAATAAACTCAAGAGCTTAAATTTAAGCTTAAAATAAACTCAGCCGGAGTTTGCTTGGGCATGTAATATTCCACTCATCATCTCCCAGGGGGCCTTACTGAATAAAAGCAGTATAGGGACACCTCGGTGGCTCAGTAGTTGAGCATCTGCCTTCAGCTCAGGGTGTGATCCCAGGGTCCTGGGATCGAATCTCATATCAGGCTCCCCATGAGAAGCCTGCTTCTCCTTCTGCCTAGGTCTCTGGACAGAGACAAAGAAGGAATCCCTCTGTCTGTCTCTCATGAATAAGTAAAATCTTAAAAAAAAATAGCAGTATAAATGCAAGCTGAAGAAATCACCTATTGGACATGCTCATCACTTACCAAAAGTCTCCAAAGAAACTTCTATAATCAAAAGTTAAGTAACTGTACCACTCATTAAATTTCCACTGAGAAAATTCAGTGAATACTATTACCAAGGGCTCCTTTATTAAGATTTAGCTTTGGGAGAATTGGGCAAAATTCACTCATACCTATGCTGACCAAAATATTACCTACTAGGGACATGGAGGTACTTAGCATTTGAAATGAGGCTATTCCAAACTGAGATGTGTTTGTAAGTGAAAATATACACCAAACATCAAAGACATACTATTAAATAAAGGAGGAAAGAGAATAAACTATCTCAAATAATTTTCATATTGACTAAGGATTAAAATATTTTTGATATGCTGGGTTAAGTAAAATTATATCCATAGCTCTCACGAACTAAAATAAACCACCCAGTGAAAAGTCCTTCAGTTAAGGGAAAATATGTGACTTCTTTTTAAGTATTCCAATAAGCAGACCAATGAATCATTTCAAAATCATTTTCTTCCATGGCCATATTGATGTTGTATTGCTCTACCCCAGAGTAGCATCTACGTACCACTCGCTCAATGATGGGCTGAAACCAATTCCCATATACAAGCAACAATGACATTTTGTCTGAGCAAAAACCAGCTGCTAGAATAGGGATGGGTTTTGGTGTTGATTTCTTGCCTTTCCCAGGTGTTGCTATCTGAATTGTGCAGTTTGAAGTCAAAGGCTTTTTGCAGTATCTAGAAGTGAAAAAAAAATTAATTAGAAAATTTGAGATAACATCTCATACGAATGCTTTGAAGTTGGCATTGAGTCAGAAAATGCAACCCTCCTGTGGCCTCCACACTACAACTGCAGTGACCAGGGTCCCCAACAGCACTAGTGTTGCTGTCAAGACCTTATCTATCATCTAGCAAGACTTCACCATCAAAATTTGCCTGGAGACCCATGTGCCCTCCTATCCCACTGTCAAGCTCCACAAGGGGCCCAAGCTCCCAGGTACTCTCTCACTGCCTTGAGCTTCAGCACCAGATTACTGACTATATCTGCTCCAATCAGCTCCATCTCCAATTGTTTCCAACCCCCAAAAGCCTCACTAGGATCTCTCAACACAGTTCAGGAGCAAAATTTCAGCAAAATTTTATCAAAAGAATCCCATCCTCAATTTCTTCTCTCAGGACTTTCTTCACCTTCTTGCTCTATGCTGGCTCATAAGGACAGATCTCCCAGGTCATACCTGTTTTGCCTCCATAGCCTTTGTGTCAGCAGCCCTGGACAGGATTTAAGTGTGCTTCCTGTTTGTCACAAACATTTCAAGACAAGTAGTCTCTCCCTCTTTCACCTCTAAAACCTTGCAAAGTGTTGTCACCAGATACCAGCTACCTCCGTCTCCTGCTGTCATCCATTCATTTCTGGGTCACTCCCCTTTATTTCTTAAATATTTTAGTGGCTCCACTGTCAATCCATCCAACACTTTCTTAGTGGTCTCCATATTCACCACACAGCCTGATAATCTGACACATGGTCCTCTCAGTTCCATACCCTTGCCACCTCCAACAACCGTACCTCTACTGTGTCTCAGTCACTTACTCCTCACATCACAGACATCTTATCACCCACAAGTAACCACACTGCTCCTATCTTTCCAACTCACTCCCCCTAGTTATCTGGACTCCACAATCATCTGTCCAGGACTTCTGGTCTCTGCTTTGGCCTTTCACCCCTCCGTAGGCTATTCTCAACATATCAGACAGAATGGCTTAAAGCTTAATGTCTTAACACTTAGGTCAAACCTCATCAATCTTCTGCATAAAAGCCAATGGCTTACTATATTGCCCAAGGAGAAGTGCCCAAGTCCTCATTGCTGCCCACTACTTCCAGGCCCTCAATTATAATTTTTATTTATTTATGACAGTCACACAGAGAGAGAGAGAGAGAGAGAGAGGCAGAGACACAGGCAGAGGGAGAAGCAGGCTCCATGCACCGGGAGCCCGACGTGGGACTCAATCCCGGGTCTCCAGGATTGCGCCAAAGGCAGGCGCCAAACCGCTGCGCCACCCAGGGATCCCCTAGGCCCTCAATTATATATTCCACGTACATGCATGACTGTAAATAAAGGCCTCAAGTGTTACACAAAAAATGTTAACAGTTACCTCTAGGGAATAGAACTCAGTGGAGGGAGAATTATGCTTAATAATCAATTGTCTATATATCCTAAATAATGTTTTATGCTTTCATACACTATTTTATATTTAAATAAAGTCCTACACCAGGATTATAAAAGGAAAGACCAACTGACAAAAAGTTGAAATAACTTTAAAGTTTACATGACTGAGTTTTAGACCATGTCTATAGAGTATGGGTAAAGGGTGGCAAACTTTCTATAAAGAGCAGATAATATTTTAGTTTTGGGCACCACATATGATCATACTGATTTGACCCACAGGTCATAATTTACTGACCCTTGGTCTATGACTACTACACATCCCACCAGCCTCACTCCCCTCTACTCACCAAAACATTAGCATTGCCATGTTTCACTGACCCACGTATGTATTATCTAAGTTAGAAATTAAGGTTTTACCAAGTTCACAAGCAAAGTTTTCCAACCGAACCACTTTCTTTTAAAATAGATTATCAGAACTACTAACATTTACTAAGCATATTATTATAAAACTACTTTACTAACCACATATACGAAGAAATGGTCCATGATTCTAAAAACTTTTGAGTTCTCACTAAGAATGTATGTAGTCATATGGATAAATAATAATGCTTTCAAAATAATCTAACTGAAAAGTAATCAAAATGCAAAGAATATTGAAGTGGGAATAAAAAAGAATAACAAATCAGGGAAAGAAAATAAACTTGAGAAATTTCTTACCCATTTAATATGTGTTCAAAAAGATGAACTTCACCATCTCTGCAAACAACAGCTAACTTGACAGGCTAAAAGAAAAATTTACTGATTATTCTAAGGGGTTAATACACTTCAGTCTACTCTAATGGATAATTGCTTTAATACACTTATCAAATTTAAGCTGTTCTCCCCCAAACCCAACCCTTTAAATAACCAGAGAAGTTAGAACACCAAGGTTACACAATTGCTGCATTTAAAAATCATTACTGTCATCAAAATGACAATTGGAGTTTTTGTAAAGTTTAGAAATGAAAGTTTAGGGGAAGAAGTTATTAGTCAAGGAGAATACAGCCTGGAAGTCAAAGGAGCGAAGTCACCACTACCAAGTGCAGAGACTGGCAAAAGGGAACAGGTAGGCCTTGCATGTAAGAGCAGTAGGGATTGCTGAAAACACCTCTGCCTACAGTCCCCATCCCCCATCCATAAGCATTCACCACAGTGATTTACCTTGAACAGTCTAAGCTTACTTGAACAGTCTTAAGATTTTTGTTGTATTTTGTTCTTCCTCCCTTGTGTCCCCTTCTTTCCCAAATCATTAAATCATCAATACACTAATTTTAAAAATACAATTTGCAAAACCCAAAAACAAATTCTCAAAAATCAGGCCATTTACCTCTTCTTTATTTTCTGACAAAGCCAAATCAATATACACAGGTTCATCTGTAACTGTAAAAGACATCACTGCATTCTTTTCTTTGTTTTCTGACCGGACCTGCCTAGATAACAAAACCAATAATTAGATAAAAAGAAATTTAAAAAACAAACGAAAAATCATGAGCACCTATGGGGAATCACAACATTAGATTCCCCACAGCTTTTGCATCTTTTCTACAGATCACACTCAGGGACACATCCGTGTCACTGCCATTTACCATGGATGATGCAAGGAAGAGAAAAAGCACTAATGCACTTACGGAGACTTAAACAATGAGTAATATTCTCTATTCTTTTCCACTATTATTTGCCTATCTTGATGCCAGTACCACATTGTATCGATTATTATAGCTTAACAACTCAGGAGATTAGGCAATGTGAGCTCTCCAACTTTTTCTGCTTTTTCAACATTGTTTTGCTCCTCTATGTCCTCTGTATTTTCATTTGAATTTTAAAATCAGACTGTCAATTTCTATAAAAGTTTCTTCTAAGATTTTGACTGGGTTCACACTAAAGCTACAGATTAATCTGAGAATTTTATCACACCACTACAAAGAAGAGAAGAGTCCGGAAACAGACCTATATGTGTATTCACCCAAATGATCCTTATTAATTGTTGATTCCTTGTTTAAGAATTTGCCTACTTGCTAAAATTTATTTATAAACCCCCAAATCAGTACTTGTGGAACTTCCATGGTCTTAACAGGGTATGCTCACAGCAGTGAAAAATAAGAGTTGCCGACAATGTTAAACAAGGCTATCCTCTGACTTACATCAGGTCTCCTACGACAAACTAGTATTATTAGTATTATTTAGAATACTAAAAATATTTTTTAGTGCCATGTTTTTTGCTTTTATGTTTTGTTGGTGATTTTTTTAAGATATATTTATTTATGATAGACATGGAGAGAAAGAGAGGCAGAGACACAGGAGGAGGGAGAAGCAGGCTCCATGCCGGGAGCCTGACGTGGGACTCGATCCCGGGACTCCAGGATCGCGCCCTGGGCCAAAGGCAGGCACTAAACCGCTGAGCCACCCAGGGATCCCCTTGTTGGTGATTTTGCTTTTAAAATGTCCCCTATGTATGTACCTAAGAGGAAAAAAAGCTGATATTCCTTATGGAAAAAAGTATTTGTGCTAGGTAAACTCTGTTCTAGCATGAATTAATCAACTGTGTGTCTGTATAATAAAGTATTATTAAATAGAAACACATAAGACAAGGTTATGTATTGATTAAATGACAAAGATGTGACCAACGAGGCTTGCAGAAACCTAGCCTTGTATTTCCCAGAGAAATAATAATTCAATCTCACCAATTCAGTGCTCATGAGGACTTATTATAACATAACAACTGCAAATAACCAGAACTGACTGTATGTGTATACCCATGTATATGTGCAAACACAGTTCACTGGAAATACTCTTTTCAACAAATGGTACTGGGACACTGAATATTTCCAATACAGAAACATAAATTTCCATCCATTCCTTGGGAATGCAAACTGGTGCAGCCATACTGGAAAACAGCATGCAAGTTCTTCAAAAAGTGATCCAGCAATCGCATTACTAGGTATTTACCCAAAGAATACAAAACTACTAATTCAAAGGGATACATGCACCCTGATGTTTCTGCAGTAATAAATATCTACAAGAGTCAAATTATGGAAACAGCCCACATGTCCGTCAATTGATGAATAAAGATGATGTGATTCATACATACATACACACACACACACACACACACACAAATGTTGTATTCAATTAAAAAAAAATGAAAACTTGCCATTTGCAGAGATATGGGTGGAGCTAGGCATTGTGCCTGCAATTCTCTCCATCTCCCTCTGCCCCCCACATTGCTCTTAAAAAAAGAAAAAAAAGGCATGCCCTTGTAATGAGTACCAGGTGCTATGTGGAAGCACTGAATCAGCATATTGTAATATTGTACACCAGAAACTAATATTATGCTGTATGTTAACTAACTGGAATTTAAATGAAAACTTTTTTAAGGGATGCCTGGGTGGCTCAACGGTTGAGTGTCTGCTTTTGGCTCAGGGCATGATCCCTGGGTCCTGGGATTGAGTCCCACATCAGCCTCCCCACAGGGAGCCTACTTCTCCCTCTGCCTATTTCTCTGCCTCTCTGTGTCTATCATGAATAAATTAAAATAACAAAACACAAAATTTTCCATAAATGGCCCTCTGGGGCAGCCTTTTAATGTGGGTTTTTAATTTTTCAAGTTTACTCCTCTGTTACCAGGAAGTCCTCAGACCTACACATACAATTTGAGGGATGTTAAAACAAAAATCAACTTCTCTTTTATAGAAGAAATTTTGTGCTAGAGACCTTTAGGTCTAGGGAGCCTAAGAGGTGAAGCATTTTTAAGACTAAGGAGGTTTTGGTGGCAGATTTTAACTTTTTGGCATTACTAATTTCTTAAGTAAGTTTTGAATCTTATGAAACTAAAAGAATTATCCCAATTGGCATGCCTCAAAAACTAGAAACAGGAGAGAAAACCAACACAATGTGATTATAAGAGACATAAACTATGGCTCAGCCAAAAGTTTGAAGGTGAACAGAAGTCCACATTAGGCCTTATGAACCTGTCTCCACCCAACTATGTCAAGATAACATATGTGATAAGGCCCACTTGTATAAGGCCCACTTGTATCTGAATATTATGTAGCATAAATTCATAATAACTTGATATGATAGAAGAACACATTCAACTAATTTATTACTAGGATGAGAAAATAGTTTTTTTAAATCTCCACTTATTCTATCCATGAATAGCAGCTTTAAAAAAAAATTAAAAAAAGGTTCACTCTCAGATCTCATAAAATCCAAGAAAACTCTTATTTTCTTCAAATTAAAAATTGCCCGATGGCTATTTAATACCAAATTAACTTTTACTTTTTAAAGTAGTTCCAGGGGGCACCTAGCTGGCTCAGTCAGTAGAGCACATCAATTCTTGATCTCCGGGTTGTAAATTCAAGCCCCACATTGGTTCTAGAGATTACTTAAAAATAAAATCTTAAAAAAAAAAAAAAATTACGAAAAAAAAGGGGAGAGTTCAAAGGAAAGTTAATAACAGCAACTATTGCAAAAAAGGGGGTGGGGGAGCTACCTGGAGATTTCCAGACAAAGCCAAAGAATTAAATGTCTTCAGTGAAACATCCATAAATAGACATTACTGCACTAACCTAGAAGTCCTATTTCAACAAAATCAGAGATTAGCCCAAATTTTTAAAAGGTTATTTATAACTTGCCCAGTCACAAAAATATTTAGACCACTCTACCTCTAAACAAGCAAGGAGGAGGTTCTATTAAATGCTCTTAAGGTTTTCTTATACCTGTTTTTTTAGGCAGGCTCTATTCTTCGTTACAAGTAAACCTAACATTAAGTACAATCAAATAAGTCTCACATTTATCACTTATATGAACTGTACAGGCTGTGACATATTCTTTCAAGGCAATGCTACCTCCCAGATCCAAAAGACTACATACCAGACGTTGAGTAACCGGTCATGCACTGCTCCAGACAAGAAATAAAGACCTGTGATTCCATCAAACGGCTGGCTCTCATTAGGAGGTCTGATAGTAGTGAAGGTAAGTGATGAAACTGGCGTTGCATGGCCTGTGAAGTGCTAGAGAAAGTCAAATCTCATTTAGGAGAGGGCACAGAGCAGCAACAAAAATTAAGAGTCCATGTGGACGGACCATAAGCAATACATATGATCCATATCTGAAATCAGAACTCCAGGATAAAGGTAACAGCTAAATTGAATTCTAAGTAAGTGAGGTTATTTGTGCTGCATTCCTCTCACTTTTAAAAACTCCATCTGAAAATACTGAAAAATCACAATGTCCTTCTAACTCTCATGGCCCTACCTACTCTTTCTTCCATTTTTGCATTAAAAATCCACTTAATTCTATGCATGTTTAAAGGGATGCCTGGGTGCTCAGACACAGCCAAGGAATTGTAGGTCCTCATTTTACTCTCAGTGAGTCGAAACCACAATTTTAAGGCATCATCACAGCACCAAAAGTACACCCCTGAGCACACTCAAAATGCAGTATTATATCGCTATAGTAAATTCTGCAAATGTACTAAATGCTGGATGTAAGCTAGAAATAAAACTATCATTCTATAGCAGAATAAAAAATTTTTAATTCAAACTCTACTTATTTGTTCATTTTTCAAATGCATTTGAAATTGACACATCTAACCTATTTAATATCAACAAACCAGATTTGGAAGTAACTGCTGTCTACAGATTCTACTATCTGATATGTGTGAAAACAACAAATCTATAGTCTTAAAACAATATGCTATGGCTCAGACTTTCTGCCCTTCTCCACACTTACTCTAGATGACTATGAGGCTTACAACTAATTTGATTCACTCACTCTGTAGATTTCTTTGGTCTCCAAAACCCACAGTTTGATTGTTCGGCCAGCTGAAAGCAACATCTTTCCATCTGGGCTAATACACAGGGAGCTGACACTGCTATTGTCGCCTTTCCATTTGCTGTATTGTGAAGAGAAACAAAAACATCTCAATGAATTTGGAGAAAACAGAGCAAAAAGATAACAAAAAACAAATCAGGCATTAAAATATTACTTAAGGTTCAATGCCACATTGCATTCCCTAAAAACCTGTGTCAAGTGACTAACCACAGAAGTACACTAAGGTAAAGCCTGGCCAATAAAACAAATTCTCAAGAAGTAACCAGAAAATGTAAGAGTAAGAGTTTTAAAAATGTAAAATGAGAAGTTGTGCCCCCTGTGATCTATGAAGTAGATTTTGTGAATGTCCAGGAAACTCTATCAGGCTGACTGGACCACAAGTCCATCCTATCCCCACCATGGTTCCTGCATTCTGTGGAAGGGTGGCCTTTAGTTTACTTAGCAACACAAATTATTTCTCAAGCTACAGTCCAAAAAAGTTATTTCTATCCCAAATCAACATAGATATACCCCAATCTGACAGAGCAAAATAAATTAGGTCTAGATGATCCCCTTCCAATACTTTAAACATGAGTAGCAACATGAATCTTTGCAGGTTGTCACACACATTAATATATTTATACACAACAAGGAGCTTGGCTATTCACTTATAAAATCAAGAAACAACAGTAGCAATCTTCTCCCAAAAAAGGTTAGTTATAAAGTAAAAGAAAACATACTGCTCTGCCAGTCACATTGGAATATGTCAAATTACTCATTTGGAAAAACAAAAGTAGATTCCTCTCTTACACTACACACAAAAAAAAACTGATTAAACTAAAACTGATGAAAATTAAGTATTAAAAAATGTATAGGAGAGTGTTTTTACAATCCTGGCTTAGGAAAAGACCTTCCAAAGCAGTTACAAACCATAAATCATAATGGGAAAAATAATCTGATTTAAATAAATAAAACTTCTGTACTACAAATCATATATTTAAAAGCAAAAGGCTAGAAAATATCAAAAATATAAACTATGAGAAAAGGATTAATATTCAAAATACATGAATAGCTCTTTATATTAAAAAAAATAACTCAAGTCCAAAAAAAGAACTCAAAATAAAAACACATGAAAGAAATAAACAGACAATTCATACAAGAAATACAAATTGTCAATAAACATGAAAATACTCAACTTTACTAGTAATCAAGGAGAGACAGCAGTAACATAGGAGACCTTTTCCTTTATCCTTTTCAGCTAACACTTTCAACAATTTCTCAGGAATTCCCACAGCTTCAACATTTTATATTCATTATTCCACACATATTCACTTAATATACATATTTAAAAAAAGACAGGGTCACCACCTGACAAGCTTCCTTGAATCTACCTTCCCACTCAGCACTGAAACAGTCACAGAACTACCACTGCCACAGCTCCCCCCTTCCATCACCAAACCCCCCCCCCCCCATTAAGAGCTGTGCAACTCAGAAAGTAACCTCCTACACATCAGTATCACCTGAGAACTTATTAGAATTTGACTCCCAAACCCCACCTGGACCTACTGAATCAGCTGTCTGCGCAAGTAATTAACATGCACATCACAGCACTAAAAGATTTCTCTGTAGAAAATGTGACTGAGGGCAAAGTAATAACCCACACAATCTGACATTTGAAGGCTTCCTCATCACTCTACAAATGAAGCCCACAATTGGGCCACCCACCCACACAGGCCTTCCAATCGGCTTTTTAATATTTTATTTTCAAACAACAGGCAGCCAAGGATCCTCAGTCATTTGAAGAATGCCTTTAACATAGAAGAAGCTAAAATAAAAAATCACAACACATCTTTAAGAGGGAGATGATATAAGGAATAAAAGAAAAATACTTTAAATCCTGTAATTATTATCTTCAGAGAGTTAGAAAATATTATATCCATGAAGGAAACATGAAGCAACCAAAAGAAATATTAAAAGAACAAAAACAAAGCTCCCAGAAGTTAAAAGTATGGGTAGAGAAATTTAAAAATTGGCTACAAGATTGAAAGATGAAATAGGGGAAATCTCCTCCGTAACAAAAGAAAAGGACAAAAGGGAAAATAAGAATAAATTTAAGGGATTAGTCCAGGAGATAACATCTATGTATGGGTAGGTTACACTAGAGAAAGGTCAAAGACAACAGAGGGATGAAATTGTCAAATAAACTGTACAAGGAAAAATGAAGAACATGAATACTCCCAGGGGAAATGGTCCCTTGAGTAATTCACTAACTAACTAAAAACACACTGGATATTTTAGAACATAAAGATAATTAATACTGAAAACTAAAAACCAATGAACCATAAATAAACAAATCAATGAACCAATGCTTCAAAATCCTGAGTTATTTCCAACCTAAAATTCTCTCTTCACACTAAGTCAACTGTGAGGATACAATAAAGTCGTCGGTAGATGCACAAAATCTCAGTAAATTTACTATCCACATACTTGTCTTAGGAAGCTACCAATTAGTGGATTTCACAAAAAAGAGAAGAGTAATCCAACGAAGAGAAAATGGGATCCAAGAAATAGAGGTTCCATCTGACAAAGAGAATTCTCAGGATAATAATGAAAGAAAATCCCAGGATCATCACTGATCAGCAGAACCTGGAAGAAAGCTGAGAAGTCCTCCAAGAAATAGATGAACCTGGAGGGAAGCCTTCAGAAATAAATATAACTGGTATAACTGGTATGTCTGGGTGGCTCAGCAGTTGAGGGTCTGCCTTCAACTCAAGGTGTGATCCTAGGGGTCCTAGGATGGAGTCGGAGCCTGCTTCTCCCTCTGCCTATGTCTCTACTTCTCTCTCAGTGTCTCTCATGAATAAAATCTTTAAAATAAATAAATAAAAATAAATAAATATAACTGATTAACTGATGTGTCCCCCAAATAACATCCTACTGTGAAAGTGAAAATGAGCAAATAATAGGTATATACAAAACTAAGCAAACGAACAGTAAGGCAACTCTATGACCTAAGAAAAGCAGTTTCATGCCAAAAAATAATATAAACCTGGTAGAGTACAAGGCTTATCTGTAATATTTAATGCAAACAATGAACAGCCCTTCATCAAAAAGCTGTGATGTAACAATACTGAGAGAATGAAAAGAGGAGAGGCTAGAGGCTAAGAGCTAAATTCTCATCTTTCATAGTAGGAAGTCAACACATAATAACTAAAATGGAACACGGAGTCTATTAACAGTAGCCTAAGAATGCCAATAATGAAGGTAGAAACACGGTATCGTATGGGACATAGTGGGGATGAGAGTTCAGGCTCAGATCCAACCTATTTCTGGGATTAAACCCAACACTGTAGAATGTGAACAAGAGCCTTCAACATTAGTAGCCCTACTGGGTGTTATTCTGTATGTTAGTAAATTGAACACCAATAAAAAAAAAAATAAAAAATAAAAAATAAAAAAAAAACATTAGTAGCCCTTATGTGAAGCACATACAGTTGCAGGGGCCCCACCCAGACCTAGTAGAGAATCTCCACAGGTATTTCTGACAGTCATCAGTGGGGAAAATACTGCCACAGATAAATGGAGGTACAATATTTATGGAACCTCCAGGCAGATGACCTGTTCATCTGCACCTCCTGCCCCAAGCCCTCCTTCAAATTCTAAGCCTCTATCACCACTCCACCTGCTTGACTTTCATGTATTATTTCAAATTCAACTTGTCTGAAAACTCAAAACCATTTTGCTCTTCTGGCTGTAATTTCCATGAACTGAACCACTACTCCCCTGGTAAATTCACAAAGCTGAAAAGTTAAGAGTTATATTTAACTTCTTTCTGTTACTTAATACCCCCTTCCATGTTACCCAAATGTTCTTAGTTGGTATCTTTTCCATTTTCACATCTCACTTAACCATCCCACTCTTGAACTACTACAACCACCTGGAATCTGGCTCCTTTGCCTTTGAACCAGATCTTTTCCATTTATTCTACACAATGCTGGCAGATCACCTTTTCCTAAAGTATCATCTTGGTAACTTTATTCTTAAGACATGAAGTTCAGAGATGCCTGGGTGGCTCAGAGGGTGAGTGTCTGCCTTTGGCTCAGGTTGTGATCCTGGAGTGCCGAGATGGAGTCCCACATCAGGCTTCCTGCATGGAGCCTGCTTCTCCCTCTGCCTGTGTCTCTGCCTCTCTCCCTCTATGTCTCTCATGTATAAAGAAATAAAATCTTTAAAAATTAAAAAAAAAAAAACCCATGACGTTCAGTGGCACTCTCTCCTGCTTATGACATAGAATCTAGAACTCCAAGAAAACAACTTTAAAACAGCAGGAAAACACTGGGCCAGAATCCAAGACAGCAGGATAAGAACTTCTTTCCTGCCACTTACTAGCTAGAAGACCACAGGCTTCATTATCGTTCCTAGGGTCCTCATCTGCCTAAGCTGAACTAATTCAACATTTACTAAACATCTACTATAAAGCCTATCATAGGATTAGGTGCTTGAACTAGAAAAGTTGTCGGAGACTTTTATGTATGACAGGTAAGGCCAGACTCTTAAGATACTTTGGCCCATATCCTCTACCAGCCATTATTCCCTAGTATGTAAATCCTCTAAATCTTTCACGTCCCTTTCTCCTAGCCTTGGTCTTGCCATCTCCCCACCTTCCTCCCCTGCCCCCCAAAGGATTCTTCTACCCTCCTCATTTCAAATCTTACCTCTCCTAAAGGCCAAATCAAATCCCTTCTCTACCACCAGGCCTTGCCAACACTATCCAACTCATGGATATGTCTTATGGTATGTCTTGTGCAATTATTTTACTCTCATTTAACATTAATGTATTAAAATCTTACAAGCCTGATTAAAAAGTTCTTTGACAGCCTATAACCTCATTAGTATTTATCTACATTCTGTGTGTCCAAAATCAAACTTGACCTACAGCCAAGAACAGTCTTTGATTGGTCAACTCTAATGCATTTTCAACAATAACCAAGTTACCCCTCCAATAGCATGGAACCATCAACATTACTCACCACTTTACTTTGCATGTCTGTGTATTCCATTCCACAATATATTTATCATCTGAACAACTATACAAACAACCATTATCTTGATGCCACTGTATGCAGTTGACCTTGTTGTCATGTCCACCACTCTACAGATTAAAAAAAAAAAAAAGATTAAAAGAAAAAAAACACACCTGATATAATTACACATCCTGGAATAATTAATAACAGCCAATAAAAAAGACAGGCTTTAATGTAACTAAAAACACCCTAACCTACATCTACCCATTTGCAAAATCAAAAAAGAGATAAATCACCTATAAATACATCAAGTGTCAACTTTCCCTTTTTTTCTGGAAAAATATACTTCCACATCATAAGTCAAAGGATTCTAGTTCTAAATGCCACTTGCTTGACAGGAATGCCATCACTAAGACAAGATAAAATACTTTGTGTACAGTGGCAGTTTGTGACAATTGAGTGAACTAATAGTCAAATCTCAGATTTTAAAGTCCGTATTTAAGATAAAAGGCATGTCTAGCCAAAACTATCCTTGAAAATTCTTTTTTAAAAAAACTACCAAAACCATCTCTCAATAAAGAAATCAGTTTCTTCAGGTAAACATTAAATATTTCCTCATGTTATGGAAGATACGATACCAACGATACTTTAAACATTCAACACAGCTAGATGATCACTCACTCAGCAGCAAACAGGAATGGAGACATCAACAGGGGAAGGGCAAGTTCAACTCTCCCACCAACCTCACACACATTCCAGGACAAACTCATTCAGTAGAATAAGGTTGTTACATCATCTAAACTGTGAGCAATTATGATTTTCACTTTTCTACTTAAATTCACATTACAATTAAATGAATACATGAATCACCATCATGTACTTATGTAAGCTAAGAATAAAACTCAAAATCACTACTTCTATTACATAGATTGCTCCAACCTCAAAAGAAAAATACTTCTATATATCAAGTTCAGCTATGTCCTTTCCCGAGAATGAGCTATCGACTCAAGGAACTAAGTCCTGTATCACTGACACAAAGAACTGAATAAAGGATATAAACAGGTAAATTCTGTAGAAAAAATTTAGTAAGAAAATAAGATTTTCCAAGTTAGTATACTATGCATAAAAAGCCTTAACATTTTGACTCATTAATTACAGATTAGTAATTCTGGGAATCCATGTAAACAGCAAACAAAACATTTAACAACAAAAAACTGGAAGACACTTTAATTCTCAGTAATTATTAAATCACCAAGGGATTATCTAATTTAGTAGGATTTTAGGCAGTCATTGAAACTAGTCCTTGGCATATATGAAAACTGCTCATGTTGTAATTTAATGGGAAATACCAGGAAATGAAATAGATGAGTAGAACTATATTGCTTAAACACATGCATAAAGAAACACACAATCTATTAAACATCTCTCAGTGATAGAACAATTTTTTTCCCTTTTCAACATTATGTAGTTCCAAATTATCTATGGAGAATGTTACTTAAAATAGAAAACACTTTAATTCATACATACATAAAGCATTCCTATATAAAACAGAAGCTCAGGGAACACCAAAAACATAATGTAATAGATAGCGTCTGAAACAAATTATGCTACGTTAAATCACTGCCCTGTAGTGCCAAACTCTCACTTTGTTCTGTGATGCTGAGGCTGGAACTCCAGACCACATTCCTGCTTCGCCAGCTAGGTGGCCAGGAGGCTCCACCAATAAGGCGTGCTAGAGGGAGATAAGGCTGAAAGAGGAACAAGGAACTTGTTCTATCCTGTCTACTAGTGTGCATCAGCCAGGTGTTTCTTTACCCTAGCAGAGAAATCCTTTCAGTAGCAGCTGAACCCAATATGCAATTGTTCTAATATCTGAGGAACTAGTCTCCTCTCCTCTCTTCAGAGACCCCCGCAGTCAGCTAGAGCTCTGTCCTCAGAGGTCTGGACCGCAAACCCACGGGGTCACTCCTCCACAAGAGACAGCAGCAAAGAGAGCAACACCTGCTCCTCAAAGGTCTGCATTTCAGCAGTGATCCCAACTGCCTCCTTTGTCCCCCAGCCCAAAAGGTGGTAAGCGCTTTCCTGCAGTCACAATTTGTGGTACCTAGAATTCTTTTTACCCTTTATTTTAAACCTCGTCATATAAATAAATAAATAAACAAAGCTCGTCAACAGTTCTTCATATTCTAGCCTATAATAAAGATTATGTTACCTATTATAGCTATTAACAAACATTACCACAATTTTAAAGGTGGGGGCAGAAAAATGCCCCATGGTGTAGATCCTGTAACATTATTCTGTTGTTTTTAATAAATCTCTAATAATCAGTTTCTTCATCATTTCTTTTATATACAATAACATCCACACACACACATATCTATACTTACTATCAATTTACTGTGTAATTCTCCTTTCACTGTACTGTATAATAAAATACTACCAACTGCTGTACCAAGGGCCAACAAGTCAATCTGGTTACTCGTTCCTATAGCTTCTGATTTCCTTTTTTTCCTCTGGGGACTTTCCTAGGGGGGGAAAAAAACAAATGGTTCATTTTGTATTTCAAACACAAGACATCATTAACACATAAATGTAAATGCCCACTAACCCACAAATGAAATGACCGCTACCAAAAGACACTTACCATAGAGGGGGAATGGACAACTCTGAAATGCTTTCTCACTATGGGGGGGGGGGGGGGGGGGGAGGAGACACACTCCAATGGGAAGAGGAGCTTACAATTCTTTGTCCCTGTCTCCTACCTCTCTGGAAGGAACGGGACAAATAAGACATGCTCTTGGTATTCTCTTAAAAGGTCCAAGCAGTCTCCTTGATGCTTCTACTTCTCAGAAATGAACCACTCGTGACAGTTCCAAGTGAAGCCTCCACTCTCAAGCAGAGATGACAGATGCATACCAGAGCAATCAACACTTCCTTTTTGTGTTCCCTCCTCATATTTGTGTTCTAGCTTCATTCTCAGGAAAGGGTACTCAAATGTTTTTATAAACATACATTTACTTCAGTTTCAGTCAAAAAATATTTGTAACTAGTAGAGTACACTAAAGTTGCTATATCATGTGACAATTAAGGGTGGTGAGTCTGAGTGTTCCTCGTGGTCTTGGTGATCCCAATGACTTACGAGGCACAAGTTCCAACCTAGTGTCATAATGCCACAAAACTACTTTTGATTTACTTCAAAAATAATACTAACAACTCCTGTCTGTCCAAAGATAATCAAGATCACAACTTCAGAGTATTACATCAGAGTTTACAACGCTGAAAATTTGTAATTTCAGAACTTCTCTTACATATGATGTTTTTTAAATTAAAGCTTGCCAGCCTTTGCTTTAGCATAAAGCTCTAAGAAATCCGTTCTTTTAACATAAAACAGACCACTACCTCAGGAAAAAGAACATTCTCTCAATAGTGCAAGATCTTTGTTCTATAGTACAAAGCAGCAGCCCAGCCAGGATACATAAAAATTTGCCCAACCCAAAAATCGCCAATGAAAACTACGATGTTTCAGGTGTGTAAAGAATACCAAGAGTAGATTTTAAAGTACTCTCCATTTTTTTCTCTTAGTTATAGGCATGTTGCATTTGAAGAATTGTATTCACTAGACACACTTAGGTCAACAAAAGTAAAAAGATTTAACAATAGTAACTTTTTACACATATAGAAAATACACATTTTGCAAGTCCAAAGAAATGTATCTACATTAATAATAAACCCCAAAGAAAAGTTACAATTAAAAGCCAAGTATAAAACTATCTGATGGTCTTATCAGCAACATTTAATTTACTTGAAACATTGAAACTTTAGCACAAGCAATGTCCTAGGTCCCACCTTCATTCAGTTCAATGAATGTTTAAATCTACCTCTGAATGATCCCACCAGGCAGATGAGGTTTCTGCACAAGGTTATGAATACAAACAACTATTTCAGGCAACAGCAGTGGGGGAAAGCATACCAACCTCCTACTATACTTCATCAGATTCTAGAAATTACTTCTCCAACTCTTGGTTTTCCCAAATCAAGTTAAAAATGATCTCACACTGAGGTTTCTAATGTGTGAAACACAGGCTGGTCCAAATACGTGTGTTTTTCTACAGGTATGAATTTGCATTAAAAAGCACATAAAGGGGTGTCTTCCAACTTCCTCAGTTGGAAGAGCACACAACTTGATCTTAGGTTGTGAGTTCAAACCTCATGCTGGGTGTAGAGATTTTTTTTTAACAAGACAAAAAAATTAAATAAAAAGCACCAAGAAATTTTAGATATTAAACATTAACATATTCAAATCCTAATTTCCCTATCAACAAAATCTGTGTATTTTGGGAGAAGCAAGCAGAGGCAATTGGAAGAGCATCCACAGAACCTATGCTCAATTTTGAGGATCACTGGTCTAAGCGCACAATGCATCTCAAAGAACTACTGACATATTTTCTCAGAGTTGGACGATCTTTTTAAAAATCACTTTCCAGTTAGCAGGATGAGCATGTCTGAACAGGTCAACCAAGTAAGTTTATAAAAGCAATGTGCATTTTTTTAAAAAGATTCTATGTATTTATTCATGAGAGACATATAGAAAGAGAGAGAGGCAGAGACACAGGCAGAGGGAGAAGCAGGCTCCATGCAAGGAGCCCGACATGGGACTTGATCCCGGGTCTCCAGGATCACACCCTGGGCTGCAGGCGGCGCTAAACCGCTGCACCACTGGGGCTGCCTAGCAATGTGCATTTTAGTAAATCTACTATTTTAAATATTACCAAGAATATAGTGCTGACGATTATAGATTATGACAGACCTTTGCTGGCATTTTCTTTCTGAACTTGTTGGTCCTATGATCAGAAAGTTCAGTGACTCCCCAGAGAAGAATGAATCAATACAAGCAACTGTCTGGTATTCAAAAGCATCTGCAATTTGCCTCCAGACCACCTTTTCCAACCTTCTTTCCAATTCCATCTTTATATTACACTCCCTAATCACTAATACTTTCCCATTTTGCTTCTGCTTTTCCCTCAACTTGGAGGGACCTTTTCCTGCTCACTTCAATTTTCTTTTGGTTAAAGATCTAGTATCCATGCCTCAAGGTCCACTGTCTCATCCCTCCACAAAAACTTCTTTCTCTTAAGGTATACATCATACTGTGCTTCTCACTACAGACACAGTATATCTGAATTGTCTATTTCTTCCCTAATGTGTCTCAGTCACATGCAATTTTACTTCCTCTGAAGTACCTAGCACAATGTCATGTACACACTCATTACACATGTAAATACATAAAGTAATGAAAAGGGTAAGCTAAAACTTTAGTTTACATTTGTGACTGGAAAATCTGGAGTTCCTAGAGGTACCAGGAGTGAAGACCCAAAAGTTGTGATTTCTCTCTTTTTTAAAAGATTTTATTTATTTGAGAGAGGGAGAAAGAGTGAATGAGTAGGGGAGAGGGGAAAAGAGAGAAGCAGGCTCCCCCACTGAGCAGGGAGCCAAACTTGGGGCTTGATCCCAGGGCCCTGGGATTATGACCCGAGCCCAAGACAGACACTTAACCAACTGAGCCACCCAGGCGCCCAGAAATGTGATTTCTTAAAGAGTCTTTTTCAATGTGAAGAGTCTGACTAGGTTACGCAATAAAGAGTAGCACCAGTCTGAAAAAGTTTATCAGCACGTGATCCAGAAGGCAGTAAGAAGGCTGAGTGAGAATCTCAAGGGGCTAAGTGCATGATTTACAAAAGCAAGACATAGGGCAGATGTGGTGAAGACAGGAGGAAAAAAAAAAAAAAACCCAAGTGATAAATCTGAGTTTGATCAATTAGGCAAGGAGTTTTTAGACTGAGTTCCCAGAGTAAGAAGAGTTTACATGGAGAGCCAATACACACACTCATAAAAACATATGTATATATAATTGAAACAGGCTCCACAAAAAACTTACTCTTTCCCATGCTAAATACACCATTTTTTTAACTCTATCACAAGCCACTAAATCTGTTTCATAATCTACTAATAGATCAAAACCTATTTTTGAAAAATCCTGACCTCTAGACACTGAAAATTATGCCCAAGTTTCAAGTTCCATTCTGCAATTAGTCTCCTACCCCTTTTCTTGGCCTACCTTACTGTCACTTCTCTGGCAAATGTTTAAGTTTCATGGATAACTGTGAACAAAATGTGTGCATTTTACATGTAATTACACAGTATTTATATTGAAAACAAATTCTGATAACCAGGAACTTCTATTCCTGCCAACAGGATCTCATCTGCAAATTTTCCCTTGTTTTGAGGTTTAAATACTAGGAAGACCCTAAGATAAAGCATCATATATTCACAAACACAACTGGACTGTACTATATCTCCTAGGGATGGGAATAGGAATACTCAACTCAGATTCCTCCTAGAAACATTCTTAATGCTACTGTGCTTGCCCTGTCTCATGTCTGAAATGCCATGTGCTTCGTTCAACAAGCACTAAGCTGTGTGAGATCATTTTAACTGCAGTGACAGCAAAGCAGCATAAATACATTTACTGTGGTAGCTGATAGTAGACAAGGTCTGTTTCTTCAGGGCTATAGCCCAGCTTGGAAAGGAAAAGTAGAAAAGTTTGATAGATTTCAGGGGGTGATGAAATAGCAGGGTCAGTGACAGGTGGCTCAGGCACTTACTGTGTGTGGCTTTGGCCTATCAATTAACATCTCAGCCTCGGTTTACACACACATACCTGAAGAGCTTTAAAAACAGCATCCATCTATATAGTCCATCAATCTGTTTCCTTGCACTTTTCTTATCCTCATTAGAGGTCCTCTCTTCCCAGGTTCCATCAACCAAATGATATGCTCATCTATATGATATGTACAAAAACCCTCTAAACACTATTATGGCATATATAATCATTCTTGGCCAAGAACAAGAAAGAGCAATTTGATTCTTCTAAACATTTAAGAACCATTGCTTTAACTCTTGTTACCCAAGCAACTCAGTACCAACTCCTTTTTCTCCACTCACAGGAGTGATGTCATCAAACTTTGTCCTTGGGTGGCAACTTGCCAATTACTGAACTAGATATAGGATACTCTTACAAAATGATTTACACTGAGGATTGTAGCAGTAAATTATAAAATGAGCCCATAGGGAATGGTCAATGAATCATTCAATAACAACATTTACTGAGCGCTTACTACATCAATGATATACACTGCCTCATTTAATTATCTGAGAAGCCTGAAAGGTGGGTAGCATAATCTCCACTTCATGTTTGTTTGTTTTTAAAATATTTTATTTATTTATTCATGAGAGACACAGAGAGAAGGCAGAGACATAGGTAGAGGGAGAAGCAGACCCCTCACAGGAGCCCGAGGTGAGACTCACCCCGGAACTCCAAGATCACATCCTGAGCCAAAAGCAGATACTTAACCACTGTGCCACCCAGATATCCCTCCACTTCATGTTTGAGTAACAAAAATCTTAAGGTGTTGGGAATACAGGATAAAATCCTTTCCAAGCCTGAAACTCTAATCCTCAAAGATGTAAAATAAAAGGGTTTAATAAAATGAGAGCATCTTAACATTTCAGTGGCAAGGATCATAACCCAGGGACCTGGGAACAGAGATGAAGCAGCTGCTACAAATCACTCACTTTCTAGCTTTAAAAAAGTCATGTGACTTTATAATTGTATGCCATAATATATGTGTACATTTAAGAGAACCACTTCTCTCTCTAATCTTCAAGTAAAATTAATGCTCTAGGATACATCCCCAATATGATGAAGACTGGATGTTCTTCCTACATTCCCCCCAACTCTCAATTCTATGACTCAAGATCTAGAGTTACAGTGTTAAGAACAGTAGACCAGAAGTCAGGAGACCTTACCCCTGGTGGTCACAGTGTCTTTATTGGTTATTAAAGCTTTGATGAAGTCACTTTGAACTTCCCTAGTGCTGATTCTCAGTTTTTAAAAATTTTATTTCAGGGTATTTCTTAGAGCTGTGTGGCTGAAATGAAAGCATCCAGATAAAATGATACTGAAACCTATACAAACTTTTTTTTTAAGTCAAACTCCTTTTTCAATGAGGCCCTTCAATGAGTGACTTGCTCAATGTGACAAAAGCAAGTGTGAGTTGAGTTCTGGATATGAAACCAAATCCAGATATTTTTCTACTATTTCAGAGTGGTACATAATCCAAAACTATGACTTTCAAAAAGAAACTTAAGACGAAGCCAAAGTTTTGTTCTTGAGGCATATAATGTGACATAAGTCAACAGAAAGGCAAAGGGGGACAGGGCAACAAATTTTTGCCAGCCTAATATTAACTATTATTTGTTGCAGGTAATGGAGAACGAAGCTCTAAATACCCGGGTTCTACTCCTGGTTCTATTTTTGGGTTTTATTTTTGCAAGTTGCTTAATTTTCCAGAGGCTCAGCTTCTTCTTCAGAAGCAAGGCAAAAAGTTAGTCTTTATCTACCTTCCAGGACTAACCATACAAATACAAGACATTAATTTAAAAAATAAAAAATAAAATAAAAAACCTTGCAGCACTTACATACACCAATCTAAATGTTTCTGCATTATTAAACAAGTTCACCTTCACAACCACTCTATGAGGTGGGTTCTGTTACTCCCATTTTACAAATGAGGAACTAGAGGCACAATTACTACTATGAAGCCAAACCTAGATTTAAATGTAAGTGGTAGAGCTTGGATCCATGTATCTAATCATTGCTCCAGGTTTTCCCTCAGCATCAGTATCACCATCTCTTTACAGGACTGTTAAAACAGAAACATAGAAAACAACTTTAAAAAGGAAAAATATGCAGACTGCTGCAACTAACAATGACGACTATTTTTTTTTAAGCCCAAGTTTGCCTTAAGAACCCTGAAGAGGTTTATTTATCAACTAAAGTCACTTCATCTAGAAACTAGGAAAATCTATCTTAACATCTGAAAAATACCTAAACATACTCATCCAAAGCATAGTTAGGTATACCCCTACTTTCAACCTAAAAATTTAGCAGTTCCCCTACGGTAGTCAGATGGGAGTTAAAAATCTGTCTTAAATACTAGCCTCTGAAGTTTTACACACGGTGTCAGCTAAACACTCACAATACCTGATGCTTCCGAATCACATTAGACTGATTCGGTGTGACTACCCTATACCTGCAGCCCCACGTGCATGTGAGTTAGAGCAGACGTGGTCGAGTGACTCAACAGCGAACGGCATCTTACCTGAGATGGGGCCCTAAGAGAGAAGCCTTCCCTAACTTGGCAACGTCCCATCTAAGAGAAACTTCACCTGGATTCACATTCATTACATTAAACCAGCTACTTCGCTTTACCCCCACATCCAAAAGCGGACTTCAGACTTAACGAGGGGGTGCATAAAGGAGGAGCTGAGCAGATGTTAAAAATGAAAAAGCATGAAGTTTCAAATGACTGAGACTGGAAACGAGTCTGAGAAATCAAGAGTTTCAAGAGTGAGAGTCCTACACACTGGACGTGGAAGACAACACGTGGTGAGCCTGCACCCAAGGGTTCTGGGGTGGGGTGGGGGGGTTGGGGGGGCTGTCCGGAAGCAAGGAAACAGGCTTAATTCATTGCAACCGCCTTAGGCAAAGTTGGTGAGCTAGAGAAATCGGAAAAGAGTAGTACAGTCCCAAGGAGGGGCTCTGTCAAAATCCAGGACACCGAAGAGCACATGTTGCTGCGCGAGGACTGGCAGAAGGAAGCCGCCCTGGGGAACCGGGGGCCTACGCGAACATGGCGGCCCCGGCGACAGCGGGGCGCGGGGCTCCGAGCGCAAGGAGCCCGTCGGCGGGGCTCCAGCCTACAGTCCCTCGCATCGGGCCGCGCCCTCTTTCGCTACTCTGCGGGCAGGCCGCACGCGGGACTCGCGAAGTGGACGAGTCCGCGCCGCCGCCACCGCCGCCGCCGCCGCGCTCCGTGCCTCCTCGCCCCGGGCCTCGGAGGGCCGCGCGACACGCCGGGCCACGCGCCGTCGGGCCGGGGCTGCCGAGGGGCCGCGCCCGGGCGGACGCCCACCCCCCGCCGGCCCGCCAGCTCTACCTTGGCCTGCAGCCGCGCTGGCGCCCAGGCCAGGCAGGTGCAGGTACCGCTGAGGTGCGCGGAAGGCACGTACTCCTGGTGCAGCCTATTGTTGGCGGTCTCCCACACTCGCAGCTGACCGTCGGCAGACGCCAAGGCGAAGTAGGCCTGGTTCAGCGGGGAGAAGGCGCAGGGAACCCCTGCCGGGGACAGGGGGTCGGCAACTCGGCCGCCACCCGCCGCCATTGCTGCCCTGGCTCCGCGGCAGCCACGTGTTCGCCTGTGCGCATGCGCACCGGCACGGGGCGGGGCCTGGAGGGAGGAAGTGGGGCGGGGGGAGCGCAGGGAGCCGAGGGAGTGGCTCTTCGCTGCTCCAGCTCGCGTTGGGTGGGCCCGGCCTGTGGACGGTGGCCCGGAGGACCCAATGCTAGCTTGTTCTGGTTGGTTGGGGGAGGGGACGTGCGGAGGGACTGGACTGCAGGCTGGAGTGCAGGCCAGGTCCTTGAAGAAAAAAAAAAAAAAAAAGGTTTGGTGTTTTGTTTTGTTTTTTAATAACATGATTGAACGAAATGTTTAAAAAAAATAACCACTTATAACTTCATGATTGTAGCAATTGTTTGCATTTTTTCTCATCCACTTCCAGGCTATAACCATGTGTGTATGTGTGTATACATATATACACATAACAGTCTATTCAGTCATAATTGTGTAAAAGTAACGGTAGGATCTGCCATCCACCCCCTCCCTTATTTGGTCAAGATCAATCCCATGTTACTACATCAAATAGACCATTTGTAATGACGCGGTAATATTTCACTAAATCTATGCATTGTGATTCAAGAAATGCCAGCTAGCTATTAATATCAATACAAAATGTTCTGCTCATAGAATAATTATACATATATATATGATAATATAATAATATTCAGCTCACAGTTTGTTGCCCAGCAGGAAAGACAAAAAAACACTACCCTCAGGAAGGGCTTTTACAGCCAGGGGGTGCCATGGTGACGTTTGCGCTTTAGATTATTTATAATGATAAACATTTACATTTTTTAGAAAGCTTCCTGGATTCCAACGGAGATGGTAAAAGGGTAAGAAGGAAAACCCACACGTGATATAGCACAATAGTGAGTCAGACTCACATGAAAGCAGCAAAGGTCAGGACCCCTGGGTGGCTGTGGATGAGCATCTGCCTTCCACTCAGGATGTGATCCCGGGGTCCTGGGATCCAGTCCCCCATCCGGCTCTCCGCAGAGATCCTGCTTCTCCCTCTACCTGTCTCTGCCTCTCTGTGTCTCTCATGAATAAATAAATAAAATCTTAAAAAAAAAAAAAAAAAAGAAAAAGAAAGCAGTAAAGGTGAGGAGAAGTGCCCAGATTCCAGATAGAATCTGAAGTTAGAGTCAACAAGGCTTGCTAAATGATTGCACAGGGTGAAAAAAAGACAAATGAAGGGACGACACTGAGGCCTGAGCAAACTAGTGAATGGTGATTCCATCAGCTAGATTGGGGAAACGAGTTTGACTGGAGTGACGATCAACTGTTTTGGACAGTTGAATATGATATGCCTACTGTACCTCCAAATTGAGTTGCTCAGCAGGAGTTGGCTACAGGAGAATAAGATCACAGAGATCACAGAGATCTAGTTTGGATGCACTAGCATACAGATAGATGTTATTTAAAACTGTAGGACTAGTCAGATCATGTTGGGCACAAGTATGGATAGAAAAGAAAACTTAGGGCAGCCTGGGTGGCTCAGTGGTTTAGCGCCGCCTTCAGCCCAGGGCACGATCCTGGAGTCCCAGGAACCAGTCCCACATCAGGCTCACTGCTTGGAGTCTGCTTCTCCCTCTGCCTGTGTCTCTGCCTCTCTCTCTCTCTCTCTCTCTCATAAATAAATAAAATCTTTAAAAAAAGAAAAGAAAACTTAGCCCAAACTGTGCAATATTAGAGGTCAGAAAGAGGAGGAAGATCCAGCAAAGAAGATTAAGAATGGGTAGGATGAATGCCCAGGAGAATGAGATGTCCTGGAAACCAAATCTTTTTTTTATATATATTTTATTTATTTATTAATGAGAGACACACAGAGAGAGGCAGAGACATAGGCAGAGAGAGGAGCAGGCTCCATGCAGGGAGCCCAATGTGGGACTCGATCCTGGAACTCTGGGATCATGCCCTGGGCATGAAGGCAGGCACTCAATCACTGAGCCACCCAGGCTCCTGAAACCAAATCTTTATAAGGATTTAGGAACCTGGACGCCTGGTTGGCCCAGCAGTTGAGTGCCTCCCTTTGGCCCAGGGCATGATCCCAGAGTCCCAGGATCGAGTCCCACATTGGGTTCCCTGCATGGAGCCTGCTCCTCTCTCTGCCTATGTCTCTGCCTCTCTCTGTGTGTCTCTCATTAATAAATAAATAAAATCTTTGAAAAAAAGAAAGAAAAGGATTTAGGAACCAAGACTTGATCAGAGCCATGTCAAATATTGCAAGATGAAGACTGAGAATGAACCAGATTTGGCAAGATGAGATCGTTGATTTAAAAGCATTTGAGGGATGCCTAACTGGCTCAGAAGGTGGAGCATGCAACTCTTGATCTCAGGATTATAGGTTTAAGCCCCATGTTGGATGTGGAGATTAATTACAAATAAAATCTTTTATAAAAAGAAAACACAAAAAAAGCAAAACAAAAGCAGTTAGGGCGGGGGATTTACTTTAGAGAGGGGAAGAGAAAAAGAGATATGAGAAAGAGTAGAAAAGCGATTTTCAGAAAAGTTTTCAAGGGTTTTTGTTATAAAGGAACATATATGAGCCTGTATGAAGAAAAGTCTGAGCTATATAGATCAGTTAGTCATAAATATACAAATAAAAATAAAATCTTATTGTGCACTCACTGTATTTCCAGTACTGTTGTCAGTGCTTTATGTGCATTAATACATTTAGTCCTCACAACGGCCCTAGGATGTAGAAACTTTGAGTATCTCCATTTTTCAGATAACAAAACTGGAGTGTGGAGCTGAGCAGTGGAGGAGGAGCTGGATTTCTGACCTAAGTCATCTCTGCATATGAACAACTGGACCCAATGAGACTACATAGAGTTCACATAGATGACCCTTCAATACCCAAAACATCATTCCTTAACCTCCTCCCTTTCAATGATCTTGGCCTCTATACTACACCAGCCACTTCCTCCCATGGTCATGGCTTATTACAACAGCTGCTCCACCTTCATAATCTCGATTTTCACACACCATTCTCTAACCACTGACTTCTATCTTTCCAGCTTGCTCTCACTAAATTCCAAACTTTAGGCAATCTTATCCCACTTGACTGTCAAGCCACTGATCCTACAATGTTTTCACATGCCCTCACCCCTCCTCCTAGATGACTGCTATTCCCTTTTAATTTATCTTAAACTCAGGCAGCCCGGGTGGCTCAGCGGTTTAGTGCCGCCTTCAGCCCAGGGCCTGATCCTGGGGACCTGGGATCGAGTCCCACGTTGGCTCCCTGAGTGGAGCCTGCTTCTTTCTCTGCCTCTCTCTCTCTATCTCTCATGAATAGATAAATAAAATATAAAAAAAATAATAATTTATCTTGAACTCTATCATTACAACTCTCAAATCCCTTGCCTCTTTCCCACATCATCATCCCTTCCATGGTTAAACTTCAAGCCTGGTAAAATCTAACTTTCTGCCCAAAAGCAGCTGAAAGTAACAAGAGAAAAGTCACAGCCGCCTGTTCTGACTCTTACCCACCTTAAATTTATGGTCACAAACTTCACATGGGAAGTCAATGCTACCAAGTTATCAATTGTTCCTAGTATATTCATACTTTCACTCTCCAACACACTAATTTATATCTTTCTTCTCCTCCCACTTCAAATCTATCCCTCCTTTTTTGCTCTCAGTGAATGACTTTGATACCTATTTATTCAGAAAATAGAAGTAATCCCAAGAGAACTTCCACAAGCTCCCAGTACACAAACTCTAATCAACCTGTCCTCCATCACTCCTGGAACTACAGGTGAAAAGGCCACCCAGAAAAGGCCACCCCTCCACATAAGTTCTAGATTACATTATTCCAAAAAGTCTTTCCTCTCTCTACTGGCATCAATTTTACTTCTCAGCTTAATCCCTCTCATCAACACATAAATATACTGTTCTTTCTTCCTAAAACATAAAATTCCCTTTACCTTACTTCCTCCTACAGTCCCAGTCCCAGTATTTTCTTTCCTTAAAACAAAACAAAACAAAACAAAACAAAAACAGAAAAACAGGCTGTGGGACTCCTGGGTGGCTCAGTGGTTGAGTGTCTGCCTTTGGCTCAGGGTGTGATCCTGGAGTCCTGGGATCGAATCCCACATCTGGCTCCCTGCATGGAGCCTGCTTCTCCCTCTGTCTATGTCTCTGCCTCTCTCTGTGTCTCTCATGAATAAATAAATAAAATCTTTAAAAAAAAGAGGTAGTTTAATTTTCTTAATCTCTCTCCTCTAATTTATCTCCTCCAATGGAACCTTCGTCCCAACCTACTACTACACCAAAATTCTCAGCAAGGCCACCAGTAACCTCCACATTGCTAAGTATGTGTCCATCCTAAGTCTGCATCTCCTGTGACTTGTCATTAGCACACTTGTATTCCATGACATCATACTTCCCTGGCTTCTCTCTTACTTCTCTGGCTCCCCTTCTCAGTCTCCTCTCCTGGATCTTTCTTATCTCTCACTTTCTAACACCAGGGTTCTTGGGACACTTCTTTACCTGGGCATGTGACATTCCAGAATAAAAACTACAAAAAAAAAAAAAAAACAAACTACATTTTCCATCTTTCTTTGCAAACTGTGAGGCCATGAGACTACTAGCCAGCACAAAAATATCCTTAAAGTGACAGGGTGTACTACTCTTCATCGCTTTTTTCTTAATTCCTAGAACTCAAATGTGATGGCCAAAAGTTAGAGCATCCACGATGGACTCTGAGGAGAAAATAATATGCTAAGAATAGCAGATAGAAGGATCTAGAGACACAAGCATGATGTATGACCTGGACCAACTTCTTGACCCTCTTTTACACAAAAGAAAATAAACTTCTCTTCTGTTTAAAACTACAGTATTTTAGGTTATGTTACATGCAGCTGAAACAGATTGTGCTCATTCTTTTATAACCTTTGCCCCAGTTGGTGATACTCTCAGCCATCCAGTTAGCCATTGGAGAAAGCCAGAAACCAGCCCTGCTTATTAGCCAATCCCACATCTTATTTCTGCCCAAACACATATGCACATTTGATCAATCATTAGATCCTATTTTATCTCTTATATAATTCTCTATTCAATTTCCTCACCTCCATCCAATTCTACCACTCTGTCTTTATCGGAGAGCCTTATCTCTCTCACTGGAGATAAGTGTCACCACTGTTTATATTGGACTCTCTTTCTCCATGCTTGCCCCGTAGTATGATCCTTGCAAATTATTAATCTGACCATTCCACTTCTCTACTTAAAACCCTTCACATGGGGCACCTGGGTGACACAGTTGTTTAAGTGTATGACTCCCGGTTTTGGCTCAGGTCCTGATCTCAGGGTTCTGAGATCAAGCCCCTAGTTGGGCTCCATGCTCAGCAGGCAGTCTGCTTAAGACTCTTTCTCCCTCTGCTCCTCCCCGTGTGCGCTCTCTCTCTCAAATAAATAAATGAATAAATCTTAAAAAAAAAAAAACCCACAAGCACAAGCTTTCTGGCACCTACAGAAGAGACTCTATGCTGCTCAATATATTTGGATTACAAAACAATCTGTAATCTGGTCCCTGTCAGCCTCCGCAACAACACTAATTAAAGCCTCATCTGCTTCTGGTTTCTTGTCCTTGTCATCCTTGTTATGGGTCCTGCTCTTTTGCTCTGCCTTTAATTTAAGCTCATCCAGTTCTCTCTCTGCCCCAATGCTAGCTCTTCATCAAACCTACTAACAATTCAACTGTTAACTAATTCTTTTTATCATAAAGTGATAGATCCTACAATCTCTAATCCTTAACAAAATATTTCAAAATCATGTATCAATATATATATATATATATATATATATATATATATATATATATATATACAAAAGATTAAAATCAAATGGGATTTCTTCCAGGAATACAAGGTTGGTTTAACATTAAAAAATAAAAAATTATAATATACCATGTTAACAGGATAAAGGATCAAAAATACATGATATTCTTGAAAGATAAAGAAAAAGATTTTAACAAAATCCAACACACATTCATAATTTAAAAAAAAAAAAACACAAATTTTGGGGGCACCTGAGTGGCTCAGATCATGATCTCAAGGTCCTGAGCTCAAGCTCCGTATCAGGCTCCAGACTCAGCAGGGCGTATCTTGAGATTCTTCCTCCCCTTGCTCTCCCTCCCTCTCTGTTCCTCTCCTCAGTTGCTCTCTTTCAAATAAATTCATGAGAGACACGGAGAAAGAGAGGCAGAGACACAGGTAGAGGGAGAAGCAGGCTCCATGCAGGAAGCCCGATGTGGGACTCGATCCTGGGACTCTGGGATCACACCCCGAGCCAAAGGCAGATGCTCAACCGCTGAGTCACCCAGGTGTCCCAAATCTTTTAATAAATAAATAAATAAGTATATTTTTAACAATGTAGGGACTTCGTTAAGAGAATATCCTCAACCTGATAAAGAGAATCTACAAAAAGCTCACATCTCACTTCATACTTAATGGCGAAAGATTGATGCTTTCCTACTAAGACTTAAATGCTGTCCACTCTCATCAATTCTATTTAATATTTTACTGAAGTTCTAGCTAGTGCAATAAAGTAAATAATAATAATAATAATAATAATAGCATCCAAATTGGAGAGAAAGGAGTAAAAGTATTTTTATTCACAGATGACTTATAGAAAATTTCAAGGAACTCACACAAAAAAATCTAAAACTAACAAATTACCAACATCTCAAGATACAAGATAAACATTCAAAACCAATGGTATTTCTGCATTCTATTGGTGGACAATCAAAATTAAATTGAGAATGATTCCATTTTCAATAGCACCAGAAAGAATAAAATAATTGGGAAAAAATTAACAAAAGTTCGAGACTTGTTTTCTAAAAAGTTTAAAATATTGCTGAGAGAACTCAAAGGAGAAGTAAATAAATGAAAAGACATTGAGTGTTCATTAATTGATAAAGTTAATATTTTCAAGACAGCAATGCTACTCAATTTGTTCTGTAAATTCAATATAAATCATATCAGAATCTTAGCAGAACTTTTTGTAGAAATTGATTCTTAAATTAATCCTTATGCTAAGTGAAACAATCATCTAAAAGAAAAACAAGTTGATATACTCATACTACCTGATTTCAAAACTAACAATGAAGCAACAGTATCAAGACAGTGTAAGAACTTTTAAGATGTACTTTCCTAGCAACTTTCAAATATGCAACACAATATTATTAACTATTGTCAGCATGTTGTACATTACATCCTCAGGACTTACTTATTTTATTTTATTTATTTATTTTTTATTTATTTGTGATAGTCACAGAGAGAGAGAGAGAGGCAGAGACATAGGCAGAGGGAGAAGCAGGCTCCATGCACTGGGAGCCCGACGTGGGATTCGATCCCGGGTCTCCAGGATCGCGCCCTGGGCCAAAGGCAGGCGCCAAACCACTGCGCCACCCAGGGATCCCAAGGACTTACTTATTTTATAACTAGAGGTTTGTGCCTTTTCACATCCTTCAGTTGATTCCTCCAATTTCTAATACACAACAGTAAATCCTGGAGGAGTTCTACAGAATCCAGATTCAAGTTCAGTAGCAACTGGGGAAACAAATGAAAAGGCAAGAGAAAAGCAGTTATATTCTCAGATTTGGTTACTTTATCTTTCACTGAAATTCTAAAACCATTATGAACTCGGGCATCTGGGTGGCTCAGTCGTTAAAGTCTGTCTGGCTTCAGTTCATTCAGGTCATGATCCTGGGATTGAGTCCCAAGTCAGGTTCCCTGCTGAGCAGGGGAGTCTGCTTCTTCCTCTCTGCCCCTGCTCATGCTCTCTTTCTTGCTCATCCCCTCTCTCAAATAAATAAAGAAAAAAATTAAAAAATTAAAAATTATGAACGTCAACAGTTCTATTAAATTAATTAATTAATTAATTAATTAATTAATTTTTTATTGGAGTTCAATTTGCCAACATATAGCATAACACCCAGTGCTCATCCCACCAAGTTCTATTAAATTCTAAATACCTAGGGCGCCTGGGTAGCTCAGTGGGCTAAGGATCTATCTGCCTTCAGCTCAGGTCATGATCTCAGGGTCCTGGAATTGGAGCATTGGGTTTTCTCTCTCTGCTCCTTCCCCTGCTTGTGTGTGTTCTCTCACTCTCTCAAGTAAATAATATCTTCAAAAAAAATAAAATAAATTCTAAATACATGTAAAGATACACAATAAAATACACAACTATTAAATATATTTGAACTGTACTTGCACGCTGAATTATTCAGTAGAGGCACCTACATATCAGGACTGCTGGTTTTCTCATTTCCTGCTTTCTTCATTCATTTATTCAACAAATATATTTTGAGGATATATCGTGTTCCAGGCACTATGACAAGTACTGGAATTATAATGATGAATTAAATACAGTCCTCTCTACAATTTTATCCTACTTGGGAATTGGTAAATAACGATTTCATGTAATCTGACATGCACCGTCGGGGGTTGGTCTAAAGACAGGATATGTCAGGAGCACAAAGGAGAGGCATTTCTCTCATTTTCACCATTCTGGCAAAGCTGATACCTGAAGGATGAGGGGAAAGTATACAAAACAGTAGAAAGAAACACACACACACACACACTCACACACACGCACAAATAGGTAAAGGACAACATTTGTGGAATTAGAACTAGTGATCTACTTTTACTGGAGATTTTTAGACGGCAGCCATCAGCCATAGTACTTCTTGATAGCTATTTGGACTTTAAAGTAATTGCTTGACTAAATGCTACTAGAAGACAGTGTCTTTCTGGCCTTATAACAAATGTGACAAGTTGATGATGTCTCATATCCTCAGGTAATAGTTTCAGAGTGTAGGCTGACAGTTTCATAGGGGAGACAGAAGGAAAAGGAAAAGTATAACCAAAAATAAAAAGGCACACATAGTGACTTTTTTTTTTTTAGCTTAAATGCTTTGAAAGATCATGAATAAGGAATAATTATATTTTTCAACACATATTAATGTATTTCATTAGATGTGTATATAACAAAATATTTATAACCCCATGTCTTATTCAGAAATAAAATGGGATGCCATTTACTCCTTACAGTTTATCTTAGAAATCAAAGATATGTAAATTTATTTCCCATATTATCAATATATCTTCTCTTCGAGTCCTACTCCTTCTTAAATAACAGCCAAAAATCATTTAATCGTTTTTTTTCTTTTTTTTTCATTTAATCGTTTTTAAGAGATAACAAATTAGGAATGCTAAATTTTAAAACCATTAGTAGGGCCTAGGAATCAGAAAGTTCCAACATGGGACGCCTGGGTGGCTCAGCAGTTGAGCATCTGGCTCAGGGTGTGATCCTGGATTCCTGGGATCGAGTCCCCCATGGGGGCTCCTTGCATGGAGCCTGCTTCTCCTCCCTCTGCTATATTCTTGCCTCTCTTCCTGTGTCTCTCAAATAAATAAATAAAATCTTTAAAAGAAACCCCAACTCTGGCCCTTATTTGACAGTAATAATAAAAATGTTGGTCATAAAAACTTTCTTAAAAAAACAAATCGAGGGACGCCTGAGTGGCTCAGTGGTGGAGCGCCTGCCTTCGGCTCAGGTCTTGATCCCAGGGTCCTGGATCGAGTCCTGCATTGGGCTCCCTGCAGGGAAACTGCTTCTCTCTCTACTTGTGTCTTAACTTCTCTCTGGGCCTCTCGTGAATAAATAAAATCTTAAAAAATAAAAATCAAAACCAGAAGTGAAACGTAAAGTCTGGGTGGAAGGAGAGCAGTTTGTTCACTTCTAGGCCTGAGAGAGAGAAATCCTGATAACGGAGTTTGTGGTGGCTGATGGTTTAGAAAGCACAGTTCAGAAAGCATTACTTTATGTCTTCAAAAGTAATAACAAGACTTATTTTTATCAAATTTAAACTAAGTTCATAGCCCTTTGAGCATATTTAGACTTTAAATTCAATTGTACTGTTGACTGGCCTTTGAGAAGGGGTGCTACAGTACAAAGAACACGGACTGCTGAACCAGACTGACCTAGGTCAGAAACCCTGCCATGCCACTTGTCAACTACCAGATGGTGCCAAAATCATTTACTCTCCCCGTGTCAGTTTTCTTATGCATAAAGCAGGAATACTTATTTCTAACACAGGGGTGTCGTAAACTTAAGTGAAGTAAATATCTAATGTGCTTGGTATTGTCAAACCCTCAATAAACTTTTGCCAAGTGAACTAATATTAAACATGTTTGTGATATTTAACGTCGGCTCTTTTGTAGTCCAAAGTCCTTTTTTCTGGTTTCGTTTTTAGAATGAAAGAAATGTATTTCTATTTAATTCTTTTGGGGTGGGGTGCCAAAACCTAGAGTAAATTATTTAAAAAAATATTATTTATTTGAGGGGGGTGGAGAAGGATTGCAGGGAGAGGAGCAGAGGGAGAGGGAGAAGGAGAAGGGGAGATCTATGTGGGCTCCATCCCAGGACCCTGAGATCATGACCAGGGCAGAAACCAAGAGGCATATGCTCAACCAACTGAGCCACCCAGGTGCTCCTAGAATAAAAGATTTTTTTTAAGCAATCCAATAAAAAAAGAATCAGGTCCCCTGGGTGGCTCAGTCATTGAGCGTCTGCCTTCCTCTGATCCCTGCTTAGGTCCTGATCCCTGCTTAGCTGGGAGTCTGCTTCTCCCTCTCTGTCTCTGCCCCTCCTCCTGTTCGTGCTCTCTCTCTCAAATAAAATAAATAAAAATCCTTAATAATAAAAAAAAAATCAGAAAATACAGGCAATGTATTTTTTTTTCCCTTCTTACACAACAAATTTATTTTTTCGCAGTTCTGGAGCATGTAAGTCCAACATCAAGCTGCCGGCAGGTTTGGTTTCTTCCGAGGCCACTCTGCTTGGCTTGTAGCTGGACATCTGCAGGTCCTCCCGGCGTGCCTGTGTTCTAATCGCCTTTCCTCCTAAGCACGCTCCTCACAGTGAGTTTAGTCCCACGCTAATGACTTCATTTTAACTTAGTTATCTCTTTAACCCTATCCCCAACGGACGTACTGGGAATTGGGACTTCAAGGCATGAATCTTGAGGGGATTAAATTCAGCCCCTCCCTTTGCCCTGCAACCGTTTTAGCAAGGGCCGTGGCTCCCCACCCCCCCACCCCCGCCTTCAAGATGATTCTATTTAGTTTTAGGGGGTAGTAGATTAACCGTTACATTTTATTTTAAATATCTTATTTATTTATTTATTCATGAGAGAGAAAGAGAGAGAGACAGAGGAGCAGAAGCAGGCTCCCTGCAGGGAGCCCGACGTGGGACTCGATCCCCGGTCCCCAGGATCAGGCCCTGGGCTGCAGGCGGCGCCACCCCGCTGCGCCACCCGGGCTGCCCCCACCGCTGTTTTAATGACTCAGAAAAGACCGTGCTACGCAAGCCGCCCACGAGCCCTGTCACTCCCCGGGGCCCGTGCAGCCGGGCAGAGGCTTGCCAGGGCGGGCAGGGGAGGACTGCGCGGTCAGCGGGCAAGGGACGCGGCCTGCGGGCGGCCTGCGCACACGGCGAGGCTCAGGCGCATCCCGTGGCCTTCTCACCCGCGCATCTCGGGGGTGGCCACGTGCCGCTCGCGTTCCCGAGGAGCCGCGGGCCGGCCGGGGCCCGGAGCTGCAGTTTGTTCCGCGCTCGGGCCGGCCTTGTCCCTCCCGCGCCTCCCGTCCCCGGGCCGAGGCGGGTGGAGATCTGTCGGCGGCCGCTGGCTTCTCTGCCCACATTCCGAGGAGAAAACGTGCCGGTGCCGGGGAGAGGGGCTCGCTCTCGGGGTCCCGAGCGGCACCCCGCAGCCCCCGAGCCCCGAGCCCCCCGCGCGCACTGCCCCGCCCCTCCGCGCACGCGCACGCGCACGCGCACGCGCCGCTGCCGAGCTCCTCCGGCGGAAAAGCCTGCGGGTGCCCGAGGCGGCTGCGTCAGCGCGTCCCGCGGGGAGGGGGCCTCGCCGGGCTCACGTCACTCGTGTGCGACGTCGCGGGCGCCACACACCATGCTGTCCGCCGGGCGGCGAGGTCCGGCCTTCCTGCGGCTGCGGCGCCTCCGGAGGTGGCTGGGGCGCGGGGCTCCTCCGGCCCTGCGCGGCCTTGGGCAAGAGCCCCTGGAGACAGCGCGGGCGCTGTGCGGCGAACCCTCGGCTGCGCACGAGCCGGACGGGGAGGGACGGCGCGGACCGCCACGGAGGAAGGCTCCCGGCATAGAGTCGCCTCCGAGTCTCGGTCCGCGCGCGCCAGGCCCCGGGATCGGATGTCTCTCCTCCGGGGAAAGCCTCGGGCTGCCGACGCCGCAGGAGGAGCCACCCTCCCGGGAGCGCGAGGACTCGAGCGGGGGCCCAGGCCAGCCCGGCCCCGCCCCCCGGGGGCCCTTGCCGCCCTCTCCGCCCTCTCCGCGCTCTCCGGCCCAGGCCGTGCCCCGGGTGGAAGGGCTCCCGGGCCCCTCTCCCTGCTCCGCAGCTTGCAGAGAGGGGCCCTTTCGCGTCGGGGAGCTCATCTTGGCGGAGACTGGGAAGCGGGAAACACAGTTTAGGAAATTATTTAGGCTGAGTAACGCCGGACACTTAAATAGTAGCTGGGGAGCGGTCCCGTTCAGCGAGATCGTGGGGCGGCTTCCCGGCCAGAGGCTGAGGAGCTCCTCTGGTAAGCACTTCACGCTGAGGAGGCCGGCTTTGGAGGACTACGTATTGCTGATGAAAAGAGGCCCGGCCATAACGTACCCTAAGGTAATGCTACCTTACCTTAGGGAACTAGCTACGGACTGGCTCCGGAGCGGAACTGCAGTCTGAAGCGCATCTCAGAACGTTTAAGGTTCTTACTGCCCTCAGACTTAAAAAACAAACACAGTGCATGGGAGTTTTTACGTATTTTGTGATTGCTGATTTTAGGAGGAAAGAGCCACCTCTCATTTTTAGTTTGGGAGCGTAGATTCTCTCATCTGTAAAGTGAAGACACTGTTGACCTGCTGCATAGAGTTATGTGGAGCAACTAGGCACGTGAGTGCTCCTGTTTGTTCCCCATGACCCTTAAGTTTGCAAATTCAGGACTGGAGGATGTTCAACTCTTTTGGTACCGTTATGGAGATATTATCATCATCGTGTAATAATAAGGCATGTTGCTAGGGGTATATCTTGTCAATGATAGATATGTTACTGTGCTTTAATCTTTAGGGGAAAAATAGAGTTTTGTATTAAAACAGCTAACAACAACAACAACAAAAAAGCTAACATTAAACACGAAGCATAAGAGAATTCTTTATAATAAATTAACTGCCTAGTTCTTGTTACTACTTTATACTAATTTTCCATTGCTACTGGTTTATTTCACTTCTTAATCATAGTCAAGGTCCTTGAGTAGAGTGTTCCTTTGTAATTGTAACAACTCCTTCTATCCCCGGATGAGGAGTCGTTCATCATTTATTCAGCTAATAACTGCCTATATTCAGGGAAGGTATGGTGATGAGCCACAGTCCTCACTCTTTTTTTTTTTTTTTTTTTAAGATTTTATTTATTTATTCATGAGAGACACAGAGAGAGAGAGAGGCAGAGGGAGAAGCAGGCTCCGTGCAGGGAGCCCGATGTGGGACTCGATCCCAGGTCTCCAGGATCACGACCTGGGCTGAAGGCGGCACTAAACCACTGAGCCACCGGGGCTGCCCCCATTCCTCACTCTCTACCTGGATGTTACACCCTAGAGAGGATGACAACACACAAGTAAATGAAAGAATAATTTCAGGTAGTGCTAAGTGCCAGGAAGAGAAATAGATTCATAAAGACAAATAGGTTAACAACAACATGCTGGGTGACCTGGGGGAGAATACTTTGTCAGATGGTTAGAGAAGGTGTCATACTACCTTTCATACTGTCATACTACCTTTCATACAAAACCTAATTAAGGAAAAGCCAGCCATGCAAAGATCCAGGAGCCCAGTATTGTCGCACAGGGAAGAGTAGTGCAGATATTTTCCTATTAGGGCCTGAGTGAGGTGAGGGAGAGAGTGGTATGAGATGTGGTTATTCCATGTGCCTTGGGGCCTTGGAATGTTCTAAGTGGGAATCCAATTTATATTTTACGAGGTCCACCTAGGAACCAAGAAAACCTTTTTGGAGACATTAGACCAATGGGGTATCATAAACTCTTGACGGAAACTTTATCTTTTCTGACTGTTCAGTCTAGCCACAAAAAAAATTTTTTTTTTGTAATTTCATCTTGCTTCCCCACATCTTTTTCCTCCCACTAGACAAAACTGTAAGAGAATAGTTATATTTTATAAAGTTATAAAGATAAATCTTTAGTGCACTTTCTGCCTTTCCATTTATCACAGATAAAAGTCCTAGTGCTCCATCTTAAGGAGGAATTTAAATACTGGATATGCTAACTGTTCATTTCTTTTTTCATTTCCCAAATGGTGGCTGCAGGAAATTTGACTTCAACCTTTACAACTTTGAAGTGCTTTTTAAGGTACCTCAATTGATTTGAAAGCTGGTCTCCGTGTTAGAATTACATAGTTTGTCTTAACAGTAAAAGTGGGTCTGTGGGATAATTTTATTTTATTTGTTTTTTTGTGGGAGTGATTTTAAATAAACTTCCTAACAGTTACTTGTGAAGAGTTGATATTTCACATTGGTCAGTATCCAGCACTTTTAGGTTTGGAGTAGAAATATAAAATGGAAAACACTCCCCCAATTTTTATTTTTTAGTTTTTTAAAAGGTTTTATTTATTTTAAGAGAGAGAGAGCAGGGGGCAGAGGACTCTGTGCTGAGTGTGGAGCCTGACTTGGGGCTTGATCTCATGGCTTGATCTCACGATCCTGAGATCATGCCCTGGGCTGAAACCAAGAGTCAGATGCTTAACCAACAGCCACTCAGGTGCTCCCACTCTCCAATTTTTAAATTAATCTTTTCTGCTGATGTCCATGATTGTAGCACTTATAGAAGAACAACTGGGGAGTAGAAATTGTTGCAATTTAATGAACCCTAAAGTGCAGCCCACTTATCGAAACTTAGGGTGAGGATTAGATTTATATTAGTGTATTAATCTGGAAAGAGATTGGAATTCATGTTGAGACAAAAATGTAAGTTTAAAAGGGTTGTTCTTTCATGAGATTCTAAAATGTGCAGAAAACTCAATAGTAGAATGATAGTCATAACTTTGGAGGACTCTCCCCATAGCTTTAAATCCCTTTTGGGAAGAGGCAGGGAAATGAATTAAGTGCTAATGTCCCACTCAAGTTTTGAACTGAAATTGCTAGGATGTATATAGTGAAATCCAATCTAGAAAACTCATCCCCTTGAGACCATCTAACATAAATGGCAGGAAGCAAAAGCTAAAGCATGCTAAAGTTTTTTATTTCGTGGTAGTAAGATTCTTTATCTTATGTGAATAATTCAAGAAAATAGAACTGCCTTCTGCAGGACATTTCAGTGATATGACTACTGAAGCTGCTTCCACTTCTGTATGAAGTTGTACTCCTCCCTGCTCTACCCTCAGGTGCCTGGCATGTAGGAGAGTATGTATGTGTGCAAGACTCAGTATTTGTGAATGAAACTTTTGGACTAATACAGCTTAAAAGTTGTGTGTCTGTGCATCATCCGGTCCAAGCCTTAGTCCTGCATTTCAGAAATACATTTTGGTTTCTAATTAGACAACTGTACCTGTTAAAATTCTTGTGCAATGAAACTTATATTTAATATAGAAGTTTCCGTGACTTGAAAGGGTTCTAGAAACCCTCCTCTTGAAGAATTTTCACAACAGCTTTTCCCAAAGAAGGAAAAGCTAGTAAAAACTTCCTAGATGTGCTGCTTATTTCTTAGCAGCTTTGAAAGGTTGGTTGCGGAGTGTTGAAATAAATCCTAATGTTAAAAATTCTCTGTATCACATCGTGGTCTTTTTGCGTTCGACATCTGTTCTTCTTCTGACTTGCCCACTTAATTCCTGGCTTTATGACTTTGGGGAAATTACTTAACCTCTTTGATTTGTCTATATAATGGGAGTGATGATACTTTTCTTATATTATTATCCTGATTAAACAAGACTATGAAAGCAATTTGCATATTTAACCCTGGCACATACATGATAAAGTTTCAATAAATAGCCCTTATTACTATCATCCATGATATTCCTGTTAACAATTCTTTAATTATAGCATTTGTGAAATAGGTCCTCCTATATATTACTGGTATCCTAATCCTAAATAAGAAGTTCGTTTCCTTTCATGCAGAGATTATGTAATAACTTCCTAACTGGTCTTCCACTGGCCTCTAATTTTTCTCTTCTCTAGTATATCCTGCATTTCCCTGTCAGATTAATCTTCATAAAATGCCATTTATTACCTTTGTGACATGCTCCAGTTACTGACCAGGTCAAGTTCAAATGCTTTAGCCTGGCATTCAGTTTTCTCCTTTTCTCTTCTTCTGAGATGGGCAGACTGTGCTTATTGTACCTCTTTTAACACTGTTCAGGCCTTCTGCTGATATCTCTATTCTCTGAACTATTGCCACTTATTGTCTATAATTTTGGTATTTTGCTGTAGTGCTGCTTTGCTAATTGATTCTTGAATCTCTTATTTCACCAAGTAAAAGATCAACTCTTGGTAGGGCAGGCCAGATTTTAATCCTTTTTTTTTCACTCGTTTCTTCTCCGACTCCAATGTAGTATTTGATAAGAGTCTGTACTTAGTACATATTTATTGGTCACTGAGTCACTCATACTCTCTTTCAATTATAGGATGTGAGTATGATACTGTTGATGATGGATATCCACCCAGGTGATACTGTTTTGGAAGCTGGCTCAGGCTCTGGTGGAATGAGCTTATTTTTATCCAAAGCAGGTAAGAGATTGGGAGAAATGAGCTGAATTTAGATGGGCAAAGAAAACACTCATAACAACAGAAAGTTAAGTGGATAAAGATGTTTTAGAAAATATTTACATAACTTTGTAATAGCATTCTCCTTGAAATCAAATGCAAGCAACTATTTATCCACCTTGTACGTTTATTCTAGTCATTCTCTCTATCCATCTCTCCATTTTCGGTGCTTTCTCTTGCTCCCTCCAGGTTTTTTAAAGCTGCTTCTTCTTCTTTTTTTTTTTTAAGCTAAACTTATTTGGACCTAACACAGCTATAGTTCACAGATCATAAGTATTTAGAACTCAGAGAATTTTTAACATAGTGACCATACTCAAGTAGTTATCACCCAGATCAAGACAGGGAATATTGTTGCTTTACAGAAACCTCCTCATTCTCCTTAGTCATAATCCTCCCCAAAGATAACCACTATTTTGCCTTTTATCATCCTTGATTAGTTTTGCCTGCTTTGAGCATTGTATAAAAGGAACATACAGTATGTACTCTTTTGAATGTGGCTCCTTTCATTCAAAAATCTGTTTGTGAGAGTCAGCTATTGCATATAACAGTAGTTCTTTCATTTTAGTGGCTGTGTAGTTACTCCATTTTGTAAACAAATCACAGCTTATCCATTCTGTTAATGGGCATTTGAGTTGAATATTATAACAGTGCTGCTCTGAACATTCTTATATTTGTTTTTTGGTGCATATGTGTGCATATTTTTGTTAATAATAATTCCAGATGAATATTCAGTATGAGAGAAATAGAAGGTAGAGGGTGGTCAGCTGCTGGGAAAGAATCATATACTATTAAGGGCAAAGAATGATAGTTGGTGTTTATAAATAATCATAATATAGAACTATTAAAGCTAGATCATATAGAGTCTTCCTTTCTTTAAGAAAGTCTCAAAATTGTCAGTTGGTAAAAGTCTTGCTTGATTGAGGGTAGCACCTAACCAAAAATCAAGAGATGAACAGTAAACATAAATATCTGTTCATGTTCCCATCACTTGATTTCTGGTTACTTTTAATTTATTATTGCTCTCTTCCTTTGCCTACTTAATTCCTGTATGTGTTAAGGTTGCTTTGGCTGCTCTGGCTGCCTGTGAAATTGTCCTTCCTCAGCTAATGATAGACTGCTGAATAGTGACTGCACTCTCTTTGGGTACATTTTTTTTCTTTTTGGATCATATTGTTCTTTATTAGTGCATTATTTCTTAAATAATCAGCTTTGCTAGAGCTGTTGTATGTGTATATGGGTAGATTTTATAAAGAATACAAATAGAAGTATACCAAACTGAACTTAAACCTTTTGTTCTTTCACCTAATGCCATCACATACAAACATAATCCAGTTTATGCTAGGTCAGAAATTCATTCTGGCCTCCTCAAATCTTTTTTTTTTTTTTTTCTTTTCTTTTCTGTACATAGTTAAAGGCAGTCATTTCTTCACAATCAATGACTGAATCCTAAATACATTTAAGAGTGAATTTATAAAAATTTGTGTGAGCAGAGGAGTGCCCATATTTCTAATATCTGTAGTATCAGTGGTGTCATGGCATGAATAGTCCCAAACTATGAGTGATCAAGAAATTATTGCTATTTACCTTTGGGATGGATTTTTTTCTCCATAATTTTCCAATTATTTAGCTTATGCTATTGTTAACATTAATTTCTCTGCCTTGAGAACATGGTGAATTGCAGCTGGAGTTATATTTCAAAAGACATCCTAGAATTTAAACTTTTCATGAGTAAATAATAGATTTATTGATCTAGAACAGCTCCCAAATGATATCAAATCACCTCAAATAGAGGTGGCTGGAGAATTAATTGCCTTTAACTAAAATAATGCAAGTAGTCTTTTTTTTTTTTTTTCTTTTTTTAAAGATTTTATTTATTTATTCATGAGAGACACACAGAGAGAGAGGCAGAGACACAGGCAGAGGGAGAAGCAGGCTCCACACAGGGAGCCTGACATGGGACTCGATCCCAGGTCTCCGGGATCATGCCCTGAGCTGAAGGTGGCACTAAACCACTGAGCCATCAGGGCTGCCCTGTAAGTAGTCTTCTGTAGAAACTGCACTATTACTATGCTAAACAGTTTTTCTTTAGGCATATACAAAAATGCAAATATCTTTTAAATATATGAAATGACTAACTTCATCTGTAACAAAAGAAATGTAAATTACAACTAAATGATAAACTATTTTCAGTTTTTAGATTGACAGAGATAAAAAGTTTGAAAACTCTTTGTTGGAGAAAGTATGGAGAAATAGGTGCTTTACTACCTTGTTGGTAGAGTGTAAATTGGTATTATTCTTTGGGAGGAGAATTTGGTAATAATTTTCAAAATAAAAAATTCACATACCTCTTGAACTGGTAATTTCATTTTAAAGACTTTGTCTTTTCATTGATAAAAAGGTTTAGGCAACATAATTTTCATTGCAATATTGTTTAAGACTAAAAACAAGCTAAATGTTCATCCGTAGGTGACTGGTTAAATAAACTATGACATAGCCATACAATGGAACATAATAGTTTTTTTTTTTTTTAATTTTTATTTATTTATGATAGTAACAGAGGGAGAGAGAGAGGCAGAGACACAGGCAGAGGGAGAAGCAGGCTCCATGCACCGAGAGCCCGACATGGGATTCGATCCGGGGTCTCCAGGATCGCGCCCTGGGCCAAAGGCAGGCGCCAAACCGCGGCGCCACCCAGGGATCCCACATAATAGCTCTTAAAAAGAACATAGTAGATCATTAATCACTGAAGTAACATTAGTAAGTATAAGGAAAGTGTATGGGATAGTATATATAACACATGTATGTTTTAAAGTATGTTAAAAATAGGGAGAGACACTTTGCACACTTATATAGGCACCAACTATCTTGTGAAGGGTAAATAACTGGTGATATGGTTGCCTCTGAAGAGGAAGATTGATTAAGGATCTGGGATGGGATAGTTTTGTAACCCTGAAGTATTTGAATTATTTTTTCACATCAGTGTAATACCTTTGTATTATAGTTTTTTACATTCTTTTACTTTTGTGAAATGAATCAATAAAATATCATAAATTCTTTTAATTAAGTTGGAGCACAAGGACGAGTCATAAGCTTTGAAATACGAAAAGACCACCATGAATTGGCTAAGAAGAATTATAAAAATTGGTGTGATTCATGGAAAATGAGTCATGTAGAAGAGTGGCCAGACAATGTGAATTTTATTCATAAGGATATTTCAGGAGCAACTGAAGATGTAAAATCTTTAATATTTGATGCGGTAAGTTTTCTAAAGTGGGTCCTATGGTATTATCTAATACTGACTACATAGAAAACAAGGATTGCACTTCTTTTGTATGGAAAAGGCTCTTCCTTCATTATTTGCCCTGTTTCTATTTGTAGAAGTAGGGAGGAATATTTTCCTTTAATATTATGGTAGAATTTAGAGCAGAGAGACATACTGAATCAGGTGCCAAAGCTGTTACTAAGTCTGGAGTAATGACCAGATAGTAAGAGGAATAGTTGAACATCATGAACCTCACCATTTCTAGGATAAAGGAATAATAATTTAGGAGCAGCATTGGGAGCATATTGATTGATCCCAGAGCCTGACCTCACGTTGTGAGATTTGGGGGAATAAATGGCCCTCATTTGTGAGGGAACAGGCCACAGGCATCTTAAGACAGTTAACATGAAGATGTCGATGAGTGTTCATTTAAAATATTGAGGTTAGAGGCATTTACTATGAACATAGCTTCAGAAAGTGGAGTAGATGGATTTGTGAGGTGCAGGAATGGTGAAAGATTGAGCTGGGGAGAAGCAGCAGAGAAATATGAAGATAAAAGGATAGATGATGAAGGGATATTTTAGGCTGTGACCAATGATGGTAGAGATGTGGGACATGGAGGTATTAGTTGGCTTCAGAGTTTCAGAATTCTAGTGTAAGTTACCTTATCCTTGATGATTTCATTATCATTTCATAGCTTGGCACCAGAGACTGAGGTCTAGGTTGTCTTTGCTTTTTTTAATTGGCTGTTTGGAAAGTTGAATTACTTTAGGACATTTATGAGGGAAACTAGTTGAAAAATGAAGAAAGAGGAGACTTTTTTAAAATCAGGACTGGTTCCCATCTCTAATATTAAAGTCTGTAGTTTTGGTGACACAGATTCCTGGACACAAAGACCACAGTTCTTTTTCCTTATCCTTGTTTGGCTTGCATATTACAGCTCAGTAAGGGCCAGAAGAAAAGAAATTTTTCTACATAGGCCATCCATAAGACTGTTAGAATGTTACAGATACCTGAGAGGTTAATTGATCATCTGAAATTTGCTTGATGATCATGAAGGACAAAAGAGGATTTTAATGATATTGTTGGAGCTTTGTAGAAACCTGCTGAATCATCCCTGATCTAAAAGAAAGAATGTGGGCAGCCCCCCCGGGCGGGGGGGGGGGGGGGGGAGGGGGGGGTGCCTCAGCGGTTTAGCGCCACCTTCCGCCCAGGGCGTGATCCTGGAGACCCAGGATTGAGTCCTGTGTTGGGCTCCCTTGTATGGAGCCTGCTTCTCCCTCTGCCTCTCTCTCTCTCTCTGTGTGTCTCGTGAATAAATAAATAAAATCTTTAAAACAATTAAAAGAATGTTCCTTACTAGATTTATTTGGGTGAACTCTCTTGAGTAATAGTGCCAAATAGTTACACATGGTTCTCAGTATGAGAAAACATAGGAGGATCCATACCCCTGCAATCCAAAATGATGGTGAACATAAAAGGTATTAAACCACAAAGGAGAACAAAAGGAGAAAAAAATGGCTAATAAAATATTTTTAACAAATTTTTAAAAGCCTAACCATCAGAAGATGAATGGACACATGGAATACTAAAAATAGTATTATTTAACATAGTGAAATAAATGTACTGTATTTATATCAGTAAATCTCAAAGACATGGTGCTTAGTGGAAAAAAGCATTATAAAAGAGTATGTATGGAATGGCCATATATATCTAAAATTTAAAACTATGCAAAACAGTACCATGGTACTGTTTATAGCTATAGACATATGTCATAAAAGTATAAATTATTTGGGAACATTACCAACTTCAGGACAGTGATTATCTGAGGAGAGAAAGGGAGAGGGGAAGAGGGAACTAAGTTTTGTGGTCCATTCAGCCTGGTTCCCATAATAGCCAAGAAGATCTTGGATAAGTTACTTAAACTTTCTGTGCCCAGGCCCCTCACATATTAAACAGGAATGATGATAATACTTCATAGAGGTGTTGAGGATTAAATAAGATATTTCATATAAAGTGCATAGAATAGTACCTGGTATATAGTAAGCATTAAAGAAATATTAGCTATGATTTTCATCATTATTTCCTTCCTTCTCTCTACCTGTTTAAATTCTGTTTTCTCTTTAAAGTTTAGATCAAAGGTCATGATCTCTTTCATGAAATGTACCCTACTCATCTACCTGCTGGATTATCATCTATCTCTGAATTATTGAACTACTGTTTCTAATTCAATAAGCATTTATTAAAGACCTGCCATGTGCCATGTACTATGCTAAGACGAAAGTGAATTTATACATTTAGCATTCTAGAAGATAGACATGTAAACAATTACTGGAAAGACTCAGAAGCATGGAACACCATGGCTGTAGAAATTGGGTATCATGAGATGAAGCTGTAAATGCAGTCTTAATTGTCTAGATAATGAAGGATATTTGTATGTATATTAAGCTAGGGCATAGAGACATTCATTATCTTACAGATAATGGGAACTATTGATGAGTTCCTAAGTAGAGGAGCAGAATGTTTTAGATTCTTAGCAGATTCCTATTTTAAAGTAATTTTTTTTTTAATTCCACTATCGTTAACATTCCACAATTCATTTTAGGTATACAATGTAGTGATTCAGCAATTCCAAATGTTACTCAGTACTCCTCAAGATAAGTATATTCTTCCATTTTAGAGTAATTCTGGTGGAAGAATGAGGCTGAGTCTATGTAGAAAGCTATTGTAATGTTACAACAGGTTACAACAGGTTACAATGTTACAACAATGAGGTTCTGATCTAAGGCATTAACAGCCCGATGAATTTGAGAAATGCCAAATAGATAAGGTTTCTGGGGCTGGATAATTTTCCAGACAGAAACATCAAAACCCCAATGATTCTCAAAAGAGAATTTGAGGTAAAGAAAATGATGACCCCAACAAGTGAGGTTTGAGTGACTGGATGAACGGAAATGTTGAGAATATTCAAGAGGATTGGCAGGTTTCTTGGTTTTCTGATTTGTGGTCCTTATCAATAACATAGGCAAACTCTGTAGTTACAGCCAAAGAAGCCCATTTATGTTTATCATGTTAACCCTTTGATTCAGTCATTGAGATCTTTCCTTGAGATCTGATAAACATTTTAAACTCCTGTCCAAACCTGAATTCTTGATTATTTCTGCTAAGCCTGCCCCTCCCATAGTCTTTACCATTTCCCTCATTCTTTCAGTGGCTTAGGCTAAAAACACTGGATTCATCCTGACTCCTCTTTCTCTTTATCCTACAACCAATCCTAATTCTAATTGGTTCTACCTTTTCAAAATATATACTTATCACATCCAGTGCTATTTGCTATACCAGGTCACCATCATCCTTCCTCGCCTTCTCTCAGTCTTTTCTTTGTTTACATCTAAAAATTAAGTCAGAATGTACATAATGCCACTGAATTGTACACTCAGAATTCATCTCTTATTACAATTTTCCCCCTTTTGTCTCCACTGCAGCGACAGTGGCCTTCTCAGACTCACCAAGTATCCTACAACCTCAGAGTATTTGTATTTGCTGTTCTGTCCATCTGGAGTATACTTCCCCCCTAAATTTCCACAGGGTAAGCTTAATCATCATCTTCAGGTCTTTTCACTGACTAGCCTATGTATAATAAAATAGCACTTCCTTCCATTAGTTTCTATCCCTCATATTCTGTTTTATAATTCTATACTTGATGTCACTTATCCTCCGGTGACTTACATACTTCTTGGATTTTTAATGGTTGTCCCTTCATTAGAATATATGTTCCCTTGAAACAAAATGGAATGAAAGCTCCTGTTACATCCTTACTACTTAGCAAAATGCTTGGCACATGGAAGGTGCTCAGTAAATATTTGGTGAATGGATTAATAATTAATGATTACCCATTAATACTATTTTTAAAAACATAATGGAATAATTTCTAATTTAGTAATATGTTGATGTGCCAACTACTCTTAGCTTTTCAGAGTTATCCATCAATAAAAGCAACTTTATTTTCTATTTTGGGCATATTTATTTTTGTTTTAAATGAATTAAAAAAATTTCACATACTCATTGTATTCATTTGACATCTTTGTGAATACACAGCCTGTATTCTGCAATTGGATGAAGAATAAAGAACTAAAGGTCAGGATTCTTGCATTTTAGAATCTCTCAAATTAATAACTTTCCTTTTGAACATAAAAATACATATTTGAAAAAATTTGAATTTCTGTTGCCAAAAGCTGAACTCTATCATTAAAATTTTATATATATGTATGCATTTGTGTATATTAGATGTAGCTGTAGAAAGATTCCTGTAGTGTTGATATTGCCAAGTGCACGACAAACCATTATGATTTTCCTGTAGTCAAGTACTGTGACATTTTGTATAATAATAAATACATCTTTTTGAGAGAGCAAAATGATGGTTAATAGTATTAGAGTTTAAAAATGAGAACTTTAACTGGGTAATTGCTTTCTAAAAGTTTTATAATAGTAAGAAAGAAGACCTGTGCTTTGTTTAAACAAAACTCTGTCTGATTTGCTTCCCCCTGACAGGTAGTTTTGGACATGTTGAATCCTCAAGTTGCTTTGCCTGTTTTATACCCAAATCTTAAACAGGGCGGTGTGTGTGCTGTATATCTAGCAAAGTGAGTAATGTGGCTATTTTTCTTTGTAATGTGATTTTAAACATACTTTTATTTTGACTTAAGGACTTGGCTACAGTGTTCATTTTATAATCGAATTAGGTGTATATGTCAATTTGTAAAACTTAAGAACCAATATATATCACAACAAATTTATATTGCTGTTTAAACCACTCTTTACCTGAATGATAAGATGGACGTTTCTTCTGACAGTTTAGAAGAAAAGTTTTAAAAGTATAATTTGAACAGTAATGTAAAATCTGCATTTTTTTATTTAGTATTCTATGAAATTGCATATTATGTGCTCGAACTTGCATGTGTATTTTTCCCCCTTGGTTTAACTATAGCATTTAAATTTGGGTTAAGAGGGCAGCCCTGGTGGCTCAGCAGTTTAGCATTGCCTTCAGCCCAGGGTGTGATCCTGGAGACCCGGGATCGAGTCCCACGTTGGGCTCCTGGCACGGAGCCTGTTTCTCCCTCTGCCTGTGTCTCTGCCTCTCTCTCTCTCTCTCTCTCTCTCTCTGTGTATCTCATGAATAAATAAATAAAATCTTTAAAAAAATAAATAAATAAATTTGGGTTGAGAGGTATAGTGAACTTAAGTATCAAGTTATTATTTTAGTAGAAATTTAGAGTACTTTTTTTCACTTTTTCTAAAAGCATCACACAGGTTATTGAACTGTTAGATGGAATTCGCATCTGTGAACTTGCTCTCTCATGTGAAAAGATAAGTGAAGTCATTGTCAGAGATTGGTTGGTTTGCCTTGCAAAACAGAAAAATGGAATTTTAGCTCAAAAAGTAGAACCTAAAATCAACACAGATTTACAATTACATTCTCAAAAGAAAATTAGAATTGAAGGTGAGATGTTTCAAGAGGATGACCATGGTGAGTTTCAATTTTATTTCATATGTGTTTGCAATAATAAATGGAGAATAGCTTCGTGAGTGTATTGAACAATAATTATAAAACTATTTCTCAGGGATTTGTTCTCTTTTCTTAGAGATATTGAAATATGGTATTTCTTCTGTGAAATTAAAATCTCTAAAGGACAGAATAATGACTTTTTTTGCCTTTTATGTAAAAGTTTGATACCTTTGAAGAATTGAGCTTTGTATGATATTCATATTTTGCTTGTATCAAAGCAGTTGGTTTATGCAATACTTTAAATATATTACAGGATATTTTAAATTTAGGTCAGTGATTATTACTGAAGGGAAAGAATTTAATAGGACTTGATATGCAAATAGCTAATATTCTAAAAAGCAACTGGAATTCCTCAGAGAACTAAATTTAGGTCCTTGTTGTATGTACTCATTATTTAGGATATGAACAAGTTTTCAAATATCCATTAATTGATGATATATGGGCTTATCCATTTAGTTATAAAACCATATATGTTTATCATTTAATCCTTGACAAATTGTTTCTGTAAGATAACTGGCAGAGTAGTTTCAAAACAAATGCTGAAAAAATGAGTTCTGAGAGAAAACCATAAAAGGGCAGTAATTTGTATTTTAACAGTTTTGTCAACAAAATATAAAATATTTTATGTAGCTTATAATATATATTTTGTTCTACAACAGAAGAATCGCATTCTGATTTTCCATATGGATCATCTCCTTATATTGCTAGACCTATACACTGGCAAACTGGTCATACAGGTGAGTGATGTTTTCAGGCCATAGTAAGTGATGTTTTCTTCTGGTTATTGTAATAACTTTACCTTTTTCTTTCCTTAAATTAGCTTTTCTTGTCAAGCTGAGGAAGTTTAAACCACAACCTGAGTAGTACCTCAGATGACAGCAACTGATTGGAAGATGAAAAAATATCAAAACAGAACTTTATATTGTGAATCACTACTTCCATAGATTGGAATTGTTAGCTTTTACTATGATTTGTATAACTTTTACGTATAATTTTGAAAAATAATAAAAGCTAAAGTAAGATGTGTAACATTTCAAAACTGTTTAAATGTCTCATTTTGACACTTGTCTTGTAGTTATTTTGACATGTTGTAGTTAATGATTCCAAATTGGTTTAGTTGAGCCATCTCACTCTTCACTTCCTGTAAACCACTCCATAGATTTGTCTTTCTTCATAAAATTAGTTTTCTTTTCTTTGTTTGATTGATGGTCATTGGCTACCAAAATAAAAAATGATTTTAAGACAAATTTTATATATCTGTTTATTTTAAGTACATATTTTAATGGCTTGTATGTATTTTAAGAAGTAAAGTAATCTGGATTATAGTAAATAATACGAAGAAAACTGATAATGATATAACCATCTTAAAAATTACAACAAAAGGTGTAATTCTTGAATCTCTTTTATCCTTCTCAGAATCATTTTAACTAATTTGAAAGAATATAAGAATTAGAGGTTTATTCATAGGCACCAATTACTTAGCATCTACCCTACATTGTTTTAAGAACTTATTATAATGTTTTTTCATTTAATATGTATACCTCATCTTTAAGGTTATCCATATTTTACAGATAAACAAAAACTTAAGAGTAGTTATTGTTTAAATAGATGTTTTATAGGTTTTAAAGGGTTATACCTGGGAGAATAAATGCTGCTATTCCTGAGTTTCTCTCTTAGGCTAGAGCTATTTAAAATAATATATATATTCTAAATAACACTTTACATATTTTTCAGTATGTGGAAACTTTTAACATAAAATCTCTGCTTTTTTATACTATCATCTAAAAAGAAAGTCTAATTAGACATTGAGTCATAACACAAATAGAAAACTAAAATTGTTATGAATGCTCCAAAGAAGGACAGAGTACTATAATCCAGGGTTTTACTTTGGTTAAGTAATTACCTATGCAAGTGACAATTGAGCTGTGATCTGAGTGCTAAGTAGAAGTTGATTATATGAGGGAAAATGAGAACAAAAAAGGCCAGTGATGCTGGGGTTGAGTGAAAGACTGGAAAAATAGGTAGGGGTCAGGCCATGCAGGACCTTATAGACCTCTTAAGGAGTTTGTCTATCCTAAGTAAAATAGGGTCTCACTAAAGGATTTAGTGAAGTGAGGGGTAACATGTCCAGATCTGTGTTTTGAAAAAAAAAAAAAAAAATCACTCTGGTTGCATTTTTAGGAACTGATGGAATCACAAGCAGAGTAGTCTTCTGGTGTCCTTTTTCTTTATGGTAACTATCTGAACACTCTTATAGTAATAATGGTTTTATTTTTCATAACATTGCCAGATATATAGAAGCTCTGAAGTATATTTTTAAGTTCTGTCCAGAACTACTTCTCTTTCTTCTGCTGTTCTATTTAACCAATAGTAAAATACTGTCCTTCATGTATTGTTTTGAATGCAAGCTCTAATTGTATTACTTGGAAAAAGAGCTGGTTTAAGAGCAAAGAAAAGTTGTACCTCCTACTCCTGTTTCTTTCTTTTTTTTTTTTTTTTTAAGTAGGCACCATGCTAGGCATGGAGCCAAATATGAGTCCTGAATTCAGGACCCTGAGATCAATAACCTGAGCTGAGACTGAGTCAGACACTTAACTGACTGAGCCACCCAGGTGCCTCATTCTATTCCTATTTCATGTAGAAATTTAGTTTCTGTTCAGTCCACTGTCAATAGATGTTAAATTGAACAAAACTTGTTTAACAGTGTCCCTTCTAATATTAAGCTGAAATGAAAACCAAACTACATAAGCAAGTAAGCATTTATTTATATAGTTAAAGTCCAGCTTAAGCCTTTCTCCATGTCTCCACTGACCATTAAGCATATTTACAATCTTACTTATGGGACAGATGTGTTCTTCTAAATTTAGCTTTCTAAATTCACATCTGGCTCTCATCTACTATGCTGTAAACTTACAGATTTGTGACTGACTCAACTGTCAGTACCTTCCAGAAGTCCCACCTTTTTCACCTAGTAAATGGTCAATAAAAGTGTGCTGATGGCTACAAGGCTACACTTGATCTGTATCTACACTACATCCATATTTGTATCTATACTACACTATATCTGTATATATCCTATTGACTTGGTTGTTCTAAGGAGAAATTTAGGCATGGACTCTGAGAGAATTGGAGTTAGAATTCTATTTCAGAGGCAGTAGGGACTCCTGAAGGTTCTATGGTCATGTAAAAGGAGGTTATTTTTTTTTTTATTAGTCTGTAAATATGAATATTTAAAGGAAGTATCTGAGTATTTAAAGGAAGGAAAAACAATTGAATCAGAAATTTCACAGTTAACACACGGTATACATTATGAGTTGATTGGTAGTAATATACAACTATTAGGTGAGGAAAAGGGGCAGATGTAAAAAATACTGTGAAGGAATAACCACATGAGCTGGTAATTCACTGGATATAGATTAAGATTTGAAGTTCTGCTACTGTATGATTAGAACAGTTGTAGAGACAAATTCAGAAGAGGATCTTTTTTTGAGAAAAAATTATCTTAGATTATATAATAGTTGCAATGTCCCAGGCTTGCTCATGTGAATCAGTAATAAGGTTTGCTATATTGCTTTTTGCCTTTGGCTTTGCTCTAAAATCTGAGGCGTCCTCTGCATATTCATGTTTCAGAGGGATTAACTTAGGTGTCATAAGGCTTAAAACAGCATAAGGTACAGAGAGACTGTGTGGTTTAGTATAAAAATAGGCTATATATTCAGATAGAACTGAGTCCCATTTTGCTGTTTTTATTGTCGGTGTTGTTTTACCTTTCAACTGTAACTTTCCTTTGTCACTAAAATGTGTGTCATGATGCCACTTAAAGATTGCTTGGGGGGAGGGTCAAGTGTTAAATGAGGCTATCTTTATAATATGCCTAGAACATGACTGGTGACTGTGATGTATATAAATTCGTAAAGAATGCCTCATTTATTTCCCAGCCTTGTCAAAATGACAACTATTTTATTCCTAATAAATATCATAAACATGTTTATCTGAAACTTGTTTTTTGAATATGTTTTGAGAATTTTTAATGGTAGAAAAATAGGTTTTTTGTTTTGTTTTTTTGTAGGCCCCTAAGAAAACCATGTTTACTTCTCCAAGACCAATGTCCAGTCTACATCCATATGAGCACATACTTTTACATGGCAGTAATAACAGCAAATCTTCTATTTTATGCCTCTTTAATTGTTGTTATTGTCTGCCGTATTATAAGCATTTTCAAGTGGTAATAACACTTTCATAATTATGGTTCAGCATGACTGCATAAAACAAAATAGAAATTTTACCTGAAAAGCAAGAAGTTGCTTGTGTATGAAGACAGAAGCATTGAAAAGCATCTACTGCTATATTTTAGCATAAAAGCCTGGAGTAGAGCATCAGCTCTTTGTGTTTCTTATAGAATGATGAATTGAGTTTTCTGCAACCATAAACCATTAAGTGATTCCAACCACTTTATGTGGACTGAAGGAAGAAAATTTTGCTAGCAGAGGTCACTACTGGGAATCAGCAGCTGCTGAGGCAGTAAGACTCTGACCCCTGCTCCTGATAACCTTGTGTTACCTTTAAATGCTCTCACACCCCCAATTAGCTCACTTTCAATTAAGCCTACTGAGGGAAAATGAATGTATAAGATTATTGGTCAAGTGTTTTTTTCCAACATATTGCCTACCCTCTGTCATCCTGAAACAAAAGGTTTTACATTTAACTTTAATACTCTTTAGTTCAGAGTAATGAATAAATACTTGTTCCTTCCTGTAGAGAATCTGTGTATATCCTAAACCAGGGATGGGATGAAAGCACAGTTTCATTTACAACTCCCTTAAGTGCTCCACTTCTCATCCACAGTCCCTCAAAGTCATGCTTTTTTTCAAAGCAAACTGGCAGAGCCCCTTCCTCCCTGGACGTACTGTGTTTTCTTGAGATATCAAAGTCTAAAATACAGTGTACTTGTTATCTACAGGCGCTAGTATGAGTAAAACATAACTACTTGTGTTCTGCTTTCTATAAATAACTGTTCAAATTGTAGTTGGAATTCTCTCCCAATTCACTCCATACAATCTTTCATTAGGAACTTGGTTCTTAATACTTTCACCACCTCCTTAGTCCTCAGTAGTCTACTAAAAAGACTTCTGTGGCAGCTTTTTTTTCACCACCAATGGTAGGATTTCATCAAAGGGGGCAGTAGAGCATAATAGGAATTCAGGCTGTAGTCTAGAGTCAGACAGACCTGGGTTCAAATGTCGCTCCACCACTTTGAGCAAATGATTTAACCTCTCTAAGCCTCAGTCTCCTTATCTGCAAAGTAGAGATAATAGTATTTATCATAGGGTTGGCTGTGAACATTAAGTGAGATTATCAATGCAAAATGTTTAACACATTGCATGGAACATTTTAAACATCTAGTAAATCTTAACCTATTACAAGAATCAAAGAATGTAGGTAAAAGTTGCTGGGATAGAAAGGAGGGATGCTAAAAGGCAATTTTTATAATTTAGCCTAAGGTAGATCCTACTTACCTTCAGATGCAAGAGAACGAATAAAAACTATGGAGGTGTTGCAAGGGAAGAGACTATACTGTTAGTCAAACTTGTTTAGTGATTACTAAGGCCAGGGAATGGAACAATGACTGAAATGTGACTCCTACCTTGAAGAGTCTTAAGAGTTTAATTTCTCTTTTATTTTTTTTTCTCTTTTAATAAAACTTCAGTAGTCACTGTTAATCTCATAAGGATATAGCAAAAATAAATGCGATATTCTGAAATAATACAGATCTCATTGTGGAACTGAGGAAGAACCATAAGAAATCTGGCAGTCCTAAAGGCTTTTTAAGAAGTAAAAAGGATCACTGCTAGCAGAATATTACTGAGAATTGAGAAGTGTCAGAGATACCCTATCTTTATAATTTGAATGAAAATTAGAGTGGTTGACTAAAAGCATTTCCAGTTCATGATTGGTTACCATTTTTCAAAGTCCTCAAATCCCAACAAAAGTGAAATGTGCAAATAAATTATGATACTTATACCATATCATGATTAAAAATCAGATTTCCAAAGACTACTAACATGGGGAAATGCTTTATGGTAGTGAAAAAAAGCAGGCCTAGACATAGTACGCTTCTAATTTTTTTTAAGTAGAAGATAGAAAAGTATATAGTATTACAAGATTATAGTAATCAAAAACAGTATGGTATTTGCATAAAACTGACCCATAGAGAAGTGGAACAGCATACAGAGCCCAGAAGTAAACTCAACGCATATAGGGTCAATTAATTTATGACAAAAGAGCCAACAGGTGGAACCAATAGCCTCTTCAATAAATGGTGTTGTAAAAACTGGACAGTATCATGCAAAAGAAATGAAGAGCGCTATCTTATACCATGCATAAAAAAAATAAACTCACAAAAGATTAAAGGCTTGAATTTAAGACCTGAAACCATAAAACTAGAACAAAGTGGGAAGACACTCATCTTGCCAATGGCTTTTTGGATTGGACATCAAAAATAAAGGTAACAGGGATCCCTGGGTGGCGCAGCGGTTTGGCGCCTGCCTTTGGCCCAGGGCGCGATCCTGGAGACCCGGGATCGAATCCCGCGTCAGGCTCCCGGTGCATGGAGCCTGCTTCTCCCTCTGCCTGTGTCTCTGCCTCTCTCTCTCTCTCTCTGTGACTATCATAAATAAATAAAATTAAAAAAAAAATAAAGGTAACAAAGCAAAAATGAACAGTGGAATTACATCAAATTTAAAAACTTCTGTGTAGCAAAGAAAGCCATCAACAAAATGAAAAGGCAACCTATGGAATGGGAGAAAATATTTACTAATCATATATGATAAGGGGTTCATATCCAAAATATGTAAAAAAAAAACAAAACTCCTACAGCTCAATAGGAAAAAATCCAATTAAAAAATGTGCAGGGAAATGAACAGACATTTTTTCAAAGAAGACAAGTAGCTAACAGTTACACAAAAAGGTGTTCAACATCACCAATTATCAGGGAAATGCAAATCAAAACCACAATGAGGTGTCATTTCATACTTATTAGAATGGCTATTATCAAAAAGATAAATAATAAGTGTTAGTGAGGAGTTGGAGAAAAAAGCAACCCTTGTACACTATTGGTGGTAATTTAAGTTGCTGCAGCCACTGTGGAAAAACAATATGGAGGTTCCTCAAAAAATTAAAGATAGAACTACTATATGATCCAGCAATTCTGTATCTGGTATCTATCCTAAAGAACAAATTCACTATGTCAAAAAGGTATCTGCACCCCTTTGTTCATTGTAGCATTTACAATAGTCAAAACATGGAACAATGTTAAGTGTTCATCAACTGATGAATGGATAAAGAAAATGTGGGCTGTTTGTGTAAGCATGTGTGTACAGACTATCATTCAGCTATATAATATCACAGGAATGGAGTATTAGTCAAAAATAAGGAAATCCTGCCATCTGTGACAACACGGATGATCTTGAGGGCATTATGCTAAGTGAAATACTTTAGACAGAAAAATAAAAATACTGTGTAACCTTACTTATATGTGGAATCTAAAAACAAAACAAGACAGAAAAAAATCCTCACAGATACAGAGAGCAGACTGGTGTTTGCCAGAGGCGGGGATACACAGTGGGCATAATGGGTGAAGGTGATCAAAAGATACAAACTTCCATTTATAAATCAGTCCTGGGGTGCAATGAACAACATGGTGACTATAGTTCACAATACTGTATTGTATATTTGAAGGTTGTGAAGAATATATATTTTTTTAAAATTTTTATTTATTTATGATAGTCACAGAGAGAGAGAGAGAGAGAGAGAGGCAGAGACATAGGCAGAGGGAGAAGCAGGCTCCATGCACTGGGAGCCCGACGTGGGATTCGATCCCGGGTCTCCAGGATCACACCCTGGGCCAAAGGCAGGCGCCAAACCGCTGCGCCACCCAGGGATCCCGTGAAGAATATATCTTAAACGTTCCCATCACATAAAAATACATGTGGTGAGAGATGTTAACTTATTGTGGTAACAATTACACAATGTATCAAATCATTATGTTGTACATCTAAAACTAATACAATGTTATATGTCAATTATATCTGAATTTTTAAAAAGTGTATATAATAAAACCAGTAGTTAATCACTGATAAAACTGGGGAGATCAGTATATTTATTTTCTTTTTTGAAATGTCTATTGAATAAAACATTTCAAAGAAAATGATTCAGGTTCTTCACATGCTTAATACTTTAAAATACTTGAAACCCATGGTATATTAGGTTTCAGTTTAACATAAGTCACACTAAAAATCTTTTAGTTTAGTTAAGCTACCACAAAGCCAGGTACTGACACAAGACAAATAGTAACTGAAAAGAAAACTTTCGATAGTAATTTAACTCATATTGTTCTAGTATATAAAATTAGTATGTACCCCTGCCTGTAAGGACTTACTACAGTTCAATAAATAACTCAGATTTAATAGCTTGCATAAATCTAATTGCTACATATTACTAAATCATACCTTGAGAATAGCTATAAGCTTGAGAACGATCAACTACTATGTCCATGGAGTTATGTGATTCCTGAGAATGTTTCTCCATCACCTCTACTGTATCACTGGATGAAGATGATGAAGATAATCCCAGTCTAACATATCTTCCTTTTTTACCACAGAGTGAACAATCTACTGGTGTGGCACTAGGTCCCCGGGGCAGTTGAACTTCATCTCTGTTGTAGTTTCTAACAGCTCCACTGTGATGCACAGAGCGTTCCCGTTGCCATATATAATGAGTTGGAGCAATAGCCATAACCTATGGTGGAAAGCTTTCTTTTAGAATTTTCATAAGATTTTAAAATTTGGTAAGATTAAGTAAAAGAATTATGACTCACAGACAGCTATCTCTAAAACTAGACCTAAAAGCCTAAGTTACTGATGTTTAAAAAAAAGTAGGCCTCTCCAGATAAGACAGTATTACCTATAAAGTGATTCACTGCTTGGATTCTTAAGATAATAACTAACAAAGTACTGAAGTTACTTCAAATATTTCAACCTTCCAAGTTTTTCAATTCAGAATATTCTAAGTTTGGGATAGATAACACAATTAGTCCAAAACAACACATAATTCTTAACTTTGGAATGTATTGCGTTGAAAATAACATTGTTGAGGTTTCTAACTACGTTGTTAGTCTAATTTTAACATGCTTGCAATTATGGCAAGGGAAGTGGTGAGTAAGAAGATGGGTAAATTACCTAACCTCTCTGTGCCTCAGTTTCTTTATCTGTAATATGAAGAGAATAATAGAGTCTCCTTTAGAGGATTTTGCAGGGATTAGATGAGGAATTAATTATAAAACACTTAAGATTCCTTGTTACATGGTGGGTATTGTTCTCGAAGGTTAAATAAAATACTTCCTTTGGAGTCAGGATAGACTTAGTTTTTTATTTTTTTAACCTGGCTCTGCCACTTGCTAGCTGTATGATATTGGGCAACTTAACCTTTCTGAGGCTTAACTTCCTCATATTTAAAATGGGGATATTATCTGCATCATAGGAGGGTTAGATATGTATAAAATCCTTATCACAAAGTAAGCAGATGATAGTCACTGAAGAAGTCAAAGTAGGGAAATATACCTATATATGTTGACCCTATGATGTCTAAAATTTCTAAGCAGTGTTGGAATATTGCTTCAAAGCAAAAAATGTTTAGTTGCAGTTATCAATGACCAAAGTAAATAAGAATTATAGAATTTGAGAGTTAAGCAATTATTAATGCTTAAACGAATGATTTTCAACTTGTTTCAGGAGCTCTGTGTTTTCATAGATTATATTAGGTGTCCCAGAATGGGATATGGGAAGACCAATCAAGAAAAGAACCTCAATTTAGGGGATTATGTATAAAATTTTGCTTGGAAAGATACTTTTGTGGTTAAAAATGAAAACTTAAAAACCCCAGACTGAGACCAGTCCACTTAGAAAACAGGGAACCTATGGCTTCTTCCAAAATGATATAAAGAATGCTAGCTATGCTAATTTTTTAAAGTATATTTTAGGATTGAATTTATTTTATAATCCACCTTTTAAATTCTCAAAAAAAGTTTTCAACAAACATGTAATAAAGTTACATATCTTCTAAAAAGTAGATGTAAAGATATTAATTCTAACAATAAATATTTTCATAACAATGTAAAACTAGGTTCAGAGCTATGTAAAGTGAGGAAATAGAATACAGAATTTCTTATTCCTTCCATATTTTTCTATTTATTCCTCAACATTTGTACATTCTTATTTCCATTTCTGGAATGTCCTCTCCCTTTTGTCTTGGTATTGCTTTTCCTTCAGTGCTGAGCATAAGTCCCACCTTTCTAAAACTCCAGTTTTTAGATTGTACTGTTTTATTTTTAATGCTACGTAAGGACTTTTAGCATGTATCTAAAACTCAGATATATCTCTTTTTATGAATGCAATCTATTGAAAACTCTCTGTGCAGGAATATTCTCTCATATACCTCTCTATCAAATGCCTTCCACACAATATTATGTAGTCACTGTATATTTCTTATTGATAGATGAAAATAATTAAGAATTAGAGGCCACTGACATTATAAACTTCCAACAACATGATTTTTTAAGGATCCTGTAGCAAATTCTAGTGAGAAGATCAGAGAAAAATAGGAAGCAAAAGGCACAAGATAGGTTTAGTAAACTGTTCTTTCTACAACAAACTAGCATCAGTCTCTCTACATACTAACCCAGCTAGAAAAATGCATGCACACATACTTGTGTACTTTTAAATATGTTTGCACATATTTTACAGATATTATTAGAATGTTATTATGATAACAACAGAGAATTACAAAAATTGTAAGAGGGTCAAGGAAGCAGGATTTTGGTCTTCTATTAGTTCTATGACCTTGGGCAAATTACATAACCTTCTGGGCTACAAGGTATCTTTTGCATATGAGAAAACAGGTCATTTACAGTCCTCAAACTCTATGACTTATGAAAGTAACTTCTTTGAAGCATTAGTAGCACTTGATCTACTAGAAATATTATGCTACATTTTATTTTACTCGTCATTTTTAGTGATTATTTTTGGTGCCTTTGATGGGTATCCCAAAATTTAATACTTGGCCCTATTTTTCTCTATATATTCTACTTCTCTGTGATCTCAAGATGGTATAGAGTAGGTGTTAAAAACAAGGACCCTGGAATCAGACTTCCTAGGTTCGAATACTAGCGTGCTGCTTGACTAATTCTGTGACCTTAGAGAAATTCTTTAGCCTTTTTGTGCCTGTTTCCTCTTCTGGGATTACCTAGCTAGCTATAAGAACTGTTGTGAGAGTTAACACATATGCAGTACTTAGAACAGTGCCTGACAAGTGTCCCAAAAGTATTAACATTACGTTCACCTTGACTCTTATCTACTCTACCAAGCTTTAAATATCACTTGCATATGATGACTCATTTTATATTCATGCCTCACTTAATTATCCAAATATACCTTAAATTCATGTCTAATACCAAATTACTTATTTTTTCCAATAAATCAATTTGTTTCTTTAGTGTTTCCTATTTCCATTATGGAACACATTACCCTTTCTGTTCTATAGATTTGAAACTCTGAAAGCTCACTCTCCTATACGCCCTATGTCCAACTGGTCACCAAGTAATGACAACTATAATTTTATAACATTGACTTTTCTTTGGCATTGCTATCTTCAGCACTGTTTACACCTTCCTTCTGAACTATAGGAAGTTTAACACTTTCCAGTACCTTCCCTATATTGGGTCTCTGCTGCATTTAGTCATTGGATTGTTTTGTCCAAAACTGTTTATGTCACATCTCTGCTTTCTAAATTCTAATCTCGAATCAAGTAGTAGCTGACAGACAAATCAGCTATGATGATACTGTGCCATCTAGGCCAGAGTACATAACAAGAACAGAGAAAAGCTTCCTTTTGATAAAATTGCTATCGTCTATCATGTATAAAGGGACTGGAATTGGAGTCTAACTCTTTCTCATCAGATTGGCATTTTCCATAATCTGTAAAACAATCTAGAAATTAAGTTATCATCAACCTAAATAAATTCCACCTCAGAGGAGCTGATATCCAAAAAAGGTAAACTCATTATAAGATAGTAAGATCAGAATAAATACGGAAATTGTCTTTACTCTTTTCTAGAGAAGCTCTGTATTTTTCAATATAATCATACCTCATCTCTTTCCAAAAAAGGATTTGAGGCAGCTGACAAAAAGTAAAAACAACAACAAAAATTTTCTAGGATCCAGAAGGGAAAATTAGGCTAAAGGAAGAAAGCAGACAGGCTGGTAGTAAAAGGTGATATAATTAATGTAGTTAGGGATAAAACTTGGCTCTTAGTTTCTTTGCAGCAACCAAGGTTAAAAAAGAGACAAATTTTTAAAATTCATACTATCTGAAAGGAGAGAGTAAGTTTTTTGACAGTGGTATGTAATGGAAAGAGTGCTAAGTTTAAGAACTAGCTGGTTCTACCATTTATTAACGACCATGGACAAGTTACAACCCTTCAAAGCCCCAGTTTGTCAGAAAAATGGACAAAATACTTAGGCTACTTAATTCCTTTTTAAAATGCTTTTTAATTCCTGAGATAAAATAACATAACAGATATAAATTTGATTTCCAAATTAACCAATATAACCAGTGGAAGGTAGCTGTCAGAGAAAAAAAGAGAAAACAGAAAACACTGGGAAGTTATTAGATATGAAGTTCTGGGTTTAACACTTAATTGATGTATGGTCTTGAGTAAACCTCAATCTCCTTGGTTCTCAGTTTCATCAGATGTAAAATGAGAATTCTACAACCCTCATAGGTACTTTTATTGAGGATAAGATAATTTATATGAAAATATTTATGAATTTGTTAGAGCATAATGCAAATGTAAAGTATTATTATTGTAAACCAACTTGTAAATGCTATCATAACTTGGGTTTACTCTAGGATGAGACTAAAGAAATGGACTTGGCAGTATGTCAATACTGCGTTCTCAATAACAAATGCATAGAATATTTAACTAAATTTCTAACATGTTTTGCCACTTAAATGCATCAAACTTCAGGGCAAGGATAATATAATCACTTCTTTATAACAACCCCCATAGCATTGAAGTTAAATGTCTTACTCATAAGTTAGCTATTGAATGAATAGTTAACAGAATAAAGTCTAGATAATTTCTGTTCCTATATACCACCATGATTCAACTGTTCCTGGCTGCAACAGTCCTAAGAAAGACTATCTATGTCCCCCTATTGTAAAAGGCAGTGCCAAGTCAGCTCAGTAAAGAAATTTTATAGTTTATTCTTTTTCTACTACATAGATAAGAAGGTATGAAAAAAAAATCGCAAGCTTTAAGTTCCATTCACTTTGTCAGTCAGCAGTATTTACTGAGTACTCTATGTCACGCACTATTCTGGGATAAAAATAAAGATCATGGCCTCTTGGAATTTATACTCTAGCAGGGGGAAATAGACATTAGCAAGATAGGCAAAACAATATATTATATGATGGTTAAATGCTATGAAGAAAACTTGGAAAAGGAATACAAAGGAATAGTGGGAGGTACTACTTGTTATTTTAGCAGCTTTATTGGGGTATAACTCAAATACTATACAATTCACCCACTTATACAATGGCTTTAGTATATTCAGTTGTACAACCATTACCACAGTCAATTTTAGAACATTTTTATCACTCCATAAAAAATGAAATCATGCCCCATTTTCTCCCTCCCCTCAGCCTCTGGCAACTTCTAATCTACTTTATTATATTTTTGGATGTCTCTTTTAGACAGTTCATTTAAATGGAATCATAAAATGTGTGATCCTTTCATAACTGACTTTTCACTTAGCATAATGTTTTCAGGTTCATCCATGTTGTAGCATGTTATCAGTACTTCATTCCTTTTAATTGCCAAGTAATCTATCATTGTATAGATATACTGTATTATTTATCCATTCGTTCACTGGACATTTGGGTTTTCACTTTTTGACTACTACAAATGTTGCTGCTATGAATATTCATGTACAAGTTATTGTGTGGATATAGCTTTCATTTCCTTTGTGTATATAACTAGAACTGGAATTGCTGGGTTGTAATGATAACTCTACGTTTAGCCTTTTGAGGAACTGCTACAGTTTTCCAAAACAACCACTATTTTAAATTTCTACCAGAAGTGTATGAGGGTTCCATTTCCTCCACATCCTTACCAATACTTGTTATATTTGTCTTTTTCACGATAACCATCCTAGTGGGTGTGAAGTGATATCTCATTGTTGTTTTGATTTTGCATTTCTCTGATGGCTAATGATGTTGAGCATCTTTCCATGTGCTTTTTTGCCCATTTGTATACCTTCTTTTGAAAAGCCTTTTCAGATCCTTACCCTTTTAAAAATTGAGTAGTCTTTTTATTGCTGAGTTGTAAGAGCTCTTTATCAACTCTAGATTCAAGTCCCTTATTGGACAGATAATTGGCAAGAATTTTCTCCCACTTGTATTTTGTCTCTTCACTTTCATGGTGTTCTTTGAAGGGCAATTTTTCAATTTTGATGATGATCTCTATTTTCTTTTGTTGCTTGTGCTTTTGGCATCATCTCTAAGAAACTTAATTCAAGGTAATGAAGATTTACCCCTATGTATAAAGAGTTTTATAGTTTTTAGCTCTTATATTTGGGTCTTTGATCCATTTTGAGTTCGTTTTTATATATGATATGAAATAGGAGTCCAATGGCATTCATTTGCATGTAGATACACAGTTGTCCTAGCATCATTTGTTGAAAAGACTCATTTCTCCATTGAATTTTCTTGGTACCCTTGTCAAAATTCAATTGAACATAAAAATGAAGGTTTATTTCTGGACTCTTCAATTTTATTCCATTCCAGGAGATACTACTAGATACAGGGTGGTAAGGAAAGGTTTCTCTGAGATTATAAATTTAGGTAGAGTCCTGAATAAAGTAAGGAAGTGAAGCATACTGATATCTGGGGGGAAAGCATTCCAGGTAAAAAAAATCCTGAGGTGGGAATGTTCTTATTGTGTTTGAAGAACTGCAAGGAGGCCAGTGTACTTGGAGGGAAGTGAGACAAAGTAAAAAAGATTAGAGTTGGCAGACCAGTTAGAACCAGGGTAAGATTTTGCCTTAAAAAAAAAAATAAAATAAAACTTTTATTTATTTGAGAGAGAGCTAGAGATAGCAAGAGAGAGCAGAGCAGGAGGGAAAGGCAGAGAGAGAAAAGCAGGTTACCCACTGAGCAGGAAGCCTGACTCAGGGCTTGGTCATAACCTGGGATCATAAGCTGAGCCGAAGGCAGAGGCTTAACCAATTGAACCACCCAGGCACCCCAGGGTTTTGCCTTTTATTCTATGTGAGATGGGAAGCTGTTGGGGACTTGTGAGTAGAGGAATCATGATTTGACTTACTTCTGAAAGATTTACTCTGGCTAGTGTATGAAAATAGACTACAGGATAGAGAGATTATGAGACTACTTGGAAAGTTATGGCAATAACTGAGGCACAAGGGGACAATCAAAGTAGGGCTTAGTAGTAGAGGAGGTGAGAAATGGTAGGGTGCTATATATTTTTTTAAGGTATGGCTATAAGACAAGTACAGGGCAACAGTTTTTTGGCTTGAACAATTAGAATGATGAAGTTACCATTTATTAACATGTAGAAGATTGCAGGAGGAGTTAAGTTTGGAGTTCTATGTGAGGGAATCAGAAACTGGATTTTCAGCATGTTAAATTTGAGGTATCTATTAGACAATGAAATAGGATAGGAAATTTGATAAGCACATCTAGAATTAGGGGAGAGATCTGTTGTCAGTGTTGAAGCCTTGAGAGACTCAACTTTTCTATAAATCCCATTACATAACTGAGTTTACAGCTATCTAAAACTTTTTAGTCTTTTACATATACACCATTAAGCCATACCATTCTCTGGCTGCTTAAAAGTCTGATGCCAGTAACTGAAGTAATCCCAGCTCCAATTGTGTAAATTAAATTGCTGCAGTTATAACACTAGTTGTTCTATCTTAGGAATGGGGGGGGGGGGGCGGGCAATCTGCCATGAGGTGAGCATTACCTATCCCCGCCTCTTGCCTCTGGTACCCACTCCATGCTCTTAGCTAAGTGCCGTGGGGCTTGAAGTATTTACTTTGAAAAAAAATCAGAGTGTTCAAATAAGGCCTACTATCATGTCCAAGGATGGCATGGGTTCACAAATTACCCACTCCTGACCTGGGGAGGGAATGATAAAAAATAGCAATGCAGGGCTCTTCCAATGCCCTGTTAATTTAGAATGAATTGTTTAAATCCTTTAATGAGGATCCATTAATTTGGGGAAGGTGAGATACATAACCAATTTTTCGTATTTTCCTAATGAATTCAATCCTGAAAAAACCTCACCTGCTATTCAGTCTTCTAAGTTGTTTTTGAATCCTTTCATTTCCCCAACATTCTACAGTCCTCTTAATTTAATCTTCAATTATGCATGCTTTCTAATATCTTCATCTTATTAATAAATATAATTAACAAGTTTAATTCTGGGCATACCTTCAAAATATTTCCTGAAGTTTGACACTAATCCATTAATTGGCTTTTGGCCTATCATCATTTACTAGCTATGACTTTATTTCATTACAGCATTATCTAATTTACATTTTACCAAACTTTACTAAACTAGTATTGGCTTACAATGATCACTGCCCACTATTTAATTTTCTTCTTTTTTCTTTTTTTTTACTATTTAATTTTCTACTCTAGAATATTTCTTTAGATTGCACCATTAACATTTTTCTTTATTGGAAACCAGAACATTAGATAAAATAACCCATCTTTTGTTTCATAATTTTGATTTAAACTCAATTAACATATAGTGTATTATTAGTTTCAGAGGTAGAGTTTAGTGATTCATCAATTATATAAAACACCTAAAAAAAAAAAAAACACCTAGTGCTTATTACATCACATGCCCTCCTTAAAGCCTATCACAGTTACCACCCCGCCCCCTAACCCCTCTCCCCTCCAGCAACCTTCAGTTTGGTTCCTAGTTAAGAGTCTCTTATGGTTTCTTTCCCTCCCTGATTTTGTCTTATTTTTCCCTCCCTTCCCCTATGATCCTGTTTTGTTTCTTAATTCCACATGAATGAAATCAGATGATAATTGGCTTTCTCTGATTGAGTTATTTCACTTAGCACAATACCCTCATTCTATTCATGTCATTGCAAATGGTAAGATTTCATTTTTTTAGATGGCTAATATTCCATTGTGTGTATATATATGTGTGTGTGTGTATATATATAGATGTGTGATATATATATATCACATCTTCTTTATCCATTCATATGTTGATGAAAATCTAGATGTTCCATAGTTTGGCTATTCTGGACATAGTTTGGCTATTGCGGACATTGCTGCTATAAACATTGGGGCGCACCAATGTTTGTATCTTTGGGGATCACCATGTTTGTATCTTTGGGGTAAATAACCAGTAGTGCAATTGCCGGGTTGTAGGGTAGTTCTATTTTTAAGTTTTGAGGAACCTTTACACTGTTTTCCAGAGTGGTTGTACCAGCTTGCATTCCCACTAGCAGTATAAGAGTGTTCCCCTTTTTCCACATCCTTACCAATATTTGTTGTTTCCTGACTTGTTAATTTTGGCCATTCTGACTTGTGTGAGGTGGTAACTCATTGTGGTTTTGATGTGTATTTTCCTGATGCCAAATGATATGGAGCATTTTTTCATGTCTGTTGGCCATTTGTATGTCTTCTTTGGAGAAAAGTCTGTTCATGTCTTCTGCCCATTTCCTGACCAGATTATTTGTTCTTTGGGTGTTGAGTTTAAGTTCTTTATAGATTTTGGATACTAGCCCTTTATCTGATAAGACATTTGCAAATATATTCTCCCATTCTGTAGGTTGTCTTTTGGTTTGGTTGATTGTTTCCTTTGCTGTGCAAAGGTTTTTTATCTTGATTAAGTCCCAATAGTTCATTTTTGCTTTTATTTCCCAAAATAACCTATCTTTTTATTTTTAGTGTCTTTCTGTTTTATCTTAATAGAATCTGGCATCAAGAAAACTTACCTTATATATTTTTCTATGTGAAAAGAGGTACCATTTTTAACATATTTAAAATTATTTAAATTTTATAGCATACAGTTTGCATTTCAATCTTGGGAACTTGAAATTTCACATACTTTGTTTAATGGAAATTATTATTCAGCTCCAAATGTTATTAACATATTTTGGAATATGCACACTGTCCTTTCCCAATTTATTTCTGATCTCTTAGACCAGAGAAACATACTAAAATAGAAATACTTACTATAGAAGTAGGCTGCTCTGAAAAACAGAAATGACAATTTTAAATTATTGTGGTATATTAAAACATCAACATTGCAGTATACAAGTTGTATTCATGGTAACCATCAGGGTTAATAGTCTACCCTTACATATATAAAAAATGAAATATCAGAAGCACATTAAAAACAAGACAAGAGAAATTACATAAAGAGAAAACAGAGATTACCTATATAAAGTATTTAAAAAATCTTACCTCCTCACAGCATCGCCTGCTTACAATAGCCCTATAGTCAATTCTATCCCAGAGTTGGTCCCTTAACTTTAAGAAATTAGGGAACAATTTTCTCCAGTTTTTCCCTAAAGCCCATGGAAAAATTTCATATTTGGATTCTTCTTCATCTTCTTCAACTGTGTTAGCCAGATACCTAACAAAAAAGACCAATAACTCAAAAAAGAAATAGGAAAAGGACAGGAACAGGCAGTTCACACACACATACATACACAGAAAATCACTTGTAAACACATAAAAGATGTTCAACCTTACTCATAATTAAGGAAATGTAGATAAAAAATAGAAATACAGTGAATTTTACCTTGTTGAGTTCTGGATATTTTTGTATTCCTATAAATCTTGAACTTTGTTCTGAGATGCAGTTAAGTTACTTGGAAACAGTGTGATCCTTTCAGGTCTTGCTTTTATGATTTGTTAGGAGGATCTGGAGCAATGTTCAGACTGGGGCTAATTATTCCCCACTACTGATGTAAGACATTCCTGAGTACTGTACTCAATATCCTGTGAATTATGAGTTTTTTTCAGTCTGGCTAGTGAGAACAAGCACTATTTCCAGTCCTGGGGAAATGTTAAGCATTGTTCCCTCTAATCCTTTCTTATGATCTTTCCCCTCACCCAAGTAGTTTCCTTATAGATATATGGAAATCCATATCCTCCTAAACACTTGAGGGGGATTGGGCATATACAGAAGCAGGAAAACATGACCCAAAATAAAAAGAATCCTCAATCAAAACTGATACATGTTAGAAATAACAGACATTAAACAGACAAGGACATTAAAACAGTTGTATTTATTCCAGATGTTCAAAAAGATAAGGAGACACATTCAAAGTGTACTTCTAGAGATGAAAACTGCATGTACAATGAAAAATACATAGAGTAGGATTAATAGACTAAATATTGCAGAAGAAAAGATTTGTGCACTGAAGGCAGCAATATAAACTATCCAAAATGAAACACACACACACGAAAAGAAACAAAAATAATAGAGCATGGTGAAACTGGAGTCCCTAATGAACGTTGGGTGGACAAAAAAATTTGAAGAAACAATGGCTGAAAAATTTTGAAATTTGATTAAAACTATAAAAATACTAAGAAGCTCAATGAAAAAAAATATGCTCAAAGCACAAAATATAAATAAAATTACACCAATGCACATCATAATCAAATTCTTCAGAACCAGTGATGAAAAAAATCTTAAGAGCAGCCAGGCAAAAAAAAAAAAAAAAAAAAAAGAAAGAAAAAAAGTTAGATAACACAGAAACACAGATACAGATAGAAATTTTCCACTAGAAACAATGAAAACCCTATAGATGACTTTCCAAGAAAAATAGACAACTTACAATAAAAAAATTACAAAACACCTAAAAGAACAAGGCACCATCAACAGAAATAGACCCTGAAGTGTGAAGAAACTGAAGTAGACAGACATTAAAGGATAAAAGATCGTAAAAGCATAATAAAGGAAGGCAAATGATCCTAAGTGGAAAGTTTGAGATGCAAGAAGGAATAGTAAGCAAAGATATAAATATGTGGGTAAATCTAAATAAATATTTGATGTATAAAACAATGACAAGGGATCCCTGGGTGGCGCAGCGGTTTGGCCCCTGCCTTTGGCCCAGGGCACGATCCTGGAGACCCGGGATCGAATCCCATGTCGGGCTCCCGGTGCATGGAGCCTGCTTCTCCCTCTGCCTGTGTCTCTGCCTCTCTCTCTCTCTGTGACTATCATAAATAAATAAAAATTTAAAAAAAAATAAATAAAACAATGACAATAAGATGTCTCTAACTTTTTGGAGGGCTTCCTGTAGGGCTTCCTGTAGAACTACAATTGTAAAACAAGAGAATATAAGTTGAGAAGGGGGTGACTGGAGTTAAAATACTTAAAGTTCTTGATTAAAAAATAACTGGGATAGAGCTTCCTGGTGGATGAACACATGGAGATCAGATACACTGAGAGGGTATGGAAGCTCTATGCCCTTTCCCCATACACTGCCCTATGCATCTTCAATCTGGCTGTTCTTGAGTTATATCCTTTTATAACAAAACTGGTTATCTAGTAAGTTAAAAAAAATAAGTAATTGGGATAACTGCTAAAAAAACAGATATAGACTGCATAATTTCCAAACAAGTAGAGGAAAAAAGAATCAAAAAATAAAAATTTAAAAAAATCTCAATGAAAAAGATAAAAATGGAGTGGGAAAGAAGAAACAGAAAAAGTGGGACATAAAGACAAGATAGCAAGATAGTAAAAAAAAAAAAAAAGGAAAAAGAAAAAGAAAATATGTAAGCAATAATAGAATATTATTCTGCAGTGAAAATGAACCAGACCTACACACGTCAATATTAACAAATTTCAAAATCATAAAGCAAAAGAAGGAAGTTACAGGAGAACAGTGCATATGATTATTTTACATACAGATTAAAAACAGGAAAAACTAAACAATATATTATTTAGAGGTTTATACATAAAATATAGAAAATCAAGAAAATTACTATCTGTGGGAAGAAGCGGGACTAACTGGGAAACTGTACTGTGAGCTTCTAAGATTCTGGCAATGTTCTATTCTTAAGCTGAGTCATGGGTACACGAATATTTGTTTTGCCTTTTTCTTGAACAAACATACATATACATACTCCATACACTCCCTTTGTAGATTTCACATTAGAAATTTTTAAAAGGCACAGAAGTATATAGTACACTTCTATTCAGGTAATATATACACTAGGTCATGTACACAAAGTTATTTCTAGACAGATACATGTGAAACGTTAATGGTCCTCGAAGAAGGATGCTAAGGCCTTGAGATATGAGGGAGACTTACTTTAAATTGTATACTCACTTATGTCCTTTAAAAAAACTATATGCATATTCAATTTAGTTATATTAATATAAACTTAGCACCTATTACTTTAACTTCCCTTAAAATATCTGTACATATTTTAATATTACCTTAATATAAAGCACCTCATTGATTAACCCATTCAGTTACATGAATTATATAATGTCCTCTGTGAAATTACATCAAGTAATTTCTTACTTTATTATCCCTGACGGGGCTTAGTTAAGGGTAGACAGAAGCCAGAGGTTGGCCTTTTAGCATGCCTGTTGACTAAGGGAAACATAGAAAATCTATAATCAGAACTCCATTGTGATTCTATTCTAGATTAACAATTTTTCAGGATCAGTGTGATAAAATATCTATATTGTATACATATAAGTCAACTTCTAATCTGAAATAGATTTTCTTGGAGCAGAGTCCATTTTTTTTTGGTGTAATAGTTAATTATGTTTATCCAAATAAAGAATTAAGAACATCCATATGTTAAAGGGTGCAAAAAAAAAAAAGTTAGATACACATTCCTTGCTTTTAAGAAGCCTACAGTCAAGTAGAAGAGGCAACTAAGTATGGAACAAACAACTGTGCAAGAGAATATGGAATAATAACAATAAAAGTTCAGAGTGTTATAAGAATATATAGGAGAGAAAAGGACCTGAGTGAGAATTGTGGCTGAGAAAATACTTAATAAGAACTATTGAGTCAGGCTATAAAAAAAGTATGACTAGATACAAAATGGAAGTTATAATCCATGTTATTTTTAACACGGAATTTATTATACCATTTGCAATACAACTGCACATACTACTATATAGTGTAAGCTGACACAGTGCTTCACTGGTAATAACATTACTAAAACATCAAATAAATCCAATTTCGGGAATCTGGTAAGAATTAAAACTAAAGCTTCCTTTGGTTTGTTTTTAATTTTCAAGTGGGGAAAAAACTACAAAATAGATATTGCATGAACATTCAGATACAATATAATACTAAAGAGACATGTAAACAGCAATGTAACTTAGTGGTTAATCACTGAATTTGGCCATTGGCAAGTCACACCTGAATCTGCATCCCAGCTCTGCCACTACTAACTTTTGTAAGATTGAGAAGTACTTTTCTTCCTAAGTCTCAATTTCCCCAACTGTAAAATGAAGATAATTAAATAATGTATCTCATAGAGAAGATTTAAGGAGCTTATTTAAAAAAACATTTTTGTGGTGTCTTGCATATAATATTCAATATTAGCTATTACTATTATATTCTCCCAATTTATCAATCATCACCAAATTTTATAGAGTTCATTTTTCCTCCAGCATGGGGAAATGTGTCTTCTGAATAAAATTAGGGATCAGTTTCTTCCAGTCCTATTCCTTGAATCACACTTTGAGTCTGAATTAAAGACTGAGTTAAAACTCATTCATCACTACGAACAGTTGTGCTATTCACCTTATTTTTATATGTAGTTCCCTAGTTAAGTACTTAAAATTATATTCATACATTCCCAACTGCAGTATTTTATCTAGGTAGTAGGTAGAAAAAGTTTCGAGATTGAGATAGATTTTCTTAAACTACATTGCTTCTAGTAGAATTCTGACCTGTAGATTGGAAAGCCATGTAATTAAAACCATTTAATAGATCACAAAGCTAATATGAACTGTCTAACACAAAGTCAATACAAGAACTGGAAAACAAAACTATATTCCTTGGTCAAAGTTCAGTGTGTTAAGTAAGAGTCAGTCGTTACTAAAGGTATCAGTTATGAATAACTTCTATGTTATAGGCATAAACCTACAATCAGTATGTCTACAGCATTTTCCACAAACCGTTTAATGTAAAAGGGCAATGATGATGATTTTTACTATAAATTTACTGGAGGTTTCAGAGAGACTATTTTGGCTTTTAAAACATATCTAAGTTCAAAAGGAGAGAATCTGAGATAATTTATATGGAGCACTTTGAAAAATGAAAAAGTACAATACAAACTTAAGTGGAATACTTAATAACAAATCTTAAGCATACAGCAAGATCAGGTCAATGAAAAGAACATAAAAATACCATATTAAATTAAAAACACTATATCTTCTACATATAAAGGCCTATACAAAGATATATATCAGGTTTTAAAAAGTCTGTTTTATTTTTTTATGAGTCGCAATGTTAACTTTATTTACTTATTTCTTTAAGTAGGCTCTATGCCCAATGTGGGGCCCAAACTCACCACCCCAGAGATCTAGAGTTACATGCTCTACCAACCAACCAAGCCAGCCAGGTGCCCCAAAATAGCCTCTGTTTTAAATTAGATATCATATATATTATGAATATATACGAATATATATATTCATAATATATATATTGAATAAGTACCACATTATTATATTATGAATAAGTATATATTATGAATAAGTACCACAAAAATCACTTATAGAAAGCATACTTACAGAGCAATAAAGAAATTTATCCTGGTATGCTCATTTATAGTAAATTTAGCTCTCTTGAAATAAACAAAGGTCATAGCCAAAAGATACTATAGGGAAAAAAGTAAAAGTTAATATTAATGTTTTGTTTTCATAAGTAAAACTGCTTTAAAATAGTTATCTTTAAGATGAAGAATAAACTAAAAATAATACAGCATTATTTATCTTTATTACAGAATTACCTATTTATTTGGGTCCTTATTTTTTGACTTCCTATATGATACAGTGAGAAATAGTTCTGAACCATTTAATATGATTAAGATTAGAATGAACTCCTAAGTTTTATTATTGCCAATATTTTTTGAACCAAAATCTCAATTTTTTCTATCTTAAATTTCAAATCCAAAGAGAAGTTGAAATAATAATTACAAAAACCATACATCCTTGTCCTAGATTCACCAATTGTTAGTATGTTGCCACATTGATTTGATGTATATATCTCTACAAAATTTTTTTCCTGACTCATTAATTGTAGATATCCATACTCACTATTGATTGACTGATTGAAGGGGGAGCAATTTTTAAGTCGAGGTAAAACCAACAAAGTTGCTTATATTTAAAGTTCACAATGTGATGATTTGATATACATATATATTGTGAAATGAACATCAAAATCATAACACATCCATCATCACACAGAATTATCTTTTTTTCTTTTAAGACAACGTAGGATCTAGTCTCTAGCAATTTCATATACTTACTTTTTAAAATAATCTTTTAAAAATAACTTCTAGTCAGAAATTATAACATGGCTCTATTTTCATTGGAAAAAATTGTTTTAAATGTGTTATTAGAAAGATCTATCAAGTTTGGTATTAGGACCCTATGCCAGGTTCTATCTGTCCAAATTAAAAAGGACTTATAGTACTGATGTATTTGTTTCCCTCTCATAAAATACCTATTTATTCTACCTTCATAGGATTGACTACAAAGGTGAGTCCAAGTTTTCAAGGTAACTTTCAGTAGAGAACTCTTGAAATAGTGTTTTAAGGTATGGTATGCTTGTTAGCTACTTTAAAAGCACTGCCCCCTGCTGTCCAGCAACTTTAATTACCGTAATGCACTTCAAGTTGAAAACTACAACTCCACATGCACTTAATCTGCATAGATAGATATTTTATATGAAGGTGTTACTGTTAATTTTTTAAAATGTGACTTTGTGAATATATTTTATTTTATTTTTTATTTTTATTTATGATAGTCACACAGACTGTGAGAGAGAGAGAGAGAGGCAGAGACATAGGCAGAGGGAGAAGTAGGCTCCATGCACTGGGAGCCCGACGTGGGATTCGATCCTGGGTCTCCAGGATAGCGCCCTGGGCCAAAGGCAGGCGCTAAACCGCTGCACCACCCAGGGATCCCTGTGAATATATTTTAAAAGATCTCATATTTTAGAAGTATATCATGAAAAATTTACGGATAAAATGTTAGGATGTCTGAGATTTGCTTCAAAATAACCCAGTTTTGGGAAGAATTAGAAGAAACAAGCGGAGCCATGAATTGATGTTTATAGTAGCTACATGATAGACACATGGAGGGTCTTTGTTCTATTTTCTCTACCTCAAGGTATATATATTTGAAATTTTCCAGAATTAGATTTCCAAAATCCGAAATTAAGAAAACCAAACTCTGATTTTATCTTTGTTACCTTAACTTGAAATAAAAAAGTTCCTATCAATATTAACTTGATGGGTATTTAATCATAAACTAGTCTTCTATTCATCCCTAGCCCATTGGTTGGCACATTAAATTTAAGCGTGATGTGAATTCATGCTGAATCTTCTGATATGACTACCTGGTCTAAGATAGCATTTGCAAAGCTGAAATCATAACTGTCCAGCCAAATCTAAAGAGAATGGAAATACCATGGTCCCTAGTATGTACATGAGCATCAAGATGATCTTTTATGAAACACTGATTCCTAAATAAAGAATATAATAAACTAATTTTACTCTACAAAATTATTGGAATTTGTTTTATCTAAGTTACCTACAAAATATTAAAATGTATAATAGACTTCCTTAGCAGAATGAATGTCAGAATGTTCAGAATATTCTTTCTCTACAGGCTGATAAAAGGTAGTAATTCTGATCAAAACATAGTAAGTCTATACTGATTCTTGTTTTCAATCAAACAAATATAGACTTAAGGTAATTTAAATCTAATAAATAATACTCTACAATTCCTCAAGTATAAAAATGAATCTCTAATGTATGCTAATTTCAAAAATTAACGTGTAAGGATTTCACTTGGAAGGAGCAACACAGGCTAGTTCTTTTCCTAACCTTAATTGATATGACCGAAAATTCTATAAGGTTTTTTAAAAGTTCTGATGGTCTAGTAACATAATAATGCTGTTTAATGATTACATTGTTATCTAATTTACCTTGTCTGCAATTTTACAGCAGCAGTCCATCCACAAGAAATCTTGAATTAAATCGTCATCTACAACAAAAGATAGCTATGACTTGTTTTTTAAAAATAGAATGTTTCCTTTTGAAGAATCAATTTCTAGATAGATTATAAATGATGCTTAGAAAGCAAACAAAAATGGCTGAGTAGTGTTATTTAAAACGCAGTTTGCATTTCTTTGGTGTATTTACCATTGCAAGCATTGCACAAAGAGCTACTGCTTTACTCAGGTTTCCCATCTGATTTGCTCAGAGTGAAGGGGATATGGTGGAATGGTTTGGTTTCCTGACGATCCCAATAGCTCTTAGAGAAAAATATCTTGGGTAATTCTAGATTAGCTCTTTATTACTTTCAAAAATCAACCTTTACTGGTGGAAATGGAACCTGATAAAAGATAATGCAATTTTTAGTAAATAATGGCTTAATGAATATTATTTGTTTTCTAAAGATGTTTTACTCTTGGGACGCCTGGGAGGCTCAGTAGTTGAGTGTCTTGCCTTTGGTTCAGGTTATGATCTGGAGGCCATGGGATTGAGTCCTGCATGGAGCCTGCTTCTCCTTCTGGCTATGTCTTTGCCTCTCTCTCTCTCATAAATAAATATAAATAAAATCTTTGAAAAAAATATATGTTTTACTCTTTCTACTACTTTCTCCTGATAGCCTCTTATTTATCTCTGTCCAATTATCTATTATCCAAACATCAATAAAAATGTCTATATAAAGAAGATTCACAATTTATTAGCTATTTATAATTAACATTTAATTTTAGAAAAACAGTATTAATGACAAAAGATCAACAAAAATATTTTTAAAATATGTAAAAAGTAGGTCAAAAATACTTATTCAATTTTAAAAGGCTAAAATATATAATCCCTAAATATGAGTAGTTGTCAGAATATAATCTGAGAAAATCTGCTTTTGCCCATTCCCCTCTTCAAGTTATATAACAAACAAAACATACTTCTTTACACTGATTTTTACATCCTAGAAATATCATCAATATGGTCAAATATATGGAAGGTTCCAAGAATAAGTACTCATTTTCTTAGACTAATTAATTTCTGCCTTAATTCTATTCTTAAAAAGAAAACTCTATGTCAAACGTGGGGTTGTAACTCACAACTCCAAGAGTCAGATGCATGCCCTGATTGAGCCAGCCAGGCACCCAACTATTTCTTAAATTACACACGGTAGAGCCAGGTATTTTCTCTTATTTCTCATGATCAGTTATGAACAATAAAAATGTTCGTGGGTAATAGTTTTGCACTAGTCTTTTTTTTTTAAAAGATTTTATTTATTCATGAGAAACAGAGAAAGAGGCAGAGACACAGGCAGACAGAGAAGCAGGCTCCATGCAGTGAGCCTGACTAGGGACTGCATCCCGGGACTCCAGGATCATGCCCTGGGCTGAAGGCGGTGCTAAACCGTTGAGCTACCCAGGCTGCCCAGTTTTGCACTAGTCTTAAAGAGAAAAGGGAAACTTATATTAACAGCATTCTAGATCCTGACAGGAAACATCCTGGTAGTTCAACATTTTCCTACTTATACTACTTAAATTTTTTTCTTCTCATCTCATGCTCTTATTTTGCTTTTCTTTAAATCTTAACCAGCTTGTTCTCCTTTTCCTTCTTTCTTTCTCTCCCTCCCCACCTTTTTTTTTTTTTTTTTTTTAAGATTTTTGTCTTTTAAGCAGGGTAAACACTCTTGTCCCCAACTCTCTTTTTTTTTTTTTTTTTTAAATTATTTATTCATGAGAGACACAGAGAGAAAGACAGAGACACAGGCAGAGGGAAAAGCAGGCTCCTTGCGGGGAGCCTGACATGGGACCTGATCCCAGGACCCCGGGATCACCACCTGAGCCAAAGGCAGATGCTCAACTATTCAGCCACCCAAGCATATCATGTCCCCAACTCTCTTAGACACTAATGCCTGTTACCTGGATCTAACAGACTATGATATCTGTTTGACTGGATTCATTCCTATGGATATATACCAGAATTCGTCTACCCACTCTTTAATCTGTCTACCTTACCTTAAAAAAAAATCTAAAAAAAAAACCTTCCCTTTCTTGGCTAATGGAAGTAATATAAAGGGGAGCCTGGGTGGCTCAGTTAGTTAAGCGTCTGCCTTTGGCTCAGGTCATGATCCCAGGATCCTGCGGTTGAGCCTGGTATTGGGCTTCCTGCTGAGTGGGGAATCTGCTTGTTGAAGTTTGTTAAGAATTGTTTTTTTAAGATTTTATTTATTTATTCATGAGAGACACAGAGAGAGAGAGAGAGAGAGAGAGAGGCACAGACACAGGCAGAAGGAGTAGCAGGCTCCATGGAGGGAGCCTGACATGGGGCTGGATCCAGACGTGGGGCTGGATCCCGGTTCTCCAGGATCGTATCCCGGGCTGAAGGTGGCACTAAACCCCTGGGCCACCAGGGCTGCCCTTGTTAAGAAATTTGTCAGCAATGTCTTATGATGCTGTCTTACTGACATTCCAAATCACTGCTTATTATCTGAACAAATAAATTTAAGATCATTTTCATTATAGGAACATGATGATAAAGGGTAATTTTTAACAAATATTCCCCATATGTGGAGTGCCTGGCTGGCTCAATTGGAAGAGCACGCAACTCCTGATCTTGGGGTCAGGTCATGATCCCGTAGTCCCAGGACTGAGCCCCACATGAGGCTCCCTGCTCAGCGGGGAACTGGGCTCCCTGCTCAAAGGGAGTCAGCTTCTTCCTCTGACCCTCCCTTCTCTTGTGTTCTCTTTCAAATAAATAAATAAAATATTTAAAAAAACAAAAAGCAACCCAAATAAAACAAAAACAAATTGGTTGGAGACAGAGAATCTAACATAGAAAATAACATGCTCTTAGATTATTATGAAAAGAATAAAGTAGATCTTTGGATTCTCTTATTTTTTAAGTACTTTACAATTACCACTATTAAAATATTTTAAACCTACCAAATAATTTAAAGAAAGCAGTCATTTCCTGACGCTGTATAACTAGACAGGGTCCTTTGGGGCGTTTAGACTTGTTGGTATTATGTGCATTTTTTTCAGATGCTGGCCAACTATCTTTAAAAATAGGACGCTTCAGGTTAATGGGTTTTTTAGGCTGATGTGATCTATTTGACCCTGATTTTACATGAACAGTGACAGTAGGTGGTGTCTTACAACACAGCTGATTATGTCTCATTTTGCTTTCCCAAGATTCCTGTAAAAACAAAACATGTAATTATTTACCACACTCTTATTCATTTTTATATAAAAACAACTAATTGGATGACATTACCAGATGCATTCATATAAAATGTTACTGAACTTGCTACTAAAATGTTATTTGTTACAGTGACCCACATAAGAAATTGCTTTTAGAATTCAGTGCTAAGAAATGCTGTTTCCTTTGGATAATTGATATACCTTCTCTTCCCAATAATAAGATCCTGTATACCATTTTGCTTTGACTAGGGACTCCTAAATCAAATTTGAAAGTTAATTATAGGAACTATGCTGAGTCTATAATATATTTGTGATATTCTTTTTTCCTAATATGTTTAATTTTGCTTCCATTGACATAGTTTTGTCATATGGTTATTATATGCCACTTCAAATGTTTTATAGAACAAGGCAAACTATTTCCAGAACTAAATTATTATCATATCAAGTCTTATATTGAAAGCAATCCCCCCACCACACACAAAACATTTTTTTACTGGGTAATTCCTTGATATGTTACAAAATTCACTTATTCAACAAGCATTTACTGGTATTTACTGAAAAATCAAAGACATTTTTAGCAAAGAAATGTAGGGTATATGTCCTTTGAGAGATTCTTGTAAATTGATCACTCTAATTTTTAAAGTTGTGAGTATATGACCATATTATTATCTGACAGAGACTGATTATAAGTGTATATGAATGTACAGTGTTATAATCCAATAAAATCAGAAACAAAATTAATTCATCAATATTTAACAATATGCATGATCACTACCATTTGGTGGTAATTAGTTCACATAATTACTAGTTAGTATTACTTTTGTGGTCAAAGTACTTACAGGTGACAGGAAATGGAGGCATGCATAGACAAAGCATGAAACTACTCTAAGACCCTAATGAGAACCTCTGAATCCATAACTCACAGTGACCCAGGCAGCCATGCCTCCCTTGGTGTTCAAGGAGTTAGGTACAGATTCTCCTTCCTGACCCTCAGAAACTTCCCTGCTGAAGGAAGGAATGGAAAGTAAGATTGGATATATAAGGGCTAGATCAGCAATGTCCAATATACTGTGAGCCACATATGTAATTTTATATTTTTAAAGCTTCATTACAGAAGTACAAATAAGCAAAATGAACTGAATTTTAGTAATATATTTTATGTAATCTAGTATACCTAAAATATCATTTTAATGTGTAATCAATATAAGAATTAATGATATTTTACATACTTTATTTTTCACACTAAGTTTTTGAAATCTGGTGTGTATTTACACTTACAGTATATCTCAATTCAGCTGCTAAATTTCTAACAGAGTGAAATGTAGTCTTTTTTTTTTTTTTTAGTGAAATGTAGTCTTACCAAAACAGTAGTAAGTAAAAATATTTTACACTCTTTGAGTACTTTAAGTAAAAATTCTTCAGTTGCACCATCCACATTTCAATTGCTCATCAGCCACATGTAGCTAGTTGCTACCATATGAGACAGCAGAGGGCTAGATACTGAAGAACTAGGCAGAGGAAATTATATTCAATCAATTCTATAATTGCTTCTCCTCCGTTTCACTTCCCTCCCTCATCTTTCTTCTTAGATCCTAAGGTCCAACCAAACTGAAGACAGTTCTGGAGTCGGAGTTGGTGGTGTTACAAACTCCAGAGAAAAAGGAATGGGTGATAACTGAACCTTGAGACTTCTATAAAAACTTTCTGCTTTTTCCAACCCACCTCCTCAGGGAGACAGCTCGAGGTCTCATCTGCATCTTCCCTCCCCCCCACCCCAAAGTAAGAGCAGCCTTATGATCTAGATGGAAAAAATTGATATCAGGCTTCTCAAACTGGGGTGAGGTGTCTAAGCTCGGGGGTGGGAAGTACCAGAACACAGAAGAACTATGGCATATCTCCCAGGAGGTAAGTTTTATTCAATATTAAGTAAATAACTTAAAAGTGTTATTTTAGACAACCATGGATATACTGTGAAATAAAATGCAAATATTATCATATAAATATATATGTTCACAGTATAGGCATTACACTATTACACTAAACCCTTATGTGTTGGGATAGTTCACATAAAATTTGAAGAGATAAAGAACTGCTGAAATTCCCCAAATAGAGAGATTCATTGAAGTTAATCAGCAAACACTGGCAGGAAAGTTACAGAGGAACTTAAGGAGAGAAGCTATCAATGCTCTACTCTTGGTCATATTCTACCTTGAGGTAGTTTTAAATTTTGCTCTTTATTTAGATATACTGAGAGAATAGAGTTCTCATAGCAAGAGGAAAAGAATGCAAGGCAAATAAAAAATTATAAGCCATTACAAGAGGCACCTGGGTGGCTAAGTCAGTTAAACATCTGCCTTTGGCTCAGGCTGGATCCCCAGGGTCCTGGGATCCAGCCGTTCTTTTGGCTCCTGCCTCAGCCAGGAGGAGTCTGCTTCTCCCTCTCCTGCTGCAGCTCCCCCTGCTTGTTCTCTGTCTCAAGCACTCTCTCTCTCTCAGATAAATAAATAAATAAATAAATAGCCATTTCAGGAAAAGGTAAGAGAGAAGGGGAAACTAGGAGAAACTATGCTTATATGGCAAAATCCTTTAATGAGTTTTTACATGGGTTCCACCGACATGAAAAAAATCATAACAGAATTCACACTTCAATAGGATGTCTGGGATTTTTTGTTTTTGTTTGTAAATAGACCACAGCCAATCTAGAAGCATCTGAAATAATTTCTTTTCTCTAGAGATAGTAACATAAAGAGTTTTAGGGGTGGTGGTCCACAGAATCATACAATAGAAGTAGTATTTGGGGACTCATCTGCCTATATGAAATATCTAATTGCAATATCCAATGGCAATTCAGGGCAGGAAGGGAAACCTTAAATTCCTTATAATTTTAGTCTCATAATGAGCACTTAATATATGCAGACATTGTGCTAAAAGTTTTACATATTTTCTCATTTAATCCTCAGAATATTTCTATAAAAGAGGCATTATCTTATCCTTATTTTCTAGATGAGAAATTTGAGGTTTAGGGAAGAAGAAATTTGCCTGTGGACACATAATTAGCGAGTGATAAAGTTAGGACTTGATCTGGTATTGTTTGACACTAAAGTCCCATATACTCTAACCACCATTTTAAAATCAGGTTTGTTTTTTTTATTTAAGATTTTATTTATTTATTCATGAGAGACAGAGAGAGAAGCAGAGACACAGGCAGAGGGAAAAGCAGACTTGCTGCACAGACCCCAGGACCCCAGGATCATGACCTGAGCCAAAGGCAGATGCTTAACTACTGAGCCACCCAGGTGCCCTTAAAAACCAGTTTTAAAAATTAAGTGAATTCATGTGTAAAATACATGACACATGGTGAGCAGTCCAATATTACTGTCATCTTGCCAGGAAAACAAAGCCAGTTCATGAGCTTACGCTTTATAAAAATTTAAGTCTAGCATTTGCATTGTAAATGTGCACAATACATTGTGACTTAATGGTTAAATAAGCCATTGTTTTAGGGAAGACGGATGGGCTTATCACCTTTTTACTAAAATAAAATGACTCTTAAAAAAGGATCCTTATATTTTTAAATGACTACAGCATTTTTCTCTATCAGAACCACAAAATTTAAGTTGTTAAAAGAACAAGATAGCAAATTTAAGAAAAATATTCTGGCAAAATTGCTGGAAGCTTTGATGGGCTATTATCAAATCTCGATTATTTTGATGTTTTAGTTTTTTCTGACTTAATTTATCATCTAATGGTTATAGTATACTTTTAGTCTCAGCCAAGTACTAGGTGCTACAGCATTTGTAAAATTGTACGGCACAGCTGTTTTAACAAGAAATCCAAATCTAATTATAAATCCAACCCAGGGTGCCTAGGTGGCTCAGTCAGTGGCTCCCTTTGGAACAGGTCATGAGCCTCAGGGTCCTGGGATCAAGCCTTGCATCTGTCTCCCTGCTTAGGGAGGAGCCTGCTTCTCTCCCTCTGCCTGCTGCTCTTCCTGCTTATGCTCTTTTTCTCTCTTGTCAAATAAATAAACACAATATATTAAAAAAAGTTAAATAAATCCAACCCATTAGTGAATAAACCAAGTAGTTCAATGAAATGGTGGGAGTAAATGGAAACTAGATTGAACAGAATTATAGGAGTGATATGTTACAAAAGGATGTGCAGGAGGTGTGAACATACCCCCCCTCACCTCTTTTCTAAATGTGGTGACCATTAGAAGAAAATGAACAGCAGCTAAAAGGGACAACAGTCAAAGGACAATTTGTTTTCCTCTTTTCTTTTTTTTTTAAATTTTGTTTTTCTTTTAAAGACAGGATTCTTAAGTGTTCCTGAAGGCAGAAAAGAAGCCAGTTGGTAGCATATGTTAAAATACTGGAGAATAGACCTTTATTAAGACCTAATTCTGTCTAGCTATATGACCCTAGGCTATTCAAGTCCTGGGAGCACCCATTTCCTTACTTAGGATATTAAGATAATAGAAACACCTGTTTTCTTAGAACCTGGTGCATATTAGTATTCAATAAAAATGACCTATTATTAGATGTTAATAATGCATTTAGGGCAGTCCGGGTGGCTCAGGGGTTTAGCGCCGCCTTCAGCCCAGAGCCCGATCCTGGAGTCCCGGGATCGAGTTCCGCGTTGGGCTCCCTGCATGGAGCCTGCTTCTCCCTCTGCCTGTGTGTCTCTGCCTCTCTCTCTGTCTCTGTGTCTCTCATCAATAAATAAAATCTTTTGAAAAATAATGCATATTTAGTAGAGTTAATGAGTAATGCCTCGCATAGTGCTGAATCCTTAGCAAAAACTCGATATACAGCAGCACTGTTACTGTATCTCTTACAGGTAAGAGAATCTTTCAAGCAAAGAAGAGTCAGAATATGATGGCCACATTTCATCTCCACCTAATAAATATCATTTAAGTGTTAAACTTTTATTGGTAACAGATCATAAGCACCTCAAGATGGGCCTTTTTTTTTTTTTTTTTTTTTTTTTTTGTCAGAGAATAAAATTCGTTAACAGGCAGGACCTCAATTTTAACGTAGCATGGGTGTTTTGGTCTATAAGCGTTCAATCCCTTCACAAGTTTCTTTTTTTTTTTTCTTTTTTTAAATCGAAGCTAAAAAAAAAAATAAAAAGGTAAAATAAAAAAATAAAATAAAAAATCGAAGCTGGCTGGCCTGCAGCGGTGGTGGACGTGGAAGGGAAGGACACCTGGAAACTGAGGGAGAAGGGCTCAGGGCCGGGCACTGAGATGCACCAGCTCGGACCTCGGGACCTCGGGACTCTGGGGAAGGCGACGCGCTGAAGCGGATCCACGTGCAAGGGGCGGCCTCCCTCGAGATCCGACCGCGGCACGGCGCCGGCACCGGGAGGATAACGGCGGGCGGGTCGCCGAGTCCCCCGACCCAGCCCCAGCCCACCCCCACCCCCACGCCGGCGCCTCTGCTGCCCGCAATGACCAGCCGCCCAGGCCCGCGGCCGACCCCGCGCCCTCGAGGCCCCCAGAGCGAGAGCGGCGGACTGAGGGGGCCGCGCCGGCTGCCACCACAGCCGCGCGTCGCCGTCGCCCCGGGCCGCCGGGCTCCCATCTCCAGGCCCCGGGCACCGCGAGGGCGGGCTCGCGTCGCGGCAGGGGCGCCTGAGGGGACTCACGGGCGGAAGCGTGTGGGCAAGGGGCCGCGACGGCCGCCACACCCTCACACACGGTGGGCGACGCGGCCCGCCGCCAGAGCGAGGGAGGGACCGGGCGCAGCCCCAGCTGGAGGGTGGCCGGCGAGGCCCCAGGCCGGGGCGCGAGCGGAAGATACCTGCGGAAACGTGGGGCTGGGGAGCGGGGGCAGGGCCGGCGGCAGCCTCCCTCGGGCGCTCCGGGGCCTTAGGCGGTTGCTCGCCACTCGCTCAGCCCCGCTACCGGCTCAGAGGCCTCCCGCCCACCCCATCGCGGGCCAATCAGCGTACAGAGCCGCCGCCGGGGGCGGGGCCTGCCCGCGTCTGCGCGCGCCGCCCCCCCCCCCCAGCTCCAGCTCCAGCTCCAGCTCCAGCTCCAGCTCCAGCTCCAGCTCCAGCTCCAGCTCCAGCGCTCCTGCGCCTGCGCGCCGCCTGCGTGCCGAGCTCCCGCTCCCTGCGGACCTTCTACCTGGCCTTGCTGACCCTCCGGGCCGGATCCTGGAAGAACGCCACCACCCTCCCAGACCTCGCTGGCCCGCCAATTTAGCCCCTTTCCCTTGGACACTCTTGGGTTAGAGCCATTTATTTACGTTCCCGGGTTAGATGGAGTTAGATGGAGACGTCCTGCGGGGCTGGGACTTGAGGTCTTCCCTAAGTCACGTCCACCTCGCAGCACAAGCAGGACACCTTGCACACACGCTGGCAGGTACTAGATAGAGAGACGTCAATCGTACGATGACAAAGAATCAGAAGTGAACTTTGCAGCAGCCATTATAATGCCCATTCAATTACTGCTATGTTTAACTATATAATCAGAAGAAGAGACCACTTAAACTAAAAAAGGTGTGAATACCGTGTTAAGGGTGATGTTACACTATTCCATTGAATCTGCTGTTCTAAGCAGTACATTTTTCTACAGGAACCTTTCCATTTTGGTCTCATCGAAGCCCTCGGCCAGGTGCCTGGGATGTAGTGGATGCTTAGTTAACACTTACTGAATGAATAAAAGGATTCTTCATAGCTTTTTTCCCCCTCCTGTGACATCCTTTCTTCCCTTCCCTTCCACCACCTGTGGAAGCACGCCAGTATGACAAGATTCATCGGAGCAAGAAATTCTATTTGAAAGATGGTGTTATGTGTTTTGGAGGGAAGGACTATGTATTTGCAAAAGCCGCTGGTGATGCAGAGTGGTAAAATATAAGCTCGGTACACCATAAACATCAGTGGACTATATTACATATTGTGAAACATTTTTATTTTAAATATAGTCCAATACAGAGATGCTCAAATTTTAGTTCACTGTATGGAATTTTAAAAAATTAGAATTCTGATGTAGAAAAAAAAAAAAGCAAACATGCTTCCTCTCCCCCCACACCATTAACATATCATGGCCTTTTTTCCACGTTGCTGCCCTCTTTCTAAAGTCAGTTTTATTGACTGGGCAATACTCCAGAGTGGGATGGACCAAATTTAAATCATTTTGATATCTGGGTTGCTTCCAATTTTTCAGCTCCTACGGTTATTACACTTAAAAACAAATTTGGTAAAAAAAAAAAAAAAAAATTTGGTTTTGCCAATTTGTGGTATTTCCTAGCACTTAGTTACTCAGCAACCCGGAAGTATGACTTTGTTAGGTCCCTTCTTTCTTGGGCTCTCACACAGCAAGATCTGAGAGATGAGGGTGGTGTAGTCTGGGAACTCATTTTCCTTAGGAATGCCACCTTTCCCCTTGGCCCTTACATGGTGGAATGGACCAAGAAAATATCAACTGGTCATGAGAACCTGCAACATTTATGCTCCTAGGAAAATAACTGCGTTAAGCCTCATTCCTCTGGTTTCCCTGGATTCCTCTTTTATCCTCCAATATATTGGAGTCACTGTGATTATTACTTTCCAGCTTTGTGTATAGAACGTTTACAGGACTGTAAATGTTCACTATATGGAAATACAGACACAACTAAAATGTAAGGCACAAGGAGTTGTGCAACTTGAGATGCATATATAATGCAAAGATAAAGTAGTTAGTAGAGGGTACTCTCTAGGACCCCAAAATCTTCACACATTTTCTTAAGTAAAATGTATATGGAAAAGTCAGCAAATACACATAGATGTTAATAAAGCTACTGGGGAAGAGGCTTACCACTTAAAGTTTTGGCTTCAATTTGAGAGTTATGACCAGGCCTTCATGAGTGTTCTTGTTCTTGGGTTTTTCTATGTTGGGTCCATGATACAGAGGAAAGAAAATCACAGGTCTCGTTTGAATTCAAGTACTTTCACTTTTCCAGCTATATGAATGTGGGCAAATTCTTTTTATGCTTCAGTTAAGAGTAAATGTGGGATGTAAGTGTATGGGACAGAGTTGATACTGTGGTAAGCTGTTGAGCAGTGGACTAGCATACACAGTAGGTGGTTAGTTCTGTTCTTGCCTCCTCCATTTGATCTGGCACTTGGCTGATAATTCAATAAGCATTTCATAAGAGCCTTCATATTATTGCTTAGTCCTTTTCCTCTTTACATCCATTCTGTCCACCATCTCTAGTGCACAGCTTTGTTATCCCCTCACTAAAATGTTATTGATGATTGCCCACAGCCTGATCATTCCCTGTGCTGTCTGCATTGCCCTGGTTTGTTCTCATTCTACTAAATATATCTCCCTCCTATATCCAGACTTACTAACTAATATGCTTGCTTTTCTCAAAGCATGTCTTGAACTTTCTTCTTTGAGCTGGCATATAATGTGCTTTTTTTCATTTAAATTTTCTAATATCCATCCTTTAAAACCCAACTTAGATCATCAACCCATCCTCTGAGTACTTAATAAGTGCAAGACTCTGTGCCATTCCTGAATTCCTGCAGCACTTTCTGAAGTTCTGATTTTTGCAATCTTATTAACCAGCTATCTTTTTAAATAAAAAATTATTTTTATTATGTGTACATATAGATACAATTTTACATAAATGGCATTGCATACATACTTTAAAAATGGAATGTTTGCTATGTACAAAAGAATATATATATAGTAACATATATGCAGGCAGAGCGTAATAAAAGTCGAGAAGCCTTGACCCACCAAAAAAGCATGAACCTAACACCCAAGAAACTACATAAGCAATTTTTTTGAGATCCTATATGTTCCTCCTCCTCCCCTTACTTTCCAAAAGAGGTGACTTTTGTTTTTCCCATTCCCTTTCCTTAAGATTTACTGTAAGTATCCTTAAACATAGGTTTTATTTGTAAATTTAATATTTTGTATTTTTCATAGTTTAAGATTTTAACATGCTAATGCTGAACACTGTAAATCTTTTGCATCGTTGTATAGAATTCTGTTCTACGAATATACTGTGATTGCTCCTGTGAATGGTCATTTGGATCAATTTTTGCTCCTGTGCATGTTATAGGCCATCTTGTACACAGACTTGATTATCAGCGGCTGTGCCTCTGTAAGACCGTATTAGTTATAGTTGGAAAGGTTCTGGTTAGTTGGGTGGTCTGATTGCTCAGTGCCCACGTTTCAAATATTCAAGTACTACTTCTGCTTGTATATGCCCCATGGTGCACACATGTAGTTTTCCTATAAATGCTTTTAAGTGAAAATGATGAGTTTTAGGATATGTAATTTACAGGATTATTAATTGTTGTACTAACTTTATTATCTATATGCTCAATGTAGGGCTCAAACTCACAACCCTGGGATCAAGAGTCACATGCTCTATTAATGGAGCAAGCCAGGCACCCCTAGTTGTACCAAATTTAAGAGTTCCCATTAGTCTACATCTTCCCAACTTTGTATTTTCAGACTTTTTGTGACCAGATTATCTTTTGAAGTATGCCATAAAGAACCTTTGGATTTTCTTTTTAGTACCCCTTTTCTGGGAAATATTCTACTCAACCTCCCAAGCCTTTTGGGGCAGGATAGCAGCTATATTCATACAGTATCATCTCTTTTCTTCACTTGTTGGGAGTCATAAGGGCCTTTGATCCAAGCTAGGCCAAATTCTCTTCTTGGAATTTTTGTACTAGGACCCAAGAATTCAGCATGGTGGACTGCTTTATTATTTTAAAAAATATTTTATTTGACAGCACAAGCAGGGGGAGTGGAGGGAGAGGGAGAAGCAGGCTCCCCACTCAGCAGGGAGCCTGATGTGGGGCTCAATTTCAGGACCCTGGAATCATGACCTGAGCCAAAGGCAGACATTTTAACCAATTAAGCCACCCAGGCGTCCCTGACTGCTCTTTTATATGGAAGCAATAAAAACTCCTGAGAAGTATCAGGATAGAATCATCAATCTAACAAGATAAAAGGAGTGCATTAAATTTCTCTCTAGAATAGTTTTCTTCACTGTACCTTATTCTTTTGTTCCTTACTGAAAATATCTTGGTTATCTTCCTCCATACTTGCTTCTGCTTATGATATATCCTTATTTGTAAAATCAAGGTGAGAGTTTCTCTAATTTCAAGTTGAGATTCCTAATTTTAAATGCTCATAAATACTAGGCAACTTTTGAAAGACAAAATGTTACATATGTATCACTTTTCTAAAAATGTTTGTAGTAGCTCACAACAAAGGTTACCTTAAGGTCAATTAAACAAAGAACCATGGGGCACGTGGGTGGCTAAGTGGTTGAGTGTCTGCCTTTGGCTCAGGTCATGATCCTGGGGCCCTGAGATTGAATCTGGCATTAGGGTCCTGGTGGGGATCCTGCTTCTCCCTCTGCCTATGTCTCTGCTTCTTTCTCTGTGTTTCTCATGAATAAATAAGTAAAATAAAAAAGCAACAACAAAACAAACAAACAAACCAAAAAAAGAAAACCCAGAGAACCAGACTAAAGAAAGGGGGGGATCAACAAGGAAGGAATCATAACTTAGAAAGTTTGATTCTGAACAAGAGACAATTTCCCTAGTATGTTGTCAGGTGCTAGCTATGAAATCTTTCCTTAAGTAACTGGACACACTTCTCATATTTTTAAAATTAAATAAAAAAATTTTTGAGAGAGAGTAAGTTGTGAGTTGTGGGGAGGGGAGGAAGGAGAGAAAAAATCTTAAGCAGGCTCCACGTTTATTGCAGAGCCCCCCCTCCCCCCCCCCACCCTGAGCCAAAGGCAGACACTCAACCGCTGAGCCACCCAGGCGTCCCATGAAGAAACAGTTTAAAGAGAATAAACATAATAAAACTCTGCATGTATATTTACACTTAATCAGTTTATGTCTTATTTAACTCTTGTTCATTTTGCAAGGTATGCGGTCACTTTAAAATCCTTTTAACCGCTTCTTAGCTGTTTAAGGAAATTATAAAACACTGAAAACTATTTGCAAAGGGGACATAGTATTTCTAAGGGGATGCCACTGGTATAGTCAGGCTTTTTAGTGTCTTCTCAGGCACAGCTTTGATTAAGGGATGGATGCATAAGGAAACACAGAAGTGGATTAGGTCAAGGTAGCAAAAGCAGAGTAAACCTATTTTCCTTCCCTAAACACATTTTTAGTGTAAAGATGTGAAAGAAAATAACTGTTCTTTGGTTCAAGAATTATAGTTGCCAAGGAAACAAAGGAACATACCTGAACTTATACTATTTCAATTCCTTGGCTCAATAAATACACTTTCATATTCTTAAGGAACACATCTCAAGATGTTCCTGGCTTTCCCTCAGATGAATTATTTTTTTGAAAGGCATATATATTCTCTGAACACTTTCAATTAACCGACCACCTTTTTAAGCTTTAAAATTCCTCTTGCTGGTATTCTGACTCAACATTTGGCACAAACCAGGCTTGATGATCATGATTAAATTTGTCCTGAGGCAAAATTAAAACAATGAATGTTAAAGTTTCAAACACAAGGGTAGCACACTGTAGTTGATTCTTTCCATTCAGGAACAAATAAAAACGTAACCCAATACTCTGTGATCCATCACATCAGCATGTTTGATTTTAAACGTCATGACATTTGGATTAAACATAAATTTGAATATAGAAATCATTAAAAATCAGAGAGGAAGAATGATATAAACTAGTGACACTAGAATCACAGGATAATTTTCTCCTAAGAAATGAAGTTTTATTTACCTGAAGTAGCAGTGTTACCAACTAAGTAGTATTTGTAACACATTATATGACAAAAACTTTAAAGTAGTTTTAAGATCACCTGAATGTTTGTTTATTTATTTTAGTAATCTCTACATCCAACGCGGGGCTCAAACTCACAACCCTGAGGATCAAGGGTCATATACTCTCCCAACTGAGCCAGCCAGGAGTCCCACAGCTTGAATAATGTTTAAACATGATAAATTTCTACCCTTCAAATTTAGTGACCAGTACTAATTTGCTTAGTGATTATTTTTTCATATTCAACACTGACCTGGATGAATTATTATAAAAAAACCACAGTAAGTTAAATCCAAATTAATGTTCTAACACTGAGATTAATAAGACTGCCCTGTCTCTTACCAAAGGTTTATTTTTCTAGACTTCTTCCTATGACTACTAAGAGTACATCTAAAATTCTATTAGAAATTGCTCAACTTACACTCAGATTAAGAAAATATTTAAATCACATCACATAAAAGCCTGTGTAACCTAATACATCACATGTAGTACATGAACACTTCCAGAAAAGAATCAACTCAATGTATGTCAAAGACATTAAAATCTGTTTGAACAGAATGTGTTTAAATGTCTCATTGTAAAAGGAAAAAAAAAAAAAAAGGAATAAAGTGACCAGTCAGGCTTCATATCAATTAGACAACTTTTACTAAATGAGAAAACTACATTTAAAATGTGCTTTAAAACAAAATGGAATTAGAAAAAAAAAAAAAAAAAAGACATATGCATTTGAAAGAACTTTTGCACTGTGCTGAAAATCAAATCTCTTGCAGTAATACAATACGCCAATTCATAAAATGTAAGTTAACAGAATTCTCAATTGAACATTTTCAAAGACAATATTAAGGTCAAGAATTTCACATCAATGGTAGCACATATAGAAGGGCATTATAAATATGATGTCCATCTCTATGAAGCTTACAAATTTGACAATACTCAATAAAAGCTTTTAGAATCACATTCAAAAGGGTCTCATCCAAAGAATCACAAATCTGTGTCCTATAAGTTCTCCTTCTAAAATCTTTATGTTGACTCTTCTACTCCTTGTCATTTGTTAATACTAACCCTTTAAAAAAAGAGAACAGGAAAAGAAATGCTGCAATAAACCCTTGATCATGTACAGAAATTATTGCTACTATAGTTCACTACAAAGCATGTCTATACAATATTGTATGAACTTTGATCATGAAAAATCAGAATAAAAATCTTTAGTGACATAAGCCTTACAATCGTATACAACATTCACATGGCAATATTAGACAGTTAAGCACCCAATAACCATTTTGACAAAATGTCCCACTGACCAGCATTCATTTAAATACATCCTTCGTACAGAGGGAGGAAAAAAGAGATAGTGTCAGCTTTCCAAGGCTTGTCAAAAAAGGATTCTCATGTTCTGTGGGTCTAAAAACAAATAGCAACAACAACAACAACAAAAAAAACCCCAAAAAAACAAAACCAATGCAGGTGAGGGTGTTACCAGAAAGTTAAGCATGCCAAAAGGTGTTTCGTGCGAATTAAAACCTAAAGCCAAGGTACCACATAATCACATTACCAACTAGTTGGGTAATACTATATGAGCCTTATCTTAAAGTTAAATGAAATGCTACTGCACAATAGAGCATCAATAAGTTAAAAATTAGAGTGCACAAATCCAAATCAGTGGCAATTTCTGTAATAAAGCAAAATATTCACTATCAGCTGTAAAGTTTGCCCAAACTGTTTGATTCAATCACTGGATTGGATAGTTTGCCTGTTTTTTAAAAAATATCGATCTCTAAAATTCCTTTTTATTGTAATGAGGCATTAAGTTTTCTTAGTAAGATCAAACAGGTACATAAGTAAATAAGCAAGGGAAAATAATAGTTGGTGAATGTCTTTAAAGCTCTTCCCACATTTCACTTGTAAAAATGTTCAGGGAAAAAAATGTGAAATATTTGCCATTATTCTAGCAAAAACAAAACAAAACAAAACAAGCTCAAAATAATTAAACAACCAAGCAACACTAAAACCACATTACACAGATGGATCATCATGCTTTCATCTGGTTTAACTATCACATCTAGTTTAACTGGGATGCTTTCAACTTTAAAAACTGTGATACGTGAAGATGTAACTTTAATGGGTAATTTTGAATTTGGATTTAACTTTGCTGAATATTATAACAGGTATACTTATTAGAATACAGTGTAGCACATCTTTCTATTAGAAAAAAATTTAAGATCCTTTACCCGTCTCCTTAAGTTAAAGGTGTGACATCATAAAGGGTGTCAAATGGCTGGATGGTTTTACAGTGCACACTTATATATTATGAAGTATGTCCTTAACAAATCTGATGGTTTCTTTACAGAGTTCCTTTCTTCACCTTTTCTTCGGCGGATTAGCTGTTCGAGGTGGAGTGACAGGACGTCCTGAATTCAGTCCACCATACTGGTACTTAGCTTTCTTTTCAGATGGTTTCAATATCTTAAAGCAAATAATTTATTAATAGTGTTATTCTTTCAAGTGCAGTAAATTTAAGAAAATCATTATAAAAGTGGGCTTTTCAAGAAATAACAAATTATAAATATTTACATAATTACATAAATTGCAATTAAAATATAGAAAAAAACCCCAGAAAAGTTCCAAGCACATTTATCACATTTAAAGTGTGCAAATGACTAAATATTTGAATACTGTTATTATTTGTCATTCCCGATAATTAACAAAAGCTCAAGCACACAAATCCTATCAACTATCCAATCCTTTAAGTAAAAAGAAAAAATTATTTTCATTTAGTTAAATAATTTCTTTATTTTGAAAGAGAGAGAGGGTGTGTACATGGGGGTTGGGTAAAGGGAGAGAGAGAATCTTAAGCGAGGCTCCACTCCCAGCATGCCAGTTCAATCTCACGACCCTGAAGAGTTGGACACTTAAACGACTGAGCCACCCAGGAATCCCCAGGTGAAAAAAAAAAGTCTTAATTAATGTACCTCTGTGGTGAGGAAAGAACACTCAGTTTATAAGTCAAAAGACTAAGCTGGATAGACACATAAGATGCTCAACATCACTTATCATCAGAGAAATACAAATCAAAACTACGATATCTCACACCTGTCAGAATGGCTAAATTTAACATAGGAAACAACAGATGTTGGCGAGGATGCGGAGAAAGGGGAACCTTCTTACACCGTTGGTGGGAATGCAAAGTGGTGCAGCCAGTCCAGAGGTCCCTCAGAAAGTTAACAATAGAACTACCCTAAGACTCGGGATCCCTGGGTGGCGCAGCGGTTTAGCGCCTGCCTTTGGCCCAGGGCATGATCCTGGAGACCCGGGATCGAATCCCACGTCGGGCTCCCGGTGCATGGAGCCTGCTTCTCCCTCTGCCTATGTCTCTGCCTCTCTTTCTCTCTCTGTGACTATCATAAAAAAAAAAAAAAAAAAAAAAAAGAACTACCCTAAGACTCAGCAATTGCACGACTAGGTATTTACCCAAAAGGTACAAAAATACTGAATCAAAGGAAGACATGCACCCTGATATTTTCAGCAGCATTATCAACAAGAGCCAAATTATGGCAAGAGATCAAATGTCCATTGACTGATGAATAAAGATGTGGTATAGATATACAATGGAGTACTACTCTAACCATAGAAAAGAGTGAAATCTTGCCACTTCCACATGAATGGAACTAGAGTGTATTATGCTAAGTGAAATAAGTCAGTCTGAAAAGGACAAGTATCATACAAAAAAAGAGAGAAGCATAGGGGCAAAAAGGGAGAGAAGCAAACCATAAACCGTAAAATAGATTCTTAACTATAGGAACAAACTGAGGGTTGATGGAGGGAGGTAAGCAGGGGTAGAGGTTAAATGAGTGGTGTGTATTAAGGAGGGCACTGGTTATGATGAGCACTAAGTGTTACACCTAAGTGACCAATCACTAAATCCTACTCCTGAAACTATTATTACACTGTATGTTAACAAACTTTGCCACTATTTATTTAGAGGGTAGTCACAACCTCTTTCGCCTTACTTTTTTACATGTAGATCTTTAAAAAAAATTTTTTTTAAGATTTTTTTATTTATTTGAGACACAGAGAGAGGGAGAGGGAGAGGCAAAGACACAGACAGGCAGAGGAAGAAGCAGGCTCCATGCAGGGAGCCCGATGTGGGACTCGATCCTGGGTCTCTAGGATCATGCCCTGGGCCAAAGGCAGGCGCTAAACCGCTAAGCCACTGGGACTGCCCCTTAAAAAATTTTTTAAATATATTTTATATTAAAGTCCAACTGTTTAAACAATGTACAAGTTGACGATTTTTAAAGTATTTACAGAATGTACAACCACTGCTATAATTAATTTTAGAGTTTTTGTCACCCCAAAAGAAATCTCTCCCATAAGCAATCACTCCCCATTTTCATTCTCTACTACTCTAACTCCCTTGAACTCCAAGGAAACACTAATCTTTTTCTATTGATTTGTCTTTTCTGGCTATTTCACATAAATCAAATCATACAATATGTGGTCTTTTGTGACTGGCTCTTTTCACAGAGATAATATTCTTCAGGTTCATTCATGTTGTAGTATGTATCAGTACTTCATTACTGTTAATTATCAAATAATATGTCATTTAATGGATATTCCACATTTTGTTTTCTTTCTTTTTTTTTTTTAAACTTTTTTATTTATTTATGATTGTCACAGAGAGAGAGAGAGGCAGAGACACAGGCAGAGGGAGAAGCAGGCTCCATGCACCAAGAGCCCGATGTGGGATTCGATCCCGGGTCTCCAGGATCGCGCCCTGGGCCAAAGGCAGGCGCCAAACCGCTGCGCCACCAAGGGATCCCACACATTTTGTTTTCATTTTTACTTAATGGACATCTGCGTTGTTTCCACTTTTTGGCATTATAAACAATGATCCTATGAATATGCACATACCTGTATTTGAATACCTGCCCTTCAATTCTTTTGGGCATACCTAGGAGTTGGATTGCTGGGCCATATAAAAACTTAATGTTTAAATTAACCTTTTGAGGAACTACCATACTGTTTCCAAAAGCATTTTACATTCCCATCATCAATGTTATGAAGGTTCCAACTTCTCTACATCCTCACCAATACTTGTTATTGTCTGACTTTATTGTATTTATTCTGGTGGGTGTAAATTGAGTTTTAACATACATTATAGACAGAAAATTTCAATATTTACACAAAATGTGTAAAAAAGATTCATGAAGCATCTCTTAAAACTATTCAGAGCATCATAGTATCTCAGTGAAAAAGAAATTAATCTAATCCCACTATGTTAAAAGTTGAAGGATAAGGTCAAGTTCCTGTGCTTGTGAACAAGAATGATTTTAAATAGCACACTATAAAACCAGAGTTGGTATATTTCTTGCAAAAGGAAACAAAATTTAAGCTATTCGTTGAATTCACATTCTTTTAGTAGGTAAGCCCCTAAAGAAGTCATATAGGAATTTAACAATTTAAACACCTGCATCAAGAATGACTAACTTAGGGATCCCTGGGTGGCGCAGCGGTTTAGCGCCTGCCTTTGGCCCAGGGCGTGATCCTGGAGACCCGGGATCGAATCCCACGTCGGGCTCCCAGTGCATAGAGCCTGCTTCTCCCTCTGCCTGTGTCTCTGCCTCTCTCTCTCTCTCTCTCTGTGACTATCATAAATAAATAAAAATTAAAAAAAAAAAAAAAAAAGAATGACTATCTTAGGTTCTCCCAAACTCTTAATATTTGATATGTACCAAAAAGTCTAGAATCTTTGTGAATAAAAACAGAAATCTCTAACAAATCTGTGATAATCACTTTTAAATAAAACTGATTTATATATAAATATAAACAAATATAAATAAATTATAAATAATTATATCATACCTGAAATGAACACATCAAAGTTTCATCCACACTCATCATTCCACCAGCATTATCAAACTCGCCACAGTAATTTGGGGCTGAAAATAGGGTTACCAATTGTCGTTTAGCAAAAAATTCATATCCATCTTCTACTACCTGTAAAAGGAAAGGTCAAAAGAAAAAACACACCTAATTATAGCTAATTCTCAACTGTCTATATTATTGAGATTAATATGACAAAAAAAAAGACCTAAAAATATACACTACTTTATTTTTAAACTTGTCTAAAAATATTAAAATTGGTAAGCCTTTTCTATAATGGTAAGGACTTAGCTTAAATGAAGTAACAGTATATTTGTGATAACTGAATATCTAAAACCATACCATACCATTTCCAAGGCATTACATATGCTAATCAGTATAGTATCTCCAGGAACCTTGGACATCAAATACTTCTTAGATGATGGCATTATATCACAACTATAGAATCCTTAATTCTTTAATGATTTAACATGATTTCTAGAATCTAGATAGCCAATTTCTGAGTGATTTAAACAATTTATGTTTCTCAGCTCTACAAATCTGAGAGATAGAGGCAATGACACAAACATTATATATTTATTCACGGTAGGCAATAATAATTTTTTGAAGTCTTTAAGCCATCCTTTGATTCAGCAAAATTATCTTAACAATACTTGCTAATAAGAAAGCACCTTCAGGGGCGCCTGAGTGGCTTGGTCAGTTAAGCACTGAATCTTTATTTCAGCTCAGGTCATGATCTCAGGGTCCAGAGACTTGAGCCGTGCGTCAGACTCTGCGCTCAGCTCAGTCTGTCCCTCTCCTCCCCCCCACTCATGTTCACGCTCTCTCTGAAAGAATTTTTAAAAAATAAAAAAAAGAAAGGACCTCCAAAATAATTTACCTTTATTATTAATTTATATATATATTTAAAGATTTTATTTACGAGACAGAGCATGTACATGTGCAGGGGGAGGAGCAGAGGGAGAGGGACAAGCAGACTCTGTATAGAGGCCCACATGGGCTTGATCTCAGGATCCTCAGATCATGACCTGAGCTGAAAGCAAGAATTAGACTCTTAACTGGGCCACTTAGGCTCCTCGAAATATTGACATTTTTAAATAATTCCTACCTTAGTTATCAGGCACACACTTCTAGGATTTAGATATTAACCTTTTCCGCTATGATCTTGGTCACCTTAGCTACCCCAGCTCAGCCATACATAATGTTTGGCACTCATATTCTTTGAATTCTTCAACAAGTTTGCTTGTTCATTTATTCATTCACACATTTACTAAATGAACAGGTTTATTTTAAAAGGATGTATTTGTAGTTTGTGGTGTTTCCCAGCATAAGTCTCTTAATTTTAGAGATAATATGTTTGAAAATAAGCAGAATAAGATTTTGCAAGTGTCTGGAAAAAGACTGTCCAAATAAACACAGTTCAACAACAACTTTTTTAAAAAATCATTGTCCATTCTTGAAAAGATCAGTGAATGGAAACCTAAGCTAAATCAATGGGTACCTTATTAGGAAACTTAGCAACTCTGCACTGTTACCTAGTAGTAGGTACTATATTAATTAGTTAAATCATAAACACAGTTATTTACCAAAGAAAACTTTGCCAAAAGCAGAGGATTTGGGGATGTGACTTCATTTCAACTCAACTAGGGAACTCTGTTAGGAAAAAGGCATGTGACACACAACATATGCAAAAAATGAGAAGCTAGTCATCTTTGTTTACCCACAGGATTACACAAAGTAGTAATCAAGTGCCATGGGTAATAAAGCCCCGTTCAAAAGGGAAGTGTTGTAGAATAGCATATACTTAATAAACCCTGCTTTAACAAAGAAATAAAACAAGGAATCTTTAAAAGTATTATACTTACAAATTTCAAACTTTTAGTACTCTCAAAAGTAGTGAGAAAAAAATTTATAAAGATACCTTTCAGTGAATTTACTTCATACCAGTTTTGTTTTAGGGAACAAGAGGACTTGATATGTTAAATCATTAAAATAAGCTTTGTTAATTCATTTATTTAAACACTAAACACACACAGTAATATAAGTTTAAAAGGCAATAGATATTTAAAAGTCAACAAGTCTCAATCTCCTCCCTAAAGATTATACAATATAGTAGTGGTGGTAGGCATTAAAAACAAAACAAAACCAAAAACAAAAAAACCCAACGCAACCAAATATGTAAACCTAAACTGTATATAGAAGGTAGAGTCCAATAAACTCTCATTTACTTACCACCTTGATTTAGTAATTACCAGGATTCTGCTACATTTGTTTCATTTATCCTCCTTTTCTTTCTGCTGAGGTGTTTTTGTTTTTGTTTTTTTTTTTAAGTAATCTCAACACCAAACCTGAGGCTTGAACTCAACAGGCTGAGATCAAGAGTCGCATGGTCTACTGACTGAGCTAGCCAGGTGCCCTGCTGATATGTTTTAAAGCAAATCCTAGACATGTCATCTTACCTCTATATACCGGAGTATGCATTTCTAAAAATATGGATGTCCTTCTTACATAATAATACTATTCTCACAAGGTTAAAATAACAAACAATAACTCCTTAATATCTAATGCCCAGTCTATAACAATTTTTCCAATTGTCTCAAGTGTCCTTTAACACTATTGTCATTGGATTCTTATCTAAAATACATAAACATCATATTAAAACGGGATCAAATATTTCTAGAGAGCTTCAGACAAGCACCAAACAAATCTGTCAGCGTTGCAATATACTACAAAAATGTATTGGCTTGAAACATTTCCTCTCAGAGGGTGAGAAGGGTTAACAGCTCATTAGATTGTTAATTGTGAGATCAAGGTATAGGCATCATCTCACCTACTACTTTCCTTGTAGAATTAGCTTTCTTGGGTCTCATTTTCCTCAAAAACAAAAAGGCAGATTTGTGTGATGTTAATAAATACTAAAATATTCAAAATTTTTATATTTCGTACCTGATGAGCTCGACAAATCAAGTCTAAATCATGACGATTCAGAAATTTACTGACTACATCAGCTCCAAAAGTGAAGGAAACACCACGATCATTTTCTCCCCAGCCTTGCACATCCTTATCTGGGTCAGACCACAGCAAATCACAGAGCAAACCTTTAAAGAATAAAAACATAGCAATGAAAAAACAAAGTTTGTAAACTGTATCACAATTTTTCTCATGCTCCCTAGTATCCCAGTCTGCCAAATTTAGCCACTCTTTGCTAACCCAATCATGTAACTGTAACTTCGCCTGGCTGAAAGTAGCACTTTCCAACTTTCCACATAGAGGAAATACATGTATGGCACACTCTAAGCACACAATACATAGAAAAGGCTGTTCACATTTTTTTTAAAAGATTTTATTCATTTATTCATGAGAGACAGAGAGAGAGAGGCAGAGACACAGACAGAGAGAGAAGCAGGCCCCATGCAGGGAGCCCGATGTGGGACTTGATCCCAGGACTTCTGGATTACGCCCTGGGCCGAAGGCAGGCGCTCAACCGCTGAGCCACCCAGGCATCTTGGCTATTCACCTTTTGTACAGTTTCTCCATATGGATAAGCAATTGACCCAGCAGCATTTCCAGAATAGAGGTTACTTACACTATTTCTAGGTGCCAATCTATTCAATTAATCTATTTCGTTTATTCCTAAGCCAAATAATATACTAAGGCTTTTAAATAATCTTTATATCTGGTAGGGGTAATATCCCAACTTAGTTTTCTTCAGGATTGTCTTGGTTAATTTCAATCCTTTGTTCTTCCACATACGTATTTCCCCAACAGTTTGTGTAATTTTGTGAACCCAACTGAGATTTCAAATGAAACTGTATTTAACCTAATGACCAATTTGAGGGAAGAAAACATTTTCTACAAAGACCTAGAAGATTTAAATGAAATATGGATGAACAAAATCAGAACAGATCCTTGGCTTTAGTTCCAGGCAAAAGAAAAGAGGTCAGAGCTAAAAATATTTATGAGTATCTTTGTCATACTCACTGTTGTATAAACCTTAGGAGGGACTCAGACTGCCTTGGGAATGTCAAGTGACAAGACCAGTACATGAATTCTGAGGAAGCAAATATTTAATAGAGGCAGAGGAAGGAGAAAGGGGAGTGAGCAAAAAAATATTGAGAAGGAATAACCAAAACAAAAGGAAGAGATTAATTAGAACAGCAGAGATCTCCTTAAAGGGGTAAAAATTATCCAGACATAGGAAATGGTTAAGATTCAGGTACAATGAATAAGTGGAACAGGACAAAAGGGAAAAAATGTGGCACTTAGAAGTATATCATCAAATCTTTACGAAAGTAGTTTCTTGATGGATGAGAAGAAAATGGTTAGAAGTCAAACTGTAGTGAGATGAAGAGGGGTGGATGTTGAGATGGTGATATTAAGTACTTTGGTAAGAGCTATGGTGCCAAGGAAAGGAGAAATCAGCATTAAGGGATGATTTGTTTTTAAAATGAGCCAGTTTTTTTTTTTTTTTTTTTTGACGATTCATAAACTTCATAATACAGGTTCTATCAGGAAAGGAGAACTTCGAGTCATGATATAGTCTGTCTTAATAGGAGAATTCTCGGGATCCCTGGGTGGCACAGCGGTTTGGCGCCTGCCTTTGGCCCAGGGCACGATCCTGGAGACCCGGGATCGAATCCCATGTCGGGCTCCCGGTGCATGGAGCCTGCTTCTCCCTCTGCCTGTGTCTCTGCCTCTCTCTCTCTCTCTCTCTCTCTCTCTGTGTGACTATCATAAATAAATAAAAAAAATAAAAAAAAATAGGAGAATTCTCTAAAAACACCTTGTAGAATTGGTGGTAATGTACTCTTAATTTCTATCACTATTTCCTACGCTCCTGCTATGATGATTTAAGAAGTCCACCAGCATACAAAATCCAATGAGATAGTCTCAATTTACAAGCTCTTTCTGATTTCTCAAGAACCACAAACTGATTTTTTAAAACACACACAGGCTAACCCCGACACACCACCAGTGCTCTATAATGCTATTTTCTAGTTTGTTTTCTAAAGTGAAGCAATGAGCAGGAAACCAAGATATTAATCTCCAATTTTAAGGTGACAATAAAACTAGAATACAGTTGCTTTCAGAATTATTTGGGAAATATGACAGTCTACATGCATATAAGATAAAATAATGGTAACAACAATGTGGATTTTTCAAACATAATGGAATCAAGGTAATCTTAGAGTCAAGATTTGGATATTTTATAATTCAAGTCCTAATGAACAAATATCACAATCATTTGGTTGTTTTTAAAAAAAAGTATGAATTTATAAATTAAACTTCTAAAGATTATAAATACCAAAGCCTAAAAGACCATTTTCAACATTTCAAAAACTTGCTTCACCCTTGAAACTGACTTATGTCTGAACTATACTAACAGAACCTGATGACTTGAAATATACATTTATATCATACCTTATTTAAAATATAAATTTTAAATAAATGGCCCATTATTTATTTCTTAATTCCATTATAGTTAACTTACAGTGTTATATTAGTTTCAAGTGTACAATATAGTGATACACATGCCCTATTATTTAAATACTAGTTTCTATTAAGTTTAGTCAAATTTATTCTAGAATTATAATCAAAATCTGGTAAAATCCATGCTTTTTTTCCCCTTTTGTACTCAATGTACTTGCACAAGTAAGTTATGAGACAACTTAACTACTATATGCAGTATGTTAGTGGCTTACTGACAAGTGGATCTCTATACCTGTTTATAATGGTTGATGTTTAATCATTAGTAGCATTTTGACGCGTAACATTATCAAGCTTTCAATACACTGAGCAAAACAATCCAAACACACTTGAAATAAAATAACCAAATGCATGTTCCTAACAGTTCAATTTAAAGGTTTAGCCATGTTTTGCTTACGTATTGGTTCATGAAGATTTTTTAATGACTATATTTTTAGGGATCCCTGGGTGGCGCAACAGTTTGGCGCCTGCTTTTGGCCCAGGGCGCGATCCAGGAGACCCGGGATCGAATCCCACGTCGGGCTCCCGGCATGGAGACTGCTTCTGCCTCTGCCTGTGTCTCTGCCCCCCTTTCTCTCTCTCTGTGTGTGACTATCATAAATAAATACAAATTTATAAAAAATTTAAAAAAGACTATATTTTTATAGACTCTTTAGATCTTATGAGTAGAAAATGGAGAAAAAAATAGGGAATAAACTTAGTAATCCATCTAGTCCAGCCCTATTTATGAATAATCAACTCCCTTTACAAAATTACCAATAAATAATTCTATCAGTAAGCTATAAGACCTCTGGTTTTTCATTTACAGGATGTTCTTAATATAGAAGGATTTCTAGACCTTATGGCAGTCTAAACAATCCTCATTTTGAAGATTTTCAAGTTTGTTGAGAACTGATGACTATAACACACAAAAGGTGGGTCTGATTACACAAATGATAATGAGATAATTAATCAAATAATGTAAATCTGTTTTAAAAAAAAAAAAAACCTGGTAGAAATTGAGAGAAAGGACAGTTTTGCTTATGTTAATGCCTTTTTTTCTCTTAAAAGTAGGCTCCATTTCCAGAGTGGAGCCCTACTTGGAGCTTGAACTCAGGACCCTGTGATCAAGACCTGGCTGACTAACTAAGCCACCCAGGTGCCCCTGTTAATGCTTTTAATAGTAAGACAGCTTGATATAATAAAGATACATTTGTTCTTTGTTCCCATTCCTGGCACAGAGCTCCTAATAACACCTTTGGAATTTCCTGAGTGACAGGGATATCTTTTGTTATTCATAAAGAGCCCCTTTCTACTAAACCTGAGTTTATGCTAATAAAGTGATCTAGGGGCTCCTAGAGCCCTTCATGTTTGGGCCAGTCAACAGAAAGACCAAACACATGTTTAGAGGATTTGAACTTTCAGCTGCCCTCTCCCTCTGGAGAGGAGGGCTGGAAATTGAGCTCTATAAAAAAAAAATCTCTTAAATAAAAAAAATTTTTTAATAAATTCAATTTGCAAACATATAGTATAACACCCAGTGCTCATCACATCACATGCTCTATAAAAACTCTTGAACAATTAGACTTGGGAAGCTTCTGGTTGTTGAACACACTGATACCAAAGGATGTGGGAGCTATTCACCAACCAGTATACCCTCCTCTACAAATCTCTTCCATTTGGCAGTTCCGAGGTTGTATCCCTTTATGAAAAACTGACAAATATAAGTAAAGCATCTGAAGATGTGGTTGTGGGAATCCTAGAATTTTGGGCAGTAGTGTGGGTCTCCAGAGAACCCCACTGGAGGCTGAAAACCTAAGTGCGGGCGGTCTTGTGGAATGGACCCCTTAACCTGTGGAGTTCCAGCTAACTCCATGAGTTAGTGTCAGAATCAAATTAAAATGTTAAACACTCACTTAAGTGTTGGGAGAATGGGGTATGTTGTGGAAAAACCACATACACTCAGAGTCAGAAAATGCCATAAAGGAAGGTACTGATAGGCTTCAGCAAAAGGTGAACTAAAAAGCAGACCTTTACTGCATTTAATTCATAGGTTATCATAGCATTTTATGGTATGAATGCCAAGATTAGTATAGGTCTTAGTACACACACTGGCACTCGACTATGAATAATTACCGTTTAAAAGCCAATAGAAAACTAAGGCAACTGTGCCCAGAATTTATTTATAAAATTAAATTATCATTTGTTAATCAACAAAGAAATTTATCCTCAACTGGAATTTATTTACTTTTGCTTTGACTTGTTTTACTTACCTAGGAGTTATTTTAAATGTCTGAATAATTTTCATTATTCTTTCACAAATTTTTCACAAAACTCACCATGTATCTCTACAGCTTTCTGAGCTCTACAAATTTGAAATACAGAAGAGGCAAAAAAATAACAGAAAACTACTAGATAATTTTTAAAAAGTATTTTCAGCTAAGAAAGATTATTTTAATCAAAACACGTATCAATTTTTTTTAAAACCCGTCAAAAAAATTTTTTAAATTTATCTATTCTTTTTAAGTAGGCTCCATGCCCAACGTAGGATTTGAATTCATGACCTGGAGATGAGGAGTTGCATGCTCTAAGCCAACCAGGGGTCTTCTTTTTGACTAATTTTTAAGTTTTTGAAGGACATAACCAATATTGATATGAATGAAGTAATGCCAGGAAAGTAAGGAGGATCAATAACAAGATCTTTTGTGATAAGTTTAACAGTAACATACTACAGCTATATATGAAATGTAAAAGTATTGCACCTTGGGAAATAATTAGCGGGAAGTGAAATATATTACTCCAAATAATCTGTAGTTAGCTTATTCATGATTAAAAAAGCTCTATTATTTATTACATAAACCAATTCTACTTCTACTAAGTATATAATTAAGTTCAAACATGTCAACATTTTACATAAATCAACTAAGTTTCTCTATATACTCAACCTGTATCAGGGACATCAGTGGGTCTCATAATTCTCCGAATCTGTTCCATAGATTGCAGATCTGGTGACAGTCCTATAAATAAAAGAGAAGTTATAATACTGACATCTAAACAATATTCACTCAAATAAAGAAGCGTTTAGTCAAAGTATATTCACTACATAAAATTAAACATACTTAAGGTATCCTTTTTAATGTCACTTTTAATATACTGAGTTATTAAATAGAATCCCACTTTGATGTAACAGAACATTGTGATTATGAATTTGCCACTCTTCCCTACAAGGGAAATAAAATTCCCTTTTATTTCAAAAGATTTCTCCAGGAAAGAAATCTTACCACTCTTCTTTCTTTCCAATCATTCCCTGCCCTTCTACAGGAACATACCCAATTCCAATACTTCCTACCACTCTTTCCACTTTTTACCACCCAATCTTAAACATGTTTACTTCCATGTTTAATTGCCTCACTCTGTCTCATAAGGCCTTCCTACACCCTACTCCAACATGTTCATGACCTTCTTAAAAGCGTAAGTGTTGATCAGAAGGATGAGAAAAAATGAAAATACTCTGCAATCTTTAAAGTAGTACATAAATATAAGCTAGCATTTCTCTTTTATAAATTTAGAGTACCATCACATACTTTTTATATACATTTCTAATTTTAGTTAATGTTCAAAAACTACTATTTCCTAAATGTTTAGTATCTACTATAAAATATTTCAATTAGTATAGTGATATATGTTCTATCAGAGAATAAATCATTTTTTACCTCAGGCTTAGACAAATACATCTATCTTTTCAATACTTTTTTACCTTAATTCTTACTGTATATTGATAAAAATTAATTTTCTTAAAGTATTTTCATTAAATTACTTCCCTGTACAAAAATCCAATATGGCTTTTAAACCATTCAACAAACTCCTTTGCTCAGTATTCAAATCTCCATAATTTGATTCCTATCATTCCCCAACATGTACTTGACATTCTAGTCAGGCCAGTCTTCACACATTCCTTGAACTAGAAACATAAAAAAACCTGTCTCAAATTCTTTTTTACCTCTCCAAAGTCTACTCATCCTCCAAAACCCACGCTTCCATAAACATTTGTCTAACAATTCTCTCCCTTTCCAGGCTTCATAAAAATCACTCCCTCTACAAGTACTTTGACAGAATTAAATCCCATTCATTACACAGTATGTTTTGAAATATACTTTTTAAAAAAAGATGTATTGATTTTAGAGAAAGCACACATGGGAGGGGGCAGGGAGGAGAAGAGGGAGAGAAGCAGATTCCCTGCTAAGTGTGGAGCCCCACATGGGGCTTGATCCCAGGATCCCAAGATCAAAACCCAAGCCAAAACCAAAAGTCAGACACAACAGACTGAGCCACCCAGGCACCCCTGAAATATACTTTATCTTACTTTTTTTGGAAATATACATTTTGTCAATAGGTTTTTAATTTCTCAAGACATCAGTTCATATACAATCTAGCAAGCTCAATTACACTTCGATTCTGATGAAAAGTATTTATAGTATAGGCAGGAATATAAACATGATCCTCTCATTTTTACCAATAGTAGGGCTATCTTTCTGTCAAAACTGAGGTAAAGGAAAGACGTTTATTGAAACAGAACTCTGGCTATCCTCTTCACACATGAAATTCTTTAAAGGTAAGTACTATATTTTCATTCTGTATAAATAATCATAAATTTCCAGTTACTAAAAGAGATTTTAATCCAATCATGAAATGGGCAAAAGACATGAACAGAAATCTCACAGAGGAAGACATAGACATGGCCAACACACACATGAGAAAATGCTCTGCATCACTTGCCATCAGGGAAATACAAATCAAAACCACAATGAGATACCACCTCACACCAGTGAGAATGGGGAAAATTAACAAGGCAGGAAACCACAAATGTTGGAGAGGATGCGGAGAAAAGGGAACCCTCTTGCACTGTTGGTGGAAATGTGAACTGGTACAGCCACTCTAGAAAACTGTGTGGAGGTTCCTCAAAGAGTTAAAAATAGATCTGCCCTACGACCCAGCAATTGCACTGTTGGGGATTTACCCCAAAGATTCAGATGCAATGAAACGCCGGGACACCTGCACCCCGATGTTTCTAGCAGCAATGTCCACAATAGCCAAACTGTGGAAGGAGCCTCGGTGTCCATCGAAAGATGAATGGATAAAGAAGATGTGGTTTATGTATACAATGGAATATTACTCAGCCATTAGAAATGACAAATACCCACCATTTGCTTCGACGTGGATGGAACTGGAGGGTATTATGCTGAGTGAAATAAGTCAATCGGAGAAGGACAAACATATGGTCTCATTCATTTGGGGAATATAAATAATAGCGAAAGGGAATAGAGGGGAAGGGAGAAGAAATGGGTAGGAAATATCAGAAATGGAGACAGAACATGGAAGACTCCTAACTCTGGGAAACGAACTGGGGGTGGTGGAAGGGGAGGAGGGCAGGGGGTGGGGGTGACTGGGTGGCGGGCACTGAGGGGGGCACTTGACGGGATAAGCACTGGATGTTATTCTGTATGTTGGCAAATTGAACACCAATAAAAAATAAATTTATTATTAAAAAAAAAAGATTTTATCTATGTTTAAAACAGTTTTAATGATCTGAGTTTTCAAACAAGCACTGCTTTGTTTTCCCATGGTGTGCATCTTAGTTACTATAGGTCTTTTCTAAACAATGGAAGGATAGTAAGAAAAACCCATAAAGCAAATTTATTAGTCTACCTCCATGACAACAGAAGATCTTTTCATCCACAATGGCAGCTATAGGCAGACAATTAAAACAATCGGTGAAGGTCTTCCACAATTTAATATTAAACCTTCGTTTGCCTATAAAAAGAATAAGCAAATAAATAAGTCTAAAACTATTTTCAGTTCTTATCTCAAAAACAGGATTATGGGTAACTTCATACAGCACTTTGTTTTTTCTGTATTATTTCTTGAACACTTTTAAAAAGGCAGTAAATTTAATAAACATTCAGCACCTTTCCATAAAGTTAAAAAAAACCCTGAAAGACTGTGTTATGTATTTTATGGAAAAATATATCAAACACTTTGTCTTTTATTAAAAATTTTTTTGACGTTTTTGTCTTTTAAGATCACTATAATAAAGCAACTTTGAAATAGTCTAACAGACTATTAGTTTATCTTTTGCATTCAACATGCACATTAAATACCTAGCCAAATATGCAGAAGTGAAAGGGGTGTCTCTAGAGACTGTCCATTTTGACTCTAATGCATTGAGTAACATAGCATAAATTTACTGCCAAGAAAGGACAATTTCCAAGTGCTTGACTGGTACTCACTTTTGAGTGAATTACAACTTGGCATTACAGCAAGTATAAATAGAGACACAAAGGCTATAATTTTCCTGTGGTCTAGCATAAAGAGCTACAACAAAGACAACCTCAAGCATATGTTCACCTTTTCAGAGTTACTTGATTTTCCTGAATTGGGCAGGAAGTTCTAAACAACTAACCCAAGGGAGGGAGGAAAGACATAAGCACTAATTTCCTATGCCATAACTTGTCTCTCAATGAAAAAGATTAACTCAAAGCAGTGTTTACAAGCTGTTCTCACATGCATTATTTCATTTCATGTCATTTCTATCCTTTAGGATATTCAAGCTCATGTTTTATCCTTAAGAATACATCTCTACTGATAGAGCTTTAGAAAAGTGGTTATGGCTAGATGTACTATAATCCACTTCTCGTCTACTGGTCTGATTTAAACAGTTGAAACCATACATTACACCTCAGAAATAAAAATGCAACATAAAATCAAATGTGGCATCATTCCTATTAGAACAGAGCTCCACAAGAACAGAGATCTGTCTTGTGGATAGCTGAATCCCTAGTGTTTAAAGTAGTTCCGGGTATATAACACTTCCTTATAAACACTTGTCAAATAAATGATCATATAAACCAAGGAGACAGGAGTTTGAAAAAGATTACCAAATTTAAGGTTGGAAAAAAAGCAAAAATAGATTCTAATGGAGAATTCAGCTCAAAAACCGGTAAATTCAATTTGAAAATCATTGTAACTGGTTCTAAATTATAATTAACCAAACATATGTTCTTTCCCATGCTCTAACAAAAGCAAAAGACCAAATTCGAATATAGTAATTTAGTAGTAACACTTGGAAACACTACTATAAAACACAAATCTGTGATTTCTTACTGATGAAAAAGTACAATAAGACATACCAGAGTAGTCAGTATCCTTATCTCTGTAGGTTTATAGGCATAGATTAAAATTCTAATAATAAACTTGAATTTTTAAATAATTTCATACTTCTCAGTATTTCTTGTGACACAGGGCCAATGAGAATTTCCATTATATCACAAGAACACTGAGAACTAAAACCTTAATGGACACTAGAAAACTAGAGGATACTATCTATAGTGACCTGTTTTATGTGGATATTTTACTCTGTAAACTAATTACAAGAGGAGCTTTCAGTTGAGTAAGCTGCAGTCAACCTGAAATAACACAACCAAGGAGATTCTAAGGAACCAGCTTAATTAGTAACATGTGTCCCAGTTTCAGGGCCCTCCTCCATGAAAGACTCTTCTTGGTCCTATGCTTCATATTATATTTTTTTAAAAACTTAAAGGAACTCCTTTGAACTAGAAAATTATATTAGGGAATATTAGGGAATTTTCCCATTAACAAAAAATAACTTATTTTTTACTTACATTCATCATAGAACCCATAAATGCGATTGATGCTAGCACACTCATGGTTTCCTCTTAAAAGAAAGAAGTTCTCTGGATATTTGATTTTATAAGCCAATAACAAACAAATGGTTTCCAAAGACTGCTTTCCTCTGTCCACATAATCTCCTAAGAAAAGATAGTTGGCTTCCGGTGGGAAACCTCCATATTCAAATAATCGCAGTAAATCTGTATACTGTCCATGAATATCTCCTGAAAACAGAAAAAGCCAATTTTAGAACATTTGGTTACTGTGGGAAGCAGCTTCAAATGATTTGCAATGTTTACACTCTTGTGTAATCCTCTCCCCTTGAATGTAGGCTGGAGCTGGTGACTAGCTTCTAACAGGGATGGGCTGTCACTTCTGAGATTAGGTTACAAAAGATCATGACTTCCATTCTGCTCGTATTCTCTTGCCTTTTCCCATTCTTGATGCTGAAGCCAGCTGCCTTATGGAGAAGCACACATGGCAAGTAACTGAAAGAGGCCTCTGGCCAACATCTCATTAGGAACCAAGCCCTCAGTCCATCAGCTCATAAGGAATGGAATCCTTTCATGCTGAACCTTGAGATGAATGCAGTACCTAGGTCACAACCTTGTGAGACCCAGAACCAGAGGACCCAGCTAAGCTGTGCTTGAATCCCTGATGCACAGAAACTGTGAGGTGATAAATTCATGCTATTTTAAGCCATACAGTTTTGGAGTAATATGTTATACAATAGATACCGAACATGATAACTATAAGCCGGTAACTTAACATTAGGTAACTTGTTATACCAAACAGTAAGACAAATAGCCAGAATTTAGAAATATTTAGTACAACTAACTTATACTACCCTCAAATTATTTCTATATCAAAGCATTTTAAAGAGTACCTTAGAGAGAATTTGAATCATCTTAAGATGTTATAAATAACTACATTTGATTTAGAGTCACAGAAGAGATTGATCATTTCCAAAAAAATGTTTTTAAAAAAATTTATTTTCAAGTAATCTCTACACCCAACATGGGACTCAAACTCACAACTCTGACATCAAGAGTTGCATGTTCTACCAACTGAGCCAGCCAGGCTCCACAAAATTTCATGCTACCTCTTGTTACACTAAGCTAATTAACTAATGAATTCAACAAACATTTTCTTAGCTAATACCTTTTATTAGCTAGGTACTGTACCAAGGAGCACCAAGCACATGACTTAATAAACACAAGAAAGAGAAAAAATTGTTTAAAGAGCACCCTAAGGGCAACCTGGGTGGCTAGTTTGGCGCCTGCCTTCAGCCCAGGGCATGATCCTGGAGTCCCGGGACCCATATCCGGCTCCCTGCGTGGAGCCTGCTTCTCCCTCTGCCTGTGTCTCTGCCTCTCTCTCTCCCTGTGTCTCTCATGAATAAATAAAATCTTAAAAAAAAAAAAAAAAAAAAAAAGAGCACCCTAAACACCTAGAGTTTACAGGTATGAATGTGAATCACTAAGAAACATGCACACAGGACAATGAAAATTTTACATACAGAAATAATCCTTGATTGAGCAAAAGATGACAATTAAGTCCATAAAAGCTGTCATAATAACAGCCACTACAAGTTATCAAACCAAAAGCATTACCTTTGGATATTACTTACACTATTTCCCACTGTTATGTAAACTATGAAAAAATGCTTTCTGTACGATTTTTAAAAATATTTTCTTTATACACAAGAGAAAGAGAGAGGCAGAAGGAGAAGCAGGCTTCCCTGCAGGAAGCCTGATGCAGGACTCGATCCAGGACCCTGAGATCATGAGTTGAGCCAAAGGCAGATGCTCAACCACTGAGCCACCCAGGTGCCCCTTTCTGTACAATTTTTGTGGCTATGACGTGATTCACTCAACCTAAAGTTGTAAGTTTTTGTTTTGGGCCAAAAGCCACTATAAGACTTTTAAAAGAATATAAACTGTAATGTAATATAATCTTCAAAATAAACTCACAACAAAGGTAGAACACCATGGATAGTGCCAAACTGACCCCTAAAACTCGATTCTTGTTTTTTGTTACTGGTGTATCAGAATGCCTATTTCTCCACAACCTTGACAATACTGGATTATCAGTTTCTGACATTTTTTCCCCTCCCAATCTCACTACATTTGGGATTTGTTTTTAAATTGCATTTCATTGATTTACTAGTGAAGCTAAGGATCTTACGTTTACTGGCCATTTGAATTTCTTCTAAAATCTGGCTTCAAAAAAAAAAAAAACTTTCTCTTAGTCTTTCTTATTTGTTTCTAAGAACTAAAAAATATGAACAGTGATCTTTTTATCTGATGTATATGTAACAATCATTTTCTTCTTGTAACTTACCATTTTATGAAAGTTGCAATTTCCATATTTTATGTAAATCAACCTACCAATCCCTCTTATACATAAATATTAATATTAAAATGTTTTCTCTAGATCTACCTTCAATGTAAATAGGGGAGAAAAACTGATATTTAAAATAGAGCTTCCAACTTTACTCATTTACATACCACAAATTTTCAGGGGTGCTTCCAACTCCAAAAGAATAGGCTGGCTGAGAAAGATCTCCCGAGACTTGATACATAAGCCCCGAACTTCTGCTTCAGTCATCTGCACAATCTTTCCTGGACGACATCCTCGTACTGTTAAACAATAAATAAAATGGTCAGTTTTTAAAAATTTATCTATAAAATAATAATCCTTAAAAAAAAAAGTCATACCCATATTTTGGAGATCAGGAAAGTCACACTGTCAGTAAACTACCAGATACCCTGTTGGGTCCTATGACTAACAGTAAGATTATTCCAGGGATCTCTGGGTTCTATCTATATTGTTGCTGGTTCCTGATGATGCTCCTAAAGGCTACTGCCACAGAAACGCAGTCCTCTTTGCTCTCCAGTGGCCAACCTTGAAGCCCAAGAGACCCAACAGTTGCAGAGACAGCACCTTTGAGGACAGCCTACCCTCTCAGCAAGTCTTATATTTAGGAAAAGGCCAAAATACCATAATTAAAAACCAGTGGTTATGAAGAAAGGAAATTAAACAAAAAGTAGCTGTCAGCAGGTGATTTAGTTTCACACACTTCCTCAGAATATTATGAGCAGTCCTATGAATTAAAAACCTTCCTCTCCATTTTCTGATCAAAACGAAACAAAATTTAAAAGGTGCCAGATAGTTATTAAATTTTAGTGATTATGTTCATAGTAGAGCAGTAGCCAGTTTCCCAAAGTGGTTATAATCAATTTATAACCCACCAACAATGTTGCTCTACTTCTTTACCAACACTGAGTATTATTAGTGTTAAATTTTAGCCATTTTGTTGGGTGTATGGTGGTATTTGATGATATTTCAATTTGCTTTTCCCTGATGATTAATGTTGATTACCTTTTCATGTGCTTAAAGGGCTATTTGGATATCATTTTTTGGGAAGTTCATTTGTTAACTGTCTTTTAAAAAACGGATTTGTAGAAATTCTTTATATATACCAGATGAATCTTTTGTTGGATCCATGTATTTTAAGTATCTTTTCCCAGTTTATGGCTTGCCTTTTCTCTAATGCTTTTTTTGATGAACAGAAGTTCCTTAAAGACTTATTTATTTGAAGGAGGAAGGAATGCGCATGGGAGAGGGAGGTGCTGAGGGAGAAGGAAAGGGAGAATCTTCAGCAGACTCCCCACTGAGCAAGGAGCCCAACAACTGCTAGGCTCTATCTCATGACCCTGAGATCATGACCTGAGCTGAAATAAAGAGTGGACATTCAACCAAGTGAGCCACCCAGGAACCAAGAAGTTCTTTATTTTAATGCATTTAAATCCATCTTAATTAATTTTAATCAATCTTTTTTGGTGTGTTTTACATCTAGTTCAAAAAATTTTTTCTCCTCTAAAGGTATTTCATTGTGTTTCCTTCTAGATTTTTTACTGTGTTCACCTACCTTATATTTGATAATCCATCTCAATTGTGTGTCTGGTTTGAGGTAAAGGTCAAGTTTCATTTTTACCCACACAAATATCCAACTGATTCAGCATCTTTTATTGTAAAGATCATCTTTTCTCCATAGAATTGTAGGGGTAGTGTTGTAGAAAAATCAGATGACCATACATGAATGGGCCTATTTCTGGAAACTCTATATAGTCCCATTAATTAACACAATTTGTTTTTACATCAGTACTTAATCTAGGTTTTTACATTTTCAAGTATGTTTTAAAATTGGCTTTTCTATTTTCTGACACCCCAACCTATGGAAGTTTTAATTGGGAATGAGTATAGTCCAGGAAGAATTACCTTAATCAATAAACATCATATTTTGAGTCTTCCAATCCATAAACATCATATTTCTCCTTTTATTTAGATTGTCATTTGTTTCTCTCAGCAATGTTTTGTAGCATCTAGGTGGCAGTCCTGCACATTTTCATTAAATGGAGTTGAGGGGGCACTGCTTTGTAAATGTGTTTTCTTTTTCATTTTCCAGTTGTTCAGTATTAGCATACAAAAATATAACTGATTTTTGAATACTGACTTTGCTTCCTATTCTAACAGTCTGAAGATCCCTTTGGACTTTCCAAGTATACAATCATATCATCTCTGAAGACAGTTTTACTTCTCTTCCAATCTTTGTATCTCTTTATTTTTCTTCTTCAATGAATTGGCTAAGACCTCTACAACAATGTTGAAAAAAATGTGCTAATGATCTTGTCTTGTTTCTCAACTTAGAGGAAAAAGCATTCAATATTTCACCATTATGATAACTATAGTTTTACACATACTCACCTAGTTTGCTAAGAATTTTTATTATGAAGGGTACTAAAATCTATCAAATACTATATCTCATCTATTGAGATAATCATGTAATCCCACCTTATTCTGTTAATATGATTTATATCGAGTGTTCACCTTACCTTGGATTCCTAGAATAAACCCCACCAAATTTGACATTATCTTTCTTATTGTAAGATTCAATTTGCTAATAATATGCTCACAATTTCTGTGGCTATATTTATGAAAGATATTGGCCAGTAATTTCCTTTCCTTGGTATCTGCCAGATTTGGGTATTTAGGGTTCGGCTTTAAAAACCACCACCACCACCAAGTTGGGAAGTGTTCTCTTTTTCTGTTTTCTGTGAGAGACTGTATAAAATTGGCCTAATTTCTTCTTTAAATATTTAGGTTGCCAGTGGAACCAAATGGTCTTGGAATTTCTTTTTGAGAAATACTTCAAGTACAAATGTATTTTCTTGAACACATATAAGACTATTCAGATTTTCTATTTCTTGTGTCAGTTTTGCCAAAACAATTTTTCATCTAAATTATAAAATTTATTAGCATTATTTATAAAATTTTGTTGTCCTTCAAAATACATATTTTGAAGTGATTTTCTCTGGATCACTTGAGAATACATTGTATATATCATGCTCCTTTACCAGGATATTATTTCATAAGAATTATTCTCTTATATATAGCACAGTATAAAATAACAAGATTCAGGGAATTTATTTTTTAAAGATTTTATTTATTCATTCATGAGAGACACACAGAGAGAGGCAGAGACATAGGCAGAGGGAGAAGCAGGCTCCATGCAGGGAGCCCGATGTGGGACTCCATCCCGGGACCACAGGATCACACCCTGAGCTGAAGGCAGATGCTCAACCACTGAGCCACCCAGGTGCCCCAAGATTCAGGGAATTTAACATTGATATAAATATTTAATGTTAAGAATATACTGTAATTTTAGTAATTCTCCTAATCATGTCCTTTATAGTATTTTCTTCCCCTCTCATACAGAATTCAAGCCAGGATTACATTACTGCTTTTATTTGTTCCATAACTTTATTCTCCATTACTAGTTATGTCTCCTGTATCTTTTTGATATTGGGAATTTGTTTCCTATTTCTACATTATTAGTCTTTCTAGGGGGGTTTTCATTAATCTTTTCAACAACTTTATTTTAAAAAATCATACATTTCCTTTTTATTGGATTTCTGCTTTTTATCATATCTTATATCTTTCCTTCTACTTTTTTTAAAAGATTTTATTTATTTATTCATGAGAGGCAGAGGAAGAGTCAGAGACATAGGCAGAGGGAGAAGCAGGCTCCTCGCAGGGAGCTCAATGTGCAACTTGATCCCTGGACCAGGATCACACCCTGAGTCGAAGGCAGAGGCTCAACCACTGAGCTACCCAGGCATTCCTTTCCTTCTACTTTTTTGAGGGTTATAATTTGCTTATTCTTCTCTTGTCTGAAATAGAAGTTTAATGTTCAGGCTCCCGACCCCTACACTAAAATATATAAAGTTCTACATCTCCCTCTAAGCATTGCCTTTTGCTACAATTGCACAAGTTTGACATGTATTTTCCATTATTGTTCAGGTCAACATATTTTTTATAATTTTCACTATTTCCTCATTAACCAGTAAGATATGTAAAAATACACTGCTTATTTCTAAATATTTGAGAATTTTCCAATTATATGCTACTGGTTTCTAGTTTATCATTACTGAAATCAGAGAATCTGAGGTCTCAGATTTACTGAGATTTGCTTTGTGGTACATCATATGGCCTATTTTAGTAAATGTTCATTCCATACTATTTGAAAAGTATCGTTGCTGGGTGAAGTGCTCTGTGTGTGTCAATTAGGTCAAGTTTACTGTGTTGTTTAAATTTTCTAGACCCTTACTGATTTTTTTCTTTGTTCTATAAGTTATTGAGAAAGGTCCATTAATTAATCTATATGATTGTGGTTTTGCCTATTTTAACCTTTGATTCTATCAACTTTTCCTTTTTGTGCTTTAGACCTATATTAAATATCTAAAAACTTTAAGATTGTTCTATTTTCCTGTTGAATTCATCTTTCAACATTATGCAATACTCTTCTTTACCTCTAGTAATACTTCTTGCCTTATTTTTTTAAGTAAGTTTATTTACTTTTTAAAAGATTTTGAGAGAGAGCGAGCGAGAGCATGTGCGACTGTATGCACAAACAGGGGAAGCAGCAGAGGGAGAGGGAAAAGCAGGTTCTCCACTGAGCAGGGAGCCCAACCCGGAGCTTGATCCCAAGATCTGGAGATTATCACCTGAGCCAAGGCAGACACTTAACTGATCGAGCCACCCAGGCACCCCTTAACTACTATTTCTGACATACAGAGCCAACCAGGTTTCTTTTGGTTAATATGTGCATGATGTATTTTTCCCATTCTTGTACTTACCCATCTGTGCCCTTAAAATTAAAATATGTCCCTTGTAAACAGTAGTTAGGTCTTCGGAGCTTTGCCTTGAGTTTTTACTTCTTTGATATTTACTATAATTATAGACAAAGTTAAGGTCTTCCATCCTGTCATTTGCTTTGTTATCACATTCTCATTCCTTTACTTTTCTTACATTTCTTTGAAATAATATTATTCCATTTTCTCCTCTATTGGCTTTTTAGTTATATATTCTTTTTCTTTTGGCAGTTACTCAAGAGATAATGCACTTTTGACTTAGGTACCGCTTTCTGGCCTTTTGTTCTATAGTCATATACCGCTTCCACACATTTTAAACCCTATGAGCCATAATTACTATTTTAAATAGTATTAATTTATATTTACACACATTTATCCTTATTGTTCATTTATTTCTGCCGTTCTGTTCTGAGATCATTTTCTTTCAACATGAACTTTAATATCTTCTAGTACCAGTCTATACCAATAAATTTTCTCAGCTTTTGTGTCTTTATTTTTTCTTCACTTTTGAAGGACATGTTTACTGGATTTAGAATTCTAGGTTAGCATTCTTTCTCTTCTTTCAGCAGGTGAAGAGACTTTTCTATTGTTTTTCTGGTGTCTGTAGTTCTAGGTGATGTATGTATCGACCATCACTGTTCTTCTCTGGCAGCTTTTAAGATTTTCGTTTTATTTTCAGTGGTTAACTCTATGATGGGTCTCAATATGGTTTTATTTGTATTTTCCTACCTGGAGTCCACTGAGCTTATTTAATCTGTATTTTGGTATCTTTCTCAGTTTTGGAAAAACTGGTCAGTATTCTTGGTCAGTATTTCCTCTACCTGTATTTCCTCTCCACCTGGGACACCCATTATGCATGTTAAACCTTTCCACTGTCTCCTGCTTTCTCTATTTCCCCCTCTATTTTTTCCCCTCAGCACCGCATAATTTCTACAACATTTTTTGTAGCTTACTACAACTCCTTCTGTTTCTAATGTCCTAGTAATAAGCCCAACTCTCAAATTCTCTTTTTTAGTTGTAAAGTTTCCAGGTCTTTGATAAATTTTTCCATCACTTATTTATCTTGAGCATATATATCTAATCCGTTAAAGTCTCTGTGATCATTCTAATATCCGAATTGTCTATGGATTTGTTCCCTTTTTTCCTCTTGATTTTTGGTCAATTAAGCCTGTTATTATTTCACTGAATGAAATATCTGATTATGGATGAAAATTGTGTAAGTTCTAGATGACATCTTCCTCTGTAAAGTGTTGTTTCCTTTTAGCAGCAGGGAGAATAACAATGACTTACATCTTCTTGAGGACTGCAGTCTACTTCAGTTTTGCTCTCCATCTTAGGGAGTGGCCATGATGGAATATCAGTGGAAAACTCACAGTGTAATACAGCCCCTCTCACTTGGCAGGCTTCGACGTTTGCCTCTCTGGCACTAAGGTGATGCTGGAATCTCTGCTTGGATTTTTAGCTTTCCAGCTTACCGTTTTCTTCTGGGTTTTCCTAGGATCTTGTCTTGCACATGTGTACCTTAGAAGTGAGTCAATGAGAAATGTGTGGGAAATAACAGAAAGGGAGACAGAACATAAAGACTCCTAACTCTGGGAAACGAACTAGGGGTGGTGGAAGGGGAGGAGGGCGGGGGGTGGGGGTGAATGGGTGACGGGCACTAAGGGGGGCACTTGACAGGATGAGCACTGGGTGTTATTCTGTATGTTGGTACTAAGGGGGGCACTTGACGGGATGAGCACTGGGTGTTATTCTGTATGTTGCTAAATTGAACACCAATAAAAAATAAATGTATTATAAAAAAAAAAGTGAGTCAATGACTTTAGGGGGACCTAATTCTGGGGTTAGAGTCTATGTGGTTCTCTCTTCTTTGGGATTCAAGTTTCAACTGTTTTAATCGCCTCAGACTTCCATCTTTCCTTTAGTCCAGTTAAGACTGCCACTTTTTGTTTGGGATCTATTATTCCTCTGTACCTCCAGGAAAAAAGCCAGTGATTGGTGAGCTTACTGGTGCTTCCCTTTTTACAGAGATCAAAACCCTCAAAAATTTTGTGTTGGTTGCTCAAGTAAATATAGAAAAGGACACAAAATATGATTATAATTAGCCATACATTATTCAGATAATTACATATAAAGAAATTTGAGGAATAATTTGCAAATGCCTAGATACTAATGGGTCATAACCCCCTATTTAACCAATTCTGACAGTATCAGTCACATAACTTTGGTGAAAGCACCAAAGTCTCCTACTCCTGATAGGTAATCTTTCTGCACAAACATGTCTACATCAGGAAAGGCGGAAAACATGGAGCTCTGAGGGTCAAATCTGGCCCAACTCCTGCTATTGTGAATTTTTATTTTTTAAAAAATTAGGGGGAAAAAAAGACACATAAAAATTATATAACTCTTCATACATAGTGTTCTTCTACCAGAACACAACTACTCTTGTTATTTATTTTCTTCCTCTCACCCCCATTAAATTATGTATTATCTATGGGTACTTTCATCATACAATAGCAGAGTACATTAGTTGCAACAGAGAGACACAGGGCACTCCCATCACTTCACACTGCTTCTCATGGTACTACAAATTGCAGAGATACCCTTATAACTCAACAGCATCTTGAGTGTCATGCTTGTTGCTGTACTGCAACAGTTCATTCTACTTTTATTACAGTGCATACTCATCATTTCAAAGCAGAAAAACAGAATGCAAATGTTATATTTTTAAAGCACAGTGCAGTGTGGATTATTATTCTGTTACTGAATCAGATGGCTAGGCATTGTAACATTACAGCTGTGCTCAAAAAATATGTATATATGTGTGTACACACAGGGGCGCATATATATTTACAGTACCAGACTAAGCACTCATCACAACATTCCCATCTCACCAGAATCAATAGAAAAATTTGAAAATTTTAAATGGAATTTCATCATAGAAGAATTTCTTCACAAAGATAAAATGAGACTGCAACCAAAGTTAAGTTTCTAACTGGCTTGTGTGTTAGCAAGAAACACCATTCACTAATGGTGAGTTAATGAAATCATGTTTGATTAGAAAAGCCAAAGAAGTATGTTCCAAGAAAATAAACTTGTTTAAGACTATTAACCTTCCTGTAAAAACTGTTCTTGAAGTGTTGAGGACAATGGGAACATCAATAATCAATCAAAAAACAAGACAAAATGATTTTGAGTGGTCTTCCTTGGCTCTTGGTGAGTTCACAAATATCACTGATACTTACTTAACTGTTGGCTTATTTGAGGAGCCAATATGAATTAATTGACCGAAGAGTTAATCTCTATGAACCATCGATGTGGAACTACAAACAAAAATATTTTCCAGAAGTTGAGAAAAACAAAACAAAAAATGATAGTGGCAAAAATACATATGGAGTGCAAAAAAATCTAGTTAGACAATTATACAAAGCTTGTGAAAATTTAACGTGTTTATACTGTATGGAGCAATTGCTCAGCAGAGAGGCATTTTATTTTTAAATTTTATTTATTTAAGGGGAGAGGGGCACAGGGAGAAAAAGAATCTTAAGCAGGCTCCTCATCCGGCTCAGGGCTTGGATCTCATGATCCTGAGATCATAACCTGAGGTGAAATCAAGGGTCAGATGCTTAACCAACTGAGCCACCTAGGAGACCCAACAGAAAGATATATTAATCTATCACATATTGTTGAGCCCCTGGTATCAATAGTGAACATCATTAGTGTTCATGAACTTAACCACTGCCCATTCCATGAGTATTAGAAATAAAAGCTAAATATCTCGAATTACACTACCACACAGTTTAACGGCCCAGTTGTGACAGTTTTATTGTGTTTTTTTGAGCTCAGAGCCAATACTGAAATTTTTATGAATGACAGCAATCATTATCACTATTATGGGGAGTTTTATAAATTAGATTTTGGGGCAAACCTGAGTTTCTTAATGATCCAATCTAAAATTCTAAGGCAAAAAAATACTTAAACACAAAACGTATACTGTGGTGTCATTTTGATAACTAATGCTGCTTGAATCACAAGCAAATGTCAAAGCTGCTTTATATACTCCCAGTGTTGCCAAAAGTTAAAGCAAGATCTTCATTTCCTCACAGATTTGCACTGGAGATATTTTCAAAGATCAAGCCACAATTCCAACAACATTCTTTAGATCTCAATGCTAGTACAAAATATATCAAAATCTACTTAACTGTGTAAGCTGAGTAGTTTCCACCTAGCCCTCTACCGGAATTGATTAGTGTGCAATGTGATGACACACTAAAAGGCAAATATCAAGAGAGGAGTAATAGAATTCTATAAACGCTTTCCAAATGCCTAAAATCATTAACTAAAATCATATGCTTGTGGACTGATATCAGTATTTGGCAGCACCTATCTGTGTTAAGATACCTTCCCAAGATGAAATACAGAAGACCTCATTATAGATCAGCTTTAAGAGGTTAACTCTTGCAACTGAGCTTCAATTAAACAATATGTTATCTTCTCCCCAAAGAAATCCCCTCTTCTCATGATTACACAATTGTATTCACTCATTATAGTTCAAATTTCATATTAACTTAAAAAAATTTTAAATGCAGGTTTGTCTTTTAAATTACAAACAGCATGTGAAATGCAGGTATTTTTGTGCATATGGTGTACATACTAATTTTGTTTCAATAACCACCTGTTTTCTCCAGCAAGTTTTTACTAGTAACTGCCTTCTCTAAAACAAAAGATGCCAAGAAAAAAGAAGCAACTCCACTATCATGTTTGCCCCGTGAAATCTTAGTAATCCTCATTAACCTTTAATATTTTAATTCACACTTACTCTACTCTATCCTACCCACCCCCAAACTCACTCAAAGTTATATATGAATCAATAGCAAAGTTAACTTAAATCCAGACTTCCTAAATTTCCTAATTTTTTTCTGTAGGATAAAATGGCAATTTTTCCATATTTAGCACATAAGTCTCCCTTTAAGCCACATAAAGTAATAAATAAATAAAAATCTTACAAGTGGCTAAAATGTGTAATTTTTGTTTTAAGTGAAACAATTAGGGAGCTGTCATACTTTCCATTTATCTTAAATCTGCTAATAGGAATAATTAATGTGGCCTTCAGGAGGTCTGTGTAATACCTCAAACCATAATAGTGTGTATTTATGTGAACATACATATTTTTCTGAGAAGGCCTATGGCTTTCATGAATTCTCAATGGGCCCTGTGAATAACCATAAGTCAAAAACTGATTCCAGATACACTAGTAAGCAATTAATGAGAAAACAGTAAGGAAGAAAAATAGCAGATACAAGTAAGACCCAGATGTTTCAGGAACAGAAGAAAAGTCCCCTAGTTCTGTGATTATCAAAGTGTGATCCCCTTCTCCACTATGTTGACATCTGCATGGTACAAAAGCAATAGTGGGCAAAACTGCTATCACCATAGCACAAACCAAATCAGTGGCACCAAGCTGTACTGGTAGTCACTGATGGCATTCACTGCCATGCACTTAAAGTGAAACATAAAAAAGTTAAGTGTCACTTAAGAATGCCCTCGAGTAGTAAAAATTATCAATTTTATTAGATTTCCATCGTTGAGTATATACCTTTTTAATATTTTGTGTAGTGAAGTGGAAAGTGTCCATTTCTGTATACCAAAGCACAATGGTTGTCTTCAAGAACAGCACTCGTGTGACTGTTTTACCCACAAGCTCAACGAGGCACATTTTTCACAGAACATCTTTTTTACTGGAAAGCACAACTGACAAACTATAGTTATTTACAATTAGGTATTTAACAGATACTGTTGAAAATGAACAAAGTGAGTCTGTCATTTCATAGAAAACAACTGACAGCATTTGTGCTAATGATAAAACCCAAGCTTTCAAGTGAAAGTTAAAATTTTGGAAACCTTATATCCAGCACACGAACTTGACAGCTTCTCCATACTTAAAAAAACTTCTGAAATCTTGTAGTACTAACAAGTATGATTTTTCTGAAATCTTACAGTATTAAAAAATACAATTTTTAAAAAAGATTTTATTTATTTATTCATGAGAGACACAGAGAGAAAGAGAGAGAGAGAGGGAGGGAAAGAAGGAGAGTCAGAGACACAGGCAGAGGGAGAAGCAGGCTCCAGGCAAGGAGCCTGATGTGGGACTCGATCCCCAGTCTCCAGGATCAGGCCCTGGGCTGAAGGTGGTGCTAAACCACTGAGCCACCCGGGCTGCCCAATATGATTTTTTTAAATATTGTGTAAGATGTGTTCAACATTTGAACATCCGCATAACTCAGTTTAACCAATATTTTCCAAATGGCCAATGCATGTTGCCAAGAATGTGTAAGATACATTTAAAGTGCAAGATCAATGCATTTTCTTGAAAAGTAACAAAAAAACTGATATTTCAGATTCCATATTACAACTAACGTTTATACTCCTTCATTTTCCAAATACCTATCTGTATGATTAACTTCTATAAAACCAGACATTACAGGGATTTACTTATCACATTTTTTGTTGCTTTAGAAAGCATTATTTATGCTAACATGTAATGGGTCATTATTATTTTTAAATGAACTAAAATTTTTTTAATTGTTTAATTTCTAACACAGTACCAGTAACACACATAAATAAAAGCTCTTATCCTCTATTCTTTTGAGGAATATAAAGTGGTCCCAAGACTCAAAAAGTTTGAAACCCACTGCTCCAGTGCCTAGCCAAAAGAAGGCATACAACAAATCTCCTTAAATTACCTTTCACCATGTTGTTCTGCCTAGAAATATCTGCCTCTCAACACCAACACTAGCATGTCAAACCAGATTACAAACTCTGGATGATGGAAATACGAAAGAAGTCTTTTACACATACATACACATATATGAGAAGAGTGGGAAAAAGAAAAGAGAAGAGTGGTTGTATGCGATTAATACAATGTGAGGAGGACACAATATGTTAGATCTTCACAAGGAATAGCCATCTCAAAAATTACTATGGGGAGTGAGAGCTCAGCAGCATAAAAAGTCCTCTATTACAGTTCAGATTTATATTAAATATTAATAGCAGCTAACATTTTCTGAGCTTTTATTATGTATTAAGAATTGTTCAAAGTGTTTTATCTCTTCAATCTTTACAGATGCATTATGAAGTATATATACTTAGTATCACCCCCAACATGCAGAAGAAATTGGGCCAGAGCTGAAATTAAAAACATGCGGAACCTGTACCTTAAACCAGTATAAACATCACCTCCCACTGTATCAATACTGATGAATCTTAAGTAAATACATTAACTGAGTAAACATCTGATTATCATTCAGGATTAATGTAACGCATAACTACTGGAGTTTAGGCCTGATGTTCATAAAACACAGTCCTCCTTTCTGTCACTGTGTAATTTAGATCTGTCTCTCACTCAGAAGGCTGGGTATTTTCTCTGATTACTTTGGCTCAAATATCTGATAAATATTCAAATAACATAGATGAAACCTACAAATACCTATGAAGTTTCCTTTTCAATTTACTAACTGAAATAAAAAGTCATTATAGCCATAAAATATAACATTAAAGAAAGCTATATAATAGATGTCCTTAAACTTCTTTTTTTTTTTTTTCCCTTAAACTTCTTTTATTATGAAAAGTAACTTTTGATTTCTCTCATCTTGAAATGGGAGGTAAAATTAGGGGAAAAGTCAAAGTAGTGTTAGATAAATACTCAGAGCAAGAAAATGCTTTGGTCAACCTGTAATGACTAGATGGGAATTTAGTAATATTCTGATGAATATTCTGGGGACAAAATTCCTTTACAGTGAAACAACCGTGTCAAAACCTCCAAATTACATAGTGTTGGCATATATCAGAACCCAAAGGCAATGCTCCAACTATTACTTAAAGACCTCTTGCCCTTGCACAGACACAGGTAAATCTGGGAAGGCAGAAAGAGTCCTGAGGCCAGGGATTTTGGGAAAGGAGATATATTTATCTGTCTGTCTATCTGATCTCATAAATCACTCTGCTACACATGTGAATAGAGGCAGAATAAAGGCCAACTGCCACTGTCCTTGTATTACTTTTTCTACTGCATTACAGATACCCACCTAGTGCAGGGACTGAATTCTCCATCACTAGGAAAAGACTGGCTACTGGTTATTTATACTTGCTTAACTTCAGAATGAGTTTCTGCATTTTTAGTCTTCCACCTCTAGCTGTAGAATAAAGACTAATTTCCATTAAAGCATTTTCAATTTTATTAACAGATGGAAAGTCCCTGTTGCATGGTGTATCTCAGAGAATGAGATGTAAAAAAAATTGCATTCCACCTACTAATAACCAAGACTTCAAAGGTAATCCAATTCAATCCTGGGGAAAAGTAGAGTTGTACAAGAGATGTGACCCTGATCACTTTCTCCTTCCTATATTCACTGATCCTCTATTTTTCCAGGAAAAGTAAGTCTTAAAATGGCTACTTAGAGCTGCTAGAAGGGAACGGATTGCTGCATAAGGGTATAAATTTGTATCCACTCAAAATTAAATCCTAGAAGATTCAATTGGGAATTCCCATCCTCCACCAGCAGCACTGCATTTACAAACCATTTCTTCTCTTAGCATCCCTATATCCCAAGTCTTCCAGAATAAGCTTTGTTTCAGAAGTACTTAATGATTTTAGTTATTGTTTCTAGAGATCTTGACATTCTTATTTACCTGTTAGAATTGAGAACACATGCCACACTAATGAATACTGTTAAACAGTAAGCATGGAAAATAAAAGAAAAAAAGCCTACTAGATACAATTTGCTATCTTCCCCATTAAACCTAAGTCTTAATATAATCCTGTCTCTAGATTCAGATAGAAACAGATTTCTAAATCCCAATGAATTCTAATCTTGGATTTAAATATTTACCAGAAAATCTCTAGCTCCACATTCAAATAACAAAACAAAAACACTTATGGACTACTTCAAACTTTTCTCTCACTTACTGGAATGAATTAAGAGAAAAACAAACTTTATTTCTGAATCAGTTAAAAAAATATACCATACCTTTATATATCCTCTAGCTTCTCATTCAGGAAGAAGTTAGGAAAGTATCCCTCAGATGATCATCCCTATTCCTCAACCTGCTTTTTCCTAACAAATCTGGTTTTGAATCTATACACACTTTCCCTGCGGAAGCTGAGGTCGAAGCCGAGGTCACCAGGAGCACCTAGACTACTAAGCACTTCCTTCAAACTGCTTAACCTTTAGACTTTTGGGTCATAATTAAACAACTGAAATTGGGGTGGGGGGGAGAGGCTTTAAACAGTCTGGCAGTTTCTCAAAAGGTTAAACATATAGACTCACCATATGACACGACTGAGTTCCTAGCTGTATACCCAAGAGAAGTAAGTGCCCACACAAAAGCTTGTACATGAATGTTTATAGTGGTATTATTCGTAATATCCAAAAGGGGAAACTACCCTAATATTCTCAAGCGATGAATAAATAAAATGGGGTATATTCATACAATGGAATATTATTCATTCACAAAAGGAATGAAATACTGAGACATGACACAATATGCATAAATTTTTGAAACATCAAAAAAAGCCAATCACCAAAGACCACATATTATATGTTTTTATTTATATGAAATGTCTGTAACAGGCAGAATCCATAGAGACAGAAAGAATAGTGGTTACCTAGTGCTGGGAGAGGGATGAAAGGAAAAAGAGTGACGGCTAATGGGAACAGGGTTGTGTTTTGAGGGTGGGTGGTGGTGGTAAGAATGTCCGAAAATTAATTGTGGTGATGGCTGTACAACTGTGAATATACTAAAAACCATTGAATTATACACTTCAAATAGGTAAATTACACAGTATGTGAATTATATCTCAATAAGGCTTTTATTTAAAAAGAGAGCTTTAATGTGTTTTTATTAATCTACTTCATTTTCTCAAATCCGTTCTTTTTTAATCTTCAAAAGGACATATAAGAAAACTTCCTATAGGCTTAGTCTGTCTTAGCCTAACTGAATCTTTAGAGTACATAATCCACAAGAAAGGAAATGATCACAGAAGGTTCACAAATTTCAGGCATATATATACACATATAATATACACAATAAAATATGACATATATAATAAGCATGTATTCATTATCAACAGGTACAACCCAGTTTTTAAACACCTGGATCAAGTCTAGTTGGGAACAGAGCTAATGGGAAGCAATTTTTCACCCTATCCTCTTCACAAACACATCAATCTACTCATTTCACTTTACCTCCTCCCAAAATAAAGCAACATTTATAATTTGAATAAAGTTTGCAAGGGGATTATGCTATACTCCCACTGCCATTCTAACTCCTTTTGGAACTAATGATCAAAGTAAAAAGCCTTCGCTGGGTTTTCCAGGACATCCACAGAAACTAGATTTAATTTAAACAGTCAAGAGCACTATTATAAACTACAAGAATGTGGTAACAGGGTCACCACAGGGGACAGCATGGTAGGTGTCTTTGGCTTTTAGTTCTAAGTAAAACTTAACCCAATATACTGGAGGGATATGCACTATTCACACAAAAAATTAGTATATGGCTTTGTATTAAATAAATTTTTAAATGTTCTAAAAGCGCTTTGAAAATATTATCAGTCATATGCCCACTCCAAAAAAGAAAAAACACAAAATAACTCATAAAATGTAGTTACTAAAAGCTGATTGGTAATTTGATATAATAAAGAAAAAATTGAGAACATGTTTTGGAATTATGATCAACATTTTAAAATGGGACGAAGTCCTAATTTCTCCCCCTAATGTGGACATTCTGACCAAATTTTAACTTATATGTTCATTTAATACTTAAAAAAAACCTAACTATAGTTATTCTGCTAGGCAGCTTTACAAAGTACCATCATTTGAATCTGAGTTAAATTTAACGAGCAAGTAATTATTACTGAAAACCAAGGCAGACAAAAACATTTTCTTTCGCTTAAATACTAAAAATAATTACTTTTTAGAAAATCCAAAACAAACAAACAAACAAAAAAAGAAAGAAAATCCAAGTCTGTCTGGATGTCTCTGCACAGGTCTAGATTTTGGAAAGGGAAAAGAGAAGGAAGCTGCAGAACCTAAGAATCCCAAGAAGGTACTGTCAAACTAAATATATTTCCGGGATTAAGAAGCAAGTAATGAGGGGATCCCTGGGTGGCTCAGCAGTATAGCGCCTGCCTTAGGCCCAGGGTGTGATCCTGGAGACACGGGATCGAATCGCTGCATGGAGCCTGCTTCTCCCTCCGCCTGTGTCTCTGTCTCTCATGAATAAATAAATAAAATCTTAAAAAAAAAAAAATGAAACTCTACTGATGGGAGGGTGTTGAATATATTAACTGAGAGGAGGGTGGAAAAGCCCAGAAATCACTTTAGACTGGGATCTCTTTTGGATAAAGAGCCTGTATTTTCTCTTTGGATTCCTGGTGACTAACCTAAAGCAAGTCAATAAATTCTTGTTAACTTAAAAGAGGAAAAATGTCTAGACTAGATTTCTCTCCAAAAAAAAAAAAAAAAAAAAAGGCGGGGGGAGGGTAAGGTGGGAGAGAAAGAAAGATGGTCCAAAGCCAGAACCGAACATTTAATGTGAATTCACAAAACTAATGGAATCACTCAGCCTTTTTCCTTCCATATCTTTCTTCCAATAAACTTGAACAAGCTTCTATTGAAGCTACTGATTATCTTTAAAAAAAAAAAAGTGCATCTGACTTAAAAGGTTCAAGCTTAAACACTTAAAAACACATAAACCTACTGTTCTATGCCTATAAAGTATACAAATACGTAAGTGTATGAAAAGTAGAAATGAAGAAGCTGAGATACAAACATCAGGTTTTAAAAACAGTTAAATTTACAAACCAACTCTAAAATGGATAAAAAAAAAAAAAAACTAGTGAGCCTGGGCTTCCCCAAAAAGTTAATGAGACATTAAAATGTCCTAAGTTCCCTCTTAGAACAATGCACAATTACAAACTACAATTCTTTTTTTCCAAAGTTAAGTATCTCATATACCCAGCAAGATAGTTCACATCTGTTAAAAAGTCCACCAAGTCTTAAGCAGTGAACGCTGACTACAGGCACCAGGGGGCCTCCCAGGAATAACTTGGTAGTAAAGGAAAAGGTAAGTAAGCGTTCCTGGTAAAACTTTACTCTTAAAAGACTGCTGGAAAGCTTTCACATCTGGAGCAAATAAACCGTAGTTTGTTACACAACGGGCACACACACAACGGATGAGATACCGACTGGGAAAGGGAACTAGCCCGCCCCCTCCCCGACCGTCCCCCAAAATACAAACTTCTTTGATGGTTTTCCAAACCTAAGTATGCACTGCGCTTCACCGTAGTAAACAGTTACCTTCAGGTGATCTGAAAGCAAGAAGTCAGCCAGTGCCGTATGCACTCCGACGTTTCCAACACAGAAGACTAAATTTTTTTAAAAAGCCTGTAGCTTGTTTTCTACACACTTACAAAGCGACTAGCGGTGATGTAAATTTTAGGGGTAAAGGGATTCACAAACAGAAGACTTGCGATTAACTCTGAATATCATCCTGGCCTCTCCCATCTCTTTCTTCCCTTTCCCTCAATCCTCCATCCATAGAACTCTTCAATAAAAACAGAAGCACCCGGAAACTTCAAAGACTTGCCAATACCTTTTAAACACAGGAGAGGCGTCACCTCAGACCTTTCCTAAGTTTGTGCAGAATTTAAATCCTGCTCAAACCTGTTTGTGAATTCTCAGACCCGAAAGCCAATCCCGTCAGCAAACGCGTCTACCTATTTCTTTCCTGGGTGCACCTTCAGCTCGATCAGAGACTTCTATTTCACTAAGTCAAAAAAAAAAATTTTTTTTTAAATAAAAATAAATAAATAAGAGGTTCTCCACTCCCGCTAATGTTATCCTCTCTTTAATCAGAGTTCGTCCCGTAGGTAGCATCGTGTTAAAAGCGCCGAGGAGATCCAACAATGGTCTCAACGAGAAGGTTCTCATAAAATTCACTCCCCGGAACAAGAATCAGAGGCAGCCAAGGGCAATGCACAAAGAGAACAGAGAAGAAATACACGTTCCACGGGCACACAATGCACAGAAGCCCGCATCCCCGCGCCCTCGCACCCTCCTCGGGAAGGGAAGGGTCACCCGGCGCCCCTGGCTCGCCCCCCCCCCCCGCCCCGGCCGGCGCGAGGCCGTGACGGTGCCCGAGGGCCGGCGGGGGCACCGCCCGCGGAGACGGCCCCTCTCGCACCGCCTCCCCCTGACCGTGTTCCCGGAGGCCGCTCCCCCCTCAGCCCCCGGCCCAGCAGCCTCCCGGCCCCCCTCTGCGGCCGCCGCGGGGCGGGAACCGGGGGCCCCCTACGGGCTTGGGCGGCGGAGGGGACACGAGCGCTGAAGGGGGCGCCCCCTCCCCGCGGCCGGCCGGGCCCCGCACTCACCCTCCAGCAGTCGGGTGATGAGACTGTCCACGTTCAGCTCCCCGTCCGCCATCTTGTCGGCACCAGACGCTCCTTCCCGGCCGCGGGAACAAGGGCTTCACGGCGGCGGAGGCTGCGGCGACGGCTCGGCGCTCCCTCACCTACAAGTCACGCGGCGTTTCGACCCCGGCTCCAACTCCCCCTTTTCCCCCGGGCCCTCCCCCCCACCCCCTCCCCGCCAACTAGTGGAGCGCGCGTACCCTCGGAGGCACACAAGGTAAATAAATAAATAAACAAGTGGGGCCCCACGAACCGGGCCGCGTCAGACCCAGCCGCCACCTCCTCCTCCTCGGCACCGCCCAACTCCGCAAAGCTCACCAGCGCCGCCGACGGCCCCACCCGCAGCGCCACTCACTGCGCACCGCCCTTCCCCGCCACCGCGCCACGCAGCCCTCCGCGCAGGCGCACGGCGCACGCCTCCGCGGCCTCCCCCCGCCGCCCCCCCCCCCCCCCCCCAGCCCAGGCCTTCGCGCAATCGCACTGGACTCGGTTCTCCCGCCGCCGCCGCCGCCGCCGCCGCCGCCGCGCAGGTGCGTCGCGCTCCCTCGCCGCGGCCGCTGCGCCGAATCGCCGCGGCCACTGCGCAGGCGCCCCGAGGCTGGCGGGGTTCGCTGCGGCCCGGGAAGCTCCCTTTCCGCGGAGCGCGCGGGGGCAGCGCTGACCTTCCCGCTTCCCGGCTGCTCGGGCCGGGGCGCCCCGCACGCAGCGTTGTTGGGCCCTTCCCGCCTCGCTTTTCTCTTCTTGGCTTCCTTCCCTAGTGTTGCAAGCAAGTCACGTTTCCGTTCACCGGAAAACGTGGACCACATTACCCCTGGTGGAATCCCAAGTTTGCGCGTTTGGGGAGCCAGAAGGGGTTATACTATGCTGGAAAAGTTTGACATTGCAAATAAGGGCTATCGTACCCTATCGTTCCACAAGGCTAGTTGCCCAAGTGTCCCTGGATGAAATATGTGTTAAAGTGGGCCCTGGAACGGTCAGCAATAATATTTTACTTGGGAACCGCTCCCTACCTTCTGTACTGTTCCACACATCTTATATTTCTGTCCACTTTGTGCATACTATTTTTTTTTATGATTTTATTTATTTGAGAGACGGGGGGGGGGGCGGGAAGCAGAGGGAGAGGGAGAAGCAGATTCCCTGCTGAGCAGGGAGCCTGATATGGGGCTTCCCATCCTCCCAGATCATGACCTACGCTGAAGGCAGGTGCTTCCGGTGACTGTGCCACCCAGGTGCCTCGTGCATACTATTTTTTCCCCAATGCTTTCCTTGTTCATACCTCCATTATATTGCTTAATCATCCTGCCTTGCAATTGTTTATGCATTTATCTCCTGCAATCGACTGTAAGCTTCTGCAAGGTAGACCCACCAATTATCTAGCATATAGAAGAGAGGGGCAAAGAAACATGGAAGTTCAGAAAGGTTGGTTGCCCAGGTGTTCTTTCTAACACATAATTCTGCCTCTAGAGAGGTAGAGGAAGAGTAGCCGTGCAAAGGATCCAGGCAAGCCAGAGTTTTTGGCCTGTTCTAAGAGGGTGGTCAGATCAGAGGTCTTTACTCATTCCTAAGGCGTTTGTCCAGAAACTCAAGACAGAATACTATCCCAAGCTCAAGCCAGTGCTTTTTCTTCTCACGTATCATTAATTCTAGCTAACATCGGGATTCCTGTATGTGCTCTGGCACTATTTTACATCTTCTACGTTATCTTATTTAATCTTTAAACTAGTCCTATGAGGTAGGTACTATTATCTCTGCTTTACAGATGGGATTAATTGAGGTACAGAATGATTAGATAGGTAGCCCCAAATTACACAAGTAACTGACAGATCTGGGATTCAAAGCTAGTCATCTAATGCCAGAGTTCGCATTCTTAACAATTGTGATATACTCCCTTTCAGTATATGTAAACTGAGATGCTTAAATATGCATGTACCATCTCACAAACTTGGAAAGTAGAAACCATAGGTTTTTTGTTGTTGTTGTTTGGTTGTTTTTTTTTTTTTTTTTTTTTTTTTGAGGGGCAAGGAGGAAGCATTGTCCAATCAAGTGCTTTAAAATGGCCAGTTGACTTATTAGGGCTAAAACTTCCTAATGCCTTTTTCCCCCCGAACTTTTTCTTCATTTTGGGATTTTGCTTGTACATAGAACAAGTGACAAGCTATAATGGTGATCCATTATAGAGTAGTTTTCACAGACTCTTATTTCCAGTTCATCTCGGGGCTTTTAGGGGTAAAGAAATGGCTCATCACACTCTTGTTCTATTAAAGAACACTTTTATATCAAAAGAAGGGATTTAAGATAGCTTATGAAAATACATGCAGTAGGATAAATTAAAAATAAGTACAGAGAAAAATAGAACAAAAGAAAACAAAGTGGGAAAGATAAAATAAAGCCACTAGTTTTGTATGCAAAGTGCATGGCATAAGGAACCCTTGGCTTGCTAGGGATAGGCCACAAATATGATTCTAAACTTTTTAGCAACCAGGGAAAAGATCAGTTGCAAGTGGAGTAAATATACTAGATGAGTTGGAACTGGAATTTGAATACACCAGCTGTGGAGTTGGATCCCACTTTCGTAGATCTCTTCCATGAACCTCTTAAAGAGTAACAGGATGCTGGGAACAGTTAAATAAGTGACTGCTTATCTTCCATTTTTTTATGGGGCCCGTGAATCCTATGAAAAAAAAACCAAAACAACTTTGAGCCTTGTCCACGATTAGGGTTTAAATACATGCAAACATTTAATGAACAAGGGACGCCCAGAGGAAAATCTATTACACAAGGAGAAAGTAAGCATCTTGAGGGAAATCACCACAAGTGGTTCAGAGAGAAGCTAGTCTCAGCAGAGTTGTGGGAGTCAGAAGGGATTGAAGAGTGGTCCTGAGTACTGCACAGACATCCCCTTCTCCAGGTTTTCTAGTGCTTTGGAATCCTGAGAAAAAAAGGGCAATTATAAAAATGAAAGAGCTATATCATTAGAGGCCCAGCCAACTTTTCTACAGGATCTCTTTCCAAAAGAATTATATAAGAATTCAGATTCAGAATTCCTCAGATTTTGAAGTTTAACTGGTTCATATACTATATATTACTTAACACCCCAGCAGCTTCTGGGGCATCTCACTATAATCTGAAACACTATTTTTTTTAAAGAAAATCATATGAATATTCACATCATGTAAGATAAATAAGACTACATTATGTCTTATATCAGTACAAGTCAGATTTGCCATTAAAGCAGCTCCCTTTTCTTCCAGAATATAATGTAGTCATTGAAGGATACAAAGACAAAATATAAAAATCAGCTATAGGGATCCCTGGGTGGCACAGCTGTTTGGCGCCTGCCTTTGGCCCAGGGCGCGATCCTGGAGACCCGGGATCGAGTCCCACATCGGGCTCCCAGTGCATGGAGCCTGCTTCTCCCTCTGCCTGTGTCTCTGCCTCTATCTCTCTCTCTATCATAAATAAATAAAAGTTAAAAAAAAAAATTAAAAAAAATCAGCTATAATTTCACCAACTATGGAACTTTCCTGTCTTATACCTGAATATAATCCTATTTAATAAAATTGGAAAAATAAAATAAAATAGGGATAATATCTCCTTTCCATTTTATCCTACTTTGTTAAGTGAGTTTTGGTGCCACATTTATGTGAAACTCAGTTTTCAAAGTTTATTTGGATTTTAAAATGTGGATAAGAGGGTCTCCTGGGTGGCTTGGTCAGTTAAACATCTGACTCTTGATTTCAGTTCAGGTCATGATCTCAAGGTCGTGGGATGGAGCCCCACATAGGACTCCATGCCCAGTGGAGAGTCTGCTTGAGATTCTTTCTCTTTTCCTGCCTCTTCCCCTCCCCATTCATGTGCACACATGTGTGCTCTCTCTTTCAAATAAATAAATCTTTAAACAATGTAGGTAAGGTATTGAGGACAGAAGAAGAGGTAAGAGTTGGAGATCTGCAGGCTGGAAAAGACAATGTTACAGGCAGTAGCAACAGAGGCAGTTGGAGCCACCATGAGGTTCAAGGGTAGGTGGGTACCAAGAAGAGAGAAACGCCACTTGGCAGCTATTGACACTAAGGAGACTCTTGACCTGAATGTGAGCAGTGTCCTATTGGCAGAGTGGAGATCATCAGTTAGGGAAGCCAGCAGCTTGGAAGCAGAGACATGAGAAGGCTGCCAGTGGTGTAATAGACATTGGTTGGACCAGGCACTGTGGTTGGCAGCAGCCCTGTAGAGCACCCATACCTGGAAACCAGAAGACTTTAGAGCAGCGGACTGACAGGTAGTGGTTCTGATTGCATATAGGAAATTGCCTCTTTGTCTTTATGAATATGTGGCAAGAGTCAGGAAAGGGATTACCACGGTAAGGCCCTGTTCCTTGTTAGACTAGTGTTGTTAATCTCAGACCAAAGGGCAAACTGTTAAGTGGGATTCCCAGCCCAGTGGGACTTTAGATAGTGGTATGCTGGAACCAGCTTACACTGACTCATGGGAGTCCATTGTTAATCTTTCAGGAATTCTGCAAGCCAGCTGTTAAACAGGGCCATTATTTAAAAATTATATAGACTTACAAATAAATTACTAGAAACAAAGGCAATGGTTATTCAAAACTCATCATATCCTATTTAGTTTGCTACGTTTTACTGTACTGTATAGCCTAGAGATTGTTTATATCTGTTGTATCTGTATGGGGGAAATACTATATGATACTGTATATCTCTTTTCCAACTCCATGTTCAGTGATGTCATATTGGCCATGGGAGGAATATTTACATTAAGGAAATTAGCAAATGCTGTAAATCTAAAACTATTTCTGCTACATAGCTTGTTGTTAAACATTTACCAGTAAAAAAAAAAAAAAAAAAAAAAAAACATTTACCAGTATACCACTGGGCTTAAGGAGACATTTGGGTTACACATGCCAATATCCTTGAGTAATCTCAGAAATGTCTGTGGAGGAAAGTTAGACTTCCTGATATCAAGGGACCTGGAGAATTATAATTTGGGGTATTTATAACATCATGATCTTATATGTACTTACTAACAGAAAATGTCTGGAACCCATCAGTGCCCATTAGACAAAGGCAGACCAGTGCTCAAAGGACTCCAACCATAACTCTACTGAGATCAGAGAGATGTCCCTATGGACTGTCCTCACAGGAGGAACTCTGGAACATAGTAAACAGCAGCCTCATTATTCCTTTTAGTTAACACAGCATGGACTTTCATAACAATGTTTTTATATGCCTTTCAAAATTGGCCAATAGCAAATAAGATGTGAAAATAAACAGATTTAGGTAGCAAAATGTGGAGACTGTGATAGTGATGTACAGCTCTTTGCTGCCCTGACTAACCCACACTAGCTTACAAATGAATGAATTGACATTCATTGGGCTGTCCTTCCATATTATGATTCCTCTTAATCAAGTCTTTAATAAGTCTAAAGTGGCAGCAAGTTCTAATTTTACTAGATATAGCTTGAGGGTATCGATTCTGTATATCAAATATTATAGGCTTTTGTAGTCAACTCAATTGAAGGATATTGAGAAACTATACAAGGACACCGGCATCAGAAGAGGAGCCACTCCTCAAAATACAGAGCCAGGCTGAGGTGGTACAGCAAGTCAGAGCCAAGATTTTTTTTAAGATTTACTTTTGGTTTCATGTCAAGACACGTAAGAGAGAATAAACAAGCCCCAAAGTTATCAGCGAAGTCATAAGGCATGTCCTCTCCTCAAATTATAAAGCCAGATATAACCAAATGCCTCTTCCCCTGCCCTTGGCCAATAACTGCACCCCTTCCAATTCTGACCGCCCCCCCCCCAACACACACATATGAACTCTCAGTGGAGCATCATCTCCTAAACTAAGTTTCTAGTATAACTTTCATGATAAAATGATTGAAAATAAATGCCTAGTAATTAAAGAAGTTAGCTGGCTACATAGAACTGTTAACTGTAAGAGAGCTACCACAAAGGAAGACTATTTAATTTTTGAACAGTTGATCTGTGATCCTTATTTTTCTCTTGTAATTAGATTACAGGGCCAGCTGTCTATTTAGGTCACTCCTAGCTTGTTACAATAAAACCATGTCATCTGCATGTATGAAATTTTTTCTCTTTAGGGAAAGAGATCTCCCATCCTGCTTATTCAAGATACCAGGGAATAACAAAATGTGTTTGTAGGTGAAGAAAAGTATACAACATGTAAAATTTTGTTTCAAAGGAAACGATTTAAATGTTTTGTTTCTAATGATGGCTGCTCTTCTCATACAGCAAATCCCAATTATGTGTGAGTCAGCTTTTCAGTTGGAGAAGGTTTACAATTCTGAATGGATTCACAAGTCTGTTTCAGTTGGTAAATAAAACAAAGCATTATTAAGTTTTCTACTGTAGTTATAAAATGAGTAGCTCTTCTCTAAGACCATGTTAAAATTAATGGCATATATCTCCTAAAGCTAAACCTAAATGTGTCTGCGAGCTGTAAAAAAATTGATTGAACACTGATAGGTCCTGTTATGTAGGAAACACGGTTTAAATAGGACGTTAACAAGTTATTATTCAAATCTTTATTGAAACCAAATATGGTCTCTTATAAATACTATATATTCATGATTGAAATCTCCTAATGGTACTTGTTATTTAAGGAAATCTTACAGTGAGTGGACCTCTAAAGCAAAGTGAATAATGAACTAATTAAATATTTATTAAACATTTAGTGTATTTTATTTTCTGCCAAAGACATGATCTTCCCAACTTTGAAGTAGTTTACTGACTATGTGGGGGAATGACCACAAAATGATTTTGATAGTGGGAAAATTGTTGGCTTGGAGGTGGGTGACCAAAGTAGCTGAATAACCTGAGACAAATCTTTCTCTTTCTGAATCTTGGCTTTGTTACCTACAGAATTAGTTAATTAATAGATGATCAGCAAAATTTGTTCCAGCTCTAACAAGTCTTTGATTCTAAGACACACAAATGAAACCAAAAATGTAACATAATATTGTACAGGCTGTCCCCAACTTAGGAACTGGATCAACTCCAAAAGGTCAATTGTTTGGAACACAGAATATATTTTCCCACAGAGATTGTGGTACAAATGGTGGTTAAATTCCCAGATCAGTCTGCAAAATCAATTTAATCCTTAATGTAACTGTAGGAAAGTATCCATGGTAATACAGAATCTAACCACCAATTATAACAAAGTTTATGGGGAAAAGCCACTGAGGATTCTAATTTGGCATGGCAGGAAACATCTATCAGTGTTTTCCACTATCCTGTGCAATAGGCATGAAGACAGTTCCAGTTGTAATTCGCAGGCAGCGTGGAGAATGAAGGAAGCTGGGGTACCTCTGATCCCATAAGGGGGATGGATACCTCATAATGTCTAGGGGTTTGGTTGCCAGGAAGGAGTTGGTTCCAAACCAAAGGACAGGGAATGTAAGGGCAGGAGGAAAAAAGGGAATGAACATATGTGCTGGGAACTTTTTAAAAAATAAACTATTATTTTTTATCTCATTCACTTTGTGGTTGAGGAAGTTGAGCTCTGGAAGGTTAAATTACATTGTCTTAATAATGAAACTAAAACTTGAATCTGAAACTTACGATTTTTAGCCAAGATAGCTATCTATCTCTCCCTCCCTCCCTTCCTTTCTCCCCCTCCCCACCTCCCTCCTTCTCTTGCTTTCTCTTTCTTTCTCTCTCTCTCCCCCACCCCCACTCTCTCTAACTTTTACTTGAAAGCAATAATGGCATTGTGCAAGGACCTACTCTCTTCATCCCCTCCTTCCTGTGTAGGAATCGCCTAGGACCATGTGCCTCCATGCCCATTCTCATTTAAGTGTTCATCCTCTGGTCTTCCAAGGCAGCCTGGTCAACAGTCAGCACAGCAGTTTTCTATTTTGCCCCAACAGTGCCACCAGCTCAAAGAATGACTTTTTAGTTGCTAAAAAAAAAAAAAAAAAAAGGAAAGTTGTTCTGGCCCTTATACATTTCAGACCAGAGAATGTGATTGAATAAATCTAAATCCTAAATTCTGATAACATTAGGATACTTCTAATAGTGATGCTTCTGTTACGACAGAACCCAGACTGGCTGGGAGAGCCAGGTTCCCAATGCCCAGCTGACAGACATGACTCCTTTGTCAGAAAGAAGGCTTCTGATTGGCAGTTCCTACCATGTGCTGGGAATTTTTACTGGCCTTATCATATTTAGTCCTCCTGAAAACCCTGTGAAGGAAGTATTTTCCTTTATAGATGTGAGGATGAAGGCTCAGAGGCTTTGGACAACCAGGCAGTGGGACTTAGAGGTTGGGGCTAGTTAGGGACCACCTCTGGTACACTGTTGTGACAGGAAGTGGGAAGACAGGAATGGAGGGATGGGCTGGGTCATTGGCTGCAATCTGCTTCGATAGCAGGGTGGGTTAGCTCATAGCAGGTTAGGCTTGAGCAGAAGGTAGATGATTTCACAATGGGTGGGAGTCTTCAGGGATGAGAAGGAAGGAGGAGTCATTCTCGGCCAGAGCCAGGGGAAGGTTAGAATGCCTGCCCTGCACACCTGAGAGGGCTCCCATAAGCAACCCTGATGTGTCCATACTCTTATGCCAGGCCTGAAGGCCTAGGGCTCAGAAGTGTGGTCCAGATCCTAAGCCTTTTAGAATTCCAAAGAGAAAGAGGGTCTTTGAGGTCATTTAAGGACTTTATAGGACAACCAGGGGACTGTGAACAGGGTGTGAAGTATTATGGGGAGTATTATGGAGTTAACTTCAGTGCCTTTCAAATAAAGTGACTATGTGCTTATTGTCAGGATCATCTGGGAAGCTTTTGCAAAATACCACTGCTGTTTGATTCCCCTCCTCCCAGCAAGGATGTCCTATTTAATTCTCAGCATTGGCAGCAGTGGGATACATATTTTGAAACAATGGCCTGGGAAATTCTGATAGGAAACCATGCATACCTCCTCCACTTTTCATTTGTATAGATCTCAAAAAATAAAACAAAACATATCAAAGAGACCAACTCAGAAGAGACAGGGGAGGGTTCTTCAGGCAAAGGAAATATTTCTGGTAAATTTTGTGAAAGTGTAGGGAGGCTGCAGTGCCTGGGGCAGGGGGGTGCCCCAACATAGTGGTAGGAATCAGTGTGGGGTAATTAAGATGGGCCAGCAAGAAGGAACTGGAATGCTGGGCCAGAGAGTTTAAACCAGAAGCTGTTTGAAAAAGGAAATGATTTATGTATTTACTTGTTCAATAAATATCTATTGAGCACACCTACTCTGTGCCAAGCACTGAGTTATATGCTATATAGCAGAGAACAAAAGAAAGTCTTTTCCTCATCAAGTTTATATTCTGGTACGGGCGGTATAGGGTAATCCATCCATCCTAGTTTACTTGGGATTTTCTGGATTCTGGCACTGAAAGTTTCTTGACCCAGGAATGCCCTGGGCAAACCAGGAGGGTTGGTTCTCTAGAAGATGGATGGGGGGGTGCGGAAGGACGGGGGGGGGGGGGATGTTAAGGGTCAGGAGAAAAACAAAGCAGGGAAAGAGGCTGGGAACAAAGAAGAATGCTACTTTACATAAGGCAGTCAGGGAGGATCTGTCTGTAGATGTAACAAATGAGCAGCAGTCTGAATACAATGAGAGAGAGAACCATGTACAGATTTCAGGGTGGGTGGCAGAGGGGTGATTATTTCTAGCAGAAAGAAGCACCGTGTAAGGGCCCTGTGGTGGAGATGTGCTTGGCTTAGATGAAGAACAGCAAGTTGGCAGAGAGGTTGAGAAGAGTCAGATGCAGAGAAGGGCTGGATAGAGGGAGTCATGTCAAGGACCCAGGATTATATTCCAAATGTAATGGGGAGCCACTGGGTATTGAGAGCAGCGGTATGACCTAATCACTCTGAAGGTAGGGATACAAGAACAGAAACAGAAGGAGCATTTAGAAATCTTGAAGAGTTCCTTCTCAAAATGTTTGATTAGAGAAAGAGAAGGATACAATGCCATTTAAGTAAATTAGCCTGCTATCAGACCAGCCTGGGCAGGATTGGGCTGACCCAGACTACCCTACAGTGATGGCACTGGAAATGAAGAGGAGGAAACATCTAGAGTTCCCTTAGAGATGGGATTAGCAGAAATTGGTAGTGTAGGATTTATAGGGGGATGAAGGAGAGTGGTAGATCAAAGATGATCACTAGCTAATCTTTCCCATGGTAGTTTTCCAGGTTTGCATTTCTCCCTCAGTTGTCTAGAGCCAAACTTCATGGAAGAAAAGAATGTGTTACACTCTTGTCTTTCAGAATGAGGAAGGTTCCAGATAGAGCAGCAAGAGCAGGCACTTGGGATCATACAGACCAGGGCTTACACCCCAGCTCCACCATAGTCGAGCCACACTGCTCAGGCAGCTCATCTAAGTTGCCTCAGTGTCCTCACTAGTAAAATAGGAATAATGATGTCCACCTTGCAGAACTAGTGAGGCGCACTGAATGAGGTCACACTCATAAAGAACCTAGATCAGGACTTGGCAAGCCCTCAATCTGGGTTCATCCTCTCCCCTTGTCTACACCCTTGGAGTTCAATATGTATGCCTGCACACTTCTAGAAGTGATCAGTATTTTATATGCCATTTTGTGCTCTTTGCCCCCTTCCCCTTTCCCCAGCCCACTTATTCCATAAACACATCTCTGTGTATTGGCAGGGCCCAGCCCACATCATTTGGTCCCTCTTCTTCATCCTCACTGATACTGCCTCTGTGCAGATTGGCCTTTCTTTCCACTTGGGCAGCTGTAGAAACATCCCGGTCTCACCCCCCCACACACCCACACACTTTCACATCCTTTCGGCTCTGCACATCATCTTCAGGGTACAAGCTAAACAATAAGCAACACCTTGCACAATCCACTTGCTTCTGCCCACTTTGCCATATTCTGTCCTCCCTGATCGACTCCCACCTTTGGCCCACCCTCCATCCTCCACCCCTGCCAAATGCACATGTTCATTCTCAGTGCTCCTGTGGTACTTTGCACCTACTGCTACTTATCTCTCCATTATTTCTGTTTAAAAGGGCAATGATAAAAAAATAAAATAATAAAATAAAATAAAATAAAATAAAATGGTATTTTGTGCAGGGGTTCAGAGTTCATGCTCTGCAGCCACCCAATCTCCATCTCATTCCCAGACCTGTTACTTATCAGCTGGGCCTAATGAGCAGAGATTAAGTTGAAAGACAATGATATTTCCCTATGCTGGAATACTAGAGCAAGTTGTTTCATCATTGTGCTTCAGGGATAATAATACCCACCTCACAGGTTGTTGTGAATAGTAAGAGTTAATACATCTAAAGCACTTAAATAGTACCTCCTACATAGTAAGCCCTCAAGACACATTGCCTATAATTATTACATCTATCTCTCTGAGTTTGAGTTCTATGAAGGATGAGACTAGATGTAATTCTCTTTTTAAAGAAATAATCTATCTCTTCTTAATAGTCATTTAAATGTTTGTTGAACAAAGACATAAGCAAATCTTTGAAAGACTTTTCCCCCCTTTACTTAGCTGTTTCTTGATGGCAACATTTGGGCTATGTCCAAACTTTTGTTAATAAAAAATGCAGTTGTTAATATTTGTGTAAATTTTTCATTTTCATTTCATTTCCCTGTAGTGTATTTCCCTAAGTGGAATTATCAGTTAATGAAAGGAGCAATTTTATTTATTTTTTATTTTTTTTTGAAAGGAGCAATTTTATAGCTCTTTTTTTTTAATTTTTATTTATTTATGATAGTCACAGAGAGAGAGAGAGAGAGAGAGAGAGGCAGAGACACAGGCAGAGGGAGAAGCAGGCTCCATGCACCGGGAGCCTGATGTGGGATTCGATCCCGGGTCTCCAGGATCGTGCCCTGGGCCAAAGGCAGGCGCTAAACCACTGCGCCACCCAGGGATCCCCTTTTATAGCTCTTATACGTATTTACAGATTGTTCTTCAGTAAGACTTGTCCAGTGACAACGTAAATAGGAAACTAGTGAAACAGTGGTTTTATTTTTCTGTACAGAATATTATGCAGCAAAAAAAAAGAATGTTATGCAGCCATTAAATAACATATTTCTCCACAATTTAACCTCACTGGGTTTTTATCATTTCCATTTATTTTTGTAAGTTTAATAGGTGGGCAGTGGTATATTAATATCATTTTATTTTGCATTTTTAATGAGCCTCTTCATTTTTCCAGGTGGTGATTTACTGGAATCAAATGTGCAAACTTTTTATTCATTCCCCTAGATTACTTAGGGAATATAATTACATACTGGTCATCCCTATATGTTATGTTCTGATGTATTGTGTTTTTTAACTTCATCTATTTTGTTTCTATCAGTGGCATCAATTAAATAAAACTTTAGAATATTAGGGCTTGGAGGAACTTTACTGTCATGGTTCTTATTCTTTCTATGGAGAGTATAGGAGACTATCTTAATGACCTTAGGGCAGTCAAAAACATCTTAAACAGGATATAGGGAAGCCTGGTTGGCTCAGTAGTTGAGCATCTGCCTTGGCTCAGGGCATGATCCTGGGGTCCTGGGATTGAGTCCTGCATCAGGCTCTGTGCAAGGAGCCTGCTTCTCCCTCTGCTTGTGTCTCTGACTCTCTGTCTCTCTCTGTCTCTCATAAATAAATAAATAAAATCTTTTAAATAAATAAATAAGATACAAAAAACATTAACCATAAAAGGAAAGATCAATTAAGCTGCACGTTATCAAAATTAAAAAGTTTTGTGAAAGGGTAGGTCATAGACTCAGAAGATATACATATATATGCATATACAATATATAAGCATATACAATATATAAATATATATATATATATATGTATCCAACAAAGAACTAGAATTCTACAAACCAATAAGAAAAAGACAAACAACCCAACTTAAAAATGGGCAAAAGACTTGAACAGGCATTTCATGGAGGAGGATGTCCCATAACATCTGAAAAAGCACTCAACATCATTAGACATCAGAGAAATGTAAATAAAATCCACAATAAGATATCAACGCATACTCTTTAGAATTAAAATTAAAAAGACTAAGAATATCAGGTGTTGGGGAGGATAAATATTAGAACTCTCCCACATTGGTGATAGGGACTGTAAAATGGTACAACCAGTTTGGAAAACTGGCACATCTACAAAAGCCAGATCTGAATACCCTATGACTTAGCAATTCCACTCCTAGGTGTATTCCCAACAGAAGTGAGTGCACACGATCACTAAAAAGATGAACAAAATGTTCATGGCAGTTTTATTTTTAATAGTAAAAATTTAGAAACAAGCTAAATATCTTTCAACAGGAGAACAGATTAATAAATTGCAGAGTATTAACATATTGGAATTTTAGACAGCAAAAACGAACAAAAACCCAACCCACTGCTACATGTAACAATATGGATGAACATCACAGACATCCTAATGAATGAAAAAAGGAAGACATGAAAAGTATTTACTGTATGATTCCATTTATATGAAACTCAAAAACAGATAAAACTAATCAAGAGTAATACAAGTCAATATGGAATTTACTTGTGGGGTACAGGGATACTGACTGGGAAGTGGGAAGTAAGAATTTTCTGGAGGGTTCTTTATGATGTCTAGATGGTGGTTAAACAAGATTATACTTAAATAAAAGTGCATCAGTATGTATATGTAAGATTAGTACACCTCATTCTCTCTTTCTCTGTATATTACACTTCAATGAAGAGTATTACAGGACATTTTCACTTTTTTCTTTTTGCTATGTGTTCTAAATGTTCTCACCTTTTCCTCAGCTATATTTTCCAAAAAACCTAAAATGAAGACATGATAAATTTTAACAAGTGAAAAATAGAAGTTATTTTTAAAAGCTAGAAGTGAATCTCAGCTACCTATCCAGATTTAGTGCCTCAAGCCCTGGACCCAGCTAAAAATAGCTCAGGGCCTCGCCAGCCTGTGACCCGCTAGCTAGCCAATGTTTAGCAGTCGCAGCACGCCAGTGAAACAGAGTGAGGCCAGGCGGAGCCTCCTGGGTCTGCAAGCGTGGCTCTCAGCAGGCTGTTTAGGTCATACCTTCCATCAGTTAACTACACCTGCTTCTTCTACTGAAGACCAACAGCTAGGCTCCCAGTTTACTGCAAAGCGGAGAGGAGAGGGAGGAACAAGAATCCATGCTAATTAGAAGGGGGAAAAGGTCCAGCGCTGTAAGCAGATTGGACATAAAGGAAGTCAGGGTAGCTAACCCAAGGTATACCGGCCTTGGCTCTTCCCCAGGTTAGACTTTTAACTTTTGTTTTTGCAAACATGTGTTCATTTTTCTATGACTTGGTTTTAAATGTTATGCTTGAGTTTGAGGAAATTAATTGCAGAACTATTTAGATTGCTATGATGAGAGAAGCTCCCTGAGTGGTTTTGCTGCTGAATCAGCTTAACCTGAAGAATTGATTCCATTTAACCCCTTCCTTCACTGTGCCCATTTCAAATGCAGGAACAACTAGTAATTATCTGTTTCACAGGGATATTTTGAGGATTAATTAGTGTTTATAACCCGCTTTCAAGTATTCAGATGAAGAGAGAGTTGATAGGAATGGTGCTATTCTAAGTTCCATTTACAAACTCTGACAAGTTGCAAAAGTGGTGTATGATACTGTGCTTCCAAGTGTGCCAGTGTGGTGTCTCCAAGATCCCACCTTGTGTAATGAGAATCCTTATCACTCGGCCCATATGATTCCGGAGGACTTTATTTCTTTAATTCATAACAAGTGACAACATTTAGGGAAATGACTTTAAACAAGTTGGTATGTTGCTGTTGTCAGTAGACAGAAATTTAAGCCCCAAAGTAAAATGCAATCGAACTTTCAAGACAGAGCTAGGATGTACCAAACTCTGAGATCACATAGAAGTTTTAAGTCAAACACTGTAGATACCATTAGAAGCCTTCCCCCAAATAAATCCATCCTGCTGCATGATTTGAAATGACTTAAGGTGCTATCTTTTTCATTCTTAAAGAGCAGAAACCCTGATCCTGGGATTGAGCCCCATGTTCGGTTCCCTGCTCAGTGGGGAATCTGCTTCTCCCTCTCCCTGCTGCTCTGTTTGTGCTCTCTCTCTCTCTCTCTCTTCAAATAAATAAATAAACTCTTTAAAAATTTTTCAAAAAAGAAGCAGAAACCCTGAAATCTCATCAATGAAAAACAGTTTTGGAGAGGCTAATAAGAGTCTGTCAAGAGCACACTGTTCCTTATGACAGTAGTCAGTAAACTTGGCTTTGCTTGATAAAAAAAAAAAATTAAATCTGTGATCAACCAGGAATGTAGTGGGCTGAATAATGACAGTGAAGATGGGAACAATAATGTTGGTGGTAATAATAACAGCAAGTATGTGTTGAGGGCTTACCAGGTGCCAGACACTGTTCTAAAACCTTTGCGTGTCTAAACTCACTTGATCCTGGCAATAATACTAGAAGATAAGACCTATTATCATCCCTGTTTTACAGACAAACTGAGGCTTGGAGAAGTTAAGTAACTAATTTAACCTGAATTATATAGCTGAATTATATAGCAAAAAGCGGTGTTTTTAAAATATCAGTGTGCTTATGGTTTCCCAGAAAACTAGTTAAAACTAGCCCTGGGTCATCTAGGTCATGTTCCTAGCCCAAAACCAGAGACCAGAGATTTTGATTCAGAAGTGTGGGATGGGACCTAGAAAAATGCATTTCTTTTTTAAAAAAGATTTTATTTATTTATTCATGAGGGACATAGAGAAAGAGGTAGAGACATAGGCAAAGGAAGAGGCAGGCTCCTCAAGTGGAGCCCCCGTGTGGGACTCGATCCTGGGACTCCAGGATGAAGCCCTGAGCTGAAGGCAGAAGCTCAACTGCTGAGCCACCCAGGCGTCTAATGAACACACAAGGCAAATTTACTGAAGGTGGCCTTTTGACTAACCTTTGAGAAACAGTGGCCCAGACTTAGAGAAATGAGACACTGGGAGTCAAACTTTGCCAGTGCTGGAGAAACACTGTCCAGCTGAATAGTAGATCATTTGCCCAGCTGGGACTGTGTGTCCTCATAGTGAAAAAAGGCTATGTTAGGCTGCCATTCAAAACATCCAACTTGATTTGTTCAGCTTCCATATTTAACATTTAACCTTCTGACTTTAATTTGATTTCTTAATAGATTTTCCTACTAGGAAGAGTATGTACCGACCAACAGACATGAATTTCAGCTGATGGTTCTAGCTCTTACAGGTAAGGAATAAATGGCATTGTGCCTTATTAATCAATCTATTATAACTGGTTAATGTGAATCAATTCCTGAATGAGCCAAGAACAATGAGTTTATGAACCTGCAAACCTCAGAGCCAACATACATTTTGAGGCCTGATTTATCCTTTCCTTAGCACACACACACATCACTAAGCTGGAAGGCACATTTTGAGAATGAGAATGTTGATACCAACATCTCCCCAAAAGGGTAAGTTTATCAAGTTGAATAAAACAATTCATAAAAAGTCATTCCCATGGTTTTTGTCTTGCAATTCATCAAAAATCATTCACATATCCTTCTATCCTTGGCTTTTAAACATCTGATCACTGAGATATTGAAGGCACGTGATGATGAATGTTCTGCATCCTTGCCCTTTTGCTCTTCTCAAATGTCATTTGTCTGATTTGTAACAAGTATCACCTGGTAAATCTGGAAAAGATACACAAATGAGAATCAACCTGTATCACACCCACTTTTCCTTCTGATATATTTTTAAAATAGAGCAAAAACATGAGGCAGTGTAAAGCAGTTATAGTTTCCATGGTCGCTCTCCATGAGGAAATTATCAAGGTATTTGCCACACATTCCACATCCTATACTCTGGATAAGATGGTATTCCACTCTCCTCCTTGCTGGCCACGCTCCAGCTGCACTACCCTTTCCTTCCCGCACTCACCAAACCTGCTCCACCCCTTTGTCCCAGGCCTCTTTTACCTGTAATGTTCTTTACCCATATCTTGCTGTGATTGGCTCCTCAGTCTCTGAGGTCTCAGCTTAAACGTTACCCTTCAGAGAGGACTTCAGTGATGCCCCATCTAAAGTAGTCACTATTACATTATTCAGTCTTATTCTCTGTATAGCACTTAGTGGTTGCTAATATTTTTCATTTATTTATTTATTTATTTTTATAGTCTGTCTCCAACTAAAATGTAAGCCTCATTGGGTCAAGGATCTTCTGTTAGGGGCATTGGGGTGGCTCAGTCCATTAAACATCCAACTCTTGATTTCAGCTCAGGTCAGGGTCATGAGATGAAGCCCTGGGTCAGGCTCTGAGCTCAGTGCAGAGTCTGCTTGTCCCTCTCCCTCTGCTTCTCCTCTTGTTCTCTTTCTCTCTCTTAAATAAATGAATACAATCTTAAAAAAAAAAAAAGAATCTTCTATTAGATATTTTCACTCTTACATCTATAGTGCCCCAAACCATGCCTAACACGGGGAAAATATTTGGGAAGGAAAAAAGGGAAGACAGTGGGGAAAGTCACTTCTGATCTGAGGCTGATTCTGATTGTCAGAGACATCCAATTGGCTCTTTCTTTGTAAAATATTTTTACCCACCTCCTTTGGAAACAAATTAGAGATCTTAAAAATGTATTGACTTCATTGTGTAAGACTGTTTAACAAAAGTTTAAAAACCATGAGTTATGTTGAGAATATTTGCTAGATATTTGTCATCATTAGCTCCATCTCAATAGTTATTAAAATATGAAATAAGGCAAAACTGTTTAGGTGCTTGAATTCAGGTAGTTAAGAGTCAAGACATAATAAAAACTGTTATACTATAAGGCTTTCTATAAGGCTTTCTTTCCAAAGAGCTCAAAGATACCTTGTTGGCAATCAATGGGATAATAGTAAAGTATCTTCCCCTAGAAATAGGAAATGAGAGTGCATCTAAGAGTTAAATCAGTAAGACACACACACACACACTCACATACACTCACACAGATTATGAGTCTGAAGGAGTAAACTGATAGGCAACCTGTGTATAACTGAAGACTTTGGAAACACCTATAACTTCAGCCAAGGTGACCTGAGGGTAATTTTAGGATGGCAAGCACCAGAATGTGACTAATTTAATTTAAAAAGTGTAAAATTAAAAAAAAATAAAATAAAAAATGTAAAATTAATCAATTGTTTGGAGAAAGCCTGGATGAATAGATGTGGTGGGCTGAGGTGCTGTCAGCCTAACATGAAAAACCTAAGCCTAAGAAGCCAGAAGCTGAGAGCACCTTCCCAAATACTGTTTAGGAGAGAGGGGACCTTGGCCCAAGGACTTGAGCTCTCAGGTCTCTGTGGCAAATAATAAGCCATCCATCTACCTCTCCTCACTCAGATTTCATGCTCTAAGTACAGAATTTAAATCATTTTGTTCCTGTCTATAGGGAGAAAATGCTCCCCTCCACCCCTCCCCTCCAGTCTGCTGATATGAGGATCCATCTTTTTTTTTTTTTTTTTTTTTTAAGATTTTATTGGGACACCTGGGTGGCTCCATGGTTGAGTGTCTGCCTTCGGCTCAGGGTATGACCATGGGGTTTGGGATTGGATCCCGCATCTGGCTCTTTGCGGGGAGCCTGCTTTTGCCTATGTTTCTGCCTCTTTCTCTCTTTCTGTCTCTCATGAATAAATAAACAAAATATTTTTTTTTAAAAAAAAAGAAAGATTGATTCTCTCTCTCTCTCTCCCTCTCTCTTCCCTTCCCCGCTTCACACACATGCTCTCTGTCTAAACAAAAAAAGTAAATAAATACAATTTAAAAATATTTTATTTATTTATTCATGAGAGACAGAGAGAGAGAGAGAGGCAGAGACACAGGCAGAGGGAGAAGCAGGCTCCCTGCAGGGAGCCCAATGCAGGACTTGATCCCAGGACCCTGGGATCATGACTTGAGCCAAAGGCAGATGCTCAACCACTGAGCCATCCAGGCACCCCCTATAAGGATCCATCTACTAGCTGGTTGCATTTATCATTAAAATGGAATACATTTTTATTTATTTATTATTATTTTTAAAGTAAGCACTAGGCCCAATGCAGAACTAGAACTCACAACCTTGAGATCAAGGGTCCTATGCTCTACCAACTAAGCTGGCCAGGCATCCCCAAAATGGAAATTTCTTTGGCTATACAGAATTTTCTGTGAACTTGGGTTAGTGTGAAGTTACTCCTGAGATAGGGTTTGAGAGCAAAGTGACTTGTGTTGGCTCCATGCTGCATGGCAGAGAGTGAACCAGAATTTATATTGCCTGTGACAGGCTGGCTCTGAGGAGATGAGGGCTGACCTAAGCTCAGTTCCTTCTCTCAAATTCACCAATCCTATACTTCACATGACTTTCTGAAGAGACACTGAGTGAGGGAAAGATGAGAGGCCAGGAGTATATTCCAGCTGGAGCATCCTCAAGAACTGCAAGTTCTCAATGGAGGAGCTACAAGTACTTTAGTCTATTGGGTCACAAACTTTTTCTGAAAAGGACCAGATAATGGACACATTGGGCTTTCCTCCTTGAGGAGACAGATGAGCCCAGAAAGGAAATACAGACTGGAGGGGCTGGGCAAGAGGTATCGCCTAGAGTACTCAGGAGAACTAGGGTTATCAGAACTAAAGTTGGGGGTTGGGCAGGGCAAGACTAGGCTTTCTAGAGAATGCTGAAGAGAGAATACCCTTGGCCAGAATGAGATGAGCTCAGGAAATTAATTGGTGGAAAGTATCAAATCCAAGGGATCTTTGAGACTTCTCATAGAGATCTCCAAAGCTACCCACTCACCCTGCTATGGGTCTGTAACTGATTGGTTCTGCTGGGTTGTCAGGTCTCTACCATTTATCTGGGGAAAGGGATCTTCCCCCAAAGCTTGGATAACACACCTAAAATGCACCCCAATGAATAGATGGACCTCATTTTGAAACAGGAGCCTCCAGCTACAAATGACTATCTGTTTCCTTGAGGGGGGAGCCAAGACTTAATTAACCAGCTTTGCTGTTTGGGTAAGTATAGAGACAGCCTAAATATATTTTTTTCCATGATAGCTTTTTCATTATATATTTTATTCTTTGGAATTTAAAGCATTTTTTTTAAAAAAAGTTCTCTATGCTGTACTTTCTATCCCTGTGACTTATTCATTCCATAACTGGAAGCCTGAACCTCCCACTCCCCTTCACCCATTTTGCCCACTTCCCTACCCACCTCCCCTCTGGAATCTATAAATAAATTCTGCATTTAGAGCATGAAATCTGAGTAAGAAGAGGTAGGTAGATGATTTATCAAATTCAAAATATGCAGCTGAACGTATAAGCATAATTGACCAGAGGGGAAACTGGGATCATAGAGCAGTTGGGGAGTTGATGGCAGAAATGTAAATGGAGCCTGGGTTCCAGCTTCTAATCTTCTCTTGTCACTCTGCTACAGTGATTCTCAGATACTGCAATGGACAAGGATGGGTGGAAGCAGTTTTTCAAGCTGTGTAGTTTGAAAAAGCTCTTATGCCTTTTTACCCGCAGTTGACATTCACTGATCTACAATTCATCTTATGTTGCTTTGGATCTTCTTGAAACCTCTTCAAATAAAATTTAAAAAGCCAAACCAAAACAAAACAAACATGAGTTTTATAACTTGAGCTGGAGAATGGTTCTCCTTATTTAGAAGCAGCCAACAGAAGAGCTATAAAGAACAAAATGATTCCTGAATCAGCAAACCCCACAAGTTTGGATGATGCAAAACCAAGAGACTGTGGCTGGGATCAGTCTCATTCACTGGCAAGAAGCCACTCAATAGATCACAAGATAGAACCATTTTAAGGCCTCTCTCTTCTAAAATAGAAGAGGGGAGTGTGTCAGACTTGTATTTATTCCGAAAAGAATAAAGACAAGTAAATTCTTTTAGAATTTCAATCTGTGGCAAGTAAGTCACTCGAGTAAGATGACGAAACCATTCTCCACCAGATGAGGATAAACTGAAGGTGTACCGCACCTGCAAAACACACCTATATCAACACCCCTCCCACCAAGTGTCAGAGGTAACTGTGGGGCTTTAGGTACGGTAGTAACATCAGCAAAACGTTAAGAGGAGCCTGGAGTAGACTAAGACTGATCCTGGCATCAGCAGTATATAAATATTGTGGCTGCATTGGTGTAGCTATCAAACACCTTATCTGAAATAATAGGAAACCTAGAGTGGTCAAGTAGAATCATGTACATTTTGAGCTTGAATGGACCCTAGAGAAGTTGTCCAGATGGAGAAACTGAGTCCTTCCTCTAAACTCAAAGTATTCCCATTGAGTAGCCCCATTGTTTGAATCCTCTAGACAGGGCTCCTAGACCACAGGGACTATATTTTTTAATCTTTGAATTCCTAATGCCTAGCACAGTGTCTAGCACTTCCTAAGTGTCCAATTAACATTTGTTAAACCGATCAGAAGAAGCAAAAGTGTAAATTCTCAGGCAACAGGATACAAAAATATAGAGGAAAATTGCTTCTCTGATCTCCTAGGGCAGAATCACCCAAAAAAGCAAAAATAAGCTTGACCTCAATGTATCTTTTTTTAGGTGAACACCTCAAGTCACACGAGCATTTGCTAGACCACCCAGAGCTATCACTTCTATCATTGCTACTAACAACATGGCTTGCTTGTCTTATTTGAGTATCAAAATGAGTTCATTCACAATGAGGTGCCCTGCTGTTATTATATCAGAAATAAAAATTGGGCAGACAGGTGATTTCCATTCAAGGATCCCAGAAATGTTTCACTTTTGGAACTGAAATATTAAGGGAACATCAAAACAGCATTGTTTGAAGTTAAAAGTACAGGTTACCTCCTCATGGAAACAAGATTAAGTGTAATTCTATCTGCCTTATGATTATAATCATTCATCAGATTTAGTAACTGTTCGGAAACAATCATATCTTTTCTGTATCTAAATTATTTGGTTCTTTTCTCTGAAAAGACTGAAAACACTATGAACCCTTAATTTCAATAGCACAAAGAATTGCTTATTTATAAGGACAAAGGGAAGCCATAAAGAATTAAACATTACATACTCTTTAAGAAATACTTTTTCCAGTATTATATAAATATCTTTGCACTTTCCCATTTTCTCTTTGAAACCAAGTAACCCTTTGACATTTCAAACTGAAATAACTACACATGCAATTTTTATATAGAAGCTAGGATGACTTTTTTTAGAACCAAGTGTAATTAACCACACACAGCATATTATTCATTGTCCTATGACCTTTGTTATTTAATTTCATATTCTGAAAATGTTTGTTTCTAAATTTAGTCAGGAAGATGAGAGACTGTCATGGTTGCTTTGTCAGCTGTACGTTACAGTGGATTATACATAGAATTTTCAAGTGTGGATGTTTAGAAAATACATATCGTTTGCCTGCTTTGTCATGTGAAAGGTTTAATAAAACCTGGTAATTTGGATTTACAAGGGGACTCCTCATCCAAGGTCCAAAAACAATTCTAAGTAACTGTAAAGGACAGTGCCTAGTAAGGTCAAGGAGAGGAGGAGCAAGTCTGTTGCCATAGGGGCCAAGAGCCAGTGGCTCTTAATGTCCTTGAAAAGCACCATGGCAGCCCTCATGGTTTCTCTTCTCCCATTGCCTCCAGAGATCATGATGTGGCTGATCCAGATCTAGAGTTCAAAAAAAAAATTTTTTTAAAGTTGTACAATCCCTTCTTCTTCTTCTTTTTTTTTTTTTTTTTTAAGATTTTATTTATTTATTCATGAGAGGCACAGAGAGAGAGAGAAAGGCAGAGACAGAGGCAGAGGGAGAAGCAGGCTCCATGCAGGGAGCCCAATGTGGGACTTGATCCCAGGTTTCCAGGATCACGCCCTGGGCTGAAGGCAGCGCTAAATCGCTGGGCCACTGGGGCTGCCCAGTATACAATCCCTTCTTTCAAACAAAAACAAAGCTAAGAACACAATCTACACTCCACATCAGGTGATGGGGAGCTACTGTGGCTAACCTGTGGTTTTGGGGTGGGAGTCAGACACACTTCAGTGGAACCCAGGGGTACACGGATTGGAATTTTGGGATCACTGCTCCAGTGTGCGGCCACCAGAAGTCAGGTCACCTTTCCTGCTCTAGGGTGGGGGCCTCTGTCCAGGCCAGAGCCATATGAATGGTGGGACAAGTTGTGCCCTGTGCTTGGTGCCAGGACAAGGGGGCTGCTGAAGGCTATGATCCAGCCCTGGCTCCTCTTGCCACATCCAGTTCCCTGGCTCAGAGCTGCTTTGACAGGCAGGAAAGGGTACCTTTCCTGTTTCATTTGCCTGAAGGGAATTACGGTTTTCTTCCTAGCACAAGAGTCTTAGGAGTTAGCAAGGCTAAGATTTTTCTTGTGAGAGCTTCTGACCTATTCCTGTCCTGATCTTTCTGGCCTGCCTGTCCTTGGGGCTGTAGTTCTCCCATTAGGGTGAGGAGCTCCCAGATCAGCACCAAAGAGCAGTATCTCCTTGGCTGTCAAGTCCTGAGCGGGAGATTGTCTCTCAGCTCAGCAGCTTGGCCTCTGGGGCCCTGGGAAGTGGGATGGGAGGCTCTAAATTGGCCTTGCCACCAGCATTGGGAAGTGTGAGTGCCTGGGGTGCTTTCCTGCTTTGGGTTTTTTCCCTGCTTCTCCTCTCCCTCCTTTTCCCTCCTCTCTGCTTCTTCATTCTAAAGGAAAAGACTCCCTTTCCCATCTCTAAGGGTGTGGGGCATGGTTCATTTTTCCTTTTAGGTGAATTTTAAGTGTGCTCAGAGAATTACAACCATGCAGAGGAATTCCTGAAATTTTTGTTTTTGGAGAGAAAGGCATAGATTTGGGCCATTCCTCAAATTCCCCAGCTCATCCCTTATATTTGCTTGGATAACCCACTCAGGAGACAGGCCCAGCAAGGGCACAGACTAAGACCCACATACCCTATATCCACACATTGAAAAGTTGTACAGAAAGCTAAAAGATGTGGGCAGCCTGGGTGGCTCAGCGGTTTAGCGCCACCTTCGGCCCAGGGCATGATCCTGGAGACCCAGGTTCGAGTCCCACATTGGGCTCCCTGCATGGAACCTGCTTCTCCCTCTGCCTGTGTCTCTGCTTCTCTCTCTGTGTCTCTCATGAATAAATAAATAAATACAATCTTTAAAAAAAAAAGAAAGCTAAACGATGTTAATTAAAATGTGTCATATTTTTCTGTCTTGACAAATCAATGACGAAATCCAAAAACATTTACAAAGCTATGGTCTTTATATGCTGAAAGTTGGCAATATGAGTTGTACCAAAGATGAGTACATTTAGTTATTTTGCACATGTCTGAATGAGCTAGCAATGTATTGTATGAGTAACAAAAGACAAATAATTCACAATCATTCACTTATTGTACAACATCTATTTTATTTTCTTCACTTCAGCAAAACTGCTAAATGTGTTGTTACATAAAGATTTTCATGTAATTAGTATTCAAATGATAGCGATAACAGATTACAAATAAAGTGTAATTGTTTAGAAAACATTTAAAAATTGAGTATATTTTTATTAAAATGTAAACTCAGGTGAATGGCATTTTCAAAATTATAGTTACTTTGTATATTTTCAAAAGTTACTATTTAAAAATATTTATATTATCTATTACAATTAAAAGACAAACAAAAAAATAATACATGAATGCACCAACATTTTTTTTTGCACCAACATTTTAGGTAAAAATTATTTAAATATGGCTGAACTGTTAAATCGAACTCTGAATATTTGGTGAAATCTTATTTATATACAAATTAAATTATCTCCATCCTAGTGTTTAACATCCATCTGGTTGTCAATATAAAGAATCAGCCTTATGGTTCATGTGGGCTACAGGTACATTTATGTATTTATATTTGAAGAGTAATATGAATTGTTTGCTATTGCAAAATATCCTCAATCACTGCATACAACTGTTGTGAATTTCATCTCATTCTCTAGTACCTACAGGACTCTGAGATGGAATACAAAGAGAAGCAAGAATAGGGGTGCTCAGCACTCTCAGATAATGATACTTCACTATGCAAGGGTATATTGCATTCATTCTCTTTGAGACAAAGGATTTGATAACTTAATTAATTTGTCTTTTCTTACCTAGGAGCTTCCACCACTCAAATTTTTCTAAAGTGGTTTTTATTTCTAATATCATCAGCAACACAGCCCATGAACCTTCTTTCATTTTGAAGACATAGGGCAAGAGAGGTCCAGCAGTGTTTCTGAGTCCTGGAAGGTGTTATCTCAAGAAGACACGTTTAGGGTCATGAGGTGCACTGGGCCAGTGCAGGGCAGGAGTCTCTGTGGTCTGCATATCGGAGTGGTACTATTGAGAGGTTTGGGAGAAATCATCTTAAAAACCCCTCCAGGGTCAAAATTCAGAAGCAGATACACTTACGTGGTACAAATCCTGCCATCACAAGGAAAATATAGGGGTCACTGGGTGGCTCAGTCGGTTAAGCGTCTGACTCTTGGTTTCTGCTCAGGTCATAATGCCAGGGTTGTGAGATCCAGCCCCACTGTGGGCTCCACACTGGGCATGCAGCCTGTTTAAGATTCTCTCTCTCCTCTTCCTCTGCCCCTTCCCTCCCCCCACTTTGCTTGTGTGCTCTCTCTCTCAAAAAAACAAATTAAAAATTACAGTTATACTACAATTTTACTTCCCATTTTGCTGTGACAGTTCTTTTCTTTTTATTTTCCTTTCCTTTTCTTTTTTAATCTTCTCTTCCCTTCTGTTCTTTCTTTCTTTCTCTGTCTTCCCTCGATACATGGCTTCCTGTGAGCATGTATTGCCAGCACAAATCTAAACTCCTCTGGGATCTATCAATCAATTTGCATTCTGACCTTGGTACCAGATTCCTTCCTTCCTTCCTTCCTTCCTTTTCTCCTTCCTTCCTTCCTTTTTTCTTTTTTTTAAATTTTTATTTATTTATGATAGTCACACAGAGAGAGAGAGAGAGGCAGAGACACAGGCAGAGGGAGAAGCAGGCTCCATGCACCGGGAGCCTGACGTGGGACTTGATCCCGGGTCTCCAGGATAGCGCCCTGGGCCAAAGGCAGGCGCTAAACCGTTGCGCCACCCAGGGATCCCCCTTTTTTCTTTTTGGTTAATAGTCTTATTGAGATATAATTCACATATTATACACTTTATCCATTTCAAATATACATATCAGTTTTTTTGTATGTTCACTGAATTGTGCAACCATCATCACAATCAACTTTAGAACATTTTCATCATCCCAAAAGAATGATAGTCATAGCGATTACTAGACATTCTGTTTCCCCTTGAATGCCTCCCTGCTCTTTCCCCTCCCCTCCTTGATCCCAGGTAATCACTAAGCTACTTTTGTTTTTATACATTTGGCTATTATGGACATTTCATATCACTGGCATCCTCCAATATGTGGTCTTTTGTGACTGGCTTCTTTCACTTATAATGTTTCCAAAGTTTACCCATGTTACAGCAGGTGTCAGGACTCAATTCCTTTTTGTTGCTGAATAATAATCCACTGTGTGGATAGACCACATTTTACTTATCCATTTATTCATCAGTTGATGGATATCTGAATTGTATCTACTTTTGGGCTCTTATGAATAATGCTGCTATGAACACTCATGTGTAAGTTTTGGTGTAGGCATACATTTTTTTTTTCCTTGGGTGAATACCTAGAAGTAGAATTGCTAGGTAATATGATAACTCTTTGTTGAAATCTTGAGGAATTGCCAGACTGTTTCCAGAGAGGCTGTGCCATTTTACATCCCCACCGGCAATGTATGAAGGTTCTAATTTCTCTGTATCCTTGCAAACACTTGTTATTGTCTGTCTTTTTTATTTTAGCCATCCTTGTTGGTGGAAAGTGTATCATATTGTGAGTTTGATTTATATTTCTCTAAAGGCTAATGACATTGATAGTTCTTTTTAAGTGGGTATTCCTGATGAGAAAGAATAAGTCTTTGTCAATGCCCTCACTCGGTGCCTTGCTTGTGGTGTTTAGAAATAAATCACCTCATAGGACAAACGTATTGGAGGGGACCTGGGACCCAGGGCAGGTTCCTGCTTTATAACACAGCTCACTTGCAGTGCTGGGTGTTTGCTACTTCCACTGTCAGAAAGTCCAGATCTTTCGTGAGAACTGCTTTTTTTTTTTTTTTTTTTTAATCTGAAACTTTAAGTCACTGAGTCTCTAGCTTTGCTCTCTCAAGCAAGGCAAACTTTCTCTTCACCCTAGCACCCTTCTCCTTCACTTGACTAAATCCATCTACATATTTGTAAAGACAAAGTGTTGGCAGTTCACTAAGTTGTTAACTTTTTCCTTTCCCTTTTGAGTTAATGAATGCAGCCAAGGGTGGTATGCAAATGTGACCACACTGCTAGGCTATAGCCACTCCATAGGGGTTCTCAAGGAAAGTCTTGCAAGACAGAGGGTCCAGACTAAATGGGAGGAAGGAGTCACTTGAAGAAACATCCTGAAATCACCTTGCTGTGTTTTTAGTTACTATATTGATTTTGAAATTCCAAATAACTTTACAAGAGGGCATGTGGATTTTGTGTTTACTGAAAGGGAACAAATGTGAAGAAGGTGCTAGAATGCAGTCTATAAAAACAGGCTTGGCCATCCTGTTTCCTGGATTAAAAAGGACATGGTTAGCTCATTTCCCTCAACCTGGCACACTTTGAAAAGGCAGCCACTGTGGTTGTGCTAGTGCCTGTGTATGTGAGTGAGGGCCAGCCCACCCGTCTCTTCCTCTCCTCCATAAACCTGATGCTCGTGCTCTACATTCTGTCCAGTTCTTCCTTCTCTCTCCTCAGACATCTCACAAGGATTCTCTCTCCTGTTTCTCCTCAAACTCTGGAACTCTGTGGGCAAAATACCCTAATTTCTCCTGTTTCAGATTTCCAAACCCCTGTACTTCCTCACCTAAACTAATGACGTTCACTTAAGGACACTGTGTCCCATTCCCCTTTCTTAGAGAGACCCCATCCTGGAATCACAGGCCCTCCCTCCCTCCCTCCTCCCTCCCCACAGAATTAGGGGTACTTTTTTTTTTAAGTTTTAATTTATTTATTCATGAGAGATGAGGCAGAGACATGGGCAGTTCCCTCCCTGCAGGGAACCTGATATAGGACTCCAGCACAGGACCCAGGATCAGGCCCTGAGCCAAAGGCAGACACTCAACCACTGAGCCACCCAGGTGTCCCTTGCAAGGTACTACTTGTTTTGGTTCTAGCCCAGCGACCTAGCAACTTCAAGTGGCCTTCATGTGTGAGTGACTAGGTCCTAGCAAAGGCTCACAAAATTCCTTTCTTTTCCTGGAATGCACAGAGCTAATGCTCCACTGATAGCCTTTGCACTGGGCTGTTCCCTCTGGCTGGAACACCCTTCCAGGTGTTTTCCCCTGGGCTCACTCCTTCCACTACTCAGATTTCGGCTCAGAAAACAATTCCTCTGGACTTCTTCCCTGACGGCCCTCATGTAACTCAGCGACAGAGGGATTTCTGTCTGCTTTGTTCACGGCCATACTCCTAGCACCTAGAACAGTGCTGGCACATGGGAGGCACTTGATAAATACCTACTGAGTTACTAGAACAAAGCAGCTTCTACAGAAAGTATTGGGTTGCGTAAGTTCTGCCATTTTGTGGGCAAGACAAGGACTGAGGAATGAACAGAGAAGGGAGGAGCAAAGAAGAGAAGAGAGGATAGGAGCTCTTGCAGTGCAGAGGACAAACATGGATAGCTGGAGACAAAACAGGGCACTGGTTTTGAGACGCAGTCTCCACTTTCTCTGATGTGGAAAATAACCCCTGTTGTGATTAAATCCAAGTCCAGGTTTCACTTGCAGACAAGGACATTTCTGAAGATATCTGAAAAGGAGACAATCTCTCCTCCCATCCCTCCAGCCTCTCCTCCTCAGTTTCCAGGTTTTATCACCAAAATAAAAAAAAAAGGGGGGGGGAGATGAGTGTCGATTCCCACTGCATCTTAGGTGAATCCCTAGCTAAAAATGTTAGTAAAAATGGGATCTGCGTTCAAAGGATGCACATTGTCTAAATGGTCTGAAATTTTAAAAAGCAGCTTCTTCTAAAGTGCATATTATTTTGTAAGACTCTTTAACCACCCGCTAAAAAACATCACAGTGTTTTTGATCATACCTGAGCAAGTTACTTGTCATGGTAGAAACTGACAGTAAATAAAGGACGCTCCCAACCCAGAACCCTATTGTGCAATTATGCTTGATCTTTTTTTGTCAAACTGGATCTTCTGCTTCCTTTGCCAGCTGAAATCAAATGGATGCATTAGGTCATGGCATTAATATGAACATTTTCACACTTGTTTTTCTTTCTCCTTTCTTATCCACTTTTTATTACGTGGCACAAGTCACATTGTAATTATGAAAGTGAGGAACTCCAGCAGCTTGTAGCACACAGAGACTGAGCAATGTGGCCCATCTTGTTTCCACCTCTCTTGGTGAGAGCCTAAGGGTGTTAGTCATGTGGCTGTTTAGGATGTGCAACCAACCAAGCCTCAAATGACATCACCAGAATGAATTACTCTGGGGTTTTGCAAATCTACAATGCAGGATTTGCCAGAGAAAATGAAACCATCAGCTCTTTTTACTCCTCCCATCCCAATCCCCCAAATCCCCAAGCATGTATGTAGCATTCTTTTTCTAGTGGCTTTGCTTTTATGCCAAAGAGGAACTGGGTCCGTTTTTTCTTTCTGGTACATGAGAAGTCTTATAGAAACTAAGGCTTCATAGATGTGCCATCATTGCCACTTCAAATGCTTTACTTTTGTGTTTCAATGTAATTATCCGGTGCTTTAGACATCTGTGTGTGTGATGTATTCCCATGTCTCTGGATTTGGGTGTGTGATGCTTCCTGTCTGTCATGACCTTCTCCCTGGCTTTCATTTCAAATGACTCTTGCTACATGAATTTTGTTTATTTATTTATTTGGTTTTATTTTTAAGTATTCTCTACACCCAACATTGGGCTTGAACTCACAACCCTGAGATCAAGAGTTCCACGCTCCACTGACTGGGCCAGCCAGGTGCCCCTCCTCCTATGTGACTTTAAATACATATATTTAGAGTTGTCACATTATCTCTGATGAAATAAAACCCTCATCAAAATGTAATGACTCACTTTCTCTCTAACAGTGCTTTTTTGTCTTAAACTCATTTGTCTGATATTAATAGTAACCACATTAGCTTTTCTTTTTTTTTTTTTTTTGATGTTTGCCAGCTCTGTCTTTTTACATTACTTCTGTTTTCTGCCTTTTGCATCCTTAGAGTCCAGTAAATCTCTTATAAAAAAGGACACCTGGATTTGTAATGTTTTTTAATCTAATATTTTCTGTATTTTTAATAGACCAGTTTTTCCCATTTACATTTATTGTAATTACTGATAATTGATTATTTGGACTTATTGCTATAATCTCTTATTTGTACTGCTTTTTCTCTGTTTCCTTCTCTCCCACTTTTTCTAATGTAATAAATTTCAAATTGTGATTTTTTCATTTTTGTAAACAAGTTGGATGTGCTACTCATATGGGATGATTGAACTGGCAGGTTTGTCTTCTTGTTTCTTAGAATTTCTCCTTTGAACTAGGAAAGTAAGAAAATTCTAGAAGATATTTATGACTACTCATTGTATTATCAGGAGAGAATAGCTAAGACCTGGAGAAAAACTTTATCTCTTAACAATTCTCACTGGGGACTAAAGCAGTTTAACAGCCAGGTTGCTGGTTCTCAAAATGAGGAGTCCACATGGTATGTAATGCTGTATACAGAAAGATGGAATCCATGTAATGTGTCTGCTTCCAATGTGAGGATGGTACCTAGGGGCAATCCTTGAGAGTTTGGCATGCCTGTACTATCTGCTGTGTGACTGCATGAAGAAACAATTCTCCCATAATTTGTCTCTGTTGAATCTACTGCAAAACCCTCATTTATTCAGTATGCCATAATGGTATTTGGTCTTCTCTTGGCTAGAAATGCATCATAAACAAACAGAAAAGGGAGCCATTAAATTGTGACAGGAGCCATTAAATTGTGTTATAACTGAATTGCTCAATGATCCGCGATATGCTTACATCGCTTTTTAAGATTATCATTTAAATATGAATACATATTTTTAACATACTTATGGCAAACTTTGCTTTATGGGTTTTTTTTTCTGGAAAAACAAATATATCATAGTAATTTAGTAGCCTGGAGCCTAGGGTTGGTTTTTCTTTTTTTAAAAAATATTTTATTTAAATTCAATTTGCCTGGAGTCTGGGGTTTTATCCTGATTCTTCCACAGACTAGCCATATGATCTAAGGCAAGTTACTTGGTCATGCTAAACCTCATTGTTCTTATATTCCCTGTGAAGTTAATAATGAAGCTACACATAGGATTGTTATGAGAATCTGATAAATTAAAACATAATAAATTATGAGGCCTTTGGCATAAAGTTAGTACTATAAATAGTAGCCATTATGATTTTTTTAAATAAATAAGGAACTTCTTGGAATCACTTCTTCTTCAAACCCCTGTCCCTCAGCATGAAATAATATATTTTGGGTTGAAGCTGGAACTGGGAGATGATTGATCTCTTTCCTTCAGGGATTTACCAGGCTGAGTATGGTGGAAATCTCTTTGAAGTTTAAGATGCTCTGAAGGAGGTCAATAGTGTGACTTATACCCTCATGTGTGCTATCCTGAGCCAACAAATATCAGGGGTGTTGGTAAACTCTGTTTCAGCAGATGTGTCCTCTTTGTTTTTTTTTTTTTGTTTTTTTTTTTAATTTTTATTTATGATAGTCACACACAGAGAGAGAGAGAGAGAGGCAGAGACACAGGCAGAGGGAGAAGCAGGCTCCATGCACCGGGAGCCTGACGTGGGATTCGATCCCGGGTCTCCAGGATCGTGCCCTGGGCCAAAGGCAGGCGCCAAACCGCTGCGCCACCCAGGGATCCCAGATGTGTCCTCTTTGATAAGGCTGGCATGACCTTATACCCTCAATTCTTGATTTCCTCTCCAAATCCACTTAGAAAGCTATAAGGTACCACATTGCCACCAACCTTCTCATTCTCAGGAATCCCTATTTCAAGGGCTAGAGGGAGTCCTGTCCTAGAATACTAAGGTAGAATTAGGAATTCATTTTCCCATTGCATGTGATTATTTGCAGGTGATGTGTGCTATCAGACTCAGTACTATTAATAATGGGTAGAAAAAGACTTTTAGGACCTACCTGAGATTCTAACCTCCTTAAATAACATGTTTCCCGATAGCAAATGTGTTTTCAGTTCCAAATAACAGATTTACAAATAAAATATTGAAACATAAGCCATTAGGAAAATGGGGCCACAATCCTGTACATCTTTTTTTTTTAAGATTTTATTTATTTATTTATTTATTTATTTATTTATTTATTTATTTATTTATGAGAGCGCATGCATGAGTGGGGGAGGGGCAGGGGGAGAAAGAGAAGCAGAGTCCTTTACTGAGTAGGGAACCTGATGTAGGGCTTGATCCCAAGACCCTGGGATCATGACCTGAGCCAAAGGTAGGTGCTCAAATGACTGAGTCCCCCAGGTGCCCCAGTGCTACACATCTTTAGTGCAGGAAAAGGAAGGAAAATTCTGCCAATAATCTGAAGTATAGGAGCACTGTGCATTTTTCTAAACTATAATTTAGACAGGATAGCAGATGAGAAGTTTGTTGCAAAGAGCAAGACTGGCTCCCTGGTGACTACCAATGATGAGGACATTGAATTAGGTTTCGTCCCATAGCCAATCCTGTTGTGCCCCTGGTATATCTGAATGCCTTATTATTCCTTGGAGAATCTTCCTTGGAGGAGAGAAGGCCACTCTCCTTCCCAAGGTTTTCTGAAAGTTTCTGAATATTGTCTATAGGGAGCCTCTGTGTTTATACTCCTTTACCCAAAATTGCCCTAGCTCTAAGCAGCTCCCTAAACTCTTTTTGCAAGATCATTCTGTATCCTTCTGTCACTCTTATCTCTGGTGTTTGACTGCCCTGGGCATGGATCTCTCACCAGTCAGTTAGCAGGTAGATGCCAAGAGTCCCCTAGTGCTCAGGATTCCTCTAGGCTCTGTGAAAGTACAGAAAGAAAAAGACAAGATCTCTGCTCTTAAGGAACTCATAAACTAATTCAGAAAGTAGAATATCCTAGATCTTAAAACACAGGCTTCAAATCAGGCAGCCCTGATCTGAGTCCCGGGTCTACCATTTCTTAGCTGTGCACTTAGGGTCTCAATTTTTTTTTTCACCTGTACAATGAGGATGGTAAAAGTAGCTCTCCCACAGTATTGTCATGAGGACTGTGCTGCAAGATAAAGCACTTAGGGATGCCTGCATAAAGGAAGAACTCAATGAACAATGTCATCATCATTGTTATTATCATTTAGAAAGTCTGAGATGGGGCATAGACTAGTCTGAGCTATGTAGAAACCTAATAACATTTTCCTTAGTGCCCTCCTTAGTCTTCCCACACCTGGGGGAGGAAATACTGCTTTGTGGCTTACAGAAATGGACAGAGATGGATTGGTGGGAGAGGGGCCTTGGGGACACAGTGAGGACTGCTGTTGACTTCCTGGCAAAGGTGGTCTGCCTGTCTTGGCTCAGTTCTGCACTGGGCATCTTGTTGGGCTTGGAAACTAAACAGGTGGAACTTCCTCTGCCTTTGAAGAATTTGCCAGCCAGGTGGAGATTGAAGATGTACATGCAAGATGCATATTTAGCATAATAATGAAGCAGCACCTTAATTAACAAGATATAATAGTTATGATAAATGTTTAAGGCAAGAAGGCTTATTGGTGAGTCTAAATTCTGGACATCTGGGTAAAGTTTTCTGAACATGTTAATACCACCCATAGCTCTGTGGCAAGCACAGCAGAGATACCCTTTTCTTCCTGTCCCCTCCCTCCAGAACCTTGCCTGTGTTTGTCCCCTGTGTTTGTGTTTCTCTCCCCAAACTATGATCTGGATCAGCTGTGAAACACAATTCTGAATCTTGCCCCCAGCTTTTGGTGTTTTTGGATGAAAGGCTGGCATGATATGCTAGGGTCCACCCTCATGTCTGCTTTCATTTTGACAGCAGGGACTGGAAGAGTGATGAATGATTAAAGCTCTCCCTTTCAAGGAGTATCGTTGACTTTAGATGACTGCTAACTCTAGCCTTTGCAGAGGATAATGTTTGCTCTGCAGACTTAAGGACAGGGCTGGCTTTCTGGGAGTGTTGCAATGAAGAGATTCAAACAGAGGCCTCTGTGGACCTCCTCCCTAGCAAAGCGGCTCCAGCCGCCACAGTGAGGGTAGTTTCACTGAGTTTAGGGTTTGGGTGTGAGACAGAGCCCATTCTGAAGGTTTTTAGCCAAATGTCTGTGTGATTTTGCTTTCTGGAGAGATGAGTGTGTTCAGCAGGAACCGTATCTCCTGGACTCATTCTCTTAGTGTTTATGAGATGGTGAGAAGAAAACAAAAATAAAATGAAAAACACAATTGTGATTCTCTAGTGATTAACAATATCCTTTTGAAATTTGAAGGCACCACAGAAATCATCTGCAGACAGGAAGAACTGAAGCCCAGAGAAGGGAAGTGTCTTCTTCAAAGTCACACAGCGAATGGATCAAGAGCAAACCCTGAAACCCAGGTTTTTGGCCCCTGATTCTGTTCTCTTTTTATTATTCTACTTCTGTTGACAACCATGGAGAGTTTGTTCTTCCTTTTGTTGGACTCTTCTTCCTTCCCAAACCCCAAAAAGAGCCAAGATGGTCCAGGAAATCCTAACTCACTTCCAAAGGCACTTTACTGTCTGTTGGCCATGCTGTATGGCTTGCTGTTTCAATTAAGGTTTTCGACATTTCATAGGAAAGTATGCAAATTACCACTGACTCTAAATAAGTCAGGGTTTATTCAGGGTTTATAAATACGGACAATCTCGCTTTCCTCTCATTCGCTCCTTTTCCTTGGCTTTATTCCCTCAACTCGCCTCCGTTAAGATACTTTCCTTTTTTAAGGCTTTTTAGTTGGGATACATATTTGGTGTAATCTTTAACTTTTCCCTTCCAACCCATCTTTATACAACCATCATTAATAATGACCAATGTTATAATAATACATATTTTGCAGAATGTTTTAGTATATTAATTTTGCGGTGTAACTCTCAACTTTTCTAATGAGGAGGAGGGTGTAGATAGGACTAGGTAGAGAGACTTTTGAAAATGTGGGCAGGGTGTTTGTGAATGTCTGGGCAGTGGAATATTTTTGTGGCATGGTGGGTGTTTTGAACTCTCTGGAAACTAACAAGCAAGCTCTACACATACACTTGATGGAAATCCTCCAGGCTTTGGATAACACGGGAGCCTTTCAGAAGTCTGAATTGAGTCCAAGTCAAATTACAGCCCAGTGTGCTTGTGAAAATGGGAGGCAGAGCCGATCAGAGGAAATGACACTGGTCCAGGACCCCCAGGAGCCCGGTGCTGGTTCTACCACCAACTCTAGTTTCCCTGTCTATAAAAAAGGATAATAATAGCTCTTAACCTCATGGAGTTCCTTTGACAATAAAAATATAATAATGTATATAAAGTGCTGAGCACAATGCCTGGCATGTAATAAGCATTTGTTACTTGTATGAAGTGCCAATGGGCTTCTGGGGAACTGACAGTCATCTAGAGAAGGCCCCCATTTAGGTGGGAGGCTCCAGGGCTGCGGCCAAAGGCTTTGAAGTTTGACAGCTGGGTTTAGATCTCAGCTCCAGCATTTTCCAGCTGTGCCATTCGGGACAAGTTACCTAACTTCTTTGGGCCTCACTACCCATCTCATTATATTATTGGATGGATTAGTGACACAGGCCACATGAAGCCCTTGGCTTAGCGCCTTGCACGTAGTAGATACCGAATAAATGGTGGTTATTGTTCCAGGTCCTTAGAGAAAGGGGCCAAGAGAAACTGAAGGCATGAGGCAAATAAGACAGTTGTCAAACTGGGAGGGGGGCAGTGTTAAAAGGAACCAGGAGAGCAAGATCAACTTCTTGGGGCCTCTATTAATCTTCCTGGCTGCCACAACAGATTGCCACAAACTTGGTGGCTTGAAACAATAGAAGTGGATTCTCTCCCAGTTCTGGAGACCAGAAGTCCGAAATCCATCTCCCTGGGCTGAAACCAAGATGTTGGCTCCAGAGGCTCTAGGGGAGAATCCTTCCTTGCATCTTCCAGCTTCTGGTGACTGTTGACATTGCTCAGTCTGTGGCTACATCGCTCCAGCCTTTGCCTCTGGCTTCACATGGCTGTCTCTCCCTCTCTCTGTGTGAAATCTCTCTCTGATTCTCCTCACAGGAACCCTACAGTAGCATTTAGGGCCCACTTGGAGAATCTGGGATAACCTCTCCACTTTTGGATCATTAATTTAATCACACCTGCAAAGACTCCCACCCCCCCCTTTTTTCTTAGAAAGTAACATTAAGTTCTAGGGACGAAGACCTGATATCTGTGGGGAGCCATTATTCCGCCTCCACAGAGTCCAAAGCACCAGTGGCTAGGCAAGGATTCCAGCTTGCCTTTCCCTGGAGTGATGTAGCAGGGAACTGGAGTGTGATGGGGAGGGGAGGAGAGCTGTCACCAGGGCAGAGGCAAGATGAAACAGGGCAGAACAGAGACGTGGGAGAGGCTGGTGGGGATCACATGGCCACAGGCAGGCTGACATCAGCCAAGCCATGGGGCAGAGTGGAGCTCAGCACCAGCATCTGTGCAGGGGCATGTTAATAGCCTCCAGGAAAAGGCATGAGTCACTTGGACACCCGGCCAAGGGAAGGAGGAGGCCAAGGCCTGCCTGATTGCACTGGTGGGCTCAGGGCCATGGTGGACTGCACTGGGAGCTGGGGCTCCTTGCCCAACCTCCCTCAACTGGGCCCAGCTGGACCACATTGACCAAGACACAGTCCCTGTCTTTGACAAGCTCGCATCCTAATGGGGGAGGCAGGCATATCTCCATTTTCATAGGGCTCCACAGGCCTTCCCTTTGTGTTTTCTCTCCCTTCTTCCATGTGAATCTCTTTTATGGACATTTCTTGGATTTAGAGCCCACTCAAATAATCCAGGATGATCTCATCTCTGGATCCTTGACTTGATTACATTTGCAGAGACTCTTTTTTCCAAATAAGTCATATTCATAGGTTCCGGATGTTGGCATATCTTTTAGAGGTCATCATTTGATCCACTACACTTACTCCGTCAAAATTTACCTGCCCTCTGCTTCATTCCTTCAGGTTCCAGGGAAATGTTAAATATTCTGAGCAACAATGTTAATGACTTCATTTGTTACTTCTTTGCCTTATCAGAGAACTGGTGGAGACTTAATGCCTTTGTCAGGAGAATGGCTTTCTAGGAGCTGGAATATCAGGTTCCATTTGAGCCTCTGAAAAAGATGGCTCTGGGAAAAGCCTCATGTATCACCTACCTTCCCTGGGACAACTCACTGGATTTGCCCCTCTGCCCCAATCACAAGAAATCATGGGAGAGTGGGAAGCATGGTATCACCATCCCCTCTCCAACTAACTTTCTTTCTTTCTTTCTTTCTTTCTTTCTTTCTTTCTTTCTTTCTTTCTTTCTTTCTTTCTTTCTTTCTTTCTTTCTTCTACTGGTTTTCTAAAAACATTTGCTTCTTTCTGTTCCTAATCCTTCCCATCAGCCCAGTTAATAGTAGCCCTGCACTGTCCTGCATAATTTGCAAGTATCTTTTTTGGGTTCTCTTATTTATTTATTTGAGAGAGAGAGAGTAAGTGTGCATGCACAAGCCAGGGTGTGGGGTAAGTAGGGTGGGAGCAGAGGGAGAGAGAGTATCTTAAGCAGGCTCCACATTCAGTGTGAAGCCCAATGCAGGGCTCAATCTCACAACCCTGTGTGACCTGAGCCGAAATCAAGAATCAGACGCTAACCAACTGAGCCACCCTGATGCCCTCAATTTATAAGTATCTTATTTATTCGTTACAACATTCCTGTGAGTGTCCCTATGAGTATCAGTATTGCACTTTGCAGAAGAAGACACTGAGGCTTTGAGGTTTAATGGATGAGCCAAGACTTAAACCCAGGCTCTAAATTCCATGCTCTTAGCTTCTCCCCTGAGGAAGCTCCTGCAGCCCTTTTAATGGTGCTGCTCTTGAAATTGGGCTGTCAGAAGCATGATGGCGTGGTCAAGGGAACTATGGTAGAGGGCAATGGCCCTGCTTCCAAGAAGTCAGGGTGCCAGACTGTGATAGTTGATGCTTGAGGCCAAGAGTGTGTGTGTTTATTTATTAACACCACCATGACTGAGAGACCCCCTGCTTTTTAGGAGGGAGCAGTCCCAAATCAGCAAAATCGAGAGGGACAAATGTGTGAAAGGACCACGCAGGATCCTCCCTAGTGGTTTCCTGTGAGCATGGATGAAGGCAAGAATGGGGAAGAAAATACAACTGAGAAAACAAGTCTGAGTTCATGGTAAGGTGGGATGCCTTCAATGCCCATAAAGATATTCAGTAACCCCACTGTCCCAGCCCAAGCAGGAAGAGCATTTGCCCCAGTAATGGTCTACTGGGCTTAACTACTTTACCTCTCAGGAGGGAAGGAAACTACATTTATTTGATTTTCAGACTCTTTCTCTTGCATTATTTCACTTAATCCTGAAATGATCCCCTGAGGAAGATGTTACTGCCCTCATCTTATAGGTAGTGCAACGGGCCTCAGAGGTTATTTGTGGTTTGCCCAAGTCACTTGATGAGTCAATGGCAAAACCACAATTTGAGCTTATGTCTTCTCACTCTAATTCCAGAATTCTGTTTTATATTTCAGCTTCACAGTGATTATAAAACCCTGGCAATGCTTGATTGCCTGTTTAGATGTGAGGAAGGAACCACTTGTTTATAGGAAGGTGAAATCAGAAAACATGCAAAGTCATGATTGGTTTCCCCAGCTGCCATGTGCTTCTTATCTCCCCACTGGACTTTGTTCACCTCTGCCTAGGAGACTCCTTCTGGAACTTTCAGTCTCATCTCTTTGAAACTTTCTAAATTTACCACTCTTTGGCCCCAAGTAGAATAACTGTTCTTTTTATATGCATTCCCTCAGACCCATATAGATATGTGTGCATTACTAATAGGCACTTTTTATATGCCAGCCTCCCCCACTAGGATGCGAGCTTATCAAAGACAGGGACTGTGTCTTGGTCAACATAGTCCAGCTGGGTCCAGTTGAGGGAGGTTGGGCAAGGGCCCCCAACTCCCAGTGCAGTCCACCATGGCCCTGAGCCCACCAGTGCAATCAGGCAGGCCTTGGCCTCCTCCTTCCCTTGGCGGGGTGTCCAAGTGACTCATGCCTTTTCCTGGAGGCTATTAACATGCCCCCGCCCAGATGCTGGTGCTGAGCTCCACTCTGCCCCATGGCTTGGCTGATGTCAGCCTGCCTGTGGCCATGTGATCCCCACCAGCCTCTCCCACGTCTCTGTTCTGCCCTGTTTCATCTTGCCTCTGCCCTGGTGACAGCTCTCCTCCCCTCCCCATCACACTCCAGTCCCTGCTACATCACTCCAGGGAAAGGCAAGCTGGAATCCTTGCCTAGCCACTGGTGCTTTGGACTCTGTGGAGGCGGAATAATGGCTCCCCAACAGATATCAGGTCTTCGTCCCTAGAACTTAATGTTACTTTCTAAGTAAAAAGGGGGGGGGGGAGTCTTTGCAGGTGTGATTAAATTAATGATCTAGAAGTGGAGAGGTTATCCCAGATTCTCCAAGTGGGCCCTAAATGCTACTGTAGGGTCCCTGTGAGGAGAATCAGAGAGAGATTTCACACAGAGAGAGGGAGAGACAGCCGTGTGAAGCCAGAGGCAAAGGCTGGAGCGATGTAGCCACAGACTGAGCAATGTCAACAGTCACCAGAAGCTGGAAGATGCAAGGAAGGATTCTCCCCTAGAGCCTCTGGAGCCAACACCTTGGTTTCAGCCCAGGGAGATGGATTTCGGACTTCTTTATTCTCTCCAGAACTGGGAAAGAATAAATTTCAACTGTTATAAGCTTCCAAATATGTCATAATTCCTTATGGCGACTGCAGAAACTAGGCCAGGACAAGGCTTAGGGAAAACACAGGGAGGCACAGAGGGAAGGTCTGAGGCATATCCAGCTACAGGTTTTGAGCACCAGCTCCTGGAGATGGAGAGAGGTGCCCCTGGAGAAAGGCCCTCTTTCAGATGCTGTAGCCTCAATTTACTCCATCTCTGGGTGTTCTCACCCGGTTCATTCATGAGCTTCTGCTAATTTTGGCAATGGCAAGGACAAGTAGTATTTATGTAGCTCTTACTGGGGGCCTGCCAAAGGCTCTGAGCTCAAGGCCATGAACCAGGCAGGCGGGACCCCTGCTCTCGCATCATTCCCAGTCTGGTAGAAGTGCACCAGCGCCGGGCACGAGTCTTGGACTCTGTTCTTGCCGTGGCTCACACTTGGATTTGGCACTGGGGTTACAGACATTGAGTTCTGACCTTAACCTGTTGCTCTACTTGTTTTCAGCTTCTGCTATTTCCTGGTCCCTGCTCCTCCTCCACCGGCTCCTTTTCCTTTCCAGGATTGGCACTGGGCTCCTGCAGTATGCCTGGCCTAGCCTGGCACTTCCAGATCAGATGGCACTGACCGCTCCAGCCAGCCAGCACCCCATCCTGGACCCATCCACAGTTTGTGATTCTGTTTTCTGGCCTCATCTCCTAACTTCTTGCTTCGCCTTCTGAATGTAACTTCATAGTCGGTCTTTGGATTAAGTCACCACTCTTGCTCTCCTTATTCTGACCCTGAATCAAAAGGGTGTTAGTCATTTGTAGTTATTGACCTGCCTCACCTCCCCAGATCTAGGATGGTGGGGCACCCACCACAGTTAAAAGAAGGTCAAAACGAACTGAACAAGATTTTTATGTTATCGTGATTGTGATGACAGTTAAATTGTCAGGGTGCTTCCCAAGGAAGGAACACTCAACTATTTCTTCCTTGTGCATCACAGCTTAGCTCAGGTTAATAGCTTCACTTTGTAGATAATGATCTCCTTGTTCAAGGCAATCTGTTTATTTTGGTGCGTCTAACACAATGACCAGCACATATAGCTCTTTCCAACTTTCTCTTCAATTCATGCTTTACTCTTTCTTCTCTCTGTTTTTTTTTTAAATTTAATTTTATTATTTATTTATTTATTTATTTATTTATTTATTTATTTATTTATTCATGAGAGACACACAGAGAGAGAGAGAGAGAGAGAGAGGCAGAGACACAGGCAGAAGGAGAAGCAGGCTGCCTGTGGGGAACCCGATGCAGGACTCAGTAACAGGGCCCCGGGATCATGACTTGAGCCAAAGACAGATGCACAACCACTGAGCCATTCAGGCATCCCCCTCTTTCTCCTTTTTAAAGATTTATCTATTTGAAAGAGAGAAAGAGAGAGTATCTCAAACAGACTCTCTCATGACCCTGAGATCACAACTCTGAGATCATGACTCAGATCATGACTTGAGCCGCAACCAAGAGTCAGGAGCCCCTCTTTCTTCTTTTTCTTAGCAAAGGGCAAGAAAGGGTGAAAGTGAACTTGTGAAGTCTTAAACAAAGCAATGTGGGTCTGGGGTTTTTAATAATCAAACTCTACCTCTTTTTAGAACACATGGATCTGAATGTGTCCTTCTGTTTATTTTTCTGCAGCCTCTGTGGCAAGGGATTGGGAATGTGGGGAGGGACAGAGTGGGGAACTGACTCTTACTAGCACCTGTAAGTACCAGGCACCTAGGTAGGTACTTTCTAGATATTATCTGACTGAAGGCTCACAATAATCTCCAGAGATAGGCATTATCATCTCATTTTATAGAGAAGGAAATTGAGGCAGAAAGCTCCCAAGACTTGCTGAAAAGGTCATGAGCTGGGATTGGGAGCTGGAACTTGAACTCATACACTGATGCAATTGCCTTAACACAACAAGAGTCATGATAGCAAAATGATTTTGAGTAATCAGCTGGGAACATAACTAAAACTGTAGTCCAAAACACTCGGGGCATGTTATCTCTTTGCTGAAAGGAGGGCTGACATGGGTTTCAGAAACCTTGAATTCTTTCTTAATGGAGGCTTTTAAGTATAAAAGGAACTGCAGTTGTAGCTGGAGGTTGCCGCCTGCAAGTCTGCTTTTTTAGACTGTGTCTTGCATTAATTAACATTCCCAGAGCTCTTCGAGATACACAGATAAGAGACATCATAGACATGACAAGCATGACTACAATACTGCCCTCAAAGCGAGGAAACATTCCAGAGACATTGCCAGGGCCTGGCCTATGTGTAGGTGGGTCCCACTGGCCTGCACAAATGGGGGAAGGCCCGTGCTTGGAATCAAACATCTTTGGAGGTGCACGAAAGGAAAATTCTGCAGGGAGAATTTCAGTGCTTGGGCAGTGGCTTCTGACCCTCGTTAAAATATAAATGCTCTTTGGCAGGTATTAGTGCTTATCTGTTACTTTCATTTGAGTGGGAAGGAATTTCGGATTCTGTCCAGACATCAGGTTAGGTGAGAAGGAGAGAAAAGCCAAAGACTTCATGCTGGGGCTGGGCAGAGGAAGGCTCTAGCAGGCTGAACAGACACAACACAATGAAGTGGAAAACCAGCTGTACCCAATCCTGTATTTTGCTCTGGGATGGTCCTTGGAGGGAGGCAGTTGAGGGCCTGCATGCAGGCACAGATTGACGCACTAACTGCAAACAAAGGTTAGAAACTCAAAAGTAGTTGGAAACTTCCAGAGAAGGAAAATAGAAGCACAGAGAATGAGTGAAGGGCAGAAAGGTATTTCAGAAGTTGTGGTTGGAATGATTTCCCTGGGGGCGCAGGAGGTCAAGACAGGGGGTCAAAGCAATGAGAGACCCACATGTGGTGAGAAGAAGGTTTAGAAACATCTAACATTTCTTGTCTATGACAAGACACAGAAAATGGCTCCGTATTGGTGCGTTCGCCATGGTAGCTTTACCCTCCTGACAACACCCCTCAGGGACACTACTGTTATCCATTTCACCTGGGGAAACAGGTCCAGAGAGGGAAAGCAACATGTCCCAGGTCACCCAGGTAGCGAGTAGGACCCTGGATCCAGGTGTTCTGTCTCCCCAGCTGTGCCCTTCCCACCAGGCTGCTTCTCAGCCCCACTTCCCACATAGGTCATTAACAAAGTTGGGAGGAACCAAGAGACATGAATGGACACAGTGGAAAGAACCTGAGCTGTGCAGCCAGCACACCTGAGTCTGTACCTTGACTCTAACGCTCATTTGTTGCATGGCCTTAGCAAGCATTTGACCTCTGCCTTCTTTTCCCTAGTTGCTGAATGGGCCAGGAGCTCCTGCCTCCTCCATTTTTGGTGCCCTGTTCCTCTCACGCTGAAAATACAAAGCAGATGATGATAAAAAGCATAGTAGTTCACATGCATTGAGTAGTTACCGTGTGCCAGCCACTGTAGTAAGCACGATCCATATATTAACTGTTTTAACCCTTCCCATAACTCTGTGTGATCGAGATTACTTTTGTCCCCATTTTGCAGGTGAGGAAACTGACGCACGCTGAAGTTACTTTGCAGAACGCCCCATCGGAGTAAGTGCAAACAGAGAAACCTCTGAGACCGGGGATAGAGGGATCTGTGAGGACCAGGGAAGTGATGGCCTTGTGCCACTGGGGCCCCTCCAGCCTTTGCTCAAGTGGGAGCTCAGCGGGTCATGCCATCAGTGATCCGTTTCTTCTGCCAGATGCTCCCTGCCCTCATCATTTCCTCCAGCCTATTTCTACTCCATGCCATTTGTCATCTGCAGACCTCGTGACTCAGTTTACCTCTCCTGTTAGGCTTTCTTTCCTCAATTGGGTCTTGACTCCATCATCCCTCAACAATCCCCACCCCCACAAGACTCCCAGTTTCCTGTCTTTTGCTCCTCTGGTGTCTCTAGTTCCACGCACTCCATCACTTCCCTACCCTGGCTGCTTAGAGTCTGATCCTGGGAGGCAGCTTACACTGGCTTCTGCTCCCTGAACTTTGACCTCCAGGAGAACCACCTCCCTTTCCCCTCCTTCCCCCCAGTAGAGGCTCTAGGGACATCTGTATGCTAGAGTAGAAGAGGGAGGTTGGGTGTGATTGACCTTGACCTTTCAGAGAATTCTGCCTATAGGCAACTATTATTACCAAGGAACCCAGAGTTGGCATGTGCTGTTCCTGGCACAAGGAAGCAGAGTCCAAGGGATGAGTCCCTGGAGCTCCTGGTCACACGTAGCCCCCAGACCCAATAAGCTATGTGGCTTCAAGGTTGAATTCCAGGGGCAAAGCCGTCAATCTAAGGCCATACAAGGTAAACAGCCCTTATTGTTGGCTGTCTTGTTCCAATGCAGCTCTCTCCACTCCACACCAACCCCCGTCTCAGAATTGGTTTAAGAAGCTGCAGGTGGTGGGCACCTGGGTGGCTCAGTGGTTGAGCGTCTGCCTTCAGCTCAGGGCATGATCCTGGGGTCCTGGGATGAAGTCCCACATTGGGCTCCGTGCATGGAGCCTGCTTCTCCCTCTGCCTAGGTCTCTGCCCCTCTCTGTCTCATCAATCAATAAATAAAATCTTTAAAAAAGAAAAAAGAAGCTACAGGTGGTGGAAGTCAAGTCATTGGATGAAGTTAACAAAAAAAGCCATTTCAGTTACGCGGGACAAACCTAGAAAAGCAGAGATCCAGAAAGGCCACATGCCAGGGCCTTAGGACAAGATGAAAGAGTGACAGGAGCTCGGGGCACTGCCAATGTACCCAGCGCACAGCCACGGTGAGTGAGGACAGGTGCACGGCCAGCTCCCCCTCCGAAGCGGCCCAGGCCCTGAAGCCTCCCCTCCCTGCTGTGCTGCAGCCCTCGGACCCCCGGGGGCTTCCTGGAGGCGGAGGAGCGCCCCTCCCGGAGCCGCGGGGCAGGGCTGCCGAGGCTCGAGGCTCGGTGCTCTGGGCGGGAGGGGGTAGCGACCTGCCTGGTCACGCCCACCTCCCCCAAAGCTCCTTTTAGCGCGGGCTGTTCCACTTTCCCTGTAGCTTAGCAACCTGAGCCTCTGACAGCTGATTTACTGGCAAACAGCTTGACTTTCTCGGAGCAGGTTCTCTTCCCTTCCCTTCCCTTCCCTTCCCTTCGCTCCCTTCCCCTCCCGTCCCCTCCCGTCCCCTCCCGCTTCTTTCCTTCCTTGGTTCTTTTTTACGATAATCAAAACCTTGATTATAACAAGGTCTTTGTGAATTCCTTCCAGTGATGCTGACTTCGTTTACTTACTTACGTACTTACTTACAGGCGTGGATTCCTGCATGGACACCAGCTTTCTCCCTGGCCTTCCAACCTCACGTCCCACCGGAGTCCCTTCTCCACACTGCAGCCAGATGGATCTTTCTCCAGCTCAGTTCTGACAGGCTTCCTCTCTTACTTAAAAGCTTTCGATAGATCCCAGGAGAGATATTCTTGTGTGGCCCTCCAGCAGCCAGCCCTGTCTATCTATTTGATGCAACCCCATCATCTCACTGTCATACCCTCCGCCCCACCAGATTATAATTCTCTTTCTTGCCTCCATGTCTTTGCATATGCTGTTCCCTCTTACTGGAAAGCCCTATGTGGGCTTACTTAGCTGTGAGATGTTCTTTAAGATTCATCTTGAACATGGGCTCCTCTGTGAACCTTTCCTGACCACCCCCCACGGCAGCATGACCATCCCTTCCTCCACTTTAGTGGGTTACATAAGGACCTGCACTACAATTGTCTCTCTCTCTCTCTCTCTCTTTGTATGGAATTGTCACTAGACTATTAGCTCCTGGATGGTAGGGATTAATTCTCATTGTCCAATATGTCCCCAGTGCCCAGCACAGGGCCTGACATATAGCCAGTTATTCATACATGATCAGATGAGTGAGTGAGGAAGGAAGGAGGGAAGGATGAAAAGAAGGAAAGAAGGAAGGATGGAGGAAGGACTATATGGTAGAAACAAATGGCTGAGAATCCAGAAACACCGTCCAAGGGGTTGGAAGAATGAAGCCCGGAATGGCATCTGGCCACTAGAATGAAGAAGCTGTTAGGTGGCTTCTCTTTGATTCCCAGGCCCCAGCCTTGTGGATCAAAGGCAAAGCAAAGTGGGCTTCTGGGGGCCTGGCTCAGGTAAATGGTAGGAGAAAATGAAAGGCCAAACCAGCCCATTTGCTCCCAGATCTGTTCCTTGCCTGTCTCTTGCTCTGAATCACAGGGAGCCTGACCACAGGAGGCTGCATGTCAGTGGCTTCTGGCTCTGCTTGACCACTGGACAGGTCGTTGGGTAACTAGAGGGTGAGACGGGGCGGGGGGGAGGGTGGGGAAGTGAGGGTATTCTGATACTCTTTCAGCTTCGTAGCATTTCTTGCAGCAATTTTTTTTTAATTTATTTTTTATTGGTGTTCAATTTACTAACATACAGAATAACCCCCAGTGCCGTCACCCATTTTTGAGTCTCTGGTTCCTTCCTCTTTTTGTCCTTTGGGTCCTCAGGGATGGGAGTCACTTCCAGCTGCTAGGGGATGCTTCATCATCCTTTGGCAGATCCTCAGCTCCTCTGTCATTCAGGTAACTAAGTCCTCTCATTAAACACTCTTGAAAATATTCAGTGGTTTCTCTTGTTTGGACCCTAATTACCAGTTTTGTTTAGTGACCACTGTAGGGAGTTAGGTCAATGATATTACCTTGGAGGAAGTGGTATATTTACTTTTGTCTTTTTCTAGTCGATTATGAAATAAGGTTGTATGGTGTATATTTGTGTTTTTTTTAAGATTTTATTTATCTATTCATGAGAGACACACACACAGAAAGGCAGCAACATAGGCCGAGGGAGAAGCAGGAACTTGATCCCAGGACCCCAGGATCATGCCCTGAGCCAAAGGCAGATGCTCAATCACTGAGCCACCCAGGTGGTGGCTATATACCCCTATGGTATATATGTTTAAAGCAGATGAGGGGAGCTCAGTACATTTATTTGGTCTGCCAGACCACATGCTGCTCAGTTTGAGGCTCAGAGGGCCCCTGAAGAAGTTCTGTATAGGTAACGGGCCCTTGGGCTTCAGTGACTCTGCGAGGGCCCTGCCTCCAGTCCCCTGCCCCTGGGGAGAAGATGGGTGTGGGGCCTCAGCTCCTGAGTTCCCTTTGGAATGGATCATAAAGAGGATGTCAGGGAAACAAGGAGCTGGTGAAAAAATGAGAGATTAGGAGAGGGAGGAAAGGAAAGGGAAAGATGGGGAAGAGAGAGTAGAACAGGTGTATTTGTGTTTAGCACATTGTCTGTACATAGCAGGACTCAAATGATGTTTGTTGAACGAATGAAAGAATATAGAAGTGGAAGAACAAGTGGAGAGTGTGGGTAGTATTGGCAAAGATCTTTGGACCTTTATCTCCATTCCCAGTGTCCCCTTGCTTCAGGGCTTCCAAATAGCTCCCCTATGACAACAGCCTCCCAACTGGTTTCCTGGCCTCCAGTCTTCCTGACCACTGCTTCAGGGGACTTTTCCAAAATCACAATCATCGTTGCCTGAGCCAAAATGCATTAGTGGTGTTTTAGACAGGTAGTGATGAAATTCTGTTGAATACTTCCAAGCCTCACCTTCTAGTACCTACTTTCAGCCTGGACTCTTCACACATTCCCTACCCCTAGAGCATGTGGGAGCCCATTTACTTATAAGGGATGATCCTTATCTTCAGTCCTATTCCTTAAACCTGCTTCCTCAGTTTCTGTTTTTGTCCCCCCCCCCCTTTTTAAAAAAGATTTTACTTACTTATTCATGAGAGAGAGAGAGAGAGAGAGGCAGAGACACAGGCAGAGGGAGAAGCAGGCTCCATGCAGGGAGCCCGACGGGGGACTTGATCCCGGGTCTCCAGGATCAGGCCCTGGGTCAAAGGTGGTGCTAAACCGCTGAGCCACCCAGGCTACCCCCCCTACCTTTTTTTTTTTTTTTTTTTTAAGATTTATTTATTCATTTGAGAGAGAGAGAGAGAAGCCCCATGCGAGGTCAGTCTCAGGACTCATAAGACCATAACCTGAGCCAAAACCAAGAGTCAGATGTTCAACCAACTGAGCCACCCAGGTGCCCCACTATCTTTGTCCTTTTAAGGCGTGGGATCTAACTATGATTTGAGAAAGGGTTGGAGAAAATTGGAGAAAGGCAAGTTGGGTAACTGGGCTCAGATCTGGCCCTTGACTCTACTTCCTGCTCTTCCTCCTTCTGTAAATTCTTTTTGGCTCTTGAAAAGTCTGGAATGGTGGACCCAAGCCATCAGCATGGAGGTCACTCACAGTGGTTCCTACTCTCTGGGCTCCTGAGGGAGAGTGTTTGGGAAGCTTGTTTCTTAGTGCACAAAAGGGCCAAACATCCTCTACCTCTAACCAGCCCCCTCCCACCCCAGCAGGCTTTGTTCATGCTCAGAGTGGTTTCAGGATGCCTACTGCCAAGCTGGGTGTGTCAGAGCAGATGTGATGTCTGGCTCTGGGCAAGTGAAGAGAAGACAAATGAGCAACACGTGCTTCTCTGCTACCAGGTGGGGTAGCTTGTGACTGTGCGGGAGGCCACGTTGGGACTTGAAGATCCTTTTGCTGACTTTGCTGGGAGAGCTAGAAGATACCTAACTCAGCCATACCACTCAAATTCAATCCAATTAAGGTTTTCCAGTGCGTGTAGTGTGGCATGGGGGTTTTCCTACACACAGGCCTGGGAGTGAATCTCTGCTCTCCTACTGACCAGCTATGCAGATAAATTATTGAATCCCTCATTTTCTTCATTTGTGAAATAGAATGATAAATACCCACCTTACAGAGTTCTGAGTATTTTGCATCTGATAGGGCTTCAATAAAAGGACACTACTACTACTATATGTGCTATTTATTAGTTTATGAATTATATAGGACCTTTTGGGGCTGGACTCTGGGCTTGGCCTCAGGGCCGCAAGTGAAGGCTCAGAGGTAAATAAAATCTTGTCAGTACTTTAGGAAACTGACAGTATGGAGCAGGGATGGGCAGACTATGGCCTGTGGGTCAATTCTGTTCTCATGTCTGTTTTTGTAAAAGTTTTATTAAAACACAGCCATGCCCATTCATTTGCATATTGTCTATGACTGCTTTCATGCTATGAGAGCAGAATCAAGTAGTTGCAATAGAGACCATATGACCCACAAAGTCTAAAGTAGTTATTTAAAACATTTTTTTATTTGAGGGATGTCTGGGTGGCTCAGTGATTGAGCGTCTGCCTTTGGCTTGGGGCATGATCCCATGGTCCTGGGATTGGGTCCCACACATTGGGCTTTCTAAATGGAGCCTGCTTCTCCCTCTGCCTATGTCTCTGCCTCTCTGTGTGTCTTTTGTGAATAAATAAATAAAATCTTAAAAAAAAGTATATAAAATTTTTTTTATTTGAGAAAGTGTGCATGTGCATGAGTTGGGGGAGGGGCAAAGGGAGACGGAGAGAATCCCAAGCTGACTCAGCTCTAAGCACAGAGCCCAAGGCAGGACTCAATCTCATGACATTGAGATCATGAGCCAAAACCAAGAGTTGGCTGCTCAACTGACTGAGCCACCCAGGCACCCCCAAAATCATTATTATCTGGACCTTTTATAGAAAAAGGTTGCTGACCTTTGGTCTGGAGGAGAAGACAGATATATAATCAGAATGAAGCCAGTTGCAGGTAAGGCGTGAATCATCTAAACTGAAGGCCCAAAAAAAGAAAGCATTCATTCTACTTGCGTAGGCATCAGGATTCCTTTTTTTTTTTTTTTTTTTTTTTGGCATCAGGATTCTTAAGCCAGGCTCAGAGCCTTGGAGTGGGGAGGGGTGGGAAAGCATGTCAAGTTGGACCACAGAAATTTTATGGGAAGAGCATGCATATGACAATGGAAGAGACTAGAAGTTAAATGGCTAGTCCAAAGTCATACAGCTTTGAAGTCAGGGCCTGAACCCAGTTCAGGGCCTTGGAGAGTTTATATTACCTTATATTTAGATAGAATTTCATAGAATACAAAATGCATTTACCCATATTGTCTTATTAATTCTCACACACCCCATTAAGAGTAGGTATTACTAGTTGGGTTTTTCAGATGAAGGATGCTTAAAGGGATTAAGAATCACTCAGCTAAGAAGTGGCATTGCTCGGTCTTTGTTTTGTTTTTTAAAGATTTTATTTATTTATGAGAAATGCAGAGAGAGAGGCAGAGACATAGACAGAGGGAGAAGCAGGCTCCCTGCGCCGAGCCTGATGTGGGACTCGATCTTAGGACTCTGGGATCACAACCTGAGCCAAAGGTAGCTCAACCACTGAGCCAGCCAGGTGTCCCTGCTTGGCCTACGGGGTCTATGACTGTAGCAAGGGTACAAAGCTCACGCAGGCTGGAACTCTGTCACAGGAATGTATCCTGGTTCATTGGTGTATGGTATAAAGATTGACCTAAAAATACAGAGAAGGTAACCTTAGCGCCTACAGACCCTGTAGGTTATTAAAAATTCAGTGTCTTTATTAAAGATCTCTTATGTTTATATACAGAACTAGATGCTGAGAGAGGAACCCAGAGATGTAGGATACAAGACCATACTGGCCTCCAGGAGTTGTGGGTTTAGTTGAGGACACAACCCTCAAAATCCCGCAATATCATGAGGCTGCATATGCCAGGTGACCAATGTGTGGTGCAAATAAGGGCACTGGAGTTAGAGGGTATATCAGGAAGGCTCCATAAAGGGTGTGGGGCTGAAGTGGAGCCAAAGGATGTTTGGCTGATCCTATGCCATGGGTTTACTCAGGTAGCCATCTTCTCACATCACAGAATCCTCATAAAACCACAGAGCTTCAGAGCTGGAAGGGACCCCAGTTCTATCAATTTACAGATGGAAAAACTGAGTACCCAAGAAAGGATTGAGTTGCCTGAATCAGTACTGAGATGGAATTCAAATTCAGATTTCACTTGGAAGTTCAGGGCTCTTTCTCAGCATTGTTTTGCCTTTTGCTTCTCAATCAACCCCATAGACTTGGGTTTTCCCTTTCAAATTTAAACTATAGAGTGCTTGTAGAGGAACACTCCAACTTCCTGTGGGTCCGTGACACCCTTCTTTCTCTCCACTTCCTGCCTGCCCATTTTTAATATCTCCATGCTTCGTCAGGATAAAGACCAAGTCTTATCATCCCAAGAGGCTATTGAAGATAACAGATAAGAGTGAGATCTCTGGCCTCAAACGCTTTGGGTTTGAACTCCTGCTCTACCACTTAATCACTATGTGACTCTGGCAAGTAATATGACCATTCTGTGCCTTTGTTTCCTCATCTGTATAATGGGTATCATCACAGAAATTACCTCAGAAGGTAGTAAGGAATAAATGAGATAATTTGGGAACAAAACAGAGGTTAGTCTAGTAGTTACTCAATAAAAGTTAGCTAAATTATTGTTATCAGCCTGTATTTATCCACCTCTGCAGTTGGACTCCAGCCCATTTCTCTGTCCTGGCTTCCCCAAACAGGTCTACTTACTGTCTTTTATTAGCCTTGTGCCATTTTGCCTCCTCAACTGTCCTTTCTGTTCCCCTTCTCTTCTCTGCATTAACCTCATACTCTTTCTACCTACTGTTTTATTGGATGCCTTTGAAGCCCCAGTCTCTGGTCATCTCTTCTCTCTTAGAAGTCCTACAGCCCTCAGTCTGAAGCTCTCCCTTGGTGTCCTGCTGCTGTTACCCATCTTGTAGGTCCATATTCAGCCATTTTAAGAGGACAGGTGTTCTGGGTTCACCTGGTACTTCACTTCTGACTTAGCACACGGCTGGTGGGCAGGCAGCCATTTAGTATGTCTTCATTAACTGAGCACTTATCGTATGAAAAGACCATTGTAGAACACTCGGGACACAAGACTGATGAGTCCCATCTCCAGCTTCACAGTGTGGAGGGAGATACAGACTCAAGGCTAAGTGCTCAGTGCTGGAATGGAAGTGGGAGCATAGCTCAGGGGAGCCTGTGGAGGGAGGAAATAATCATGGGATGGATGTTTGAGGCTGATAATGAACAAGGGTGCTACGACTGAAGAGGGAGATGCCAGAGTCATTGTACCAGAAGAGAGATTGGGTTGGACCCTGAGGGACAGGGAGGGGTTACAGCTGGTCCAGGGCGTTTCCAGTTAGGAACACTGATGGTGTCAGTCTGAGATGTACCCGAGCCTGGCCAGGGGTGCTGTGAGTGGTGAGCGGTGTGAGGACGTAGGACCTGGCTGAAGGGCAGTCTGCTACTCCATTGTCAGCCTACAGACATACTTGGAAAAGGAGGGAACCCATGCCTTGCTGGGACACAGGAAGAAGTTGGACAGGCAGGGAAGGGGTGCATCTGTGCATGGTGCTGGGGGAGGTGGCCCGAAGAAGAGGGAGGAGTGGCAGCAGCCAGGCCGGAGGGGAAACAGGCACAGTCAGGTGAAAGGGTGGCTCAGGAGTGGATTTGGAGAGTGCTCACTTCTGAGAGCACTTGAGGACAGGGGTGGGGTTTCCAGGGCCCACTCACACTGGAAAACAAGAAAATATAGGAGGAGGAGGAGAAAGAGTTCAGTTTGGATTGGGGTATTTGGGGCAACAGCATGCTGAGTCTGCGATGCTATCTGCATGTACCAGCACCAATGCCCGAAGGCTGTTGGGAGATAGGAACTTGAGTTTTGGAGGTTTTGAGGACCACAACCTGGAAGAGATGGCCAACGCTGAAGGAATGGGTCCATCCTCGGAGGGAGAGACCGTCAGGAAGGGAAGAGGGCTGAGGACCAAGGGGACTTGGAGGCTGGAGGGAGAGGGCCCTGGAGAGAAGTCAGAGTGGTAGGATGAGAACCAGAGGAGTTGTCTGGGAAGAAAAGCTGGGGTAAGACACAGCTTCCTTGGTTCAGGAGTGGGCCGATGTCCTGTGGAAGTTCTGAGCCAGAAGTCAACACGGGAGGAATGCCCGGCCAGTCCCTAATCAATTCACTTTATACCAAATGATAAACCAAGCTATTCAAGGTGAGGAGAGGTAGGAGGGGCCCATTAGGACTTGATAGCATTTTCATTCTATGCAAAGGTCAAAGCTGACCCACAGCAACATCACCAATAAAGAATCTCCCCAGTCTTTCAGTGGCCTTGACCCCTTGCTTTGTGAGAGGGAACAGGTGTGGATGGAACACGGATAGCAAGAGACTCGAGGCAATAAAAGCACCTTTACTGCCTGCAGATCTGGGCCTCAGAGAGAGAGAACTGGCCTCAGGGAGCTTCCAAAAGAGTGGAGTAAGTAAGGGAGGCCCCATACCAGGTGGAGTGGGACAGGTGACACCAGACAGGTATAAAATATCAGGTCATTTCAGGAGGTGGGGGGAGGGGGCGAGAGGGGGGGAGGGGTGGGCCAGGGAAGCCCCTTGGGGCATTTGAGACTGGCTCTGAGAGTGAGGGTAGGATTTCAACAGGTGCAGCCAGGGGAGGATGTTGTAGGCCGGGGACCAGCCTGAGTGAGGGGTGAAGCTGGAAAGGTAAACTTCAGTCACATGGTAAAGGGCACTAGATATAGGGCTGAGGAGTTCAAATAGGAGCTTGGCAGTGGGAAGCAGCCACTGAAGGTTCAGGGCAGGGGACACACTGACAATGACATGATTCAAATTGGCTTTTAGAGTTCAGAATGGAAGTCCTATCTACTGTGGATTGAGGTAGGGAGTGCCTGGCACCACGGAGGCCTTCTAGAAGGCTGTTGTTGCTACAGCCTAGTGATAGCCTGAACTTTAACATTTTCCTGAAAAGGACCTGGAGCCAGCTTGCTACCCTCCTTGCTGTGCTGACCCTCACTTGCTGTGCCAGACAGGGCTCCTGATAAGGTGGCCGGGTTATACAGGTGGGTCGGGCAGCCACAGTGATGGGGAGGATGTGTCATAGATAAGCAGGATCCTTTCTCGTGCCCTGACCTTATCCAGTCACTTTGGGGGGGTGGGGGGAGTATCAAATAGCCACACTTGGCTTGTCCCTTTCCAGTTAGCCCTCTGCTTCAAAACTCAGGCTTTTTATGAGTGCCTGATGATAAGGGGGTCACCTTCCTTTCACATTACTTGTTCCTTTTTCCTAAAGCCCATGATGTTCACGAAGTGACTTGTTCCTTTTTATTCACCAGGATTTGTTTACTTTCTTGTATTAGGAATTCTTGAAGTCAAGAATTTCATCTTTTCCAACCTTGTATACCTCACACCATGCTTTGTACATAGCAGGCATGCAACACTAAACCCAGTTAAACAAACTCTCTTTAACTCCCCTCCCACCCCCCAGATTATTCAGTCCTGTCCCTAAGTACTCAGACAGATCCTCGCTTTGGGTAGCTCACACTACAGGATCTCATCAAGAGGAGATGGGATGATAATCAAATAAAAAATGTTCTCTTGGCATCAGCATTTTCTGAGGATAGTGGAGAAATTGTTCTCCCTTTGTGGGGTTTTGTAAAGGTATGTAAAGAGTTAATGGAATCTCTCCCCTGGGACCTGGCCATATAAAGGCATTCCACCCAGAAGGAATGTGGGAGTCGTGCTGGGAAGCAGGTTTCTCTCCAGGCTCTGGGGCCTGGAGTACTTGAGCCAAGGTTAATGTCTGGGGCCCTGGGCTGCAGACACAGGGAGACTTCAGGCCCCCGGGGGCCACTGAGAGTGAGGTGGTGTGCCTGGCTTCCTCTGCCTGGCCTCTGCCTACAGCAGGGGTGTCCCTGTGACCCCAAACTGTGATGTGGCTCCTGAGTAGGGAAGATTCAAAATCGGGATAATCATTATAGCAGCTGCTGTCTGCGGAGCACTCACTGTGAGCTGGCACGCTTCCAGGAGCTTTTCGTCTGCGGCCTCACGGCTACCCATCACTCTGGGGGCTAGTGGCTTTGAGGACATATGGCCATGACATCCACCTGGAATGCTGGCCCTGTTGGCCTGTCACCAGTCCTGGGCCTGCTCCACATCTTCTTTCTTTCTTTCTTTCTTTCTTTCTTTCTTTCTTTCTTTCTTTCTTTCTTCCTTCCTTCCTTCCTTCCTTCCTTCCTTCCTTCCTTCCTTCCTTCCTTCCTTCCTTTCTTTCTTTCTTTCTTTCTTTCTTTCTTTCTTTCTTTCTTTTTTTTTTTTGATTTTATTTATTTATTCATGAGAGACACACAGAGAGAGACAGAGACATAGGCAGAGGGAGAAGCAGGCTCCATGCAGGGAGCCCAATGTGGGACTGGATCCTAGGATCCTGGGATCACACCCTGAGCCAAAGGCAGATGCTCAGCCACTGAGCCACCCAAGTGCCCCTGCTGCACATCTTCTGTGTTATGTCATTCTCAACTGCATCCCCAGGACCAGGCCCATAGCAGGTACTTGTGAATGACAAATGTTCGGAGTCTTGTCTTGGCTCTGATTTGAGCATATAGGATAAAATCCCTTCAATTTCTCTGGCTCTGTGAGGACTGGTACCCCTTGGCTTGCCAGGAAGAAATATTTGTCTTTCTTCTCCTCTCTGTTGATGGATGCTTAGTTGCTATACTATTGCCCTTAAAAACATTTATTCTGTGAAGCATTCTGAAGTTCACTCTCTCAGATCTCCCTCACTATGTTTGTTTGTTTGTTTGTTTTTTGTTTTTTGTATCACTCAAAGTTTTCTGTTTTTGTTTTTCTGCTCTCCAATCATTTCCATCTCCTGCTATAACGCCCATACCACCCCCAGGCAGCCTGGCCTTTCTGAACCTCCCACCCCAGGGAGGGATGTACATGGCAGGGCAAAAGAAGACACAAAGGCATCTTCTTGTTTTGGGACAGGATAAACTTTAGGATACCAGGGGGGACTCTGGGCACAGCCAGAAGGTCAGGAGGAAACATCTATGTGAGTACAAGAGAACTGAGCCGGGGTGGTAGAGAGGGCTGCTGAGAGCAGCAGGCCCAGAGAAAAGGAACCCCAGGCAGGTGGCAAGGCCCCCTGAGGGGACAATTTTGTGGTAAATCATTCAAGGCCTCACAGAACTTCCTTGGGCCTGCCTGGCACAGAATAGGGAAATGAGTCCCCTGCCCCAAGGATGGAACACTCTGAAGGAGGACAGGAGCAGAGACCAGCTGGGGCACTTGCATGAGACACGTGGATTGTGGTCTAGATGTGTCAGTGAACCCCAGACCAACCCGAGCATGAGATGCCCCTTGGCGCTTTGCAAGGCCCCCAGACCTTCTAGACACCTCAGAGAAAGGCAAGAGGAATCACAAATTGACAGAACTTAGTTTTCTGCTCCTCAAGGAGGGGGACTCAGTGGAGAAATTAAGTCCTTTTGGGGGAAGAGAAGGGTGGTTAAGTACTGAGCCTCTGGAGCCAGACGGTGTGGGTTCAAATCCCGGCTGGCTGTGTGACCTCGGGCAAGCCATTCCACTTCATTTCTCTGCCCGTTGTTTTTATTTTTTAATCTCTAAAATGGCCAGCTCTAAAATGGTGGTTCATATAATTGGTAAGACAGACATGGGTTCACATCCTGACTCAGCCACTAACTAGCTGTGGGACTCGGGGGGTAGTCACTTAACTACTCTGTGACCACTCTTTCCTCACCATGATCCCTACTGAACTCATAGGCTTGTCATGAAGATCACATGAGAGGTATGATATTCCTTTGCCGGTGCCCTGTTGGGGAGTTAATGTCTAAACTCTAATATATTTTATAAATAAACGCTGATTATGATGATGATTCATGTGACTTGTAAGTAGATTATAAATAACTCGAGGGCCATACTGATTTTCAGCTGTGCTAAGAAATGGATGTGCCACTCCTGTGTCCCATCCTGCCCCAGTCTACCTCAGGGCCCCATTACAGGGCGGTTCAGTAAATGCCTATTATTAATGGGGGTTCTTAAGAAATAGATGTCATTTCATTTACAAAGAAGCCGAACACCAGGTTTGGTTCTGAGGGTCAGAAGAGGGGATCTGGTCAGGGATTGCTTGGTGGGGGCCAATAGAACTTACAGTTTTGACTTTGCTCTGTGCTGTGGCTAGTTTTCTAAGTGGGCCCGACCCTAGGGATTTCTCCCCTCTCTCAGTTCCCATATCCTGAGTGGTGTTTGCAGAAGCACATGGATTTTAGATGCAGATCTAAATCTCGACTCCACCCTGGAAAAATGTGATCTTGGTTGAGTTGCCTACTTAATCCCCTTCTATCTCAGTGCCTTCATCTATAAACTATAGCCAGGACCACCTACTTTATAGGGTTCCTGTGGGAAATTGAATCTGATCGTGCATGCCTGGCCCTTTGTCTGGTGCTGGGCACAGAGGAGGTGCTTCCAACATTACTTTTCATCTTCTCATCCCTTCTTGGGGAGCTGGGTTAGCCGAAAAACCTAAAAGCAGCAGTGGAGCTTTCATCCTCCCCTGAAAGGGATGGCACACATGATGTTTGCCCCTGATGATTTACTAGATTGGCAGCCACTTAAGGGATTTAAAAAGCTCTCACCCTCCTCTGGGGTCAGAGAAGGTCAGGCTTCTGTTTGAGAAGCAGCGTATTGTGTTCAGAAGACCTGATACACTGCGTCAATATTTGATGAGGCCTCAGGATGTGCTGTGTGCTTGGCTGGCTGATGGCTGTGTGACTACAAGCTGTCCTGTGCCTGACATGACATGCCCAAGACCTATGTCCTACAGGAAGGGGTGGCCCATTTGTCCTCTAGGGAAGACAGCAAGGATGATTGGTCTCCATAGAGGCTGCCTCTCATTTTCTTGCTCCCATTTGAGAGGAAAATAATAGTAATACCTACCAATTACTGACCACTTCTGTGTCAGGCACTAACAGGTCTTCTCTAGTCATCAGAAGGCTCATTTTACAGTTGAGAAAACTGAGGGCTGAACAAGTAAGAAACTTGCTCAAGGTCAAATAGCCATGATCCGAGGAGGGCAAGCTAACTAAAGAGAAATGGAGTATGGGCCAACTTGCCCTCAAGAACAGAGGCCTTCCGGGGCACCTGGGTGGCTCAGTCAGTTAAGCATCTGACTTCGGTTCAGGTCATGATCCTGGGCTTCAGTCCTGCATCAGGCTCCCTGCTCCTTGGGAAGCCTGTTTCTCCCTCTGTCTGCCACTCACTCTGTGCTCTCTCTCTCTCTCTGTCAAATAAATAAGTAAAATCTTAAAAAAAAAAAAAAAAAAAAAAGAACAGGGGCCTTTCAAAGAGATGTTTTCACATGCTTGTGGCTGTGAGGAGCTAGAGAAGCTGCAAAAAACAGAAAAGGGGTGGAGAAGCCTTGTTCCAAACACATGTAGGCCTGCCTCAGTCTTCCCACAAGGATCGTGGGATTGACCTTTATGCCTCCTTCAGTTTTAGCTTCCTTTTCCCCACTACTACTCTTGGCCTGGCCCAGATCTTTACCTTCGGGAGCTAATATGACACAGGAATTTTTTATTGTTTTTTGTGAGCTTGGAATTGTGTCTGAACTGCAGCCCTGAGCAGCTGCTCCCCACCTGTAGCCTGGCCTGGAGGCACTCACTGTCCCCTGGGGCTCTTAGGAAGTGTCTGCCTCTCTGCCCTGCCCCTTGGGACTGCTGCAGGTGGACTGTATGTCTGTTCGCATTGTGGATGTTCCCTGGTGAGGCCCATACACTTAGCGTGGCATCGTGTTTAGTCTGGCCATCTGTGGGATCTCTAGTCTGGGCAGAGCACTAGCCTGGCTGGGAAGGGGGCTGTGGAGTGATGGAATCATGTATGAAACAGGATCACGGGTGCAGGAGCACTCACCAGTGCTTGGCCTATGGCAGGTCCTCCATCTGCGTTATTGGAACTCACTTTAGAATGGAAGTATAGGATTTTATTCTGTAAAGGAACTTAAAACTTCTTGACTTGAAACCCACATTTTACAGATGAAGAAATTGGGCCCCAGAGTGTTGAGGTGGCATGCCCAAAGTCAGGGGGTGACTGGGTGAGCACCCTGGGTTCCTAGATTAAGAAGGCTTTACATAACAATAATGCCCTCCTTTTTGATTTGAGGTGTAATCAACATACATTATATTCATTTCAGGTGTATAACATAATGATGAGATATTTGCATGTAGTCCTAATGATTACCACAATAACTCTAGTTGTCATCATCTGTCATCATCTGTAATCCATAATTATAGAATCTTTTTTTCTTATGAGAACTTTTAAGATTTATTCTCTTAGTGACTTTCAGATATGCAATGCGGTGTTACTTAGAATAGTCACTGTGCCGTACGTTACATCCCCATGACTTATTTATTTCATGACTGGAAGTTTGCAGCCTTCTGACTCCCTTGTCCCATTTCACCCACCTCAATCCCCACCATCAATCTGTTCTCTGTGTTGCTGTCTTTTTTCAGATTCCACATAGACATGAGATCATAGGGTATTAGACTTTCTCTGACTTATCTCACTTAGCATAACGCCCTCAAAGACCATCCAAGTTGTCACAAATGGCAAGATTTCCTTCTTTATTATTGCTGAGTAATATCCCATTGTGTATACATGTGTGTGTGATTCCTTTATCCATTCATCTGTTGAGAGACACTAAAGTTATGTCCATGTCTTAGCTATTATAAATAATGATGTAATGAACAAGGGGGTATAGATATCTTTTTGAGCTAATAATTTCACTTTCTTCAGATAAATACCCAGAAATAGGAGGATTGCTGGATCATATGGTAGTTCTATTTTTATATTCTTGAAGAACCTCCATATTGCTTCCTGCAGTGGCTACACCAATATACATTCCTACTAACTGCACAAGGGTTCTCTTTCCTCCACATTCTCACCAATACTTATTATTTCTTGTCTTTTGGTTAATAGCCATTCTGACAGGTGTGGGGTGATATCTCATTGTGGTTTTGATTTGCATCTTTCTGATGATTAGTGATATTTTCATGTTCCTGGTGGGTATTTGTATGCCTTCTTTGGTAAAAAATCTATTCAGATCCTCTGCCCATTTTTAAATTGGATTTTTTTTTTTTTGCTATTGCTTGTATGAGTTCTTTACATAGTTTGATTATTAACCTCTTATATACCAGAATCTTATTAGTTTGATATAACCCCACCTGTTGATTTTTGCTTTTGTTACCTTTGCTTTTGATGTCAAATCTAAAAAATCATCACCACGACCTGTGTCAGGGAGCTTACTGCCTATGTTTTCTTCTAGGAGTTTCATGGTTTCAGGTCTTGTGCTCAAGTCTTTAATCCATTATGAGTTAATTCTTATGTATGGTGTGTAAGAAAGTGGTCCAGCTTCATTCTTTTGGATGTAGCTGCCTGGTTTTCCCAACACCATTTATTGAAGAGACTATCGTTTCCCCAATGTGTATTCTTGGCTCCTTTGTCATAAGATAATTGACCATATATGTATGGGTTTACTTCAGGGCTCTCTATTCTGTTCCATTTATCTATGTGTCTGTTTTTATGCCAATACCATACTGTTTTGTTTTGTTTTTAGAAAGAAAGAGCATGAGTGGGGTGGGGGTGGGGAGAACAGCACTGGGAGAGGGAAGGAGAGAATCTTAACACTGGGCTCAGTGTCACACCCTGAGATCATGACCTGAGCTGAAAACAAGAGTCAGATTCTTAACCAACTGAACCACCGAGGTGCCCCAACACTATTCTATTTTAATTACTATAGCTTTGTAATACAATTTGAAATCAGGGAACATAGTGCCTACTGCTTTGTTCTTCTTTCTCAAGATTGCTTTGGCTCTTTGGTGTTGTTTTGTTTTGTTGGTGGTTTCTTACTAATTTAAAATCAATTTTCCTATTTCTGTGAAAAATGCCATTGGAATTTTTATAGGGATTGCATGGAATCTGTAGATTGCTTTTGGTAGTATGGGCATTTTAACAATGCAGTAATGCCCTTAGATTCCCCTCCTACCCTTGGCTCTAGAATTTAGAGGACTCCCACTACAACCCTCCTTCAACCATGCTTCTCTTTATGAGTAAGGAGTTCACAGGGCCAAGAAAATATGACTAACTAAAGTCCATGCCCCTCTTTGAGAACATTCTCTAGATTCCTAGGGAATCTTTAGGGAACCTAGAATTCCCTGCCCAAATGGCCTCAAACCTGCTTCCAGTCTTTTTCAGGCCTCTTTTCCATGTCTATTGCACTGAAGGCAGAGATCAAAGCCACTATGGCTAGTCTATGCGCCCCTAGGGTCAAAGAGTGGCAAACTGGATGGCTATTAGTGGAGTGTGTTGATGGAGCTTGGACATGTGGTTTGGGACATGGGCAAGGGGAGGAGGGATAGGAAAAGGAGTCCATGAGCCCAGGGCTGAGCATTTGGGGACAGGCTCTCTCTGTATAGTAGGATTCCAAGAAGAAGAAGAGTTCTACATTTGAACTCTAAGTCATTGTGAATATGTATTTGTCAGGATAGGATGGTATAATGTATTTTGTTTGTTAGCTTTATCTGTAAGTTTTAAATATTAGACCTATGTGTATGGGCCTCCATTTGCACTCTTGTCCTGGGCCCCATAAATATTAGAGAGTGGCCTGCATCATGGTGATGTGTTTTGAGAGCCTCAAGGGAAACCCTGATTAAAAAGTCAGAGAATCACTAAATGAGATGACTGGGAGAACATGGCTCAGTGTTTCTTTTTCCTAATACCCTGTGGATGTTCAAACTTATCAAAAAGCACAGATACTAGTATGAGAAATGTGAACAGACTGTAAGTAGGACTAGAAGAATCATCTGTACTGTTGTGTTAACATAATATCTGTTCTTAAAAAGATCTGGTCTTCAGATCAATTTTGCTTTAAATTTTTTAAATTTCTTTTTTAAATTTGAGATTGAAAGGGAGAGAGCCCACAGTTGGGGGGAGAGACAGAGAGTGGGGAGAGAATCCCACACAGGCTTCACACTCCCACGCAGAGACTGATGAGGGGCACAATCTCATGACCATGAGATCATGACCTGAGCTAAAATCAAGAGTCAGATGCTTAACTGAGTGAGCGACCCAGGCTCCCCAAGGTAAATTTTGCTTTAAGATTGAGGGAAGCTTTGAAAATGCTGTAAAGGTTTCACTTCCAGGCCTTCATCCAGACCAACAAGGCCTTTTATAATAAATAGTCCTTTATTCTCCATTCCTCAAAACCAGGGGTTCAGGGAGGATGTGCAGGTTGCCCTATGCATGTCTTCTTCCTTAGCCTTCTCTCCATGGATAAGTTTCTCAGACTCTAAAGGTGAGAGAATGGACACACAGGGCAGGGTGAGGTTAGAGCCTTCATTCAACTAAATGAAAGCCCTTTCCTTGTCCTGTCAGCTTGTCTAGAAAGTGGAGAAGCTGCCTGGCCAAAGACCTGCCCTCTTTCTATGAGGTGAGTGTGCCCTTGGCTGCGAGGCTGTACTGCCAAGGTTTATAGGAAGCTACATCCTGGGCTATTGTGCTGCCATCACTGAAGGAAAGCCTCCTTCCCTCCCCTGGTGGCGTGTTCACTGTCTCTGTTTATTGCCCAGAGTCCAGTTCCCAGCTCTCCCTGGAGGATTCACAAGCCTCAGACAATGAGGTGTCTCATCTGGAGAGAAAGGAGGGGCACGGAAGTCACCGGAGTCCACGTGGACACTCTGACCTTGGAGTGGCTGTAGCTCCTTATTCTTGTTCACCAAAGCTCCCTAGTGCTCAGGGTCTGACCCTGTTACCAAAAAAAAAACGGTGCAGGAAGTGCTTAAGAAGTACTTTGGGGGAAGGCTAAGAGCTCATCTCAGAGGTCAGCTCCTTATCACACACTGTAGATTTTCCCCCATAGCCTGAGCCAGAAGGACTGACCTTCAGCAAGAATATGAGGTCAGGCAAGATGGTGGTGGTCATGCTATCCTTTACTGCTTCCTCCCTGCAGAACACAGATGAGCACCTTGCTACTCTGGTCTGTCATCCAGCATTTGTCCATGACTTTCAGCAACCAGGGCTAATGTTGGGCTTCCTGCCTGGTTCCCATTGTACTACTCTCTCTTGGATTATATGGTTTCAATTCCTTGAGAGCTAAGGTTTGGTGCAGACAAGATTCCCTCGTTAGAATTTTCTCTTCCCAGAGCTCTAGTTACTAATGGGAGGCAGGGGAAGAGCTACTCTCCCATTCCAGGGAACAGTTGCTCATTTAAACCCTGTTCTCTTGTTCCCTAACTTCCAGGTAACATATATGGTGGTCCATATGGCAGGCTGTCTGTGACAGTTCAAGAATATTCCAGGTAGGAACAGGCTCTGCTGGGTGGAGTTGAGATGGGATACGAGCCCTTCCTTGGCCCTTGCCTGGACACCATTGTGCTCTGGGCTGTCTCTTAACTGAATGCAACCCACAGGAGTAATTCTAATGGGAAGGATTCCAGACCCGGGAGGAGAGGAAAGTTTTAGGCACAGATAAAGCCTTAGAATTGTCCAAAGATCCTCTTATGAAGGCATCTATTTCACCGCCTCTGGTGCTGAAGGCTGGATGTGTCTCACTGGCTCAGCCCCTGCTAAGTACCGAACATTTGCAGAAGCACGGATGCCCAGTATATGCGCACCTTTACAGTGGGCCACATTTTTAGGAACATAACCTTATTTGAGCAGTGATAACTTTGGGAAGTAGTAAGGGCAAGGATATTATACCTATATTTTTTAAAGATTCTATTTATTTATTCATGAGAGACACAGAGAGAGGCAGAGACATAGGCAGAGGGAGAAGCAGGCTCCCCGTGGGGAGCTCAATGTGGGACTCGATCTGGGACCCCAGGATCACACCCTGAGCCAAAGGCAGATGCCCAACTACTGAGCCACCCAGGCGTCCCTTATACCTATTTTATAGATGAGAAAACTGAGACTCAAGGGAGGTGAAGTGATGTGTACAGAGTCACTTGGCTGGTAAATGGCAGAGCTGGAATTACAATCCTCCAAATTTTACTGGTTCAACAACCATGGCGTGTTTCTTACCAGACAGACTCAGAAAGACCAGCTTTCTTCTTAATTTTCTAGATTGTACAAATATTTCAGAAGTCCTCCATGTGTCTCTAGACTATGGCCCATTTGTCCCCACATTTTCTCATGTCCTATCAGACATTTTGACTGGATTGTCCTAACGATATTACACACCTGTCTAGCACTTAATGTTTGGAGAGGCCTTTTCCCAACAGTCTTGTGAGGTGGGCAGGGCAGGTTTTCTGTGCGTTACAGATGAGCAAATGGAGATGCCAAGCTCACACACCCAGTTTGGCACCAACATCCAGGTCTTATCATTTTCAAGCCCTGTGAGCTTTCGGCTTCTTCATGCTGCGTCTTTTCCAGAGGGCCAAGGAAGCATAAGCAACTGCCTACAGGAAATATGCTTCCCTTCCTCCACAGACACAGCGTTCCAGGAGAACCAAACTCCATGGAAACAGAACAGAGAGGGTGTGTATGTGGCATTTCTTCTAGGCCCACTCCATGTCTTCTTAGAAGCTGGTGAGCCACTGCCTATTTTCCTGATGGGTCAGTCCTCATTTGTATCCTTCTTCAAAACAGACCAGAATAATTGAATCACAGAATATCAGAAAAGAAAGAGAACCACCGAGTCTTCTTTCTGGTCTAAAGCCTTCCTTCTATAGATGAGGAAATAGTTTTTTAGTTTAGTTTTGTTTTTCAGCTTTACTGGCAATATAAAAATTATAAGGTATCTAAAGTTAAAATGTGATGATTTGATATACAGATACCCTGTGAAAGGCTTTTCCCCATCGAGTTAATTAACATATTTTTCATCTCACATGTTTATTTATTTTTGTAAGAACATTTAAATTCTACTTTCTCAGCAAATTTCAGTCATACAGTGATGTTATCAACTACAGTCACCATGTTATATATTAGATCCTCAGACCTTATTCATCTTATGGCTGAAAATTCTGTTGTTGTTGGTTTTTTTTTTTTTTTTTTTTTTATAGCTGAAAATTCTTACCCTTTTACCAACCTCTCCTTATCTCTTCCACCTCCAGATCCCTGCCAACTCCTTTTCCACTCTCCCTTTCTAGGAGTTCAACCTTTAGAAAAAAATTTAGGTCCCACATATAAGTGATACCATTTGTCTATCTGTTGTCTGCTTTATTTCACTTAGCATAATTCCCTCTAGTTTCATCCATGTTCTTGCAAATGACAGAATTTCCTTTTTCTAAGGCTGAATAATATCCTACTATAGATATAAACCACATTTCTTGATCCATTTATCCACTGACACAGACTTAAGTTTTTTCCATAACTTGGTTATTGTGAATAATGCTATTGTGAACATGGGAGTGCAGACATCTCTTTGAGATATTAGTTTCATTTCATTTAGATATACACGTAGAAGTGGGGCTCATTTAGTAGTTCTATTTTTAATTTCTTGAGGAACCTCCATACTATTTTCCATAGCGGCAGCACCAGTTTACATTCCCACCAACAGTGGACAAGGGTTCCCTTTTCTCCACACCCCTGTAGCATTTGTTATCTGTTTGTTTTTGATACTAGCCATTCTGACTGGTGTGAGATGTTATCTCACTGTGGTTTTGATTTATTTGCATTTCCTTGATGATGAATGATGTCAAACACCGTTTCATTCACCTGTTGTCCATTTCTATGTCTTCTGAAAATTGTCTACTCAGATCCTTCTCTCATTTTTAAATTGGGTTGGTTTTTTGCTATTGAGTTGTGTGAGTTCCTTGTATACTTTGGACATGAACCCCTTATTGGAGATACGGTTTGCAAATATTTTCTCCTGTGTTACAGATTGCCTTTTCATTTTGTTGATGGTTTTCTTTAGATATTCTGTGTTCATGGACAGAAAGAATTAATACTGTTAAAATGTCCGTTTGACCCAAAGCAGAGTCAATGCAATCTTTATCAAAATTCTGATGGCATTTTTCACAGAAATAGAAAAAGAAATCCTAAAATTTGTATGGAACAACATAAGCCCCCAAATACCCAAAGCCATCTTGAGGAAGAAGAACAAAGTTGGAGGCATACTTTCTGATTTCAAACTACATTTCAAATCCATAGTAATTAAAACCATACGGTACTGGTATAAAAAAAGAGACACATAGACCAGTAGAATAGAGCAGAGCTCAGAAATAAACCCATGCATATTTGGTCAATTAATTTTTTTTTTATTAGAGACAGACAGAGAGAGAGAGATACAGGCAGAGGGAGAAGCAGGCTCCATGCAGGGAGCCCGACATGGACTCGATCCCGGGTCCCCAGGATCATGCTCTGGGCTGAAGGCAGCGTTAAACCGCTAAGCCACCTGGGCTGCCCGGTCAATTAATTTTCAACAAAGGAGCCAAGAATATACTATAGGGAAAGGACAGTTTCTTAAATAAATGGTGTTGGGAAAACTGGACAGCCACATGCAAAAGAATGAGACTGGGTCCATATCTTATGCTATACACAAAGACCAACTCAAAATGGATGAAAACTTAAATGTAAGACTGTTGATAACCCTGGAAGAAAACATCGGGGATAAGTTCCTTGACATGGTTGTGGCAATGACTTTTTGGGTTCGACACCAAAAGCAAAGGCAACAAAGGCAAAAATCAAGAGGGACTACATCAAACTAAAAAGCTTCTGCCCAGTACAGAAGAGGAAACAATATGAGATATAAGAAGGACAGGTTAAGTGACTTGCTCGAGGCCACCCACCTAGCTATGGGTGGAGGAAATATTTCACAGTCTCTTGTTGAAGCTGCTAGCTTGAGTTCTGCCTACACGTATCCACAATCTGGAGATTAGGCCCTGGGAAAGGTCTGTGGGGCTTGTCATCTAAAGAAGACCCAGGAGGGACAGGCTGAGGAATGTGGAATAGAAGGTTGGCATCTTCTTGCTTGCTTGCAATCTGAAGTCCAGGCTCAGTTGGCTTGCCCTGATTCTCTTTTACCTGGAAGAAAAATATTTCTACTTTTGTATGGATCCATGCCTTTTTGGTCCTAGACTTGTGCTCTACCCCTGCAGATTCCCACTTTTTTTCTGGGAAAAGTGCTTTCCTCAACACACATTTACAGAGCACTTATTTTATATAAGACCTTGTGCTAGACCAGAGGATACCCAATAAGCAAGACAAACCTGGATCCAGTCCTCAGTCTAGTAGAAGCAGAAAGGCTGCTTAAAATGATTAATCCTAGAATTACTTTAATTCTTTAATTAATTCTAGGAAGGAAAATTCATTTTTTAAAAGACTTTATTTATTTGAGAGAGAATGAGAGAGAGAGAGTGTGTGTGCGAGTATGAGTGTGTGAGCAATGGCAGAGGCAGAGGGAGAGGGAGAAGTAGACTCTCTGCTCATAGAGCCCCATGGGGGGCGGCCTGATCCTGGGACCCTGGGATCATGACCTGAGCCAAAGGCAGACACCCAACTGACTGAGCCACCCAGGTACCGCTAGAATTATTTAATTCTAAAATTAATCCTGAGAATACCCTGGAACCAGCATTCAAAACTTGGTCGGGATTGTTAGGTGGCTCCACCCACCTGTTCTGGATCATGAGCTGCTTTTCCCAGCCTTTGGATCTGTTCCCTGCTAGTTTCCTGATGCCCATCTTGGACTCCAGATCATGATTTATGGGTATCTACATGAATAACCCACACCATTGTGTTCTGCTTGGCCTGAGCACCTGAATTTATCCCTGTGCTATTTGTTGGGAATAGGATGGTAACAAGTCACACATGGCTCCTGTTGTTAGGAATGCCTGCTGGTTCCTGGCCTCTATTCTTTGGCCAGAGGTATTTTTTTTTTTAAGATTTTATTTATTTATTCATGAGAGATACAGAGAGAGGCAGAGAAATAGGCAGAGGGAGAAGCAGGTTCCCTGTGGGGAACCTGGTGTAGGACTTGATCCCAGAACCCTGGGATCACACCTTGAACCAAAGGCAGACACTTAACCACTGAACCACCCAGGCACCTCTGGCCAGAGGTATTAACGTTTTCCCTGTTCACTTGGAGCTGCTGAGCATTAGCCTTGACTCTATTACACAGAATCTAACTTATGTGTGTCTTCCCTTTGATCTCATGTCAATTTCTGCCCTTAAATGTTTGGGTTCACAGTAACTGTACATCGCCTTTCCTAATGAACTGACCTCCAGCTGTAATCCCACACACAATAACTTCCTGCCCCCATGGCTACCAGCTTGGCCTTCTTTCTAGTTCTGTCCCTACTTGGGCCACATCATCTGAGGCAACCTTGGAGCTGACCCATCCTAACAGACCCTTGATATATATTTATGAATTAAATCAACTCCAGGGTGGTTCAGACATTTCAGGAGCCTCTAAAAGAATCCAGAAGAGTTAGCAGTAGTCTAATAGAACGTTCCAAGTTGAGAACACCTCTTTTATTCCTGTGTTTCTCTGTGCTCCCGAAATTTTAAAGAAAGCAAAGAGAGTCTCACGGTGGGTGTGAGTCAGGGGGAGATAAGAAACTCTTCACACAGAACTTGTGTCTCTAGGGAAAGCTGGCCAGCTCCAGATAGTGGAGGTGTGGGACACAGGTGCTGCTTGTTACAAGCCGATCTGGGGAGTATTTTCTTCCCTCCATGCTTCCTCAGAACAGGTCTGCCCACACAGAAAGCAGAAACAAAGCTGACCTGTGAGATGCTTTGTTTTCTTTGAATGCCTTTTTAGATTTTTGCATGGGCTGTTCCTCTGGATTAGAAACCTTTGTTGGCATTCATGAAATTTCTTTATACTCACAGAAAGTAGATGCGGACAACTCACGTGGGCACGGAAGCTAAAACCTTATGGAACAGATGACCGGACCCTGCTGAGGGGCAGCCGTTGGCAATTATTTCTGCCATCTGGCTCAGTTCAGCACTGGTCACTAACTGGAGCCTATTCTAGTCCCTGCTTAAAGTGAGCTTGAAACTTTTCCCAAATTCTTCTTGTCTTTTATTGATTTCACTCCCAAGGTGGGAGAAAGATTTTCCCTTCTTTCTGAAGAAAGACATTCTGATCAGCAGCCTCCCAGATGGCCTCCAATGATCACCAGCTCCCAGGATCCATACTCTTATGTAATCCCCTCCCTTTGAATGCAGGTTGGAATTATTGACCTACTCAAAGAATCAGATTCTCCCCTCTCCATCTCTTCTCTCTAGTTTCCCCCTCCGTCTCTTGGATCAATTGATTGGGGGAAGCAAACTGCCATGTTGTGAGCAACCCTCTGGAAAAGCCCACATGGTGTGGCGAAGACCTGCGACCCTCAGCCCAGCAGCCTGTGAAGATGAAGCCTGCCAACACCCCATAAATGAGCTCAGAAGTGGGTCCTTCAGCCCCAGCTGAGTCTTGAAATGAATGCAGCTCCAGCTGACAGCTTTACTGCAGCATTATGAGGGACCCTGAGCCAAAATCACTCAGCTAAACTGCTCCTGGATTCCTGATTCACAGGACTATGAGCTAAGAAATCTTTGTATTTTAAGCTGCTAAGTTTTGAAGTGATTTGTTATGCAGCAATTGATAAATAATATACACCCCTGTATAGGAGCTCCAAATACATGGCTTTCACTCCTTTATTAGCAATGCATTCATAACCTTCTTGCCAACTGCCTCTGTCCCCACCAACACTGCTGCCAGCCCATCAGCCAGCTTTATCCCAGCTAAAAAGAGGGATGCGTTCCTAAAGACACTTTTCTCCCTTTGGCTGGAAAATTGTCATGAATGTCCACTCTGTGATGCCTAGGAAGGGAGTGGTGCCCTGCAGATGGGCTGCCTATGTGCAGTGCACCGTCTGCATCATTATCTGTAGTGACCCTGGACCTACTCCTGTGGAAAATCCTCCTTCCAATGTCATCAGTGACTTGCTGTTTTGCAAATTTGATGACCTTTCCCAAATTCTCTTTTTCTTTGATCTTTAAGTTTTGTGTGAACCACTTCCTCATCCTCGGTAACTTGTTATGAAGGAGACAAGACCAGGGAGAATAAGGATACAAGTGGTTTATTGCCCAGGAGATTGGCTATTACAACAAATCCAAGCCCCACCACAGCTGTTCCTGGAGCCCTGTGTCCTCTATGGTAATTCACCCCAGATGTTGCCTGGGGTCTTCCTGCTGTCATCCTCATGGGCACTTCTGGTTCCAACTTCCTGTCTCCAGTGAGTTCTTGTTCTCTGCTCTGGCTTTGGGCCTCTCCCAAAAGGGCACACTACCAAGGTGTGCTAACATGGAAATCATCCTCTGTTTCTCACTTTTCTTTTTAAGATTTTATTTATTTATTCATGAGAGACCCAGAGAGAGGCAGAGACACAGGCAGAGGGAGAAGCAGGCTCTCTGGAGGGGACCTGATGTGGGACTCGATCCCAGACCCCGGGATCATGCTCTGAGCCAAAGGTAGATGCTCAACCACTGAGCCACCCAGGGGCCCCAAATCTCCCTTCTTTAATAAAGTTTGAGGAGCCAGAGGAGTGTGTTTTCCTTACAGAGTTACAAACAATGGACTGGAAGAAACCTTTATTCTTATAGGTTCTTTGGTGATTCTGCAGTGCTGCTGGCCCCCCAGCTCTGTCCTCTCCCCGGGCACCAGCACAGTTCCACTTCACTTTCTCTCTTGTTCACTGTCTCCTGCTAACCTGCGCCTCCAGTCACACCTGCCGCCTGAAGTGAACCCCCCTCCCACCTCGGCTCCATGGGGAATTCTGTTCCCAGACATAAAGCTAAGGGGTTTTTGTTTGTTTCGTTTTTCTTCATATGCCTTAGGTAAGTTGTTAAAGGGACCACAGATGAACCGAATGTTAAAGGTCACCTCCCCAGACTGACTCAAAGTCGAGGGAGCAGTTTGGAGACAGTGAAGATACTTTTCTAGAATTCTCTCCTCCCTGGGACCATTTAACCCCACTTTTCCTCGGCATCCCCTAACCCCCAGCATGCTGCGGACTTTTTTTACTCTGCATCTCTGAGTTTGTATAATAGCCCAGGAACTGCCTTCTGATTTGATGCATTCTCCAGTGTACTTCATGCACTCAGCCTTTTACTTGGAAAATGATTACAATGGAAGGGGGCCTGGGTGGTTCTTCACACAGGCTGGGTCTTGCTGGACATGACATTTGCTTTGATCAGCTTTGAAATACCCAATTTAGATGGTTACCACCCGCAGTTTCAGGCTCATGCTCTGTGCTAACTCAGAGACTCCTTTGTTATCAAAACAATTGGGCTAGACTTTGTTGAACAATCTCTCTCTCGTTGCCACTATCCAAAAGTCCCGAACATGTTGCAAATTCTCTCCCTGTTTCTCTTTTGTGACATCAAGTCTTTCCTTCTCTTCCCACCTCTCAAGCCAACTGTCTTTCTTTAGACCAGCTTCCTTCTTCTGTTCCTCAAAGGTAAGCCCTTTTGGCTCACTTTTTCCTCTTTCTCAGGAAACCTCACTTCCTCTTGGGGTTTCAGCTATTACTCTTAAAAGTTACTAGATATGTCCTTCCTTCCTGTATTTATGTATTTATTTCTTACCATCCTAACCATCTGTACGTGAAGAGCTCAGTGGTATTGAGTACATTCTCACTGTTGTGCAATCATCACCACCATGCATCTCTAGAACTCTTTTTTCAATTTTTAATTTTTAAAAAAGATTTTATTTATTTATTCATGAGAGACACACAGAGAGGCAGAGACACAGGCAGAGGGAGAAGCAGTCTTCCTATGGGGAGCCTGACGTGGGACTTGATCCCGGGAACCTGGGATCATGCCCTGAGCCGAAGACAGATGCTCAATCACTGAGCCACACAGGCATCCCTCTTTTCCTCTTTTTAAAACTGAAACTTTACCCCCGCTAAGTCCTGACTCCCCATCCTCCCCTCCTCCCTCAGCCCTGGCAGCCACTAGTTTCCTTCCAGTTTCTATGAAGCTCACTACTAGGTCCCTCATCTATGTGGAATCGTACAGTTTTTGTCTTTTTGTGCCTGGCTTATCTCACTCAGCATAAATTCCTTGTTGGGGAATGTTATCAAGAAGATGAGGCTGCTGATTGATCTGTGAACTGGACCCGGGCTCCAGGGTCCCCGCTCCTTCCCTTGTTTTGGGAATGTGAGTTCCCCTTGCCTTTCTTTTTTAAAGATTTTATTTATTTATTCGAGAGAGAGAGAGAGAGAGAGAGGCAAAGACCCAGGCAGAGGGAGAAGCAGGCTCCATGCAGGGAGCCCGATGAGGGACTCCATCCTGGGTCTACAGGATCAAGCCCTGAGCCGAAGGTGGCGCTAAACCACTGAGCCACCCAGCTGCCCTCCCCTTGCCTTTCCTTTTTCCAGAGGTATGCTCCAAGGACACAGCCTTGACATGGTGATGCCATGTTGAAAACACCTTCCTGGTATATGTGACTGAACCGGGTTAGAGCCTCTTTGTAAACTTAAAATGTGGAGGATGGGTGCAGGGCTCTGCTGGTCTTCCTGCTGCCCAAGACAAGCCTCGAGCATAAACTCCCCTTGCTGTTACTAAAATTGCCACCTACCCACATGGAGCCTCATTCTTTGATCTCTCCCTGCCCTCCCTAATGGGGGTCAGTTTCATATTACCTGGGGGGAAGTTCCTGAGAGGTTTCTGAACCTACAGTCCTCAAGCTTCGCCCATGTGGTGGCATGGCAGCTATTACTTTTACACTAGTGATTTCGAATCTGTAGCTCCAGGCCTTACCTCTCCCCCAAGATTCACTTCTCCATCTCCAGTTCCTTTTGGGTTTTTAAATCACCTTAGTCACCTCAAAGTCCATATATCTAAAACCACGCTCCTCTGCCTTCTCTTCAAATCAGGATTCCTCATTTCTAGCTATAGATATAAGTCTCAATGATCTCCTTCCCTCTTGGGTCATATCTCTTGCTTCTTCCTCTGTTTCTCCACATCAGGTTACTTCACAGCAAACTGTTTATAGCTCCTTATTGCCTATATAATAAAGTCCAAAGTCCTCAGGCCACTCATGATCTGGCTTTGAATTAGTTGGGATTAGGTTCAGTTGTGTCAGAAAACCCCAAATAATAATGGCTTAAAAATAAGATAGGAAGTTTACTTTCTCTCATGTGAATGAATTCTGGAGATGAGTAGCCCAGGAACAGTATACAAAGTGGTCAGAGATCCAGACCCCTTACAGTGCCCTGCCCTGTCATCCTAAGAACATTCCCATCCTCATGGTTTAAGATGCAGCTGGGGCTCCAGCCATCACATCTGCATTCCAGGCAACAGGATGGAGGCAGGGGTAAGGGAAAAGGGCACATGCCAATTGCTGTTTAAGGAGGTTTCCTAGAAGTATCCTCCCACCATTCCCAATTACATCTCATTGGCTAGAACTTAGTCACAGGGTCACATCCAGTTGCCTGGGAGGATGAAAAATATACATAGTGTTATTCTGTGTGGCCCTACATCAAACTAAAAATTGGGAGTTTTGTTACTAAGGAAAAGGAAAGACTATTGGGTAGGAGCTGCCACAGGCAACTATCTATGCTTCAGAATGCCCTCTGCACACTCTTGTAACAACACATCCTGCTGGGATGGAATTATTTGACATTTGCTATCACTCCCACTAGGCTGAGAGCTCTTAAAGGTGGAGGATCTTGTGTGCTTCATTTTTGCAGTATGGTATTTGGGGCAGCGTTTGTCAAGGAGAAGAGGCTCAATAAGTGTTTGATGAATAGAGGTACCAGTGGAGAAAAAAGTATAGGAGAAAGGAAGGGCTCCGAGAGTATCCTCGAGGAAGGGGGGAAGCTGCTTGTGGGTAAATAATCCTGTCCTAGAAAAAATAACAGTAAATGCTAATGAGTCATGTCATAAGATGAATAATGTCATAATACATCATCATGCCATTTGTTATAACCTTATGAATTAGGACAGGTTTGTGTGTGTGTGTTCACCCTCTTAACAGAAGAAGCAACAGATTTGGTGATGTGGAGACACGGCTGAGGTCACACAGGCAGTGAGTGACTTGTATTCTTTCACTCCTGGTCCAGCATTCTCTTCTGGAGCATGTGGGAGGTCAGGGTAGGTGGCACAATCAGGCTACCTGCTGCGCACGAAGCTCCGTGGTTTTTTGGCTTTGGTAGTGAATGAAATACTGGAGGCTCATTGCAGGCAGAACAGCATCTCAGGAGGAGGCCTGAAGAAGAACTTCAGAGAATGCCTTCCTCAGGTGGGGCTGCCCCCCATCAGGTGGCCTGGCCCCCTGTCAATCACAAGCCTTGTAAATACATGGGAGGCAGGCTAAGAACCTGGAATTTTCGGCCGCCAGGATTTCACCAAGAAGTGTGTCTTGCATCCATGATTTATAGTTTTCCGAGTACAGGACTTTCACCTCTTAGATTAGGTCTGTTTCTACGTTATCTTATTCTTTTTGGTGCAATGGTAAATGGGATTGTTTTCTTAATTTCTCTTCCTATTGCTTCATTTTTAGTGTATAGAAACGTCACAGATTTCTACACATTGATTTTGTATCCTGCAACTTTACTGAATTCATTGGTCAGTTCTAGCAGTTTTCTGGTACAGTCTTTAGGATTTTCTGTATGTAGTATCATGTCATCTGCAAACAGTGAAAGTTTTACTTCTTCCTTATCAATTGGATGCTTTTATTTATTTTTGTTGTCTGATGACGGTGGCTAGGACCTCCGGTACTATGTTAAATAAAAGTGGTGAGAGTGGACATCCTCGTCCTTTTCCTCATCTTAGGGGAAAAGCTTGTTTTTCTCCATTGAGTATGATGTTCTCTGTGGGTTTTGCATGTATGAGATCTTGCCATTCACAACAGCATGGGTGGAGTTAGAGAGTAGAATGCTAAGTGAAATAAGTGAGTCAGAGAAAGACAAATACTATGTGACTTCACTCATATGTGAAATTCAAAAACAAGCAAAGGAATAAACAGAGAGAGAGAGAAACCAAGAATCAGACTCTTAACTATAGAGAACATGCCAGGGAGGTGGGGGAGGGGGGTGGAGCGGGATGGGATGTGTGAAACAGGTGGTAGAGATTAAGGAGTGCACTTGTGATGAGCACCAGGTGATGTCCGGATTGTTGAATCACTATGTTGTACACCTGAAAACTAATATAACACTGTTAACTATAGTGGAATTTAAAATAAATAAAATCGATTCAAATACAAAAAAAGAAGTTTGTCTTGGGGCACATCCCAGGTGGCATGTTCTTAAAGTGCCATAAGTTCTCATCTAATTGTTGATTGTCTCAAGACAGGACCTCAAGGACAATATTAGAGCCAGATCTTTGCTTGGAATGAACAATGTCTTGTATTGGACAAGAAGGGAGAGCTGTTTGTGTGTTTTCCTATCTAGTTCCATCTTGGGTGCAGGACTGGCAGGTTTTGTAGGGTGGTGAATACTGCTGTGCCAAACACTCAGGCATTCACTGGCATAGTGGTTCTCCAGAGGTGGTCTTGGGGCCAGCAGCATCAGCATCACCTGGGAGCTTGTTAGAAAGGCAAATTCTTAGACTCCACCCAGGCTCACTAAAATGGATCCCAGCAATCCGTGCCTTAACAAGCTCTCCAAGTGATCCTGTGAAGCCCTGCTCTGGTAGGTGCCCAGGTAAGAGTGCAAAAGGGCAATAAGCACAAGCTGGCCATCTCTCTGGGTCGTGGTGAGTGTTGTGGGAGGGCTGGTGAGGTTTGTCCTGGCCTGTCTGCAGTGTGGGCTGTTTTTCTGTGGCACACTGATTCCTGGGAGAAGGCCCATCCCAAGGGAAGGAGCCGGGCCAGCCAGGGGGGCAACAGGTAAGGAAGCTGGTGGGCCCCCCTGTGAGGAGGAGGGCAGGGCAGCCAGTTGGAACTGCTAGTCAGGCACACCAAGGCCCGTGTGCAGGCTGGGCCAGAGCAGATACTGGTCTCTCGGCCAGCTTGCACTTGTGCTCCTGAGTACAGGCCAGAGATTCTAGGCTGCCTGGCCATCAGTGTTCCTGTTTCCTTCCCTGTTCTTTGGTCGTGTCCTTTAGAGCTGCCTTGCCTGAGCAGACACTGCCAATGAGCAATGCAAGTTCTCCAGATTTGACAGTATGCCTGACACCTTTTATACTTCTCATTACCCGTCTATGGTGAAGCAGGCCATCACCTCCCTTGGGGGATGCAGTTGGATGTTAGGTCACAGGCACTGTCTGCTTGATTGGGCTTTTGGGCATTCATTTCACACCTTTACCACCCAGGGCTTTGTCATTCTGGTGATGAGAAGATGAGTAGGCTATCACCATGACATGTGGTCAGGGAGTAGCGTGCCTGTGTTAGATGCAGCATGCTAAAATCAATAAATCATTTCATGACAAGGTATTGGTGAAAAACCATTAATAGTCCCAGTGTGTGATTAAATCCCATAACCATGTTTACTGTCGGGCAGTGAAAGCTCTGTCCTGTGTGTTTTACACGTCGATGCTAAATAACGTCTCTGTTCTTGTAGCCAAGTCACCATGGGTGTCTGCTGCATGGTGAATGGTTCTGGCTCATGCGCTGGACTGGGTGGGATGCCAGGATCTCAGCAGTGGAAGTGGGTGCTGGGGAGGGGAGGGTGACCCACTTGTGGAGTTGGATTCTGGGGGAGGTGGCCCAAACTTGCTGTGTCCACATTAGTAACTGCATTTGACAAATGATGAGGGTGTGTTAGGTCCCAAGTGTGGGCCACACAAAGGGAAATCTCTGTGTTGATGAGAAGCAAGGGTAGGGAGGTAGCCACCTAGAAGTCCCTCGGGTTTGGAGCTGTGTGCAGCAAGGGCAGGGCTTTGTGTCTCGGATGGCCAAAAGGACAGGGGCTCCAGGCCTGAAATGGGAGCTACATAAGAAATCGGGTGGGAACTGTCTGACGTGGGTGTCCGTAGCAGATGTGTAGCTTACAGGGCACCCTGAGGCTGGTGGAGGAGAGGCTGCACACCTGCCACAGTTGGCCTATGCCGATGAGCGGTGTCAGGGCCTGCAGGAGGCAGGACTGCCAGCACCTGAGCCCCAATTCCAGTGCCTGGCAACGTGAGGTAGGTTATCAATTAGGTTCCCAAGGACGTCATGGATTTTCCAAGCTTCAATTACAAGCCTACCTTCCACCTGTATGGCTTCACCTCTGCCCTCCCCGAGGGAGGCTTCTGGAGTTTTGTTGGCTTTCTGAACACAGCAGGTTGTAGAGGGAAGCACTTTGGAGTCAGGTCAAGCAGGCCCTGGATCTTGGTTTTGCTGTATGAATCTGGGTGCTTCAAGGGAACTGCTCTTCATTTTACTGAGCATTGAGCATGGCTGTCCCCTTCTCTCAAATGGGATCCATCATACCTTTCTCATAAATATCATTGCAGTCAGGAGGATAAAGGAGGTGGAGCATCCTCCTCCTCCTCACGGAGCTTCTGAATCCACGCTCGCTCCCTCTCGTTCTCTGCCCTGTTCCTCGTTCCCAGCCTGCGTGCATCCCACAGTTCTCAAGCTCCTCTGTATTTTGAAAACGCAAATGACTTGGGTAAACACGCACGAGTTCATTTACGTCAGCTTTGTTGTAAACAGGGACTTGGGGAAAAGGAGTTTGTCTATATTTCCTTTACTTGGAAAGCCAGAGGCAATTTTCTTTTCCTTTTAGTGAGACAGAATTTATGCCAGATATCCTACCCTAGAGATCAGGTTCAGTCCTCTGGGGATGGAGTCACATAACATCCATCACAATCACAGGGAGGGTGGGGACCTGGGCCTCATCCACAGCCTTGATCTTGGACAAGGAGCCTAGCTCCGGTTGCGTGGGGGTGGGGGGTGGGGGGGGGAGCAGGGGGCTGTGGGCTCAAGTGCTTGGACTGGCCATCTGTTCAGTGCCACCACTTTGGAACAACCCAACATCTTCCTCTCTTTTGTAGGAATGAATTTTTAAAATTCCTGCCTCCTAGCCTGGATGTGCATTTGGATTATACTGCTGCTTGATCGGCTTTCCCTCTGTGCTTTCCCCCACACCCCAGAGCTTGAGCTGCGTTTGCTGCTGTTAGCAGAAAGGGGGAGGTCCCTTGGACCTTCAAAATCTCCTCCAGCTGCAGGGCTGCCTGGCACGTCAGAGCTTTACAGCTGCATTTAATCTTTGGGGAGCGGGGGCTGCTGGAGGCGTCCCAGCGTCCTGGCGCCTGTGGGCGAGTGGTTGGCTTGCCCCAGCTATGCATTTGAGCTGAAGAGTCTTCAAAAGGAAGAATCACGTTACAAAGCTATGCGTGTTTCTAAGTGCCCTTGTGTCAGAGGTATATGATGTGTGTGGTTTGTCATCCCGGCTTACAACAAACTCTTGAGAGCTGTTGGATCCCCAGTTTTAGATGCACAGCCTGGAAAATGTAGGTGGAGATTTTTGGAAGACCTAGGGGGAAAGTATGATAGGAAAGGATAAAGGAGGCCTCTTTAGGGCAGGACAATTCTAGAGGAAGAAGGGAGGAGAGGAAGAGCTAAAGGAGAGAATGGGAGGGCAGTTAGCCAGAACTGAGCAATTCAGTTCTGTGTACACATAGTATGTCCCTACTGTATGCACAGTACCAATTCTAGCACCTGCAGTCATAAATGCTCCTTGTGCTCTGCTGTTAACAGTAAAGGATGGATATCTACAGGGGAAGGTAGCTCTGGGCATCTCCCTGAATACAGCCAGGGAAGCACATGCCCCAGCAGACTGGCTATGACCATGGCCTTGACTTCCATTTCTTTGGAACACCCACCACCAGCTCTTCAGGACCTAGACTGTGCCACTGTTTTCTGCCCTGTCTCTGGGGTCTAGCATAATGCCTGCCATGAGCTAGGTCCATACTGAATATCTACTGAATGAGCAGGAGTGAATATTTAATATTATAGAAAAGCACACCAGGGACTAAAGGATTCTAAGTCAAGACCTAGCTCACTGTATTCATGTCCTTCAATTTTTTTTTTTTCTATTTTGAATGTTCTGCAGTCTTTGAAGATAGAGCAAGGAGTCTAGAGCTCAGGAATTTAGGTTGCCTTACAAATCAGAAAAATAAGTGGGAAATATCAGAAAGGGAGACAACATGGAAGACTCCTAACTCTGGGAAACGAACTAGGGGTGGTGGAAGGGGAGGAGGGCGGGGGGTGGGGGTGACTGGGTGGCGGGCACTGAGGTGGGCACTTGACGGAATGAGTACTGGGTGTTATTCTGTATGTTGGCAAATTGAACACCAATAAAAACTAAATTTATTATTTAAAAAATCAGAAAAGGCAAAGAAAGAGATTTCCCTGCTGGAGCCTCCAGAAGGAATGTACCAGCCCTACTGACACCCTCAAATATGTTATTCAAATGCTGACTCTGATTTAGTAGGTCTGGAGTGGGGCCCGAGACTCTGCATTTCTAACCAGCTCCCAGGTGATGGTCCTTGGGCCATACTTGGAGCAGCAGAGTATGTTTCCTAAGAGCTGGCCAGTCCTCCTCTGCCAATCTGACCTGGTCCTCCTCTGAGGTCAGAAGTAATGCCTCCCACAGGGCCTCACTGGATGGGTGTTAATAAAGGCTGAAGCCTGCTTCACCAGAAAGTAGAAGATTATAGGTTGGGACTCAAATAGAATTTTATTCCAGACCTCGTCTGCAGTCTGCTGAGCTCTGTGGTCCAGTAACCCCGGGACCACACAGAAGGAGAAAGCAGGCATTTCTGCCCCTCCCCCTGCGGGTGCCTTGGGTCATCTCTGCAGCTGAGGGGTTTGTTTGTACCCTACTGTCCCCACTGAGTACCCTTTGTGACCAAAGCCTTCCTAGACTCCAGAAAGGTGGTCACTAAGATTCCTATGGGCATGCGTGGCCAAGGGCCATTTCATTAGGGGTCTTTGGTGTGGTGCGGATCCTTTGACATTCAAGATTCTCTTTCTGGCTTGGCTATTGCTTCTGATGATTTCGGACAGACCCAATTATTCTCTTCTGGAATTCAGTTCAGCTATAAACAGCTACCATCATGTCCATCTCTACCACCATTGTCCCTGCCACTTCTGCAGTGGCTCCCTCCCCTAGCAGCACTATGGCACCACCTCTGCCTTGTACTCCCAGTGCCCTGGGTGCTTTTACACTGCCTCTCCATCAACCTATGGGGCGGGCACCCTTCTTTCCAGCTAGAAGTATAGGGGCCAGAGAAACTAAGTCTTAGGTCTGAGGTCTCCTAGTCAGGAGCAAGGCTGGGACTCCATGTTTTTTGATTCCAGAGCAATTGTTGTCACCTCCCATTACTGTCTCCTCCAAGGGGTCCCCGCATCCCTCTTCTACTTCAGTTTATCAATAGGCCTGTGGCTTTTGCCTTGGCAAGGGATGAAGGGAAGAGACGCTTCCCTAGGGAGAAGGGAAGAGTCCTCCTACCCTGGGCACAGTGCTTATCCAGTTGGAGAGGCAGCTCCAATCTTCCTGGGTCCAGTGGCCATCCCCTTGGGTTTATGGCTAGACTTCTGTGCCAAAGTGGCAGACTGAATGGGTCCCTTCACTTAAACTCTTAGTGGGGTGGCTGGGGGACATGGTCAGCAAAGTTACTGTCCCTTTATAACTTCAGTTTATAAAGTCAATCTTTGAAAGACCTTTGTATCTTAAAACCCTTACCCCACCCCTGTCCTGAGCCTGTAATGTGAGTAGAAAGGCACTGAGTCATAAAGTACTGGTGACAAATGCGTTATGTTGTTATGACAATGAAAACTTTCAAAGAGCCTGGAGTACTTTATTTCCTCTCTGTCCTTGTCATACCTCTTTTTAAGGTAGGCAGGACGGGTATTGTTCCCATTTTATAGATGGGAAAACTGAAGTTCAAAGAGGTTAAGGACTGACTTAAGGTCACAGATGTAGGTTCCGAACGCAAACTGCTCCCAATTCTGGGGCTCTTTTGGTCATATGCTGGTGCTGTAGTGGTCTCTTGACTTGGTTGGATACAGTGTCATCAGCCCCAGAGACTTCAGACCGGCTGCTCTGTCCACGCCCTAGCAGATTTATTATCAGCAACTGTCATTCCTTATTTTATTACCAAAAAAGACAACCCTTTGGAAAAACAACTGCAAATTAACCAACAAAGTACTCTGATCGCTGAGTCCGCATTTAAGTGAGAACAGGACATGGAACACCCAGGGGAGGGGCAGGAATGCTTCTAGATGAAAGGGCTCAGGTACTGGGAGCCAGAAGGATTGAGGTCACACCCAGAGATAGCTGATTAGGGGAGCAACAGGCAAGCGTATGCTGCTTGGCAGGCTGGGCCCAGGTCTGGAAGCACCAGGGGCAGGAGGCCGGTCAGGCCTGATGTCTGGGTTTTAAGAACCCAGGCCCAGAATTCTGGAGGAAGAATGTCAAGGACACATGTCTGGCAACAGAGTCTGGATGAAAAAAAAAAAAAAAAAAGGTGCCTAGGCAAGAGACCAAGAATACCAAGAATAGAGCCTGATACTTACTAGGGTTGCATAAAGCAGAAGCTGTTTTTAGACTTCCTGTTCAAGGTGGAACTAGGTCTACGTGTTTAGGTTGGTCTGATTCCACGTGGGAAAGGCAAGCAGGCTGATGGACTGTACTGCGAGAACCAGGAGGTGAACAGCAAGGAAGTTCCAGCAGACAGTTTTTGTAGAGCTGTATTTTCCAAGCCAACCTCCAGAATGCTGTTCCATAGGATGCTTTTGAGTGCGTCAAGAAGAAAGAGCCTGCACCTAATAAAGAAGGGACATACTGGATCAAATGAAGTTAAACAGGTTCCTCTTATTACAGGAGTTCTCAGTGCCTTTAATATGCAAATATGCAACGGGAATCCCTAAATGAGAGCTGTTGAAAACAGTTTTCCAGATTTTTTAAAAAAGATTTTATTTATTCATGAGAGACAGAGAGAGAGAGGCAAAGACATAGGCAGAGGGAGAAGCAGGCTCCATGCAGGGAGCCCGACGTGGGACCCGATCCCAGGTCCGCAGGATCAGGCCCTGGGCTGAAGGCAGCGCTAAATCGCTGAGCCACTGGGGCTGCCCCCAGATATTTTTGAACACTCTCTCCCCACCCCCTCTTCTTTTTGACCTTGCCACACCTGTTACATTTCCTGGAACACAGTTTGGGGAAACTCTGTCCTGTCCTCCTTCAGCTGGGCCAGTGGCCACACCTGCAACACTTTCTGCTTCCCACACCGGGACCCTAGCCCTTTTGCTCCTCTTGAGTGTGCTGGAAGGAGTGGTTAGGATTAGGAACTTGGGAAAATGCCATTGTGATTTTAAGATTAGCCCACGCCTTGGTCTCTAACTTGGCATGTTTTCTTCCCGTGCTTTTTTCCCCCCTATGCCTTTTTAAAGCTTGGTTATCACAGTCTGATACGTTTTAGACTAGTATTTAGTGTCCTATATACTGGGGTTGGCAGCTCTAACCAATGTATTTAACTCCACTGAAATTCAGAATAAAACTTCAACAAAGCCCAAGGACCTCACTCTGTTTCTGACCACCAGCATATAAGCTGCCTACCTTATTCACCCAAATGAGCAGGAACCAGAGGCAAAGAGTGAAGCAGGGGGACAGCCAGATCCTGTTGTCCCTTTGGCTCAGCCTTTGTCTTATGTGTGACCACAGCCATTTGGCCTGGACCCAGTAGTACTCCCTGATCTTTCTTTCTGGAAGCTGTTCCCTTCCTGTTTCTCCCACTCTGGCCTCAGCCCTTCTGTACTGGGAAGGTCCTTAGTGGTCACTGGCTTGCTATATTAGTTCTTCAGCCTGAACACGTATCAGAATTAACTGGAAGGCTTTTAAGAACACAAATTGCTGGGTCCCACCCCCAGGGTTTCTGATTGAATAGGTTTGAGATGGAGCCTGAGAACTGTCATTTTATTAAGATCACACATGATGCTGAGGTTGTTGATGAGGGCCACACTTTGAGAATCTACTGGTCTATAGTTCCCACATCTGTGTATCAGAGTCAGCTGGGAGGCCTGCTTACATGGAGATGCCTGGAGCTCACATCAGCCCTACTGAATTGGAATTGCCAGGGGTCAGGGTCTTGTCTGCCTCTCCCCGGCTTGGCCTCTGATGTCCTACTTCCCTCTCTTCTGTACCAAATAGGGATACTGGGATGTTGGACCCTTCTGCAGTGAACTTTCTCAACTGCCTATTGCCACAGAAGCCCAACACCTCCAATGTGGCTAGGAAAGGTGAGAAGAAGGACTTGTATTTGCCATTTGATCAGTTTTCAGAAGGCCCTTATCTGGGTGTTCTCTCTCTCTCTCTCTCTCTCTCTCTCTCTCTCTCTTTCTCTCGGAAGTGAAATTATCCTTGCATGGCATTTTGTCAGATGTTAATCTTCAATAATCCTGTGGAGTAAATATCATTTTACATGTAAAAAGACTGGCTCAGAAGTTTTAAGAAATTGGCTAATTACTCAAAGTCCCATAATTTCCCCATTATCCAGTGCTAGAGAGAAAGCTCCAGGTGAGTATAGACACTAGGATTTGGGGGGTAAGTGCCTCCCCTCCCTACCTGGGAATAGGTGTGTGGGCAGAATGAATCTGGGGGTACCACTGTGGTGAGCCCACGGGCATCAGGTTGCATCTAATTTCAGGTAATTTTTATACAAAGGCATCTTAATAGGGCTCTTAAATTAGAACTTCCAACAAATTGGTCTTCAGAATTGAGACTAACTGAATAAATGCAAAGTGGATATAATTAGGTGTACTAAATAATTTAACACTTTGTTTTCTTCCCACTTGTCACATGAAACTCCATTGGATGAATAGTCTCTTTTCTAAAGTGGGGAAACTGGACTCAGTAAGGTCAAATGATTTATCCAAGGGTTATGGGATTAACAAGCAGCAGAATTAGAATTTGAAGTCTGTCTGACTTTGAAAACTGTGCTCTTCAAATAGAGACTAACAAGTGTTGGTGAGGATGTGGAAAAAAAAAATGGAACCCTCATTACATGGCTGATGCACAAACAAAATGGTACCACCACTTTGGAAAGAAGCTTGGTAGTTTTTCCTAAAGGTAAATGTACCCTTATTATATGACCTAACAATCTCATTCCTAGGTATTAACCAATAAAAGGGAAATCTATTTGCAAAGACTTATGCACAGTGTTGATAGCCATTTTCTTCCCAATGGTCCCAAACTGGAGACTACTGAAATGTCCAATGGGTGAATGGGATAAATTATGATATATCCATATAATGAAATTCTACTTAGTAGTGAAAAAGAACATAATGAAAAAGAATCACAACATGGATGGATCTCCCCCAAAAACAAAAAACTAAAGAAGCCAGACATCAAAGAGCACCTACTCTGACTCCATTTATGTGAAATTCTGGGAAAGGCAAAACAAATCTAAAGTGGTACATATGCAAGAGTTAGGGTATAAGACTTTTTTAATCTCCATTTTAGAGCTGAGAAAATGAGGACTGAGAAGGTAAAAGGATTAAACAGGATGGTTCAGGATTACACAGCCAGTGAGCTACTCTTCTCTTCTCGATCCAGGCTGTCCTGCTTGCCCTTACTTGGGTTGCTGACTCCCTCTTCTCTCTGGGAGAGCGTCCACACTCAAAGTGTAAGCCTGGGCTTACTGCATCCCTCTGCAAGTAACCCCATACCCTGTAAGTTGGCATCACCTGAACTTTTCTGCCCCTGGTCTTACATCTTTCTTCTCACTTTATTTGCTTTCTTTCCCCAACTTCCTAATGCTCGTGCTTGCTCTCCTCAAACCCTCTCTCTGGTGCTTATATTTTCAAAATACCTGTACCAACCTCTCACTACTTGAGTGGAAGCTTTCTGTCTTGTTTTCTTTAGTGAGAAAGCTTAATTATTTGTCCCTCCCAATGTTGATAGGATGGCAGGATGCCCAGTTGAATCTGAATTTCAGATAAGCAGTGTTTTTTTTTTTGTTTTTTTTGTTTTTTTGTTTTAGTATAAGTATGTCCCAAATATTGTATAGGACATACTTATTCTATGACATTATTTATTGCTTATCTGAAATTCAAATATAACTGAGCGTCTTGTAGATTATCTGCTAACCCTAGCTCCTCCTGACATGCTACCAATTTTTTAGGGAGGGACCTTTTGAGAGAACCTCTAAGAAGACTGTCTTCCTGGGAAGCAAAATAAAACTGGCCCTTCAGGGTTTCTCCACCCATGTATTTACCACTCGTGTTCTTTTTGCTTGAGCTTCTATCCCAAAGTGTCTCCTTCTGGTTTCCCTTGCTTTGCCCTGTCCTTCATCTCCTAGCTCTGGTCACCTTGCCTGTCTCCAGTTTAACCACTAACTGCAGTTCTTGTCATGTTGCTTGATGCAGCTTTTCCAGCCTTACCCCTGTGTCTCTGCTCAGCCCCAGCTTGTCTTTGCGTATGTCCCCTGGTATGTCCCCCCTGACATGGTCAGGCCTGGGCCCCTACATGTCAGAGTAAAAGCCACAGTGCATTCAAGATTCAGTGTATTCCAGAGCCCACTTGAGTCACAACAGAAACAATGACTTGGAGTCTTCACTCCTCTATCCATCTCTACCCCGTATGTGTGAATTAAACAGAGTAGATTCAAATTCATTGCCAGGTTTGAAAAAGGGCAGATGTCTGATCTGCTGCACTTTTTGTAAGTCACTGCTGGATAAAAGGACTGAGAAACATGGCCTCAGTTGACAAAGGGCAAAAAGGGCAAAAAACTTCATTTAGTTTATGTCAGTAAGATTTTGGCAATTGTTCCAGGAAAGAAAAAGGAAATCTTATGTTAAGCTCCCTAGTGAGATATTTCACAATTCTCCCTTTTGAGATTTTGCAGGCAGGAAACACACGCAAACCACTTGGTCTAGAGAAAACTAAATGAGAAGCTGTGAGAACAGTTGGTTTATAGTCACAGCATTTTTTCTCTAGATTTATGGAAGTATAACTGATAAATTGTAAAATATTTAAAGCCTTGATATATATTGTGAAAGGACCCCTCCCCATCAACTTAATTAACACATTCATCACCTTACATCTTATTATTTTTGGTGAGAACATTTAAGTTCTAATCTCTTAGCAAACTTCAATTACATAATACAGTGTTATCAGTTATACTTACTTTTTTAGACCTTAAATCCTCAGACCTTATTCATCTTTTGGATGAAAATTTTTACCCTTTTACCAACTTCTCTGTTTCTCTCACCTCCAGCCACAGGAATCACTTTTCTACTTTCTAGAAATTTGACCTTGAAAAAACTTTTAAGATTCTACATATAAGTGATGCCATGCAGTATTTGTTTTTCTTTGGCCTATTTCACTTAGCATAATGCCATCTAGATTCAACCATATTGTTGCAAATGACAAGGTTTCCTTCCTTTTTAGGGCTGAATAATATTTGAGTATGTGAGTGCATGTATCTCATTTTCTTTTTTTGTTTTTATTTTTTTAAAGATTTTTTTGATTCATGAGAGACAGAGAGAGAGAGAGGCAGGCAGAGACATAGGCATAGGGGGAAACAGGCTCCATGCAGGGAGCCTGATGTGGGACTCGATTCTGGGAGTCCGGGATCACGCCCTGAGCCAAAGGCAGATGCTCAACCACTGAGCCATCCAGGCCTCCCTGTATCTCATTTTCTTGATCTGTTAATTGTCAATAAACACTTAGATTATTTCTATACATTGGCTATTGTGAATAATGCTGCACGAATATGGGAGTATACATCTCTGTTTGAGGTAAGGGTTTTGTTTCATTTTGAAATACACTTAGAAGTGGGATTACTGAGTCATGTGGTAATTCTATTTTTAATTTTTTTAAAGATTTATTTATTTATTCATGAGAAGAGAGAGAGAGAGAGAGAGAGGCAGAGACACAGGCAGAGGGAGAAACAGGCTCCATGCAGGGAGCCCGATGCGGGACTCGATCCCGGGACTCCAGGATCGCGCCCTGGGCCAAAGGCAGGCGCCAAACCGCTAAGCCACCCAGGGATTCCTATTTTTAATTTCTTGAGGAACTTGCAAATTGTTGTTCATGGTGGCTGTACCAGTTTATGTTCCCACCATCAATGTACAAGGAATCTCTTTTCTCCATATCCTCACCAGCATTTGTTAGCTGTTGTCTTTTTGGTCATGGTCATTCTAACAGGTATGAGGTGATTGCTCGTTGTGATTTGATTTGCATTTCTTTGATGACTAGTGATGCTGAGTACCTTTTCCCATTCCTGTTGGCCACTTGTACATCTTTGGAAAAATGGCCATTTGGGTCCTTTTCCTACTTTTAAATTGGGTTATTTGTTTTGTTTTGCTCTAAGTTGGAGTACCTTGTACATCTTGGATATTAACCCTTTATTGGATATGTGGATATGTGGTTTGTAAATATTTTCTCCCATTCCGTAGGTTGTCTTTTGTTGATGGGCATCTCTGTGGGCAGTTTTCTAGCTTGATGTAGTCCCACCTGTTTGTTTTTGCTTTGTTGCCTTTGCTTTTGGTGTCAAATCCAAAAAAAATCATTGCCAAGGCCAATGTCAAGAAATTTACCTGCTCTGTTTTCTCCTACAAGTTTTATGGTTTCAGGTTTTCAAGTCTGTAATCCATTTTGAGTTCATTTGTATGTATGGTGTAAGGTGAGGGTCTAGTTTCTTTCTTTCTTTTTTTTTTTTTTTGCATGTGACTATCTCATTTTCCCAGCACTATTTTTTTTAAAGAAGTTATCCTTTCCACTTTGCATATTCTCAGTTCTTATAAACCATATATACATGGGTTTATTTTTGAGCTCTCTATTTTGTTCCATTTCTCTAGGTGTCTGTTTTTATGGCAATACCATACTGTTTTGATTGCCATAGCTTTGTAGTATAGTTTGAAGTCAGTTGTAATATATTTGAAGCATGATGTCTCCAGCTTTTTTTCTCAAGATTGCTTTAGCTATTCACGATCTCTTATGGTTCCATGAAAACTTTAGAATTGATTTCCTGTTCCTGTGAAGAATGCAATAGGAATTTTGATAAGATTGCATTGAATCTGCAGATCATTTTGTATAATATGAACATTTTAACAATATTAATTTTTCCAATCTATGAGCATGGAACATCTTTCCATTTATTTGTGTCTTTAATTTCTTTCATCAATGTTACATAGTTTTTGGTGTACAGACTTTTCACTTCCTTGGTTAATTAAATTTATTCCTAAGTATTTAATTTTTTTGATGCTATTATAAAGAGGATTGTTTTCTTAATTTCTCTTATAGTTTGTTGGCATGTTGAAACACAACCGATTTTTGTATACTGATTTTTTTTAAATCTTGAAACTCAACTGTATTTACGTTTTTTTTGTGTAGTCTTTAGACTTTTCTATGTCTGATATATCATCTACAAATAGAGACAATTATACTTCTGTCTTTCCAATTTGGATGCCTTTTACTTCTTGCCTAATTGCTCTGTATAGGACTTCAGTATTATGTCAAATAAAAGTGGTGAGAATGAACATCCTTGTCTTGTTCCTGATCTTGGAGGAAAAGATTTTAACTTTTTTTTTTAAGTCAGCATTTTTGAATTATTATGGTTTTATTTATTTATTTGAGAGAGAGGGAATGTGAGCATGAGAGAGCACACAGATGGGGGCGGGGGAGCAGTAAAAGGAGCAGCAGATTCCCTGCTGAGCAGGGAGCTGGATGTGGGACTTAATCTCAGGACCTTGGGATCATGACCTGAGCTGAAGGAAGATGCTTAACCCACTGAGCCACCCAGGTACTCAAGATTTTAACTTTTCATGGTTGAATATATTATCAATGGGCTTGTCATGTATGGCCCTTAATTTTATTTTTAAAAATAATTTGAGAGAGAATGCAAGCTGAGGGAGGGATAGAGGGAAAGAAAATTTCAAGCACACTCTTTCTTGAGCATGGAGCCCAACACAGGGTTTAGTCTCATGATCCTGAGGTCATGACATGGCCAAAATCAAGAGTTAGACACTTACCTGACTAGGCCACCCAGGTATCCCATGGCTCTTAATTTTGAAGTATGTTTATACCCAGTTTGAGAGTGTTTACTATGAAAGGATGATGAATTTTGTTAAATTCTTTTTCTGTATCCATTGAGATGATCATAGGATTTTTATCTTACATTTTGTTAATGTAACTATTGATTGATTGCAGGTGTTGAACCATCCTTGCATTCCTGAAATGAATCCCACTTGATCATGGTGTGTGATCCATTTAATGTACTGATGAATTCAGGTTGCTAGCATTTGGTTAAGGATTTTTGCATCTACATTAATCAGAGATATATGCCTGTATTTCTTTCTTTCTCTTTTTTTCTCTCATATTATCCTTGTCTGGCTTTGGTATCAGGGTGATGCTGGCCTTATAAAATGACTTTGGAGGTGGCCCCTCTTCTATTTTTTGAAAGAGTTTGAAAAGGATTTGATATTAATTCTTTAGATATTTGGTAGAATTTACCAGAGGAAGCCATCTGGTCCTGGACTTTACTTTGTTGAGAGTTTTTTGATTACTGATTCAATCCCCTTACTAGTAATTGGTCGCTTCAGATTTTCTATTTCTTCATGATTTACTCTTGGTAGGTTGTATGTTTCTAGGAATTTATCCATTTTTTTCTAAGTTGTCTAATTTGTTGGCATACAGGTGTCCCCCAACTCCCCACCCTCCCAGCCTCTTTTTGAAAGTTTGAATTATGCCATTTTTGTTTTTATGAGAGGCCTACATTAGTAACTTCTTTGTTAACCAACAGAAATCTGAAGAGGATTTTCACTTTTACCAAAAAAAGGCAAAAAAGCAAAAATAGCATTCAGTGTTTGTTTTGTAGTAAGCCATTATAGAGACTGCAAGTACCCCAAGCAGTGAGAGTAGCACTGCCAAGCTCCTTCCCTGGGAACTGCACTCAGCATCACAGCATTAAGCTGCCATAACTTCGCACTGTGTTTGTGAGCATCTGTGCTTCATCTCAATTTATTTTGTGCATCCATTAGCAAGATGTCTTCAATAGTCTTAGAAAAGCCTAAGAGATGTTATTTTTTTGGGTCTGGGAATGCTCAGATTTTTTTTCAAATAAATTAGTGGCAAGTGATTTTTTTTCCTTATAAATAATTGATAATTCTTTGCTTTATACCATTTTTGGCTTATGAAAGTTTTCATAGGAACACTGTTTTTAGATGGCAGAGGAAACCTGTAATTGTTCATAGCAGTTTTTCATGATCCTTTGTATTTCTGTGGTATGGCTATAGCATTTTAGAGCTGACAAACATTAATATTTGAGGGATTTTTCCAGAGGTAAAGGTGGAATCAATCAGTCCATCATTTATAATACCATTGCCTTCTAAATATAGCAGTAAAAAACCCCCTATCCTCTTAGAGACATTAGGGAAGAAAAACACAAAGCAATTAGTGATGAAGATAATATCATGTGCAGTAAAATTAAGCCGCTCATCGGAAGTTAAGGAAATAAGCAAATTCAGAGACTGGAAAGGGAGCAGTGTTCCCGTCAGGGAGAAGCTGGAGAAGTCAAGAAGGTACTACCTGAAGTAGCCTCTGGATGGCTAAAAAAGTGTTTTATTTCAGAGAATGGAGGATATGCCCTCCTCCTGCCTTCCAGAGGCCCCTTCCAGGCTGGGAGATACTCAGAAGGAGGCTAGCATAGGCAACAGCATTGTTAATTGTTTTTGGCTTGGGGTCCCACTGAAAGATTTCTTGGCTGGAGGTTGGGGAGGGGGAACATAGTGGCAGAGTAACAAGCACATCTCTCTAAGGGGGCTGCCCTGCTAGCCTGGTGTGAAGAAGTTTCCAGGCAACTCTGCCTTTCAGTTCCTTGGCACAGATAACAAGGAACACAAAGCTCCTGATGGGTGAGGCCTCAGGCTAAACTACATTTAAAGCTAAATAAAGGGGGAAAAAAATAAAGCTCAATAAAGGAATAAACTTGGGCGTGACCAAGTTTTCTTTTGGTGTAAGATTATAGGGGCAGCTGTGCTGTGCAGCCTCCTGGGTCTCCATTGTAGAAGCCACGACACATTAGACTATTCCCTCAGCCTGAGGGTGAGGTATGTGATTCAGGCTAGAGTGAGAAAAAGAGAGGCAGTGTGGTCTAGGGCAAGAGCACAAGTGGTTTTTTTGTTTGTTTGTTTGTTTTGTTTTGTTTTTTTAATTTACTCCTTTGAGGTGCTACAATGAACCCATTTTCAAACATACAGTTTAATAATGAGTTTTATCATCATCCCACCATAATTGAGATATAAAACCGTCCCATCACCCATAGTTCTCTCCCTCATGCTCTTTTCTACTCCATACCCTGCCCCCAGCCCAGGGAACCTGCTGTCACTGTAGATGTGTCTGACCCTTAATTGAATTTTATACAATGGAACCACAGAGTATGTATTCTTTGATATCTGGCTTCTTTAATGTTTTTGAAATCCATCCATATTGTTGTGAGGCTCAGTAGTTCATTCTGTCTCGTTGTGGAATAGTATTCCATTGTATGGATCTACTGTAATGTTTGTCTCATTCATCCATCAGGCTGTTTGGTAGTTTCCAATATTGGGCTATTATGAATAAAACTGTGATCAGAATTACCGTACCACTCCCTGTGTAGATGTAGGTTTAATTGGGGGAGGGGGAAGTACAGGAATATATTACTGGGTCATACAACAAGGGTACATTTAACCCGAGGAGAAACTCACACTGCTGCCTAAAATCATTGTGCTATTTGCCTGCCCATCAACAATGTATGGGAATTTTGGATCTTCCATATCCTTGCCAACACTTGTGGTTGTTAGTCTTTTTAATGTCAAGAGCACAGGTTTTAAAGTCAGACAGATTTCAAATCCTAATTCTGCTACTTACTAACCCTATAACCTTGGATAAGCCTTCTGTTCTACTACAGTCCAGCTTCAGTATCACTTAAAAAAAAATGAGACTAATAAAATCTTCATCATGATGATGTTGTGAAGATCAAAATGTTAGAAGGTAAAGCACTGGGCTTTGGCCACATGATGTATATAAAACATCAGAACGAGGTAAAGGAGAGGGATGGAAGTTTAGAAGGGGACGAACTAGACTGTTTCAACAATAATAGGTTTAAAGTTGGAAGAGGAGTGAACACAGAATTTCAAGTTTAAACCTAGAGTTTAGGTAACTATCAGGAATGCTAAGTCAGAAACGTAATAACTTGCTGATATATCCTGTCTCAAGCCAATCAGTTATTTCATAAAAACAATAATGTACTTATTCTTAATTTTTAATATGTGCCTGAATTATTTGGGGGTGAGAAAGAGGCAGTGGGATGATGATAGAGGGCAAAAAAAAAAATGGCTGGAGAGTCTGTTGAAATGCAAATTGCTAGAAATTCTGATTCTGAAGAAGGAGGGTGGGGTGCAGTAATTTGCTTTTTTTTTTTTTTTTTTTTACAAGCTTTCTAGGTGATTCTGTTGTTCTGGAACTTGGACTATATTTGAGCATATCCTCAAGAATTCTGTAAGAGGTATCTAATCCTGTCTCACCTCTACTTAAAAACAATCTGTCCCTACCACCTATAAGATACTGTCAAATGCATGTTGGACAAAGTTCAACTCCTTAGCATGGCTTCCAAGTTTCTTCACAATTTCCAGACTCAAGTGCTAAGGAGGATAACACTAAGAGACACTGTTTCTTACCAAGGAAATCATAAAAAAAAAAAAAAAACCTCCCATTTTCTTTCAAGAAAACACTGTACAATGTTAATGTAGGAGAGTACATTCTAGGTCCTTAAGAGAAACCTACTTCATCTTTTGTTCCTTTTCTTTTCTTTTCTTTTTTTCCTTTTTAAAGTAGGCTCCATGCTGGGGAGCCCTATGTTTGTAAATACAAACATGTATATGGGGCTTGATCTCAAGACCCTGAGATCAAGACCTGAGCTGAGATCTAGAGTTTGATGCTTAACCAACTGAGCCACCCAGGTGCCCCAACTTTTGTTCCTTCTGATTGGTTCTGGATATCTTCATGTTCCCTAAATATTTCACCATCTATCCTGCAATTCTCCCATTGCTGTCTTCCTCTCACTGAAATTACACCCCTCCAAAAAGGCTTGCTCAAAGGTCCCATAGCCTCTAGTCTTCTTGAATTTCTCCTTATTTGATCTCATGTGGGTCTTTATGTGCCCCTTTCTTATAGCATTCACTACATTTATTTGTCTGCTTCTCCTTCTGGCTCAGGAGTTCTTATGGTTCATGCCTACTACCCAGGACAGACAACCCTGACCCCAGGGGCACTTCATGGTCGCGTCCCATTAAGCAGAAGTAGAGACCAGCTTTAACTTCAGACTATTCTTTCTCATTTAGGAAAGCACATCGCATTGCAAGAATACTTGAGAAATGGATTGTAGTGATAACTGTGGTATTCTGTTAAATCGCTCCTTGGGACATAATACATTTCATTTGAGAACTGTCCCCAAAGTGAAATATGTGAGATGAACCATTAGGATGTGGGGAAGAAAAATTAATTGCTACTTCTATGCCTTTTAACATAAGATATTAGCCTTCTTAATACTTTGAGGATTAACCTCAGTGTTAACTGTCACACATCACATACCGTATGAGTGGTGGCAGGTGGTGGCAGGGTGGATCCAGTGTAGAGGGATTGAAAGTGCTGTGATGGACATGATACCGTACATAGAAAAGCCAAAAGACTCCACTCCACGATTGCTAGAACTCATACAGCAATTTGGCAGTGTGGCAGGATACAAAATCAATGCCCAGAAATCAGTGGCATTTCTATATACTAACAATTAAAGTGAAGAAAGAGAAATTAAGGAGTCAATCCGATTTACAATTGCACCCAAAAGCATAAAATACCTAGGAATAAACCTCACCAAAGAGGTAAAGGATCTATACTCTAAAAACTACAGAACACTTCTGAAAGAAATTGAGGAAGACACAAAGAGATGGAAAAATATTCCATGCTCATGGATTGGAAGAATTAATATTGTGAAAATGTCAATGCTACCCAGGGCAATTTACACATTTAATGCAATCCCTATCAAAATACCATGGACTTTCTTCAGAGAGTTGGAACAAATAATCTTAAGATTTGTGTGGAGTCAGAAAAGACCCCGAATAGCCAGGGAAATATTGAAAAAGAAAACCAGAGCTGGGGGCATCACAATGCCGGATTTCAAGTTGTACTACAAAGCTGTGATCATCACGACAGTGTGGTACTGGCACAAAAACAGACACATAGATCAATGGAACAGAATAGAGAATCCAGAAATGGGCCCTCAACTCTATGGTCAACTAATATTTGACAAAGCAGGAAAGACTATCCACTGGAAAAAGGACGGTCTCTTCAATAAATGGTGCTGGGAAGATTGGCAGCCATGTGCAGAAGAATGAAATTAGACCACTCTCTTGCACCATACACAAAGATAAACTCAAAATGGATGAAAGATCTAAATGTGAGACAAGAATCCATCAAAATCCTAGAGGAGAACACGGGCAACACCCTCTTTGAACTTGGCCACAGCAATTTCTTGCAAGATACATCTATGAAGGCAAGGGAAACAAAAGCAAAAATGAACTATTGGGACTTTACCAAGATAAAAAGCTTCTGCACAGCAAAAGAAACAGTCAACAAAAGACAACCTACAGAATGGGAGAAGATATTTGCAAATGACCTATCAGAGAAAGGGCTAGTATCCAAGATCTATAAAGAACTTATTAAACTCAACAGCAAAGAAGCAAACAATCCAATCATGAAATGGGCAAAAGTCACGAACAGAAATTTCACCAAAGACATACACATGGCCAACAAGCACATGAGAAAATGCTCCGCATCACTGGCCATCAGGGAAATACAAATCAAAACCACAACAAAATACCACCTTGCAGCAGTGAGAATGGGGAAAATCAACAAACAGGAAACAACAAATGTTGGAGAGGATGTGGAGAAAGGGGAACCTTCCTGCACTGTTGGTGGGAATGTGAACTGGTGCAGCCACTCTCGGAACCTGTGTGGAGGTTCCTCAACGAGTTAAAAATAGAACTACCCTATGACCCAGCAATTGCACTACTGGGGGTTTACCCCAAAGATACAGATGCAGTGAAACAGCAGGACACCTGCACCCCAATGTGTATAGCAGCAATGTCCACAATAGCCAAACTGTGGGAGGAGCCTTGGTGTCCATTGAAAGATGAATGGATAAAGAAGATGTGGTCTATGTATACAATGGAATATTACTCAGCCATTAGAAACAACAAATACCCACCATTTGCTTCAACATGGATGGAGCTGGAGGGTATTATGCTGAGTGAAGTAAGTCAATTGGAGAAGGACAAACATTATATGGTCTCACTCATTTGGGGAATATAAAAAATAAGGAAAGGACTAAAAGGGAAAGGAGAGAAAATGAGTGGGAAATATCAGAGAGGGAGACAGAACATGAGAGACTCCTAACTCTGGGAAACGAACAGGGTGGGCAGGGGTTTGGGGTGATTGGATGATGGGCACTGAGGGGAGCACCTGACAGGGTGAGCACTGGGTGTTATGCTATATGTTGGCAAATCGAACTCCGATAAAAAATATACCAAAAAAAAAAAATGCTGTGATGATTGTCCTCCGAGGTCAGAAAGTTAGCAAGTAATAGAATGAGCATTGAAGTCTGACAACAAGGTGTCAGATGAGTTAAAACAACAAGAAAAATATCAGGGCCAATAGCCCCTGACAGAAAGGGCTCTCCATAGCATGTTATGAAATACAAATGATGATCTCATCAGATCCGATGAGAAAACAAAACATTGAAATTATCAAAAAGTCTGTATTGAATATGGATTTTTATATACATCCCTCCCTAATGATGATAAACCCATCCCTAAGTGTGTACAGTACATTCAGATATAGGCTGATGATGTAAGCCATATGGATTAGCAAGATATTTAGAAACTAGGCATTTGGTACATGTCAACAAACCACTACACTTTTAAAAGCGATGTTTGAAATCCTAGGTTCTGAATTCAACACCTCACAAAATTCACTAAATGCAATGAAAGACATTTAGAGGTATTTTTTTCCCTTTAGTTTTCTTTCTAGCAGAGGCAAAGAGCCACATGCCATAAGGACTAAAATAAAACCAGGGAAACCACACAGCACAAAAGGAATAGGTACTTGTCTGCATACACTGTTGGAAGAGGCAGAGAAAACATTGCCAAGTGTTAGAACAAATTATGAAGTGTTGGGCATCTGGATAAAATAGGGATTTAAAAAAAAACCAACATATCTTAGCCTATGGTATTTGTTGGATTATTTGAGCTTTATATACAGTTGCTGTGTGTGTGTGTGTGTGTGTGTGCGCGCGCGCGCGCACATGTGCGCTCATGTACCATTAAAAATGTATCAGTGAAGATATATTCTCAATAGAAAACTACTTTAATAAAATAATGCTTTGGAAAAACCATGGAAGTGTCCTCACACAAGTAGTTATTTCTTTGACTAGAATAAACATTCCTGGGTGAGAAGAATACAAATACAGCACCGCTGGTGAAATTCTTTCACCCTATCATTCATTGGTGAGCTAGTGCAGCAAAACCAGGAGTGCCCAAAATGAGATAGCCTATCATGAGTGTGATAATTGTTACAAAAACAAGATTTTAAAGTATAAGAGAATCTTTATAATGTTTTGTAATGAGCTGGGAAATCACCATGAAAGTATTTTGGCAACATGCTTTAAAGAGCCATCAAACTTGAAGATGAATTATGCATTTTTTTATTAATAGGCAACTGTTTCAAACTTGCTGACCTTTTGTATGATGACAATTGGTTGTCAGTAGGTCACCTGGCAAATATTTTAGGAAAAAAACCCCTCACTTTATGGAAAAGGGGAGAAAGTGATTGCTTTTCAAAAGTAACTTGTGGAATGTGGTATGCTAAGGTGCTTTTAAAAAACCTAGGTAGAAAAAAAAAAAAAAAACCTAGGTAGAGGTGGGAGTTGATTTGAAAACAGATGTTTGGTGGGGCACTTGGGTGGCTCCGTGGTTGAACATCTGCCTTGGCTCAGGTCATGATTCCAAGGTCCTGAGATCGAGTTCTGCACCAGGTTCCCCTTAGGGAGCCTGCTTTTCCCTCTGCCTATGTCCCTGCTTCTCTCTGTGTGTCTTATGAATAAATAAATCTTTTAAAAAAGAAAAAGAAAACAGATGCTTGGAAATGTGACTGTTATGTTGCTCTGTAGCTGACCATAATGAGCATCTAAAAACTTTGTAAGTTAAACAAAAACTAAGAAGTAAACTTTATAAATCCGTTTCTGAAATCTCAACATGAAGAGTATCTATGTGGTTTGAACCCATTTGTGAAAAATAGGACACCTTAGAAGTTGCTAGATAAAAAGATGGACATCAGGTAGAAGGATCTTTTATTAGTGACATTTCAACAAAAATCTTTGTATAACTGAATGAGAATCATGATTTAGTACAACTAACAAGGTCTGTCTTCCGTTTGGAGCTACCCATCTTTGCCAGATATTTTTTTTTTTAGCTAGGACAACCTTTGAAAGCAAGTTCAGCAATGAAATTAATTCCAGACCTATGAATAGTTACATTACAGAGCTTTAAATCAAGATTTTTAAAAATCAGTGAAATTATTCAATCAAAACACTACCCCCCCCTCGAAATACTAGTATTTGCCCAAGAGCAAAATAGGTATTTCATTTTTATCTTTAAAATTTTCTATTTTTGTGACTGTCTTAAGATAGGTATAGTTAAATCTATAACTTACAAATAAGGGTGTCTACACTGGGGTCTATGTGCTAACATTTGTAGGTATGTAGTATAAAGGCACTACAGCAGCCTATAAAACCTTTGAAAGTGACCTGTGTCGTCCTCGTGGGGGTTTCCTAATGCCCTGCCCAGGACATGTGAGAATGGGGCTCAGTTCCATAGGCTGACAGGCTGGCTGACTGATTTAAGTGAATGAAGACACTTATTGGTGACAGTGTTTGTGTCCTAGAAATAACCTAAACATCAACTGGGGTGGGGTGGGGGTGAGGTGGGGATGGAAAGCTGGAATAAATAACCATTTGGCAGAGCAACGAGAGCAAATGAAATAAAAAACAGAGGAGCTTCATATGAATAATAGTAGTTAAATTTGTTGAGTGTTCATTTGGTGCCGGGTGATGCTCTGGGCTTGGCACCTCCCTGAACTCCCATAGCACTCGGGGGGATCCAGAGCCAGCCTGGGGCTGGCGTCACAGGTGCCAGTGAGGCCTTCTGGAAGGAGGACTGCCCTGGGGACAATTCGGGAAACTGCTTATGTTCTTGTGTCTCCCCAGGGAATTTGAGGCCCAAAGAGATCTTGAGCATGTCCCCTACTGTGTAAAATGAGTTACAAAAATAGAACCGGAAAAAAGGTCGAAATTGAGCCTCCATCTATAATGACGTTATCATTGATTTGCTGGTCACAGGAGATATGCTCTGAGCTATTTTTCTAGCAAGTGGAAAAAACCAAGCTGCCCTGTAGGCCTCCTTTGTGTGGGGCCTGCTCTGCTGGGCCATGGGGCCCTGGGCACCTAGCTCTCTGGGTGGTTGACACCCCATGGCTGCCTCCTTTCTCCTCCCCTTGGACAGGGGCCAGGGGTGCAGTGATGGTTTGTCACTCTGGCTTTTGAGAGCACAAGGCACTAAATGCTCTAGGGGCGGGGACCGCTTTGTGGGCATGTGACCTGTGAGTCACACAGGACCCCATTGCCAGAAGGGCCCTATGCTGCTCTTAATGCTCTGCTATCACCATCTTAAAATTGTTAAATTCTCAACGAGGGGCCTCATATTTTAATTTTGGACTTGACACTGAACTATGTAGCCAGCAATGCTGCTAGGCCAGGGTGGGCTGGTCCTGGGGAGAGATGGCTTGGCAGCTTGTTCCAGCGGCTATGGCTGTAAACCCCAGGCCCACTTTGACCTTTGAAGTAGAGGTTAGAAATGGACTTCACCTAAGTCTGGGCTTTGCCAGGGGACTCTAATATGCCAGAGTGGGCAGAGGAGGCAGCTGCTGCTCACGTGATTTGGGAACAGGTAGTGAGAGCCTGTTCCCCTCGTATCCTGGATCCTGGGATGTTCCCCAAGTGCAGGGCCAACCCAAGATGATAGCATTTGAGAGGAGACCATACCATCAGCCTTCTGGAATATCAGTAAAGACAAGTTAAGGTTGAATTTAAGGATGCTCTGAAAGGAAGAGCCGGAGGCCTGCCCTGGGGCTGCCTTGCTCACTTCTGAGGGTGGGACCCAGGGCTACAGCCTCCCCTTTGGTGCCAGCTCCAGACTGATCCTCTGCCAGAAGGCCAATCCTTTCATTCCAGGCTCAGGTTGAGAATGTATGGAGAACTGGAGTAGGCGATGTGCCACCGAGGGCAGGGATAGTAGGACTCATGGACAGACATCCAGCGCAGGTCGTACACAGGGGAGGAGCATCATGCAGCTCCTGTTCATCAAGCAGCTCCTCTGCCAGAATCTTTTCTCACTTAATTCATAAACAGCCTTTTAAAGTAGACATTATCACTATTTGATTACAGTTGAAGAAATAGGGTTATTTCTAATAATCCAGGGTCAAACCCTGTTTGCTCCTGTCTGAACTCCTGCTCTCCTACCTGTTGCTTGTGGTGGATTCTTCAGTCACCGAGCCTGGCTGTGCTTGAGGCTTTAGTTGGTCATGAAGAATGCAATTTAAATGATGGAAGCATTGTCCGTGAGGAACATAATTAGGGGAAGTGTCTGTTCTCTCCCTACCTGTCTTTGTCCTGCCTTTCTTTCCCATACCTGCCCTGCCCCGCCACCCACCCCCTCCCGCCGCCAACACACACAAACCATGTGAGAGCACCTGATGGCAGCACACTTGTCCGCCTGTCATGGGGTGGCATGGCCAGGGCCCCACAGAGGTGGACTTGGGGCCCCTTCAGGAGGGCACACATTCCCTTGTCCCTTGGTCTGTCACAGTGCCAGCTGCCCTAGTTGTGGAACTAGCTCATAGTGACAAGTCTTCTGGACATTGCACAGAGATACAGGACGTGTGCACTTGAGTGGCCTCCTCCTGCTGAAGCCTGGTAAGCTCTTGCTGCCATGCACGAGTGCCTTGTTGCTGGGGTGCTGGCCCCAAACCGGCCTGCTCCTGGGAGGCTGGGTCCATGGCCAGCTGAATCTGGGGCCTGCCCTGATGCAGGGTCCTTTTTTCCAAGGTCAAGTTTGACTTATGTTTCCTTTGCTGTGGCGACTTTGTGATGAATGCTCATTTAAGTTCTCTATATGACCCTTGGGAACAGCCTTTCCACCTTGGCTGGGAAAGTGGAAGTTTTTCTGGGTATGTCTTCAGGCTTGAAATCCTAAAATGGCTCCCTCCAACTGGTCAATGAATAAATAGGCAACTTAATTTAGCTCAGTTCTTGTATAAAACGTCTTCCTCGGTTTTTTAAACTCAAACATATGATGAAATATATATGTACAGAAAAAGTTGGAAATGCACATAAATTCAATTTAAAGAACAGTTATCAAGCAAGTTCACATTAAGAAGTCACAATTCTAGTGTCCCTGAAGTCCTCCATGAATCCGTCCTCATCACTATCCCCTCTTTTCAAAGGTAACTACTGATTTTTAGGATATTGTTACACTGATTTCCTTGATCATGTTCACTACCTGTCTCCATATTTAAGTAGAATCATGTTACATGTATTCTTTGTAAAACTTTCAACATTGTATGTAAGATTCACCCGCTTTGATGAATGCAACTGTCATGATTCATTTTTCACTGATGCATAAATGCTCTAGTGGGTTAGTATACCGTAAATTATTTTCCCAATCCGCTGTTGATGGACACCGATCTGTTTCCAGTTTCATTGTTCTTATGAAACACTGCTGTGAATATTCTCTCCCGAGAGAGATGTGTTTGCAAATGTTTTCTTTGGGAACTGTTACCTAGAGATGGACTTACTGGTGCGTCCATTCCCACTTGTTCAACTTTACTAGGTTTTTATGATACTTTAGGTTTCATACATTTTCTCGTAATTTTTAAAAAATTTGTTTTCTCATTAGTTATTTTAAAAGCCATTCCTTTTTAATTTTTAAAAAATTAAAAATGCTATTTTCATGCAACAATAGGATGAACACGTGTCAAAGACTTTCAGTAATTAATGTGAGAATCATTGAGATGGCTAAGCCTGGATCAAGGGAGAATTTGAGGACTGGAGATTTACATTGTTAGTTGGTCACAGAAATGCTGAAATGATATTGCTAATAGATACAAAACTGGTTAATGTCCAACAGGGTGATAAAACTGTAACCTTGAGGTAATCTTTTTATCATCAGTCAGAAATCCACAGTCAACAGAAATTTCATAGTATGTGGGCTCTAATCAAATAGTAAACAGCAAAGTCAAATGCAGGTATATTCTAGATAACTAAATATTTCTTAGATGAGTTTGTTAATAACCTCGACATGTCACTCTTCTGCTGTCTTTCCAAGTTTGGGCTATTTTTTCTTCACAATACTGTATTTTGCTTCCAAGTCTTTGTAAGGGTCAAAGGAGACTGTATTAAAGTGCTTTGTAAATTGTAAGGTACCAAATTTGTTTTTATTATCATGGTTGTTTCATAAAGCCCCTTGAATAAGCTATTAGAATTAATGCTATTATGGGAAGGGAGTTAATTACTGAATACCTGTTTTGGAGTATTTTTTGTTTTTTGTTTTAAAGATTTTTTATTTTATTTTTTTTTTTAATATTTTATTTATTTATTCATGAGAAACACAGAGAGAGAGGCAGAGACACAGGCAGAGGGAGAAGCAGGCTCCATACAGGGAGCCTGATGCAGGGACTCGATCCTGGGTCTCCAGGATCACACCCTGGGCTGAAGGCGGTGCTAAACCACTGAGCCACCCGGGCTGCCCAAGATTTTTAATTTTAGTATTTTAGAGGGAGCTAGAGTGGTGTGGGGGAAGGGCAGAGGGAGAAGCATATTCCTCGCTGACCAGGCTCTATCCCAGGACCCCCTCCCCCCAACCCCCCATTGTGACCTGAACCAAAGGCAGACACTTAACCAAATGGCCCACCCAGGCACCCCTTAATCTCATTTCATTCTTACAAAAAGACTGAAAAGACACAAATCTGTTTTAGTTATCTCTGTAGGGCTAATAGTCGTGCCTACCTCATAGGGCTATTGTCAGAATTAATGAGTAATAAAGACCGGCTGCTAAAAACAGTACCTGGTATACAGAAAATACACAAGAAATGTTGATTCACTGAGTGTTTGATCTGTTATTTGAATACTTCTACTGAAGTTTATTTGTCTTTAATACCAATATATTTGAGTCCTGGAAATTCTGTTGGTTCTCAGTTTCTGCCTTTAAAAAAAATGCCTTATTCTGGTTTCATGTTTTAAATTCCTTTGCCTTTAATCTTTCTAAACATGCTTACGGGCTGTCTTCAACACTACTGTTTTTTTATTTAAAAAAAAATTTTTTAACACTACTGTTATGTAAAATGTCCAGTTGTTGCGTCTATAGCTACTCACGGCCTTGTTTCTTCAATTTTTTTTCCTAATTAAAAGATTTGCTCGCTGCTCTAACCCCACACATCCTCTAGGAAAATAAATCTTGGTCCTTACAGTTTAATTTTTTAAATCCTAGATTATTAACTGGAAATGGCAGGCTTCTTCAGACCAGTTGGAAGTAGAGAAACTCCTGGTGGTGTCATCCCAGCCTTGGGAGGATAATATCCCCCTGGGCTAGGTTTTTATTTTACAACACACTTATTTACAACTTGGCTTACTTCCCTTCTAGAATCACCTGTCTTGTATTTCCGGGTTGTTCCCCCAACCTGGACACCAGTATTCATTTGGATGGATGTCCATTTTGTAATGCAAGTATAACTCTAGGCCAGTTCCCACTTCCCTGAATCTGGGTTTTTTTCTCTTTAGTTGTTTTAAAGAGGAAAAGAGGAAGATAATAGGGATGTGAGGCTTAATGACCCTGTGCCATGGTGTCTTTCGTAGTGTCAGCACTCTGTCAGCTTTTACTGGTATTATTTTTCTTTGTACTACTCTTTCGTATAAATCCAATGCAGTCGGACAGTACAACCATTGCAAGAATTGAGTCGCTGTGAACTCCTTTCCATGGTGTCCCCTAATCCGGCTGTGTCTGGATCCACCAGCCTTGCTTTTCCGGCTTGTTATCCCCTGTGCACACCACACTCATTGGCTTCTCCATGTAGATGGAGTTTGTCTAGCCTAAACCCCATTCTTGGCTGCCTCTCACCAAGTCCTCTCCCATCCTTCAGAGTTCAAGTTTCCAGGTCCTTCATGGAGAAGACTTTTGATGAAGTTTAATCCACACCGATCTCTTTTGAACTTAAAACTCTCTGTGGAGAGCACCATGGAGCAGGATTTGTGGCTTCATTCATGGTGCGGCCATGGGTGTTATCCCCACTAAATGGATCATTTTCCCAAAGGGGAGGAACATGGCATGCATTCAATGTGTATAGATTACTTCCAGGTACAAGTAGTGACTCACATATTTTAAATTTCTGGCTTTTTAGTATGTATTTGGGGAATTTAGGGCCTGGCTCATGCTTATATCTCTGTTTCTGCCATGTGTATCCTTGGTCACCAGGCTAGGATCTTTTTTTTTTTTTTGGTTAGTTTTTTAGACTAGGGGCTCCTGGATTACTCAGGTATCATAAATTCCAACCCAAGTGAGGACAGACTTGTGGTTATGAATTCCATGATTCTTGAGGTGGGAGCTATTGGAGGAATGAAAACTAGAGGAATAGGAAAAAAGGGCATGGTGGTGCTGGACTGTTGGAATTCATGGGTCATCTTTGCTGTTAACCATGGCAAGCCAGGGGCACAAGTTGGGATGTGGCAGGTCACATATAGGACATGTATGATTCAGTCATTGTGTTTTTTGGTCCATAGAAGAAATGGGACAGGTATGCTGTTCCCAGAGACAGAAACAGAAATTGAAGCCCAAATGAACACTGGCCCTGGATCTAGGTTCTTTGGAGACTCTGTTCTGCTTGCCAAAGAGATAAGATGATGGAGGGAAGGCAGGCAGTCTTCATTAATACATTCCTGCCCAATTCCCAAACCCATCTCTGGACCTCTCTACTCCCCTGACGATCTGGATCCTATCCCAACTCTTCACAAAGGAGAAAACAACCCCCTTTTATGTGTGCAGTATTCTAGAGTTGCAGAGCATTTCCAGCAGTGCTGAGGCAAGCAGAATGACTATTCTGATTCCAGTCTTACAGATGAGCTATGAGAAACTGGCTGGTGATGGGGTTTGCTCTGAAGGCTACACATTCAAATGGTATGTCTGGGTTTGTTTGTTTCTTTCCTTCCTTCCCTTTTTTCTTTCTTTCAAGATTTTATGTATTTATTCATGAGAGACACGCAGAGACATAGAGGGAGAGCAGGCTTCTTGCAGGGAACCTGATGTGGGACTCGATCCCCAGACCCAGGATCACACCCTGATCTGAAGGCAGATGCTCAATTGCTGAGCCACCTGGCATCCCTATGTCTGGGCTTTCTAATGTTTTGTTTTGTTTTTTTGTCATCTCAAGCTTTGGGATCAGAGAGGTACTTAGAATGCAGATGATAGTGAATTCTCTTTTGTGTTCTTTGAGGTGAAATACACATGACTTACAATTTGCCATTTTAGAGTGAACAGTTTGGTGACATTTAGTGCATTCACAATATTGTGCAACTAGCACCTCCATTTTTCCTCACTCCTTCCCTGGGATTTTGTGCAGCATAGAGAGAATCTGTGTAAGACATCCAGCTCAGGGCCTTGTGCCCTACCAGGGGCTTGATGAATGTAGCCTGTATTACTGGACTCTCTCTAGAGTATTCCCCAAATTCTGGTAGTGTAACAAGAGCAATTCTTTCCTAAGGTTAGCACTTGAGAAAATCAGTTAAATGAGAAAATTAAGTTTCATGTCCAATCCTTTTATTTTTTTTTTTTAAGACCTTTCAGTTTTTCTCTTCCAGATAACTTTCCTCAAGGAACTCCTCCTATGCTCAGAGCGATCAGACCTATTTACCTACCAGTGTACCAGAACAGCATTGCACTATGCAACATGGAGTTGCTTGCCTTTTTTTTTTTTTTTTTGGAAGGAGTTTGTCTTCTTAGCCAGGTACCACAGCCTTGGAGGTACCACAGCGTTCCACATTATCTTGTGTCCCAAACGAGTATATAAAAGCTTCGTGTTCGATTATACTTGAATGATGGCCAGCCAGCTCCAATATTCTAGCCACCACCTGATGGCCAGCATTTTTCCCACCTTTTAAATAGTGGGTTCGGTGACGGAGGATCTGCTCCTGGGGTGCCAAGCCTGACAGAGGCAGGTCTGCACTCTGGTTGGCCATCTCTGGGGCAGCTCCAGCTGAGACAGGATAATGAAAGACTAGAGCTTGCACACCTGCGTCGCACAACAGATGGAAAGTGAGAGCTTCAAACAGGCTAACCCAAGAATAGAATGGCTTTGGCCTTTATTTAAATTTGGCAATTCCAGGAGCGTAGGCCCCAGGCCCCAAAGAGTCGTGACTGTCCCTTTGGCTTCCTATGTCACCAGGTGTTGAAGCTCTCTGTGGTGGCCAAGGTGGCTGAGGTAGAGGGCTGGTGAGGAGTGTGGCTGGGGAATTTAGGATGAGCACATGCATGTGGCTGGAGGCTTAGAAACTCATAGTGCGCAGGCTTATTGGAGGATTTTCCCTCTGGTGACCTCTTAAGGCTCTCCAGGCCATCACTGTGCCAACACCAAGTACAAGGCCGCCTCCTGCCGCCACAGGCACGGCCCAGGAGAGCACGTTGGGGCCTGCTTCAGAATGGTCTTGGAGGAGCTGGCTGTTCCTCAGGGTGTGGAGGTAAGGGCTCTCCTGTGGAGAAGGAGAGGGTCAGGGGTTAAGGGCCTCGGAAAGCCACCCATCTGCCCACATCAAGCTTGCTTAGTCCCTATCCTGGTGATGGTGTGATAACCTTGCATGTTTTCACATTCATCCCCCAGTTTGTAAGCCTCCTGCATCTACACTGTGCCCAAACCTTCTGAATGAGGATGGGTCTGCAAAGTGGTCAATACCTAGCTAGCCTCCCTCAGTTTCTCACCAGCATCTCCTCTCCTGTCAACCAGATTTTGAAAGATTGGGAACCAATAGGTGACCAAAGGAAGAGAGTCCTGGGGGCTGCAGAGCCCCCACCTCTGTTTCCTCTAGGCCACCACTGTGCCCATCCTCCCTTAGGAGTTCCCCAGGAGCAGGGACAACAGTCAGCTGCTTAGAGGACCAAGCATGAGGAAGGCCCCGAGGGGAGATGTTTGGTTCTGCCTCCCTGGATTCTCTCCTTCCTCCATGAGGAACATGATATGGAGCTCTGGTTAGGAGCTGAGAGAGTGCCTAAGGGTTAAGATGTGACCACAGTCATGGTCCCATTGGCCACGTTCAGAAATAAGCACATCACAAAGGAGCCTGGGTCATGTCTTTTGAGAGGTATAAACAGGAAAGAGACCAACATAGGTGTTTCAAAGGCAGCAGCAGTAGGGTGAGGGAAGGGAACAGTAGTCTAGTTGGGCAGCACCTGAGCCTGGAAGGCTGTGGCTGTCTCCCTTGGGCAGAGATGGGATGAGCCTCCAGGAGGAACAGATGGTGGGGTGAGAGAACAGACCTGGGAATTGTGGGCCTTGTCTGGGAAGCTCCCCTTTTTTCTAGGAACATAACATGTCAATGGCCATAGAGGAAGCTGGGCCTCCCCTCTGGATGCTCCTGTGGGCAGCTGGGACTAGGGAAGAGTTTCAAGCAGCCTTGATAAGACTTGAGTGACCTTCTATGTAAGCCACATAGTGCCTGGCAGTGGTCACAGGATGCACAGGAAAAGGAGGGAAGAGCTGGGGAGCATATTAGGAGCTTAGTCAGAAGTCTGGGTGAGGGTAGTAAGAGAGAATGTGTGGGGAAGGGAGGAAGGAGGAGTACAGGCTCCCAGGACAGGCACAATGTCTATTCTCTCTACACACCCCCCACCCCCCTGCTACTGCACCACTGCCCATTCATCTTCCTCTCATGAATGCTGCACCCATGAGACCTATTGCTCTTTCTATCCCACACCCTGAGGAGCTGTGACGTCTCAGGGACAAGGACGAATGGTGAGATTTGAGAATGGTGCCAGTGAATGAAGTGCCTGATGTAAAAGCACCCAGGGACCTCCTTTGTGCCCGGAGGTTTTGGGGACCACCCCATTCTCCCAAGCATCTGTTTCACACTGGACAGGACAGGCAGGATGTTAGGACATTTACTCACAGGAGAGGGGCACTTGAGTTTGGTTCGGCTGTGGGTGAAGTTGTTGGAGGTTGTCTTCTGGCCCACTGGTTCCAGCTGAGGAAAGGAAACCATGATTTCCTCCACTGCAGGTAGACCTTTCAGTTGGAGGAGCATCTCTACCTGACTCCCTCCCTCTGCAAGGGTGGGTTGACACCAGCAATAAGTGCAAGATTCACAGCAGATCCCAACTGCCCTGGGCCAGAGCTGGACCTGACTTCTGGACCCTGAATATGTGCCCGGGATTGACCAAGGAGGACCCTGAGGCCCAGCAGACCGACCCTGGTCGGTCCCACCATAGTGAGTATGTAGGAAGGCTTGACCCAGAACTTCCATCTCCTGCTTCCTTTCTGGGTGGTTGTGGTTACAGACACACCACATTTGCAATTTTATGAAATGGTGGTAATCATATTTATCAACTCTAAGTGTGTGGGGCTAGTCACTTTCAGAAAAACTTTGAGAACATATTGGTTACTATTCTTGGCTTGTCAACCTTAAGAAATTGAAGTTTCTCCCTTGAGCTACTACCAGGTATGTTTTTCACATAGATATAGAGGTTTACTTGAAACATTCCTGGAGCAATTTTTGTTCAGAGAGGTTCTGCTTAATACTTTTAATCCTGAGATCCTCTGAGAGTGAGCTAGAAGCCACCGTTCACCCCTTCCTAGCATCCTTAGTCAACAGCCTGCCCCCTGACACATGGCCAGCACTGAGAATCCTGACGGTGTAGCATCTACCCTTAGAATCTGCTTCCCTGCCTGGTCCATGAGCCCCTCTGCTCCTGACCCCCAGGGACTGCCTGTGAGGAAAGTGAAAGGATGCTATGTCAGCTAATGACCACACCTTGCCCGTGACCTTGCTTTCTGTTGTCCCACAGCTGCTCTGGTCCTGAACAAGACACACGGTGACTGGCAGAGCAGTGGACACACCCCTTGGGGTCCTGGCTCTGCTGCTAAGAGCTGTGAGGTGCTACGCAGGCTCCCAAGCTGCCCGACAATCCACATTCGGCTGTTGCAAGCATCAGATGAGAAGATGAAATGAAAGCATGCTGAGCAGGAGGTAGTTTACTTATGTATCATTTCTACTTTTTTCTTCTTTTTTTTTGTAAGATTTGAGAGAGAGAGAGAGAGAGCATGAGTAGGGGGAAGGAGAGGGAGAAGCAGACTCTCCACTGAGCAGGGAGCCCAATGCAATGTGGGGCTCTATCCCAAAACCCTGGGATCATGACTTGAGCTGAAGGCAGATGCTTAAGACTGAGCCACCTAGCTGCCTGCTTATTTATTTATTTATTTATTTATTTATTTATTTATTTATTTATTTATTTAAAAAAAAGATTTTGTTTGTTTATTCGAGAAAGACAGATGGGCAGAGACACAGGCAGAGGGAGAAGCAGGCTCCATGCAGGGAGTCCGACTTGGGACTCGTTCCTGGGACTCCAGGATCATGCCCTGGGCCAAAGGGAGTTGCTACACTGCTGAGCCACCCAGACGTCCCACACCCAGGTGCCCCTTGTTTCTACTTTCTTAGAGCTGAGGAGGCACATACTCATTGTAAAGGAAATGCTACCGAGTGACAGTATAGATGCTCAAGGTTGGGTTGGCTGATTTCCTGACATTCCACGAGCCCAGGAACTAACTGGCACAGAGGAAGATAAAGATCATGTGGGTTTGATGACTGCACTGATTTCTCTCTCCCCCTGCCCCCAAGCCTATTTCTCTCCACCACCTCACCCATCTACCCAATTTCCTTGACCCCAAATGGAGGAGTTCTCATTTGTTCCTTTTCTTTTGAATTCCAATTAACATACAGTGTAATACTAGCGTACAATATAGTGATTCAACACTTCCATACAACACCCAGTGCTCATCACAAGTACACGCCTTCATCCCCATCACCTAGTTAACCAATCCCCTTACCCACCTCCTTTTTTTTTTTTTTCCCCTCCCTTTTCTACTTCACCTAAAATCTATCTCAAATCTGACCACTTCTCTCCTTTTCCAGTGTCATCACCCTGGGCCCATCCACCTTCATCTCTCACCTGGGCTCCACTAGCCACCTCCTGATCTAATTCTACTCTTCCTTCCCTCAAGTCTCCTGCCACATGGCAGCCAGAGGGCAAACCAGATCCTTTGGCTCCCTTTTTGGAAGCCATCCAAGGACCTGGCCCTACTCTTACTCACCCCTCTGACCTTGCTCACTTCCCTCCAGTTACACTGGCCCTTATGCTGCTCAGGCACTTCAAACTCATTCCTGACTTCGGGCCCGCACAGGTCCTATTTCTTCTGCCTGGAACTCTGGCCCTAGACCTCTGCAGGCCTGGCAGATCCTTGATATTCAGTTCTCAGTTCATATGTCACTTGGTGATGCCTCCCTCTAACCTACCATTACTGTAACATTACCTGGCCTTTTTTTTTTTTTTTTAAGCTCTGAATATAGTCAGACAGTCTTACTGATGTGTTGCATTTCGTCTGTCCTTTCCCCATGAGTGCAAGGATGTTCCGTTCCCCAGCACCTGGGGTAGTCCCCACTGCATAGTGATGCTCAATGGGTAAGGGAATGTGTAGATGAAATGGAGTCAGAGTCCTCAGTGGAGAAGCTCAGGCAAGAAGGCTTGGGGCTGGCCACAGGAAATGAAGTTGTTTCTCCTGGAACCCACCTTTCCTAAGCCAGATACTGCAGATACCAACCATGTGGCAAATAACAGGGCTGGGGCAAGGTGTGGTGAGCTGGGTGGGCCTCTAGTTTGTTTTGGGGATTCAAGGAAGGCTTCCTGTAGGAGCTGGCACCTGATTTGTTTGTTTGTTTTGGCACCTGATTTGAATGTTCAAGTGGCTACGAGTTAGTGAGGAGAAGGTTGGAAGGGCAGTCCACAATAAGGGGATGAGCAAGAGCAGACCCACAGACCCATGAGATACCATGGGTGGTGCAGGAAACTTCACTCCTCACTAGACTGCCCAACTGCCAATCAGAGGGGTGTGGGAGTGACTGTTGGAGAGGTTAATTGGGGCCAAGTCTCCGAAGGCCTGGTGTGCTATGCTAAGGGGCCTGGCCTTTCCCCTTTGGGGAGGGGCAGGCCGTGGAAGTTTGGTCAGATATTCAATTAAACAGATTGCTGTGGCTGCCCTAGTGAAGAGATCTAATGCAGTGGCTTGTAAACACTGTACAATAATAATAATACAGGGGAGCTTCTGCAACCTACTGAACCCAGGTGCTACCCCAGACTAATCCAGAATTTCTGGAGATGACGTCCAGGCACTAAATAGTGTGGTGTTTGGGTTATCATTTTAAAGTCAATTTTTTATTGAAGCTAACTTATATATAGAAACAAGTATAAATCATAGATGAACAGCTGATAAATTATGGTAAAATGAAGGAACTCATGCAACCAGCAGCCAAATTAAGGTACAGAATATTACCAGCACTCAGAAGCTCCCCTCCCACTCTTTTCCAGTACTATCTTTCCCCCCACCCAAAGACCATATATTAATTTGCTTGTTTTTGAAATTTATAGACCTAGTTGCATTTGGCTAAAGTTTGCTTATTCTCTGTGCTGTAAGGTACTCCATTACATAAATATGCCACATTTTGATGATCCATTCTATTGGTGCACATTTGGGGAGCATCCTGCCTGGGGATTATGGATGGCGCTGCTGTGAAAATTCTTTTGTTTGAGCATGCATCTTTTGTTTGAGCCCACGTGTATGTTTCTGTTGGGGATATACACAGGGATGGGATCATGGGGTCAAAGGGAATCCAGATGTTCAGCCTTAATGGCTATGCCAAACTGACTGCCAGTATTAATAACCTCCGGATTATTCTAACCTCTAATCAGAGCTGAGCATCGCTGTTCTAATGGCATGGTTAACGATTAGAGTCAGGGTCATCAATTAGGAGGTCACTCAGCACCTAGAGTGATGCAAATGTCAGAGGACAGCAAGATTTTTAGGGAAGAAAAGGCAGCAGTGGGAAATAGGCATCAGAGAAAAGAAGGAAGAAAGGGAAAAAAAAGAAGAAGAAGGAAAAAGGAAGATGAAAACACTGCCTTGTGCTACTGGTGTTTCTGGATTTGGCTTTGCACAGGTCTCCGGAAGAGGCATAATCTGTTGAGCAGAGGGGCAGGAGATGAAATAGTCTAGAAGTGTGTTTGTTGCTGCAGTAGGGTAGCCTGTGAGTGTTGGCCAAAGCCTGCAGACACTATGTCATCAGACTCTTGGAGTGAGACGTGAATTCACTGGTTATATATGTGCTGACCCAGTTGGGGGTGGGAAGGCTGGTGGGTGCTGTGGCTGGGTGCTGTGGCCAGGACACTAGGAGATTTGACGTGGGTTCTAATCCCTGCTTGGCCGAGAACTGGCTGTGTGATCCCAGGCAAAATGCTTCAGCTCCCTAGTTCCAGAGCATTCTGCAAGATCTTCTCGAGTTCCAATGGCTTATCTATATGTCACTCTAGGGGTCACCAGAAGGAAGTGATCTGAAAAGTTGGCATGATGTAATAGGTTTATATCTGCGATGGTTTGGGATGAAAACACTGGACTATATAATTACTCCCCCAAATTATATGGCACAGGATAAAACACTCTTAGATGATTTCAATTTAGTTTTGCTTTGTTTTGTAAAATTAGGGGCATGGGTAGGACAATGGTGGCTGGGAGCCCTGGACTAACCGGTTGGGTAGTGTTACCAATATGGCTCCATGGCAGCGTTCACCTTTTGTTTTCCTACCTTATCCCCTCCCACTTGCCTTTATGTATAAAAGCCTCAGGCCTGGGCCAATGGGGAGAACCACCCAGCTGCTTTGGAAGAGGAGACTAGAGCTGTGTTGTTAATTCATGCAGAAAGAAACCAAGACCAATAGGCCTGACTGTGTTCAGGTCATTGATCTGGTCATCATGCCCCAGAAAACTCCTGGAGCACCAGGGCATTACGTGGGCTGGGAGTGCCGCAGGTAGGAAGACCACACCTACCCTGATGGAAATGCTGAGAAGGAAAGGTGAAGGGGCTTTAGCATCTCAGGCCCTTCTTAAAATCTGTGGATCTGGGCAGCCCCAGTGGTGCGCAGTGGTTTAGCGCCGCCTGCAGCCCGGGGCATGATCCTGGAGACCTGGGATCGAGTCCCACGTCGGGCTCCCTGCATGCAGCCTGCTTCTCCCTCTGCCTGTGTCTCTGCCTCTCTCTTTCTCTGTGTGTCGCTCATAAATAAATAAAATCTTAAAAAAAAAAAAAAAAAAGAATCTGTGGATCCCCCTGAGCTCTTGGGGGGGGGGTACAAATCAGTGCACAGATACCCACTCATTGGGGAGAGGGATTAAAGTCATGGGACTCCATCAGTGAAGGACAACTGGACTTCAAAACTGCTCTCAGGAATGATATTGTGCAAACTTTGGAGAACAAGATCCCCGTGGAGGTTGGGTGGGAGGGAATTCAAAGATGTTTTGACTGTAGTTCCGAGTCCTGGGCTGACAGAGTGTGACGAAAGCTTTAGCAGTGGGCAGAATGTGGTGTCAACAGCAGGAAAACAAAGGGAGAGGAAGGCTGAGTCTGTGATTAACTGGGCCAAGGATGGAACCTGCTGGCATGCTGCTCTGGGGAGAGGAGGTGGTGTGGCTAAGGGGAAGGCAGCGCTGGGCCTGCCGGATGAGGCGGCAGGTGTGGGAATATTTGCACAGGGAAATCCTGGCAGAGAGGCAGCCAGCCCGAAACTGCAGTAAAAGCAAGAGTGTGGATTTGTTTAGTCACCATGGGAGAAATGGGGGAATGCAGGTTGGGGTGGGGATTGGGTTACCCGCTGAGCCAAGATCAAAAGAAGCCACTGGATTGGAAAGGCATTTCATTTGCTCTGTGCAACAGGATACAGCTATTGGGGTTACTGGTCAAGCTCTGTGCCAGCAGGGCTGATTGCAGAGGAGTGGCCAGCCCGAAGAGGCAGGGCACAAGGCCAGGTGGCCCCTCAGCTGTATGTGCATTTCCTACGGTCCCCATGATCCTCATAAGAAAAGATTGGAATAGGTGATAGCCTGGGGAAACAGGCTGGGTGGCTCTTTTCTTTTTGATGCTTAAATAATCATTGGGAACATGTTGAGACTAGGGTAATGGGGCCTGGCATTCTTTGAATGCTAAGGATTGTGTTGGGTGCTATGCACATGTTACCTCAATTTTCTGAAATCTGTGTCATTTTCACTTCTTTTTTTTTTTTTTTTTTTAACAGATATTGATAGGATCAAAGAGAGAACATTTGCCCAAAGTCAGATAGGAAGGGGTTGAAGCCAATTTCATCTTGTTTATCTGACTACAAGATTGTCTACCACCACCACCCCAGTACCCCCTGCCCCAGTACTGGGAATTGCTAAAAAGTTGGATCTGTCAGGACAAATAAGTTGTGCCACCATTTCGAGCTTTGGGGAGAAAGGAGCCAGCAGGTTTTCTGTTTTGGGGAATGGTCAACACCCCTGGGTTGCCCTCTTGGACACAGCGTATGGGGCACTCACCATGTTGTTCCAGAGCGCAATGGCCATCTCGGCATGGCCCCGTTCTGAGAAGTGGAAACAGTCCTCTGAGAAGAAGGTGAGGTCAGCGCTCCCTCTCTGTGACCAAAAGCAAAGGGATTATGTTCCTGGGGAACAGAGGTACCACCACCCACCCCTGCAGGTGTCCTGGGCATTATTCCTTTCGATTCTGCTGCCACTTGGCTGAGATATTGATGGAAAAACTCCTCAATTTTGGAACTTTGAAAAAGACCTGAATTGCATCTACCCACAGTCCATCCCTTTTCCTTTTACATCCCTGCCCTAATACATGAGAAAAAAACTTTAGGAAGCTTTCCATTCTATCCAAATTGAGCAAATAGCAGGACCATGCCCGGGGAGCTGGGTCACTGTTAATTTTCTCCTTTTCTTTCCAACTACAAGTTCCAATCATACTTAAAAAAAAAAATAAAAGGAAAACAGAAAAAGCAACCCCTTGGGAACCCTCTTGGAACCATATGGTCAGAAAAAGCTCAGCTATAGAAGGAAGTACATCACCTAAGAAGAGCCTCTACATATGTGCCTCCCAGAAATGCCCGCAGCTTACACTGTTCAGGGGGACAAGAGTGTTTTGGAAGAAAGGCTGCACAACCACCGCGAAGTCCTCGCGCTGCAGGTACTGGGGCCAGTAGGACAACCTGGAGATGCCACTCTGTGGATGGGGAAGAGGTTCCTCAGCCCCTGGCAGGACTGGGCAGACGAGCTCTAGTCCTGCTGCCTGGGGTTGGTGGTGATGGGGGGACCCACCCTAGCCAGAGGTGACTTCAAGGGATCCTCTAGCGCACATGCATGTGCTCATTTCGTCTGCACCCAGGCATGAGCACCACCCATTCTGTTTCAAAGTCTCTGAGGCTCGGTCTGAGTGTGAGCGGACTGCTTGGGCCAAAGGTGAATGGATTATTTATCCCCTATTCTTGCTGCATGAAGAGCTGAGTTAGAACATGGGGTTCCAGTTCAGATCCAGCTCAGATGGGTAGCATTTCAACACCAGCTCCCCAAAATGCCTGTGAACTTGGGGGATGAGCGGCTGTGTCAAAAGGATAGATGTGCTTCTCCTCGAGAAGCTTAACAGTCAATCTGGAAAAATGAGACGCAGTGCAAAAAATATGAGAACCCTCTAGGGCTTCAGGGCCAGTGAAGGTAGACTGAAGCTGATATGGGGAGATACCTGAGGGCAAAGTTTAGTCAGGGGAAGCATCTCCGAAGAGACGGGAAGACATGCCCTGCACATGAGGTGGAGAGGTCACAGCAGGGCTCGGGGGAGAAGAGGGGGCGCTGTCAAGAGGGGACAGCATGAGCAGAGGTGGACACAGAATTGGGGACGGAGGTAAGCAGGGCTGGGCTAAGCCTTATGATCTGAGGAAGGGAGGGAAGGAGCCCAACAGGGCCGTGGACACTTCCCCTCCTTCCTCTGGGTGAGGGATGGTGCCCAGCCTGTGGAATCTACTCCAGTCCCCAGGGCTGGGAGGCAGGGCTTCTTGCAGCTTCCCCTTGGAGATTGTTCTCTTCACCTTGAGAAATGTTTCAGGGGCTGTGATCTACCTTTAGGGAGCAGCCTTCCTCTCAGCAAACCCCTGCTCCTGGGGAATAGAGGGAGCCCCCAGCTGGGACAGGAACGGGGGAGGGGGGTACAGCTTCACCTGGAAGTTCCAGTTCATTTGCTTCAGTTCTTGCAGCTCCAGAGAATTCTCCTGGGAACGTCTGAGGCAGGTGCAATTGCTCCTGTGGACAGGTACCCGGTTGGCTGACTGCTGCTAGTACCCCACGTCCCCAGGAAGGAGGCCTGGACCCTGTGCTCTTTGCTTGGGAGGATGGCAAATACACAGGTGCCCCCACAACAGAGCCTTGGGTGATTCCCAGAACCAGGTCACAGTCTAATTCAGGGGCACTGGGGGTAGCAAGTGCATGTTTAAAGAGAAGGTGAGAGAGCTGGCACCTGATATCTGGGTCCCCTTGCCACCTGGCTGCTCCTGCCCCAGCCTGGGCTTCCTCCAGGGAAGGGCTAGAGGTTTGGAAAGACAGCCATGATAGCCTTATCTTCTTCCCATTCCTCAGACCTCCCAGCTCCATCTCCAGCAGCTTAGGACTTACTCTTGGGGCTCCAGAGTGGGGAGTCTCTTGGGAGGGTCAACTATTTTGAGACACACTGACCAGGGAGAATGGAAGATCTGAAGGTTCTAGAGGGACCATTCACCCCTCCCAGCTATTGGCTGTACCACCTGGTGCCCAACAAGAATGGGAACAGGCTGGTCACCTCTCCAGCAAATCTATTTGACCCCAGGTAGGACTCCTCAGCTCCCTGCAGAATCTCCTCTCCCCTAGCAACAGCCACAAGACTTCTGGGTGACCCTGTCGCCTCGGAAGATGGCAGCTTCCCTCCAGGATCACAGCCGAGCTTTAATAAATGCCAGCCCTCGCCAGAAATTTGTCTCCTGTACAACATACCTTAGATCCAAGCCTGGCTTTCAAGGCTGTTCTAATACTGAAAGGCTGCCCCACAGGGACCAAACACATCACATGCATTTCTTTCAATCCTCCCTACTCTGCAAGATTTGACAGATGATGAGCAAGAGGCCCAGAGAAGTTATGTAGCTTGTGCGCAATCCCGTAGCTCCTCAGTGGCAGAGCCAGATACAGACGTTCAGCTGTCTCCGAAGCTCATTGGTTCGAGGCTGTCTCTCAAACACGGAGCAATCACTGGAGTTTGGAATCAGAGACCATGATTGGGGCCTAAAGGATCATTGGTCTGTGCCTCTCACTTTACAGCAAAGCGAACTGGGGTCCAGAGAAATAAAGTGACTTGCATACAGTAGGCATTCAATACTGTAGAGGTATTTCCAAATGATTTGCCAGGCCCCTGGCTAATTGCCAAGGTCTGTCCTTTGGACAGGATCACCTGGCTAAGCCCGCAATGGTTGCCTATGGTGGCATCTGTGAGCCCTGCTGTCCCCAGGCGCCCTCGCCCTGGGACTGTGTACTTACTGAGCTGCCAGGGGCAGGTCACATTTCCCACCTTGGTTCTGGTGTAGGCCAGCCAACTCCATGACCTCTACCACGTTGATAAAAGCCCTTGGAAGCTGTGGGGAGCAGAGGGACGAGCTCTGTTAGTCCCCAGGCCATTGTGGGGGATATCAGTTACTACTGGAAGGAACCTAGGGCCTCAGCTACAATCAAACTTCCTCCTCCCCAGTTGTTTTGCCAATAAAGAAACTGAGCCACAAGGAGGGGATGTGACTTGTATTTGCTGTCTTCTTTAATGGCTCACTTTATAGCATGGGAAGCTGAGACACAAGCTGGTTGGCCCAAGTCGCATTGCTAGGAAGCCACCGTACCTGGCTCCAGACTCGGCCAGTTGGCTCCAGAGGCAAACTCTTCGCCACCCAACAATACAGTCTAATTCAGTCAGAAGCTCTCTTACAGAGGAGTTTGGCATCTGCCCCGCCCCCTGCTCCCTTATCTCCCCTCCAGGTGTCTGCTCACAGGGGGGCTCTGCTCAGCATGTGTCTTACTGAACACAGCTTTCCTAGATGTACCCAGTGAGGGAGAAGGTTGGATGCTGGAAGGAAATGGGACCCAGACACCGGCTCTTGCTCTTCCCTACCTCCTCATAGAGGATGTCCAGGGCCTGTTTGATATGCCAAACATACTCCTCGGCTGAGCGGGTTTCCTGTGAAGAGAGCAGGGGGCTCTTGTCAACCCCAGGGTAGTGGTCTTATGACAAGTACAAGAGGGCTTGGGGTGATGGCACAGTGGGGCTAGGATGGTACCAGACAGGCTGAGAAGCCCAGCCCTTGTTCTGGGGGATACTGGTCTTCCTTTGACCCCCTACTAGCCACCGTGAATAATCCCCACCCCACCTCTATCCACAGTATCTCAAATGCAGAGGCAGACTCTGACCGTGCTGGGCCCTGCCTCTTCTCTGGTCCCATCTGTCACCAGCCTCAGGCCTCTGAACCATGTCTGTGCCCTGAGAAGTGCACACTCTTTCTTTTGGGCTAATGGCCCATGCTGGCCCCATTACCTCCCCCTAACTTCTATCCTTTTGACTTGGTTCAAGAGTCTCCTCCTCTGACCCATTTCTTGACTGGAGGCTGATTTAGCCTGAGTTCCTAAAACATGACCTGAGTTAATCCTGGTGGTGGTCTTCAGGTCTTTTCCACAAAAAGATGCTTTCAGGAGTACAAATCTGACTTTGCAGGAGGGGCTGGTATTCTGGGGATAGTAGAAGCATTTTCCTGTTACCAAGTGTCCACAGGCAGCTCTGGGGTCTCTTCTGGCCTCCTGGACCCTCTTGAGTCCAGGACACAATGGCATTTAATCCCTTGAGGTTGGGTCATTTCTGCCTCTAGAGGCTGGGCAGTAATGGAGAGGCTAGAGGGGAAGAGGCTACGGAGTGGGAAGAGGCTACGGAGTTCTCATCCAGACTTCAGTAGATGGTCTGAGCCATGAGCAGTGATACGTGCTTTATTCCCCTGCCTGTGACTCCAAACATTCTACCGAGGTGTCTGAGTTATGGCAGCTGCTCTTTTCTGGCCAAATAAAATACAGGACATCCCCAACTTTGAACAAGATGTATTCCAAAAGTTACAGCTCCCCAAAGACTTTAAGTCTGGACATATTTCCCCATAGAAACAACATCAGGAATAGGTTTGTAGGCCGGCTGGCTGAGGCCGGTTTGCTCATGATGTTCTTGGGGCAACAAGCCATCCTACTGGGACTGGTTTAATTTTATCCAGCCTTGTCGATGACATCGTTTCAGCCTCTCCTTGCACATATGTGCACACGCACACACCATAAAAACATCAAAAAATGGGTAGGGATTCCAGCACATGTGGGGTGAGGCTTGCTAGTTATGCACTGGATACCAAAGAACAGTATTTGTGTACATAAGAGCAGTGCCTGAAGACTGGGTGCATCTAGACACTTCTGGAGTTGGGGAACCAATGCAGCCACTGTCCTAGGGGCCACTCAGCAGTGGGAAAGGCCCAGGTCTGCCCAGGCAGGGTGGGGTGCCTGGGACAGCAGGCCAGGGTAACTTCCATGGCGTTCGGCAGGGGCCTACCGGATTCTCGCAGTAATGACACATGTCGTTGCTCCCAATGAAGAGCGTGATCAGCTTCCAGTCACTCTCTAGGTCGATTTCCTGAAGGGACAGAAGGCGCTGAGTCCAAACTTTAGTAGTGGCAGAGGAGGGGGAGCATATGTAGTGATGGTCACCAGGCTAGACAGCACTGCTCCCCACTTCACCCTCTTGTGCCCCAGTGGAGAAAAGATACCAAGTAGAGGGTCTCTGACTTTCACCTTGGTGCCTGGCAAGGAGCTCCAGAGAGCAGGCTTCGTGTGTGCATGTGTGTGTGCCTGCTTACACAGGGGAGGATGACTATTTTTCCTTTGAAATCCTAAGAAAGCTGCAGTACATCATGGAACGTATTAACATACCCATGAAATGTGATCTAAATGCCTTCAAAGGAGCAGGAGGCAAAAGATGGAACTAGAAACACAAGCCCCGAACTGCCTCTTGGTAGAGCTCTTCTGGTCTGAGTCCAGGGAGAGGGGACTGGTGGAGACAGGAGGAAGAACCTGGCCTGGAGGAAGGGGTGGGGGGGAACGGGGAGGCCCTCAAGGAGCCTGCCTTCGGCTAAGCCACCACCATAACAGGAGTCCTGCCAGGCGCTGAATTCTGAATTCTAAGGCCTAAACACAAAGCATTTTTACAAGTGCCAGTGAGAAATCTTCGAGGGGCTGGGTGAGCGGGAAGGAGGAAGGATTGGAATGAGCAGCCTATTTTTAGAATTCAGAGTTTACATAATAGGGCTCCGCAAAGCCAATTCTTGGGAAAGGTGGGAAACTGCCAAAGGCCAAGGCCAGCTCCGCTCTCTCCTGTGATGGCCTCGGGGTGGGGTACAGAGCCTGGGTCAGGAAGGGGCAGCAGACAGGGTGCATCGGTGGTAAGGCCTGCTTCCCCAGGCTCATTTGATGCCTCTTCAAGACCAGCAGGGGCTTAAATGGTGCAGAGCGGGCCCTTTTGGGGCCAATGCAACCCACTCCAGATAGCTGGAAACAGCCCTTTCAGAGTGGCCCAGGGTCCTGTACTCACGGGGTGGTTTTTCATTCGCTCCACCAGGTCCCGGGCCTGGGCCGGCATGTCCCTAGATGAGGAAGAGAAAGGAACTTCAGAGCTGGCTGCAAAGCAAGAGCTCAGGCTGTAGGATTTGGGCCTGGTGACACAGGTGCTTCAAGGAGAGAAATTCATATAAAGCTTATTCCTTCAGAATGCATCCTAAGGCTTTTCGAGTCTCAAGAAATCTCAACCTAGTAAAAATTGAAGATTGGCCAGGGACCTCGAAGCCACACAGATGCAGACCCTGCCAAGGGCTAGTGTGCATCCAGCAACCTCCTTCTGCAGGCCTGGTCCTCCCCCCACAGCCACTGGGGTTGGGATTTGGTCAGCTTTCCCGGAGGGATGATCCCTTACATTCCACTCAGCTCTTTCACTGCAAGCTGAGCCTGTTCAGATCTTATTCGGCTGCCTGTTTTAAAAATAACCTTTTGTATATTTGAAAAAAGTCACAGCCTTAAATTATCCCTCTGCCTTTTTCTTTTCAGGCGTCATGACTCCTTAACCTTCACTTCTAAATCCCACTCTCTGTTCCTTTAATCCTTTTTTCTACTCTACTTACTTTGGACTTCTACACCATTCCCCATCTTCTAGATCTTTCTCCCTGCCAGCACAAGAAGCTGGGGGGAGGGGGCCAGGGAGACAAATCCGGACAGGATTAGCTTTCCCTTCATCTTCCAGATGTCTGCCACGAATATGGAAAATGAACACTCTGGGTAAGAGCTAAGCATGTTGATGGAACAGTACTCAGCAGTAAAGACGAATGAAGTGCTGATACACACAACATGAGTGCGTCTCAAAATGACTTGCCAGGTGACTGAAGTTAGGAGTACCTAGTGGAGGATTCCATTCACATAACATTCTAGAAGATGAAACTGATCTCTAGAGACAGAAAGCAGGTCAGTGGCTACCTGGGGCCCAGGGAGTGGGGTAGAGATGGGAGCAGCAGGAGGGAGAGATGGATTACAAAGGGCACAGGGGGAAAAAAAAAAAAAAATCGAAGGGCACAGGGAAACTTTTGGATGTGATAGGTGTTATGTGGATTCCAGTGATGGTTTAACAGCTATGTACATATGCCAGGCTTATCAAATTGTATACATTAAATATGTGCAGTGAAGTGCAGAGAAGTTATACTTCAATAAACCTGGTTTTTAAAAACAGGTAAGTATTTGAAAAGCTATGTCCGAAAAGGGGCACAGCCATTGGAGGTTCCTGTGGAAGGGGTCATAAAAGCAGTAACTGGTAGAAGATGGGTATTTTAAATCTTCGCCTGTTCATGATGAGCTGGGCACATGGCTGAGCACACATGGTACCTCCCCTGCCCCTATTTCTCATTTATATATCCAGAATCACAGCCCACGGATTATTGCTATTGATGCAATACATTGGGAAGCTAGAAATCAAGCCTGTCCCGGGTAAAAGGGACCCCAGAAGTGTCTATTACCTTCCAGTAGGCTTAAGATGTGAGAAGGGGAAGTCATGGGTGATAAGCCCTCATGAGTGTGAGGGGAAGTTAGGAGTGCCCACTTCCTCCCCTCTTCCCAGCTGTGTTCTTCACACCCTACAGGCTCAGAGCAAGTCCAACCTCCCTGGTGAACCTTCTCTCTCAGCACCTTTATCCACCTCTTCTATTTCCTTTTCCAGTCCTGGAGTGAAGAGCACTGCTCTGGAAGTTTTGGGTTCTCCTCCAACTTGGTGACTAACTTGCTGTGTGAGCTCACCCAGGTTACGGAACCCTGCTAGGGTCGAATTTCTTCATCTTTCAAATGAGGAAGTTGGACGACAGGAGTCCTGGGGTTCCCTCTGGGTCTGCACCTGTATTTGGGCTGCCCAGCTCACACGTCACACTGTTCTCTTTCCTACTACTCGGAAATACAAAGTCACTGCAGTCTGCACTGTTGCCATATGCAACACTTTTTTTCTAAAAGTTACATCCTGTTTAGTCTCCTTAAACTAGACAGCAAACTCTTTGAATAGGCAAGGAATTCACCTTTTGATCCTTTTATATCTTTTAGTAACTACCTTGGGACTCAGTCCTTTGCAGACTTCTGTGACTTTTTGCTTACTGAGTGATGGAAGTTAGATGTTGAAAAAAACTTTGAAACTAGGGATGCCCGGGTGGCTCAGTGGTTGGACGTCTGCTTTCGACTCAGAGCATGATCCAGGTCTGGGGATTGAGTCCCACATCAGGCTCCCCACAGGGAGCTTTTCCCCCTGTGTCTCTGCCTCTCTTTGTGTCTCTTATGAATAAATAGATAAATCTTAAAAAAAAAACCTTTGAAACTAAAATATTCCTAATAATGACAAATATTTTTGGGGGGTACATGCATTAGATAATATACTCTGTATTTTCCGTAGGTCATTAATCTCATTTAATTCTTATGACAACGCTGAGAAATAGTACTATTATTATCTCAAATTTATGGATGAGGAAACTAAGACTGAGATGATAAGTGGCTTGCCCAAGGTCACAGAGCTAGCAAGTCTGTGGAGCCAGGATCTGAACACAGACGGTCTGACCCCAGGTCTCATTATCCCAGTTGCCCTTCTGTGGTATTTATCTTTCTCTTGAGGGGCACTCATCCTTATCTGGCACCATACTAAATGACACTGCAGAGAGAGGAGGGTTAAGAACAACTTTCAAACCTTGCTTACTTAAGTCAATGGCTTGCTCCCCTTTCCCTTATCACTGGACATCAGAGATGCTAGCAAGGAGCTGCGAGTCTCAGCTACCTCCCCTCCCTGGCTCCTGGTGGAGGCACCGAGCAGCACTCAAAGGAGCAGGTGGTAAGAGAAGTAAAGCAAGAAAGGGGCCAAATGTCAGCAGGCTGAGGAATCCGCCCCTGATTAATAGAGCCGGGCTGTGTAATTAATAGTAGAATGATGATGGTGGTGGTGGTGACAATGACAGCAACAACAGTGATGAGATGTTGATTTTATGGCCCTGTGAAGCCCAGCTCTTTTGCAGAAAAATAAGTTCTTCCTGCTTCTGACGTTGAGGAACTGCCCCGGCTTCCTGTGGCTCAGAGACTCACTCGGAGCGTGGGGCCCTCCTTACCACGTCGGAAAGGAACGCTCCGTGTAAACAGAATGAGTCAAGCCAGTGTCGTTTCCCTGGTGATCTGAGCGCAGCAATCCTTCTACAAAGCAAATACCCAGCACACTCTGTGCAGAAAAATCAATGAACTCTGTCAGGCATTCCAGTGTTAATTATCTGGGTTGTTGTCAACAACAGAAATCGGAGTGAAAACAAACAGCCACCATGCTGTTCTGGGGGCCTTAACATCTAACCCCCCAGTGTCAAAATACAGCTCTCTCAGACTCAAGGACTCTAGGTTCCGAGGTGAGGGTGGAGAGAGGGAGGGTGGCTGTCCATGGGGCCGGGCTGTGAGTTCTCAGCAGGCTGCACACTGGTTCCCAGCCTCCCTGGGGCCAGGAGGTTGGCTGGAGTCAGCAGGTGCTCCTGCTGCCGGGGTGACAGCCCAGGGGGCCTGTCATTTGGGCCATTTGGGAAACCTTCTAAGTCTCAGTGTCTTCCTGCTGGTACCCCCCTCAAAGGTGTGAGGATTCCGGGAGGTAACCCACGTGAGGGGTCGGGCACGCAGCAGGGCTCTGTGCACAGCCACTTTCATGGCCCATCTGGGCCCAGGCTCCCAGACAGCACCCTTCTCTCCTCCTCCCATTCCCCACCCTGATCTCTCAGGCTCTCCTCTGCCCCCTCCTGTACCCACAGCTACTCACCTAGCTCTGGCTCCTTCCATGGCTACATTCAGCCCTGCTGTCTCCTCTAGGGTACCGGTGGAGAACCCGAGGATGTGAGGGTTGAACTTCTTCAAAATGTCTTTTAAAAGGGTGAAGCAGACAGCAAAGGTGAGAGGGGAAGGGGGCCTTGGGGCTCAGGGGTGGGGTAGGCTGATTCTGGGTCTTTTCAGGGCTGGCTGACTTCCCTCGCTGCAGATCACTTCTCAGCCCTTGCTCGGGGTTGGGGGAGGCCCTGGCCCAGCTGTAGCAATGGCACTTCAATGTTGCTACTTACTGGGCAGTGTGGTGTGGGTGTCCAAGATGCCGTCCCCTCCAATGCTGAGAAAGAGAAAGCACATGAGTTAGGATGACCCTGGCCTGCCACTCCATCAGCCATCACATTTCCAAGTCAGAACATTTCTGAGTCTGCCCCCGGCATGTGGTTCCCACCATGCTCAGGACTGACAGGAGCATCAGGGAGCCTCCTTGCCTCTAGGGCCAGAGCCTGGGAACCCAGGCTCATCTCTGGAGGGGTGCCCAGGGGAACATCATCAATTGAAAATGAGTGGAGAACATCCTCACCTCCAAGAGAGTCCCCTCCAGGATGTGGATAGGTCGCTGGAGTTGCTTGATCGGGCTCTGAATGCTGTCTATGAAAGGCAGAGAGAAGCCTCCAGAACTGTGCTGGGCCCAGGCCCAGGCCAAAGGTGCTGAGAAGGGCCCCCAAGACCCTGGCAGAGCAGCTGGGACCTGGATTTATCTTTTCTGAGGATGGTACCAGGGTTTCTCCAGGCCATGTGATCTCTGCATTGTCTGGACTCCCCCCTCCTCTACACACAACTAGTACCTAAGGCCTGGAAGGACCAAGATTCTTCCCTCCCAACCTCTCGAGCTTCCACCCTTTCTTTTTGTCCTCTGTGCTACATTCCTAGGTGAGGCTCTCACCTCCTTGCCATGGACAGCACTCTGGCCTCCCACCTGACCCCACTGTCTCCATCTTCCCTTCCCACTGGAGTGCCCACCAGCTCGTCTGAGCCCACCTCTTTCTTTACATCCCCAACCCCTGCTGGGTTTTGCCTTTCAGTGGGTCTCTCTTACCCATGGGTCCAAGCCAAACCCTTTCACTAACATTCTCAATTCACCATAGTCTGGTTCCCATTTCCTTTCCCTAGTTCAGTCTCTGCTTTCTGGTCCACACAAACCCTCAGGTGTAAGCGAATCAATCTGAAACAGGAGGGCCTTGGACCAGCCCTACTCAGTTGCCACCCATTCTATCCCTTTTGTGAATGCTGAGCTCCCTCCTTTCCAGCCCTTAAATCTCTTCCTTCTCCCATCCCTTCTCAGTTTCTATCTCCTGTATGTAGCTTTCTCTAAATGCCTTAACTTAAAAAAAGAGAAATTCCTCTTTGAAACTTACAAAATACATATTCACCATAGCTAGTGAAATGATACAAAGATTCCTTTAAACATTAATAATCTACCCCTACCTTATTCATCTCACCTTCTGCCACAGGTTCTAGATCCTTTCCTTGCCCTTACCCACATGTACACATCACCAGAGCTAATTAATGCTTAAGACCCTGGGCTATATCCTCCCAGAGCTTTCCACATTTATATCAAAATTAACCATGTTCATACACACATGGGGAAGTTGTTTTTCTAGAAACAAGAACCCGATCTGAAAAGCCTATGTGTCACCTACATGATTACGTATCTCCTTCTGCATAAATTGCTTATTTTCCCAGTTTGACAAGTTTCTGGAGGGTTATGACTACATCTCAGAATTATTAGCAGAATGTCTTGTGTAGAGCAATAGCTACATAGTTGGCTAATATAATTCGTGTAGAGAAACTACACTATATGTAGGAATTGGGCTCCTTCTACTCCAAAGAACACATCTTAAAATGGGGTGGGGAGGCGCTGGGCAGTGTGTGGGTAATCTCCCACCCCCTACTCTGTGAGCCTGGGTAGTTGGAGATGATTTTCCTGATAAAGGCGGGCATTCTCAGATAAATCTGCCATAACATGCAGATGAAATGCTTGGAAACAGCGGGGAAGCAGGGATGGAGGGGCACAGTGTCATGGAAGAGTTGATATTTGAACAGGTCTGTCAAAGGGCAGAGGGAAGAACATTCTAGATTGCCCAGTGAGGTTTTGTGGCTGCCTGGTGGTATTTCAGTGCCTGACACAGGTAGGTTCTCAATCTTGTTAGCTAAATGCTGAACGCAGAGCCAGTGTGGAGAAAGAACGCATTCAGTGCAGGGCCTGGCTGGGTTCCGGGGTGCCCAGGGCCCGTCCCAGCTCAGTACTCACAGTCAGCGCGTCACCCATGGCAGCCACCACTTTGATGTCTCCTGGCCGGAGCACGTGGACTAGGGGAGATGGGCAAAATGACAGATGGTCATGGGGAGTCTTCCTTTTAAAGTATATGCTTGCCTAGGAGTCAGATTCTGCTCCAGTCCCATAGGCTTCTTTCTAACCTAAGGTTTAGCCAATTTGCCTCTTTCATCCATTTGGAGCAACCAAGGCACTGAAGATAATGGGCTTGATGGCTACTGTCCATTGTGAGAGGAGCCACATTCACGCTGGGGTGGTCCAGGGAGGTGCTAGCTGCGGGAGTTGTGAGCATAGGCAGATGGGACACCATCCCTGACTGTACCTTCCCTGCTGGGGGAGGAGGCCTAGGGCCTGCCACGGGGACTAAACAAATGGAGACGAGAAGTGTGAGCTGTGGAGAGCCCAGGTGGTCACAGGCTTCTCGTGGGCTGCCCACGATCTGGGCTGCATTGCATGGGAATCTGCAAGTTCGCCTCAAAGCCCTGAGGTGTGTCTGTCAGGTGTCCCACCAACTCGACACTTAGCCAAGTCCTTAGCTGCAGGGGGTAATGATGATGTTTTCACTCACCTGAAGTGGGGACACTGTTGGAAGGAGTCCACTCTGTACACAGGAAGTCGCTGCCCCAGTTCTAAATTAACAGGAGGAAAGATACAATGCCCAGCACTCACTGCGCAGGGAGGATAGCTTGAGAACAAGGAGAAGTAACTAAGGAGTTTTTGGTGGAGGCTAGAACTACGCCCCCCTAGGGATCACGAGTGGGCAAAAACTGTTCATTATAGATGGTCTGAGAGGGGAATTAGGAGAAACTGGGCATCTGCCCGCCCCATGCACAAAACACATTATACGTGGGGCACACGTATGCTGCTCATACAGCTTTTCCCATCTCAACTTACATGGAGCTGGCAGCCAGAGCAAAGGGATGGGGGAAGAGTGAAGTGCTACATGGGTGATCTCCCAAAGGAATGTAGACCTGGATGCCTCATAGAAGATCACACATAGGTTTTGGTGTTGCTGTTTAACAATGAAGCTAATGGACACTGATTATAATGCTGGGCTGCAACAAAAATTGGAATATTTTTAGGAAAATACCATGAAATTTTTATAATTATAAAACTCCTGGCTTTTGCACATCTTCTATATACATGCATCTACGTTTTTGCGAGTTTAACTTAATAGCCAACCCATTCCTTATGTGTATATACGTTAGTGCCTATGTAGCCTGGATGCCTTTAGTCAAATTCCCTTGTCTCTGGGATGCAGAGCACATTTTCCAGGTACTGGAGGAAGGGATGAGGTGGGAAGCAGAGGCACAGAAATGACCGGTGTTAGTAAGTTGGAGGAGAAATAGAGTCTCTTCCCTAGAGTCCCAAATACTTGCATGTCCCCAGGAGGGGCTGAAGGACAAGCCCAGTGCTGAATGCACAGTAAGGCTTTGCAAGCAGGTGATAACTGTGCGACTGATTCTCTGGGGATGTGATTGCCAGAGGCTTTGGGAACTCATCTCTTCTGTTTAGTCAGAAGATGTTAAAGACAAGCCTTATCAAAAAGTCTCCTCCCTCCTCCCCCCCCCCAAAAAAAAAGTCTCCTCTCCCAAGGGAGCAAATAATGAAATGCCCTTTAAATATTATTTGCTTGGAAAAATAAACAAATAAATATTATTTGCTTGGGATGCCTGGGTGGCTCAGCAGTTGAGCGCCTGCCTTAGGCCCAGGGCGTGATCCTGGAGTCCCGGGATTGAGTCCCACATCAGGCTCCCTGCATGGAGCCTGCTTCTCCCTCTGCCTCTCTCTCTCTCTCTCTCATGAATAAATAAAATCTTAAAAAAAATTATTTGCTTAATCTGATATACTTTAGTTTATTCCAAGAGATTGTTCAATTCATCAGGCTGATGTGGAAATTCTTTTGAAATCAAGAACACACTTGTGTGCAGGCGACAAATATCCAGGGAAAAGTAGTTGAAAAGAAAAAGTTCCATAGCCGTGAACATGAGAAGTATCTCAGATATCTGGTGAGCCAGAGACATGCACATCCCATGCAGATTAAGACACAGGCTGGACTTTGAGCATGCTCCTCTGTCATAAGGGGAGAAGCCCACCCTGTACTCTATAGCAGTGCACCTAAATCCCCTGGGAGGGGGTCTTGATGTTAAATGCAGATGCTGACTCCATAGTCCCCGGAGGTGAGGCGGTGCTCAGGACTCTGCATTTTTAACAAGTTCCAGGTAATGTTGATGTTGCCTGTCGGGGGCTACTTTAAATGGCAAGATGTAAGCGACAACACCTTCTCGGCCTGGGTTTTAACTCTTAGCAGCAGAAGTAAAGGTCTGCGAGTCTGTAAGATCTAAGAGGGTGGGCAGACACCCACTCTGCTCACCTTGGGTACCCAGCACTTGGCACAGTGCCTACCCCACGTAGGAACCCAATAAATCAATAAGAGGGTAAAGAAAGAAGTGCTGGATTGACAAGATGCAGCTGACATTTCAGTTCTAGTGGATTTGGTCCATGGTTTGCCTGGGACAAGCCCTCCACTGGGCTGAGAGAGGATCCAGGAAAGCTGGGCAGTGGTTTTACTTCAGCCATGAAGCTCTCATGGCTCATTCCCCAGAGTTCAGCATCTAACAGTCCTCCAATGATTGCATATAAGTTAGTCTCATAGTACTTCAGCTGGCTTATAAAGCTCTGTCCTCAATCATTCCTGCTGCTCTCAATCCATTTTCCATACTGGTCAGGGAGATGTTTTAATAAGGTGTACCAGGTGGTGTCCCCCTCTCCTGGGACCTCCAGTGGTTTCCCACATCTTTCCACCTGAAGCCCCACCTTCTTTCTCAGAGACTGAGATTCCGTGTGACCTGGGCCTTGACAATCCCTCTGATCTCCTCTCCCCACTCTCCACCTTATTTGCATACCCACAAGCCACTCTGACCTTCTTTCTCTTCCTCTAATATCCCAGCTGAGTCTCACTTCTGAACCTTTGCACTCATACACCTGCCTGGGACTCCACCTCTGGCTCTCCAGATGGACAGAGTCTTCTCATTGTGCACATCCCAGCTCACATCTCCCCTCCTCAGAGAGACCTGACCTGCATAGCTCGTGGGAACTTGGCGTCTCTCCTTTGGCCCATCATGCTTTCTCCCACCACCTTCCTCACAGCTGTCCCCACAGCTGAAATGGTCATGTTGAGCTATTTATTGGATGCCTCTTCCAGCAGACTGTAAGCTCCTTGAGGGGTAGGACTCATCATCTGGTCTCCTGCTCTATCTCCCTGGAACACTGCCAGTATGATGACAGAGAAGATGCTCAGTATGGAATGACCTCTAACTTCCCAAGAATTCCCACCAGCCCCTAGCACGAGACTGTAAATACCATAGGTACTTGGCTGAAACTGTTGATTGAGCCCCTGTCCTGGTGGCTGACAGCTCTGGTCTGGAACGGGCCTGCACTGTAAGGCCTGGTGTGGCCCAGGATCTCCCAGGCCATCTTTGGAATAGCAGTCACTAAAGCCATGGGCTTTGCATCTTTTGGGGTTCCTCAGAGCTAGAATGGTTGACTTGAACCAGACAAGCCCTGGGACCCACCTGGGGATGTGTCAGCTTCCTACTGGGCCAAGAATGAAGATTCTTCCCATCAGTTTCCACCTTGCTAGAAGTTACGGCGCGTCATACCCACTGCCTCCCCCTCACCCCTTCTTGAAAAGCTGAGCTGCCTAATCAGGAATGAGTTCTGTGCAAAGGTTGAAGAAAACCAATCCACAGGCACTTCCTCTAGTTGGTTGCTGATCTCAGGAAGCACTTGAGAACATGTTAGGACAATCCTGGGATTTCATGGTTCAGGAATTTTTTTTTTTTTTTTACATTCCAATTTCTAGTACGTAAGAAAGGTACATTTCTGCTTAAGCTCTGTACCACACCCCTGAGTCACAGGCAGGTAGAAATACTTTGTTCCTGAGAGAGGCAGATGTGTGTCAGGTTTACCTCAGTGGCCGGCTTGGTAGGGTAGGTATAGTTGCTGTTCCGGGGAGTTCTCAGGAAGGGCTCATTCTACAAGAGAACAGAAACCGCAAGGAGAGGTTATCGGACAGCATCGAAGATTACTTAGGAAAGGGGACTAAGAATCCTGTCATCCAGATTTATTTAACATTTCTTTCTTCCTGCATATAAATAGTAAGAATCATATAAACATAATTTAATTCATTCTCTAGAGGGTTCTACATAACAGCTCTGGCAAGGGGGGCACAATAAATGGCCTCAGAAGTGTTCCATGTGTGTTCTACTCAGGGCTCTAGGGTTTGCCTTTTATCCTAGCAATGGAACATCCACCTAATCCTCAAAATGAGCTGTTTTCTTCCCTTCACAGTCTTTCTGGCAAGAGATTCACATCATGGCATTTTTGTCTTTTCTGGAAAATATTATCTATATAATTTTTTTTTTTTTTTTGCCTCCTCAGAACTCTGTGTCTTACTCTCTTTCAGGTTAGATTCATATGGTTGGGTTCATAGATTTAGGCCATGTTTTTATTGTGAAACATCTTCTTCGTTCCCTACCCACCTACTTCGCGATCGGTTTGCTCCTAAGCCCAGTCAAGATCAAGTCTATTCAGTTGCAGGGGAGGGTTAGTTGTAGTAGGAAGAAGGAAATGCAGGCAAAGGAGAAACCGGGGAAAATGAGATGAAGCAAGAAAGCATTAATCAGACCGAGACCAGGAATCAGCAAGTGACCCTGGGCTGTCAGCACTTTGACAAGATGTGCTCAGTGTCTAACATTTGGGAATAAAATGGGAATGAGAAAGAAGAACTAAAATGTTGGAGCAGAGGGCACTGGGGATCAGATCCAGGACCTGAAAACTGAGTGCCTGTGGGCTCAACCTAGGCAGGAGACATTTTGCTTTGTTCTGCTTTATTTGGGCCTGGTGTTAAAAAAAGAAGGATGTGATGGAGGAGGAGAGAAGAGTATGAATGCTTTAAGAAGTCTTCAGTTCTGGCCCTACCCCTTCCTCTGGTCCCATATACGGTGCTGTTCACCCAATCACGTTCCTGCCTGGCATGGCATCTGAGCTTGCAACCTGTCTCTCTCGAGAGCCCCCATTTTATAGATGGGGAGCAACTGAAGCCTGGGCTGGGGGAGGGCCAGGTCCAGGAGAGAGCAAGTAGTAAGGGCCTGTCAAGTCAGACCTACTCCTCACACTGGAGTCAGGCCAGTGAAGACGCTTGTTGGGTAGGCAGAGAGGAAGAGGAAGAGAGGGGCTCAGCCATGGCCTTGGCACTCCCAGCCCGTGGCACAGGCCCTGGCTCCCTGGGACACCATCCGTCTCTCCTTTCCTCTGAGTCCTGGCCTTCGGAGCTGAATCTCGGGCCAGGGGAGTACTGAGGGCCAAGGGCGGGAAGTGTACAAGGCCAAGGAGCACTCACAATGGCATGTCACTGTGGCTCACTGAGCAGCCCCCGTGAGCATTCCCATGTGAGGAGGGCAGTGTGGGAGCATTCTACAAAAAACTGACCCATGTGGGTAAGCCCGCATGTGTTCAGGGCCCTGCCCCAGGTGCTAGAATAGAGGATAAAAAGAGGCTTACAAGCCAGTCGGGCAGCAAACATGAGATGCTAGGAGGCCGTGAAACCTTGGGGACCAGTGTGTCCAGTAAGTGCAGAGGAACAGCTACAAGATCTGGGGACATACAGATCTCAAATAGGAGACACGGTGCATGGAGTGTCACTCATGATTGTTCTCCCCCCTTGTCAAGGGAGCTCTGCCTGGGAACAGAGGGCTAGTCACAGAGTGGCCAGCACCGGAAGAACCAGAGGGCCAAGACTCCCCCTGCCCTTCCAGAAGCGCTGAAAGCCAAACTGGGGAGTCTATCTGGTCATATGACCCAAGGGTTGGGGGAGGGGCCCTCAGAGAGAGGAGGCCAAGTCGAAGGGGTCAGAGGTTAGGGAGACACTGGAATGCTGTGGGGAGGGAAACCAGAGCAGGAACAATGAGAACAGGTCAAGGGCAGTGGCAGATAAGTAGTCCGGGGTGCTGGGGGTTTGTTTCATTGACCATTGGTTGACTCCATGGTGCATGTGTGAGTCAGAGTGGTTTAGAAGGGCCTAGAGTGGAGCAGTTAGAGTGGAGAAGAGATTCCAGTTAGTGTGAGTCTCCTAGGCTAGACCTGTAACCACCAGTAGCTAGAAAGTGAAGCCGATTGAATGCCAGCACAAGGGAGTGTTTTCTACAAAGACGGTGTGGCTGGCCTGGGTGGTGACGGGTGGTGGGGGGCATTGCCAGGACAGCCACCTGACGTGAGTCAGCAGTGTGAGTCAGTAGCCTGTAACAGAGAAGGTCATGTTCATCTTGGCTGTGTTACTAGGTGTGCAGTTCTGTGGTGAAGGAGTGGCGTTTTTCCTCTGTTCTCTGCTGCTCAGACCACACTGGGAGGGTACAGTCGAGCCCAGGCACCAATCCCCAGGGAGCCTCCATTCCAAGGGGACATAGGTACTGCACGAGACAGGGCTTGGAAGGCTTGTCTGGGATAGATGGTTGAGGGCCCTGATAGGAAGGCGCAGGGGAAGGGCGGTGGTGGTCATGGGAAGCAGGTTGTAACAGTATGGAATGCCCTCTGACACTTCTCAATCCCATCCCACTCAAGCATGCTGGCTCATGATCTCTTGGGCTGATCTTACAATCTGTTAATGGGCAGCCCCTTGGCATTTTGAAAAACGCTGCTTTGAGAATATGGAAGTTCAAGTTTAAGACTGTGGTGAGGCCTCAGGAGGGATGTAGTGGAGTAACTCAGCTATTGCAGGACACACGACTCCAAGGCCCTCCCTGCTGAGATTCCTCAGGTCATAGAATTCTCGGTCCTTGGGATGGGAAGGGCTACGTGACCCTGACCGTCAGCACACAATGTGATGAGGCTGTGGCCTGGGGTGGTGGCAGTAGGAAAGGGGCAGGGGACGGGTGGGAGTGCTAGGGGGAGTCCTGTCAGGGCACCTGACGTCCCACACCCGTGGAACTGTGGAAACCACCACCTTATGAACAGAAATAGGGAAGTCCTAAGGATCAGAGAATTTGTGGAGAGAAATGCTTCACTCCTGTTTTGACACTTCTTGTTCAAAAATTACTTTTTGAATGGCTGTTTGTTGAGTTTGGGGTGATGGTGGGGTGAGGCAGGATAGGAAAAATTTAGAAGTCCAAAGCATTCAAAAGGCAATAGTGTCCGCCCATATGGAATGCAAAATACAAACCTTGCTACACAGTAAAGTCATACAAGACGAAAGACTGGGTGAAGCGGCACTTAAAGTTATCTCAGTTTCTCTCTTTCTCTGTGCCCCGCTCCCGATGTCTCCGTCTGGCTCCCTGCCGTGGCCGATACCCTGATAATGCATTGAAGCTGCCTCCTGGGCAACCTTGCACCATCCAGGGCATCTCAGGGGAACCTCTCTTGAAGGTTCGAAGAACAGAGCAGGCGTCTGAGAGAGGGGAGGTGAAGGCGCAGGTTGTGCGATGCACGGACATTCCCCAGGCCGCCGGGGAACCGGGCCCATCTCAGCGTGAGGGGACGCGGAGAGAGAGACCAGAACGGAGGTGGGACAGGACGCTGGGCGCACGCCCCATTGTCGAGACCAAGAGGGACAGCGACTAGGAGAGGAGCTCCATCAGCGCGGCAGGGCCTCTGCGACCAGCGGGGACGCATCTCAGGGAGGAGGGGTCCCCACCGACCAAGGCTCCCGAGGAGCAAGAGCAGAGAGAGAAGGCGTGGGCCTTCGGGTGGCTTCCTCTAAGCCCCAGGAGGAGCCGCAGCGGCTGCCGGGTGAGGGAGGGCGTGGGCAGAGGCAGTGAGCGCCGCAGGACGACGACAGCCACAGCGCACAGGCAGGCTCGTCAAAAGCTGGCTGGACGGTCATCGGTCCGACCTGAAAGTCTCACAGAGACCCAGGGAGCACTGTGAAGGGCCCGGCCTGGCCTGGGCCTAGGGCAGGGGAGGAGCAGGGAGGAGGCTGGGACAGCTCTCCGGTGCTCCCATCCGTCCGGCCCCCCTCCTCCCCGCTGGGTCCTGCCTGGTGCCTCTATGTTTAGACACAGCGAGGACTAAAATATGTGCTGCCTGGCCCCTGTCAGCTCACACGGAGATGCTGGTGGACTTTTATAGAGCTCTAAGGCGCAGGGGGGAGCAGATGGGACGGGAGGAACGCAGAGTGCTGCTCTGCCTGGCGTGGCGAAGCTGGGCTGGCCAACAGATGGAGCCTTTTGGAAGGGGGTTGCCTGGCAACCGCTTCTCCCGGGCTGGGCTTCTGTGGTTTCGGTTTTGAGAGGTTGGCTTTTCTCTCCTCTGCTTACCAGTGGCTCAGTCGGGCTCCGTCCAAAAGGAGGAGCAGAGCCTGAGATGCTGGTTGGAGTGGCACCTTTTTGGGGGCTCCTTGCCTGATCTGGGGTGGAGAGTGACCCAGGTCACCTGGAGGCCCACGGTGATAGGCCTCTCCCTGACCCAGTGCCTAGGCTCCAACCAGGTACTTAATGTTTATGGGGAGGAAGAGCATGGGACGGCCCCCTGGAGTGGGTTGTTCATACTTCGACTGTTTAATGGAAGGAGAATTGACAGATTGGAGAGGATTTTCCACGGCTTATGTTCACTCTGGCCATACGGGTTGTTAAAACACCCGAATACTTACCTCCAGTATGGTTTACAGCCACTGCTCTGAGTCCCCGAATGCCCCCCGCTACCCAGGTCACCTGGCCCCTCCCCTAGAAACTCCTAGACATGCTCAGGATCTAGTAATTAAACAGTCCACACCTGGCACAGTAGGGCCCCCTGGGACGCTGTCCCGGCCCTCTGGCCCCATCTGACCACTGGACTGGAGGCATCTATGTCACATCATTTAATTATTCTTTTGCTACAAGCCCTAGACCCAGCAACTGAGCCCTTTGCTACCACGGCCTTGACTTCTTCCTCCCTTCTTCCCACGGGCCCTGCTCTCCTGATGGTGCAGGAGGCTGGGCCGGGGGAGGCAGCGGATAGGAAGCATGGGTGTGGGCAGGGGTGCCCACTCTTTCTGGAGCCCTGGCAGACACAGGGGGGAGCTGCAGGTCCATTTCCATGCTCAGCCAGGAGGGCGGGAGGGCTGAGGCAGGCTGACCCAGGAGGGAAACCCAGCCTCCCAGACGGGGTCAGGTCCTTCTGCTTTTTACTGCCGCTGAGGGCCCTCTGGCTTCGGCCTTATTTGGTTAAAAAGCCATTAAGACAGGGCCTAGGAAAGGGAGCTGAAAGCAGTGGGAACATGAACCTGCCCCCACCCTAGGCCTGAAATCAAGTTTAACAACCACTTACATTTTCCTCCTTAAAAGGAGCCCTGAGCTGAGTCCTCGCCCCCATGGCAAGGCTGGTCCTCCACACAGCTCCCTGGTGCCCTGTGCCGCTCTCCTCTTTGACCCTGTCCCCACGGGCAACTCGCCCTCCAGGCTCTAAGACCACTAACCACAACTTCAGAGCTAGCTGGCTTCTCACGGAGGCCTCTGACCTGCAGTCAGACGTGCCCACCGGCCCCAAGTACTGCTGCCCAAGTGAGCCTTCTTGCCACAGTTCCGGCTTCTTGGCGCCTCCGCCCCCGCCAGCTCTCTGCCTAATCCGCTGCCTCTGCCTGGGCTCAGGCTTCCCTTCCACCTGCTTCTCCCATCCTCAAAGAAGTGCTTCTTCTGCACCCTCTCCTCTCCTCAGTCCCTGTGGCCTTCCTCCCACCCTCTGAAGTTCTCCTGTGCCCAGCAGGGGAGCTGCAGTGCAGGACCAGGGCAGGGCCAGGTCTGAGCTCTGGTCTCTGGAGGGGGTGCAGAGCAGGTGCTCCCCCATTACCTGGGTGGGGCAGGAGAGGGCAATATTTGCTGTCAGGTCCAGGGTTTCCGTTTTCCTTCCCAGCGGTTCAAGCTACGGAGGAAGAAAGACAGACCAGCTGAAGTGAGCATTCCCTGGCAGCACCTTGGGGTGGGGAGAGCTCACACCTGATGGCAGGGGCTTTGGCCTCCTCTCCTGCTGTGCTAGGGGACACTGGGCAAGCCCTCTCCGCTTCTCCAGGACTGCATCCTCAGAAACTCCTAGGACTCGGCTGGCAGGGCTGGCAAGAGCCTTAGATAACATGGTTTATGTGGCCTCACCCAGCTGCTGGCACACAGAAGATGTTGAACAAGCATGAGGAGGTCTGCTGGCATTCTTCAGGGAGTCCCTCCTCCCAGCTCAAAGCACAAGGAGATCCTGGAATCCTAAGGACTCCATATTTTTGGTTCTATAGACTTCTACAGGGGTGCCAGCCACTGCTCCTGTATACCTTACTTGCAAAAAGAATCCAAGAACAAGCATCATTCCATAGGGGATGGTGCTCTGCTAGACTACAGCCCCCAAACCCAGGGATATCCCACTTATGTTACCATATTGACCCAAAGGGCTCTGGAGAGCTGGGTGTGGAATTTCTGACTTGGGTGGAGACAGTCTGGAGCGAAGAAGGATGTATCCAGGCGTCCATCCTGAAAGAGAGAAATGGATTTCTTCACAATCCTGTTGGTACAGTGGGCAGAGAGAGGGGCCACAGGTGGTCAGCCTGACCCCTGGGATTGGCCACACAGTGCCCCCCTCCCCCTGGAAAAACTCTAAGTCACTGGAAGGTAAGAATAATCCCACAGACTAATAGCCATGGGTGACTGCAACCCCCCACCCTCCTTTCGGGCCCTATAATTCCCCTTTTTAAATGTTTTTAAAAAGCATCATATTTATTTTTAGGCACAGTTGTGCAATGCCCTAGCCATGCCACCTTCCAGGGGATGAGATCCTAGTCCCTGAGGAAGTCTCAGCCAACCAGCAAGGAAAAGCTACTTCCCAGCCCTTGGCCAGCTGGTTCCAGTGGTCTCAGCGGGGACAATGGGGCAGAGCTCTGGGGACAGGCTCGGGCAAAGCTGATACCAGGGCAGCTGCCACCTTCATCTCTCTGGAGGTGATTGGGGTGCCCGAGGCTGCTTCTAGCTTCCATTCAACTAGGTGAGGCCCGTAGAATAGAGGCCCAGGTGGAGAGAACCAAGTCCCCATCCCAGCGTGCTCACAGAGCTCTTCTGCTCAATGTTGTCAGGGGGAGAATATGGGCAGGGGCTGCAGGGCCCCATTACCCTCTAGCACTTCAGTGGCATGTGGGTGGCAGAAAATGAATACATCTGAAGTTGGATATGTTCAAATCATGCCTCTCTGTCCCTTATTCCCTATATTTTTGAGGAAGGATACTTCACACCTCTGAACCTCTGTTACATGGGGCTGAAGAAGGTCATTGTGAAGACTTTGCTTAGGGCAAACACAGGGCTTGGGACGTGGTAGGTGCTCAACCAAGTGGAGGCTGCTCTCAGTGGTCATGGGAACGTCCCACATCAGGCTGCCTCTAGGAGCATAGCTCAGGAGTTCAAGGGGGGCTGTGCCACCAGACCAGCATCTAGATAGCTGCCAGTGTCTTTCCCCATCGTAGTCACAGGCTCATGAAAGCCCTCGGCATCTCTGCCTTGAATTTCTTCTTCCTCCTTCCCAGGAGCCCCAGTGGGGAGGGCAGCAAGCATACCGCCAGGATGGGGAGCTGGATGTTGCGGAAGAAGGGCTGCAGAACCACGGAGAAGTCCTCCCGGGTGTCGTAGCGGCCTGACTCCACCAGGTCCCGCATGCTGTTCTGGGGACACACACAGGGTTATGTCAGCACTGGCCTGGGTAGCCTGAAAGCCCAGGGTTAGAGAGCCAGGGAGCAGTGGCTAGCACCCCTGCCCCCATCTTCCTAGACAAGGGGGTGACTCAGACCTTCCCCTGAGAATACAAACACATGTGATTGCAAACCTCTTTCTGGAGAATTGCAAACAGGTTGGTTCACCTTTTGGATTTGCTTTTAAGTGAACTACAAGCTCTGAAAGGTGAGGTAGGAAGTCCCACAAAGGAGAAGAACCTGGAAAGAGTCTTCAGAGAGGCCCTGGGGGTTCAGGACCTGCAACCTCCCTTATTTGCATCCTGCCTGTTGAGACAGGGAGGCTGGGGGAGCAGTGGAGGCAGTCGGGGCCCCTGGGGTGCAGGGAAGAAAAAGGCCAACCCCGGGAGTACCCAGAGCTACTGATCTCTTTAGGCCAAGCACAGGATGAAGCCACCAAGGGCACACAGGCCACAAAGGCTTTTCTACCTGGATTCCTTTGGGATCACTCTAACTGAGGCTCTTGAGACACTTCAGCCAGGTGGGGCAGAGGAAGGGCTCAGATGGTGACATCCCTCAAACCCTGACTAGCTCTTCCCTTCCCTGAGTGTGGGTGTGGTGATTGGGTAGGGGAGAGGTCCCCAAAAGGTGCCCTTCTTGGTCTCACCTGGTAGGCTTGGGTGATGGCCTCCAACCTGGCCAGCTCTTGGGAGCTCTCTCGAGGGGTCAGAACGCAGTTACATAAAACGCTGCAGAGATAGGGGGGTGGGAAGGAGGACCCAGGGCTGAAGCTCTGGTCAGAGCTGGAGCTCTGGTCAAAACTGGTTCTGCTGCGTGGAGTGACTTGCTTGAGCCCTGGCCTGAGAGCAACTGTGCGCTGAGGCCCTGGTGCACAGTCTCAAGGGGCAGGTCCCAGGGGTGTGTGAGTGAGCTCCCCCTCCTACTGAGAGAGTGCAAATGCTGGACGGCAGGCTCTGGGCCTGCAGGAAATTATGCTGAACAAATAAACATAGGTGATGAAAGGTCAATGTTTAATTTCTCAGGATAAAATTAAAATGTATCCTATGGTATTGGAACTTGTATTTGGGGGTCTCCGATGCTCATGCCCTCAGATGCCTGCTTAGTTCACATTAGTGTCCCACCTTCATTAGGAATTGTCCATTCCTAATGAATCTGAATGAATTTCATCAGGAATTATTTCAGGCTCATGAAATATATCTAACGTTCAAACAGATATTACCTCTAGAGCCCTGAGAGTAGTGCTGGGCACACGGTAGTTTCTGTAAAACTATGTGTTAGAGAAATAAATGTACATATAAGGTATGAAGGTTAATAAAACACATACCTGTGCGCTTCTCACCCCACTTAAGAAACAAAACACCCCCTTTCTGAAGTCCCCAGTATGCTCCTTTCCCATAAAGCCAACTGAATGATGTGGATAGTTTCTCTACTTTCTGTTTCAATTTGACCATATACGTATACGACCCTATGTGTTTCCCCTTTTCAAGAGCTGGGCCACGTGGGGTCTCAGACACTGGCCTTTGTCCCCGTCCTGACCCTCTCCCCTGTGGCTCCCATGTCACACAAAGCTCCATCTCAGAGCTTCCTCCTGGCATCCTGAGGTTGGGTAGGTTGGGGCCCACCTCCAACTCCTCAGAAGGGGATGGTCCTGACATATGCCCCCCTTTGCAGACTTGGACACATGGATACACCAAGTCTCAAAGACCCCGAGGAGTCACTATGAGAGCTAGACCAGGAGATGGGAGTTTCTCTGGTTGGGGGCAGCCAGTCCCTGCCTACCTGGCCTGCTGCACAGGACACTTGTCTGGATTGCTCAGGAACACCTGTCTCAAGACGCTGGGGCTCATGAAGTCCACGAGGTTGACCAGGGCTCTGGGCACCTAAGGGCAAGGCTGCAGGTGAGAGAGGGGGCTCTGGGGGCTCCTTCTTCAAGCTGCCTTAGGATCCTGAGAAGTAGGAATTAGCTCTAGGGTCCCTATGGAACTCCAGCTCAGTTGTCCCTGAGTGGAGTTTTGGGAAGGCGTCTACACAGGATCACTGCCTACACAGGATCACTGCCTAGGGCCCCTGCAGGCTATGCCACCCACACTAGCTGCAGCAAGAATGACACCTCCTGGCATGGGACAATATGGCAGATGTGAGTCTAAATGCTGACAGTTCAGCTCCATTCAGCCATCAGTTAGTGAGCTTCAAATGTGCTGAGCTAGGTGCCCGATTTGCCATTTCCCTCTAGCCAAACGTGGACCATCTCTGCTGAGTAGGCCTGGAGACTCAGCCACCCAGAGAAGCGTGTGGGAGTTGGAGGGCTCTCCCTGGGCAGCTGGAACAGTTTGCCTAAGTCAGGAGTTGAAAAAGAATAAGCTCTTGGGAGCAGGACCAGAGAGGGGTTGCTCTAGATACAGTCCATGGCATAGTGTGGGGGGCCCAGCCTGAGAGCCACCCTGCTGCTGCCACCAGGGAATGTGTCAGGTCATGGAGGGGACAATTAGCATACCAGCTGCCTTCTTTTCATCAAGCCTGAGATCCTTCTGTGCTGATTCCAAATGGAATAGGCTTCCTTGGGCACCTAAGGCCCCAATCTTTGGAAAGGGAAGGAGTCCACACCCTTGGCTGTCTCCTTCAGGGGAGGGCATCTCTCACCTTCTTTCCCCAACCACCTTTACCCTCTACATGCATGTGTCCAGCTTGTCAGACCCTCTACCCACCTCTCTATGCAGGACATCCAAGGCGTTGCGGAGGTGATAAAAAAAGTTGGCTGCAGAATACAGATTCTGGAAGGGCACAGGAGGGAGAGGAGGAGCTGGTTCAGAAGAGGGAGCAGTGGGGCCTTCAACTTCAACCCCTCTGGTTCCATCCCAAGGACTTCTCCTCCCTCTGGCTTCTGGCTGTGACCAGCTCATCATGTTAGAACCTGAACAGTTGATTACTGGCTATTATCAAAGATGGGCCAACCAGAAGACTGGAACCTTCAGCCAGAGCTTTAGTTTAAGAGTTGAATGTGTGGGTCCTCCATCCTACTGCTGGGGTTTACATCTCCCCACTTCCTGAATTCTCAGAAATTGTAAGAGTGGAGCAGAAGCACCATATTTGCCACCTGCTACCTCATACCACTTGGGACATGGAATTAGAACCAAAAACCTGAGGGTCATGGGGTAAGAGGAGGCACGCGCACGTGCGCACGCGCGCACACACACACACACACACACACACACACACACACACAGGCTTTGGACAGTCCCAGGGTTGGTTCTAGAGACTGTTCTCAGAGAGCACATCTAAGGTCTTTTGGTCAATATCAGGAGCAATGAGTAGGCCTGGCTGCCCCCCTTACCGAGTCTGTGCAGTAGTCACATAAATCACTGCCTCCAATCAGCACTGTGATAATCTTCCAGTCCTCTTGGAAATTCACTCTCTATATAGAAGGAGGAAAATGCTTGATGATTTCCAACAAACAAACAATGCCACAGCTCTAGGAAATCCATTCAACCCTCTAGGACTTCCTTGCCCACTCAAAAGAATAGAATCTGAATCTCAGAGCTGAAAGAATTTTAGAAGCTTATTTATGGACCACAGAACCTTAGCATCAGGAGGGACTTTCAAGATCACTGTGATCAGAGACAACCTACCCACCCACACCCCATCACTATGGACATAATCTCCTCCAGGGCCTCAGACACAGGCTGTCCTACCACAGCTTAAATGCCTTTTATATTGACAGTGGCTCACTGTTTTCATGGCAGAGCATTCCATTTGGGGACTTCAGTGGGTTAGAAAATTAGTGTTTAAAAATAACTATAAATCCGACTCACATGGTCATCTTTCATCCTCTGCACCAGAGTCTGGACTTGGCTCATAAGTTCCCTGAAAAGGAGAGGAAATTGGTCCTATTAAGGAATAGTGTCTGGATTTTTTTCTCCTAAAGGCTCTGGACTGGAGGTTTCCATGGCATTATCTCCATTGTGTGAACTACCAGAGACCCCAACAAAGAACTACTTGTCTGGTCCAGAGAGTTATTACAACAAACAACTCTTTGCAAAGCTAATTGTCTGTCCTGAAGCTGCAGTCGAGGGTACTGTCAATTGTACTTGTTACTCATGGTCTCCTTTCAAGGACTCCACTTGCAACCTGTCTTTTAGGATTCCATGCTAGGAAACCATTCATCTCCTTTGAAGGACTGGTATAGATTATGAAAGTAGAGTCATGAAGTTTTAGCATGCTTCCTCTTTTTCCCCTGGCTGCCAGGAAGCTGACAGTTTGATGTTCAGGTATAATAATCACAAAAATGCTCATCTTGACCCACTCCCCACCACCACTGGCTATGATTTTTCTCAGTTATGTACAGGTTATTTCCATTGTTTTTTTCATTAACTTAGCCAGATGCTTCTTTTAGAAAGAGGTGGGGAAAAAATATATGCTTACACGTGCCTGCGTTTATAATTCATGGGAAGGTTAGGTCTCAAGCATCCTGAGCTCCCCACTAGTTCAAGCCCTCATTATAGGTCTGGGTGAGATGGAGCCCTGGCACGGTGATTTCCTGGGACCTGTGGATGGGTCCATCTGTCCTCAGGTGTTTCTGCTGCCAAGAAGGGTCTTCCCAGGTTGGAGGAGCAGGTTGGAAAAGCTGTGCCCATCAGCTAGAAGAGTGTGGGCCTGGGCTGGAAGGTGCCAGCATGTTGGAGGCCCAGATGGCTGGGCTTAGAACAAGGAAGCTCAGGCTGCTGGGGTGCTAGGAACAGGGTGAGGGACCTCCTGAGATCACCGTGGGGAATTAAGTAGTCCTGCTTCAGCTGCTTCTGGGTTCTCAGTCGCATTTCCTACTAGCTCCATAACAGGGCTAGGGTCAGGCTATAACGTGTTGCCCCAGAAGCCTCCAGGGATGGAGATTCCCGCTTCTTCATTCACTTTTTGGCACTCCCTGATCTTTTCAGGGAACTGCCACTTGTGAGGCTTTGGAGAGCAAATCTCTCTAACACCATTATGCCATGGTGAGTATTACAAGTTGGATAAGGTTAGTAAGTTAGTTGAATGATTAGAACAAGCTGCCCATGAAGCAAGGTCAGGAGTTCAGCCTCTAGGGACATGCCTCCTGTCCCAGCTCCAGCCTCTCTGGCCGCTCTGCTACAGCCTTAGTCACAGGGGCAGCCAGGGAAGAGAGTGGCTCAAGACCTCTCAAATCATTGCTGCAAAGGGAGAAATGCCCCCTTTGCATATGGAGGTCAGTATTACAATCTTAAAGGGGACTACATGCCTCCCACTCTCTCCCCCACAGGCCCCCCCTCCCCCAGATGACTTACTCAGCCTTTGCTCTAGGAACAGCCTGATTAAGGAATGCATTTGTGTCATTGGCATCACCCGTGCCCACCGCGTAGCCTGTGAGATTTCCATTAAACTTCCGAAGGATATCTGGAAGAGAAGGGGAGGAACAGGACACAGGGAATTTAAGAGGGAAGGGCAGGATCCTCAGAGTAGACTTTATTACTAAGGACATGCAGCCAGGGGAGGTGGGGAGGGAGAGGGTGTGTCTGGCAGGAATTGGGGCTCTCTGAGAGGAAGTGACCTGATGACATGGTGGGCCAAGGCTGCAAGCCCCTCTCAGCTTCCCTCCTCTCCCCTCCTGCCTTTCTTCCTCCCTTCCTTCACAGTACAGGGAATGTTCACCATCTCACCTGATGGTCTCTGCACCCTCTGGGCCAGTTGGAAAAAACCCAAGGCTCAGAGTATTTGGTGACTTGCTCTAGGTCACTTGGCAAGCACAGAGAAGAACCAGAGCTTGAACTCAGGCCTCAGGGCTCCAAAGAGAGTGTATATGATACCCCCTTCAGCCACCTGTCAGTGAGGCTCTCCTCCAACTCAATGGCAGTATGCAAAGATTATTTCCTCCTTTCTTAGCTGAGAGATACTCTTAGAAAGGGGGAGGATCAGGTGGAACCAGTGAACAGACTCAAGCTCCTGGTGGGTACTTACTTGGTAGGGTGGTCACGTTCTCCAGGGAGCTGTCCCCTCCTGAACTGTAAGGAGTGAGCAAACCAGTGAGAGAGAGTTTATGAAAGAGCACCCCACCTTTCTTAGTGCCTATGCCATCCGGTGCCTGTAAGATGCACCAGACCCTCTGAACTCTTCGTATTGGAGAAACTCTAAGTATGAATTCCCTAGATGGCTAGTTCTGCCCAAGTCCAGAATTTGAAGGCAAAAAAGAGCTGCTTCTTTTTCCCACCGAGTCAGGAAGGAAAGCACTTAGCTGAGGATATACTAGGTGCCCAGCATGTACTAGATTCTCTACATTAGTTACCTAACCTCCTGACAAAACAAGCTTCTGATACAGATGCAACTATCCCCATTTGACAGAGGAAGAAGCTGAAGTACATTGGGGTTAATTAACTTTTGAAAGGTAACTGAAAACCAGCTTGAGCTGCAAACCTTTGGAAAATGGATTAGCTCTCCTCTGCCCAGTGGGGAGCTAAATTCCACTGGGAGGTTCAGGGGATGGCCTCTCATTGCCTTCCAATGCCCAACCTGATTTTATGTACTTGAATCTAATTTCATGGTGCTCAGGCTAACCTTAAGACACACTCAAAATTACATTTCCTTTCATGCATTTAAATTGAATACATATGGGAGGCCAGGAGAGAAGTATTTCTATTTTAACAAAGTCCAATGTTCAAATGTATTTACTGTTTTTCCTTTTTTCCTGCACTTCCCTCCTCAATGCCAGCATATTATTTCAGGTCAACAGATTTTGAGCACACAGCGTTAGCATCCAGCCCACCAGTCTATACTGAGGACAGGGCCATGAACTGAAGTCATGGCTGTTCTTCATTCAAGGAATTGCTTGGAATGAAGACTGTTTTATACGAGGATGGTCAAGTCAGAGGTTCCGCAGCCCCAGGCGGTAGAGAGAAATAAGCCCGGTGAGCCCTGCCCTTATACCTCACTCAGGTGTCTCTCTCCCGTCTCCCATCCCATGTCTGAACTAACTTGGCCAGTGGTTGGACCTTTGTTTGAGCTTCTGATTCTACTCCAACTGTGCATGAAGCTTGCTGTGTTAGCTGCTTCCTAATCCTTCTTTCTTTTGACTAAGTGCTTCTAATCAGAACACTTTACACTTGAAAGGGAATTAGAAATCCATGTATCTTCTCCAATCACTGTGTTCTAACTCAGCCTCCTTTTCTTCTTCAATAAGCATATATACACAAGCATGGGGATATACCGAAACACACACATCAAGTACTTTGTAGTGTCATTTCTTGTCTAAAAGCATCTTTGTTTTAGATGCTGCAGCTGACCAAGACCAACAGGCTACAGAAATCTCTGAGTGAACATTTCTAGGAGAAAGAGAATTACACAAATAAATATGGACACAAAAATATTTAAGCCCTCATTTTGATTAGAACTATATGACATGTGAAAGAAAACAGACCCATATGAAACAGCTAGTTAGTATGTGATCCTTCTGATTAATGTAATTTATATTAAACCATGAGCTCAAAGCCTGGGTTTTGTTCATCTATTGTCATCTGTTGTGCACAGAGAATTACAGAGTAGATACTCAAGACATCTGTGGAAGGAATTTCAGTGAGATTGAACACGTAATTAATTTTTAAACATTTTTTTTTTGGTAAGCAAATTTTATTTTGGTCTTTGATACCAAAAAGGCACACTTATTTATAACAACTGAAGAAAAAGCAATGCTCTAAAGACCTCTGGGCATGCCACACAGTTAAACTAGCCAAAGCTGGCACCTGTCCCTGCTGTATGGTTTTCTCAGGTCAAGGAGCCTTGGAAATAGTCACGGCCAAGCCTCTTCCTACAGGTCCTGCTCATGGCAACCCAACTCCAAAGAATTCTGGGTCATCTTCCCTGTCTGACTCTATGCAGTCCCCACCTCTCCACTTTGTCTCCTTGGAGGAAGAGACTCAAATTATATTCTTAATTTACCTGGAATCACTCATTGCCTATTGTTCCAAATAAGAAACTTCAATGGCTTCAGAAAATTGCTTTTCTCAGGTCAGCCTACTAGATGGACATTGCCCAGGGGATGCTAATAGGTTTTGTGAACAAAGAAAGGATTAAGAGAAACATTGGATTAAACAGGTAACAATTTAAGCAGATTTCTTCAGGGAAGGCTTCTCAGAGCGTTAAATATGCTAACATACATGTGAGTTCTCCACAAGAAGGATATAGTGAGTAATGTTCCCTCCCCAATATGAAGAATCTTGCTCTGCTCAGGAACCTGTAGGGGGCTGGTGTTCCATGGAATACTCTTTGGGAAACACTAGTCTATTTCACCCAAGTGTCAAACTGTATCTCAGGCTCTGACCCAGTTTCCATCATTAACACGAGTGGATCTTGGGGCAGGTATCTGAAACGTTTAGAAAAAAAAAAGGGGGGTATAAAGGCACAGCAGCCACTGAGTGGGCAAGGCTATTCAGTAAGACTTAGAACCAGAAGACTGAAACATCAGGCCTCACCTGGCCTCCCCTAGAGGGAGAAATAGAGCAAGGCTGAATGTTTCCATTGCCAGCAGAAGACTGCCTGTTTGTATCTGAATCCTAGGAATCTGTCCCATTGGGCTGTAGGGTGGAGCATGTCACCACCCTTCCCCGTACCACACCACCAGGTGTGATTTCCCACACCATGACCTGAAGCCACCCTCTTCTCTAGGCAAAACCCAAACAGCTGGCACCAGCTCATGCTGTTTCTGGATTGTATGTCATAGCTCTGCTTTCTTTCTTCCCCTCTGGCTTCTTTTGTGCTCACAGCCTCAGTAATGTTTGAGGCAAGGTCCAGTTCTGTTCCAGCCCGTTTGAAGCCCTCAATCCAGCTGTGGGGATGGGGAAAGGTGGGGGCTGGGGAGCTGCTAGGACCACAGAGGCTGGTCCTCCTGCTACCCATGCCCCAGGTCCTCTCTCCTGCACCCCCACCTGGGAAGACCTTCCCCTCTGGGGCTGGCCTCAGGGTTGGCCAGAGAACAGCCATAGACTCAACCGTCCCCACACTGTTCCTTCTCACTTTTCTGGAAGAAATGTTCCATTTGAATTCACTTAGCAGGAAAGGGAGGAGGCAAGCATGTTCTCTGGCTGCAAAACTTCTCAGCACTCTGCCCTCTCCTGGCTGGCCTTGTTCTAGTTGTTTGGAATTCTGGGCTAATTGCCAATTACTGCGAAACCTCCATAAACACGAACTTCTTTGGGAAAGAAAGAAACTGAAGAACACCCACCCACAGCCAACCACTCACCTGGCTTGCCCTGAGCATTTCTACCTCCCACCTGGAACGCCCCTTTTCTCATCTATCTAATTGGTAATCTGTCAATTCCTACCTTCTCCGGGAGCTTTCCTACTCCCTCTGCTCTATTCCTGTAGCCCTCAGGCATCTTTTATTTTTTCAAGATTTTATTTATTTGAGAGAGAGAGAGCGTGCACATGAATGGGGAGAAGCAGAGGGATAGGGAGAAGCAGACTCTCTGCTGAGCAGGGAGCCTGTTGCAGGACTCGATCTCAGGACCCTGAGATCATGACCTGAGCTGAAGGCAGATGCTCAACTGTCTGAGCCACCCAGGCTCAGCACTTGCCAGTTGAGCATGAGCATCTGCCTATGTTTCCTGGACCTCGCCTCGCACACCTGCCTCAGTGTCTAGTCTGGTGCAGGCACCCGGGAAGGGCTCAGGGCTGGTGAGTCTGTCTCCGTCCTTTCCTCCTGAAGTGGTGTGTTGTATTTCAGGGTTTTCCAGACAGATGTGTACATATAGGTAAAGGCAGAGACGTGAGTACAGAACGACACAGATAAATACATATAGACAGCAAACAGACGGAGATCTTCACATGTGCATATACATGCAAACAGGCAGGTGAAGATTCAGAGGTTTGGTGTTTTTCGGGTGCATTTCATGTTAGATCTGTGGACCCAGGAGTCCGGCAATAACCCTGGTTTTCTTTTTCTGCACAATTAAAGAAAAAAAGTTATCCGCAATAAAATACATCCTCTCCACTCACCATGTGGCCACATTTTGCAGAAATACATAGGTTTTCCTTTTGAAAGCCCCTTCCAGATCTGGTCATTGCTCTTTAATATTTATGCATTTACAAGAGACAACCCCTTCACCCAATTTTTGGGACCGAGCACTGGATGGGGGGAAGTGGAGGGTTAACATTACCTATATGACAGCCCCCGATACTGAGTGGTGACATCAGAAAGGTCATCTGGTTTGGAGCCAATTCCATTGCCAGCCTTTGAAAACACATCAAAATCCATAGGAAATTGAGCAAGTCAGAGGAAAGGGACGCAGGCAGTGCCCAACACACTCACTGTGCGGTGTGAGCAGACCCTGGGCTGGAAGTCAGAGACCAGGATTGCATTTCACCACACTCCCTTCCAGCTATCTGCCTTCCCTAAGTCTCAGCTGCCTCCTTACTGGGGACATGACCTGTTGATCTCATGGGATGGTACTGATGACCAAATTGGATCATAGATGTAAAAACAGCTTTGAAAACTCCAAAGTGCTTTGCACATGCGAGACACTGCCATATTATTACTACCAGCGTTATGCTCCTAAAGTTGCCCTAGAAGCATGAAGAAGGAGCCTCTAGATTAGAGTGGACGGGAGTGGACAGACTTCTCAAACTTCACATTTCTCTTCTGTCCCTCGGGAGCATTCTGTGAAGCAATCTTATAGCCTTAGAAGTGCTGCCAGAAAGTGGTCATCTGGGATGATCAGAGAGTCCTGTTTTTTGGAACTTAGGAGCAGAGCTTTAGCCACAATTGTGGAGACTGCTGCTTCTCATGTAGGTGCAAAGCGGGAATATACGTGAGGCTCTGAGCTATTCTTAAAGCACAATCCAAAGGGAAGAGGGCACCCACACAGGTAGGTTTAGAAGATTTTTTTAAGTTGAAATGACATGTTTTTGCAATTGTTAAAAAAGTCTTATCAGGTGTTCAAAAACCCCACTGTCTGAGACAATTCAGTTCACTCATGAAAAAGATTTTCCCCTTGTACAGCTGATTGAGAAAGTGGCTACAAAATCAAACCACTAGATGGACAGACAGGATAGAGGGGCAGGGTAACGTGGAAGTCAGGGGTGCAGGCCCTGGAACTGGTACAGCCACTCTCACCCCACCTGGGGCCCAAGAGTCCTTACCGTCAGAGAATCCCCCAGAGCAGCCACTACTTGGATATCTGCTGGTCTCAGGGTGTGTACTGGAAAGACAGGGAGACACACCTGAGTCGGTGGGAAGCAACCTGTAGTCAGAGTCTAGAGCTTCCTACTTAAATAAGACCAGAAATGCAGCCCACAAGTGTGTTTGGGCCACAGAAGCAGATGTCATATGACGAGTTTTCCCATAAGAGACCCAACAGAGAGATCTTGGACCTATGGGAAGAGAGGTCCTGAGAGAGAGGCAGGAGAGGGGGTGGGTGGATGGATGGACAATAGGTAGGGCAGAGTGGAAGCTACCACTTCAGTGGCAATGGCTGTGTGGGAGGCTGCTGTGACCCAAGTGCAGGACCCTGTGAGAAATGGACCATTTGAGATGTGGTACAGGGTCTGATGTTCAGCCCATTTAGAACTGCATTCTGGATTTCCACCAAGAATCTGAGAAATAATCATGCCAGGACTTTCCCTGTCCCAAATCTCTTTTGAAGACTCCAAGGAACTTTCTGGTCCTACTGCAGGCAGCAGTAATTGCAGAGTCTGGGGCCACAGGACACCCTGCAGAGCTGGCTTGCTCTTGGGATTCCCTGGGCACCCCACTCCCGGCTCTGGGCCTCAGTGAAGTCACATCACTGGGCTGGGCCAATAAGGGGGAGCGTATGGGGACCGCCGACTAATAGGCTGAATTGAGAGGGCAGCAAACAGTTCCTGGCCTGGTCACCTTGGGTCCTGTGGGGTAAAGATGTCACTGCAGGGCAGAGGGGGACAAGGCAGGGACCTGTCCCAGGCAACCACTCAGATAGGAGGCAAGCACCAGCCAAGTCTTGTCAGAGCACTCACTGGTCTCTGAGTCCTTGCGGAGGGGCCGTGGGTGCTGGTGTATCATAAGGGGCTTACCTGAGGTGGGCATCGAGGCAGAAGGGGCTCTGTCCCTGCATGGCAGCTCGCTCCCATAACCCTGAAGGCACAGAATGAATCGTAGAATCTCAGGGTTGAAAGGGTCCAGAAAGTCTGGTTGGGCATCACACTCGCTCGGAGAGCTTTACCAAACAGATCGATTCCTGGGTCCCACCCTGGAAGGACACTTGTAGAAGCCTCCCTAGGTGATCCCACATGGGGATCAGCTGACCTAGTTCAGGCTGCCCCCCATCATCCAGCGCAAGAATCAGAGCATCAACACAGTGACCCCACCCCAGCCCCTGCCCCCTCTGCTTCTGTAGCAGCTTCATGAGGAGGAAACTATCTTCACCTATGTCTTTGAAGAGGTCTGACTGGCTGGTCTCCACCTGGGCTGTTACCAATATGGCTTATTCTGCCCACTGCCCGGTCAGAAGAGCATCAATCCCCCCGGCCGCCCATCAGGACCCTTGCCCACAATGCCACCCCACCTTGTTGGGCCAGTCCCAGCTCAGGTGCTGCCCACTGTGCTGGGTAGAGAGCCAAAAGGCAGAAACAAGCCCGTACCTGCACTCTGTTCCTGTAGGTGCTCAGAAACGGCCAGAACTGTGAGAAGAGGGCGATGAGCAACTCCAGCAAATTCCGCTTGCTTCCTGCACAACCCGTTGGGCCTCCCCTGCCCACATTCCCAAGCCCCTCCCTGCCAGGCTGACTGCCGTGGGCTCCCTCCCAGGATGCACTGGGCCTTCTCGCAGGAACAAGTAGAATAAATCCTGCAGTGGCTCCCAGGTGAGCCAGTCTGCTTTCCGCCTCCCACCCAGCTGCCTGGGGTCCCCGTATCTCCTCCCTCTCCTCCTTGCCCCTGCCTCTCCCAGCAGAGCACCGCTTTCTGCTTCTGTGTGTGTCCCCTTCTCCCTAGACCCCTTGCCACCCCCTGCCACTCCTACCCTGCCAGGCAAGAAAGTCAGGTGCCTTGATGTCCTGTCCCATGTAAGCTCCAGCTCAGAGGTTCCCAGTCTGATTCTGCTTTGCCTTCCCAGTTCATGTTGGCTTTCCTAGCTCTAGCTTCCATTTGACCAGCCCACACACTGCCCACCACCCCCATCGCCCTAGCAGACATTATTCCAGGTATCAGTTTCTTGCTTTTCTATCCTGCCATGGAGGCAGTGGCTACATGGAGACAGGGTGTCCTTCTGCTCCATCCCAGCCTTGATGTTCTCCATTACCCCTAGTCTCCAAAATGAGAGCTGAATGGTGCTTCCATTTTCCTGTGCCCTGCTAAGTGCAGCCCAGACTCGTGCTCGGGCTCCTGGGGACATGGAGAGGCAACGGGACACTAGGAACCACCAGCCACCGGGGGCTGTCACCCCTTACGGTCCAACCAGAGGGGTCTCTGTAGATGATTACCTGGAGTCTGGGGTGGGGGTGGGAACTGGGAGTGAAATGAGCTGAGAAACCCAAGAGACTTTAAAATCCTGGAAAAGATGCCTCAGGCCAACAGACCTATTGCAAGGACGCACTTGTCACACTACCTGGTTCGGACATGTGATATTGATCTTGTATTCAAAGTTATACTGTGTTGTCTTCTGGCCAACAGGTTCCAGCTAAAACAAGAAGTGGAAAAAGGGGGCAAGAGTGGAAAGGTCAAGGCTGGGGCAGTGCAGAGGGACACGAGGACTGGGGTTTGTCATCACTACGGTGCAGGGAATCACACGGCCTGAGTGTTGGGCCTCTGCCAGAGTCTTTCTTGAAACTCCAGAGGGCGAATCCTTCTCACCCTCCACCCCCACCCCAGTCATCTTACCACACTGTTCCAGAGGGCACTGGCCGCATGGGCATGAGCTTTGCTGCTGAAGTGGAAACAGTCAGGAGCAAAGAAAGAGTTGTCAGGCAACCCCTCCTGGACACAGGGCAGAAAGGAGGGGCCACGTTATAGGGACATCCAATACACATGATAGTAGTGACACTCAGAGCTGACTGGGCACCATGTGGCTCCCCTTTACCCACGACGCTTGCTTTCTTTACCGAGTTCTTTGGCATGTTCACTTTCTCAAAGAATGGCTGCACAACCACCGTAAAATCCTCCCTTGTGTCATATCGTCCACTCTCAACCAGCTGGTGAGTCCCTTCCTGTGGGAGGCAAAGGAGGGTGAGGGTCAGCCCTGCATCTGCTCGGGCTTGGTGCAATCTCTTTCTCTGCCAAATAATTAAACAGAGTCTGCCCCTTGAGATCAATCTGTAGCAAAATCTCAGCTGATCAGGAACCATCTAGCTACTTTTTAGATCAGCCTTTATCTCAACACCTTGCCCAACCCCTACTGCAATTGCATGTATTTGACCTAGGCTTGGGGGGCGGGGGAGTGGAGAAAGATAAGGAAAAACCTAAGACCTTCAGCTTGATCTCCTTTTAGAGCTTCTGATTAAAGACTGGGGCAGGGGCGGGGCACAGGGTATGAATTTGATTAAATGTCTTTTAGGGATAATCCTTACATTCAATTTATTCTGTCCTACATTTGTTCAGAAAATCAAAGATGAATCAGCAATGACATTTAACACCCGTTTATAACACGTGTGCATTGTGTGCGTGCGTGAGCATGCATGCTCCTGCATGCACTTCTTTGAGACTCTCACACCTGTCCAGGAGGGTAACAGAGCTGTTGCTCTCATAGTTCCCACTTGGACTCGGTTCCAGGAGGACCAGTAATCCCATTTCTGGCTCCAGGTTCTGTTAGCCTCTGCCATTTCACAGTTTACCAGATTTCTACCATTTGGGGTTAAGACTGGCTGGAGAAGGAAGTCAGGAGCATTAGTGGGGTAATTTCAGAAGGCACCATGTACTTTTCCCAGGGTCTGCCAGAAAGAAAGCACAAAGCCACTAAGTAGCTGTGTGACTTTGGGCAAGATACTTTCCCTTTCTGGACCTCTATTTCCTCATTTCCTGTAAATGAAGAATGTTTGGCAAGGCCTCGATGAGCCCTTACATCCCTTCCAATGCTACTGCTTACTCTGTGGATCAGCCACAATGGCTCACAGTGGAACCATGCACCTCCTGAGAAAAGAAATAGTGCCTAGAATGCCTGGCATATGGTGATTATTAATAGCAATGATCACCTCCGCGGAGTGTGATGGGAGCCATAGCTTTTGCAGAAAGTAGGGAGAGGATTTTGAGAGCAGGCATGATGGCCTCCTGTTGCTGACCATGAACTTTTCCTAGATCTCAGTAGTAATGAAGATTAGATCTGGGAACAGCATTTGAATCCACTTCCTATGTTTGGAAAAACTCCACTATATAAGAGCAGCCTGCCCCCCACTGTACAGGGTGAGAAAGACAAATGCTGGCTCTCCCAATGACCCTCACACTAGGGCTTAGGTACATGGCCAGGGGCCCTCCAGAACTAGTGCTAGGAAGATGGACAGCACAGAATCCTCTCTGCTGAGGGTGGCAGCTACATTTTGTTCCTAGAAGCAGGGTGTCTCCACTGAACTAGTTCTTTGTCCTGATTTTGATCTTCATGGCTTGACCTCTAGAATTTCATGATGCGGTGATTTCTGGTGGCACAGCCTCAGATCCAAGCTTTTTAACTCTTCCAGACAGTTTGCTTAAATAATACAACTGCTTCAATTCACTAGCATTGCATACGTTTTTGTTGTTTGCACCCAAGAACTTATTCCACCTGGAATAGGTTTGCTCTCATGGCCATCGCCTTGGCTGCCTTCCTTTTCCTGGTGCGGGTCATGGACTTCCTCACCAGAGGCAGAGAGGTGCCTGCCCATAGCAGAAGGAAGTGCAGCTGGGGAGTCACCCAGAGTATTCGTTCCCCTGAGGCCTGACACCCCTGATGAGTGCAGTTGCCTCAAAGCAGGGAAGTGGTTCTGCTCCAAGGAATCCATGCATTTGAAGGATGGATCCACCCTGGTAGCTGTTTGTAGCTTACTCTAGAAGAGCGAGAAGGCTACCATTGCCCTCTTGAGTGACTGGATGATTATTTTTGGGGAAACTCAAGATAATCAAGGGAGCCAGCTGCTCTGGTCAAAGTGCACGGAAAAAGGCCTAAAATGAACAAACCACAGGATGTCTGGAGATCATCTGCTGACTCTCTTTCTCTCTGTGTACCTCAAAAACACCTGTTTCCGTGGGAGAAGAGGGCAGAGGAAATGCATGTTATCTCACTGAATCCTCTAGACTGTCTTAGGTGGAAAGGGTTTCTCAGCCAGGAGTCAGAAACACACACACATTCTCCGTGGACAAATGTTTTGTGTGTGTGTAAGGCCAGGAACTGAGATTTGGTGAAGTGTGTTCAGTGACTTGGCTCTACAGCTTGATGTGAATAAACTGAATCACAGTCCCTGTGACTTTTCAGGGTGTCTTTAAATCTGCAAACTGGTCAGTGGTAACCTCACACCTCACACTGGATGGTTGGGGTCAAGTTAACATAAGCATGACCTCATTTTCTAACCAGTGCAATCAAACCACACAGCAGTTCCTGTTCAGTGTTAGGACACTTTCCCAGCTTACCTGATATTTCTTATTCACTTCAATGAGGGAGGCCAGTTCTGTCGAGTTATCATCAAATTTCAGGACACAGGGGCACAGATTCCTGCAGATCAAACCAAAGAGAGGCCTTATGCTACCAAGATCCCCATCTGAATGCATGACACTGACTTGAGATTGAGAATATATTTGACTTGGAGGTATCAGGAGTCTGTGCTAGTGGAGGTCCCGGCTGGCTAACCTGCCAACTGTGCCAGGTGAAGCTGGAGAAAGTTCTCCAGAACTGCATTTTCTCATGAAAATGAAACAGTTACTTCTGACACCTGCAGGAGTGACTTACAGAGCTGAGTTGCAGAATGAATGAGGACAGACCATGCAGCACAGATAAGGCATACCTACCTTTAAATACTAACAGTGACACCCACAATCAACACAGGGGCTCACACATCCTAATGCTTACCATGCCAAGAGCTTTATAGGATTAGCCCCTTTAATCCTCTTAGCTATCCAAGAAGTTGTATTATCAACCCCATTCTATAGATGAGAAAACTAAGGCTCAGTGTGGTTAAGTACTTGCTCAGAGTCACACGGATACTATGTGTGGGAGCCAGGACTTGAACTCAAGCCTGTCTGGTCTGAACCTGAGCTCTTAATCCCTGGTTAAACTGCTTCGGTCCAGTCTGTACCTCTCTGGTTGGCATCTTGCATATCTGGGCTTTGGGTCCAGGGGTTGGGGGAAGCGGGAGAGGGGATGACAGTGTGGATGGTTCAGAGTAGACTCGTGTCTCCAAGGAAAGCACAACCATTGAGACAGAACAGCAGAGAGGCAGCAGGACAAGGTGACCCTGAGGCTGCCTAACCTGACAGTCAGTGACTTGGCCATTTCAGAGCTGAGAACAGACCTGGCGAATCTGTTAGCTTTCTGAACCATTAGCTTTAATTGCCTAAAAACCCTGCAGTGACTGGTCGTAAGAAATTTTGGGGTAAGCTGCTCTGAAATGAATACACTGAACCCCCTGTGTGGCCCAGTGACTGGAGAAAGTGGGAGCCAGAGGATGAGTCAGCAGCTGAAAATATAGCACGCCTGACACCAGCTGCGTTAATAGGCATGTGTCATCCCGCAGCCATCCTCCTGCTCATGGTGTCCTCAGGCCTTCCCTGGGGGGTGGGGGCTATGCAGTCTGGGCCCCCAGGTGAGGTTTGACATGCATCTTCAGGGTAGCAGCCAAGGTACCCCTTAATTTCCAAAGGCAAATCTCTTCCTTGTGAATTATTCATTCATTCAGTCAGCAAACAGCCATGGAGCCCCTGTGCTGTGCTGGCATGACTCAGACAGAGGTCAGGGCTGTAGGGGAGAGGCACATGAATAATCACCACGTGGTGTCTCGGGGCTGCCGTGGGGGCCCGTAGAGGGCTACAGAGCTGGGGTGGGGCACAGCCATCGGGACCTAGGCTAACAGTCCACGGAAGGCCTTACAGGAAGAATGCTGATACGTTCGTGCTTGGGTTAAAAGGCTGTCTTGATCCTGAAGGTCATGGAGATGTGTAATATTAGAGAGGGAGCCACCTTTGTTTGGCTCTGGAGACTGGAGATGAAGAAGGTCTTTCAAAGGCCTTCCAGGATCAGGGCTCTCTGTCCTCAGGGAAGATTGTTCCCGGATTCCCATTTGACCACGCTCTCCTCTAACAAGTGACAATAGTCCTACAGTTGTGAGTGCCTAGAACATCCACATCAGAGAGGCTCCTTCTGTCCTGGAGATGGGCCTCTAAGGAGAGGGAAGCTCTGGACACACCTTGTGGTAGCCAGGGAGCCTGGCCCACACCGGCCCACTCCATTCCTCACACTTGACTCTTCCCTCCTGGGAGGATTGGACGGTGTCCTGAGCTGCCAGGACAATAGGAGTGCGATTGGGTTGTAAGCACGTACTCTGAGGGTAGCTGAAGCCCTCACCAGGGTCACGAAAACCCAATAGGCTTTGTCAGGTTAGAAAGTGCGGTGGTCTTAGCACTCTTCTCCCATCTGCCATTGGGCTTTCTAACAATCAAAGTTACTTTCTGCTAAGGGTCCCATGGCACTTTAGGCACCAGAGGGCAAAGCTTCCTTCTCACCTGAGGATCAGCCTTGGACAGTTGACTTTCTTCTCCTGGTACAGCTCCCTCAGGTTGATGATCTCCAGAACCTTTACCAGATTCACAAATGCCCGAGGAACCTGAGCAAAGGCAAGACCAGTCCCCAGGAAGATTGAGACTGGCAGCTCCAGTCTCTCATCTGGGCCCAGGGTCAGCCCTCCTGCTGGATACCAGATCTGCGGTGTTTCGTGTGGTTCACTTCCTTCATCTCTCCTGCCTTGCCTCCCCCAGTTGACACCTATGTGTTCAGGCTTCCAGGACCAGGACAACAGCATGGTCAGTGCTGGCCTCCACAGAAAGGGAGGCAGGAAGCCAGAGCTACCTCTGGGCCAGGCCTGAGACCCAAGAAGGACTGTGCTTGAGCTGCTCAGAGGCCACACAGTCCAGCCTACACACCTCAGCATGAAGGATGTCCAGAGCCTTCCTGATGTTGTCCGTGAAGTTCTGGGGAGAATAGCGGACCTGCAGGAAGAGGAAAGGTCCAAAACCATTCACCACCCAATCTCTCTGTGGACCAGGGCCACTTCATGTCTTGGGTCCCGTCCTTCTTGATTTTCAGCCAGAATGGGTAACACTGAAACACAAGGTTTGCCTTTGGGGCCGCCAGCCTCCATACCAATCCCACTGTTCTTGTGCTGGTCATAGTTGTGACCCCCAGGGAAACCTTTTTTTTTTTTTTTCCTGCATAGTTATGGAAAGCTCTGAATCCACTTCACATTAACCAGATGTAGGGACTTAGCTAAAGCATATCACATCTCTGGGGCCCTCTAGAATGGGGTGTTAGAGCACAGGACCTCTAAGATCTCCTGCAACTTGAATGTTCTCTGGTCCTATGGCCTGAGCTCTTCTGCTTAGAGCCTCAAAAGCCTGGGGATCTACTGCCCAATTGAATCACTTAAGGAGATAATGGTAGGAGAAGAGGATCCTGTGAACCCCCTTTCCAAAGCATAAACACATTTTAATCATATTTCTTTGTATCTCCATACTTGGTGGCTTTTATTTAAGTAGAACCCTTTTCTCTGGCTGAAATCTAACCAAAAGCCCTGCCTACCAAGTGAATCAAAATTGTAGCATTCAAGAAGTGAGGTCCTACCTGCTTCGGTGACAGTCCCAGGCCCATGGTGAGCCAGTCACATCACAGTCTGAAAACCCCAGATTCTGGTGACTTTGATGCCAGGAGAGCAGACTGTGAGGGGTCTGGGGGGCAGGATTGCCCCTTAGGGCAGAAGTTCCCAAGGCTCAGGCAAGACTCTCTACTTCCTAAATTTTGCTCTGCTGGTCCTCTTTCTGCTTATGTCCTCATTTCTAGCTCTAGTTGGAAGTTCTCCTGCTCTGTATACACCCCTGACTCTCCTCCCTACAAAACACCAATTCCCATGGCAATTCTTACTTCAGGGTTCTCTTCCATGAGTATCACTACAACCACACCATGACATTGTCCTTATCATGTTATGGTGAATTGTCTGTGTCTCCCTCTCTAACTGTGAGTTCCTTGAGGACAGAGCCTTGAGGCTTAGCTCCCAGTACAGTGCCTGGCATACTATACACACCCAGCAAATGCTACTAGGCATTAAAAACATTCTGTTTATCAGATAATTCTATAAACACAACTAAATGGAAAATAAGAATTAGGCAACATAGTTGAGAAAGTGTTAGTTTACTTAATACAAGGGGTTTTTAGAAATCAGTAAGAGAATAATAAATACCTGAACAGAAGATGTCATATAGAATTAATCAGGAGAGATTCAAATGAGCATTAAACAAGTGAAATAAAGGTTTATTCCTCCTTAATCAAATAAATGCGGATCTTGAAAACAAGATACAGGTTTTTCATTTATTAGATTAGCAGCTATTAAAACAAATAACATACAAGGACAGATGGAGCATGAGGAAGTAGATATAACTGATACCAACATTCTGGAAGCAATTTGGCAATCCGTATCCAAAGCACTGAAAATGTGCAAAGTCCGCCCACAATAAGATGGATGGATAAATATATGTTAAGTTAATGCAGCAAAATGTTAACAACTATAAAATCTAGGCAGTGGGTATATGGGCCCTTACTGCACAATTCTTTCCATTTCTCAGTATGTTTGGAAATTTTCATGATAAAACATTAGGGGAAATGTACATATTGTCTTGCTTCAAAGTCTTACTAAGAATATACATCAGGAAACAATCGTGGATGCATCTAAAGATGGATGTTTCTCCTGCTGTTATTTATAACAGGCATAATTAGAAGCAATATAAGCTAAGTATGCAATAATTGGGGACAGTTAAGCATAGCCAATATTGGTTATGGGCTACAGTCATTAGGAATTATTTTATGGAAAATTGACTACTGACATAGGAGTATCTTCCCAATGGATTGCTACTGAAAAAAAGCAGACCACCAAACAATATTTCCAAAATGACGCTATTTTTAGCAAACAATAAAGCAAGTTTTCCATTTTCACAGACACTTAACAAAATGTTAGCAATGGTATTTCTGGATGCTGTAATTATGGAAAGTATTTTTTTTCTCTGTGCTTTGATGTGTTTCTACTGTGCATTGCTTATAAAATAAAAAAAATTTTAAAAACCTATTATTTTTAAAGTCAGCTGAATTGAATGGAGAAGAGGTGCGGGCATGCCCAGCATAGGCAGAAAAGGCAGAAGTTATAAGAAGGCCCATCTGGGCTTAACAAAGAAACACTACAAAAAAAATTTTTTACCTGCTTATAATACTAATTAGGGCAAATTAAAAAGCTGCCCATCGCTGGGAATATTAAACAGCTAGAGTCTAGGAAAGGCATTTTCCTGCCACAGGTGGGAGAGTGGTCAATAGGGTTAGGATTTGTGGGGTTTCTTCCAGCCCAGAGATTCCAGGGTTCCAGGAAGAAGCACCACACCCACAGCAGCCTCGCTCTTGAAGTTCCCTTCGGCTTGGAATGAGTTGGCTCTGAACCTTGTCTAAATGCTTGCATTAGAAAATCAACTTTTCCATCCAAAATAGAGACAGTAAGGCAGGTCAGTGCCGGAAAAAGGAGCTGACTTACAATGATCTCTATGAAGATACACCTGATTTTCCTAGATCCTTGGAATGTTATCTTGATTTCTAGAATGATATGATCAGATTCCCTGTAATGAAACCTAATCAAAATCAATTTTCATAACCAGCTCTGTTGAATCTTTCAACAGAGGTGAATGCACTCTTGGTCTCGGGGTTAATCCCAGGCCACAAGCCCCAAGTCCCAACCCTGCCACACTGCTGTAGCCACCTGGTGTGGAAATCTCTCCCTCAGGGAATCTTGAGATAAGGGCCTGGAGACTCACCGGGTCACTGCAGAAATCACAGAGATCGTTGCCTCCTATGAACAGTGTTATTATCTTCCAATCTTCCTGAAAATTTATCTTCTGAAATGAATAGGAAACAAGTTAGTGACCTGCTCCAAAGTCAAGAAGACTACAAAGTGCTGAACACTGGCAGGGATGGGTGTTTACATACCAGAGGGTTTAATGGACACTAATATTTTCTATTCTTTGGCTTTGGGGTCCTGAGGTCATAGGTCACAGGTGCCAGATCCCTTGTTTCTTTTCTTTTTTTTTTTTTTAAAACTTTTTTTTTTTAATATTTTTTATTTATTTATGGTAGTCACAGAGAGAGAGAGAGAGAGAGAGAGAGAGAGGCAGAGACATAGGCAGAGGGAGAAGCAGGCTCCATGCACCAGGAGCCCGACGTGGGATTCGATCCCGGGTCTCCAGGATCGCGCCCTGGGCCAAAGGCAGGCGCTAAACCGCTGCGCCACCCAGGGATCCCAGATCCCTTGTTTCTAAAGGTGGATTCTCTGGATATCCACGTGGCCTCATCCTTTACCCCAGGGCTGGCCCTGCCTCACAGATTTCTCTTGCTCACTCCCTCTTCCGGGGAATGCTACCTCAATCAGCCCCAGGTGGCACTTCCCCCAGAATTACCGTGTCATTCTTCATCAGGTCCACCAGCCTCCTGGCCTGAACAGGTAAATCCCTGTGGGCACACATGCAAAAACACCATGTGAGGAGCAGGGACTATGAAGCAGGGTCAGGGAGGGGACTTCAGAGAGATAGCAGGAATGAATATGTAGCAGGACAGCTGGACTGAAGGCCATGCTCCTGTCCCTCTGGAGGTGGAGGGCTGGGTGGGGGAATTGTGACTGTGATTTGGGAAGGGCTAAACATTCCGCCTATGAGGGGGTGACTTGGTGAATGTTTCCTCATTGGCCTACTGTCTCCTCTAAGCCAGGCTCATTCGGGGCAAACAGAAGGCTGCATGTGCATGCCATGCATGACATGAAATGGCTGGGTATGGGACTGATTCTATAGGTGCCATGAGCTTCACCTCAAGGGTACCTTCACCCTCAAGGTGACATGGTCGAGTCAGACACACCTGGGTCTGACATTTGGTTGCTTCCGGCTAACTGTAGGAATGTAACTTAAGTTCCCCATCCCAAAAAACTTCAAACATGGAGATAAACCTTTCTATCTTAAAGGGCCATGAGGAGCAGCAAATGAGAAGAGCAGAACAGCTGCATGGAGTAAGAGCCATGGTTGGTGTCAGGCAGCATGGGGCTGACTCCTGCTCCAGCAGTGAGACCTTCACCAAGTAGGTAACTTTACAAACCCTTGCTTTGGTCCTGTGGCAGATGGGGAGGGTAAGCATCCCTTCTTCACAGAGTTGTTGGATGGATTTAATAAAGAACCTAGAGCAGCATGTGGTGAGCATCCATATCAGAAATGGTCCATTGAATTACTTCTATCACCACCACCACTGTCACCACCACCATCCCTAGTCTCCGGCACCATCCCGGCAGGAAACAGTCATTGTCATATCTTAACTATTAGCCCAGCCGGCTTGGTCTTAGTCACAAGGGACTAGGTATCGGACCCCCAGGTGGGGATTTTGGGTAAGCCACTTAACCAACCGGAGTCTTGGTTTCCTTATCTGTATGTCTAAAGCCATCAGGGCACATGCCCTGGGGACCAGAGTCTGTTGATTACTTGACCTCTCTGAGCCTCAATATCAGCATTAAGAATAACTGCATGTCTCACCTACTAACAGTGACTGCACGGAACACAGGGCTAGTAAATATGAAGGTGCCTGGTATGTTGGACCCTGCTATTATGTACAAGGGCTTATCACGGGAGCTGGGGGGAGGCCTGCTGGGCACAAGGACAATCGGCCATGTGGTCAAGGTGATGCATTTGTTCAGGCCACTTTGCCTCTTTGTTCTAGTTTCTTCACCTGTAACATGGGAGTAATAATGTCTAACTCCTCCCTATGGTCCAAGATGTGCTTGGACAAATGGGTTATTTGCACAAAAGGGCCCTATGGCCTTGAGGAAAGCAGCAGAAATCCAGGGCCACACAAATCATGAATTTTATGTTCTCCACCAAGGTTTTCTAATTGGATGCCTCCCTGACCTAATCATGCTTAGAAATGCCCCTCTGGATACCACTAGCTGATGTATGCTTGGAAAAAAAGCAAAATTATGGTAACATTAAAGTCAAAAATTTTAGGCAGTCAATTGGTAGCTTTTGACCCTTCCCCCACCAAAAGGAAAACTTCAAAGCCACAGAATTCCTTATAAAACTGATTAGGTTTTGTAAAATCTCCAATTTGTATTATTCCGGTCATGAATAAATGAGAGTTACTCAGATAGCTTGTAGATTCAGGATGGTGTTGAGAGCTGGCCAGATGATGTCAGAAAATCTGGGAACCAAACACAGAATTCCTAGGGACTATATGTTAAGGAGGTTTGTGATTATTTTGGAAGAAAAATAGGATTAAGAAACAGACATGATCTTCCCATATTTTTCCTAGATTGAGTGTGATATTCACTTTTCTCTGACCAGGTAGCGAATCTAGGAGCATCTCACATTTGGGGACCATGGAGAGAAATGGAGGCATAGGGCCCAGGAAAGCCTATCCTGCTCTTGGGAACCTGCCATCCAGTGTGCATGGACTGTAACATGATGGTTCCGTTGCTCATCAACAGTTTACCTGGGTAAGTCCTGCAACCCTGCTGCATCGCTGCTGGAACCACCATCCTGACCCAATAGGTGTATGTGACTTACAGGCCCCCAGAACTTTCACATTCAACATGACATTGAGCCTCATAACCACCCTGTGGGAGAGGTTCACAGCCAGCCCCATCTTGGAGGCTAGGGCTTAGGGAGGCAGGGGTGGGGGTGGAGTGGGACATGTACACCAGGGCTCAGACTCAGGGCTTCCTTCCCAGGAGTGCTCTTTCAATAGCCCAGGAAGGATGCAAAGTGTAGAGCTTGAAAAGACTGCCTGGAAAGTATGTCTGAGGAAGGGATGGAGAAGAAGACATAAAAGATGAAGCATTAATGGAGTAATAAAAACTGGAACTCCAAATGAGCCCTTAATACCACGGTCTTCTGTGGACATGAGATTTAGAGATGAGGCAAAGTAATTTGCTCAAAGTATATATCTGGCATCAGAGCAAACTGTGACTAGTTCCTGGGGTGGGGTTGGGCTAGTAGGTTTCTGTGTCCCACAGGGAGGGACACCCCAGGAGAGCCCACCCAGTGTGGTCTTTGACCCCCAGACCTTTCCCTTGGACCAAGCCCCCCAGCCTTCAGCCATATGCCCCAGGCCAGGCCAAACCCCTGGAGGATCACCAGAGGATCTGTGTGGTCACCCCCCAAGGCTCCCCTGCTCACTCGGCTCGGTCTCCTGCTACTGCCTGATTTAGGAAGGCTCCAGGACTGTTTTCTTTCCCAGTGCCAACAGAGAAGCCTCTCAGGGAAGGGTTGAATTCCCGGAGAATATCTGGAAATATAAAGAAGAGATATGCTTAGTAACTACCCCCAAATCATCTTCAAATTCTTTTGATAAGTGCCAGTGCATGTTACAGACAAGGAACTCTCACCCTTAAAACTTTTAACTTAACTCTTCTCTCAACATGGAAAGAAAGTGTCCAGAAGGCTGATGCTTAACCACATGGGCAACACACACAGGTGCTTAATGAATTATTGTTGAATAAACGTGAGCCTGGATTTGGTGTTTCTATCATGCATTTTTCTCGTTTTCTTTGCAAAGATTTTATTTATTTGAGGCCAGACAGAGAGACAGAGACAGAGAGAGAGTACAAGCAGGGGGAGAGCAGCAGAGGGAGAGGGAGAAACAGGCTCGTCACTAGGCAGGAAGCCTGACTTGTGGCTCAATCCCAGAACTCTGGGATCATGACCTAAGCTGAAGGCAGATGCTCAACCGACTAAGCCACCAAGATGCCCCTCTTTTTCTGTTTCCTAAATACATAATAGTTTTTTGAGATATAATTCACATACCATAATATTCACGAAGTACAGTTCAATAGCTCTTAGTATATTCACAGAGTTGTGCAACCATCACCATAATCAACTTTACAACATTTTCGTCACCCCAAAAAGAAACTGTACTCAGTACCAGTCCCTCCCCATTCCCTCCAACCCTGTGGTGACCATCAATCTACCTTCTCTCATATAGCCTTGCTTATTCTAGACATTTCATATAAATGAATTCATAGCACATGTCTTTTGTGACTGGCTTCTTTGGCTTAACATAATGTTTTCAGTGTTTATCCATGTTATAGCATAGATCTGTACTTCATGGCTTTCATTGCCAAATAAATCCCTCAAATGGATATGTCACATTTACCCATTCATCAGTTGAAGGATTTGGATAGTTCCTACTTTCCTGGCTATTATGAATAGTGATACTGTGAATGTTTTTGTACTAGTTTTTGTGTGAATCTCTCTTGGATATATATCTAGAAGCGGAAATGATGGATCATATGATAGCTTGATAGCTCTGTTTAATCTTTTGAAATATTTACAGATCTTTTCCCAAAGGATCTGTGCCAATTTACCTTCCCATCAGAAGCATATGAGGGTTTTAATGTCTGCACAGCCTCACCAACCTTCATCTTTTAAAAAATAACCATTCTGGTGGATGTGAGATGGTATCTCTTAATGGTGTGGTGTGCATTGATGGTTTCTAATGTTGAGCATCTTTTCACGTGCTTATTGGTCATTTGTATACCTTGTTTGGAGAAATGTATACTCAGATTCTTTGCCCATTTTAATTGGCCCAAATTGAATTATCTTATTTTTGAGTTATAAGAGTTCTTTTCTAGATACGTTTCTTATCAGGTATTATTTCCAAAATTTTCTTTCACTCTTCAGGTTTTTACTTTTTTTCTAAAAAGATTTATTAATTTATTTATGAGACAGAGAGAGAGAAAGAGGCAGAGACATAGGCAGAGGGAGAAGCAGGCTCCCTGCAGGGACCCTGATGTGAGACTGGATCCTGGGACTCTGGGATCATGTCCTGAACTAAAGGAAGATGCTCAACCACTGAGCCACCCAAGTGCCCCTCCTTTTACTTTCTTTCCTTTTTTTTTTTTTTTTTTTTTTAAAGATTTTATTTATTTATTCATGAGAGACAGAGAGATAGAGAGGCAGAGACACAGGCAGAGGGAGAAGCAGGCCCCATGCAGGGAGCCCGATGTGGGACTCGATCCCAGGTGTCCAGGATCACGCCCTGGGCCGAAGGTGGCTCTAAACCGCTGAGCCCCCGGGCTGCCCTCCTTTTACTTTCTTGATGGTATCCTTTGAAACTCAAAAGTGTTTAATTTTGTCCGATCTATTTTTTCTTTTGTGCACTTGTGCTTTTGGTGTTATATCTAAGAAGGTTTTTTTCTTTAGCCCAAGGTCATGAAGATTTGTTTCCATATTTTCTTCTAACAGTGAATTTTAGCTCTTACATATAAGCTTATGACCCATTTTGCATTAATTTTTATATATGATATGAGATAGGAGTCCAACTTCATCCTTTTGCATATGGTTATATAATTATCCTAGCACCATTTATTGAAAAGACTATTCTTTCCCTATTAGTCTTGGTACTCATGTTGAAAATGAGTTAGTCATAGTATGAGGGTTTATTTATGGACTTTTAATTCTATTCCATTGATTTATATGGTTATCCTTATGCCAGCATCATGTTGTCTTAATTATTGCAGCTTTATAAATTTTGAAATTAGGGAGTGTGAGTCCACTGAATTTGTTCTTTTTAAAGTTTATCTTGACTATTCTGGGTCTCTTAAATTTCCCTATGAATTTTAGAATCAGCTTACCAATTTCTGCTAAGAAACCAGCTGGAATTTTGACAGAAATGATATTGAATCTATAGATTAAATTGGGTGATATTGTCATCTTAATAATATTAACATGGGATGTCTTTCCACTTATTTAGTTCTGATTAAATTTCTTTCAGCAATGTTTAGCAATCTTAAGAGTATAAAGGATACACTTAGTTTGTTAAACTTATTCCTAAGTATCTTTTGATGCTATTGTAGGTAGAATGTTTTTTTTTTAATTTCATTTTTAGGTTAACTGCCAATGTAGAGAAATACAATTAATTTCTGCATATTGGACAGCCCGGGTGGCTCAGCGGTTTAGTGCTGCCTTCAGCCCAGGGCGTGATCTTGGAGACCTGGGATCGAGTCCCGCGTCGGGTTCCCTGCATGGAGCCTGCTTCTCAACCTCTGCCTCTGTCTCTCATTAATAAATAAAATCTTTAAAAAATAATAACAATTTCTGCATATTGACATTGTACCCTGAAATCTTGCTGAATGCATTTATTCTAATAATTTTTAGTGGATTCCTTAGGATCCTATATTTAAGATCATGTATCTGCAACTACAAACAGCTTTATTCTATTTCTAATCTTGATGCCTTTTATTTTCTTGCTCAAGCGCCTTTTATTTTCTTGCTTAACTGTCTTGACTAGAACCTCCAGCATAATGTTGAATAAAAGTGGCAAGAGTATACATCTTGATCTCAGAAGGAAAACATCCTGCCTTTCCCCATTAAGCATGATGTTAACTGTAGGCTTTTGCAGATGTCCTTTATCAGATTGAGGAAATGTCCTTCCATTCTCAGTGTGTAGAGTGTTTTTACCATGAGAGGATATTAGTTTTTGTAAAATACTTTTTCTCCTCAATTGTAATGATTGTGTAGTTTTTTTTGTCTTTTATGCTTTTTTTTTAAAAAAAATAATATTATTTGAGAGAAAGAAAGTATGAGCATTGGGGAGGGGCAGAGGGACAATCAGACTTCCCTCTGAGCAAGGAGCCTGACGCAGGGCTCAATTCTAGGACCCTGAGATCATGACCTGAGCTGAATGCAGATGCTTAACTGAGTCACCCAGGCACCCCTGTCCTTTATGCTTTTATACAGTGTCTTATATTATTTTTTTTACTTGAAACTAACCTTGTATTCCTAGGGATAAATCTCATTTGGTCATGGGCTATAATCCTTTATATATGCTGCTCTACTTTGCTTGCTAGTGTTTTGTTGAGGATTTCTGCACATATATTCAAAAGAGATACTGGTCTGTAGTTTTCTTTCCTTGTGATATCTTTGCCTTATTTGTTATTAAGAGAATACCAGTCTCATAGAATGAATTGGGTAGCAGTCCCTCTTACTCCATTTTTGGGAGGAGTTTGTTAAGAATTGATGTAAATTCCTCTTTCAGTGTTTGATAGAGTTCACTACTGAAGCCGGAAAAGCCTGGACTTTCTTTGGTGTGAAGTTTTAAAATTCATTCTCTTTGTTATAAATCTATTCAGATTTTCTATTTTGTCTTAAACCAGTTTCAGTAATTTGTGTCTTTCTAGGAATTTTACCATTTCCTCTAAGTTATCTCATTTATTGGCATACAATTGTTCAAAATCATCTGATAATCCTTTTTATTTCTGTAGTAATGTTTCCTTTTCTGTTCCTGATTTTGAGGTCTCTTCTTCACACCCCTCTTGATCAGTCTGGTTAAAGCCCTGTCATTTGGTTGATCTTTTCAATCTCATGCACTCTCATACCTTTATCACACTGGATCTACACTTGACTTTTCACTTTTCCATCTCCCCATCTTGGTTGAAAACTCCTGAGAGCAGGGTCTGTATACACCTCATACTCTCACATATACTCAACAAGTGCTCATGGACTGAATGAAAGATGACCCAAAGTTGAGGAAGGCTGGGAGATTAGCTGAAAGTCACAGAATTCCAAGCCAGAACTCTGCTCTCTCAGCCCCAATACGGGCACTTTCCCCTACCTCACAATCTGCAAGGACATGGGAAAGGCATGTGCTAGGTTCCAGTCAGTATTCTCAGGCATCACGCCATCCAACAGAGTGCTTTTTAGAACCAAGTCCTGCAACAGGAGCTACACAACACATAGGCATTGAACTCCTTCCGGCTTTGGGGACATTGTATCCAATGGACAGAAGTTACTCTGATTTCTACTCAATAGAAAGGAGAGCTGTGAATCACTAGAGCAATCTGTAAATAATGGATTTGTCCGAGGTTTCCCATTGCGGGAGGAATCCATCACCGGCCAGCTAGCTACTTACCTGGAATATCATAGAAAGGCACCACACGTTGTTTCGAGTGAGAACTTGCTGGTACGTGCCATTATCTCTGCCAGGAATGTCCCATCCCCTTTCCTGACCTGATGAATTCTAGTTCTTAAAACCCCTTTTCAGAAGGCAGGGTTAACCACCTTCTTACTCATTTTCCCTTAAACGTTGTACATAGCTATAATTGTGGGTACATGAGTCTGTCTTTAGGGAGACAGGTCCCCAAAGAGACTGTGATGATGGCAGAAGGGCAGGGACCTTGCTTCATGCTCCTCTTTCCCAAGCATCCAGAACTGGAGTCTTTGCAGGATTAAACTGAAGCAGGAGTCAAACTGAGCTTCTGTTCTAACCCTATGTTCTTGTATGTTTCCAAACACATTTTAATGTAGTTATTTCCCTGGGGAATGTCCAGCCCCCTATGATCAAACTGTCTTTCACAACTCTAGTAAGGAAGCGTATGAACACATCGCTGGGCTAGGTGTGTCAGGGGGAGTTCACCTGAGGGGTGACACCGTCTCAGTCCTTTGTGAATCACTGTAGTGAAGGTCTTGAGCCATTTCCAATTGTCTTATCCACAATAATAGCAGGGGACTCAGCCCAGCAAGCTGTTGTGTATGCTGGGCCAGCTTGCAGAACCAATCACACTCACAGAAGCAACCCAAACCACCTCCCCTTGGCAATAAATACAGGGAGGACTTTTGCCATGGGACTGTACCCTACCTGCATTCAACAGGATTTGCAAATAGCAAAAACAGATAACCATTCATGAAGCCCCATCGGTCCCGCCAATGTGGAGAAGAAGCCGTCTCTATCATCAAAGTCTTAGAGCCTTAAACCTCAAATAACTTCTTAGCTTTTAAAGATATATTACAAAGGGATAATGACAAGAAAAGCAAATGAGAACGGGACCAGTTAAGTTTCTTAGGCAAAATTATTAGCTAGAAGATTTGAAGAGGAAATAATGTAATGATAACATTACGTGCATGTGTGCTTTCAGAACAAGCGCTGTGATGTGCATGCACTAAGGAGAATAAAAAGATGCTGAAGACCATTCAGAGAATGTATCTCAGGCTTCAAAAAAAAAAAAAAGCAAAAAATTCCCAGCAGGTGGCAGGTGAAGGAAAATATCTGACCCCAAACCCCACTGTGTGTGCACGGCCTGCGCAAGGTAATTCCAGCTCTTACTGCGGCAATAGCTGCCTTTCCTAAAGTGACACACAGGAACTCAACATCTTTGTATGCAGTGGTGCTTAATGCAGCCCCAGCCCAGATCAACACCTCCCAGAAAGGTGCTCTGCTCAGAATGACAGGCAAAGCGGAGATGGGTTCCCTTTCCTTCCTTCTGGAGTCATTTCCTATAATTAATTACTTTCCACTAAGAATTAGCCTGAACTCTCTTCTCCTCTTTTAGTCTCTTCCTTCCTTGGACAAATACAATTTCTCTTAAAAAAAAAAAAAAAAATCATCCCTCCGAGCTTTCGGGATGCTCACCGGGCGGAGCGGGGGACCGCCTGGGGACGCAGCGCCTCCTGGCGAAGGCGGCCGAGCGGCACCGCCACGCTCCCTGCCGAGCCCGCGGCCGCCGCCAGGAGGCGCTGCAGAGCCGCGCGGGGCCGCCGCCGCCGCCGCCGCCCGCCCGCCCGCAGGAGCCCGGGGAGCCGGAGCGCGGACTCACTTGCGAGGGTGATGACGCTGCTGAGGTTGTGATCGCCTCCTCCGCTGTGGTGCAGAACGAAAGAAAACGGAGGTTGAGAATGGCAGCGGCGCCGGAACCGCTCAGCCCAGCCGCTACGGAGACAGTCCTTGCTCCTCCTGAGACACACCCCCGGGGCCTGGAACTTGTGGTTCCCTCGTTATCTCAGTAGAAAAGCAAACCAGAGGACAGCCCCTCCCCTCCCTCGTCCCCCCTGCAAATCCAGCCAAGAAACGGATTTAAACAGCTCAGCAGACTTTGTTGATTTTTTAACTTTGAGCATTGACGTTGGGGGCAGGGGAATGCAGTGGGCCCCCTTCACCCCCCTTTTAAGGGGAAAGTGACCCTTCCCTGGATGCCCAGCCCAATCGAGACCCGCCAGCCACTGCAGCTGGTCATGGGGTTATCACTGAAAACAGAGTGCAAAGGTTTGCCCTCATCGCTCTCTTCCAGTTTGGCTTAAACGGTGTCTTCTAGAATGCAACCCATCTTCCAAGCTACTTCTAAAATTCCAAGGAAATCAGAGTTGGATGGGTTTCTAGGCATGAAAATATGCAACATTCCAGAGTTTATTGGATTCCCTGCTTTTCCATATCCACCCCCCTCCCGCCCCCCAACCCCGTTCTCTGCCAAGTATGTCTGGGAACGTTTTAAAGGGTCTCAGAATGTTTGGGGTTTAATTCTGTGCAGCGTCACCAGGGAGGATGCCAGGGATTCAACACTCAGGTTCAGTCTGGGGCCAGAGATGCCAGATTCCCGGCTGAGAAAATAGCAAACCTGCCCTCTCCTGCTTGGCAGGAGCGGGGTGTTCAAAGCAGGAGTCCTGCTCACTGCAGCTTGTGGCAGTCTGGATTTGATTACAGCCAGAGCAGGAGCAAGCCTGCATGAAGCAGTCACGATGGGGGGAAATGTGCCAGATTAGGGGTCAGGAACCATCTGCTCTACTTTTTGCTCTTTTGCCATCTGGCTGTTTGATCTTAGGTGACGTGTCCTCTCTGCGCCTCACTTTTTCATCTCTAAAATGAAGGCCTTTCAATAATGATGCCAGCTACCATTTAGATCTGCTTTGTGTCAGGCACCGTGCTGGATGCCTAAACTCTAATCCTCATGAGGGTGCTCAGGCAGTATTATTATCTCAGCATCGAAGATAAGGAGACGAGCTCACAGAGGTTAAGTAACTTGCTCACAGTTGCACAGAGTCCAGAAAGCAGCTAGGCTCTGGTTTCAAAGGCCACTGCCTCCTTTTGAGCTTATGCCCCAGAGGGAGAAATGAAAGCTTGGGAAGATTTTCAACCCAACATAAATGTTTCTCTCCCAAAGTCCCCCTGCTTAGCTCTCAGTTCCTGTCCTGGGGAATATAGTGGTTTGGGGAAGATTTACATTCCTTCCTTAAAGTGAAACAGAAGTGTCTCACTGAAAAACACTGGCTAGGTGGTTCATCTGTCTGCTAGAGGAATTGTTTTTCTGTGATGCTTAGGGGTCCCCCCCTGCCCTCCAGCAAAGGGGTCATTTAGGGTCTTACCACATCTTCACTCACCTCCAGGACAGGCCTCGGTACTGAGTCAAGACATCCAAGATATCCCCAGGCTTGGATCCGGCCCCATTACCTGCCTGAGAGGGAATATTGAGGGGTGAGTCTCCCTGCTCGCTGGTCAGAAAGTTCTGGTTCTGGCTGGGAAGGCCTGGACTCTCTCTAGAATCTAGACATTCCCCTTTCTCCATGTTCATCCTGCCTTGACAGAGATGAGTGAGAGCTCTTGCTAGGAATCCTGGTGCTGTCCACACCTTGGGCTCACCGTAAGAAACCCTGCCCAGACCCAGATCAGGTGACACTAGGCTTGCAAAATTGCTCTGAAAATTAGACAGCCGTGTCCGTTTTTCCAAAGGATATATTTCAAGATCCCATTTGCCTCATTTTTAAAAGTTGTTAAACACATCATAAAAGGAAGCATATCACAATCTTTTTATATCACTATACCTCACATATATACAATTTAAAAAATAGTAAGAAAATAAAATGCCATGTCCCTGCCCTTCAATTGAAGAGAGAACATGGGCTTTTAAAACCTCAATCTGACATATCCTGCAGGTTCCTGTCCCTTGTCTAAACCTGTTATTTCTAAGCAGGACCATTGCAACAGTCAAGCTGAAGACCGGCCTCCCAGGCAGCTGGGGGGTGATGGGGAGGCTGGCCTCCATGAGAGATACCCCACCCCTGCGCCTGGGGTGTGACCCCTGCTCTCTGGTGCCCAATTCCTCTGCCACCTGCCATGTATGTCACATTCCAAATGCTGCCTCCCAGCAAGTCCTGAGGAGCTGTGCTGATTCTCGATGACTCCTTATCCCGAGAGCACTTCAAGGAGACCAGGGGATGGGGGGAACCAATAGGGGGCCCCATCCAGCAGGAAGTGGTTGGGAGAAGCAGTGCTAAGGACCAGCCTGCTTATCCTTCTGGAAAGTTACAAGCAGTAGCGTGGTTGGGGTGAAGAGTTGCTGAGTCACGGAGGACTCAGGACAAGCCCTGAGTCGCCCAGGGCTCCTGTCTCCCTACAGTACAGGGAGAGGATTCTGGACTTGGGAGTCAGGACTGGGAGTGCTGGTGCTGGTTCAGCACCTGTGAGCTATGTGTTGCGGGCACTCAGTTCACCTGCACAGCTTTATCTTCTTTATGGGTTAATTTGAAGGAGAGTCATATTTCATAGGATTGCATTGATGATGCCAAATGAGATAGATCAAATGCTAACAGGCCACAGATGTGAAAGGTATCTGCTGGTCTTTGGGCAACATTCCACTGGAGGCCCTGAATTCTACTGACCCAGAGAACAGCAGCTGGGTCTGTCTATAATGAGCGGCTAATGAACAGAAGCTCATGTCTGGGAGCCTCTAGGAACCTCCACCCAGTCTCCCTAGAGCCTGATCCTGCTTTTCATGGATAGCACTTTGCAGGCCTGAGGGGTCACCACAAAGTGGCTGCAGAGGTGGGCTGGGATCATTTGGAGTACCTCCCTCTCTTCCCCTCATCCCTCCCCCTACTCCATTAGCATCTGCTCCTGTCTCATCCTCTCTTCACCCTCCTTTAATTTCCTCCCTGACAAGTGCCAGGTCTTGGAAGGAGCCCCACACTGTGGGGGAGACCTAGTCCAATCTGCCCACCACTGCCAGGCTGGGAGATCTGGGCTGAGTCACTTCTATCACAGCTGCTCCCTCTGAGGTCCCCCCAGTTCCTGCTCGCTCCCTCATTCCATCGCTGGGAGAGGAATACGGGGTTAGGACAGGCCTGGGGAAAGGTGATGGGTCACAAATGCTGGTCCAGGGGAGGCGGGCCAGACCAGAGAGGGGCCAGAGCTGAGAGTTCTTCTCTCCAGGCTCCCATAGGGGTCAAGATCTCCTCCCCAGTGCCCCATCCTTCCACAGTCGGGGTAACTTACCGTCAGAGAGTCGCCCAGGGCTCCAATTACCTTGATGTCAGCCGGTTTCAGCCTGTGAACTGAGATTACACTTGCGAGTTAATGGCAGACAGGGGTTCTTATCTCCTCTGAAAATGAATGAAGACCTTCCAGGAAAACTGAGAGAAAGTCTATTTGTAATGGCAGTTCAGCTTGGACAGAGATATTAAGAGCCCATCCATGTCAAGACTCAACAGTAGCAGCCATGGAGCAGCCTCCCTCTCTCTCCTTTGGTGCCTCGGGAACAAGAAGGCAAGAAGTCCGACCCTCTTTCAGAGGGGAGTCTGGGGCCTTCAGTGAAACCTGATGCCTGAAACAGCCCCTGGAATGTGGTCTTGAGAGTAAGGCAGGAATTGTGGTAAAGATGTAACCAACACTTAACCTATTCAACACTTAACCAACACTTAACCTTATCTGTTGATAATTGGGAGAAAATCTAATATCACCCTATTAAAAAAATTAGCTCGGTTTTTCTTCCTTTTTTTTTTTTAAGATTTATTTATTTATTTATTCATGATAGACATAGAGAGAGAGAGGTAGAGACACAGGCAGAGGGAGAAGCAGGCTCCATGCTGGGAGCCCGATGCAGGAATCCATCCCCAATCCGGGGACTCCAGGATCACGCCCCGGGCCAAAGATAGACGCCAAACTGCTGAGCCACCCAGGGATTCCCCCAGTTTTTCTAAAGTGAAAAGGAACATGCTTTTCTACCAGTGACTCGTTTTTTAAAATCAAGGTGAAGTTCATATAACATAAAATTAACCATTTTAAAATCAACAATTCAGGGGCATTTAGCACACTTGCAATGGTTAGATGACTGTGACCTCTATCTGGTTCCAAAACATTTTCATTTTACCCCCAAAGGAGACCTGCACTTATAAAGCACTGACTCTGTGCTCCCCTGAGCTCCTGACAACCATGAATTTGCACTCTATGGATTTACCTATTCTGGCTATTTCATATATAATTCCATTTATATATGAAATTCCATTTGGCCCTTTTGTGTCTGGCTTCTTCCCCTTTGTATAATGATTTTGAGGTTCATCCATGTTATGCCAATATTTTATTCCTTTTTATGGCTAAATAATAACCTATTTATGGATATAACCACATCTTGCTTATCCATTCATCTGCTGTGGGACATTTGAGTGTTTCCATCTTGTGGCTGTTGTAGTAGTGCTATGAACATTCATGTGTAAGCACTATTTAAATGACTGTTTTCAATTATTTTGTGTATATACAGAGGAGTGGAATTGGTAACCATAAGATAATCCTATGCTTAGCTTTTTGAGAAATCACTATACTATTTTTGACAGCCTGACTCTATTTTTTTTCATCTTTTGAGTTTGCACATGTACTATAATGTAGCCAAACAGCTATTTACTCATGACAAACATACCACCAAGCAGTGGCTGGGTGCTCTGGAGACTACGGAGTGATCAGAAACGGAGAGAGCTCTAAAGAAACTCGGAAGCTAGGGAAGAAATGAGAAACATCCCAGTTATAATTATTTATAAACTGATAAACTCTGAGAGATATAAAGTGATAAGAAGTTCTGAAGTTGCAGGATGATTTACCCCTGTGGGGTGTGTGGTTCAGAGCAGGCTTTACAGAGAAGGTAGTATTTGAATGTGCAAAATATGAGATGAGGATGGGGGGAGAGTGAGGTGGGAGATGGAGGGAAAAGCATAAAAAATGCATGTGGTATGGTAAAGTGTGTGATGTCTGTAAAGAATGGATAGTTGTACACTCTGGCTTCAGTGAAGGGTCTGTAAAGGAGACTAGCACAAAATCACATTGCAAAGGTGAGTTAGGGCCATGGGCCTTTTATGCCTGGCTAACAAGCTAGGAGAGCCACATGAATACTGCTATATGGAGAATTACTTGCATATATACACCTGTACGGTAGCTCTCTACCCCTCTACCTTATACACGTGTGAACATGAATCCATGTGCACTTGGAGGACCACAACTCTGTGGTCCTATGTTGCATGAAGCTCTGCCCCCTCAAATCACAACTTACTCCCCACTCCCCCAGAGTACTTTAGTCCTGTAGTCACCCTAACTTTGCCTGGCTCCATCTTTCCTCTCCGATGTACTTTCAATTGTCTCTGGTGGTTGCAATACTTCACTAAACTGTCAGTTAACTTTCGTGCCTTGGGAGGATCTAATACAACATCCGTACCAGGGAGTGGCCCATGACTCCAGGGTGGGGGTGGGGGAAACCTGTTATCTCAGGGGTCTGTTGCTTAAGATGGAAAAATGTCTGCATGGAGGCCTTCTTGACAGCCCTTCCTTGTCAAATCATTTGGTAACACATCCAGCGAAACAGAACCAGATGCTTTTGACCCACTGGGCTATCTATCACTTCACCCATCAACATCCAAATCATGGTTTTAGAATTATACCTGCACAAGAAGCTGTATTAACCTCAGCGGAAACAATGTTCGAAGAGATCTCCAAGCCTTATCTCCTTCCGTGGAGACATCTTTTCTACCTGACTTCCATGCTGTCTGCAGATGGAGAGCTGTCACTCCCACTGAGGATATGCTCTCACTGGAAAAGTAAAAGTCCCTGCTTCTTCCTATGACAGCATGTAAACTAACACATACATAATTGTGAATGTGTGTATGCAAAATATATAGATTAGTGGTCCTCAAATTTGAGCATGCATCAGAATCATCTGGAGAGCTTGTTAAAACACAGATGGTCGGTTCCTACCCTCAGAGTTCTGCTTTAGTAGGTCTTGGGAGGGGGTGGGCTAAGGATATGTGGTTAGTAGAACAATATCAAATCACAAAGCCAGCTGCACACATTAGCACACATCCATGGGGTTGAGCCTGAGAACTTTAAAATGACCTCTTCTCAAAGAAATTGGGCTATGGGTAAAAAAGGCAACAAAACAGAAAATAAGACCTCCTTCCCTCAACTCTGGAGCACTTAAATTAGTTCCTGGTGATGACAGTCAATCACTGTATTCTTGTTGCCATAATGTATGATATACACAGTGAATACTGTGAACACTTGCTAGCGGGCAAAGGTTAGGGGAAATCTTTGAAGATGGTAAAATGTGGAAGAGATGGACAGATTTTCTCCAAAAGCACATTACAGTTTGCTAAAGAGGCAGCTGAAACTGGTCATCCTATCACCTAAATTTTTAGCTAAGGAAACATACACACATACATATGCACATGCATGTCCACATCCATGGGTGTGTATGTATGTGTAGACAGATTGATGGGGGGGGAGGTTCTCCTGTTGTCCTGAAGGATTTCCTTTGAGAGATAACAAACCAAATGATCCAAGCATAAGTGGGAGGAGTCTGGCTTATCTGGAATTTTATTAAGATAGAGCCCGACATGTTTCATTTGTTTAATATTCTGTAGACCTTGATTTGAGCTTTGTTAATATCATCATGTATGACAAAGACACAGCCTGGAAACACAGCAAAGCACTTCAGCAATTGCTCTCCTTGGAGAAAGAACTGTTTAGAGATAAGATTAAATTTATGTGAGCTGATTAGCTAAACATTATCTGGTACAAACTGTCCACTACCCTGAAAGGAGTTGATAAATACATCAATAACTCATCAAGATTTCTACAGAGGGGGGCCTCTTATTAGAAGGCCAAACTATGATGAAATGTCAGGAATAGCAAGGAAATAGTAGACTATAGAATAGGGAAAAGACTTGACACTCTGGAGTTTTGTCTGGTACAACCCAATAGCTTGAACCACCTGGAGCCATTATCTGAAAAACCAGCTTTCTCCTCATTGTTAGCTAAGACTGCCCAACCCATGTGCTCTCTCATTTTAAGGACTTAGGTTAAGCCTTCTGCAATGGTAGTAAATTGCTGGCACAATGTTAAAGCCTTGTTTCTGCCTTGGAAGTGCTTTAGTGTGGGTTTATATGAAAAAATACACACCTTGGATGTAGGAGCTCAAGACATGTGCTAAGCTGAATTATAGGCTAAATTAGAGGCTCTCTGTCAGAGCCTTTACTCAAAGCTTTAAATGATGGAGACTTCAGGGAAAGGAAATACTTATTCATCCAAGGGTCTTCGGGTGATTTTGAACTTGCTCAGTAGACTGGTCCCACCGAGGGACAAACAGGCTATTAATCCCTGTGGGGCATCATTACTTCCTAGTCCCAGGTTAGGTTACATACCAAGACCCATGAGCAGGTGGTGAAGATAGACTGCAGAGTCTACACTGGATGTTCAACTGCCAGCGCACAACAAAAGGAAACCCTTAGCGAGCACCCTGGTGCTGTAACTTGGCATTTTTCAAATCAACTTTTGAATAGCTCATTTTAGTCAAATGGGTAAAATAAATGACATCAAGGACTTAGAAAGGAATCAAGGTCTTCACTGAATGTAAATGAACTTCTGAATATATACTATTGATGACTGTGGCATCTCTATTTATGAATCTCTATTTTCAAATACTATGAATTTTTCCCTCTGCATGGAATCAGCAGCTTAGCTTCAAGATAGCCAACTTCCACAGATAACCAAGAACCATTGTCCTGGGTCCAGATTGCTACTCTTTTGTTTGCAAAATGCTACTCTTTTTCTCACTGAGAAAGCTTTAGGTCAGCTGCCAGGTCCAACATATTTTCCTTAGTCATCCCAACTATGTTAGGGGCAGGCCATGGAGTAATAGAAAATGATGCAAGTATGTACAAAATTATAAAGCCCACAGGAGATAGCACTCAACAAAGTGCACCTATGCACTGACCGGGAGGAAAATTTGGTGGTTTTTATTTTTATCTGGCTACCAAATACCAATTAGGTATAAAAAAATCACATTAACTCTATATATCTCATTCCAAAGCCTCATAGATTAGTGGAAGAGGAGGTTCATCACCTGTGGGCTCCAGATGGAATGAGTAAGGCACCCAGGTTGCTGGGGGCTGTGTCCTGTTGATGAAGGCAGTACCTTAAGTTGAAACACCACTTTTGGTTAGCTCAGTGTGTCTGTAGGCTGTTGGAGAGAAACACTAGGGAAGATGATGACAAGAGAGGTTTTTGAAAAGAACTATGAAGGCAAAACAGTTATTTTATACAGAGTCTTAGTGAAAAGTTGTTTAAATGGAAGGCACTTTGATCTAGTAGGTTTGAAGATCTTTTTCAACTCAGAACTGCTGATTAGCTGAATTAAAAATACTTATTAAGATCAATTCAGTGAAGATTTACTGGGCTCATACTATGTGCTGAGTCATTGGAGGTATAAAGATAAGATTGTAGGTATGCATCAGATGCCATCACCTCAATTAGAAATCACAAACATGATCTCCAGAGGAGTGAATGACCTCACCAGATAAGTGACAACTATCAAGGAAAACCAATAAGGTGGCCCCATGCTACGTCTTTTTAACTACCCCAACAATCACAGGGATGGTTAAAATGTCCAATCACAGATCACACACTGTAATGTGTTTTTCATTATTGTCCAGTTAGTTATGGCCATTTTCCTAAATGACACCTTTTAGGCAGGACTTAGAAGGGTAGGCCCTCCTACTCTCATTCAGGAGGGCTGCTGCCCAGCTGGAGTGAGCCAGCATTTTGGTTCCATGTGCACTTGGTTAGATCAAGGAGACCTAAATCTATCCATTTGCTTACTCAGACAATCCCTATCACTAGAGTATCTTCCAATCTCAAGGTCTTAAGATTTCTCGTGCTTGTATCTTTACATGCCAATAAACACAATAATCCTCAGGGACAGGGAATAAAGAGGAGGTTCACATTTTATTTGGTTTTAGATGTTGACATATGTTCTAATGGATTGGTTATCATTGACATGACAGGAGCATAATTTGGACAGATTGCAAAATGCTTTATAGCTTATCCTCTCAGAGTGATAAGATTACAAAGGAGATAGAGACCATTTCTCTGTAAAGAGCATGGTGCTTAAATCATTCAAATTCTCCCTTTCTGTCTACCATACATGCACACGTATGTACAGACATATATATGAATATATAAATACATATATATGCATATATGTATATATATATACACACATACATGTTTGGGGGTTTTGCTAGAAGAAGGCCTATGTATGAAACTAATAATTTGTTTCTGCTGCTAAAGTTCTACTAGTAAACTAACAAACAGGAATGAGTTGTTGCCAAATATGAAGGAGGGAAAAATCTAAAGACTAAATATGTGTGCACATAAGAGCCTTATCACCTACTCCATTGTTCTGCAACTTAGAACAAGAGCTGGTTATATACTGAAGCTCTGGTACAAGCATTTTTAACATACTTGCCAGTCATACAGCTTAATTTGAGTGTGGAGAGCTAAGAATGCATGAAAGGGCAGGCTGACAGTTAGTTGTTCTACTAACACTCAACAAAAGGAAGTCTGACTAGAAAGATTTGCATCCCTGAAAGAGTCCTGCTAGGCACTGTGACATCTCCAAACCTAATTTTCCATCTTGGAAGACACCTAGGAAGCATTCAGCAATCATCTAATAAATGAATGAACAGACGAATAAATCAATGAACAGATGAGTAACCGTCTAGGACCAAGCATGGGAACCTATCGCACTGTTGCAGGAATGTTCCTGGGCTAATGTTTTGAGTCCTGCAGATCAACATACAGCACCCCTGACCCCCATGACTGCCCATAGTCATGCACATACAATCATCACTCTGAGGTTGGCTCACCTGGAGGAAAAGATTTAGCCCTGAGACAGCCCCCCTTTTGGGGAGGGTGTCTGCCTGGAACATTCCACGAGTCTCATTTTCATAGCCCAGCAACAGTCATTTTGGAAATACTGAGAAGCAGTGAGAACAGCATGTTTATAAGATGGCATGCTTTCCTGTTCTGTGCAGTGTTTGAGTGCATCCTGTATAAAGCTCTGACATGCAGTATGGACTGGTTATTTCTGCTTCCTGTTTAAAGATACTTTTGCTTTTTGGAAAACAAATTCACTTCATCAAAGCTTAAAGGCTGGGACAATGACAGCAGCTCACACAACTCACACTGGGCTCTTTACAGAATAAGACCTGGCACACAGTTAATGTTAATAAATGCTTTCTGATAATGGTGTTATCCTATTCTAGTTAAAAAAATAATCAAACACAAGAATGCACTTACAAATATACACCCAGAGCTCTCTCTGCCCTTGGAGAAAACCTCTCAGGTGTATCCCAGACTGTGTGGAAAGACTGTTAAAGTTGCTCTTAGGCTGATGATTTCAGGCATCAAATGAGGTTAAAAATCGCTTGATTTGAACCACATACCTGAGGTGGGAATCGTGTCGGAGGGGTCCTTGTCAGGGCACCTGATTTCTATTCCATCTCTCACCTGCAATGGGATGCACAGAGAAATAGGATCTTGGAATGTAGGAAACTAGGTGAGAAGCAGAGCCTCTATTTGGAAAACACTAGTCAACATAGAATCCTAGGTATCCCTTAAGATCCTCCCTCTCCTTCAACGCTCCTATCCAAGCGTCCATGACGTCCTTTCCTAAATGCTCCCCATCCTGTCCCCTCTCCTATGCCCGGGCCTGTGTTACTTTTGCCTAAAATACTGCATCATCTGCAGCCTTCAGAGCCCATAAAGATGACATTCTCTCTCCCCCAACATTAATACAACTGTGCCAGCCACCCCACCCTCCCATCCAAATTCTCAGTGAAAGCAGGGATTTTTGTCTGTTTCGTGTACTGTATCCTTATAGCCCAGAATGGTGCATAGTGGATGCTCAATAAAAATTTGTTGGTTGAAAAAAAAAAAAAACAACAACACATTTCTTCTGCCTTGACATCAGCATGAAGTCCATTTTCCTTAGCACATCCCAAGAGGACCCTGACATTCTAAACCATCAGCTCTTGACCCTGTTCTCATGCTCTGTGTCTGCCCAAGTTTATCTCCATTCTCTCTTTCCTTTCCCTCCCTCCATGTTCCCATACTCCCATCCACCTGGTTACCTTTAGTCATCCTTCAAGGCTGGGGTCATTTGTACTCTTTGGGAAGCCTTGTCAACTCTCTCTGGTTGGTTGCTTCCTCTGTATTTCCAGAATACCCATGGATTCTTTATAGGACTCACTACACTATGTTACAATTGCTGGTTGGTTCCACTGGCCTGAATTCCTTGGAACAAGCAATGTATTTTATTTGTGGTTTTATCCCTTAAGCCTGGTACTCCTCCATACACCTACCCATTTAGTCATTCAACAAATAGTGACAAGGCACCTGCTCTGAGCCCCTGTATTCTAGTGGTACAGAGAAGGTATTCTGTAAATGTACCCCAAGAGAATGTGTTGCTCCCTCTTATCAGAGGACAATAATAGCAACCCTCTTATAGAACTCAAGGCAGAACAGATACTAGTAGATGTGCTTCATACTTATGAACGTATTATAATTTAATGACAACTCTGAGATAGGGCTGTGACTATCATTTCACAGATTTAAAAACACCAAGGAACAAAGATGCTAAGTGCCTTGCCCAAGGACATAGAGCTAGTAAGTGGAAGAGTCTGAATTTGAACCCAGAGCCAGTACTCTCACTTCATGGTGCCATGGTGCCTCCCAAATGTATCCCCTCATTGCTGAGATATTAGAGAGTATGGGACATGTTGATAAGTCAACAATCTTTCACATTATATCTCTCAGGCTTTGTGGTGGGAACCCAGGCTGTCAGCTTTGCCTTTGCCACCTGGAGTAAATCTCACCCTCTTTTATACAACAGGCAGGCAGGGATGGCTCTAGTGCAAAATTTGTCTCAACTTGCATTGGTCGCCAGGCCTCTGAGAATGCGGACATAAGCCTTCAAGTGTTTCCTGGCTCCTCAGAGGAGTGCAGGGTGCCCTACCTAATCTTGACAGGAAATATCAGAGAAAGACTCATGAGATAAGCACCAAGTGAGGCGTAAAGTGGGAGGCGGCCCCCAGAAGGTATGCACCAACTTTTGGTCTCCATGCTGAGTGGTTTCAGACTTTACCACATTTCTCTGTTTTTTCTTAACTTTCTCCTCAGATTTAGGGTTCAGATGAGTTTAAAAGGACCTGTCAGAGATTTGGGGAAGACCTGAGGATTCTTGTTTTACATCAGCATAGACAGGAAGCAGGCATGGCTGAGCACCCCAATAGGCCTCTGAAGCCTCAGGATGCTGGTGGCTGAGGTGGAGCTGTGAGGCAGACCTTCCTCAAGCACCCAGGGGGCAGCCACAGACTTGACCCTTTACCATCTCCAGCCTGCTCATGGGGTTCCAGAACTTAGAGAACCACGTGGAAGGTTCCAAAGACTCAGCAAGGGGTACCGCCCCTGGTTCATTTGCACATTTTCCAGTCACAGAAAACATCACCGTACCTCAATCTTTTCATGAGATTTTAGCAGCCTGGGCCTGTAGTTGCTGTTCTTGTAGGTGAACAGATAGGGATTCTCCTGCAAAAGAAGGTAATACATTGTAACCATGACCTAGAAATCCATATCATTCAATCATCTTTATCATCCATTAATGGCTTTGACCAGTTTGGAACTTTTATACCATCCTTGAAATGAGGAGAAAACCATTCTCTGGCTTTTCTTCTCTGCACTGCTCATTAGTTCTCTGAAGAAACTCATTTAATGCTTTGAAATTGCCCATTTGCCACAGTTGACCTCTCTTGCTACCTGAGCTTCATGCTACCAGGCAAAGTATACATATTTCCATAAAAAGAGAACTTAATTTTAGGCTTCCTGGCAGCCAAGGCAAAGAGGGAAATGGGTGAATTATATAGTTCTTACAGCCCAGTGACAAGACTTACCAATTCAGCAAGAAAGCCAAAAATTTAACTAGCATTAAATGTAAAGGAATTCTCCTATGTTCAGTTTGTCTTTTCTCATCATTTATTCAGTAACATTAATTTAATACCTACTATATATTAGGCACATTATTTAAGACACCCATCCTCACATTTGGGACCAGGTAAGCTACGGCTTTGGGCCCATGCCCTCTACAGGTGTAGAAGGGGCCTCAGTTCTGCTAATATGGCTCTCCTGACCCACAGGTGTAAACCTTAGGTGTGTCAAGTACGTAAAGCTGTGCCTAGACCAGAAAAGCCAAGCCAAGACTCTAATGGGGATAATGTCTTAGCCAGGGAAGACCCATGTCACAGCAAAGCCCACTCCTTCGTGACCTCATCTCTCTCCCCAACTCAGCAAGAGACACCCTCCCCTCCCCAGTTCTGGCCTACCTGAGAAGGACATTTCACCGGCCTTCTTTCTCTTGCACTGAATGGCTCACCTTTCTGTCCTGCTGGCTCCATCTGGAAAAGGAAGTGATTCTTAGAGAAGTCTTGCAGAGGTGGCCACATCCTGGGGTACCACTGAGAGAGGCTCATTCATCCAGCACTTCTCCGAGTGTGACCCTCGGCCAGCAGGCAGCAGACTCCCTTACCGAGCAGGAAGTCTGATGTGGGGCTTGAGCTCAGAACCCTGAGATCATGACCTGAGCTGAAGCCAAGAGTCGGTCACTTAACTGACCAAGCCACCCAGACACCCCTAAAGTTCCTTTTGTTACCTCTAAATAGTTATTATACACATGTGAGCACTTAAAGGATAAGGTGGCTTTGAGAGAAGATGGTTCGTTTTGCATCTGCTATTCCACCACTTGGGAAACTCCTGATTCCTGTCAGCCCTACTGCCCACAGGTACTAGGTTCTTGTGCACCTTTGTTCCTCACCTCTCTTCCAATGACTTGACAAAGGACACAAAAGGCAGGAGGCTACCAGATGGAGTGCCCTGTCTGGCTCAGCCATGGGCTTCGCCATCCTCCATGAGGATTTTAGATCCTTCAGCAGTATCTTATCCTAGCATCTGTGCCCCATAAACAAGAAGCGAGGAGAGACCTTTACCCTTCTTGGGATTAGCTCCTCACCCAAATGGACAAAGTCAGATAAGAGAGTGTAATTAACTTAACCTTTTGGAAAAGGAGTGGCAACCCTTTAGCTCAAAGGCTGGAGGAGGAACTGGGGTTCCCACTTTCTTTCAGTTTTATTCTGAAGGTAGATACTCCTAGAAATGGGAGGTCCTACCCAGAATGTTCAAGGCTGCTCTCTGCAAGGGGGGGGGGTGGGGAGGGAGGGTCCAGTGGCCTGTTGCCTTCTCTCCTCCAATCTTTCAATAATCTAATCAATAAGAGAGTCTGGAAAGAAAGTTTGGGAGAGTCAGGTTTTACTAATTCTGGTAGAATGGACATAGCGGAGTCTGTATTTTAAGCATCTTAACGACAGGAAGTTCATAGGCCTGAATTGACGCTTTCCTTTAAGAGAATTTCCCCAACTGTCTCTTTATGAGTCTCCTACTTCCTTCCCACTCGGACTCTCTGCCGTTCTCTGTGCTCAGAGAGCATGCAGAAAGATGTGGCCAGTGCAGACGTCCCCTCCCACTGTCCTGCCTCCCACCACTCTGTGCTGCAGGGCACGTAGGCTCTGAGGATGGTGGGCACTGGCCCCCGTGCTCTTGAGAGCTCCACCTGTCAGCCCCGGAATCACCCACATTTCCCCACAGCCTCCCCACCACACTGGAGTTAACTGGAACGTGGGAGGGATGACCTTAGACATTGTCTCCCAGGAGAATTGCCACTCAGCTGAGCAGTTCCTGAGGGTTCTCAGCTAGCCCCGCCCCACCCCGCCCCCGCTCCAACACTTGGCAGGGGGCTCCGGATGCAGCGGGGTGGGGTGGAGGGGGGTCTGTGATGGCCACAAGGATCTGGAAATGGAGTTCCCCAAGGGCAGGTCTCTTCAGAACTAGCATTGCATAAGGATAATCAGAAATTATTGAGGAGGCAGTAGCGGTGGCAGAAGGGGCCAAGGGAATGAGTGATGTCTCCAACACAAAATCATCCAGCTTTGTGCCAGAAGCTCAGCCTCAGTCTGGGGGTATGCTGTGCTGGGGCGATTCCAGGGGTGTTTCAGAAGCAGGGCTGCTCACCCCGGCTCTTGCAGGTGTGTTGCCGGCCCTCAGAGCTTACTTGTACCCTGGAGCTTGGCTGGGGAGAGCAGATGCTGGATGCCGGTGCAAGCCTACACAGCACCCCCCTCCCTCCAAAGTGTCTTGAGGCATGGTAGGGGAGGGGAGCAGCAGAACTGGAGGCCCCGTGGTCACAGAGATCGTGTTGGCCTTTCTGTGCTCCCCATGGAGGAGAGTGGCCTTCTGAGTCAGTGAACCTGGCCTTGGATGGACATACCTCGCTTTCATCTCTGTGGTCTCAATGAAACCCGACACAGCAGAGACCGAAGGAGGTCGAGGCAGACACTCCTGCCCGCCTCATGCTCCTGAGCAGACACAGGGGTGAACCCAAGGGTGAAGCACTCATGTACTTTGGCCCAGCCCTCTGAGGTTGGCTGAGGGTCACCACGCCCCTTTGGCAAGTGGAGAAAATGGAGGCCTGAAAGACCACATGACTCACCTCAGAAACAACCAAAAACACAGCTGGAACCAGAGCTCAGGATTTCTGGCTCTTTACCCAGGCTGCTTTGGCTGGACCTGTTACAGTCCTAATTTCTTACGGATTAATCCTTGCCTGCAGGAGCTGCCCACGCACTCTAGCTGCGGCACTCACTTTGGGAGTCAAGGACCATCTGCATTTCGCCCCTGAGGGAGCCAGGGGCAGACACAGCTGGGGCAGCTCCTGCATCTCCGCTGGCCTGGCTGCAGGGACCTCGAGAGCTCTCACTGGGAAATGACTGGATGTTGGTTGGACAGGTCTGGAGGTGGTGGGGGTACCTGCGCACCCAGGAAAGCTGCCTGCCCCTCCTGAGCCCTCATGACAGCTAGCATGTCCTAGTCCTCTGGCTTTGAGTGTGAAACCTTCTGTTCCCATCTGTGCGCCTGCCCAGGCTCATCCTCGTCCTCACCCTCAAGTGGGTCATGGGGCACTGTGGTTCCATGTGCCTGTGTGAATGTGCAGGACGGCCCTCGGGTTCAGTCAGGGCAGTTCATTATCACTGCTGCCATGGCCACCAATGACAACAGCAAGATGAAGGTGTAATGGGGGGCGGTGGAGAGAGGTGCAGTGAGGAGAGAGGAATAGAGAGGAGGGAGAGGGGCCTTTTCTCTAGATCTGCTCTCTCTCTCTCTCTCTCTATCTGGCCTTCGAGGTGCTTTGTACATTCTCAGGGACCTGAGAATCTCCATGCTTCCTCTCTTAGCAGACCACCCTCATACTTAGCCTCTTGCTAATGCATTGACTCCTTCTTTTCTCCATGCCCTTTGCTCACAAAAGTCCTCTTGCCTGGGAATGTCCACCCTGACCTCCTCTGACACATCCTACCAAGCCCACCGGAATCCCATCCCCATGGGGCTTTCCTGATCTCTGGCCCACATCATTTTTGGGCACGTGGTCTAGCACATCACCGCTGGCTGAGTTCAAGTTTACTCTTGTTCTTCTGGGTTGCCTGACCCAGCCACAGCCTAGGTTCAGCAAGGGCAGAGGCCATCTGACATGTCTTTTGTTATCTTTCTCAGACCCAGCATAGGGTGGGGCATGTTGTAGGTGCCTTTCTGTTGCTCGGGAGAGAGTTGTCATAGGAGGAGGAGGAGAGAGGTTTGGCTGAGCTGGAGTCAGCCCTTCTCCCCTGGAGAGAGAATGGAGGGAGGGCAGTGCCTGCAGGAAGGGTCACATTCCTTTTTCCTGCCCATCCCAGAAGCAGACTGGTTTTCTGGGGAAATATCTCACCCAAGGGTCAGGCCCACTAAAGAGTCCTTATGCAAAGAAATCAAAAAGGAAATCGATATCTCCTCTAAGGGATGGTGTGAACTCACTGCTATGGGCCATCTGGGGACCCTGTCTGCTCTCCTTGCTCCTGGCTAATGTGTGCTGAATGGCACCTGCCCATGGTTCTTAGCACAGCACATCAACTGAGAAGGTGGAAGAAAATTTTCAAACCAAAGAGGAAGAAAACCAACTCTCTATCACTGGAATTCTAAAATAGGGCAACTTTGATGGCAAAATCAGGTCTCTGTCCAGTGCCCCGGAAATTTTCAGTTTTGGCGTTATATCCCACCCTCTGACTGACCCCAGCTGGCCCTAGGGGACTTTCATAGTCTGGGGAAAGCCTGTCACAGATACAGCTTTGGGTCAGGGGTTATGATCAGGGGTTTGTAGAAGGGATGCTGAGGCTCTACATTCACACAGCTTATGAGGGAGTGGAATTAGGCCTTGAACCCAGGTCTTCATCATTCAAAGTCCATGCTTATTATGGGCAACACCCTGGGGCCTTTGAGCCACAAGGTGGTGGAACTGCTATGTGAACCGGATCCCCAGTGCCCCACTCCAAGTGAAGTCACCTGCATAGACTCAGAGGAGCCACCCCTGCCTCTGGAAAGAGCCGGACTGCAGTGGCCCAGCCCTGGGATGAGAAGGTAAAAAACCTCAGGAGGTCAGAGCTGGGTTTCAGTATGAGAAGGGTCCTTGGTGGCCCCCAATCATCGTCTTGGGGTCCTGCAGGCACCCTGCAGCCCCTTCATCAGAGTAGTGGCACAGTTGGTATGGCGGTGGAGGTCTCTTGCTGTGTGTCAAACCCCCAGCTGGCACAGTGGCCCCCTGGGACCCCCAGCCACTCACCATGCTGTTCCAGAGATTCAAGGCGAGTGTACTGGGATCATGAAGTGGTTGCTCCTGAAAGAGAATCAAATAAGAATGCCTGTGCGCCTCTAAGGATGGGGTGACCTGATGTGCACTTTGAAGCTGTCCCTGGCAGAGACGGGGTGGCCCTGACTCATCCAGACTCTTTCTCAGCCCCATCCTCACCAACAATGGTAGGCACTTATAAGACCCTGTCTGGGGTCAGGGCTCAGAGGTGAGGGAGGGCCTGCAGAGGCAGGTCAGATGCCTGGCTGCTCTTTGTGATTGTGAAGCTGTACATATTGAACCAAACAGCAGAAGGGGGAGGTGCCAGGGAAGTTAATTGTGTGTGGTCTCAATGAGTGCGGGGAAGATGGGAACTAATATTCCTCCTCCTTTTAAACCACTATCGGAGCATCACTGAGGTCCTAGAGGGGACACAATGACTCCAACTGGCAGGATCCAGAAGCTTGGAGGGAAGGAATGTCACAGACACATGGTGCTAAAGCCTCAGAGAGAACTTGTGGAGCATGTGTGAACCCACCATAATGCTCATGGTCCAGGCAGCCCCAGTGGGGCAAGAGGTACTTGCCCAGTGACCTGGGGAATGGGGCAACTCCAAGTACCCTCCGTCCCAGGGATGGATGTAGAGTGTGCAGAGGGAAGAACATGGTGTGCTGCCCAAGAGATTCTATCCTGAATAGTCACAATAGCTGGGAGGGACTAAGGGCTTCCCAAGAACCAGTATTGCTCTGAGTTCCATATACGTATTTAATCCTATAATCCTGATAATCGCCCTAGAGGGAGAGAATATTAGCAACAGCCCTGGTTTTACAGATGAAGAGCCAAGGCACAGAGAGTGCAAACAACTTGCCCAAGGTCACACAGCTGGCCCTGGTTCCAGAGCCGGGACCTACCTGGCTCAAGTCCATGCCCTACCTTTGGGCTGCTCTGCCTCTAAGAACCTGCCTCATGGGGCTACCCAAGCTCCATGTGGAAATTGTCAAGAAGGTATAAGAGGATACCACAGCACTTCTCCCCCAGCACTGCATATGCTAGGCCTGGGGAAGCCCAGCCCGGCCGGGGCTTCTGTGGAGGTGAGGGTGGGAGGGGGAGCTTGGTCTAGGCTCTTCATGGCAACTCTCACTCACCAAAGGTAGGGTCTCATAGAAGAAAGGCTGGAAAACCACCACGAAGGACTCCTGCTCGTTGTACTTGCTGGAGGCCAGGAGATGGTTCCAGCTTTCCTGAGGAAGGGAGTATGGGTGTGTATCCAGAGCACCAGCAAGCCCCAGCCTGCCCCATTCTCTGACCAGGGAGTTCTGAGTGGCCCTGAGGTCAGAATCACTCATCTGTGCTGTTCTGAATTAGACACTATTCAGAAGCTCCCCCTTATCTCACACTTCTGCACCCTTTGATGAACTAAATCAGCTTTTCATTTTCCTCTGAAGCCTCGGCATCAGGTAATAGTAAAGATGGACCTGAAATATATTCTCTGGGAGCTCAAGAAATACATGCCAGGCCAGCACACACTAGGGCTCCCATGCTCTTCTCAAGGGCTAGGTTCCGTAGAGGAGGTGCTATTAACCACCCCAAAAATATCATTTCCAAAGTGAGAAGAGCCATTTACAGCTTCATATAGGACTTCCTTCTTAAATAAAAATAATCATGGTAACACATGTCAGGAGGAACTTGTGCTTTGAGTTGTTTGTGGACAGGGTGGACAGGATGAGGGTGTCACTGAGCCATCCACACTCCCTTGGCTCCCTTTCTCTAAACTGGAATGGCTCATCTTCTAGAATCTTGACTTTCCCAGGGGCTGTGGCCTGGGGAGCAAGCCCAGCCTGGGCAAAACCAACTCGCCAGCTATGGATACAAGTTACAGGTGGTGATGACAACCAAAAGCATTTCAGAATGAATCTGCAAAGTTCTTGACTTTGACTTTAGGTGCCACCACTGCTCCCCACCCGCACACCAATGTTTAGTCCCCACTTTACACAAGGGAATATCAAAGCATCGCTGGGAAATGAATGAAGAGAGGCTCTCTTTGTTCCCTGACTCAGTCCTGAATTCAGTGGAAGAAGTCTGACATTAAGAAGCCTGCTCCCTCCTTGTTCCCACCATCCGTGTTCTCCTCCCGGACCACCCACCCCTGTGGGCCAACAGCCAGTCTTACAGAGTGGGCTCACCTGATAGGACCACTGGGCCACCACTTTGGAAAGCTTCGAGGTCTCCCCTGAGTACCTGCAGAGCTCTGCCATGGGGCTGCCAGTTAAAGCAAACCAGAAATGAGAGCATGGGTGCAGTGTCTGTCATTCAGGCTGCCCATGGGGGAAGAAAGGAGCTGGGGGCGGGGGGGGACCCTGGGAGTTGCTTAAGGAGAGTAGAAGGAGAAGTTGGAAATCTTACGAGGTTCCAGAGAAGGAAGGAAGCACACGTTGGGGAGAATAAAGGGTAGGGTCGCCCTCATAGGATCGATGCACAGGAAGTGCCCCCTACTGTGCCTGACACATGGCAGTCAATGAACAAATGCTGGTTTCATTTCACTTCCTTTTTTACCTGAGCTGAGTCCCTTGGTCCCATTGAGAGACTACCAGAGTCTCAGAGAGATCCACCAGGTTCACAAATGCGTTGGGGACCTAGGAGGATATAAGAGAAAAGATGAGCATTTGCAAGGTCATCATTGCTTCCCCAAGAGCTTCTCTGGAACCCTGGGTTTGAGCCTTTTTGGTGTCTGGTTGAACACAGTTTGGACCTCTCCTTGGGAGGTGTTTGGCTGGAGTCTGTCCAAAGCTGCCAACATAGCCAGCACGGTCAGCTCTGTCATTCAAAAAGGTGTCATTCACCATCCATCCGTCATGGTGGCAGGGCATCTCCCCACCACAGCGTCAATAGGGAAGCAATATCTTGGTGGCAGTGGGACTGAGAGAAAAGCTGCCTCCCCAGGGAGTAGAGAGTGGGGGTGAGAGCTCCCCTGGATTCTCAGGACTGCAGTGCTCATCAAGGTCCCATTAGAAAAGGAAGGCCCTTGGACTGTAGGGGCCTCAGGAAAGGGGCAGGTCTCTGACACCCCAGGGAGGGACTGTGTCTATCCCTTCTTCCTCCCTAGAAGTCTCACTCAGAAATATTCTTGGATTATGAAGAGCTCTACACCTGACCCCTGGCCCACGTTTTCCTTAAAAGGTGAGAAGACAGGCTCCTTCATACCCTTTGCCTTTCCCTTGGGTCTTGGGCTCCCTCCCGAGTCCATTTTTCCATCTGCCTGTAGGCCATTGGAGAGTAAACTGGAAGCTGCCCCATCAACCCTTGAAAGGGCAGCTTCTTCCTGGCTGCCCAAGGTGTCTGCGTTGAAGGGCAGCTCTGGGCCTATGGGCCCTGGGCCCTGGGGAGTCTCACCTCCTGATGCAGGTAGTCCAGCACCCCCGCTAGCATGTCCAGGCCTCCTGCCGCGTGCCTCTGCTGGGAGAGGAGAAATGTGCTGAGTGCAGGTGGACAGGGGTACGTGGGGCCCAGGATATACAGGCTCCTGCCAGCCTGGCCCTCTCCTCTCTCTCCTCCAGCTGAGTCCTTAAATCCAAGAGTAACTGGGTTCCCCTTTGGGACCAGATTTTCCTCAGATAAAAGTGATTCCATTAGCCTTTGGGAATAAGTCTGATCCCAGATTTTTGTCCACTCTGTCCCCGACCCATCACTCACCAGGAAAAAAAAGACTCCCCCAAATGGCAGTTCCGTGTCAGGAAAGGGCAAACCAAGGTCAGGGCCATTCTAAAGCTCACCAGGAGGGAGGGAAGACCCAACTACTCTGGATTTAAGGATTTAAGGACACAGATGGGTTTTAAAACTTCTGCATGGCACCCTTTTATCAGACCTTCCCCTGCCACATGGGTCACCAGGGAGAGAAGGGTTCAGGGAAAGAATCTGAGCCAGCTTCTGTTACAGGGTATTTAAAGACAACTCCTACCCCACCCAATTATTTGTTGGTAATGAAAATAAACAAAGGAGAGGATCGCAAAAATCACCCTGGTTTACCTTCTCAGGGTAAAAAACAAAACAAAAAAACAAAACAAAACAAAAAAACAAAAACCCCTAATAATGAATTTTACAACAAGACAAACTCCTAAGCAGCCTGCAAACCAGCTGTCCCCTGAGGCAACTTGGCTCCGACAGGAAGACATGGGAGACTGAGTTGAGTTGCCAGTCTGTTCTGTCTCCCAGGGGGACACGGGCAGGGACTCGGGAGACAGCTGTCAATCACTCAGGCTGAAACAGCCACAAAGGGCAGCTCCCAACCCCGCAAAGGTGTCCTCTCAAGGCCACTCCAGCCTGCTTCATTGCCATAGCCAGCGATAAAGTCTTTTGTCTGTTTCCTGCAGCCTAAGCATGACATTCAGTATCACACTGTCCCTTCACAAGAGTCTCTGCCTAGAAAGGTCCTTGCTGCCCATCGTCCCCAGGAAACCCTGGGGATCCCTGTGTGGTTTGACCCCAATGGCAAGCCCTGCTTTAGAAACTCCTTAGGTAGTGGTAAATGGGTATTTGAGCTTTGACTTTTAATGTTTTCGGGTTTTATTTATTTATTTATTTATTTATTTATTTATTTATTTATTTTATGATAGTCACAGAGAGAGAGAGAGGCAGAGACACAGGCAGAGGGAGAAGCAGGCTCCATGCACCGGGAGCCAGACGTGGGACTCGATCCCGGGTCTCCAGGATCACGCCCTGGGCCAAAGGCAGGCGCTAAACCGCTGCGCCACCCAGGGATCCCAATGTTTTCGTTTTTAAGGCAAAAGCATTTGTTCATTGTCCAACTAAAAATAAAAGTGAATAGTGCATAATGCGTACATGCACACAGAAATGCGTCATGTAGGCAAGAATGCTTAAAGGCACATATACATGAAGGGACACAAGAATCCACATAGGAATGCTTGAATACAAGTAATGTGTATTTATCTTTAAGGAATCATGAATAAGTATAAGCATCAATGAATGCATTCAAACATTTGAAAAAACAAATGCTGGTGTAAACAAACTCCTTAAAATACAAGAGCACATGCCTGCATGTAAGAAGAGAGGATGGATTTATGCGTGAGTAGCAAACTGATGGATGGGTGAGTAGATATGCAGAGGGATGAAGCAATGCCTAGATGCTTGTTTGAGCACTTCAATGTCCGGATGCATAAATTCATGAATAAATGTTGGTGTGTATAGTGACCAGAGCAGAGAATAAACAGGGCGTATAAATTTCACTTGGTGCTGGAGGGAAATAAGGCTTCAAGGTCTATATGCTACAAACCCAGGAGATCTGCAGGAATATTGTTCCATGAAAGCTGGTCAGGGAACGTGGGCCTCCATCAGCATTCTCCCAGGACCCAACATCAGTAATGGAAGCGGGCAGATGATGGTAGGCTAGGAGTCCATGGGAACATGGGGCATTTGGGGGAAGGCAAGAGTTTATGTTGTGGGAGAGGGGCACAGGAAAGAGGACGGCACCTCCAGAAACCACCCCAGCCTGTGCCACGGCCTGGTGGCTGCCCTGGGTGGTGGCTGAATGCACAGGGGCAGTTAATTGGTCTGCCACAAGTGGCTTATGCACCTAAGGCTTCAGGTTCTTGAAGAAGGGTCTGGTGTGCCATTTATGTGCCACCATAACCTGGGTATCTAAGCCCCCCTTTATACTTTCAACTAATTCTAACTGGGACTTATCTCCAAGAAAGACTTAAGTCGTAGATAGTCACCTACATAAATAAAAAGCACAGCCACACATTTCATGTCCTGTTCCCAGGAATGCCAAAGGGCCTGGAAGTTACAGTCTACCTACAAAAACACTAGCTTCCCCTTATCACTAGAGGCCATTGGCCAACAGGTGACAAGAGCACACATATCCTGCTTTATTTCCCAAATTCAGCGCTTAGATACAATCAGGGTCATAAGAGGCAAAGGAGTTTTAACCAGGAAGCTGATTTTCCTTATCACAGAATGATAATTGACTCAGCCTTTCTATACCTCAATTTCCTTTTCCTGGTATGAAGGATGGTATGTTAAAAAGACTCTTCCTGTGTCTGGCTCCTTGAGCCTTTAGATATGGACACCTATTTATTCATCTGTTGTTCAAGTTCTGAAATAGCTACCACCAGGCCCAGCCAGACAGGTTGTAGACCAGGCAGGCTTAGGGTCACTCCTACTGCCCCCACCCCTGCACCTGCAACCCTCTGCCTCCCGGCTTGTGGTTTACCTGTTGGGCAGAGGAACAGAGGTGACCCTGGCTTGAGTTCTTGAAAAACACAGTGATGAGCTTCCAGTCATTTTGAAAATCAAGTTGCTGAAAAAAAAGGGGCAAGAGCATAAAAAGAGGATGGTGAGAACTGGCATCAAAAGAAAATTTTCAAGTCGTTCAATTTCATGACCCATACCCATTGAACTGTATTTATGATTTTCTTTTCAAAAGAATAAGTAACACAGTAGGAGTCCAAAGTTGTATAACTGACCAAGAAGGCAATTTGGCAAAATGTATCAACAATTATTTTTTAAGGGCACACCCCTTGATCTAATAATTCTGTTTCCTAACATATATTTTAAGGAAATGAGGATACATGAAAGATTTAGTTGCAGTGATGAAGCCTTGTTTATAAGCATGAAAAATTGGAAACAACATAAATGTCCAAAATAGGGGACTGCTGTGTAGGTTGTGGAATACTCATAAGATGTAGCTGTTAAAATGATGCTGGAAAATGTAATTATTGTCATGGGACATATTACATTGAGAAAAGCAGGTTATAAAAAGTATCCACGTCTAGTAACATGCCTGTTTAATAAAACATACACAGATATATATGTTTAGAAAAAATATGGAAGGAAACATGCACCAAGTTGTTAACAGTAATTATCTCTGGGTATAAGGTTGAAGGATGGTTTTAATATTCCTTCTGTTTACCTGTGTTTTCTGATTTTTTCCTCTAATGACCATGTATTAATTTCAGAACAAAAAATAAACTTTCATTTTGTCTCTTAAGAGGCAACATGCTGCACTCGAGGATACTTGGACTATGGCTCGGGCACTTTAGATTTTAGCTCTAAGTAGCTGGGTGGACTTGGGCAGGTCCCATGACTTCTGGGGACTTCAGTTTCCTCATCTGTAAAATTATGGGATTGAGTTCAGGATCTTGTAGTCATTTCCAGAAAGTTGTGACTATTCCAGAAAGTCTGGGATCCTCTCAGTAGAGAGAACAGGTCTTGTACTCATCACTGTTCCTGGAGAACCTAGAATCACCTAGCTTTAACCTCTGAACTTTGTGATGAATGCACGGCTGGCTCATACAGCATCTGCTCTTGGTTCCGGAGGTCTAGGCTCAGGGCCTGCATACAGCTGGCTGGGCAGCAAGGCTTGCCTTCATTAGGTACTTGCCCATAAGGAGGGCACAGATGATCAGAGGATGCTTATTACAAACGTATATGATTTACCCAGTAAAGAGTGTCTGAACTGCTAGGAGAGCAGGTAACAAGGCCGCAGCCTGGAAGTTACAGGACTTCCACCTAAGAACTAAAACAAGTGTGGTAATAGCAGCAATCATCACCCCAATGACAGTGACAACCACAGGCTTTCACTGAGCAATGCTTTTGTACAAGGCACATCTGACAGCCCATTTTATCCTAAGTCTGTGCGGCAGGCTCTTTTATTGCATCCGTTTCATAAATGGGGAAACTGAGGCCTGGCAAAGTTAAGAGTCTTATCCAACATCACAGTTAATAGGCCAAGAATTCAGGATTCACACTCAAACTGTCTCCCCCTGGACCCCCAGCTCTCGCCTATCTCCCTAAGTGAGAAGTCGTGTTTATCTGCTGACTTCGGCAGCATGACACTGGGAACATTAGGGGTAGTTCTGAGTTCTAATGGGCTCCAGAGAATCGCCATGGGAAGGGCATCTTTGGAGAGCCAGGCCACACTGGCTCCTGGGTTCAGGGTACAGTGGCAGCAGGGCCACGGCCGCGGTGGATGGGCTTGATCACCTCGCAGCGGCCACGGGCAGCCCCACGCCGTGAGATGGGTCCTCACCTGGTTCTCCTTCATGCCCCTCACCAGTTCTTCTGCCTGCACCTGCAAGTCTCTGCGTAGAGGGAGGGAGCAGAGAGAGAAATCAGTTGGACGAAACTTTGTTGAGGGCTGGAAGCTTGCCCCTGGCCCCAGTGCAGGTGCCAGTCTCAGAGCCTGGGGCCACAGTGTACCACCCCTGGCTCCTGCAGGGCAGACGCTGACCTATTTTTTAAATTAGGCCCATCAGACAGATTGAAATCCGTGCACGAGACGCATTTTGACTTTGATTTAATTCAGACCTTTATTTCTAAGCCTCTTTAACTCTGCCAACACTCGCCACCCCGCGATCTGCCCAGATGCCGAAGACAGGCAGGAGTACATGACCCCAGAGAAAGCCAGAGTGGGACTTACTCAACACCAGTGTGGGGTGCCACTCTCTTCCCAGGTGTGCACACAGGCGTCAGAACAGAGGGGTTGAAATATCTGATGATGTCTGAAAGGACTAGAGAGAGAGCTGCTTTGAGGCTGTGGTCCTGCTAGCTGGAGGAGACCTGTAAAGGCCGATGCCCGTGGGGCGAGGTGCCAGGGAGGCTGCCGCTTTTGCAGAGCACGCCTTTCACGACCACCATCAGCTGTGAAGTCAGCCTCGGAGTGGGGCCCTGCAAGCGAATGGAGCTAAAAGCTACCATCTATCAAGGGCTAGGCCAAGCCGGTGCCTTATGCGTGAGTGCCTTGTGTGAAAGGGAAACTGAGGCTGGGAGAAGCTAAGCAAACCACTCAAGGTCTCATGGTAAGTTGAAGTTGCTGGGGCTTGAACCAGAGCTTTCAAACACCAAGCTTTTCACTGTCGTGCGCCATCAACTCGTTAGGGAAAGTGTGCTGGGACGGGGACCCGGGGAGGCTGTCTCCCAGCCCCCCTTTCTCCTCCTGAGAGTGACAGCAGGGCGGGAAAGCTCCAGGGAACACACGTCCCAGAGCTGACAGCCAGAGGACCGCTAAAAATAGTGCTGTCAGGAGCAGTTAAGTTGCATCTTGCTCCCGAGAGAGGAGAGGGCAGAGCAGGGAGTGTCATGGGAAGGAGAGGCCTCCCCGCACCCCTTTCCAGTGGCCCCCATCCAGACGCGCCTGGGGCTTTGGGGGAGCAGAAGGCAGCCGGCCCTGTGCAGCGGCAGACAGGGTGGTGGTGGCAAAGCCAGGCAGGACGTCAGGAGACCAGTCTCTCGGCTTTGCCAGCCTGGGCGGCCACCTAAGCCATATGGGACTCGGGCTTTGTCCTCAACCCAAACTAATGAGCTTCCTTCCTAAGTCCTGACAACCTGAAGGAGGAGCCCCTTCCCACAGGTGGTGAGAAAACAAGAAGTTCAGAGGCCAGGGGCAGACGACAGGGACAGTATGTGCACACGCACGTGAATGTGCACGCAAGTAGGTGCCTGGGGAGAATCTGTGAGAGCAAATGACACACATCTCAGGAAAGTCATGAGAGCAAATGGCAAAACAGGATTCCTGGTGCTAGGTCTTTGGAGGAGAATTGCTTTCCAAAGTAGAAGTGTTTGTACTGTATTACTCCTCTGGGATCAGAGGTGACCGTGGATCTTTCTGCCTAAATGTTCCTGGCATTTTGTTTTAGGTCCTGCCGAGTGCCTCGTCTGTCCTTGTTGCCTCTCTCTTAGTTTCCAGTGGGGTCACAACAAAAGGCAGAGGCAGTGGGGCCAGACCACCTGGGTTCAATGGGACTGTGCCATGGACTCCTCCTATATCCTTGGGAAAGTCTGTGTACCTCCCCGAGACTCAGTTTTTCCATCTGTGAAATGGCCATGGTGGGAGAGGATGTGGCTAGATCTGAAGAAGGACAGACGGGCTGAGCCAGATGAAGTGTGGGCCCACCCAGCATACCACTGCACTGGCCTGGATATCGCTGGAGCCCCTTCTCCTGGGCAGACCAGGGGCTCCTCTTGCCTGCTCAGCTGCCCAGCTGAGCTCCCGGTCCGGCTCTCCACTCCTTCCCACTTTCCCTGAGCATTAGGTGGGCTGGAGGCACCAGCAGCTACAGGGGAGTCCTGCCTTTGTGAATATGCAGGTGCAAAATCTGCCCTCACCATCCTGCCTTTGGCGGCAGCTCTGGCCAGGGGACTCCTGGTCACTCTTCGCTGAATGAGGGGCAGTCAGGACTCGTTACCATGTGGACAAGGGGCTCAACAGTGGGGTCAAGTTGACAAGTCAGGCAAAGCAGCAGTGGTATTTGTGCTTCAGAGTCTAAACTACATCCCATCTTCCCAACCCCCCCAACCTCCCCACTACATTTCTTTTTTCCTACCATTGATAGGTAAATAGGGCCAAACCGAGGCAGAGCTGTGACAGTCACTAAGTCATTAAAGGCCTCTTTTGGGACGCTTTGAGCTTCTGCAAGAGGAACCTCTTGCCACTTTGGCCACCAATATCCCCTTCACCTGTCAATCAGATCCTGGAGGGCTAGATACCTGGCCTCAGCCTTCCCTGCTGGATGGTGAGGGCTGAGAGGAGGGGCAGCGTCTTACTCATCCCTGTCCTTTGCAGAGAACCTAATAATTCCTGGGCCCTTGGAGAAATTCGAGGGCGGGATTGACAAGACACTGTCTACCTCACTTGTCATTGTGCTCACTGGAGTGTCAGCTCCAGAGGCTTTTTGCTCTAATTATGAAGTGAAAGGTGATTTCCCTGTTCTTGACTCGTGAGCACCAGGCATAGGTGACTAACATCCCACTAGGCTAATTCAGCTGGCATTAGGGGCTTGGGGGTTTCGGAAAGACTTAATAAAGTCGTGAGGGACCTCTGATGGTAAATGAAAACCACCAGGCCACAGATTGCATATTCATAAGCCCATGTACATGTAAAAAGGCCAACGTGTTAACAATGCTCATCTCTGGGTGGTGGGATTACAGTTAATTTTTATTTTCTTCTTTTCATTTTCCTGAACTCAACTGACGTATTTATTTTATAAGTAAGGGACTTATCTTGAAATGAAATAGACTGGAAATGAGACCTGGATCTTCATGGTGCAGGGACAAGGGTGGGAAAATGGTGGATGGTTTCCCTAGAGGAAGTGCTAGAAGTCTAGCCCTGTGGTCCTGGGGAGAAGGAGTCTCAGGACGCTGACACCCCTGATGTCTCCCCCAGGCCCTTTAATCTAATGTCTCCTGGTTTCTCTTTGCTCAGAGATCCTCTGACACATTTCTCACACATCCTGGCACCACCCTGCCCCTCCCCACACCCTGCCCACCTTTTAGGGTATTTGACTTTTTATACTCAGACTCTCTCTCTGTCCTTTCAAAATGCCTCCCTACTTCTCAGGTTCCATGATGAGATGGGCAATAGGGTACAGTCTCTTCACTAAGCAAAATGCTGCTGTGTTCAGAGGGATCGGGACAATCTGGAATCTGGCCCTGAAGACACAGGACTCACCTGTCACCACCTCCATGCACACCTGCTGTGGCCTTGGGTCAGTCCTGCAAGTAAAAGCAAACATGCAAGCATCAGACTGCATTCAGCAACCTTCTCCCTCAACTAGTGGGGTCTAGTTCGTAACAAGCTGTGGCTCAGCGTTGCTCTGGTTCTGGATTTACCCTTCCCAGAGTTAGAGACACACTGCAGATGGCTATAAAGCCACCAAAGTGGAGTGAACAGCTTTGGTGGAGTTTCCTCTAGTCTGGCCCAGTGCTGGAAGGGGATGCAGCCCCTGGTGTGGGATGAGATAGATCCGGGTCCCCCAGAGCAGAGCCAGGAGACAGGTGGTAGGAAGCAAGAGCTCTGTTTGGTCCTTCCCATTTTTTCTTCCCAGTCACCCAGAGGACCCAGGGGGCTTTGTGGGCACAGGCGCGTTGGACTGGGAGGCAGGAGGCTAGATTCTAGTCTCTGTTCTGCCACCTGTTCCCAAGAATGCCTGGAGCAAACCATCTCCTCCCCAGCCCTTGGGTTTCCCCGTCAACAAGGCCAAGAAATGAGAACAGATCCTATGTGAGGCCCTTCTCAGCTCTACAGCTCTGCACTTCCATGACAGTTACCAGTTTTGCTTCTCCAGGTTGATGATCCCGGAGTCTGGAGCCTGGAAGAGATAAGAAGTATGAACCACCCAGCCAGGGAAGGCAGCAGAGCCTGTCCTTGTGAGACACCAGTCGCCGGTCAGACCCTCCCTCCCACCCATAAAAGGGAAACCATGGATCCATGGATCCAAAGCCATGGATCCAAAGCCTAAATCTGCTGACAAATATCAAGTTTCCTCCACAACATGTTGTACCAGAACTTAGAGCGACCAGAGGTGTGTTTTCTTCAGAACAGAAGACAGGCACAGGAGAGCTTAGAGTTAAATGCAGCTACGTAGACTGTTAACCTCTACATAGATGTAAAATGGATTGTTTTATTGTATGACCATCCTAATATGAAATTTTATTTATTGCCTAGTTCCCTGACTCAAATGTAAGTGCCACGAGGGCAGGAATTTTGTCTTGTTTGTCCTGGACTATATTCCTTGGACCTAGAACAGTGCCTGATACATCATAAGTACTCAACAAATATTTGTTTGCTAAGTCTTTTTTGAACCAACAAAGTAAGCTTCTGGTTTCCTCTTGATAAAATGCTGGACAGCACAGGACACCATCTGCTAAAGAGGGTCCCTGGCTGTAGGACTGAGGGGAGACAGACCCTGCTAACCCACCTGGGGACTGTGTCCTCTACAGGGTCCTAGGGAACTTCGGAATCATGCCCAGTATATAGAAAGTATTCAGCATGTATTAACTATTGCCAGTATTTTCACAGGTTCTGACATAAATTTTCTTTCTTGAAATTCCTAGAAGACAGTATCTCCAGGTGCGATGGTGACAGGTGACAATTGTACCCACACTGCCTACACCCATGTCTGCTGCTGCTTCTGTTTAAAGAGCCTGTCTGGCCTTAACGACCCAGCTCAAATGACAACCAGCCTATAAAACTGGGTCACAACTCTGGAGCCTTCTTGGGAGGTCAGGCTGACCACAACCTTCCTCTAAGCGGGATGTCGTATTTTACTCAATAAGCAGTTTGAAAGGCAAAATTTCCAGGGAAAGGCAGAAAGTTGAACAAAAATTGCACTACAGTGCTAGTCAGGAATCATAAGCCGAGATGCCAGGCAGGTGAGGTCAGGAGGGAGGATGGCTCCTGGGCTGAGGCAAAGTGGGACGGCCTGTGCCCAAGCAAAGGGGATCTGAATGATAGCAGAGCTCCTGCCCAGAACAAGCCTGTTGGGGCTGATGAGAGGAAGAAAAGGGTAGACCAAGAGGAACAAGGTGGGGGAGATGGGGGAAGCCTCAGTGAGAAGTCACAGAAAAGGAAGGCTGGGACAAACCCAGCAGACTCCCAAGTCTCCATCTTGCCCGCGGCAGCCATACTCTTCCTTGGCTGAGCATGCTACGGTACTAGAGATGCAAACCTAATTAAGACACAAACTCTATCTTCGAGAAAGTTGACAGAGTGGATTGTAACCTCCTTGGCAGGGAAAATGTCTAGAGCTCTTAGTTGAGCAAACAAAGCAAAACAAAAAACAAGTCTCAGATAGTATATTGCAGTTTAATCTTATTTCTCTCTCTCTCATCCTATGTATTGGGGTGTGTGTGTGTGAGTGTGTGTGTGTGTGTGTGTGTGAGTGTACTGAGGCAGATTAGGTGATCAAACGAGATCTTTAATTTGTTATTTTATATGTGTGTGTGTATGTTTTTTTTCTTATACTGAACATATATCACATATGTTAGTTTGCAAATAATTTTTACAAGCATTTGCAAGTCTGATCTTTAAAGTTCTGTGAGGAAAACATTGTCCAGAGCAATTAAACAAACATGTGCTACAGGCATAAGTAGGTAAGATTGTACCTCGGTTACAGAAAGCTCCAGGACCTTGGGACGGGCATACATACACACATACATAAGCACCAGCATTACGAATTCTTTTTTTTCCCCTAAATTCATCAATTTCCATGATTTTCCCCCTGTCTGATACTTTCTATAAACCAGGCTAAGTTCACAGCTGTGGTCTCTGGGCACATAGGAAGGCAGCCTCCTAGGAACCGTGCTCTCAGGTCTCACCCTGGAGACTGAGATGCCAGTTGTGTGGTGCTAACAATCTGGGATAGGGAGGCCATCGTGGAGTGGGGCTGTATTCGAGGCCAGGCCAGCTCACAGGAGGAGACAGGGGAGCTGAGGGACAGGCAGAATCCCTGGGGTCTGTGTCATTCATGAGCAAGAGAGCTCCTGTTGAGCTGTGACCAAAGGAGGGAAGTCACCAACTGTAGATGGCTACAACTATAGAAACCTGATGTGGTGGGCATCTCAGGGAATTCCCTACCCAGATGGCAGAGTGCTCCAGTCCTCCAGCTGGTGTCACCTACATTTCGGGCACATGGGGACACATGGGCTCAACAAACTCCATGTGCTATGACGTGAAGTCTCTTTTCTCCTTTACTTCCCCTTCCACATCTCTCCTGCCTGTAGACCTCCACCTTCACCCTCATCAACACAGCCTTACAGTCATGCTTAGCACCCATAGGGCAGATGAGGGTGGGAAGCCCTGCTGCCAGGTTCCACTGGGCCTCTGGTCTGTTTTCTAATGGCAAGTCTGGTTCTTTCTGGAGGGCTGGCACTGTGCTTGGGGAGGGGGATAGGGCTTGCAGGGAGGGGGCAGGTGGGACCCAGGGGAAGGGACGTGGGGTTGGACAGAGAAGATAGCTTGCCGCAGGGATGGAGAGGGCCACTGGGAAGAAGCCTGAGTAAGTGGAAGAGGGAGGAACACCCTGGAGAGGACTGGCGGGGTGGAGGGATGTTCTGGTGCAGGGGTGAAGTGGGGCTCTGAGGAGGAGCAGAGAACACTCGACTGATCAGTGTTGTGGTCAACGGGAGTGCTGGCACTGGGGCAGCAGGGCTGTGGACCCGTCCTGAAAGAGGCCAGGCGGGGCTGTGAGAAGCCAGCACTGACTTGGGAATCACATTGGCATTCCCCTCTGCTCTCCAACCCCCTTCTCTCCAGACCATCTCTTTCTGCTTATCCCTTTCTCCTCATTCTTTTTTTTTTTTTAATATTTTATTTACTTATTCATGAGAGACACAGAGAGAGAGGCAGAGACATAGGCAGAGGGAGAAACAGGCTTCCTGTGGGGAGCCCAATGTGGGACTGGATCCCAGGGCTCCAGGATCAGACGTTTAACCACTGAACCACCCAGGCGTCCCCTTTCTCCTCATTCTTTCCACCTCTCTCATTGCTTTCTTTCTCCTTTACCCGATCGTATAAAGTACACCACTTAAAATTTATTAGCAAAGATTTATTTACCAAGCAGGTAAGGATATTTTTTCTTTATCTCATAAATGAAGCTTAAGAAATGATTTTTAAAATTCTGTGTGCAAAAAAAAAATAAATGAATAAATAAAATAAAATAAAATAAAATAAAATAAAATTCTGTGTGCTCTTTGACTTAATTTATCAGCTGGTTTAATGTATTAATGAGAAACCCTGAACGTTTCCTCATCCTAATGTAAAGGGAGGCATTCATTTGATTAATAAAAAAGGACACAGACTCTAGATTTTAGAATGCCCCCAACTCAGAATATTTTTCTCTCTCAAAATGAAACACCCTGCCTGGCAACCAGGAGTTCATTCTAAGGCTCCTAGTCCCAAAAACTGACTCCCACCTTCATCTCCTTGAAATACTTACTGTGTCCACATTGCCCATGGCTGCCACAAATTTAATATCAGAAGGTCTCACAGAGTGGACTGCAAAAACAAAAACCCATTTAAGAAGGTCAGATCTACATGAGCCAAAGATGCCAAATGGGAGGGCCAGACCCACATCCTCCAGCCTGAGGACAGATGCTGAAGATTTGTCAGCCAGGGCAATGGAAAGCTGAAGACCAGGAGGTCACTGGGAGCCATAGGAACCTGCTGGAAGGAGGCTCACTCTTCTGCAAGCCACAGGTGTCCCATGGAAGGTCTCTCATGGCCCTTCTTTCCCTCCTGCCTGGCCTTCCTTCTTCCTCTGGCTTCCCTCCATCCCTTGGCTCTGCATTTCTGGACCCCCATTAATGAGGGTAGTAAGTTAAAACAAAAACCACCTGGATACAAAAGGGAGCATGTTAACTTGAAGAGTGACAGAGAACACCACTGAAAGTCTGTGAACACATATAAACATCAGATGCAAGCTATATGCAAATTGGTCCTCCAGGAAGCCTCCGTGACCCACCCAGGCCACCAGCAGTTTTAGAATTAAGTCTCCCTAGAAACCACTGACCTCCTGATCATGTTACAGGGCCATTAAAAGTAAACCGCCTAAAGAAACCATTTCCTAAGAGGTATACCGATTTCTTTTTCTAGCTACACTCCTTATATAACGGAGGAGTAAGACTAGCACGCCTAACTGGAAACTCTGATAAGTTAGTGCAATGCAAACATAAGCAAAGCCATTAAATGCGGTCTGTGATGCAGCCATTTCATAGGATAGAGCCAGAGAAGACAGCCAGCTCAAGAGCAACATTCATACTATCCAGGTGTTAGACAAATCCAGCCCATTAGAGAAAATGTCTATGGCATCCACTGCAGCTTAAATCCAGGAGGGCAGGTGAATGACCAAGCCCCAACCCAGAGCTCCCATGGCAGCATCTGCATCCCTGGAGGTGAGCTCTGGGAGATTGCCCTCACCTGTGGAGCCGTGTTGGTTTGCTCGCTCCTGTCCCTCTACAGAAACGGCTGAGGGGAGAGGGGGAAGAGTGAAGGGTGGGGGCTGGCGAAGAGGCCCGAATGGCCAAAAGATGCAAGAGGAGTAGAGTCGGAACTTCTGCTGGCCACACCAGAGAGAAGATGCCAGCCTTCCAAGCTCATGGCTCAGGGCCACGTACCTGACTTTGGAGGCACACTAGATTCTGACTTCTTCGGGTTGCATGGAAATAGAAAGTTCTTCAGGCTCTGTAACTGAAACCAAATAGTAAAAACATCAACTGCCTTGTGGAGAAATATTGCAGGTCCTGAAAGCTCGGTGTACTTTGACCATGTACTTGTTCTCTCTGGGCTCAAAATCCAGAAGCAATCATGATTGCCCATAGTCATGTTCATCTAACTCCATACTCTATTCACCTAGTAAAAGGGGACAGGTGTCTATTGACAATGACCTTAGCAAGTGGCAGGTAAGGATGCCTCAGAGCAGTTGGGGTGAGTGGGGGGGCAGGGAGAACACAAAAAAGGATAAAAATCAATTCTTGAGATGATGAAAAAGATCTGGAGACAGAGAGTGGTGATGGTTGCTCAGCAATGTTATGGTCTTAATGCCATTGAATTATACACCCAGAAATGGTAAAAATGGTAAATTTTATGTTATGTATATTGTGTCACAATAAAAGAATAATTAAGAGACCCAGGATATAATAGACTAAAAGGTTTAAAAAAATCTATTCTTTGTTATCATATTTTTTTTATATTATCTACTTTCCCTCTTTTGATTATCTACACAAAAGCAGGCATAGGAGGCATTATGCTTATATGCTGCTGGAAACAGTGAACTGGAAAATGGTAACTCTTGAGCTCCCATCAGATTAGGCTGCTGAGAGCAGAGGAGGGACTGCGTGACCAGTACTCAGGTCCTCAAGACCATTCGGGCCTCATCAGATATTCATGCAAGTCCAGAGCAGCCTCTGTTTCTGTGAATCTCACAGAAAGCCTTGGGAAGGGAGATCATGTTTTCTCCCCAGAATCAAGAGAAGGAGGAGAAATATTCCAACAGGGGAAAATATGCAGTAAATAAAGTACTTGACCACATTTCACTGTCACAAGACACAAGTTAATTTCTCTTGAATTACTAATTTCTGTAAAAGATAAAGAATTTATTCTCAACTCTTATCTTATGGATGTTCTGGGAAGACCTCACCCAGATGCCTTCAGATAATTCATAGCATCTGCTTCAAAGTTCATAGAGATAACAAGCCCATTTATAACTCTCTGGACATTTCTCAGAACCACCAGCTCAGTCTGCGGAGTGATGAACCTCAAATTCCAGGAGATATAGTTGTGCCACCTCTGCTGTGCCAGGCAGCCCGACTATCCCTGGGGGTGGGGAGGGAGGGTTAGCAATTCATCCAGCCCACCCCCTCCAGGCTTCAGGGCGGGTCCTGCCAATTTGCATCAAGAATTGGAATTACCCACTAGAAAGGAACCACATTCCCCTCACTTCTCTTACCAGGACAAAGCCCTCACCTCTGGCAATAGCTGTTCTTCCAATGCGTTCTCTCTAGGAGAGGTATGGGCATGGGTAGGTCCTAAAAGAAAGCAAATATGTTCAGATTATGTAGTTGAAATTAACACCCACCCAGATTTACAGTTTCCTGTCCTTCCTCCCAGCCCTACCTATATGCCCAGGTCAATAATGTCCCTTGTGTTAGGAAAGTCCAGATTCATTCGTCCCAACTATCACTTTCATTGTCTGGGACACATGCTTCCATTAATGCAGCCTATGGAGACAGAATGCCCAGCTTGAAAAGCAAAAGTGTAAAAAAAAAAAAAAAAAAGAAAAAGAAAAGCAAAAGTGTTATCTGGGAGAGGTCAGTAATAACCCTGTATCACCTTATTATCTAGCACATTATCACAGATCATTTTATTGGTTCCTTAACAAAAAGCAGAACTTTTGAGGAAGGTAATGTTGGACATACCTGCTGTTGTTTGGGGGACTCTGGGACAAAAGAGGGAAGGCAAAGGATGGTGTGGACATTGCCTAAAGTGTTACATGAATTTAAGAGCTAACAATGGGATTCCCAGTGGCCATGACTGTACATCTATGGCTGAACAGGAGCTGTCCTGAGGGGTCGTGCTGAGTGTGAAGTGGAAGGGAAAAAAAGGCAGGTAGAGAAACTACAAAGACACTATCCTCATCCCAGCTTACTTTGGGCCCGTCTTTTAAGATATTTACATTGTCTTTACCCTTTAAAAATATAATTTACATATAATAAAAGACTCATCTTAAGTGTATAAGCCAATAAGTTTTCATAAAATAAGGCAGCCTGGTTCAGTGGTTTAGCGTCTGCCTTTGGCCCAGGGCGTGATCCTGGAGACCCGGGATCGAGTCCCACATCAGGCTCCCTGCATGGAGCCTGCTTCTCCCTCTGCCTGTGTCTCTGCCTCTCTCTGTGTATCTCTCATGAATAAATAAAATCTTAAAAAAAAAGTTTTCATAAAACATTTTAAATACACAAATAACAGTGTAGTACAATGAATAGCACTCCAAGTAAAGGAACAAAAATTCACCCACCGTGCCGCTACCCCAATAACCAAAAGTGATTTGTTCACACGCCTGGGTATATCATCAGGTTCCGGAACAGGCACACTTTCCACTTCGTTGTAATCCATGTGGATGCAATCTTACTCCTGCCAGCTCCCTTTAATATTGTATTGTGAGCATTTTTCATGTTGCTATGTCATCTTCATGTTTACTTTATCAGTTTCAGGAGATATTTTATGATGCTGATAGGTAATCAGACATCCCAGTCCTTGATGTCATCTGACTGCTCCCTGCCCAGTTCTCTGCCCAGGGTGCACGCTCCTTGTCAGGGTTTACCATGAGAGAAATCCTGAACTGCATGAGATAGTGCCAAAGAGGCCCCTGTCTTGGGGGAGAGGGCTTGATTTTTTTTTCTACCTCCACCCTCTTCTGCAGCTTTCCTTTTTGACCCTGAAAAGAATTTATCTAAAGTTTCACAAGCAGCAAGAGTGTATTTCACTTCCTGCCCTCTGTAAGATTAGGCACCGATTTCCTTGTTGGAGCTTGTAGCAGGAATGATGGCTAGGACTTGCCCCCAGACCTCACTAGCAAGTTTTACATTCCCAGAAGAAAGCTTTCTGGGCAGAAAGAGCCATATGATGGGAAGGCACAGAGTTGCAGATAAGCATGGTGTGCTAGAAAAGGCTGGAGCAGGTTTGTAACCGGAGGGAAGGGGAATGGAGAGCAGATAGAGGAGGGTAGAGGAGGGCAGCTGGGCTGTGGAGCTGTCTATGAGCAACAGGGAGCCACTCTGATATTCAGAAAGATGAGTGTTAATTTGTTAATGCATATTTTAAGATGATCCATCACTCTGGGAATAGTGGGGTTGATGGATTAGCAGGGCAGAGATGTGAGACTATTTTGATAATATTTTTTAAGCCAGGATAAAAATGTGTATGGCAGCTAACACTTATACGCAGCTTCTATAGGCCAGGCATTCTAAGCCCTTACATGAAATAATTCATTTAATCCCTACAACTCTATGAGATAAACGCTATTGTCTCCACTTCGTAGATAAAACAGGTTTGGCAAGGTTAAATGACATTTTAAAGATGACACAGTTAGCAATGGTGATAGCAGGATTTGAAAATGGGCAGCCTGACTCTGCAAGCTGTGTTCATAGCCAACAAGCTAGGTATAAGTCATGGCCAAAGATCCAAATCAGCGGTTGGCAAACATTTTCTGTAAAGGATCAAATAGTCAATATTTTAGGTTTTACAGACCATACTATCTGTCATTACTCAGAGACAGCTCTGGGGTAGTGCAAAAATAGTCACACACAATATGTAAACAAATTAACTTTATGGAGAATGAAGTTTGAATTTCATATCATTTTCATGTGTCATAAGATACTCTTCTAATTCTCCCAACCATTTAAATTTTTAAAAAAAACCTTTGTGGATATCAATGAACTGATTTTTTAAAGTTTATATGAAAAGGCAAAATAGCCAACAGAATATCAAAGAAGAAAAAGTCAGACAAATGACATGATCCAACTTCAAGACCAACCATAAAGCTACAATGCACTATTGGCAGAAGAATAGACAAATAAATCCATGGGACAGAATAGAGAGCCCAGAAATAGACACATGTAAATAAAGTCAACTGATCTTTGACAAAGAAGCAAAGGCAATACGATGGAGAAAAGACAGTGTCTTCAACAAACGGTGCTGGAATAAGTGGCCATTCATGTGAAAAAAAATCTAAAAATCTAAAATCCATTCTTGGGTCACAGGTCATACAAAAACGTTCATAAGGCTGGATCTGGCCCATCAGCCATTATTTGCCAACCAATCCCTGATCTGTACTGCCTCTGTGAAAAGATCATCAAGGTTAAACAGAAAAATGGCATCTTGAGATAGACATCCTTCAAATAGACAGAAGTTTGCTTTGAATCATTTTTATTCCCAGTTAGATTAAGGTGATCTGCCCCCCTACCTGTCTGCCTTCATGAAGGAAGAGAGCACCATCTACAACATGAAATTATATTTCTAATGCTTGGCTTTCAATTTAAAAAAATTACCTGGAAATAATACCAAATAAACAGAAACCAAGAGAGATTAAAAAAAAAAACACCACCACCAATAGACAATAGATAGTGAAAAGTGGTAGACTAATAAATATGTAACATCCACAACTCTGTTAGCTTGGTGCTTTGTTTCTAGTTAGAGCCAATCAGATATTTAATGGGGCAATCCAGGAAATGAGAAAGGTCAAAATATGCTCTTCACTTACTCCTGGTTAGCTAGAAATCTACATATGTTCCAGAAGGACCTGAAAGAACCCTAAGTGAAGAGAAATTTGAGAACTGATTGAATCTTTGTGTTCCTTCCCCAACCTACACACAGACCAATAAATAGAGACTTACAAACCCAAGGTGTTTGAGCATGACCTGTCCATGTCACTGACTGATCACTCAACTGTACAGACCCAGGGCTGGCTCCTAGGATGCCAGGTTAAAGAGATAAAAATAAGAAATTAAGACCTGATCAAAGACATCAGTGGCTACACACCATGAAGGAGGTCTATTCCAAAGTTTAAGTCTTGGCAAGTTACTAAAAAACCAACAACCCTCAGAAAACTCCAACGAATCCAGAATTGCAACATTTTATTGAACATTTGCAACCAAAAATTACCAGACATGCTATCAAACTGAAAAGTGAGTCTTGTACTCGGGGATGGGAGGGGGGGAAAGCAGTCAATGAAAAGCAGTTCTGAGTGGGCCCAGATGTTGGATTTTGCAAAGTTTTCAAAGCAGCTATTATATATATATGTTCAAGGAATTAAAGAAAAAAAATAAAGATTAAAGACTCAACACACAGAAGTTATTAAAACAAAGGAAATCCAGAGCTGAAAAATACAATACCGAAAGATTTAGTCGATTGGCTCAGCCACAGACTTGAAATGGTAGGAAAAAAGAATTTGTAAGCTTCAAGATAGATGGAAAGATCAATAGAAGTTACATTTCTGAAAAATACAGAAGAAAAAAAAGATTGAAGAAAAATAAACAGAGCCTCAGAGATCTGTAGCTACTGCCAAACACAAAAACATAAAGGTAAGGAGTCCCAGAAGAAGCAGAGAAAGAGGCAGAAAGGGATTTGAAGAGATTACAGCTGAAAACTTCCCACATTTGAAGAAAAATATTGAGCCACACATCAAAGAGGCTGGAAAAAAAGAAAAAGCTTCAGGTAGGAAAAACACAAGGACAATTTTACCTAGATACTTTAATAATGGATGTGTCTAGGTGTAATTCTAAAGCCAAGGAAACCATTTCAAGAATAGCAGAAGCAAATCACGCACAGGAGACCAACATTATGATTAACAGCAACTTATCAGAAACAATGGAGGCCAGAGGACGACAGAATGACACATTCCAAATGTTACGAGGAAAATGACCTCGGATAGAAGCATGACAATGTAAGAAGGAATGAAGTACAGAGAGAGTGAATATGTAGATAAATCCAAAATAATATTGACTGTATAAAACAGAAGCCAGCAAACTATGACCCATAGGTCAAATCTGCCCACAGCCTATTTTTGTATGGCTCTCTAGAGAAGAATGGTTTTTTGTTTTTAAAGGTTAAAAAAAAGAAAAAGAAAAAGAAGAATATGTGATACAGACCATGTATGAGCCACAAAACCTAAAATATTTACCATTTGGTCACTTAAAGAAAAAAATCTGCCACCCCCAATACAAACTATAAGAATAATGTAGTGTGGACTATAAAACATATGTAACATCTTGCCGTGTGGGCAGATTCAGATGGAGTAAATGGAGTTGCACGAATCAGGTTTTTCCTTTATCTGGGAAATGATGAAAGTAGTCATTTAATTAAATTTTAATAAGTCAAGGATGCATGTTGTGATTGTAAATGCCACAAGAACAACAAAAACACATATAATCAGCAAGTTCATGTTGGGCAGGGTAGGGTGGTGGAAGTGAAACCGTAAAAATATGTAGTCCAAAGGAGGCAAGAAAGAAGGAGAAAAGATCACAAAACACATAGGACACATCGAAACATAAATAGTTAGATAGTCTATTTAAACACACTGGGGAAGACCAGAGAAGAAAAGCTGAAGAGGGGTGTATAAGACCTTCCTTTAGCATCTAAAGAGGGGCTAGCTTTATTCCATGTGACCCCCAAACCAGGAGTGGATCAGGGGAGATGGGTTGTCTCTTGGAGAATCACCAGAGCTACTGGAACAAGAATGGGCCCCTTGGGGCACTGGTCCAAGCAGAGGTGAGGGATCAGGGCAAGCAGATGACACACATACCAGGCGGATGTTAGGAGCTTGGTCACCCCCTGGTCTGGTCAGTCTGTCCATGCCTCTATTTCCTCACCTAAAGATGAGGTTTGATAACACTGGCCTTGTGGAACTGCCTGAAGGATTAAATGCACGGAAGCGTAAAACACAGTATCTGACACTGGTAAAAGTACAGTAAGCAGAAGCTGTGATTATTATAATTTCAGTATCAGAGAGATAGTCTGAAAAATGGTCTATACTAACTTCAATATTCTGGGATTTCCTCATATAACTACAGAGTTCAGGGTTTTTTTTTTTTAAGATTTTATTTATTTATTCATGAGAGACAGAGAGAGAGAGAGAGAGAGAGAGAGAGAAGCAGAGACATAGGCAGAAGGAGAAGCAGGCTCCATGCCAGGAGCCCGACATGGGACTCGATCCCGGGACTCCATGATCAGACCCTGGGCTGAAGGTGGCACTAAACTGCTGAGTCACCCAGGCTGTCCAGAGTTCAGGTTTTTAACTTGGTGATCTGAACTGTTCATGGTTACTGCCAGGGGTCATGGTGCCCGAACTCTAAATATTAAATGTTCAGACCAGAAGACTCAGCTGGAAACTCAGGACCTCTGGGTGCTGTCCCCATTGACCCTGGGGTGACTTGGCCCTCTGCTTCCCACCAGCAAATGGGGAGAAAAATTCTTGCCTATTCCCATAGCACCCCAAGATATTGTGGAAGAAATTATCAAAGCACTTGTGGCATGATTGAACCCCACGGATTTTTCTCGTTTGGAAGGTTGTTTTAGCCTCAAGCTCATGGATCTATAAAGGGCTTTGAGCTCCCTGAATAACTCTCATCTCAAAAGGTCAGTAAGGGAAAAAAACATGTATTTTTCCACCCTGATGGGAATGAAAGAGAAAGACATCTGTGCACATGAGAAGAAACAGGTTCAGCTGTGATCAGTCAGCCACGTAGGAAGAGCCGTGACCAATGGGGTCCTGGAACTAACAAAGAGCCATTAGAGCAGCAGGCCCCGCTAGATAAAGTCACACACAAGTCTCCTGAGGGAAGCTCCTTCTGAAGCAGAGGTTCTCAATCCATCACCTGCTGCCTAGCCCCTACCTCCCAAGACACACACTCAGGTTTGATATGCCTGGGGTGGGGCCTGGGTATACTGGGCACCAGCAGTGTTTAAGGTCCTTTGAGCGACGTGCCTTTGAGGTTGAGAGCCCCAATTCTTTGGGGAAACCCAAAGTGTGTTAGCCCAACAGCTGGCCAAGGGTTAAGTAGGGTGATTTCAAAAGCAAAATTGAAACAGCTCATGCTCTCTTAATTTATAGATTTCCTTCATGTTTTTCCACTTATACTGTGTCTGGGGCACAATTTTCCACCCCCATCCCTGCCTTGAGGAAAGACAGCCATCTTGTGACCTTGATCAAGAATTAATCTCTCTGAACTTGGACTTCCTCACCTATAAAATGTGGATACGACTGGTTTCCTGGCCTTCTTCTTGAGCTTGTTTTAAGGATCAAAGAACAGAAACTCCTGTGTGAGTAGGAGAGGGCTGAACTCATGCTACGGGTGACTTGTCTCCCTGGATGAAAGGAAGGCGCTTGCCCTGGGCAGTTGGGGAGCACTTTCATGGCCAACACATGGGGAATTAAGGTCACTCTTTAGTGTATATTAAATTCTCAGGCTCTTTGAAAAGTGTAACATCCTCACAGCAACCCTAGAGTATAAATCGTGGCAGGGTTTATAACCCTGTCAACCTTTTTACAGGCTCAGAGAGGCTAGGTGACTGTACCAGCTCACATGGACCACACCGGCAAGGGCAGGGGCTTGGCCCCAGGCCTGCACTGCCATCCGCGGAGCAGGGAGTGGTCCTCGTGACCGGGCCAAAGTCAGCCAGTATTTGTCCCCTGTACTGTTTGGACTGTAAGCAGATCTTCTGGGCTTTATCGGTCACTGCATGCAGCACTTCATTCCCATTCACACCCAAGGGCCTGTGGAATGCTGCTGTCACCTGTGAGCAAGCGCCACACATGACTACATGGGGGTGCTGGATCAAAAACCAGGAGTCATGCTTGGTTGCTGCTCCAACCCCAGAATTCCCCAGGCTTTAAGGGTCACAGGATATCCTCGTCCTTCCCTCACTGTGTTGCTTTGGTGGTCACATGCCATAATCGGTGGAAGGTGACATTGAGAACCAGAGAATCTTTCTTCAGTAGCTAGACTAACCTCTGGATACTTACCTTAGAATGGTTGAGGTGGGCTGGTCTTTGATATCATCACATTGAATGTCTCAGGAAACTAAGACCCAGAAAGCTTAGCAAACTTGGCAAAGATCACTCAGCAAGTTCCTACTACAGCCAAGGCATGGCATTCAATTTTCCTTAACCTGGTCTGATATGCTTTCCTCGGGACGGAAGTCTTTTTGAAAGAAGGTTCTAAAAGGCTTATTGTGTTCTGTAGCCCGAGTTCTCAGTAGATGGAAATTTATTCTTTGGTCATGTCTATGAGACCAGTTTTGTGAGCTGCCCTAACTCATCAGTCAAACTCAATTTATCATGTGGATACCAAAGAATGATAGAGAACTAACGCTGTCATAACCTCTGGGCAGACACATCCCTCTTGTCTGATGACTGTACAAAACACACTAGAGATGATTTGGGAAGTCCCAAACCAACATTCTCTAAACACTCCCTGTTATGAGCTGGTGACCACAGGAGACACCACCACCCAGGACAGATTCCATCCCAGGGAGAGGCCAGGGGCCCCTCCCTGTCTCCACTTCCTGATGCCCACCGAGACCCAACATCATACACTCTGTGCCCCAGGAGAGGGGAGAAGGCTCAAGGGAGCAGTTCTATGAGGAGAGCCTATTCACAGTGGACTCGAGGTTTTGCCCCTGGCTCACTACAGGACCTCAGAGGAAGAATGCTTTGCTTGTAGGTTGTGTTTTCCTCCTCAGCTTCCTCATGGGAGCAATTGAGGTGGACCCAGAGCCAGGAAGAAGCACCTGAAGAAGAGGGCCCCATAGTGAAGGTGAACAAGTGATACCTCAGTGGCTGTGGGTCAGAGCCCTGACTCCTCCCTCCCATACTGCTCTCCTCCATGGTCACTCCCAGCCCCAGCCAGAGCTTTCAGGGGAAACAGAGACCCTCAGAGGTAGATGTGGGGATATAGCAGCAATTAGTGGGCTCCAATAGGAGGGGAATCTCGAGGAGCCATGTGGGGACCTCAGCGGTCCCTGCCCCTGCCCTGCCCCCCTTCAGGAAGGTCTTCTCCCAGAGACAACTGGGAGGTTCTGCTATGAAAAAGAGAGTGGCCCTGAGAACCACTGTCCTCATGGAGACGCAAGAACACAGGAAAGATGGCTGCCTGAGGCAGGAGAAAGGCACGTGGCCTTCCCAGAGCCAAGCAAACTCTGGGCCTCTTTCTTGGAGCCAGTCACATGAATTCTTCAGTGCGCTGCCTCTTTCCATGCATGACCTTTTATGTCTGAAGCTGGCAGACTCATCTTGCCCAAAATACCACTTGCATCAGGCCACTCCCCTGCTGAAGAACCTTTAATAGCTCCCCACTTCCCAGGATAGCAAATCCAAATTCTAGGCTTGCTGGGCGACCTTGGGCAGGTCACTTAACCTGCCCTGCCCAAGGGTTCAGTTTTTGTTAATATTAAAAAAGGGAGAGGGGGAGGGGGGAGGGGGTCAGAGAGAGAGAGAGAGAGAGAGAGAGAGAGAAACAGAGAGAGAGATTGGAAACAATCCTCTTAGAAGTCTCTTTAAGCCAAAAGACACTAGGATAATCTCTATCATTCTGGTCTTAGAATTTCAAGATCCTTCCCCCACACCAACTCTGCCGCTGCTCAGTGGACCTGCTCCCTGCCCCCTGCATGAGGTGTGATGAGCCCTGACTTTGCCTCTGAGGACACTGCTCCCCCACTTGCATGCCTGGGTTTATCTTGATCCCACACAGCCCTTGGAGCTGCACCCCCACCCCCACCACCGCATGAAACTTCTCCAGCCCACATTCACCTCTCCGTTTTCCGAAGCCTGTTGCTTTTATTACAGCTGCTTCATCTATTTTGGTACTTAATTCTTCTCCAGTGATTTTATGCAAATCCGTGCTCTCTCTCCAGAGGGTTCCTTCCTTTGGTTTATTATCTACCAGCCAGACTCAGCTCAACTCTGGTACTTAGAGGGTGCTCAGACAGTTAACTGACAGTAGCAAAAATGCAACCTGATGAAAAGGATGATTGACAATAAAGTCCTTAAAATCTATAAGGTACAGATGACATCCCAGGAAAGGAGGACTCCTGAGGCCCCCCCTCGCCCCATGCCGAGAAAAACCCCTTACCTGGGCATGCTGCTCAGAGCAGGAATTTGGAGGCAAGTGAGTGGGTTGGAGTGGGGGTAGGGGTGGGGACTGAGGCATCTGATGTAAAAGAGAATCTGACAAGGGAGTTCCAGGGATGGCTCAGCCACCAACTAGATAAGGGACTCTAGCAAGTTCCTGCCCCTCTCTCATCAATAACTGGAAGAATCTGGGCTACCAGAAGTTCTCCAGTGTTGCTTTCTACCCTTATTTGGAAAGAGTATTTCTAGAAGCCTGAAAGTCCTCCAGGAAGGACTCTAGGCCCCTGGAAAACAAATGTCAACTAGCTTTACTTGTTCTTTTTCTCTTTCTTTTTTTTTTTTTAAGATTTTATTTATTTATTAGAGAAAGAGAGGGAGAGAGAGAGAGTGAGCAGGATGGAGGGAGTGCAGAGGAAGAGGGAGAAGTAGACTCCCCACTGAGCAGGGAGCCTGATGTGGGGCTCAAATCCAGGATCCTAAGATCATGACCTGAGCCCAAGGCAGATGCTTAACTGACGGAGCCACCCAGGTGCCCCTTTACTTGTTCTAATAAGGGAAGAGGTATTCCTTTCCTTACATGATGTGTCTACCCAGCTCCCACCTTTGGCTTAACAGTGACAGGCCTGGAGTGGGTACATACCAAGGCAAGGACAGTCTCCTGGGGAACCACTGACCAGTTTAGGAAAATGAAATTCTAGCAAAATATTATACTTTACTAAATACAGTGATCTCTTGCCAAAGCTGTAGTTTTGAGATAATGCTTTCAGTTTTATACACCCAAACTTTCATAAAAGGAACCTATTCCTATGTGTATTGTTTGTTGAGCCCATTTCCAAGCTTCAATGAAAGCCGAATTATGACCTGTAATGCAGGGTGGTGGGGAAAAGCGCTGGCTTGGGATTCAGTCTCAGGACTGAATTCTGGCTCCTGTACTTATAGCTAGATGACTTTGAGGGAAGTTATTTAATTTCTGAGTGTCAGTTGTCTTATCTGTAAAATGAGGAGAAGAGAGTATCTTTCTTAGAGGGAAGCTGTTGTATATGTACAGTGGTTACTGTGGGGCTTGGTTGGCTCTTCTAGAGAACCTCACCCTGTGACTTTCATTTGAAGGGATCCTCAAATGTCATTGTCCCCAGTGCCCAATGGAATGACATTTATATAGTTTCAGAAGACAGGCATATTCATCCTAGGTCCCAAAGAGTCTCACAGATAGTGTTTTGGAGGAGTCTAAGCAGCACACAATAAAAAAAGAAGTAAATGGAGACAGAAACAAAGCATCCGGGAGCAAGAAGTAGCAGGAAAAAAAATAGAGCAGAAACAGATCCAAGACTTTGGATACTGAAATTATCAGACCAAAATTATAAAACTACTATGTTTTTAAAAAAGAAAAGAAAATTTGATATTTATGGGAACACAAAATTACTTTAAAAACTAACATGGTAAATTTGGTACAGAACTAAATGTAAATTAAATTTGAAAAATAAAACCAATTTTCAAAATCTTCAAGGATCAGGTTTAACAGCAACAGAGAGAATGAATAAATTAGGGCATGTGTCACAATAAATTACTTAGAATGCAGTACAGAAAGACAGAAAAGATGGTACAGTTGGAAGAGAGGCTAAGAGACGTGGTATATAAAGAAAACCAAACAAACATTTAACTGGCACTACAGAAGGAAAAGACAGAAATAATGGAGTAGAAGCAGTATTTCAAGAGCTACTGGCTGAGAATTTTAAAAATTTCTAAAAGATATCAAGCCACAGATTCAAGATATACTCTAAACGCCATGCAAGATCAATTCACAGAAATTAATGAAATAGGAAACAAACATACAATTTCAACTGTGGTATGTTTTTCCGAAGATGGCTCTGACATTTTCTCCCAGCCTATATACCCCTTTGCAATGTGACTTTTGCTACTCCTCCACCCAAGCAGTGAAGTCTATTTCCTTCCTCTTATATCCAGGCTGGCCCTGAAACCTGCACTGACCAATAGAAGTGACAGAGATGACTTTTGGGCATTAAGAGTTAAGAGGCCCTGTGGCTTCTATTTTTGCTAATCTGGAGCCCTGAGTCACCAGGTACAGAAGCCCAGGCTCCCCTTACAGGAAGGCCACATAGAGGAGCTCGAAGACACACCAGGACCAAGTCCCCAGAACACATCATTATAGATCCTCCATGTCAGGCCCACACATGTAGAACAGGGAGAAAATGTCTCAGCTGAGGTCTTCCCAAACTGAAGATCCACTGAATTTTGAGCAAATAAAATGGTTGCCATTTGTGAGTAAAATTTAAGGTGATTTGCTCCACAGCAATAGACAACTATGACATAGATCAATAAAGCCAAAAATTAGTTCTTTGCAAAAAAACTAATAAGGTAGACAAACCTCTGACAAGAGGAATCAAAAATAAAGGAAAAAGTCACCGGTAGCTAGTATTGGAAACAAAAGGGGGTGTGACTATAGAAGCTACAGATATCAAAGAGTTAAAAACAGAAATTCTATATAAATTTACATAAAACACTTGGAAATTTACTTGAAATGGACACATTCCTAGAAAAACAAAACTTTCCAAAGCATATTAACAAGAAACAAAAGATATGAATTCTATAGCCATTAAAAAAAAATTGAATCAGTAGTCAAAAATCTAGCAAAAAAGAATATTCCAGGCCCAGATGGCTTTATTTGTGAGTTCTACTAAGAAAACTATGTATATTTACCCTTTGGCCCAAAAATCTCAGTCTGGGAACTTATCCTAAGCTATACCTCCAACAACATGAAAAAGACATATGCACATGATTATTCATGACAACACTACTTATAATAGTAAAATATTAGAAATAACCTAATGCCCACTTAGGAGACTCATTGAATATATGGTAAGAGTGGAATATTCTACAGTTGGAAAAAATGAAAAAGGTTTGAATGTATGCAACATAATTTCAGAATATATTAAGTGAAGAAAATTTAGATACAAAAATTATAGATTATTTTGTCTTACTTCTTGCACAAATGATAAAGTATGTTTGCAAAAAGAAACACAGAAAGAATATGAAAATAATGAAATTGAAATTTTATGTAATTTCAATGTAATTGAAATTTTAAATTACTTAAAAGAATAGGTGGAAATGGGATGAAAGAAAGGGTGAGAGAATGGGATGGGACTTCTCTGAGTATATTTTTTCACCTTAATATGGTTCAAAAGTCACAACTATGTTTTATATATTCAAAAAATAAAGTAAAATCAACAAAAATGGGAGAAATTCTATAACAATATAAAAAGAAACAAACTATATGTCAAATAGATGATACAACCATACAAAGAAAACAAAAGAAAAAGAATTAATTCAAGTGATTTTGAAGAAACTATTTTGGTCATATACCCTGAGTGGGATATACTCTAAGGGCAAAACAATGGCAAAGAAATTATGGTGGTGCTGTTGTTTCTTCCTCCTCCTCTTCTTCTTTTTTTTTTATTTTTTTAAAGTAGGCTCCATGTGAGACTTGGAATGTGAGACTTGAAATTATGATCCTGACATTAAGACCTAGGCTGAAATCAAGTTCATCACCTAACTCACTGAGCAACTCAGATGCCCAACTGACTGAGCCACCCGGGTGCCCCTATTGTTAGAGTGATTCTAATGTTATATTGTATGTATCATAGGACTCAGTAAATGAATAGATTTATTCATGTTTTTGTAACCTTGGTTTGCACTGTGAGGGAAGGACAAAAACCAGTCTGAAATGAGGGAAGGAGATGAAACTCCAATTCTAACTAAAGTTAGAGATAAACTGTATACATTTTTTTTTACATTTGTTTTTTAAAAAGAAAACTGTACTTCCTAGATCTGTCCACTGAGTGAGCTTGGACATAATGACACTCCAGCAGCAATGAACATCCCTACCACCTAGATACCTGGTTTCTAAATAAAATTTTCCAACAATTGGAACCTTGAAGAAATGGCTAATTGCATGGCTAAGATAGGAAAAATACAAGATTCATTGGAATAGGTTGTTTCATATAGCTAAAAGCTTAAAAATGGATGGGACATAGGAGACAGTGTGAAGAGACTTCGCTGGCCAAATCTGTAATTACATCAAAATAATGAATAATGATTTGAATGGATTATAATGCCCTGATTAATAAAAGAATCCATAAATCCATTTTGTATTAAAAAGAATATAAAAAGAGTGTGATAGAGAATATTTTTTAAATAGGGAATGCAAACTATCAATATTAGAAGGAATGAGAGGTATTTTTAAATCACCATTTTACAGTCACTCTGGTAATAATCGATTAAGGCAAGAATCATCAGTGGATGGAAAAACCACTGAGTATAAGAAGAGTCACATAATATCACAGTATCTCCTTACAAATAATTTATAAATCACCTGGGGGAAGTTTCCTTAACAAGGGAGAAATCTGGCAGATGCACTTTAGCCAAGTTACCAATTTAATGCCACCAATTAGGGCATTTACCAACATCACCTGTATCCCCAGTGTACTACATCAAGGACACAACATGATCTATTCTGTATTTCTGCCCAAAGAGTTTAATCTGATTCCAGCAAGGAATAAATACTTTGGACAAATCCAAATTAAAGTGCACACACACACACAAAATAGCCTAAAGTTTTCAGTGACACAAAACCACAAACAAACCAAAAGACTAAAGAACTGTTCTAGATTAAAAGAGGTAGAAAAGGCAGGGCAAGCAAATACAATGTATGGTCTTCAGTAAATCTAGTAAGTAATGACTGAAAAAAATGAATAATGATAAGTCAATTTATCACATTAACACATTTAAAGGAGTCAATCATATAATCATCTCAATAAGTGCAGAAAAAGTATTAGGTAAAATTCAACATTCACTCATCATTCTTTTAGAAACCTCTTAAACTAGTAATAAAATAGATATTCTTAGTTTCATAAAGAGTATCTGCAGAAAAGCCTATAGCAGACACCATACATACTGACAAAATGTTAAACATTTTCTTTTTTTTTTTTAAGATTTTTTTATTTTTTATTTATTCATGATAGACAGAGAGAGAGGCAGAGACATAGGCAGAGGGAGAAGCAGGCTCCATGCGGGAGCCGGACGCGGGACTCCATCCGAGGACTCCAGGATCGCGCCCCGGGCCAAAGGCAGGCGTCAAACCGCTGAGCCACCCAGGGATCCCCTGTTAAACATTTTCTTTTTGAACTTGGGAATAAGGATCACTTCCATGAAAAATTGTAGTGGAGCCAGTACAAGGAGGCAAAAGAAAGAAAAAGTATATAGATTGAAAAGAGAGCAACAAAACTGTCATTATTGGCAGGATTGAGTATAGAGAAAAATCCAAAAGAATATACAGATAACTTATTAAAATTTATAAGAATGCAATTGGGCTCAAAATCAACACATAAAAATCAATTCTATATACCAATAAACATTTCAAAATAAAAATTTTAAAATCCACCTATCATACAATAAAATATCATATGCCTAAGAATAAATTAAACAAAATGTATGCAAGACCTCACCAAAGAAACTACAAAACCTTGAGAAGCATTAAAGAAAATAGATCTAAACATGCTCTTGGTTTGGAAGGCTCAGTATCGTAAAGATGTTTGCTTTCCCCAACTTGATATAGAACTCAAATCAGTTTTGATCAAAATCCCAATTGTCTTTTTAGGGGTAGAAAGTGACAGTAAAATTTATATGGAAGTTCAAAGTCAAGTCATTTCTAAGAAGAAAAAAATAGAAAGACCTCTTTTCCCAAATAATAAAACTTACTATAAAGCTTAATTAAGAATTAAGACAATGTGCCATTGGCGCAGGGGTAGACAAATGAATAAAGCCAAGTTTTGAAACAATTGCAAGCACATCCAAGCCCTTTGTATAGGAACAGAGGGTGCTCTTCACAGCAGTAGGGAAACAATGGACTTCTCCATAAATGGTGCTGGGATAACCTGTATTTTCATGAAAAAAAAAAAAAAAGTAAAATTGGGTTCCCCTCTTACACTAGTCACAAAAAAATCAATCCCAGATGTATTAAAGACCCAAATGAGAAAAGCAAATTTATGCAGTTTTAGAAGGAAATACAGGCTAATGTCATGATGTCAATATAGGAGAGGTGTTCTTAAGACATAAAGGACACACAGAAGGGAAAGACTAAAAACTCTTAATAAAAGGTGAAAGATTGATATGATCTGAAGAGAAACCAGAGCATAAGATTGAAAACTTTAGAAATAAAGAAATTAAATATCAAACAGACAATGGCCAGACCACTGATGAATGTGAACTCTGACCTGAACATCAGCAGCTGGTCAAGGAAGCTCAACCACCACCCCCACAGCTATTAGCCCAAAATAGTGAGGATGCTGTGATTCCAGCTTCCCTACTTTTTGTCTCTGCTTTCAACTCAGGACCAAAGAAAGCCAAATATGTTCCCAAAAACAAATTATGTAAGATGTCTAGCTAGAGTCAGGCTAATGAGCCTGCCTTCCTCTGTCCTTCTAGCAAAAACAAAGCAAAGCCCATAAAATAGTAGTATTCCCATTTTAAGGATGAGGTGAAATCAAGGTCCAGGGAGATAGAACTCACCCAAGGCCACACAACACAGAGAACTAGAACCCCGATCTTAGTGGTTCCTTGCTCCTATGGCTTTTTTTTTTTTTTTTTTTTGCACCACTCAGCTACTGCCCATCAGCACTCCTCACTTAGCCCCAGACCTGCCTCTTGCCCCACAGCCATCGGCACTTGAACCCTAGCATTCCAACCTGCATGCATCTAACCTGTGCATGAGAAAGATATGTTCCTCTCTCAAGCTCTGTGCCTAAGCAACATGGGACACCAACAGGTTGACCCACTGGTTGCCCTCTGAGCAAAAGGCAGACTTACCTTGCCCCAGAAGCAATAGTAGCCCCAGGAGGAAAACGTGTGGCTGCAGCCCCATTCCAGAATCCGTCAGGTGTCCCAGCCTTGGATGAATCATTTGCACAGATGGAGATTACCACTCTTTCTTGTGCTTTTATGCTTCTCTGTTGTCTGATAGCACACCTGTCATAAATTTTACTATGTTCACCTTTGAAAGGGGGCAGTGGCCAGCTGTAAATGATAAATATTAACATTTAGGCAGAAGATTTCTCAAAGTAGATAGGTCAAAGATAGGTAGCATGTTCTAGACAAAGGCATCAAAGGGCTGGGACCACATAACCTCTTCAGTATGGCCTCCCAAGGTCATGAACATCCAAAGATCACCAGTGTCAGGGCTCTGGCCTGCTTGGAGGAGCTTAGGACTGGAAGTATAGAACTGGAATCCCAGATTGACAATAGCTGTGAGATCTTGGGTGAGTCCCTTAACGTGGCTTTGTTTCCTTCTCAGCTGTAAGCTATGGAGATAAAAGCCATAGGTAGAGTGAAAGTACTTTGTAACAACTGTAAACCCTAAAGTCCCCTCCTAAATGTGACATCTTATTGTGAAATGTGTTCCCACAGTGTCTGAGGAGTGCAGCTGGGTTCCCTGGTCTGTATGATTCAGAGAGGTTTGTTTCTGTCCTCACCTCCAAAGCCACAGGTGGCCAGGAGTGTTGGACTGATGTGTATGCCACACATCGATTGTCTGCATGTTGAATTGAGAGATACAAGCCAGAGGTGACCCATTGGAACTCATTTGACAGAATTAGCATTTTGCTTTGGGCAATCAAAGTTGAAATGCTGGAAAGGGTCTAAACTGGGCAGAAAGAGTTGGAATTTAAAGCCTGGGTGCCAAAATACCTGAGGGGTGAAATTCAAATATTTTCCATAAATTTCAAGTAACATTTGCCTTTGGGTAATACGGACTAATATATTTAAATTATCCTTGCATTCTGGCCATTGTTAGGGCAGCAAGGCCGAGAGCCAGACTTCTGAGCTCCAGCTAGGAGTCTGGAGCTTGTTCAACCTCAGATCTTGATCTGCTGACATTTTTTCAGTATGTTTCAAATCATAGTTATACGTTGGTTGTCTTGAGTATAAAGTAAAATCTAAGTGGCGGCCTTTTGTTCCTGGCTCTCTGACATTAAGATGTTGTCTTCCTTTCTAATCTGTTCAATATAATGTGACTTGTGGGTAACCACTGATTTAGCCGTGCCAAAGCCTCAGCCTTAGAGCTGCACAGAGGGCTCAGGTCACACCAGGCATGCGTGGGCACTGCTACAATGGGCCCAGCTGGCCATGGGATCGTTCCAGAGCCCAGAAGAGAGGAATACATGCAGAGTATGTAAGGAAGAAAAAAATATACCCAAGGAGTGGTATGTAGGGGCCATTTGGGCACAGATGCTCCTGAACACTGGACACTAGTTATCTTCACTAATTGCCCACAAGCCCAACAAGAGACCCAAAGCTACAGACTCACTATTAAGGATGGTAGGAGTCCTTCCCAGCTCTATGCCACCAGCAGCTTTAAGGAGCATGCCTGAACCTACTTGGACTGAATGAAAGGTCACTGGCCCCCACTTAGCTTGGGCCAGTTGGAGGTGGGATGGGACACATCATGGGAAATGGGCAGAAATAGCTTGGCTTTACAATGCATGTATTTGTTTCCACCACTTAATGCTTCTCTGTACAACCACCATGGCCCAAATGGGTTGGCAAGCACATCAATCTCTAACCTCTTTTACATTTAGAGACATTGAGAAGTGACTTAAAAATACTTTTAACCTTTGCAAGGCATTTTGTTATAGGACAGACTGAATTCTCTTAAATATAAGAAATCTTCGAGTCCTGTCAACACATCAAAGAATCCTTATCAGCTGTGAGGCAGTGGGGGACTAACACCTCTTGGGCACCCTTTCCAGGCACTGTGGGTGCTCTTCACATGCATGAGGAGCTTATTTAGAGCAGATGCATCTATGTGATCTATTAGCAGCTGTGAAAACACAGGGGCCAGTACTTGTCAAAAGCCAGAAATAAGCTCCATCACTTTTTAACAAACATTTCTTCTCTGAGTTTTGCTACTAAGATGTCCTAAGAGGACATATCCCAGAGGAGGGAAGATGCTTCATTTCAAATGTTAGCAACAATCAGCAGATGTTCCTTTTGGGAAAGGCACAGGCACACGGATATCTTGGTGACTGAACAAGCCGGGTGCTTACAGTTGTCAAGAAATCCACAAGGGGGTGCTAGACCAAGCCTTGGCCTCAGGGCCCATGTGGATTAAAGCAGCAGGGGCTTCCGAAGAGTGTTTTCCAAACTGGGGTTACAACCTATTATTATCCCATGAATTTAATTTGGTGGACTCATCAGTAATTTAAAAAAATTAAATAGAATATAAAATACCTGAAGGCATTGCATATAGTAAGGGTAAGTGATGTTTTGGGAAACTCCTTTCAGTCACAGGCAGTGATGCAAAATGTATTTCTTAATATGGGTCATTAAAAAAGAAATTGAAGACCACTCCCTCAGACAGCAGTAGATCAGTTCCATAAAGAAATCCCTATGCTCCAAGAAAAAACAGGTTTGTTCTTCTCTCTGGTTAAAGATGCAGCTCCACCAAATTCCCTATGCTAGCAGCTAAGACAATGCCTATGATTGGCTCTGAGACTTGGGAAGAAAGTACAATTCAAACTTTTTAGCAGTTGTGAGAAGAGAGTAAGTGAAATTGTCCTTTTTTTTTTTTTTTTTTAACAAGGCAAACCTAGACCCTGTCTCCTGAGTGAGCTCTGCCAATGTGATGGAAAGTATATGTTGGTGGCCTATCATCTAGGACAGGATGGGTTCTCATTGGTGCCTATTCTACAGAAGACCCACAGCTTGAAGGGGAAGGTACACACCAAAACTGTAGGAGGGGTGAAACTATCTATCTCAGAATAATCTGCACTGGTGCCAGTAATACCCTGAGAATTGTCTTCTCCAAATGATGGCTTTTCTGAAGTGCCTACTTGCCCTCACCATGACAGCCTTGTATCACTCAGTACTTCTGTGTGGAAATAGTCCTATATCCTTGGTGGGATTCCTGAGGGAGAGGCTGGGCCTTTTGCTTATTGCCATTTGGGCACCTCCAGAACCTCTTCCTACAAGAACACCTAGCTCAATGTCCTATGCATAAGAGACCCTCACCTAATCTTTATTTGTTGGTTGAGTATTCTTCAGAGGTAAGAAGACAACTAGTTTAATCAAGGCTGTGTTCTCCAAGAGCCTTCCCAGGCACAGAAGTACAAGGAGGCTTGGCTTAGGAATCTCCAAACACAAATAACATCCAGATGCCAGTGTTCCTCTGTTGATACAACACAAGACCTGTGTGTACACACACATGCAAACATTGTCCAACACAAGTAACTGAGCTTGTTTAATTTCCTTTGGGCAGAGGCTTTGCTTATAATCAAACAAGAAGTTTAAGGAGTAAAAATAAGAGGCAAAATTAAGAAGGGACCAGTAACACGTATCTTAAAAAATTTTTTTTTCAAATATCCCAGCCTTATTAATAAAAAGAGAAAGAAAAACAGGGCAAATCCCAGCAGAACATGCATTCCATCAGACCTGGCCTTCTTGTTCTTTGCTATTCCCAGCAGCTAGTAGGTTGCCTGTGGTAGCAGGCATTCACTACATGTTGGATGAATAAATAAGTGAAAAGCAGAATAAAAGGAAGACACCAAGACTACTATAAAAAAGATCAGCTCAATGGGACAGAATAGAAAAGATGAAAGGGGTAAAAATTATGTTTTGGGATAGAAAACTGAGGAAAAAGGGAAGCACATGGACCCAATACCATGAAGCATGATGGAAAAAAACAACAGAGAAGTAACATGGAGGCTCACACTTGTGGCTCTTCCCCCAAGGTCACACTGTTATTCTCCTATGCAATGGTTCTCAATCTTGGCTGCAGATTGGAATCGCCTGGGAAGATTTAAGACTTCACCTACAGACATCCTGTAGATGTCATTTTTAAAATTAACTGATGGATTCCAGTGTGTAGCCAGGGCTGAGGGCTCCTGCTCCAGTGAAGCCAGGGCTGCCTGAAGCCCAGCACTGAAGGATGGAGAGGGCTACATCTCTGCTGTTGCAGACAAGCCAGAGGTCTACGGGGCATGGCCTGATGCCCGAACAGGCTACCACAGCTGACACAATTGGACTGACCAGGTGGCCTCTCCCGAGAAGAACCCCATAGGAACGCAGGGAGAGGGGGAGCACTGGGACTTATCTCTCAGAGGTCAGGGAGTAGATTGGAAAGAGCCAGATTCTGGTGCCTGGAGAGGCCCAGTCACTGACCACCAGGGCTAAAGTCCTGGATCAACCATATCACCCATTATCATCTGCAGCCATATCCTCTTCCGCATGTGTTAGTTTCCTGATCTGTGAGTTTGACACATACATTCCATTCACTGATGTACAGTGTGAAGAATAGGACCATGGCAGGTGGGGAAAGGGTAAGATGAGCTGTCTACTCAAGCATACAAGGTACTCTCCCTCTTGCAACAGTCATTTCTGCAAAATGGTAGTGCCCTTGACTGACCCCCATTCACAGATGGGGAGCTCACAGCCCGAGCTGTGACATCCTCTAAGTCACACAGCTACACTGCCCATTGCTCCCCTCTCTCACCTCTCCCATGATCTCCAGATTCAGCCCACCACAGCTTCCCAAACTTTATGTCTCCCCACACATGGATGGTGGTGATATTTGCACAGCACATAGGGTGAGCAGATAGGACAATGTGTGCCCTGGATAATTAGCTGGGGGTCTGGGACAGCCCCAGGCCCTGCTCCTGGTGGGCCCCTAGGGGGATCAATTTCTTTGCCCATCTGTACCCCTTACTACATTTACCTCTAGGTGAAGACTAAACAGCATTTGGTGAGAACCTACTAGGTGCCAGGAATCTGGCTAATTGAACTCATAAATGTCATCTTATTTAATACTAGCTATATTCCCCCAGGGGGTTAAAAGTCTCAGTTAGAGTCACTCAACTGGTAGGTTGTAAAAAGGAGTTTCTGATCCAAGTCTTCTCCCTCTATATCTATTAGTTTCTCTCTGCATGACAGAGATGCTCCTGGTGAAATGGTCTTAAGAGTCTCTTCTGGAAAGAAGCCCAGGTAAGGCTCTTCATTCTGCATTGGTGGAGAACAGCCTATGATTCATACACCAAGTCCGGCAGGAGAGTCTGGCAGTGTGACTGTTCCCTCCTAGGTGAGGAGTCTGAGTGGACCACCCCGCCTGACCACCACCCAGCCATGGCCCTCATCAACCTGTGGAGGAAATGTGGCTCCTCTTGGTGGAAGCACCATAGGCATCCTCCTTGGTACCACCTCAAGAGGACCAGAGAACCAAACAGGGATGCTCTGCTCCATCCCAGCTGCTGGGTCCCAGCCCAGCTGTGACCTCCTTTCCCCTCCCGAGGAGAATCCCACCCAGGGGCTGGAAAGAAATAGGGATGAGGTCAGAACTGGTCAGAGGGCACCTGTACCTTAATAGCCACCCAGTCAGTCCCCTCCACCCCTGTTGCCGAGAGGAGGAAACTGAGGCAAAGAAAGAGACAGGGCCTGAACTAGGTTTTGGATTTCCTAATTCAATTCTGGAGCTCTTTCCCACTCATCATGTAGCGCGGAATCACTGACCACTTGCAGCAATGAATTTTCAGCCCAGTTTTACATGTAAGAGACTAAAAACCCAGAGAAGATTAGTGACTTGCCCAAGGCTGCTTAACTACTGAGGGTAGCTTGCCCTTTCCATCACAGCCCAGCAGTGGTCAAGTTCAAGCTAGAGGGATTCCACACAGACCTCACTCTAGCAGATACCACGTAAAGCCCAGACATCTTCATTCTGGGAAGGAAGATTCCATGACGATAGGCTGGCTGGCATGGCCAGTGGACACTAGCACACAGGAAAAGCTCTCCCCTGGGTCTTCTAGAGCTGAGACCCCATGTAGCAGAGATGGTGGAGTCCTCCGCCAACCAGGGGGATCTCAGGGAACTTCTGCTATGTGGCTAATCTTTCTCTTACTCAAATCCCTTTATATCCTGTCCGTGAGAGTTGTGATCCATTCTTCAAATCCAAAGGGAACAACCAAAGTCTCCCAGACTTTCCTGGGAATCTCTCATGTTTCAGACCATGCTGGAAGGCTCCTGGCTCCTGCAGCTCCAACCATCATGCATTGACCCCACATGCCTCCCTGACCTAGATTCAGAGCAGAGTATCTGCTTGGGAAGGCTTCTCCTGGACTAGGGATCCAGAGAAGGAAGACAGCTTCTCCACCACGTGCTAGGGCAGCTTATGAGCTGGGGATGTCCCTCCAACCACACTGCCACTCCAGAATGGAGCCTCCGGGCCTTTGGCTGTGGGCAGGGGATTGCTGTGGCATGGTGTCACCTGCTTGCTACCACACTGGGCTTTCAGCCCCACACCCACGCTGCACGTGGTGTTAATAGTTTGATAATGATGATGATGCACAAGTGTACTTGTTTTGCCAGGTCTCTGGGCAGGCCCAGTGTTTACCTTTGATTGCACCACTTGGGGTGAGGACTATGGCAGGGAAGAGAGTAAGGCTGGCCTTCTGTCTCAGGACCCTCATGCGTATGAGCAGGCTGGGCTGGGGTCATGGTGGGATCTGTGCTGAGCTCTGGCCATCAGGACAGCCAGGCTGGTCCAGTAGACACCTCAGCTTGTTTCCCCACTCCTCCTGAAGGAATACCTTTGTGTCTCTGCCTCTGGGCACTGCTGGCTGAGGCAAGCCAGCTTGTTGTTCCTTTCTTCTTGGGTTCAGGAATGGCCTTGTTCATAACTGGAGGATTAGCATCCAAAAGAGAAAACGTGAAGAAAACAAATTTTCATATTCCATATGTCTTATAACCCACAGAAATGTTTAGAAACTTGCCCCAGATCACACAGAGCAGGTAGTGAAGAGAGATTTTTAATACCAGTTTTTTTGCTCCAAAGGTCAGTTCCTTTAACCTGAGATGCTTCTTCATTTTTGTGTGGGTTTTTTGTTTGTTTGTTTGTTTTTTGTTTTGCTTTTTTTTCAGTTCTTCCATTGACCCTGGAAGGCTTCCTAGGAGCATGTGTGACCAGGAACACGTGGGAATGTGGGACTTGATTGCAGGCTCTCTCAAGGGCAGCTGGAATCTTGGTGTGGTCTCTGTAGGAATCCTGGATGAATCCTTCCACTTCCCACTCACTTTCATCTTTGCTTCTGGGAGCCATTTGAGCCAAGTTTCCAAGTGTTCCTCTCTATTGACATTGAGATCCATGTTTCCTGAACCAGAGTGAGGCTCCATGTTCTTGAAATTTAACATCTCTTCCAGGACCAATCCCTGGTGGCTGGCCACCCCAATCTTTCACCCATCCCATCCCTGAGGTGAATTTTCAGAATATCTTCCACTATTTGGTCTCAACTCCTCACTTTGGTGTGGCTTCTCCTCCCACTGCTTTGCCAGAAATGTTCTATGGTCAACAATTTGTTCAACTCCATGGATAGCAAGGTCCTCAGATTTAATCTTACTTAACATTTCAGGAACATTTGACAGCCGACCTCTCCTCCTATTCTCAGAAAACTGTCCTTGGTCTCTATGTGTCTAGTTTTCTGGTTTCTTCTTCACAGCTGTGCCTTCTCAACCTCCTTTGCCAGCCCCTCCTCTGCTGCTGGAGCTCCTCAAAAATCTGGCCTGCATCCTTCTCTGTCTGCCTCTCGAGGCAATCTCACACATACACCCCATTTAAAATCATTTAAATTAAAATTCATTTAAAATCTATGTGCCCCATGATGTGATGAGCAATGGGTGTTGGCAAATTGAATTAATAATAAATAAATAAATAAATAAATAAATAAATAAATAAATAAAATAATATAAAATAAAATAAAATAATAAAATAAAATAAATCTATGTGCCCATGATTTCTACACTTCAATTTCCATCCAGGCCTCTTTGCTAACCTTCAAACCCTGCAAATTCATTCACTGATTCAACATCTTCACTTTGATGTTTCATATGCACCTCAAACTTGAGGAATTGAGAACTGAATATATGATCCTCCTCCACTCATCTGCATTCTTATAGGAAAGGGCAATGGGGTTGTAGGCAGATCCAAGAACAGTCCTGGAAAATTCCCTCTCCTCAGCCCTAACAGATATCATCAATTGCTTAGTCCTGTCGATTCAATATCCTAAATCACCTAGTGAACCTACTCACCATTCTCCATCTTCACTGCCCCTACATGGGCCCAGGCCACCATCTCTGCCCCCCTGAATGGCTGCAAGAGCTATTCCTAAGTCTACTCTTTTTTTCCTCACACAGCAGCCTGATAATCTTTTCAAAGTGTGAGCCCAATGTCACAGCCTTGCATAAATCCCTTCAATAACACCCCACAGCATTTTGGACAATTGCCAACTGTCTTGATATGGTTAAGAAGGCCCTGATTTCCTCTTCCTCTCCAGCTTCAAGTCCCACTCCTGGTTTCTTCTCTGACCTCAGGTCCACTGGCCTCCTTTCACTTCCTTTTTTTTTTTTTTTTAATTAATTAATTTTTTTTTTTTCCTTTCACTTCCTTTTGCCACCCCCAGAGCCTTAATACAGGCTGTTCCCCCTGTCTGGAACTCAGGCCACCCCATTCTCCTCCCCATTTCTTGGCCTCACTGACTCTCCTTTCAGAATTAGTGTAAATACTTCTTCCCAAAATGTTTTCTCAAGTCCAGTTGATGTAAGGCCCTGTCTCATGCTCCTCTGGCCCCCTGTTCTTCTCCTCCAATACTCAGAACAAGTAATTCCAAGTGCGCTAAGTCTATCCTGTCTGTCCACCCATGAGTTCCATGGGAGGGCAAGGACCAAGTGGTTTCTTGCTGTGTCCCTTTAGCACAGGACCTAACATCAGCAGGTGCTCAACAATTGCTGCATGGAAGAAAATGCCCAGTCTTGCTCCAGTTACTTCTCTGGGGTCCCCAATGAACAGAATCAAGTCCTACTTCACAGTAAATGAACACTCCTGCCCTCTCTGGAGCTCCATTATACAGCTTACTTCATCTTCTCTGGTATTTAAAAGCTGGCCAGTTGGAGCTGTTTCTTTTGCTAAAAAGGGTATGACCTGTGCTTCATTCTCTTTGTACCACTTGCATGGTCCCTAATATAGTGGCTTTGCACACAGTAGGAAACTGTCCCAAGAATTGCACTCTTGGGATCAAGAGCAACACATGACTATAAAGGAAGGGGACCCTGCTTGGCCTCTGCCTGGGCCAGATAGCCTCCTATGCCCGCCAAAGTTAAGAAATCTCTTAAAATAGTCCTCCTAAAAGAACAGAAAAACCTGAAAATTTCCCAAGTCTTGTAAATTATGGATAGCAAGCCAATCAAGGACTGCCAAATGTCAATTAGAGTCTCCCCTGCTTCCAAAAATCCACCCCCCACACACACACACATTAGTAAAATGCTTGCTTGCCAGAGACTATCAGTATTTCCTCTTTTTTTTCCCTCTGTAAAACTTACTCTCCTTTCAGACACCTTTGAACCCCTGCTGAAATGTAAGTGATTGCAGATGGTTCCCTTGTGGCTGTGAGTTTATAAATAAACAGCCTTGGCTAATTTTGTCTCTGGTCTTGTTTGATTTTTGGCTGTAATCTTGGTGCTGCAGCTCAGATGCAGCCTGACCTGCTTGTTGCCTTGGACCTTGGCTGTTGCCCAGGTGTGGTGCCCACCAAGGCCTCTTCAGCCTCCCTCTGACCACAGAACACTGACCACATCAACAAGCAAGTCTGCACTGTGCTTCAACTCCACCCTCTTTAGGTTGAGTTCCTTTGTTGTTTTATTCACTTATCAGATGGTAGGTATTGTTATTTAATTAATGTTCCCTTTGAGGTTTGTGTCCCTAGTGATTTGCTTCTCCCTGTCCCTTTGTTTTGTCCGTGTCCTTAGTGTTGTTTTGTCATGAGGAGGAGAATCACATCACGGCATAAAAGCATCATGCCTATAAGCTGTCTGTTTAAGGTGGGCTCATACACTGAAGAGTTGGCAGTTCTCCCCAGACCAGCACCCTCTGAGGACCAGTTTTGCTGTGGGTCACCAATAAAACCAGATGAGGTTGTCCTCTCATCCTGGCCATTTGTCCTAAGAGCTTGGTTTTGATTCAAAGAAGGCATTCTCTCTCTCTGATATATTCCACCTGCTGGGGACTCAGATGGTTGGGCTGTGTTCACGGGCAGCTGGCCCAAGACACAAGGATGTATGAACAACTTCAACTGACTAACTTTCAACTGATAGTGACCAAGAGCTTTCACATAGTCTAACCTGTGTCCTTCTCTGGGAAAAATTGCTTCTTACGGGTTCCCCTATTACCATACTTCTCCTAATAGCAGAACCCCACTAAAGATGATTTGGCCCTACAACGGACACTTTGAGGAAAAAATAATTGAACTAGAACTGCTCATTTGAGAGGATAAAAATATCCTGACTGAGAATCACAAATGCCTTTAACCATAGAGTTTAAACCCTGGTCTCAGCTAACTAAGAGCTATTGTCTGAGATTTCCCTAAACCCTGATTAAGATAGACACATCTTTACCCGAAGAATTCAGAATCTCTCAGGGGCCTATAATCCAATCTCAGCCAACTAATTGGCATGTTAGTAGGAAAATCAAATGCTAAATTATCAATGAGAAAAGCTGAATAGACCAGTCCAGGGCTAAACTTAAGGCATCCCACATGCATGTAAAGCCAGCAAGCTTCAAGAGAGCCCGGAAAACAGGTCAGAGTTTACTCAAAGTGACTTCTTGGACTTTCCTATAAAAATTGATTGGAATCAAGAGCATTAGAAGACAAGCCACAGACAGGGAAAAATATTTGCAAAAGACATGTCTGACATAGGATATCTCTATCCAATATATACAAAGAACCTTAAAACTCAACAGTAAAAAAAAAAAAAAAAAAAAAAAAAAGAACAACCTGATTTTAAAATGGGCAAAAGAGGGGCACCTGGGTGGCTCAGTCAGTTAAGCGTCTGCTTTCAGCTCAGGTCATGGTCCCAGAGTCCTGTGATTGAGCCCCGCATCTGGCTCTCTGCCCAGCAGAGGGCCTGCTTCTCCCTTTCTCTCTGCCTGCCGCTCTGCCTACTTGTTCTCTCTCTCTCTCAAATAAATAAATAAATAAATAAATAAATAAATAAATCTATCTATCTATCTTTAAAAAAATGGACAAAAGAACTAAGCAGATACCACACCAAAGAAAATACATAGGTGGCAAATAAGCATATGAAAAGATGCTCATCATCATCTTATTAGGGAAATGAAAATTAAAACAATAATAAGATACCCCTACACACCTATTAGAATAGCCACAATCCAGGACACTGACAACACCAAATGCTGGCAAGGATGTGAAGCAGCAGGAACTCTCATTCATTGCTGGTGGCAATCACTGCTGGTGATGCAGCCACTTTGGAAGACAGTTTCTTACACAAGTAAACATATTCCTAGCATACATACTTGCAATCATACTCCTTGGTATTTACACAAAAGAGCTGAAAACTTATGTCCACACAAAAACCTGCACATGGATGTTTATAGCAGCTTTATACATAAGCTGCTATACATATGTATATGACATACATATACATGTCAAACTGGGAAGCGATCAAGATGTCCTTCAGTAGGTGGATGGAGAAATAAACTGTGGTATATCCAGACAATGGAATATTATCCAGGAGTAAAAAACAAAGAAGCTATTGAGCCATGAAAAGACAGAGGAAACTTAAATGAATATTACTAAGTGAAAGAAGCCAATCTGAAAAGGCTATGCACTGTATGATTCTAACTTTATAACATTCTGGAAAAGGCAAAACTATGGACACAGTTAAAAGATCACTGGTTGCCAGGGGGAAGAAGGAGGGAGGGGTAAAGAGGCAGAGCACAGAGGGTTTTTAGGGCAGTGCTACTATAATTGTGGATACACGTCATTATACATCTGTCAAACCCCACAGAATGTACACCAAGAATGAATCCTAATGAAAACTATGGACGCAGGGTGATCATGATGTGCCAGTGCAGGTTCATGAACTTTGGAACAGATGTACCTCTCTGGTGGGTGATGTTGATGGTGAGGGAGGCTGTGCATGGGGGCCGTCAGGGAGGGGGATGGAAACTCCCTGTATTTTCCTCTCAATTTTGCTGTAAACCTAAAATTGCTCTAAAAAATAAAGTCTATTTAAAAAATAACATAAAAATTATTGGAGCTTGATTCAGTCTTGTAAGTAGAGAAAAGATGAATCAAAAGGAGATTTTAGAGACAAGAAATGACCTTCCAATAAGGTTCAGGAGTCTGTTTCTTAGCTGTTGTAACAGCAATCCTCTCATCTCATTTTGCAAACAGGTTAAACCTGAAATCAGAGACCTGGTTTGCAAGCAAAAAGCAGAATGGAAGAGAGCCCCACTGTCTAAACTAAAACATCCGGCTAAATACTTTGAAAGGACTTTGGAACAGAAACAACACAAAACATACCCCCCCACAAAAAAAAAAAAAAAAAAAAAAGCATGACTTTGCAGATAAAACAATTAGATGGTCCTAATTCTAATTGACACCCCCGTTCCCACTGATCAAGATGCCTATAAATGTTGTAAACAGTAGGGACACTAGGGGAAAAAAAGACAGCTTATCTACAGTCTTGTTAGGGGGAAACCCCCTTCCTGGTATCTAACTCAGTTGCCTAGAGGTAGGTGTCCTCCCAGGTGACAGCTTCCTGCCCTAAATTCCTTGTGGTTTGGCTCAGACCTGGAATAGGTCTGGAGGCAGACTTGGAAACCGAAGCCTCCTGTTGGAAGCCCCTGGGCCAACTGTTGCCAAAATTATGGCTGAGACAGGAACACCTGCTCTGATGCTGAACCTCACAAGCCCTGCCAGCTCACTGCCTGCTGTCTTCTGGGCTCAATACTATCAGTTGGGTCCAAATCCCTGGGCCTCCCTAGCCCAAACATGGCCTCCCTACATGGCCCTGGGGCACCAAACTGCTTTGCACTTGAGTTCTCAGGCACCCTCTAGAGACTGACCTCAGCCATTAATGGGCCAATTAATGGTTGAGGTCAGTATGGAAATAGGGTGGTCAAAACAGACATTGAAAGAGAATGTGAAGGATTGACTGCTCAAAATATGGCCCAGCCGTACTGGGGTCATCTGGGAGCTTGTTAGAAAGGTGGAACCTCAGGCTTGCCCAGACCCTCTGAATCAGTTTTGTGGGCACATTGGAGTTTGAGAAGCCCTAGTCTAGATCAGTGGTTCTCAGCCTGTGCTGCGTATCAGAAATTCCTGGGGTGCTCTAAAAAAAAAAATGACAGATGGAAGAGCCCTGTCCCAGACCGAAAGAATCAGAAATCTAGGACTGGGGCCTGGGCACTGTTTTTGTTGTGGTAGTTTATCTTTTGTTTGTTTTATCGAGAGGTCCCTGGGTGATTCAGATGAGCAACCAAGGTTGAGAACCTACTGGCATCCCACCCCTTTTTAGAGAAGGGGAAACAGAAACTTAGAGGAGGAAGTAGGCTTACCCTCTGAGAACACATCTGTGGTCAAACCCAGGGTTCCTGACTGCTAACACGTAGCCTTCCCCACCATCCTGGCTTGTCTCCTCTCATTACCAAGTAAGCCCCTCTTGAATCCTGAGACCTGCCAATGAAGATCTTGCTGCATTCCTGCCTTTGAAACAATGCATTCCTTGTTAAAATACTGGGAATATTTAAATAGTCCATCAGTGGGGGAATGGTTGAATGAGCTGTGGTATATCCACACTATAGAATACTATATAGTAATGGAAAGAATGGGGTGAGCCACACCTACCAACAACGCTTTTCAGGGTATAAGGTTAAGTGGAGAAATGAAGAAGCCAAAAGGTACATACAGTTTTTTCTTCTAAAAAAGAAAAACAAAAACAAAAACAAAAAAAACCCTAAAAATACTTTATTTTTCCTATGGGAACCTACATATGTGTATATATACGAGTGTGTATATGTGTTAAATATAAATGAAAAGGCCTATATAGAGATTTTAAAAATCATACCAAGTTATCCCATTAGTACCACTGGAAGCTTGGTGGTACAAGGGGTCTTTATCATTACAGTTTTATTAAACTTTTTAATATAAATAATGTATTCCAGTAGTACTTGTGTAACTAGAAATTATCTTAAGGGGGAAAAAGAACAATTGAGACCTTCTAGGAGATGAATTGACTTAAACATCCAAATTCTGCTACTTATACCATGAGTCAGTTGCCTTCGGGAGTTTTCCCACCTCATCTGCCTTCAAGGTTGGTGAAAGACTTTATGAAAGGACACGAGGCAGTGGCAGTAGATTAGATTGAACATATTAGGTTAATGTCTTCTTCAAGGCTTCCATCTGAGCCTTCTCCCTCCCAACCTCTGCTTGTTCCTCTCATGCTCTGGACTCTCTGTACTTTCCTTATCTCCTGCTTCAACTTTTTTTTTTCCACATCCTTGCCTTTTATGATGTGCATGAAATAGGGAGATACTGGTGACTCTTCCTTTTGTCTTGGCATTTGGGCAGAGCTCTCACTCAATAGCCAAGAACAACTCAGGAGGTGCCAAACAGGCTGCTTCCTAACTTGAGGCCCTAGACCACTTCTGCTCTTTGTGAGAGTCAGATCAATCAGGCCACTATTAGCCCATGCCCCACCTCTAGGTCCTTCTGAGACTGATGGGGTGTGTTGCCAGGCTTTCCCCAAAGGAAAGTTATTTCTGGGTTGTGCATCACCCCCACTTCCAAGCCCAGGGTAGAGGGTCTCAAAGAATTTGACACATGTCCCCTGGAATCTGAGGAGCACAGGAAGTGGTATGGAACCCCTGAAAGCCTCAGAGTAAGCAGGAGTGACTGAGAGAAGGGAGGGCTGGCTTAGAAGGATGTGAGCTTCCAAGGTATTGGAAAACCTCACCTTTCCCTGTGTCTCCTTTACTGTCTATGCGACTATCCCACATTTCTGAAACCAGAGGTGGTGCAGGGATGTTCCCACACCAAGCAATTCCATGACACCAGGGAGGTGTCCTACAATCCAACTCCATTCTGACACTATCTACCTGCAGATAGATTCAGATTCCACAGGTTAAGGGCTCAGTCCTATGGGACAGCCTCCCCACCCATAGACAAACTCTGGATGCCAGAAAGTGCAGGTTGTCACTGTGTTTCTGCCCCCATCAACTAGGGATTACAGCTTCCAGCAACTCCCTCCCTGGGCTCAATGAATTTACTAGAGTGGTTCACAGGATTCAGAGAAATATTTTTACCTACTAGATTGCCAGTTTGTTATCAAAAGATATAACTTGGGGTGCCTGGGTGGCTCAGTGGTTGAGCGTCTGCCTTGGGCTCAGGGCGTGATCCTGGGATGAGTCCTGCATTGTGCTCCCTGTAGGGAGCCTGCTTCTCCCTCTGTCTGTGTCTCTGCCTCTCTCTCTCTGTCTCTCATGAATAAATAAATAAAATCTTAAAAAAAAAAAAAAAAGATATAACTCAGGGACAGCCAGACGGAAAAGATATAAAGGGCAAGGTTTAGGGAAAGGGCATGGAGTTTCTACGCCTTGCCTGGACACACCACTTTCCCCAAATTTCCATGTGTTCACCAATCTGGAAGCTCTCCAAACCCCTCCTTTTGCTTTTTTTATGAAGGCTTCATGACACAGGCACCATTGATTAAATCATTGGCCATTGGTTACTGAACTACTCAGTCTCTAGCCCAGCTCCTCTCCTGGCAGGTGGGGCAGGGTGGGGAGGGCAGGGAATAATCACGGAGTTCGTTCCCCTGGCAACTAGCTCCCAGCCTAGGGTGACCTAGGGGCTTTCCAAAAATCACCTTATTAACATAATGTAAGATAACCCTGTATCTGCTCACATTACTTAGGAAATTCCAAGGGGTTTAGGAGCCGGGTGACAGGAACAGAGATGAACGCTAAACATGTATTTCTTATTATGAGTCACAGTATCACACAAAGCTTGGTGGAGCAAGGATGGGTATGGGGGGAGGGGGCAGTTAGGGACCCCCATAGAAGAGGACTGCGAAGGAATGAAGTCAGGATTAGTGGAGCCAGAGAGATCCTGTGTGACTGGACAGGAGGCCTGGCCCCTGTCGGGAAACCATAGATAAAAGAGCTTCAGTGACAGGAGAGGCTCCAAAGTGACCACAGACTCCCCCACAAAGAGAACCTGGCTCCGCAGGCGGCTGGACCTGCAGGCACTGATGCAACACACAACTGTGACATGCCAGGCAGGCTGTCCCCTGCTCTCCCCCTCCCCCTGCCCCCAAGGAACAGCCGCTCCTCTCCTAGAAGGGGGAAGGGGATGGAGGGCGAAGCCAGAGAACTAGACTCTTCCTCTGTGCCTGCAACTTCCTCTGCCTAACTGGGTGAGGGAGATGCTTTCAACTGAATGGAGCTTGGAGTTGTGATATCCCACTGGCAAGGTATTCACCACAAGACAATGACCAGAAAAGCAGTGGTTGCTGCCTGAGTTTCCCTGCAGGGAAGAATAGGTCCACAGAAAGGTTTGCAAGGCCTGACTGGAGAGACTGAAGGTACTTTCCGCTTGGGACATGGGCGCAGCACCTTGGGCAAAGCATTCTCTGAGGGTTTTCACCTGTTTACTTGGGTTAGCAACCTGCACTTCCACAAATGTGAACCGAGTCAAGCCTGGGGCCTAAACTTGGCCTCTCTAGGTTCATGATGCAGCCCAGGAGTGATCTAAACACTTTGTCCCTTGGAAGACTGTCAAACTCAGTGTCATGAATGCGCTTCACCAGCTCCCCAGATCCTCCAGGGAGCAGACCCCGGGAGCTGCATACCACCTAGGAGCCCAGCCAGCCTTCTGGAACAACAGCAACTGGCGACCTTTCTTTCCCTGCCCTGGCCATGCTGAGCCTTCACTCCTGCAGCCCTTCTCTGTCTCTTCAACCAGGAAGACCCCACCTGCTGCAGTGCTCCAAGGCTCCTCATAACTGTCCCAGTAGGCAGGTGTCTTGAAAGAAGGTGAGACTGAGTCTCTAGCATGTGGCAATGATTTAGAGAGAATATAAGGGCCACCCACCTTGTGATAAAGGCTTAAAGCAGGGTTCCTCTCTTCCTTTCTCATATTGCTCGGAAATAACTCTTTTCTCAATTCAAGGCCAAGTCCCTAGGCCATCATCTTCTTTCCTTCCCTGTGACCATCACCTCCCGGGAGCCTTACTCTGCCCCTTCACTGGCCTGGATGCTGGGCCCAGGTGTCCACACCATGCCTATCCCAGGAACAATGTGCATCTGCCCTGCGTAGCCTGCTGATCTGCCTGGAACCCAGGAGCATCGTCATCCCTGAGAAAGGCCTAAGGGTCAGCGCGTATTTCCTGAGCTACTTCTATGTACTAGGTGAGGACCCTGGCCTCAAGGAGCTTATATTGTAAAGGCAGGCAGGAAGAGAAATATTAGTTTCACAAATGAATGTGTGGAAACATGTGCCCAGGCTCGCTTCAAGGCTCTGTGGTTAGGGGATCTCCAGGAATTCCAGAAAGGGAAAGGCCAGGGTGGGGGCGACAGGGACTGCAATGCACAGTGCAGGCAGGTGTAGGCAGGACAGGTAGGCCTTGGAGACGTCTGGGCCTTTATCCTAAGAGAAACCAGAAGCCAATAAAGGGTTTTAAGGGATGGGCGGGAGGTGTGTGAGAGGATCTGCTTCATGTTTTAAGCAGGTGTCTGATGCTGTGTGGAGAATGGATGGCAGAGAGAAATGGAAGGAGCTAAGGACCCCAACCCCGAGACTGCCCCCCACTCCCCTCTCTGCCTGGAGCAGGAGGGGGAGGGGGCTTGAAGCAGGCTGGCAGCAGTGGAGATGTGAAGATGTGGGTAAAGAGGTGTTCAGGATATAAAACTGATGGCTTGTGTGCAAGAAGGGAGGAAAGATGATGCTGGATTTCCAGCTGGGGCCGGGGCCTGGACGGCAGTTCGTGTTCTGAGCAGTGATCGCCGCGCAGGGATAGGGTCTGGGGAAGAATGCTGAGGGAAGTCACAAATGCAGATTTGGATGTACTGAGTGTGAGGTGCCAAAGAGGCAGGGACAGAGACAGATGGGAGACTCAGAAGAGAACTCAAGGCCAGAGCTCTGCAGGCATCAGACGCAGTCCTTCTAGCAGTGCTAGGCTGCATCTGCCCAGGAGAGGGGAGAGAGGGGGACAGAGAAAAATCCAGTGACTGCCTCTGGAGGAACTTTGATATAAAATGGCTGCATAGAGAAGAAAAACACCTGCAAAGGAGACAAGGAAAATCTGGCCAGAGAAGTAGGTTTGTGTCTTTGAGAGAGGCCTTTCCAAAATGGTGATGCTGTAGAGTTCAGCGTCTGAGGCCTGGGAAACTGAGTGGTAGCAAAGAGGGTCATTGCTGATCACAGTGGTGTTTCTCAGAGACCCTGGGCACCTGTGCTCCACCTGAGACTGCTGTTTGCCCATCAGTGATGTCACAGGGTTGGATCAGCACCATGACCCTCCCCCCCCCCCCGCCTGCTGAGCCTCGTTCCAGAGAACCATCAAGGTGATCCATGCTTCAGCATCTCCCACGCCCGACTCCCTGCCTGCATCTCAGCAGGCCCTCCTGGTGGGTTTGGGGATCACACTCCTAGAGCCACAGGGCCCATGTGCAGGTGGAAGGGAATTCCCATTACTCAACAAGTGTGAGGCCTTGTGTGAACCAAATTTAGGATGAGGGTGTTACATGAAAGGAGAATATAAGATGTGGTCCTTGTCCTCTCTTTGGGGATATGAGATGAACATACACGAAAAACAAAACCTAGAAACTCAAAGTGAGAGGAGAAAATATATAGATGCACACACACAGCCAGTACGTGAGGAAGAGATTTTCCCATGAGGGAAAGTTGCCTGGAGTAGGCCGACCTTGAGCCAGTTCTGGAAAAAAATCACATTTGCCAACCAGAGGAGGGTGAGCAAAGGCCCAGAGGTCAGCCAGGAGTGGACAGATAAGGGCTTGGCCTGGCAGGTCTGACTGGGGGGGGTGGGGACTCTCAGACATGGGGTGGTATGGGCATGGCTGCTTCCATCGGGGCCCAGGGCACTGGCCCAGTGCATCCCCAGCACCGCAGATCCAACGCCACATAGGATAAACAAAAGCAGACATCATTCCATAGGAACCTGTTCCCCCAGAGTCACTTCTGCTTTAACCAAGAAACAGAAACATAGGCTCACAGATACATGGCAGGCTGGGCAGGACTGGGTCTGAGGGAAATACCTGAGTATCAGTGGTTTGATTCTCACCAGACTCTGTCCCTTCATCATCCCTCCAACCAAACCCACCAAGGTCATCTCTCACCTTGAGCATTCACAGGCCCTTCGTCGTCTTCTCCTCCGTCTTCTTGTCCTCCGCCTCCCGTTGGGCCTCTCACTCTCTTCGCTGAGGTGGGGGGTGCTGTGGGCCCCTCCCTGAGGTCGGGCTGCTGCACCTTCAGGCCAGGACAGGCTTCCCTGGGCGGCTTCTTCTCTCAGAGACTCCACTGCCCACAGGAGGGGGGCAGCTCCTCCCCTTTCCTCCTGCCTCCAGCCCACATCTTCAGAGTGCTCTCCTTCTTCCAATCTTGGTTTGCTTCTTCCCTTCTCAGTCCTCACCTCCCATCTTTGTCATCGGGCCTCTTCCCTCCACTAGGGGGTTCCTGTGGCCTCTTGAAGGGGCACAGCCCCTGGCCCAGGCCCTCCAGGCCTTCCACAGTGAGCCTAAGCCTTCCCTCTGGCCTTATCTGCAAAGACTCCCCTTGAGCCACACCACACACTTCTGGTACCACACTGCCTCCGCATCTTTCCTCCTGTCTTCATCTGACAAGTTCCTTCCAACTCTCCAGATTCATCTCAGACCATCTGGCTCCGTGGCAGCCAAGCAAAACACGTAAGAAGAATATGCACTTTGGAGTAAGAGATAGTCTACCTCAATCTCTGGCTGTTTGCCAGCTCTGTGCCCCTGGGCAAGTCGCTTCATGTCTTCTGAGCCTGTTTCCCAATCTGTAAAAGGAAGGGACGATCTGTTCCTCAGAGAGGTGAGGATAAAATGAAATCCTGTATGTGGAGTGCTCCATACAGCACCTGGCGACTGGCAGGGACTCAGAAATGCTTACTATCAGAGCTTGTTTCTGGTCCCCTCCCACCAGCTATGATCTCACTCTCCTTTGAAGCTCTAGAACATTTTGGGTCCTCTCTGTCAGCACCCAAACTGGCAGCAAACTCCTCTAAAGCAACAGCTCCCTTTTTTTTGAGTCTTATACAAAAGAGATTTGTTGAATGGAAACTGTTGACAGACTTGTAATGACTTGTCCTAGGAAGAACAAACATTTTCCTGTGGCAGAAGATGCCCCAAAGCTAACAGAGGCCAGCACCTGACTCTCACCCTGGGACCAGCTCATCGTCTCATCCCACACCTTATCTCAGGGCATTGGACCACTTTGGCCCCTTCCTGGTTCCTCCTGTCCATCCAGTACGATGACCTTGGGCAGGAATGGGCCTGGCTAAGCAGAGATGACCTCCAGCAATGCCCAGAGAAGAAGCTGTGCCTCGATGGATCCTACCTTACCAGCTTGGCCACTCAGCATGGCCTCATCTCTTTATATTCTGCAAACCGAATGCCACGCTCAGAGTTTCCTTCCCAAAACTCCTGATATTCTCTCCCACCACTTGACCTCACACGGAGCCACCTCTATCCATTAGAGATGTTAACATTGCCAATCCCCCACGAGCAGGGGGCAGGCTCCCAAGGCAGCACAGGGCCACTGACAACTGTCCACCTCCTCCCAGCAACCTCAAGCTCTGCCTACAAAGGAACGTGTGCGAAGGATGGGCCCACACTGTCTGGTCACACCCTTTCTCACCCCAGGACAATAGGTGTCTACTTACCGATGTCCATACAACTCGCAGCAAAGAGAATCTTCTCAGGGTGGTGAAGCAGAGTCTCTCCTCCTTCAGCCGCCTTCCTCTGAGATGAGAAACCAAAATAACCAGACTGATCAGGGGTGTCCCATCTGCTCAAAGAGACAACGGTGAGCTCTTGTCCAAGGGAACTGGATCTTAATAGAAAGTTGAATGGGGGCTGAGTTCGTCAGCAGGCCAGCAGTCTCACCAGCCTAAAGGATTCCCTAGAACCCCAAGATAAACTTCAATCTGTGCACCTGTAAAACCATCCTGCCATTCCCCCAACCCTCCTTGGTGTCCCTTCTCTGGCCAGGCACAGTGGCACGCTGTGTCTTCCCCATGACAGCACTTAGCTCCAGTCTTTGGCTGATCACAGATCTGTCTCAAAATGGAGGCAGAGCTCCTTGAGGGGTTTGCCTCCCAATAGCCCCTGTTGTCCACACGTACCTGCCTGTACATACCTGCAACTTTCTATTAAGGTGTCTATTAAGTGTTAGAATGAATGAAGCCATGGATTAGAATGCAGATTAAGACTTAGAACTTAAAATTCTCTCATTGGTGTAAAGAGGAAGCAAGATGAGTCTCCTTTTTCTGACATCCCAAACTCTTTAATTCTCCCTGTCTTCCAGGCTCCAAACCTCTACCACCTGACTCTTTTGTCTTCTTGTCTGTCACCTCCATGAAACCCTTCTTGACTACCCAGGTTCCAGGGACCATTCTGCTCGTGAACCCCTAGGATCTAGCTGCCTGGTCCCTTCAGCTGGTATTTGATCTGTCCCATCTTAGTTCCTAATTATTTGCTGGCATGATGTTTCTTCTCCCTATCCAGGGCTGTGAGCTCCAAAAAGGCAACAAGCCTGTGTTCTGCTTCTTTTCCTCTCCTAGAGAAGCAGCACAGGGTATGAGCCAAAGTCAGCATGTTACAAATTAGTAAAGTGACTGAGTGACTTGATGAATGATTTAATTTTCAAGGGGCATTCCACATTATCACACAACTCCATGCATACTTGTGGGGCACAGCATACCTCTTGTGTCTTCTCCAGAGCAAACTTGCTATGGGATATGGCACATGACACACGCAGTGTTCCACACATGCCTCCCTGTGTACATGGGACCCTCTGAGACTCCCGCATCCGCACACTTTTTGAGTGCCCTCTGCTCCCACTCCAAGTATATTCTTTCACAATCTAGTGTAGGAGAAGGAACTTAAGGACTAAGAGTAGGAGCCCAATATCATCTCAGCTTAGGTCTTGGCTTGCTCAGAGGTCTGGCTCAATATGCCTCACCTTCCCATGTCTGGGTCTTCTCCTTTGTCACTCTTATTGTCACTATAAAACAAATGTTTCAGCCTGGCATATAGCAGATGCTCTTGATGATTCTCTTTGCTTTCCCTCATGGTTGCAAAATGGTTGCTACATCTCTAAGCACCCCATTTTTATATAACAATGTCCAAAGGTAGAAAGAAAATGCAATTTTCTTCAATGTGTCTGTATGCATGTCTGTTTTTGTCAGAGGAAATTGCTCCCAAAGTTCTCCAGCCAACACTCTCTCATGAGGTCTCACTAGGCAGAACTGGGTCACATTATCACCACTCCTAAACCAATCATTGGCAAGGGATTACCATGACTGGCCTAGACCAAGCATGACTCACCTCCCAGGGCTGATACCGCCTTCCTTGGGGCATATTGTTGATCAATATCTAAACAAAACTGAGATTCTACTCACAAGGTAGGAAGGAGGAATGGCTATGGGGAAGGCAGCCAGCAATGTCTCCCACATCACCGAGAGCTCTCAGGCCAGAGTAGACTTTGTCCAAAGGAGAGAGCAATAAAACCTGTTCAGTGGAGTTTTAGGCAGTTCATTTTATATAAAAGATGCATTTTGAAAACCCGTACATTTTTAAGCTCATGTAAATTGAAACCAATCCTGACGACCTATGGTAGTAGTTTCTGTTTACTAGCTAAATTTGTATCAACCATGTGACCGTAGCATAAACAGTTGACAATTTCCTCGGCCTGCCAGAGGTTTCAAATTATGTAATCTGTGATGAATTTTGAAAACTTTGGGGGACTCATGTTATTTCATGCATTGCTTATGAATGGAGGCTTTATTAATATTTTCAATGATATTTTGAAATAAAATAATAACATTTTCATTATTTTATGTGAAATTTTCACATATGGTAATATCTCTAAAGTGAGTTGATCAGGCCAGTTGTCAGTGTGCAAGTGGGTGGATTGGGGTGAGGGGCCACCATGGTTCACTTTCTCAAGGTGCTGGGAGGATTATCTGAAATAGAGGAACCAGTGAACCAGCAGCAAGACTCCAGACAAATTACTCCCTGCTTCAGTTTACCTGATTTGACCAGATAGTTGGGTGAAACCTTCCTTCTTATTCTAAAAGTCTGATTCTGTAGATCTCATAATGAGTCTAAATTATATAAGCAACTACTTTTTCCATGCCATTGCATGTTTTACATCTGAAAACACATGAAACATTTACAAGTTCACTACTTTGCAAAGAGATAAGCAAACAGAGTCTTTGGGAAGGTGACTATGAAGTCACTCAGGAGGCTGGAGGCCAAGAAAGGCCTAATTTCCTCCTCCCCCAACTAGTTGGTAGATACTTTACAAGCAGTAATGTTCCTGCCCCTTAGGGGGTAGGGGATTGGATTCCACTCAGAGCCTTCTTCCACATGGTATTGCAGGCTCAACTGCTCTTTCCACCTGCCCAGAAAACACTAGGTGTGAGACTCAGGCAAGCTCACTCGGCACAGAAAACATAGCTATTTTCCTGAATTTGGCCCTGGCTGCCCTGGTGCCTTGAGAAACATCTGAAGAACTGCACTAAAATGTGGGTTGACCAGTCACCAGGCTCCACCTGGCCTCAGTGCCCCAGCTCTGCAAGAAGAAAACAGGGGAGAACCGAGGGTCACAGTGGTTTGGCTTAGACTGAACACCGATGCCTCACATGATATTTTGAAAAAAGTTTTGAATTAGTTGACATTTAAGAATGGGATGATTCTATATTTAAAACTTCACAATTCTGGCTTTTTTTTTTTTTTTTTTTTTTGAAAATCTGAATGATCTCAAAACAGTCAGGGACCCACATTCCTGGCAACAAGTGGCTTGAGCAGGGTAAATGCTTCCTTGCTTAGCTGGAACACGGGCCTCCCAGGCTCATCAGAGCCCCTTCACTCCCTCTCATCTCCCTGCAGCTGCTGGAGTCTGAGATAACCTGGTGCAGCCATTGGATATCCAGCTCTTCCTGAAGGGCTATCCACATTCCTGCACACCTGAGTCCTCTCGGGATGCCAGTTAATGTCCTGAGAGGGATGCGATCTGAAGGGAGGGATGCCACCCCTCCCACTCCTCCATTACTTACAGGTCTCTCTCCTTCTGCTCTGATGTGGATTGTTAATAATCTTGGGCAGCATTATTAGCCTCCAAGCATTCAGGTCATAGGAGGTGAGAGTCTCTCTTCTCTGTCCTGATGGCCTCATATGAGAAGTCTTGTATCCAATTCTGAAGGCTGGTGTTTTCAGAGAAGCATCAAACCTCTTAGAGACTTGCCTGTATCTGGAGAGGGACAGTGAGCTATGCGGGAAGGGCCTGGAAACCACACTATAACAGGAGGGACTGATGGAACTCGGGTTGTTTAGCAGGTAAAGAGAAGCCCCAAGAGATGTGATTCTTTCCTTTATTTATTTATTTTTTATTTATTTATGATAGTCACAGAGAGAGAGAGAGAGGCAGAGACACAGGCAGAGGGAGAAGCAGGCTCCATGCACCGGGAGCCCGACGTGGGATTCGATCCCAGGACTCCAGGACCGCGCCCCGGGCCAAAGGCAGGCACCAAACCGCTGCGCCACCCAGGGATCCCTGATTCTTTCCTTTAAACATAAAGGGCAGTCATATGAGAATGGGGTGATACTAGTTACTACTGTCAATAGCACTCATATAACCATTACTAATAACTCCAGTAAGAAATCTTTCATGCTTACTATATTTCAGGCATTGTTTCAAGTATACATGTTGACTCACTAATTTTGACATAAAAACTAAGAAACGGAGGCCATAGGAAGACAAATTTTTATTGTAGTCCAAAGATGGAAGTAAGTAGTGAGCTCTCTGTCTCTGGAGGAATGTAAACAGAGACCACAAACTGAAAGTCATCAAAGGGGCAGTTGTATTAAACAATTCTTAAGGTCTCTTTCACCCCTGACATTCTTTGATTCAAATATTTTAACTTCAAAGACCTCCCACAGGGACCAATTGGGAAAGTTGGGATGCTGGGTATAAAAGACAGAGAGAACCAAGGAATGAAGTGGTGAGCTCGGCTCTGTGGCTCTCAGTGTGCAGAAAAGTGCATGTGTTTGAGGTCAGCTCCAGGAGGACAAAGCATACATTTATGTAAATACACTCTGGAGTTTGTATATGTGGATCTATAGGAACGGGTAGGTAGGCTGAGATAATCAATTGTGTATGAGCCTTCTTGGGATGCTTACACGGCTCACACCACGTGAGAACCAGACAGACCAAAGCTGACTAGCTTATACGGTTAGTAGTGTCTTCCAGATTACTCATTAGAACCCATTAGTGAGTTATGCAATCAATTTGATTGGTTGTAACTAGCATCAAAATGCATACACACAATAGAAAGGTATCAGTGTTCATCACAAGTAATCAGTACAAACTGCTCCATTAAAATTTGGTCTCAATAATGTGTGAGTATAAATATCATAGGTGTGTGTGCACTGAATGATGATGTAAAATTGGTGGGAAAAAAGTGTGAAAGCTACTTTGATAGAAACAGAATGGGAGCAACCCTGTTCTGTGGGCCAAATCCTGTCTCAGATTAATTTTATCTGGTCAGGCTCAGAGCAAGATGGTCACCAAGTGCAGTCCTGATTAGGGCAAGGTGACAGCTAGGTCCAGAACCAACCTCTGATGGGTTATGTTCCCAATTGAGGAGGCAGGGGCAGTGTACACAGGGAAGATCCCTGACTTTCCTCAGAAAGAAGCTGCCCATATTCTTGAATGAGATCATTTCCCTGAGAATTTTGCCACTTTGTAGACATACGGCATCATGATGGCAGCCACCATCTTGACCACACTACTCACCTCACCCCGGGATTAAGCCAGAAGCTTCTATGCCCCTTGTATCTATGGAATCTGCCCCATTACCAGATCTGTTTCATTGACTCTCCCATTTCAGCCCCAAATGTTTTGCCTAAAATTGCCTAAATGCCTGAGTTATGCCAACGAATTAGCTCAATTCAAACCCCTCCCTCCAGCTTCCTGAATTACTTAACCTGTTGAATAGGCTTATTTTCTATTATCTGCAGACTAAAGGAACTGACCAAACAAAGAACAATGGTGTGACCTATGGCAGCATTTGCTAAGCTGCTCTCCCTGCAGTAACTGCCTGCCCCTCAAAGACCTTTCTGGAAGATACCCCAACCATCACTATTTGTATGGCAGCAGTGCCCTATTGTAAGTCATCTAAGCACTGGAACAGGTGGTTTAGGTACCATTTTACAAAAACTAGAGCTAGGCCATGCCTTTTGAATTTCACTTTGGAATTTGTTCTGTCAAAAGCCCTTTTCCATCTGCTCTGATTTATGGTGAGTTCCCTGAATGGGCATTAAAAAGCAGGATGCTGTATAACTCATGTAACTTGACCCTAGGATGTGTCTGTCTTATAGTGAAATGCAAATAATAAATCATCAAAAACTCTTACATTTTTAATGATTTTTTGGAATAGGTATTATATGGATACATTACAAAATTCAGAGAACAAAAGGATGGAGACCTTTCTCACTGCAAGTGAAACATCAAGCCTCTCTCTCTCCCCTTTCCCACCCAACTAACTCCTTGACTATTACAACGTGACTACTACTACAACCCCTTGATGAGGTACTTTTGTAAACTTCTCCCCTTTCATTCTTGGTGGGTAGAATATGAATTACTACTATCTACAGACGAGGAAATTGAGGTTTGAATCTGTTTCTCATCCAAGGTTTCACGCCCAATAAACAGAAGAACCAAAACTAAACCTGTATTTTTCTGACCCTAGTCTAATTCTCATTTCATACTTCCAAGTGCTGCTTGAATAGTTCCTTCAGAAGAATGCAAAGTTTGGGAGGAAATTATCAGAACAATGCCTGCTGTGGCTTTAATTTTGTTAAAGAGGCAGACTCACTGGCAGCCTGGGTGGCTCAGCGGTTTAGCGCCACCCTCAGCCCAGGGCGTGATCCTGGAGTCCCGGGATCGAGTCCCACGTTGGGCTTCCTGCATGGAGCCTGCTTCTCCTTCTGCCTCTCTCTGTCTCTCTCTCTGTGCCTCTCATGAATAAATAAATAAAATCTTAAAAAAAAAAAAAAAAAAAGAAGATGGAGACTCGCTAGACTCACTGTGAAAGATCAGTGAGGTGAAGCCCTTCCATGGCTCTCTTGCCTCACACACAGTTGAATGATGACCAGTAACTGCATTGAGACTCTGACATACAACCTCAAAGTAGAAAAGTTAACTTCCTCACATCAGAAATGAAGTTTACACTGACTATTTTCCTTGGCATTAGCAGTATGGTTTCTGCTGAAAATATTCTACAAGGTTGAACAGGCGCAGGTTTACTGGGAGGAATCCAAGAGATGACTTTTTACTCCAAAGGATGAGCACTGTTTTCTCTTCCATGCTCAGGCTCTCGAGTACTTTGGACTTTCTGTGGAAAACGTTTGGTCTAAATTGGATATTTGCTAGACTCTACTTCAGCTAGTTTTGTCTATATCCAACATCAAATCCACCAACAAAAAAACCATGATTTGTTGTCTTTGAGAGTACTCAAAACACATAACTCAGATTTTAAAAGCAATTCAAAGCAAAACAGTGTCCAAAAATATTTTGAATTGTGGCAATATTCCTCAGAGCTGTTCCTCAGAACTAACTGAAAGAATGGCAAAATCCATTTGGACTTAGAATTTCTGGTCTATTAGAATGAAGTTTCATTACTTTGTAGTCATTTCTTATAATAATAGCACTCTGTTCTATAATAATTCATTTTTTAAAAACATGTATAAAACCCACATTTATCATTTAGAAAGATTTTGGTTCTAAGCCACACAAAATCCAGTACAAACTGGTTTTAAAAAACAAAGGAGAGATGCCTGGGTGGCCGTGTCCAACTCTAGATTTTGGCTCAGGTCATGATCTCAGAGTTGTGACATCAAGCCCAGCGTTGGGCCCTGTGCTATGCATAGAGCCTGCTTAAGATTCTTCCTCTCCCTTTCCCTTTGCTCCTCTCCTCCCTCCCTGTACTCCTCCATCCCACCCCACTCACAGGCATATTCTCTCTTAAAAATGGAAATAAAGATATTTCTTTTTGACCTGCTGCATCTTTTGAGTTCCCCTTAGGCTAGGTCCCCTATTAGTCCCCTCGTCACCCTCATCACATCCAATATGCAACAGCATCTCTACATGCCTCCAGCTGCTATGGATGAGCTGCTCATAATTCTATCTAAGGACTGGTCTCCACTTGTGCACAGGATCCTGTTTCTTCTCTCTCTCTCAACACACCAGTTATTTCCTCTCAACTATGCTCTATTTTAGCATATCAACATGGTATGATTTTTCCCAATGTCAAAAATTAAAACTTCTCTTGACTTCAAATCTTGCTCCAGCTTCAATCCCATTTTTCTTCTCTCTTTGATCATAAAAGTCCTTGAAAGAATTCTCCATGCTCCTAGACTCTAACTCTTGATTTCAGTGAGTTCTCACTCTACCACTTGCACAAAACAACTATTCTCAGGTTTAGCAATATATTAATATTTCATGTTGCTAACATATGATATATTTGAATAATATAATGTTGAAATATTTCATATTTCATATTGCTAAATCTGGTAGTCAGTTTTCAATATTTATCTTATCAGCAGCACTTAATACAGTTGACTACTTTGCCTTTTTTAAAAAATACTTTCTTAGATTGGACTTCAAGACAACGCTTATTTTATGTCCCTTACTGTCCACTCTTTCTTGATCTGCTTTGCAAATTCTTCCTCATCATGTACCTGGAATGCACCTGGGTTTGGTTGTGGGCTTGTTTCTCTTCTACTCATATCTTGATTGGTTTTATTCACTTCCATGACTGTACACCACCTGTACCCTGTCAAATGTTAAACTATTCCTTCCTGGAACTCCAGGTGCATATCAACTGGCTTTTCCACTTGGATGTCAATGGGCATCTCAAACCTGATGTGTCCAAAACAAAAATACTGACAGATCCAGTTCCAGGATAGCTCAATAAGCTTCTAGTAGACAAACTCCTGCAGATAACAATGACAAACTCTGAACAAAAAGATCAAAAAACAGGGCCTACCTGAAGGCCCTGGAGAGTGAACAAAACATGGAGTTTCTGGAGAGGAGTCAACACTTGGAAAAATGAATGCACAGGATGACTTTTCATTTTTTATGACTTTTAACCTAAAGACAGGACACAGTAGGTTCACACAGAGCAGATATAAATGATAGAAAACCTGCAGTACTTCTGGTCTGAAGAAGCAAAGTATAGAGTTTGAGGCAACCACAGTCTTTGGAAAGTGAGGGGAGGAATGTAGGCAAAGAGAGCCAGAAAGAAAGAACCACACATTCTGTATATAAACTCTGTGCAAATCTTTGGCCAATTTCTGAACCATGTGTGCATGAGTCAGGCTTAAGTAGCCCAGATAAAAATAAAAATACTGAATTGAGATTTGAGCTATGACCCAAGAAACAATTTACACTTTGATCCAACCAACTTGGTTGCCAGCTCAAACAAACAAACAAAAAACTGAAAGTCAGCCTTTGAGAGGAAACTATAACAGAATCCAGAGTCTCTATGACTTAACAATCACAATGTCAAGGATATACCAAACTACTCAACATATGAAGAAAATGGAATTTATGACCCATTCTTAAGAGAAATAACAATTAAGAGACTGGCCCTGAGATGCCCCAGATGTTAGAATTGACAGATCATAATTTTAAAGTAGCTATTATAACTACACTTCATGAAGAAAGGGATTACATATTATAACAAATGAAACAATACAGAACCTCAGTAGGGAAAGAAACTTTATTTTAAAAACTAAATGAAAATTCTAGAACTGAAAAAGAACATATCTGAAATTTAAAAATTCTGTAGAAGGTTTAACAACAGAGTGAAGACACCAGAGAAAAAGAGTCAAAGACCCTGAAGTCAGGTCAATAGAAAGTATCCAGTCCAAAGAACAAGGAGAAATAGATCTTGGAGAAAAAAATTAACAAAGCCTCAGAAGCCTAAGAAATGATCCCAAAATGTCTAACATATGTAATTGACTCTTCTCTGGAAAGGGAGAGACTACCAAATGGAAAAAAAAAAAAAATTTTTTTTTGAGGAAATAATAGCTCAAATTTGGTGAAAGACATGCATTTACAGATTCAAGAAGACAAGGATATACTAAATAGTATAAATACAAAGTAAACTTCCCTTAGGCACACTAGTCAAACTGCTTAAAACCAAAGATAAAGGGAAAATCTTGAAGGTAGGCAGAAAAAAATTACATTTCCTATGCAGGCAGGAAGAACAACTCAAAGGACCCTGACTTCTCATCAAAAAATGGAGACCAATATCTGATAAAGGAGTAGTATTCAAACTATACAAGGAACTCCTACAACTCAATAGCAGAAAAACAACCCAACTGAAAAAAATGGGCAAAGGACCTAAATAGACATTTTTCTGAAAAAGACAAATAGCCAAGAGGTTCCTGAAAAGGTATTCAACATAGCTGATCATCAAAGAAATGCAAATCAAAACCACAATGAGATATCAAATCAACATGTTGTACACTTTAAATATCTTACAATTTTGTTAGTTATACCTCAATAAAGCTGAAAAAAAGAAAAGTACCAATTGAGGCCAGAGACTGTGGACCAACATTTCTAAAGAACTGAAAGTAAAAAGCTCCAAACCAGAATTCTATATCCAGTGAAAAAAATTCTTCAAAAATGAAGGTAAAACAAAGGGACTTTATTTCCAGATAAAGGGAAACTAAAAAAAAAAAAAAAAAAAAAATCACCATTAGCAAATATTCACACAAAAGATGCTAAAGAAAGTTTTCAGGCTGAGGGCAAATAATGTAAGAGTGAAATTTGGACCATTAGAAACAAATGAAGAACATAGGAAATGGTAAACAACAAGGTAAATACAAAACCAAATTTCTCATCCCCACTCTGCCCCACCCAAGCCTGCTTTTCTAGTAGATTTGCTTATCTCAGTGATAAAAACTTGATTTTCACAGTTCCCCAGGCAAAAAAACTCTTGGCATTAGTTCTTTCTCTCATATCCCAGCAAGTACTTTTAGCTCTACTTTCAAATCAATATATATTCAGAATCTGACCATTCTTCCTACCTCTATTTGCTTTCTTGGTCCAAGCCACTGCTATCTCTCACCTGGATTCCTGCAATAGCCTGCCAATCAATCCTCCCTATTTTAACCCTTGCTACCATATACAGTCAATGGCATATGATATAGCAGCTAAAGGACCCTCTACACCTATGTCAGTTCTTTCACTCTGCTGGTTAACACTCTCCCTTGGCTTCTCACCTCACCAAGAAACAAAAAAGAGTCCTCGTCATAGTCTACAAAGGCACCATGTGGTGTGGCTCTTAATACTTCTCTGCCCTTCCTCCCTCTGTCTCTTGCTCACTCTGATCTGGCCACCTTGGCTTGTCTGCTGTTCCCCAAACACATCATCATGCTCCTGCCTCAGGGACTTACCTCTCACCCCATTACTCTGATATCCACAGGGCTTATGCACTCAGTTCTCTGTCCACATGTTGCCTTATCCATTAGATCTTTCCTAACCATCCTAACAACACAATACACGTTCTTTTCCTTCCTCATCTTATGTTAGTTTTCTTTATAACACCTGTTGCCTTCTTATTTAAATGTTTGTTGAATGAGTGAATAAATGACACAAATACCTGTAATACAAAGCTGAAAGTTCAGATAAAGGTCTGTGAGAGCTTCAAAAAGGAAACTAGTATTTCCTGAGCATGTCCATTTCTAGCACTTTTGGCTATGCTATATCATTTAATCCTCATGGCCATCCTGTTAAATAATTTGCTGCCATTAATTTACAGAGAGATGTTGAGGCTCAGAGAGGGCACTTGATTGCCAAGGTTGCATGTATAGTAAATGATGGCAGAATTCAAACCTAGGTCTTTATAATTTCATTTATATATTCGTTTCATCACACAGCTCCCCAAACCCCATCTGGTTCAGGTGAAGGAAGAGGGAAGGGAATATCTGGAAAGACTTTCTGGAGAAGGTGGCATCTTGGTTCCTACAAAATAATAAAAAATGTATGTATTAGTCTCTACCCCTGATTTCTGGGACAGAACTCCTAAAACCTTTGTAATTTCTTAAACGCATCTTTTGTTCTAACATTTGATCTTTGACCCTGGTTCCTAACACAGGGATCCTAAATCCCTTGGAATTTCCTTGGTGAGACAGCAATGTCTTTTGTTCTATTGAGGTGACCCTTGGTGGGCTCCTGGATGGGGCTAGTCAGTAGAAAGACCAAACCATGATGAAGAAGCTTGGAATTTTCAACGCCCCCCACCCCACCATTCTCCAGAGGGGAGAAAGGGTTTGGAAATGGAGTTAATAACTGATTACACCCATGTGATAAAGCCTACATAAAATCCCAAAGTAGGGGGTTTGGAGAGCTTCCAGGTTGGTGAACACATGGAAGTGCTGGGAGAGTGGAGTGCTCAGAGAGAGCATGGAAGCTCCTCACCCTTTCCCACGTGTCTTGCCTTATGCGTCTCTTTCATCTGGATATTCATCTGTATCCTTTATCATATTCTTTTATGATAAACCAGTAAACAGTAAATAAACTGTTTTCCTGAGCTCAGTCTGTGGTCTGCTCGAGCAAATTAATCAAACCTGAAGAAAGGGTTGTGGAAATCTCTGAATTTATCTGATCAGTTAGAAGCGTGGATGACAACCTGGACTTTCAACTGGCATCTGAAGTGAAGGGGTGGGGGTAGTCTTACAGGACTGAGCCCTTAACCTAGGGGGATCTGATGCTACTCTCCAGGTAGACAATGTCAGAATTGAGTTCAATTGTAGGACACGCTGGTGTTGCAGAATCGCTCAGTGCCAGGAAAAACCCACACATCTGGTGTCAGAAGTATTGCAAGTTGATAGTAGCATGAGTAAAGAAGACACACAGTTTTTCCTAACATAGTTCCAAGGTATAAGCTATAAGAAGGAGGTAGCATCACGATTAGACTGTTCATGATTATAAGGGGTTAGATGGAGTATGAAGTTGCTAAAAGGAGGGACGCCTGGGTGGCTCAGGGGTTGAACGTCCACCTTTGGCTCAGGGTGTCTCAGGATCAAGTCCCACAACTGGCTCTCTGAATGAAGCCTGCTTCTCTCTCTGCCTGCATCTCTGCCTCTGTGTGTGCTTGTGTGTGTGTCTCTCATGAATAAATAAATAAAATCTTCAAAAAACAAAAAAGGAAAGGGACATTCTAAGACATGACAGAGGTGAGGTGATACCAAGTGCAACCTTTTCTGCTTTACAGTTCTGCCTGAACTTCCCAACAGCTAGAGCTGTCCCCAACTGGAGCCAATGACCTAGACAATAAGGATTGTGAAACGGAGTCAAGGGAATCTCATTTAAAATGGAGTGGGGGGGATCCCTGGGTGGCTCAGCGGTTTGGCGCCTGCCTTTGGCCCAGGGCGCAATCCTGGAGTCCCGGGATCGAATCCCACGTCGGGCTCCCGGTGCATGGAGCCTGCTTCTCCCTCTGCCTGTGTCTCTGCCTCTCTCTCTCTCTTTCTATGTCTATCATGAATAAATAAATAAATAAATAAATAAATAAATAAATAAATCTTTAAAAAAATAAAAAAATAAAAAAAAATAAAATGGAGTGGGGCTGCCCGGGTGGCTCATCAGTTTAGTGCCACTTTCAGTCCAGGGCGTGATCCTGGAGACCCGGGATTGAGTCCCGTGTTGGGCTCCCTGCCAGAGCCTGTTTCATCCTCTGCCTGTGTCTCTGCCTCTCTCTCTCTCTCTGCCTCTCATGAATAAATAAAAAAAAACAAAAATCTTCAAAAAATAAAGTAAAATAAAATAAAATAAAATAAAATAAAATAAAATAAAATAAAATGGAATTGGAAGGCCAGAAAGAGGAGCTCTCAAGGTGTACTACTCACACCCCTTTGCAGACCCAAAGGAAAAGATGTACCTTAAATTCCAAACCAGAAGAAGCCAACTTTACCATACTGAAAGAGAAAGGAAGATTTTCTCCTTGTCTGGCAACAACCCAGCCAATGAGAGACTCACAGCTTAGCCAGTGAAAAGGCACTACACTTCAAACCCCCAGTTTACTACAATGGACTTTTCATTTATAACAAGCCCCTCCCAACAACCCCCCTTTTACTCTATAAAGGAGGATTCCTCTCCTATGTTCTGCCCACTTACCTAGGGCTTTTGTTGTAGCTTGCTTGTTCTGAATGGCAATTCCTCCATGGGTCCTCAATAAACTTATTTTGCTGGGAAGAAAACCTGGCTGTTGTAAGGTCAACAGGATGATAACCTAGTGATCCTTTATCGGTATAGAGGACTTAAGAGTTCACAAAGTACTTGCATATACCTGTGACCATTCTGTAACTAGGATAGGGCAAGTATTATTTCCCCTATTTATATATGAGGAAGCAAAGGCTCAGTTATTAGACACCAATACGGGTCTTTTGACTTGAGGGTCAGTGCTTTTCAAGGTAGTGAGATCTCCAGCCTTGAAGTGTTTGGTGGAAAATATAGGACTCCATGTCAGATTGGGGTGTGTTTGTGTTGGGGGCTGGGGGGGTTGTGCATGTGTGTATGAACAATGGTGAAAGAACAAGTTGAACTCTGTGGACTTTATAATCCTGATTCAATCAGTTTTACAAAAAAGTTTTTTATGATAAAATATATATAGATGGTCCCAGACTTATGATAATTCAACTTATGATTTTCCTACTTCATGATGGCATGAAAGTGCTACACACTCAGTAGAAACTGTAATTCAAATGTTGAATTATTGATCTTTCTTCAGGTCAATGATGTACAGATATCCTCTTGTGACAATGAGTACTGACAGCCAGCTATAGCTCCCTGTCAGCCACGGGATCATGAGAGTAAACAATCAACACACTCACAACCCTCTGTAAGCATACAAGTGTTCTGTTTTTTTACTTTCAGTATAGCATTAAACAAATTACATAAGATATTCAACACTTTATTATGAAATAGGCTTTGTATCCAATTATTTGCCCAACTCTAGGCTAGTGTAAGTATTCTGAGCACATTTAAGTTCAGCTACACTAAGCTATGATGTTCAGCATTTTCGATTTAGGATATTAAATTTTCTTTTCAAGATTTGTTCATTTGAGAGAGAGAGAGAGTGAGTGAGAGAGAGAGCAAGAATGTGCAAGTGAGGGGAGGGGCAAAGGGAGAGAATCTTAAGTAGACTCCACACTGAGCACAGTACCTGATGCGGGACTCGATCTCACAACCCTGAGATCAGGACCTGAGCCAAAACCAAGAGTCCAATGCTCAACCGACTGAGCCACCCTGGTGCCCCTTGACAGGATATTTTCAATCACAATGAGTTTATCAGGACATAATCCCCTTGTAAATGGAGGAAGATCTGTGTAACATGACATTTAACATTTTAATCATTTTTAAAGGTACAGTTCAATGGCATGAAGTGCATTCACAATGTTGGGTAACCATCACTACTATTTTCAGAACTTGTTTGTCATCCCAAACTGAAACTCTGTGCCCATTAAACAATAACTTTCCATTCCTCAGCCCCAGCCCCTGAAAACCACCATTCTACTTTCTGTCTGCTTGAATTTAACTACTCCAGAGACCTCATATGAGTGGAATCATACAATATTTTTCCTTTTGTGTATGGCTTATTTCACTTGGCAAAATATTTCTGAAGTTCATTCATACTGTAGCATTTAACAGAATTTTACTCCTTTTTAAGGCTGAATCATTTCCATTATATATATATACTCATGTGTGTGTGTGTATATATATATATATATACACACACACACACACATAGATACACACACTCCATTTTGTGTATCTATTCATTGTGGCCATGGTTCAATCTTGCTGACAAAAGATAGCAGCCTCCTTCATCAGAAGTATTTTTCCTTTTAGCTGCCAGTCCCAAGATCAAAACATACCAGCATCCTTTTTCCTTACCCCAGGGAGGCTGCCCCCGTGCACACAGGGCTGTCTGCACAGAGAACTACCTCCTTGGATCAGATCCCTTTGTGAGGACCAGACTTCCTAGAAGTTTCTGGTCTTCGAGACTGTGTGAGCGCCAGGCACTAGAACTTTTCCTTCCTTGAAGAACAAATGGCAAAATGTTCCAGGTCCTCTTCCTTCCCCAGACTCAGAAATGTAGCTCAACTGTTCCAGTTGCCTGGGCAGGGGAGTGAGAGAGAGGTGGCCCATGGGGAGCAGCCATAGTTTCTCCCTTGTTCACTCATACCACCTCCCAAGAACCCTGTCCTGCTGTCCTGCGTAGCCATTGTCTACCAAAAAACAAAACAGGGTGCTGTGGCCACCTGTTGGGCACTGGAGGTGGTGCAGCCTTGGGGTGCGGAGAGGCCACAAGGCCCATCACTGGGGAAGGGAAGGACTTGCAGGCTAAACGTGCTTCAGGAGAAGCTAGACAAAAGCCAAAATAAAAAAAAAAATAAAAAGCCAAACCAAACCAAAAGCAGCCCCTACATCCGGACGATGGAATTTAATTCAGTGCTAAAAAGAAATGAGCGATCAAGCTGTGAAAAGACATGGAGGAAACTTAAATGCAAATTAGCAAGTGAAAGCAGCCAAGCTGAAGAGGCTACATACGCTAGGATTCCAAGGATAGGACATTCTGGAAAAAGATCAATTGTTGCCAGGGACGGTGGGGGCAGGCGGAGAGAGGTTGAACACAGGGTATTTTTAGGGCAGTGACACTACTCCGTATGATGCTGTAACGATGGATACATGTTGTCATACATTTGTCAGAACCCATGGAATGTACAGCACCAGGAGTGGACCTTAACGAAAACTGCGGATGTGGGGTGATCATGATGCATCAATGAGGTTCGTGCACTGGATCAGATGCACCACTCTGATGGGCGGTGTTGCTGGTGGGGAGGCTGTGGGGGGGAGGTTGGAGGGGCTATGTGGGGCCACAGAGTATACAGGAACACTCTGTACCCACTGTTCAATTTTGCTGTGAACCTAAAACCACCCTAAAATATAAAGTCTACCAAAAACAAAACAAGACAAAACAAGAACATCGCCAGATTTGCTATCTGGCTCCTCACACCAATGACGTGGTTCCAGGCTCAGAAAGCTCTGCTCTTCCCCAGGAGACCTCACAGCCCCTTTCTCTCTTCTGATGCTTCTTTTTTTTCCCATGGGCAGAGACAACTGCTATGCCTTTGCCTTTTTAGTGAAGTAGGGAGAAGCTCTCTGGAATCCTGCAAACTTCCACTCCAGCTTAAATGTCCCCTCCTCAAGAGGTCCTCCCTGAGCACCCTAACCCCCAGCCTCCACCCGGAACCACCATCCCATCCGGCTTTCTGCCCAGCACACATCACTGCCTGAAATGAGCTACTTGCTTACCTATTTCTTTGACACATTCTACTCCAGTAGAATGTAAGCCCCGCCAAGGCAGAGACCGTCCCTGGCGTGGACAACAGTGGGTGTCACAGAGTAAGAGGTCAACAAGTGTTTGTTGATAGGCCGAATAATTATGTTCCTGACCAGCTGAGTAACCTGGGGCAAGGCAGTTAAACTTCTCTGGACCCCAGCTTCCCCATCTTAAAATGGGCAATTAGACTTAATTGCTCTCCTCTTGCCGCAGTGCTCTGAGTGGTCCGGCAAGTGGCAGGATGACCCGAGGGTTTCTGCTAGGCCACTGGGTGGTACTTAGGGGAAGAGAATTCCTAGAGAATTCCTAGCACCGCTGACCTCCTAGGCTGGGTCTGTAGGTGGAGGCAAGAGGTCCAAACGCATGCTGGGTGGACAGGGAGGCGGGGCAGCCCCTCCCCTAGAAAGTGAGCTCCAAGTCAGCAAGATCTTGGGGGTTTTTTGGTTGTCTATCCCACAAACTGAGAACAGGGCCTGGCACACAGTAGGGTAACCGAGGGTGCGAAGCACGCACAGCTCTAGCATTTCCCTCCTTGGGTGAATGTTGGTTGGGTCATGTGTGGTATGAAAACAGCAATAATCATCCCTTGCATTGGTAAAGCTTTCTGCAAAGTGTTTGCACATGCATCATCTCATGTGCTCCTCATGACAACCCCGTGAGATAAGTCCCATTAAATGTCATTATCCCCAATTTGCAGATGAGCTAACTGAGGCTCCAGGCATTTGACCTGCTCGCGGCCACATAGCTGGTAGATGGCAGAGGCTGAGCTCAGAGCCAGGTTTTCTCCGGTTCCAGGCCCAGGGCCTGTGTGCGTTGCTGGTGGTGCAGAGCTCTGAGCGTGAGCAGGGGGAGGAGGCCTAGTGTTTGAGCCGGGCCCTGAGGAGAGAAGAGGAGGGACAGAGAAGCGCTGCCTGTGCTGGAGGCTGCCTGGAGCTGAGCCCACGGCTGCTGGCTGGGGGTGGGGGGCCAGGCGAGCAGCGGGGGGCGGGGCAGAGATGCCCCTCCACTCCCACGGGGCCGCTGACCCCTCGAGGGGAGATGTAGAGAGCCGGCTAGCCTCACGTAGGCACCGCTGCCCGGCAGGCCCAGACACGCACGGCTTCAGACAGGTCCTTCTCAGGACGCAGAAGCCAAGGATGTGGGCAAACTGGTTTGAGGAACACAAAAGCCAACTGGAAGCTTCTTCCCTTTCCTGCACAAGGCACGTTCCTGCCCCTCGCCCCTCCGCCAAGGAAAACTCTCCAACATGACATTTGCCCGGCTCCAAATCTTGCTGACTTCGCTAGAGTCACTTACATGTCATCCCGGATCGTACCTACACACAGAGTGCTAGGCAGAGTCCTCCCTGTGGGAGCCCCTGTCCTGCCCTCACCCACCTCCGCCTGCGGAAACCTTTTGTCCCCGTCCCGCAGAATGTTCTCTGCTCCCTGGGCCCAAGGCGCCCTCCCTCTCCTGCACTCCAAAGCCTGCTGCAGGCCGTCTGACCCGGCTCTGACCACTGGAGCCTTCCGCCCGGACTGCTTCCCTCGCAGCTGCCAACTCCCCTAGGGTAAAACTCAAGTCCTGTACTGGGCCTGACCTGGTGCAGGGGTCACAGGAGCTGCCAGCTTGCATCAGCCCACGCCCACAGCAGGGAGCCCTGGGTGGAGGGGAAGGGGGGGCGGGCAGCAGCCATCGCACCGCCCCCAGGCCTTGCCCCCAGGAACCACGAGGCAGCGATGAGGAAATGAAGCGGGGAGGCAGGGAGGTGGGGTAGAGGCCAGGACAAGTGGTGGCCCACACACTTGCCTGTGTTCGTCCCCGAGGGTGCCCAGCAGAGCAGAAGTCATCTTGAAAGCTGGTGCAAACCTGGGATCCAGTCCTGCGTCGGGCTCCCTGCATGGAGCCTGCTTCTCCCTCTGCCTGGGTCTCTGCCTCTCTCTCTCGCTGTGTCTCTCATGAATAAATAAATAAATTCTTAAAAATAAATAAAGCTGGTGCAAGCGGGATAGGTGGGAAGAGGGAGGACCCATCTGCAAAACCAGTGGGAAGAGGCACTGGGTCAAAATGTCCTCTTGCTGGAGGGGCAGTTTGCCTTCTGGACTCCCCAGCAAGGCCTGAAACAGCAAGGTCTGATCAAGCACAGGCTGATATTCTGGGCTTGCTCCATCAGTCAGCGCGCGCCGAGCCCCAGCACCTGCCCTCCTGCTATGTGCCGGACTTCAGAACTTAGACTCCACCTTCTTGCTCCTTCTCAAGAAGGAGCTTGGGATGCAGCTTTTCCCATCTTCCCCTCTAAGTGGGCCCCGGAGCTCAACGAAACAGATGGTGATTACTGCCGAGTGTAGCTAATAGTTATTTATTGATCACAAGTTCGTTGATTGCCTACTCTCCCAGGCCTTGTGCTCAGGACTTCACACGTGTTCGCATTTCCTTAATGGGGTGGCTCCCAGAGATGATTCTGGTGGCTACTGTGCGGTGGGGGCAATTCTGACCTGGGTGGGGTGACCAAATGCCCTGACTTGGCCCGCGCAGTCCCGCTATGTTTGTTGTCCCAGCAGCACCATCAACAGAGCCCCCTCTCAGTCTCAGAAGTGACCTGGTGTGGAAGATAAATGATAGGTGTGGGAATTCTCCCCAGGCAGGTGCGGGGCAGTGGTATGTGATGGACCTGCTTGCCCAGAGGGGACCGGGGCCTCGAGAGGCAGACACTAGAGGGCACCAGTCAGTTGTGTTTGGCTTCTGAGTCTCCAGGTGCCTGGCAGCCCTGGGCTTGGCCACTCTAGGGAGCAGAATCCACAGGTGAGGGGGTGAGGTGTGAGCCCTGGCTGAGGCCCTTCCTGGCCTAGACCCAGCCTGGCCCAGCTCCTCTCATGCCCCCCATCCACACAGCAGAGCTCCTCAGCAGGCACAGCCCTCTCTTCCCAGGGACCTGGAAATCCTAGGTGGGAAGAGGCTTCCTGGCACTGGTCCCTTCTCCACTACAGCCTGGCCAGGCCCCTGCCAGCCTTTCCCCCAGGATCTCGGGCACAGCATGGCTCACCCCTGGGTTGGAGACCTCTCAGACCACAGGGCCTGCTGTCCTGATGGGTTGGGATTGGGCTGTAGGTAGCTGTTCTGGGGGAAAAAAAAAAAGATAGGTCAAGTGGCAAGGAAACTCCACAGCCCTCCAAAGGGTGGGTGTGGGAATAGAGAGGGCAGGAGGCAGGGAGTGGAAGGGCTGATAGAGCACTTGGCTAGGAGCAGGGACCTGCCTTCTCCCCCTGGTCCACCCTCCCTAAGCCTTGAGAACTCAGACACAATGCTCAGACCTCAGCGTCCTCTCCCTTAGAGGGGCCATAAGGCTTGTGACCCTGAAAGAGCCCACTTCTCACCATCCTGGCCTGGCCAGTACCCCACACAGCACTCTGCCCTGCAATCAGTCGGACCCAGGATTGGCCTCCAGAGGGGCAAACTATTCCTGTTTAGACAAAACCCTGGGGCTGGGGCCATCTCCCCAGAGGGGAGATGACTCCCCCCAGCCATGGACCTGAGATCACTGACTGGGGCATCGAGGCACAGAGCAGAGGCGAGCAGGCCTGCTTCCTTTAAACAGGACGCCCTGGACCTCTGTCTTCCATGCTCTCTCCAAGAAGGCTGTGCCAAGGGCAGGGCTGGGAACTATTAAAAGTGCTTTGGTGTCCAACAGACTTGGGCATGGGTTGCAGCTCTGACATTGGTAGCTATGTGATGTTGGGCACATCATCTAACTCCTCTAAGCCTCAGGTGACTCATCTGCAAAAGGTAATAAGAGTATCTATTTCGTAAGGTTGGTGTGACGATGCGAGGCAATAAAGAACAGAAAGCGCACAGCTCAGCGCCTGGCAGCCAGGCGAGCAGCATTGAGAGTGGAGGAGGCTCCGAGCAGCCCCAGCATGGCCTTCAGCCCCAGCTCTGTTGTGGGAGTCCTCGTCTGCAGGAGAAAGACCGAGACAGGCTTTAAAAGGCAATATGGTACACGTGGTACACGTGGTACACGCAGCAGAATCTTCTACTGGACCGTGACACTAATGGATGTAGGCAGCCCTAGATGCCTCAGTGCCAATAGTTTCAACCTGTTAAAGAATCATTCATTCATTCATCCCAAATTACAACTGTTGTCCTGACACAATTATTCATAGCCTCCTTTCACTCTTGAAGTGTCCCAGTTTGGATGATAAATTATAGGATCACCCTACTTACTGTGCCAGATCCTATGCCAGACACTGGGGACTGGGAGAGGGATGATGTACACAAACCCTGGCCTCCGTGGCTCCCCTCCAGGAAGACACAGGAATGCAGTGTGAGAAGGTGGGGCTGGGGTGCTGCTGTGTGGCCAACTAGTGTCCCCCTGCCCCTTAAGAACCTACCAAGGGGAACGCCTGGGTGGCTCAGTGGTTGAATGTCTGCCTTTGGCTCAGGGCATGATCCTGGGGTCCCGGGATCAAGTCTCACATCAGGCTCCCTGCATGGAGCCTGCTTCTCCCTCTGCCTGTGTCTCTCTCTGCCTCTCTCTGTGTGTCTCTCATGAATAAATAAATAAATAAATAATCTTAAAAAAAAAAAACCTATCAAGGATTGGGGTGCCTGGGTGGCTCAGTTGGTTGAGCATCCAACTCTTGATTTCAGCTTAGGTCGTAATCTCGGGGTCATGGGATCGAGCCCCGTGTTGGGCTCTATCGTCAGTGGGGAGTCTCCTTAGAATTCTTTCTCCCTCTGCTCCTCCCCTGACTCATGCATGTGCTCTCTCTTGCTCTCAAGTAAATAAATAAATAAATAAATAAATAAATAAATAAATAATTTTGAAAAAAGAATCTACAAAGAAATATCTTTTGATTTATCTACCTTTCTTGTGTTTATTTAGTTTTACTTATTTACAAACCAACCCTTGGGGGTCACTTCTTGCCATACGTTTTCCACCGGATACATGAGGTAGGATCTTTTTTATTCGTCATAATATTATTTTTTTCTCAGTCTCAGAAGCTGCCTTCTATTCAAATATTTGTGGTATTTTAAAAAAAAAAAAAAAGAGTTACAAACATCCCATCTGTCCTATGATCCTCTAAACACCAACTTTCCAGAAACAGGATCTCAATTTATTTTTTTCATTCTCATGGAAAAGTACATGACAGGAAACGGTGGCAATCTAGAGGAACTCTCTGGACGACCAGCCCTCATTACTTATGCCGAAACACACATGGACAGTTCACGAGATTGGGGCGGAGGGGGTTGTATCTTAGGGAAAAGGAAAGGAGGAGCAAAAGGAGACAAAAGAAATTAAAAGAGGTGGTGAGGACGCCTGGGTGGCTCAGTAGTTGTGCATCTGCCTTTGGCTCAGGGCATGATCCCGAGGTCCTGGGAACGAGTCCCACATTGGGCTTCCTGCAGGGAACCTGCTTCTCCCTCTGCCTGTGTCTCTGCCTCTCTCTCTCTCTGTGTCTCTCATGAATAAATAAATAAAATCTTAAAAAAAAAAAAAAAAAGGAGGTGGTGATGTCTTTGGGGTTGGCTGGGGCTCGTGACTGGAACAGTCACCTCTGACCTCCCGCCTAGTCATCTGTGTTGGGTTGGGGGAGGATTGCCCTCTCCCAAGAATGGTAGGCAGCCTGGAGTGAGAGTGTGGGCACAGGGGTGGGTACCCCTTCCACATCCATGCCAGAACCAGAGATGCCTTAGAATGGGGAGGACTTAAGAGGCCAAAACCTTCTGCTAGGTTCCACGGCTCATGTCAAACCTCCTCCTCCTTCCCCCACCTGGCTCCTTCCAGGTCCCCCCTCTGTTAGCTGAAGAGCATGAGAGACCCACATCTACAACAGGCTCTGTGTCTGTCCAGCCCTAGGTGTCCCACGGAATTCTGTCTGTCCCACCTCTCATCTGGGGATTGATCTCCAGATGCTATCACACCATTACCCAAGAGTCATAACTGGGTGAAAACCATGACAATACACGGGGCCTGGGGGAGCATTGCCTTATTTAGATGTGCCGCCCCCGGAGAAGGAAGAAAAGGAAGGAGGGGGAGGGGCCAAGAAGCAAACAGGAGCAAAAGGAGAAGAAAGAAGAAGGCATGGGTGATTCTGAGAATTGAGGGTAGCTAGTGATGTCATCATGGGGAGCGTTTCACCCGGGTCAGTGGGTGGGGGCAAAGCATGGTGAGTGGGTCCCTGTGACTCAGTTATGAGCCTAGCCCCTGCATCCAGAAGTCATTCATTTAGTAAGTCATTAATTCCATCAACACATGTTTACCGAGCTGTTGTTATGTTTCAGACACTGGACCATGCAGCAGGGAGAGAGAGAGAGAGCGCTGACGCTGACGGGCCCTGGGTGCTTGTGGCCTGGCAGGAAAGGAAGTTCCCCTGCAGAGTGTAGGTGTGCAGGGGGCGGGGGAGGGGGCAAGCCTCTTCTCAGAGGGAGCTGCCAGGGAAGATGCCTGGTGAGGGAAGGGGAGGGTGGGGAAGGGATGTCGTCTGGGATAAGTCTCCGTGGGAGGAGTAGGCAGGAGCCAGACAGAGGGAGGGGAAGGAGGGAGGGGTAGGGAGTTTCAGGCAGAGGAGATTCGTGCTCGAAGGCACGGACGGTGACAGGGGAGGTTTGGGGAACTGTAAGTGGTTCCTGAGAGGGTGAAGGGAGAGATGGCAAGAAAGGAGCTTGAAGAGGTGAGGGAAGCAGGTCTTAAAGGAGTTCAGGGCTATCTGCAGGTGGTGAGGCCCCCTGAAGGGGAGAGCCCAGGGGAGTGTGGTCAGATCCCCCCACCCCCGGGAGTGGACACTCTTCATGTGGTTAAGCAAGTGATTGGAAGACGGATGCCCAGGTTGCTCAGGAGACGAGGGTCTCAGGGATGGAGCACTTCAGGGGCCTGGCCTGTGCTGGAGGCGCCACCACACATCACCCACGCCACCCTCCAGCGCCCCCTCGGAGGTAGATCCAACATCCCTCGGTGGATGGGTGGAAAGGCTGAGGTGCAGGAGACAGTGGAGTTTGCCCTGGCTTCACAGCCAAGGAGCGGCGGAGCCAGAATCAGAAGCCAGGGCTGTCAGAGCTTCCAAAGCCGGCCACCAGCAGGCCTCCTTAGGACCTCCGGCTTGACCTCCCTTCCCATGTTTTACAGCTCCTCTCTGGCCACAGCCAGTTTCACGGGGCGCCTTTAAAAACCGCCAGGCTTCACTGTGAAGTGCGGCCCCAGCCCGGGGCCCTCTCGGCCATGCCCTTTCTCATTCCATGGCAGGGCCAGGAGCCCGGCTCCCTGAGTCAAGGGCTGGGCAGCTGCTAGCTGTGTGCTGTCTCCCTGCCTCAAACCCCCATGTCTGGGCGAAGCTCCGGGGCTCTCTCCCGAGGGAGTTGAAGCCAGGTCCTCCTGCAGGCCGCAGCCCTCCAAGATGATGAGGGCTACCAGGAAGGACTCTCCCCCCTGGAATTCTTTTACAAATAGGAGACCCAGGTGAGAACCATGAGGATGGGTCCTGGATACCAAGAGGTGGCTTCCCTGTGGGCCATAGCAGCATCCCTCTCGTTCAGGCCCACGGTGGTTTCTGTTCACACAGAAGGAAGGAGAGACCATTTCCACCTGGCCTGAGGTGCCAACTTTGCCAGTGTTTCCTTGCTGGCAATAAATCCCTAAACATATTTTTTGCTTCTCCCTCTAACGTTTAACCTTGTATTTCAAAGGAAACGCATTCTGCCGCTTCTGATTCATACCCGCTGAGCTCATCAAAACCAGAATTATTTGGTAATAGCTGTTGGGTTTACTGGATGTCCTCTGGGATCTGTAAAAATCTCTGTTCCTCAGAAACAGGAAGTTTCAACAGGAGGAAAGAGGCTGGTTACAAAAATCAAAATTTGAATTCTCTCTGCCTTTTTTCTCTCTCTCTTTTTTTTTTTTTTTTTCTCTCTGCCTATTGGAGAGGCCCGGTGTTCACAGCATTTCCTTCCTTCAGTGGATCGACACACATGGATTTGGTGCCTACTGTGTGCAGCGGCTAGGAGCACAAAGGTGATTTTTTAAAGGGGCTCAGAATTCATTTGCAGGGCTTCCATAACAGACCAGATGGCTTAAACACAGATATTTATTTTCTCACAGTTCTGGAGAGAGACATCTAAGATCAAGGTGTCCATAGGGTTGGGTTTATTTTATTTTATTTTATTTATTTTCATGAGAGACACACACAGAGAGAGGCAGAGACACAGGCAGAGGGAGAAGCAGGCTCCATGCAGGGAACCCGACATGGGACTCTATCCCGAGTCTCCAGGATCACGCCCTGGGCTGAAGGCGGCGCTAAACCGCTGAGCCACCCGGGGTGCCCAGGGTTGGGTTTTTTTTTTTTTTTTTTTTTAAAGGCTCTCCCCTTGGCTTGCAGATGGCTGCCTTCTCCCTGGGTCTTCGCGTGGTCTTCCTTACATATGTGTCTGTCTCCCCATCTCCTCTTCCTATAAGGATATCAGTCACATTGGATTGGGGCCCCTATGACCTCGTTTTAACTTAATTTCCTCTTTAAAGACTCTATCTCCAAACTTGGTCACATTAGGGCTTCACCATATGAATTGGGAGTAGGGGGACACAATTCAGTTGATAAGAGGCTCTGATCTCAAGAAGTCGTTCTCCCATGACAGTGTCCCTTCAGTCTCTATCTGAGGTTAGTATCCGAGGTGAGGTGGTTTAGGATGTACTCCCCATGCTGTAGCAGACTTTCTGAGGCAGGATGATTCAGGGGGAGCAAGCGTTTAGCTGTCAGATCTGGATTCAAGTTCTGCCTCTTTCACTTACTAGTTGGATGATGTTGTCCAAGTTATACAACCTCTGAGGTCTCAGTTTCCTAGTTTGTGTAATGAGGATACTACTACCTGCATCACGGGGAATTTTTGTGAAGATCCAAGAAGATAATTCATGTAAAACAGAACACAACGTCCAGGGGCATTGTAGGTGCTCAAGAAATGGAAATTTCTTCTCCAGGTGTGCTCTCTGCAGGGTTTCTTCTTCCAGGGAATGAAGGATGTATTACAACCATTCTCTGGCAGGGGGAGCGTGCCAGGGAATGTAAGAAACCCTGGGCACAGGGTGCCTTCCACTTGTCACTCCCTTGGAATACATTCCACCCCTCAGGCAGCCAAGACTCAGAGCTGGAGGAGGGAAGAATGATCTGGGATTGAACCTCCTCAGGAGCACCCACCGCTGGGACCTCTGTGAGAGCACGCTGTGAGGAAGTGGGGAGGACAACTGTTGGGGTCCAGGCCAAGCCCAGCTGTGGTAAGCTGACCTTGCGGGAAAAGCAAGTCCAAAGGCTGGCCAAGACCTCTGGCCAAAGGAAGCCCTCGGCGTCCAGAGGTGTAGGTTCTGGACTAGTCAAGTCACCTTGGTTCTACTCCCACTCCTGGCTCTCCCAGTGGTGGGACGTTTGCACTTACCTGACCTCTCTGAGCTTCAATGCCCTCAGAGGGACAAAGGAAACAACGTGTTAGAAAATTGTGAGTTCATATATTATTAACAAGTCCAAAAGTCACCGTACCAGCATCCCTCGTCTGGACTACCCAACTTCCTCAGCTGCCAGAGGCAGAAGGGGGATGTCCCTGTTGCTCTGGTTTCCAGTTTCCTTAAACTGCCAGCGTTGACACACACACAGTCCACACATTAAAGCAGATTGAAGATACATCCCTGTCTCAAAAAGAGTAGCATTTCCAGCTTTGGAGTAAGAAGGATGAGGGCTCGTCTGGGCTGCATTGCCTCTTCGACATCTCCCACCCCCACCTGGGAGTTCTCCCCCTCCCCCCATCCCTGAATTACTCACACTCCTGGAAACATGACTGATGACTTCAGGATGAGTAAGAGGCCGAGCACGTCATGGCCCAACTGCTGGCAGGGTGAATGAGTTCAATGCTCCCTTGAGCAGGGCTGTTTAGCCATGTGCCAGGAGTCTGGGGAGGGGGGCCGTGGGACCCTAGAGATGAGCTAAGCTTTATTTAGGGATGAACTAGGAGTCCTTTGACCATTTCCTCTTTTCCAGCCCCTGAGTGGTGATGGCCTTCTCAGCTTGGGGGTACTGCCCCAGCACCTGTCTAGGAGGCCTGGACAGGGTGCCAGGGGCTCTCACTAAGCTCCAGGACACTGTGTTTCTCTGACCCAAACACCCCTGGCCTCACCCCAGCACGGAGTGGCCCAGGGCAACTGAACTTGGCAGCCTAGCCTTGACTCCTTTGAAAGGGCCCTAATCCAGGGCCTGAACTGCAGGGTGCGTGTGCGGTGGGTGTGTGTGTTTATACTCTCCTGTATACCCTAATCCCTGGTGCCAGTCAAGCAAATAATTTTGGTCTGTTTTTCATTTTCCATGTGTCCCATTTCTGAGCATTTGACAGAAATGCAATCACAGCAAAGGCATGTATTAATTCAATGCATTTTGAAATGCCTATTTTTACATTCTTGGAGTTAAGGTACAGGCTGAACATGCTAATATAAGCATAACAACACGCAAACTAGACTGTCTTGGCACTTAATAAATAGGGCTGAAGCATCAGTTTCCCCATACCTAGTATGGGTGTGGACAGGACATAGATGGGACGGAAAGAAACGCCAGGACTCTGAAGGCTGAGGCAACCCCACCTCAGTGTCCTCTGCAACCAGGACAAGATGGTGTCCTTGCTGTGAGCCTCAGTTTCCCAAGCAATCACTCCTGGGTGGGGACCAGGGCTCATCCCCCAAGATTTGATCCATGAGGATACTGAGGTATTGCTTGGGACCCACTGTGTTGTTCTTCAAATGGCTCATCAGAAGAGTGATGCATTAAATATAAGGACTTCATCAAGGTGTTTCAGGATGGAGGAACTAGAACTCAGAAGAACATACTGTAAGGATGACTTGTTTGATCAAGTCTGACATCCTGAAGGCAGGAGCTGGAACACAAGTAAGGCTGGCAACCCAACTGGCCAGGGCCCCCCAATCCCTTCCAGAGAGTACTCTCCCATTAGAAAGGATGGATCCTCTACCCATCCACCCCATACTCTTTATTAACATTAGACTTAGTCATTTATTTTTTTTAAGATTTTATTAATTTTTTTATTTTAGAGAGAGAACATGGTGGAAGGCCAGAGGGAGAGGGAGAGAGAGAATCTCAAGCAGACTACATGCTGGGTGCAGAAGTTGAGCCCTGCCTGGGGCTCCATCTCACGACCCTGAGATCATGACCTGAGCTGAAATCAAGAGTCGGATGCTTAACCAACTGAGCCACCCCAACACCCCATCATTAGGCCTAGTCATTTAAATGTAATTTTTTAGAAGATCCACGTAAAGCCAAAATAAGTCTTAAGCAGCAAACTCAGTGGTGTTTAAGAGCTATTTCTTTTCCTGTAACTCAGCTAAGACACCTTTGCCCCGACAGTAGCAGAACATTAATCACAGTCGATTCATGACTCCTCTCCCTTTTCTTAGCATCAAGACTGATTTTTCTGGAGGTTTACAGACAACCAAAACAGCTGGGGTGACTTTCCTCAGGGCCACTTGTCCAAACCTCTGCTCGGATGGCCATTGTTCCAACTAACAATTTCAGGATTCAGCTCTCTCCAGGCCACAGTAAGGGCCCAACCTTTCTTCTGCTGCTCCTAGGCTATCAGAGATGGGGGTGGGGGGAGAGTTCTGCAAGGCTTCCCCATGCCTCCCTGAGGTCCCCATGGTTCCTGAGATCCTGACCCTGGATTTAGGGGTGCATAGTTGCTCTGATTCCTTCTATACTGTCTAGGAGATTTTTCTCTCATCTTAGAAGTGCTGTTAACTGGAAGTTGAGGGCAGGAAGGGAGGGGGTGTGCTCGCTAGCATGCCATTTCCCTCAAACTTTATGTCTCTATTCCCCTAAGGACTTAGGTTTTCAAAACCAAAGCCAGAAGGCACCCCTCTTTTTTCTGCCCTGCATCTTGGGATTGCTCTCACATCCCTTGACAATTAGCAAATGATTGCTTGAGTGGTGAAAATGGCCAAGGATACATACTGGAGAGAATGGGTTGGTATTTCAAATACTCGCTATCCCATAGATTTCCACTACCTGATTTAGGGCTTACAGTAAGGCTACAGTAATCAAGATAGTGCAGTATTGCCATAAGAATGGACAATGGGATCAAGGGAAGAGTCCAGAAGTAGACCCACATGCATGTGGTCACCTGATTATCATCAAAGACACCAATGCCATTTGATGGGGGAAGGAAAGTCTTTTTAATTTTACAGGAAATTTATTAATTTTTAATATCCAAGCAACTGGATTTTCAGCTATTAAAAAATGAGCATTGGCCCTTACCTCTCATCATACTCAAAAATTATTTTGAAATGGATTGCAGACCTAAACACACAACCTAAAACTATATATAGCTTCTAAAAGGGAACAGAGAAGAAATTTTTCATGAGCTCACAGCAGGCAAAGTTATCCTGAAAGGTCGCAAAACCACAAACTATTAAAAAATTTGATAAACTGGACTTCATCAAAATTTTTTAAAATCAAAAGACACTATTAAAAAAAAAAAACAGACAAGCCAGCCTGCAAAGAAATATTCACCAAATAGATATCTGACAAAGTTCTGGTATCCAGGATATAGAAAGAATACTAACAAATCAATAACAAAAAGACCAAAAAACAAAACAAAACCCCAAAAACAATAAATGAAAGAGAGCAAAAGACTTGACCAGACATGTCACAGAAGATTACAAGTGGCCAATAACCGAATTGAGAATTGCTCAACATCTCTGTGTTAGGAAATGTGCAGTAACATTTCACACCCACTGGAATGGCGGAACTTAAAAAGAGCAACAATACCAAATCCTGGTGAGGACATGGAGCAACTAGATAGAACTCATACATCGTTGATGGGAGTGTAAAATGGTACAACCATTTTGGAAAACTGTCTAGCAGTTTCTTATAAAGTGAAATATACACGTACCTGATGATTCACCAATTCCATTCCTATGTATTTATCCAAGAAACAAGAAAACACATATTCATAAGAAAAATCATCCAAAAATGTTCACAGCAGTTTTATTCATAATAGCAGGAAAACTGGAAATGACCCAAATATCCATCCATAGATGGGTACATAAACAAGTTATGTTATCTTTGTATAACAGAATACTACTCAGCAATGGAAACGAATAAACCAATCTATTGATAGATACTACATGGCTGAGTCTCAATATTATATTATGTTAAAAGACAAGCACACAAGGGTACAAATGGGATGTTTCCATTTTTACGAAGATCTAGAACAGGCAAAATCAATCCATGATGATAGAAATCAGGACATTGGTTGCCTTGGGATGGCAGTGGGGGTATTGACAGAAAAGTTCTGGGCGTCTAATGTTCTGGGAATCATCATCACATGGTGACTATGATTATACTTAAGACTGAAAAACAAAAATTTTTAAAAGGGAAATATGACAACATCATGGGGTGATGGGAATATGCTGTATCTTGATTGGAAATGAGATTACATAGGTATATGCATCTTTCAAAAGTCACCAGATTTTACACTATGCATCTCACCGTATGTAGAATGTATTTCAATTAAAAAAAAAAAAAAAAAAAAAAAACAGTTGCCAGGGGCTGGGGAGAGAGGGAATGGGGAGTTCTGTTTGATGGATATGGAGCTTCAGTTTTGCAAAATGAAAAATTATGGAGATTGGTTGTACAATGTGAATATACTTAGCACTACTGAACTGTACATTTAAAAATTATTAATAAGGTAAATTTGGGGGGCACCTGGGTGACTTAGTTGGTTGAGAATCTGCCTTCAGCTCAGGTCATGATCTGGGGTCCTGGGATGGAGCCCCACATCAGGCTCCCTGCTCAGTGGGGAGCCTGCTCTTCCCTCCCACTTGTGCTTTCTCTAGTTCTCTCTCAATCTCTCTCTCTCTCTCAAATACATAAAATCTTTTTTAAAAAAATAAGGTAAATTTTATGTTTTTTTACAATAAAAACGAGCAAAATATGCTATCACAAACAACCTAACAAACCTTGTACTACTGGGGGAGAGAAGTTCTAGAAGGACTTCCTGATGAATTTCATCCTAAGGAGCCTGATTTCTTGTGTCTCTGTATTGGGTCTTTTTCACCTCTGCTCTCCCCCACTCCCACCCTGCTCCAGGGGCCAGATATCACCTCACATAGTCAAGGAGTGTGGTTCAAAGTGGAAGGTTCAGGAGGCCTCTCTCATGAACTCATTTGCTGAGAACAGGGCCCTGCAAACCCAGCCGGTACCCTAGAGATCTGCTCGTACCAAGAGGAGAAGGCCCTGCCTTGGGTGTGTGTCAGGTGTGGTGGGGCCCAAGGAAGGCAGGTGAGGGTGCCATGATGAGCCTCAGCAGCCTCAGCCTGAGAGCCTGGAGTCCACACATAGTACCTTATGTGGCCTATGCCAAGTCGATCATCTGTTTTTAAAAAAGGGGGGGTATAGGAACCAGGAACCAGCTCAGGACTTTCTACCCTGAGTCCCTCAGCACTGGCTGAGATGCCCTCCCTGCCTCTGCCTGTTCAGGAACCAGACTGGGGCAGGGCTGAGGGCCCAGGGAGCCGAGGAGAGCTGATCCCCCAATCCCCCAATCCCCCGCATGCGGCTGATGTCCAGGCTTGCCGTGTGGCTGAGGAGTGATGCAGGCGGTGGCATGGGGGTGGGAGCAGCTGTGCGGCCCAGATGGGAGGAAGGCAAACAGCAAGGGCACCCTCGAGAAGCAGCGAATCATGAATCATGCTGTTCATTAACTCGGGCTAATTAGGAGGGAAACATGAGGGCCGCGGTGCTGGGCAATTTGTTAACACCCGGTTTTCACAATCCCCACCACCCCTGCTGCCGGGTCCCCCACCTCCTCATGGGTCCTGAGTGCCCTGGGGCAACTGTGTGTTTTGGGGGCACCTGGAGTGGACAGCTGCCTTGTGGGAGAGGGTAAAGGAGCTGGCATTTATGAAGCATCTCCTACATGCCAGCTCGGTGTTAAAGCTTTTGCAATGGTTATATCACTTGGTCCTCCCAGTACCCTGGGAGGTGGACTCCATCATTCCCAGTTTGGAGATGGGGAAATTGAGGCTCAGGATGGAGAGTGGACTTGCCTAAGTTCTCGGGCTACATTAGGCATAGCCTCTGCCCCTCTCACCTCACTGAAGGCAGTCTTACAATTAAGATTGGAGATACTTCTAGATTTTCTATTCCAACCCCTCCAATTGTGGCTGTCTCCTGCCCTAACAATTAACCTCCAGGTTCTGACAACCCCCTTCCCTTGCTGGAGGTGGAAGCTCCCTCCACAGAGACAGATTTCAAGGGCTTGGCTGAAGTTTGCTCCCCAGAAGAGGGAAGGTGGGACTTTTAACTTTCTAAAATAAATCTGAAAATAGAGGTAAGAGGCGCACCTGGGTGGCTCAGTGGTTGAGCATCTGCCTTTGGCTCAGGTCATGATCCTGGGATCCTGGGATTGAATCCTGCATCAGGCTCCCTGCAGGGAGTCTGCTTCTCCCTCTGCCTGTGTCTCTGCCTCTCTCTCTCTCTCTCTCTCTCTCTCTCTGTCTCTCATGAATAAATTATCTTAAAAAAAGAAAGAAGAAAGAAAGAAAGAATAGAAGTAAGAACAGTAACTACAGTGTGTTGCAGAGATGGAAGTATGAGCTTAGAATGTCCTAGAGCCTGAGGGGCCATGATTTGGGGAGTACAGGGACTGAGGGAGGGGATGGTGGGGGACAGGAAAGAGGTCTACACTTTACTTAAGCAGAGGTGATGGTGTCCACCTGCTGCCTGTAGAGATGAGGTGAGCAGTGTCAGGTGCGCAGCCCAGCAGGATCTAGGGCTCTGAAGAGAGACCTGAGCTGGAGCTAGATTGAAAGTCGTTCTGGCAACAGCTCCCCAAAGGAAGGTTTGGTCTTGGCCCCTCAGAGCCCCCACAGCGAGCTGCGAAGCTATTTGATGAAGGAGATTTGAGCAGTTGTGCTCCCTGGGGCCCAGGCGCCTGTGATACTGGGAAGAGAACCCAGAGGACAGACCTCTATTCTGGACTCCACCCCTGCACCCCCCCTCCAACATGACACCCCCATGCCACACAGAGGTCTTGGGGCTCCAGATTCTCATCCTGGGCTGTGGGACCCAGAGGCATCCACCTGAGCTTCCAGAGGCCGTTTTTACCACCTCAGCTCTTCGGGCTTGCCTGCCTTCGGTCTTCCCCGCAGCCAGAGGCCCATCGAGGCCTCGGATTCCCCAACCCCGTTGCTCAACTGGAGACCCCGCAGTGAACAGCAGGACCCCGAAGGCAAGGCTGCAGAGGCAGACACATGTGCTTCGGCTGCAGTCCTCCAGCGACCCACTCCCACACACCCACCAAACCTGTGCTCAAAGGCACTGGACAGGGGATCCCCGGGTGGCTCAGTGGTTTGGCCCCTGCCTTTGGCCCAGGGCGTGATCCTGGAGACCCGAGATCGAGTCCCACTTCAGGCTCCCTGCATGGAGCCTGCTTCTCCCTCTGCCTGTGTCTCTGCTCCTCTCTCTGTGTCTCTCATGAATAAATAAATAAAATCTTTTTTTTTTTTTTTTTAAAACACTGGACTTGAAAACAGCACGGTGTCTTGAAAACAGCACCGTGTCCCCTGAAGACACTCGATGGCAAACTGCGCCTTGAGTCCACCCGGTCGTCCCTTGGAGGACCCATTTGGTCCAGACTCCGTGAGCCGCCGGAGCTGGGTGCCAGCCCCTGAGCGGACCCCGGGCAGGCCCGGGAAGCCCTCCACAGGGCAGGGGGCCGAGCTGCAGTTGACTTTTCCCACAGAGATGGGACAGAGGTGTGGGGGTGGCCAAGGCTGAGCCCCGCCTGCCCACGACTCCCCAGTGACTGCAGAAGCCCCTTGCTTTTGAAAATCCTGGGCAAGGGGGTTAGCTGAGGGAGACCAGAACCCAGGAACAGTTTTCGCGTTTTACCCTTTGTGTATTGCGCTGCAAACCCTACCGATTGCATCACCTCTCTTAAGACAATAGATCTAGGGGTTAAAAACTGTTAGCCTGATGTTCTTTAAATATGTAGAAATATTCCCCACCCTTGCCACCAAAGATGAGTATTTGTTTTTTAAAAATAAACACTTGGCAAAGATGCCATGCGGTGCCCCTCGCACAGGTGACTGTTGTGCAAGCCGGCCCGCCCACCGGCCGTGGGTGGGGACCTGCCCACAGCTGTCACCCCGCTCCTAACAACTCCTCCGGGCACACCCTGCTCATTAGGCCCCAGCCCCGCCCCGCCGCCCAGACTCCTGGTCGAACCAGAATGCCAGGAGCGGGCGGCGGCTCCTTGAGCCCTGAACAATGGGCTGTGAGGAGTTAATCCAGGCTCAGGCCGCGAGACCTGGGTGCTGGAGCTCAGAGGCTCCCTCTGCTATGCCTAGGATGGGCCCATGGGGCCTACACACTGGCCGGCTCCGTCTCCTTGGGGGCCAGGGAGCAGCAGGGGCCCCCGGAGGGAGCCAGCAGAGCTCTAGGCAGTAAAAATAGACGTGTGTTCAGACGCTGCCTCTCTCAGTGGAGGGCTGAGCCTGCAGACATTATCTCACTCCTGCTCAATGTCCCTCCAGGCAGGTAAGGGATGGGACTTGTTCCTGCTTTATAGCTGGGGAGCCCAAGCGGAGAGGACGGGCAGGCAGAGAGAGGAGGCCCCAGCACAGCCTAGCCTGGGCAAAGGCCCCTGCCGGCCCATCTTCCTGCCCCCCAAGATAGGTGCTGCCCCCTGGGAGTAGGGATGTGCCCCCTGAAACAGGCTGACTGCTCCCCCTAGCCCCACCTCAGCTTGCAGCCCCCCAGATCACCCAGACCTGGCTCCCCTACCTCTAGCCCGCCCCTCTGCCTTGTTTGCAGTGCTGCTGGCCTCCGGGCACTGTGTGGCATGAGGAAGGCCGGGGCTGCCCAGCCCGGCCCCACCTGGGAAGTACATCTCACAGGCGCTTCTGCTAACTCAGGATAAACCGGATTGGGGTTAGGCAGGTGGCAACATGCTGTTATTTGTGGAGGCTCCTGGCCTTTATGGTCCCATGACACCGGGAGGGTGAGGGTGGCAGTCATCTCTGCCAAGTCACGGACTCGGGCCTGCTGGGGAGCCCAGATGGAGTCCAGGCCACAGGCTGGAGGCACAGCGTCTGTGCAGAGCCATGGAAGCTGCCAGGAGAGAGCCCTGGCCTGGGACACAGGAAACCCCAACACAACAAACACAGAAACCTCAACCCAGCCACTACCTGCCTAGGGCAGCCTTCCCCTCCTAGGGCCTCATCTATCCAATGAGGGGGTTGGATTAAATGAGATGTTCTCAATTCATAATCCCTCCACTGTCATTAGGCTGTGTTCCCTGACTCTTAGTCCCTCCACTGTTTTTCTCAATAAAACCGATTCAAGTTGGGGAATTAGAATTAATCTGTCTAAATTAAAGGCTAGGCAGGGAGCCATGGCAGAGGCTGGGCAGGTGCAGCTCTGGCCAGTCAGCCCTGGGGCCTCCTGAGAAGAGTAAAAAGCCAACTATGAGCCAAAGGACCTTGCCTTGCACCTTCTGCACAATCCCGACCCCAAACCTTGATTTTGAGAAGCTTACCCAACTTTCTCCATGTCTCCAAAGCCAAGGCTAAGGTACTTGGGCCAGAGTCCTCCCTGGAGATGTGTATACAGAGGCCCTGTAGGGGTCATGCAAGATGGGAGCCATGAGCCCTCAGTAGAGAGCCCCTCAAGGTGCCAAAGACCAGCCACAGGCTTGCGGAAGCATCAGAAGTCCTCTTAAAACCAAATCTGCCCTAGACATTCTTCCACTAGGAAGGCCCAGACCAAAGAACCTCCAGGCTCTACAAGCCCTTTTACCAACCACTTGAATTGGGTAACCATTTGAAGAGTGTGTTTTGGTTGACAAAGCATTTTCCTATACATGATGTCATTTGATCCTCATAGCAATACAATGAGATATTTTCCAATTTTACAGAGGGCAAAACTAAAGCTCAGAGTTTAAGCAACTTGCTTAAAGGATCCCAATCAGGAAGTGGAAGAACCAGGACTGGGCACCTGGTGGTCAAGTTCTGAGAACAGCGCTCTTTCTAGGACACCATGTCCTTCTTTCCAGCCCTAGGGACCCAGAAACACTCCACTGGGACTCGGACAATAGGCTGAGGTTCTCCCAGCTAGCAAGGCTATGCATCTGCTACGTGTCTGCTCTGTGTCTGTAGTCCAAAGGGCCTAGAGGACCACCATACTGTTGCTCTGGACCATACCCGGGTCCACAGAATAGGACAGTAATGCAGTTTCTCCGTAGCATGTCTGAAACTGAGGGCAAACCTTCCCTGAGGCTTGTAAGGACTGGATTTTCCTCCTGCTAAACTCCATGATGTTCTTTCTCAGAGGAAGTGACTCTGACATTACCTTCAAATCTCTGAAAACGAACCGGGAATGGCCATCTTCTGTGAGAACTATGAACAGAAAAAGAAAGAAATAGATGGAACACAGTGTAAGGAAGGACCATGTAAAGATGAATTCTACAGCCATGAGAACTGCCTGGGGGTAAATGGCTACTTTGTAAGATAGGGTCCCCATCACTGGAGGAGTTCACACAAAGACTAAGTAGCCATTCTGCCCTAAAAATGTTATATAGGAAACTCAGCCTAGAAGGCTGTGGGAAGAATGGACTACATGATATCGACACTTCATACCGAGAGCCTATGATGAAATGGGAATTATTTCACCTTCTATTTGCATCCCAGAATTCCCCTAATGAGTGCCATTTTGGATCAAGACAGAGTTTTTGCTGAGTGTTTCTATTGCCTGCTATGAGACACTAGGAAGAAATGGAGGGAAAGAGTCAAGAAGTAGGGCTGGGAGTGAGTATGGTGGCCCCCAAACCATAACAAGGTCTGCCATGGGAAGGTTCTTCTGGACCTCCACACTCTGAGGGGTGAGTGTATTAAGGCCATGATTATTTGCTCTCTCTAGAGGTAACTGGGGCATTCTCATTGATTTGGGCAGCTAGCCACAGACCTGTCTAAGCCTCATGGCAGCTGTCCCCTTTGCCACAATGACCAAAATGAGTTGTCAGGCCAGGTCAAGGCAAGCCCCGCCTTGGCCATGAGTGTTGGCCAGCTACCCATATCCAGGAGATAGCTGGCTGAGTCATTGGCCATCTCTTTTTTGCAGCCGTCCTGGATCTTTCATATTGAAGAGTTCCCTTGGGACACGAGTATCTGGAATGTGGAATTGCAGGTGGAGAGATTTGGCACTAGCACCCCACGACTATCCATGGAATACCCCAAGCTACAGAATTGTCTGCCACAGTTTCTGAGGGTTAGGAGACACAGACTATCCCCCTCCTCCAGAAAGTCTCCCAGGATTGTGCTCAGTTGATGAATAGAGGGCGGTACCTTCCACCCCCACCATCCTCTATGGCCACTCACTGCCTGCTTGGTTTTTGTTTTTTCCCTGGAGGCATGTACTGCCAACCTGGAGAGGTTGGGGGTGGGGGCGCCGAAGCTTGGTCCAGCCTGACCCATGTTCTTTTAGGAATCCTGGGAGCTGCTCCCACTCCTTCAATTGATCCATGCTTACTGAGCTGCCATGTACCTACAAACCGGAAAGAACAAACACCTCATAGAAAAATGGGCAGAGTCTATGGACAGGCAATTCCCTGACCTGGCCTTGCCACTTACTTGCTGTGTAAATTTGGGCAAGTAACTTAACTATTCTGTGTCTGCCTTTAAAGGGGCGATTAAGGTAAAATGAGACCATTAGGGTAGGACTCTAATCTAATCTGACTGGTAGCCTTAGAAAAAGAAGAAGAGACAAAAAGATGGGCACACAGAGAGAAGATCATGTGAAGCGATAAGAAGAAGATGGCTATCTGCTAGCCAATGAGAGAAGTTTCAGAAAGAACTAACCCCGTGGGCACCCTGATCTTGGACTCCCGGCCTCCAGAACTCTGAGAAAATAAATTTCTGTTGTTTAAGCCACTCAGTCTTTGGCATTTCATTATGGCAGCCAGAGCAGACTAATACACCACCTCAAGCACCAGAACAGCATCTGACATATAGTACACTCTCAGTAAATACTAATTACTACCATAAATATTATGGTTTATCTCAGCTGCATACAACCACATTAATTTCCTATTGCTGCTGTAACAAATTGCCACAAACTTATTGGCTTAAGATAGTACAAACTGGGTGGGTCAGTGGTTGAGCATCTGTCTTCAGCTCAGGTTGTGATCTGGGGTCCTGGGATCGAGTCCCACATCAGACTCCCCTGTAGGGAACCTGCTTCTCCCTCTGCCTATGTCTCTGCCTCTCTCTCTGTGTCTCTCATGAATAAATAAAATCTTTAAAAAAAGATAGTACAAATTTATTATCTTAGAGTTCTGTAAGTCAAAAATCCCATTGGGCTAAAATCAAGGGTTCTGTAGAGCTGCATTCATTCTGGAGGCTCCAGAGAAGAATCCATTTCCTTGCCTTCTCCAGCTTCTGGAAGCAACTGGCCTTCCTTGTCTGGGTCTGTTTCCTCTAATTTAAAGCCAACAGTGTAGAATCTTCAAATCTATGTTTCTCTGACCCTCCTCCCTCCCTCTTATAAAGGCCCTTATGATTACATTGGGACCACCCAGATGATCCAGGATAACTTTCTTGTTTCAGGGCCCTTAACTTAATTACATCTGCAAAAGTCCCTTTAACCATAGAGGGTCACGTATTCACAGATTTAAGGGATTTGAACATGTACATCTTTGGGAGAAGAGGCATTATTCTGCCTACCACCTGTACAGTCTATTATTAAGCGACAAAAGCAAGCCACAGAACAATGCGTATGGGTAAATCTCACATATGTAAGAAAATACTAAATCGATTTATACAGAGAGAAACACGAAAAACTATTAACTATAATATTTTCTGGGGAGGGACTTAAGGCTTATGCTTTTTGTATACCATTTTTTTTTACATTATGTGCATATTCACGAATTACTTGTGGAATTTTTAGAAATTTTAAATAATTCAAAACAAAAAGGAAGAGATGTGTACTCATCCTTGTGTACCTGGGTCTAGAGACATCAAACAAATCAATAGCATCAAATCTTCTCAGTAGGTGTTCTAAGAAGTGTGAGCCAATGGTGGCAGCTGGAGTGAGGGCCCCCCAGTGACACTGCCGTAAGTGACACCTCTGCTGAGTTCTGAAGAAAGAGAAGGTATTTCCTAGGAAGAGAGGAGGGAGAGGAGTGTCACCCATGATGAGGGGCTTCAAGGTACACTACTCGGCTGCATGGCTGTGGCCAGATCCCTGCAGAGGTGATGGGTAAAAGGCAAGGAAGCTCACACCTGTTGAACTCCTACCTGCTGAGTCCTGTGCTGAGTGGTGTTGTGGGTACCTCCTCATGGGATGCAAGGGGACCAAGGCTATGTATGTTGAAGGGTAAGAGGATCTGGACTGGAGGAGAAAGGACATAGGAGAAGGTGGCAGGGGGCTGGGCAGGGTCTGTTCCTGGAGCAGTTGATACAGAAAAGGAGGCATGAAGGAGGGGACAAGTAGGGCCAGTGCTGGAGGCAATAACTTCCCTCACCCTACACCTTACACTTCTGGGTGCCCCATTCATATCCTCAGCCCCCAGGCAGGTGTGGGTTGTAGGTCAAGGTCTCAGGCAGCCTCTCTAGGGGTGGAGGGTGCTTCCAGGCCTGACCCCAGACCTGCCACCTCAGGGCTGATTACAGGTCTCCACGTGGTACCCGAGGCACCTGGCCACAGACCTGGCTCAGGATAACCAGGTGACCACACTAAGCCACTTCTCTTAGTTCTTTGGGGCTGCCATTAAGAAAATGTCACAGGTAGGTGGCTTATGAGCAACAGAATTTCTTTCTTACATTTCTGGAGGGTGGAAGTCTAAGATCAGGGTGCCAGCATGATGGGTGAGGGCCCCTCTCTGGTCTATAGACTGTTGACTTCTTCTTGTGTCTTCACATGGTAGAAGGGGGATGAGGGGTATCTCTGGGGCTGCTTTTATAAAAGCACTAATCCCATTCATGACCTAAATCACCTCTCAAATGCCCCACTTCCCAATACCATCACCTGGGCGGGGTTAGACTTCAACATATGAATTTGGGGGGGACACGGGGATGAGGCTGGATCTGCGTGCGGGGGAAAGCAAGCCGAGGGGCTTCCATCCATGGCAGGTGCTTGTCCTGACTTGCAGAGAGAACGCAGCTGTGTCCTGAGGATGTCACTGCAGACATGACTTGAGACACCTGTCAGTGGCAGAGGGGAGAGGTGACAGGGGAAGTGGGATTAGATTAGAGGGTGGCCAGTCCCAGTATTCAAGGGGCATGCTGGCCCAGATGATGGGCTCAAATCTCTGCTCTGCCAGTTTCAAGCTGCGTGACCTCAAACAAGTTACTTAACCTTTCTGGGTCTCAATCTCCCCATCTCTACAGTGGGGTAATGATAGTATCTGCCTCATAGATTACTGTTTATTAGGTGTTTGGAACAGCTGGAGCCTAGGGAGGCCTGTTGCATTAGTGCTCATGGTCATTCCTGTGGACTCTCCATGGATGTCCCAGCTGGGCCTCGCAAAGAGCCCCTGTAGGGTCTCCACACTACCATGTCTCTACCCGCAACCAGCCACTGGCTCACCCCTGCTCCTGGGGCCCATGGGGTCGCCCTGGTAGCAGCACCGCCAGCACAGGAAGGGAAGGGAGCGCTGGCCCTGGGGGCAGGGAATGACAGTAGCCATGGCCCCTAGGGTGGGAAGAGAAGGAGGAGGCAGGGTTCCAGAGCAGCAGAGACCCCAGCAGGGAGGATTGCCCAGGGCAAAGGCTGTTGGTCAGTAAATGGAGGGCACTGGGGTATCAGAGAAAGCTTTACAGGAGCCAGAGCTCTGTTTCACAGTGCCGAGGTGTGTCAGGATCTTGGCGACTATTGTGAAAAATTCCCAATAGAATTATTTTCAATTCACTTTAACTGGACAGAAGATCTGTATGTCAGGTAGCACTTTTGAGAAGGTGGGGACGGGTGTCAAGTCAGAGAAATGCTGAGGAGTCTGTGTCCCCTCGGGAGAGGCAGGGTGGGAGGTTGGCTGCAGGCAAGGGGCATTGGAATATTAAAATCGCACGAGGAGAGGAGGGGTGTCTTGATCCCTCGGAGCCCAGCTATCTTCCACAAAGTGAAACGGGATAGAGCCTCAGTACAGAGGAGCTCAACAAAACCACCCTGGTTCGCTAAGGAGTGGCAGAGCTGGGAAACGGTAGCAGCCTGCAGTTTTCTGATTCCATTGCCCAATGAGAGTGAGGGGCATTGTTCAGGTGTGAAATGCAGGGATCAATTCACCCGTGGGTTAGGGATTCTAAGAAAAGGCTTGACCAAGGCCGGGGTGGAAATGATCGTAGAGGAAGCTCGTGCCCACTGCAAACTGTGCAGCCTTGAATGACTTGCTTCTACTCTCTGGGCTCCACCTCCTTGATGTTGTAATACAGAAGGATGGCTGCATAATGATCCCATTCATCGTTACGCAGGGCTTACTACACCTGAGTCACCTTATGTACATTATCTCACACAATCCTTCCAACAACCCTGGGCTGTAGGTATCCGAATCCTCATTTTATGGATGAAAAATGGAAATTCGGGGAGGTTAAGTAACTTGTCCAAGGCCATTCAGCTAACGAGAGACCCGGCATGGGAAAGCCTTGAGCACCTGCTAAGGCCACACTGGATCCCTCTGGGCCAGCTCTGTACTCCATCCTCTGCATGAAAAGTCAGGGGAAGCCACCTGGATTCTTGAGAGGCCATAAGGGCCAGGCTCGGAGCCAGGAGGGCAGAGAATGGGCAGGGATGGCCCAGACTACCAGAGTGAGGGGCAGAGGTGGGAGCCCTGGCACCCTCCATAACACGCACACTCTGTTCTGTTCTCACAGGCCTAAGAAAGGTGGCTGTCTTGAGTTTACCCTGAGCTCCTCTTTCCGAGCTTACACACATCCTTTACACAGCAGCTTCTCACTCTTCCACTTAATACAATAATAACTTCTATGGAAACCTCTACAGAGGAACTTGGCAGCCAGGGCTCATGTGCTACTCACAACCACCCTGGCAGGGGATGTCATCACCATCGTCATCATTTCCACAGTCAACTGAGGTGGAGACGTGGCCAGGAGCAGGGGCTGCAGCGTCACTTATAGCTCTGTAATGACCAATTAATTGCATGGCTTTGAACAGGTGACCAGTGTGTCAGAGCCTGAGCTTCCCCATCTATTGCTTGGGGATGGTTAGAAGAACTAAATACAGAGTGGATGGGCTGTGCTCAGCACCCTGCTCATGCAGAGTCAGCACCCAGCAGTGAGAAGTTTTTCTTTTTCAGGGCCCTTTTCTTTTTTTTTTTTTTTTTAAGATTTTTTATTTATTTGTTCAGAGAGAGAGAGAGAGAGAGAGAGAGAGAGAGAGAGAGGGAGAGGGAGAGGCAGAGACACAGGCAGAGTGAGAAGCAGGCTCCATGCAGGGAGCCTGACGTGGGACTTGATCCAGGGTCTCCAGGGTCATGCCCTGGGCTTGAAGGCAGAGCTAAACCGCTGAGCCACCCGGGCTGTCAGGGCCATTTTCTAAAACAATTTTTTTATAGCAGTTTGAGGTTCACAGCACGACTAAGAGGAACACGCGGAGATTTCCCATATAGCCCATGGCCCCACACAGAGCAGTACGACTGACTGTCCACGAACCTGCGTTGGTCACGTCAGCCCACAAATGACACATCATTGTGTAAACCCCAGTGTTTACATTAGGGGTCACTCTTGGTGCTGCACATTCTATGGGTTTGGACGAACATAGGAGGCCATCTCCCCATCATTATGGTATCGCACAGTGTAGCTTGGTTTCCTCGAGACTTCTGTGTTCCTCCTAGCCAGCCCTACCTCTTCTCTAACCCTTGGCAACCACTGATTTTTCTATTATCTCCTTAGTCTTGCCTTTTCCAGAAAGCCATGTAGTTGGAATCATACAGCATCGTAGCATTTTCAGTTTGGCGCTTTTTTTTTTCCACATAGTAAGATGCATTTAAGATTCTTCATGGCTTTTCATGGCTTGGTAGCTCATTTCTTTAGCGCTGAATGATATTCCATTATCTGAATGGACCACAGTTTGTTTTTCCATCCATCAACTGAAGGATATCTTGGTTGACAATTATGAATAAAGCAGCTATAAACACCTGTGTGCAGTGTTTGCAACTCCTTTGGGTAAAAACATGCTCGCTTCGACAGCACATATACTAAAATCCTTTGGGTAAAAACCCCTAGGAGCACCATGTCAGGTTCGTAAAGAATATGCTTAGCTTCGTGAGAGACTGTCAAACTGTTTTCCAAAGCGGCCGTGCCATTTTGCGTTCCCACCAGCAATGATTGTGGCTTTTATTTTTATTCAGAAATAAAAAGGGCCTTGCTTAAGAGTACACAGCCATTAGTTGGCAGGACAGGGACCAAAAAGTAATCCTTCTGGTTCCACACTGTGGGCGGTTTCCCTTTGACCACATTGCCCATCAGCCAGACAGGCCAATCTCCTGCCCTCACAAACACATTCACACTTACTCACCATTGCTTTTGAAACCTGATTCTTGTTGCAGATGTATCCTCTTCTGTCCCATCCAGGAAAGCCCACTGTCTGTCTGGTCCCTGTATCTGAGAGGCTTGTGATGATCTTGCACGACACCCAGGTACATACAGGGGCCAGCATCCAGGTGTTCCAAGCTTACCTGTACCTGGAGGAGAACCAGGTGGCTCTGGGAAGCCCCTTCTCCTTGAAGAGCCGACTCAGCCAGCCCTAGAGTCCTAGGAGTCACCATGCCCTCATCAGGGACTGGCAGAGGAAAAGAAATGGTCCCCACACCCACCCCTCAGTCCAACTCCAAGTCTGCCTGTGCTTGCTTCCTTCCTTCCTTCCTTCCTTCCTTCCTTCCTTCCTTCCTTCCTTCCTGAGGTGAAATTCACATAACAAAATTAATCATTTTAAAAGTGTACAATTCAGTGGCATTCAGTATATTCAGAATGTTGTGCAACCAACTCTACCCAGCTTTAAAGAATTTTCATCACCCCTCCACCCAGAGAAAACCCTATACCCACTAAGCTGTCACTTTCCCTTCTTCCTTCTTCCCAACCCCTGGCAACCACCAACCATTTGCCTCTTTGGGTTTACCTATCCTGGTCATGGAATAAACAGAATCTGTGTCCGGTTCCACACACGTCTCAGACCACACTTTCTGTAACTTCCTGAGGAAGGAAGAAGAGTAGAGACCTCTCTGGCTGCCTTTGCCTCTGACCCTGCCCCACTGTCCACAGTGCCCTGTGCCTTCTGCCCTTAGTGTCTGTGATCCAGTTAATCCATTCTGTGCCATTTCCTATTTCTATTAACTGTTGTGAACAAAGGACTTTGACAGTTCCTAATTCATTCAACAAATTGTTCATGAGCTAGCAGAGGAGATGGGGAAACAGTCCTTACAACCATGTGATCAGGCAATGGTATGGATTTTTCAGAGAGGCAGGGAAACTCATAGAAGAGATGCATAACCCAGCCTTGGGGTGAAGGAGGTCAGGGAAGAGAACATGAGGCCCCCAACTGTCTTCTTCACCTGTTTCCTCCGGACTTAGTACAGTCCCCAGCACATGGAACAGGCTGAATGAACAGGTCAATCAACCAATTAATGCAGCTAAGAGCTAAGAGCTGAAGGATGAATGCAAATCTGCATAGCATATCTGAAACCTCATAGGCAAAGCTTCCCTTGCTTTAGTACACTGAAGGACATCTCCGTCTAGATAAATGTTGAAGGGAAGGGGGAGGCAGGTGAGAAGAGACGAGACCAGAGCTTTCAGGGCCTTGGAAACTACACGACAGAGCATGGCTTTCACCTGGGTGCAAAGAGGAAGGGCTTTAAGCAGATTCACATTCAAGTTACTCATCTTTCTAGTCAAGAATAGAGATTATGATGATCTGATGATGTGCCAGGAGGACAGAACAGACATCATTCTTGTCCTCTAGCTGTTTCAACGGAAAACAGAGGTACTTAAAATATCATTTAAAATAATTAACTCAGGGATCACTGGGTGGCTCAGCAGTTTAGCGCCTGCCTTTGGCCCAGGGTGTGATCCTGGAGTCCTGCGATCGAGTCCCACATCAGGCTCCCAGAATGGAGCCTGCTTCTCCCTCTGCCTGTGTCTCTGCCTCTCTGTGTGTGTGTGTCTCTCATGAATAAATAAATAAAACCTTTAAAAAATAAAATAAAATAATTAATTCAATAGTCGCAAGGGCATGAGGTATTCTGAGGGATGCCATAGGTCAGGGAAAGCCTCCCAAAGATGGTGACTTTTAGATTGAAACTTGAGAAATGAACAAGATTTGGTCAATTAAAGAGAGGCAAAGAGCTTTCCAGACTACACAAAAGCTTAAAAGGAGGGTCCTGAGCAAAATGTGCTGAAGGAACTAAGAAAAATCTAGTGTGATTGCTGCACACAGTATGAGGCTAGGAGTTTGATCAAGATGGGGCTGGGAGATACGTGAGGTTCAGACCCCAAAGAACACTCTTACACATTTTGGACTTACCCTAAGTCAAATAGGAAGTCTTGAATGATGTAAGCAGGATCGTATTTTGAAAAATGGAATAACTGGCATTTCTCTTCTGTGTTTCTGTTCATGTGACCTTCCTCCTGGTCACTGCAATCATCTGCTTGCTTTGGAAGTGAAGTTAGGATTAGCAAAGAAACAAATGCAAAGGAGACAAGTAATATTTAGCTTCTGACAGCCAAAATAGATATTTTTTCAGCCAGACAGAAGTCTTGAGAGAGACATTCACTGGTTAAGAAACAGGGTATTCTGGATGTCTTTAACTTCCTCTTCAAGATATCAATTGAGAAGCAAGTCTGACAGGACTGATGGTAGAACTTTACTTCAGGAAGAAAACAGAGGAGAAAGCCCCGCTCTTAGGTCTGAAGGATATTGGGGAGGAGGCGAGAGAGGAAGCAGGTGTGGGAGGAAGTCAGGTGTGTGTCCTAATCACCCATCTTCCATTTGAAGTCCCAAGCAGACGTGTGTTAGATGGGGGTGGGAGGTGATTTCTCTACATATCTATCTAGAGGTCTTCACATCAAAGTAAGCTTCCGTGTGGTTAATCACAGGGAAGTTTTGAATTTAACCTTATCTGTTGTGGTTGTGAGTTCAAGCCCCACGCAGGGTGAATTTAGTCTTCTCAAGCCACCCTGGGTTTCCATGTTAAAATGATGGCTGCATTCAATCTTTAGCTGTGGGTTTTGTATAAAAAACTAACCAGAAGTAGATAGTTTGAAAGCCTGCACTTTCAAAAAATAAAATTCACTGAGCAAGTATTGGCCATGGCCTGTCATTTAACAGCAGGTTCCTTGTGGCCTTGTCCCTGGGCCCCAGAACCTACAGCAGCAGCAGGTAGACTGTGAACTCTCTGAAGCTCCCAGTACCCATTTCAAGCATAGCTGTGGGGGATGACGGGCCAGGAAGAACCTCCCAGAAGGAAAAGCCCAGAGACAGACAATGAATGAAAGAACTCTTCCCAGAGATGAGAACAAGGGCTGCCAGAGGGGCTAACCAAGCACTGTACTCCACTGCCAGGAGGGAGGTCTTTATTCCTCCAGCATTAGATGGTTTTGATGAAACAGCTCATGATGTGCTCCCTTTCCTGAGTGAGGGTCTTTACTGTAGTGAACACGTTCCCATTCCACCCGGTGTAGAGTGGGGTCTTTTAGTTTATTGTTCTCATGTGGAGCTACACCTGAAGCCCATGGAGAGGATTGCACGTCGCCTGATAATCCCAGACCTTGATCTGCATGAGTTTTGGGGGTTGTCTCACCTGGAGAAGGAAAGATACAATTCAATGCATGGGAAAAGGGGAGGACATGAATTTTCAGGTGGCCAGAGGGCTGACTATGGCCGAGACTGCTGGTTGCCTACCCTAGTATCTGTCTTCCCCTCCTTTCTTACTAACACAACGCCCAGTTTTATTACTGAGATTGTATTTAAGGTTGCACTTCTCAGACTCTCTGGAGCTAGCTCTGGCCTTAGGAGTAAGTTCTAGCTAATAACATAGAAACAGAAGTTCTAGCTAATAAGATACGAACGTAAGGTTTCTCAGGGAAGGAGTCAAAATAAAAGTGTGGGGGGTTGCCTGGGTGGCTAAGTCAATTAAGGGAGCAGCTCTTTATTTTGGTTCAAGTTGTGATCTAAGGGTCGTGAGATATAGCCCCATGTCAGGCTTCACGCCCCGCTGGGAGTGGAACCTGTTTGGGATTTTCTCTCTCCCTCTGCCTCTCCCCGCCCCACCCCTGCTCGGGTTCTCTCTCTTAAAAAAAAAAAAAATTGGGGAAGAGGATACTCCTCTCCCACTCCTTCATACTGCTTCTTAGAAAATGAATATAATGGCCAGAGTTTTCTGGAAATTGGGTCGTGGGAATAAAGCTCACACCTTGGGAATAGACAAGAAAGGACAGCTGGAGGACCCTGGCCCCTGACAACTTCGTGAAAGTATCAGACCAGCCCCTGACCTCTGGCTCCAGACTTTTGTAGGAGGGAATAAAACCCTGTGTGTCCAAGGGTCCGTTCATTTGGGTGCTTGGTTACAGGCAGCTGAAAGGAATCCTAACTGATACATCTCTAGGCTAGGCTTTGAGCAGCAGACTTACGTAACTGGGTGGTAGGGCCCCAGATCCCGCAGCAGCAGGAAACAGGCTGTGAACACACAAAATCAGTTTGGGCAAGAGTGTGCAGAGTGGGGGTGGCTGTCGTTGTCCCGGGAAGGGGATGGCAAGTGCGAGGATGGTGGAAGCAGGAGGGCTGGCTAGAACATTCGGAGTGGAAACCGCTCGGGAGGGGAGAAGGACCGGGCCGTGTGCTGCCCCGAGGCGGTCACACGTGGGGAGACGGAGACAGAAAGACAGAACGGCAGACCCCAGAGGGAGCAGGGAGCAGGGCCAGCGGCTGTGCCACGGTCAAGGGGAGGCAGGTGGCCGTGGCTGGGATTCCGTCAGGGGAGGCAGTGGCAGGGCCCTGGGGGTGCAGCCAACTGCGGGGGTGGCGAGAAGAGGGGGTGAGGAAGTGGCCCAGCGATGGAAGATACCTCCTCCAAGGCCCTGCCAGGCCGGGCAGCCGCACCAGGAGGGGGGGCCGGGGAGCTTCTTGGCATTAAGATGGGTAGGACTTCACCTCGTTTAATGCCGGTGGGAAAGCAAGGGGCCCTTGGGGAGGTAAAGGTTCACCACAGAAGAGGAAGAGGAGGACACGGGCTCCCGGGGCTCCCTGAGAGCAAGGACCGCGTGGCCCCCGCAGCCCCGGGGGGGGGGGCTGTAAGCCTGGGGGAGCAGGGGGGGCCTGGCTGCTAAAGCAGGGGCAGGACGGAAGGCGGCCGGGCTGATAGGGCTGCAGATTTAGCGATGACAGGCTGAGGAGATCCCCTTCTGAGGGCCTCCGTTTTCTGCGAAGTGGCCATGATGTCATCGTGGTAAGTGAGGGGGTTGGCGAAGATCTGAGAGAGGAGCCCTTGGAGCGCCCCTTCCCAGGAAGGAGAGAATTGGCCAGCAGAGCACTAACGCGCAGCACGGCCGGCCTGGAAGCAGGAGCGGCGGTGGCCGCAGTGTGCGAGGCTGTGTGTGGCTCCTCTCCAGGACGGCCCTAGGCCGCGTCCGGCCGCCCGGGCTCCACGCCGCAGGCCCATCTTCGCTCAGCAGAGCGTCCGCACCTGCCAACCCCGAACGCTCCGAATTAACATGCCTCCCTGCCCCTACCCCACTCCTCCTCTGTGACCTCTTGCTCCTCTGGGTTTTACTCCTGGAACCAGATCTCTTAGACTCCCCAGGAGCACCTTCTTGCCATTCTGACCCCACCGCAAGCTCTGGCTGGCTTCCAGAGGGCTGTGGGTGGGGCCTCCTCATGGACCCCCACCCCCACCCAACCCCTCCCAGCCTCCTTCCTCCCCTTCACCACCCACCCCTGTTCTGTACCTCTGGTGCATTCAGCTTCCTAGAGTGAGATGTCACCTTGTCACTCCCCATGTAATACCGCTCTGCAGCTCCCAACACCTCAAAATAAAAGCTCTCATTTCTACTTATTTTGGGGATCTTGGCTTAAATGCCACTAGTTTTGGGAAGCTTCCCTAGATTAGGGAAAATTCCAGTGGTGCTTGCACTCAGGACACTTTATAAACCTTCTCACGTTTATAGACTCAGTAATTACTTGAATCCCTCCTCATTAACAGTGGCAGGGTGTGTGGGGGGGGCATGCACCCACATACAAGCCCACACTTCCTTATCACCTCCATCTCCCCAGCATGAGGACTGTTGCCTGCCTGACCAACTAATGACAAGAGCCAAAACTGTCAGGCCCTCAGGATCTCAGGTTAAATTTCCATCATGCCCTAAAGCCGCCCATGCTTCAGATGCTAGGGACTCCATTCCAGGCCCCAGAGCTGCCACCCACTTTCCTTTTGCACCAGGAAGTGTCATTACTCTGAGGGCTCCCTCTGTGCCTGCAATCATGCGGCATTCAGACATGGGCTCCCTCTTTTAGCCCAGGGCCCTTCCCCTGCCGACTCTTCTCTGAAACCTCCACCTGCCACAGCCAAAACCCAGAACCTCTGTGTCCAGAATGCCTGCCCTCTCCCCATCCCTTCACTCCCATCAGGCTAGAATCTTGAGGGAAGCTTCCAGTTTGTAGTTAATTGACATATCACATGACAATGCTTGTAGCGCAAAGAACTGCCTTCTATGACACCTGTATAGTGTCCTATACAGCTGTGTCCCCGGTGGTGACCTTCATGGGGTCCCACACTTAGTAGGGACACACATATTTTTAAATGAATAAGATATTTTCTCCCTCATATCCATAGAAATATGGTCTCTGTCTACATGTCACTTTTGAGAATTAATTTAAATGCAGTTGTCCTGCATGCTTACATGAAAAAGATGTCTGTTTTCACCAGTGAACAAAGTCTGTCTTTTTAGGTTTATTCCATCTTTACTTGAGAAACAAATGCAGGCCTTATGCAGCAGATCAAGGTAGGGACTGTGTTCGCCAGTGTACCAGACACGCCACTGCGTAAGGCAAAAGGAATTTCTCCTGGAGCTGATAATTTCCAACATGTTCAGTAACATTTGTCTCTTGGGCTTCTGAAAGAGACCTTGAGTGTGGAGCCATCTGAAACCTATGAAACACTACAACAAGGAGACTATATTGCTATTCATACTTACTAGTTTATTTTCCATGCTGATGTTTCCTGATTGTTTTCTAGTTAAGAAAATAAGTCATTTTGATTCTGAAAAATCCTGCCTAACTATAAATCCATGGAGACAGAAAAGTAGATTGGTGGTTGCCAGGAACAAGGGGGCATGGAGAAATTGGGAGAAATTGCTCGATGGATCCTTTTGGGGTTCCTTTTAGGGTGAGAAAAAGTTTTGGAACTAGAGAGGAGTATGTGTTGCACAACACCGTGAAGGTAGGAAATGTCGCTGAGTTGTTCACTCTGAAAGGGCTGCTTTTAGGTTATGTGAACTTCACCCTAACAAAAAAAAGTCACATGTGACTTTAAATACTACTGAATGCTTTTCTGAATGTCCTACAAGACAAGGCAGTGCTGTATTCCTGAACAGCCCCAGATCCAAGGCCCCACCATCCTGTACCTGGCCTTTGGATAAGGAATGGGGTCCCGCCATGTATAAGCAGGGCCATGTCCTGTGAGTGTCCTCAGAGACACTCAGCTGAGCACCATTACAAACAGGCCACACGCTGCAGAGTGTTTGTGTTTTCCTTTGTTTCTCCTTTGGCTGACACCAGGACTTGGTAAGGTGTGTTTAGTTTGATGAAGGACTTCTCTAGTTCCAAAGGTGGAACCTGTGGTGGATTTTATTTTTTCCTTTAAATGAGTGGAATGTTCCAGTGACAACAACCCAGAGACTGTGGATAGAATCTCTGGACACGGGATCCCTGGGTGGCGCAGCGGTTTGGCGCCTGCCTTTGGCCCAGGGCGCGATCCTGGAGACCCGGGATCGAATCCCACATCGGGCTCCCGGTGCATGGAGCCTGCTTCTCCCTCTGCCTGTGTCTCTGCCTCTCTCTCTCTCTTTCTCTCTGTGACTATCATAAATAAATAAAAAATTAAAAAAAAAAAAAAGAAATACATTAAAAAAAAAAAAAAAAGAATCTCTGGACACTTGACTGGGCCATCTGTCCACCAGGGCCCAGTGGAGAGGAAAGAGAAGGAGCCTGGGCACAAGGCAGAGTCATGGGCTAGCAGTTTGTCTCCATTTGTGGTAGGTTCTATAAAGGCAAAGGCTGACTGTATCAAGGGTGGGGTAGACTTATCCTAACAGCTGTGTTGTCTTGTCCAAGGTGGAACAGACTATCTACCAAGGTGCAAGAGCAGCATCGTGGATCGGGAGCGAGGCTGACTGGGAGGGGAGGCCATTTGGGCCTCCTTCTTGCTGGGGCCTGGTGGGGCTGGGCTGCCTGTGCACAAATATCCCCTCCATCCTTTAAACACATGGGGCCCCAAGGGAAATTGCACCCTTCCACTTCAAATGTGGCACTGGAACCCAAGAACCCAATGGCTATACCTATAATCAGGTTACACCAATCAACTTTATAACCAAGGTCTATGGGTTTTAAACACTTATGTTGCCTCCTGATTTCAGCACTTTGTACCTTCTCATATGCCTTCACATACATGGTGCCATTCAGGAGCCCAAGATACAAATGCTGCTGAATGTCTTGGAAAATACTGGCTCCAGGGAAAATTCCTTTCCCTTTACGTAGTGGCAGTGCCATGAACAGAGAAAGCCTGGTGACAAAGTTCTGTGCGCCTGGAGACCTCTAGGTCCAGGAGAGTCCCAGGAATCTGTCACCAACATATTTTTCCAGGGGAGAGGATGCTAACTAATCCTTGAAACTCCAACTTTGCTGGGCATGTCATCAGGACAGCTTACTATCAACCCAAGTCACTCAATAGGGTTTGAACCAGGATAGCCTAGATTTAGCAGTGACTACAAAATTCTCCCGCAGACCCTGGTAGGTCTAGGGACCCAATGGTGGTAGCCCCTTACTGTTTTTCTCAAAAAAAAAAAAAAAGCGGGGTGGGGGCACCTGGATGGCACCATCAGTCAAGCATCCAACTCTTGGTTTTGGCTCAGGTCATGATCTCAGGGTTGTGAGATCGAGCCCTGCATTGGACTCTGTGCTCAGCACAGCGTCTGCTTGAGACTTTCCCACTCCCTCTGCACCCCTTGTTCTTTCTCTCAAATAAAGCTTTTTAAAAAGATTTTAAAAACCTGAAAATCTGTCCAGATGTTTTTAAGGCATTTATAGCTGCCCAAAGAGGCATAGGACTCCACCTCGTAAGTGCCTGCAATCATCGACCTCTCTAATTGCCATGTGGACAAAGAGGTGGAAATTTAAACGAGGGAGGTTTTGAAGTCTTAGTGGAAGATGGAAGGTGTCATGGAAGCGCCAAGGCATGAGAGGCACGCGGAGACACGTGAGCACAGGCTGCTCCCCAGGCAGCATAGTCCCTGAAGCAGACAGAAGTGTGTGAATGTTCCCAGCAAACCTTGACACTTCTGCAACCGGGGGACACAGCCTCCGTGCAGAAAAACACAGACACGTCTTTCCATGGTGTCTGCTTGGGCAGAAGAAGTTCCTAGAAGGCCGGGCACTGAAACTTCTGAGTGCCCTGTCCCACAGGGCCCAGCCCTCTCAGGAAGGAAAGGAGGGGCTACCCTCATCCTCCTCTTATTGTACCTTCTTTACCCTCCCCCCTTCGAGACATGGAGACAAAGGCTCAGAGCAGTTAAATGGCTTTCTTCAGAACTCAACAGCCACTGAGTAGTGGCCACAGGCTGGGGATTTAGGGCTCATCTGATTCCCAGTCCCATGCTCTCAGGTCCTCCAGAGAATGAGGCCCGCACACCAAACTCCTCCGAAGCAGATTTGCAGTGACCGGTGCAACGTCAGGGGCCAGTTCTCAGCCAGCTGCCAACCGCTACAAACATGAACTCACGATAGCTCTGCCTCCCTATCATCTACGCTGCAAGGGAAGAGCGGCCCTGAACAGATGTGCTCCCTTTACCCTGGGCAATGGGGTCTGAGCTGACACCTCTCAGTTCCTCATCTAACAACCTGGGTCTCTTCAGGAAGAAAATCTGGAGATGGGATCATCCACTTATGTGCATGCCTCCGTTTTTTTCAGAGGCCCTTCCCGCACATGATCTCATTTGCTCACCTGGACAATCTTAGCGATACATTTAATTGGTTCTTTGAAGATCCTTGGGTTTCCAGAGCCAACCTGTTTGAACAAAATACCCCCAGGAAGGGACAGGACCTTGAACTTTTATTGGCTCATACCTTGGCAGTAGTTGGCAGCTAGCTGAGAGGCCCTGAGAAGGGGGAACAGGATTAGGAGGGGTTGAAAGAGGGTCAAGGGGACAAGCAGGAGAAAGGAGTCGGGGCAGCATTACATGCCAACCACTGGCCCACCTCACCCTGTTGCAGAAAGAGGCTCCAGCAGAGCCATTTCCCTGCTTTGCCCATCCACCAGAGAGACCAATTCCATCCCCAAGGCCAAAAATAGAAAAGTCTAGAAGAAAAAGAGAAGTGACAGGAGAGGTGGGGGGGGGCGGGGGAAAGGATGGAATAAACCAACCATCAGAGGCTCTTCAATCTTAATTCATTTTATTCTACAAAAACTACTCAATTGAAAGTGGAAAAGCTAACCAAAAAAAAAAAAAAAAAAAAGTTTTAATATGTTCTTTCTTCCATAGCAGCAAGCTTTGTCTAACAAGCTTTCTTTAGTGCAAATACTGTAGGCTTGTATTACAGTAAAATAACAAAACAAAACAACAACAGAAAACACCACCAGAAATGCTTCAGAGCAGAGCTACTCCTCAATTTTCAAAGCTATACAAAGACTTCTGAGCTTGTGGTCCTGCTTGGAGAGGCCTATTTGGAAGCCTTTCCAATGGAACCATTTCACCAATACTTAAAGAAGAAGAAGGAGAAGGAGAAGAAGAAAAGAAGATGCTCAGAAAGGTAATTCAATTCCCCGTAGAGCTATAGGAATCTTGTACAACTTGTTTGCCTCCAGAATCTTATAGCAGACTTTACTCCACATCATTGACATATCTCAAATACAGATGCACAGAGCTTATGCTTTTCCACTATATACCAAAATACGATATATACATCTCTCACTGCTGAAAAGACACCCTGATACCTATTCTTTATACAAAGGCGAATATTTTCTTCCTCCACATCAAGTAACCACAAACTAAAATAAATGGAATAAACTTTTAATCATACAGAGAAAATAATTTTTGAGGAACAGGGCAGGATCTTTCCTTGTATTCTCTTACAATGTAGACTTTTTGGTGACCACTGTCCCCAGAGGAATGACAATCCATCTTTAAAAACAGAACCATTTTATACAGTTTATACAGCACATGTCACAAATCATTTTAGAAACAAAAAAAGCATCATTAGCCTAAATTTTTTTTAAAAAATGAAGAAAGAGAGGGAGAGAGGAACCGAGTATTTTAATGCTGTTTCTCATCAGGCTTGGTACAACACAAAGATGTAAACATTTTAAATAAATAATAAAATAAATGTCAATTTCTTCTCCCCCTCCCCTTCCTATCCCCCACTCAAAATTTGACCCAGCCTTTCCTGAACACATCAGCATTGGAAAATGAAAGCCCTCTGTTGATGTATGGCCAAAACACTAGAAGCATGAAAAGATGTCAAATTAGTAGTGGGACGACTGAATTTTTAAAAGTAGCAAGAGGCACACCTGGAAATGTACACACACATACACACACACGCACGCACACATCCAACCTGTCAATAAATAGTGAGATGCTGGCTTTTAAGATGAATGCCAAGAAGACTCAACAAGCAGAAAGTAGCAAGACCCCTTTACTTAAGTTTTAAAAAGAAAGTTACACACGTCACATATCCTATTGGTCCACAAATTCTATAAGGACTCAGATTACCCCTCCAACCATCTGAGGAGTGCAAAGGAGCACATCACGAGGGAGAGGGAACAGAAGTCTGGAGGCGGGAGGATATGGGGAGGGGGGTGTCTTTGAGAACCAACCTCAGATTGAAGGCAATCTTGCCTCAGATCTTTGAAGAAAGACCTTTTCACCTCCAAGTGTTTTCATTCATCCATTACTTGGGGGCCTTAAATAGGGGATACCCTCATCCCTTAGTCTTATCCTAAAGAGGGTATATTTACAAAAAGTGCCTAACACAGTGCCTGGCACAGAGTAGGTGCTTATTCCTTTCCTTCTTAAAGGGGCCATGTGATATCTGATCCAGAAGGAGACCGACCGGAAAGAGAAATGGTGAGATTGCAGAAGCACTGCTGGTCCATCAAGGTAAGGGGAGAGAAGTTCCAATGCTTATGGGTTGAGCCCTCCCTTCGACTCAGAGCCAAGTGGGAGCAGAGCAGAGACTCTTCCCCAAAGCCTGAGAAAAAGGAAGCAGTAGCCTCTGATGGCTCTTGGCTGAGTTGTTTGTTTGACTGGCCATGGTGGACACACCTGGCCTTCCTCACAGGCAGAACAATGATTTCTTTCTGAAAACTCCCCCCGTGAATTCTCTGCTTACAGCTGGCTCCAGCAGTTGCCTAAGCTTCAGCTGGGATCTCCTCTCTTTCCTGTGTCAGCAGCTGTCCCCAACCACTCAGCCAGGAAGAGGACTGATCCCAGAGAGGCCAGCCAGGTGGCAGAGAGGACTGTGTGGTGCATACTAGCTTGTCAAGGAGTGCCTGCCCTATGCCGTCCCAGAGCTGCCTGCAGCCCAACTGGAGTTCACACCAGCTGCCTCACGGCTGGGAACACAGGAGAAGCACAGCAGTTTCCAGCCCAAGCACAAAGGCACCCCCACTGCAGCTGTTCCTTTAGTTGGAGCCACGGAGGAGAAAGCAGCAGGCCTGGCGTCTGGTAATTCTGAACAATGGTGTGTGTGCATGAACTCAGAGAACAAGCCAGAAGAAGAAAAGAAAGACGTGCTCATGAGTTAAGGGTGAATATTCAGCCTTCCCCAAATAACCTCTGGCTTTGGGGAAGCCAAACACTACCTCCTAGAACAAAGCCAGAGAGTCCTGAAGGGGACAGCTTAGAGGCTTCTAAAGGCCTATGGATTGGTAGATTTTGGCCTTCTGCTGGTCCCAAAGCCAACACAGCTTGAAATCTGAACAACAGCCAAACTGTCTCAGGAATGTCCAGCCTGGCCCCGAGTCACAGACTGTGTCCTGCCTTGGGATCAGTGCTGTGCAAAGTGGGACACAAAGGGTCTTTTAGAAATAAAACACCAAAGCAGCTTCATTTAAGAAATATGTATACATATATATGCAAATATATATGTATATATATGCAGAAAAGAAGCAAATAGCTCGCAATTGGCCACAAATACCTCTTGAGATGATTAAGCCTTTCAGAGCTGAGCACACCCCGGTTTTCTTTGCCCACCTCCTGCTATTCCTGGCTGACTTCTGTGTCTTCAATTAATCTGAAGATGCCAGAAACTCAATTGCCCAATCTAATAAGGAGTGCCCCTCCCAGAACCTCTGGGAAACCTGGAGGGCAGCCTCATAGCCAAGGAATGTGGGAAATAACATTTTTAAGGGATTTTTGGACAAAATCCTTTTTTTTTTTTTTTTTAAAATCTCCACTCTCTGCATGGCCTAACCTTCCAAGCATCCCTTCAGGTCATAGCGGGCTGTATATCTGGAGCATCTGCTGCTCCATTCCGTGTTCCATTCTAGTGCATGGAGAGGGGATGGGCAGGAAGGACCAGCTCTGAGGCCTGCTAACCCGTCACAGCGCTCTCTCAATCTCTTTCTCTCTCCCCTCCCCCAGACGAACTTTGAAATTTAACCCCCACTGGGTTTGATTTAAATAATATCTATATAATTTTAAATTATCATACAATGATCTCTAGAGCTGAATCACAACAGCGGGGTCTCCCCCAGGGCACTAGCCCAGCAGAGGCCAATCCTAGAGGGTCAGCCAGAGCTATGCCCTCAGGAGGGAAAGGCTCAGAGGGGTGGGAAGCAGGGACCATGCTGAGCTGTGCTCTTGCAGGAGGTCGGGGACTCCCCACTCCCCACCCCACAGGAAGGGGGCACCTCTCCAGCAGTGGGAAGCAATACATCTTATCTGATTTCAGCAGCCCCCAGGAATGGCATGTAAGCCCCAAGCCTTAGCAACAGCTCTGGGCCAGCGGTTCACAGCTGGCTGGCCGGACCTGCAGAGCACTGTGGGGGACGGAGTATATAAAAAAGAAAGCACTCCATCAGATTGTAGGGGACCACAGAAGGTAGAAAAGGCCTGGCATCTCACCGAGAGGCAAATCCCACTCTGCCTCCCTCCTTCCTCCCCTACCTTTCCATCCACTGCAAAAGTGCCTTTGAGGCTTCCGGAAGGGCCACCTGGCAGCAATCTGGGGAGGGGCCAGGCCCACGCTCATTAAATCTCCGTGGGTGGCGTCACCCCGAAAGCCAGGCTGGGGTAGGGCAGAGCCAGTAGGGACCTGGAGCGACATGTGGTTCCTAGGGAGGGACGCCTCCCTGGTCTAGAGAGAAGGGTCCAGGGGCAGGATGGCGAGGCAGTAATTATAGGAGACGTCCTGCTCAAGACACCAGGTAAGGGAAGCTGCCTAGGACACCTGCGTGGCTTGTTGGCACTATTCCTGCCCTGGTAATTAGGCATTTGGCAAGCCCAACCTGCGCCCCGGCTGTCTCACTCACACCCTGTTTTCTGGCCAAGCCGCTCCTCCAAAAAGTTGTCTCCGAGGATGGGGAGGAAGGGTCCTCGGAGCCTCCCAGCGGTGGCAGCATTTCCTTGAGAGCTCAGGGAGCCCTGCTGGTGGTCCTGGAGATGGTGGTGGACCGAGGAGTGTCAAGGGAGGGAAGGTTCTGTATTGCACATTGACTGTCCCCTTCTGGACAAGTCAGCCCCAGCAGAAGAGTCCGTCACCTGCTGCCCATCTCCAGAAATGAAGAGCTTTAATATTCAGACCACCCAGATGAAATGTCATGGCAAATTTGATAAAAACCAAGAGGAAGTGAAATTGACACTGGGGGGGAGGAAGGGGTGAAGAGAGGGAAGGTGAAACCAAAAGGCACTGAGCATGCCGGGCAGGGTGGGGAAGGACACCGTCACTCCAGAGATGCAGCGTAACAATGGCACAGGATTGGTCCACACCCGCTGCAGGCTCTTCAGAAGCTGGAGAGATGCCTGAGTCCACCAAACCAAGTTCTCCAAGGCTTTTCAAGAAACAGGATTTGCTTTGCAGGATGCACGAGGGAGGAGGTCCTGTGACTTCTAAGAGATTGCTGAAGCCCTCCGGCGCCTCACCACCAAACCCACCTAGGTCTCCCTCAAGCTGGGAAGCTCTCTGGCAGGGTCCCCCTCCTGGCCTCACGGCCCTGGAGCACTTGAAGGTGCTGGTCCCTGGGAAGGAGGCAGAGACGAGGACCCCCTGGGAGCTGGGTTACAGAGCCAGTAGGGTGGGGGAGTTCAAGGAGTCCGATGACTGGTCCCCACTGCTACTGCTTCTGCGGTGAGCCTTGGAGCAGGACTCGGAGGGTGACGCAGGCGACTCCTGTTCCAAGACGCTGGGGTAGGTGAAGACGAGGTTCGAGGTGCCCGGAGTGATGGCAGGCGTGGAGGTCACCACGATGGGGGTGTGCAGGGGCTCCTCCCCGTAGAAGCCCCCAGCAATGCTAATGGGCTTGATGACAGAGCGCTGGGCCTTGTCTAGCCCGGCTGACGAGGATGAGGGGCTGTCCTCTTCCAGAGGCTCCTGTTTCACCACCACGGCACCCACTCCACCGCCCCCACCACGCAGGGGCTGCAGCCCAGAGGCAGGGGGTGATCGGCGCTCCTCGGGGCTGATCTTACACACGGGCCCATGGGCCACCAGCATGAACTCCAGCTTTTCCTTCTCCTTCTGCAGCTCAGCGATCTCTTTCTGCAGGCCTGACTTCTCCTCCTCCAGCTCCTCTGTCTCCTGCAGGAGGGGAAAGAGAAGTGTGTGAGGGACAGGAACTGGCCAGAGATCTGCTAGGGGTGGGAGGTTTGAAACCAGCTGAGAAAGGGAAAACCATAACTGTGCTCAGAGGACCAACGGTGAAAGCAGCCAGCTCACAACCCTGGCCACAGACCCCACTGCTTCTAAGTGACCTGGAGGCTCAAGATCACTTTCATGTCCAAAGCTCCAGACTGAGAAAGGAGGAAAGTCGGCTCGGAGGAAGGATGAAACAACAAATAGCTGCCACGATTGAGGGCTTACTTTGTGCCAGACACCGCAGAACAATCCTCCAGAAGATTTCTGAAGCAGATATTTTCCATCATTTTCAGACAAGGAAACTGAGGTTCAGAGAGGTTTAGTAGTCTGCCCAACGTCACAGAGCAAGCAGGTAGGGCAGCCCAGACTTGACCCCGACAGATCTGACTCTAGAGTCCATCTGCTACCATGCTCTGGTACCTCACTGCCAGAACTGCCCCCCAGCTACCCTTGAAGGGTTACAGTGAGGTGTGGGGTAAGGGAGCATGGCATGTAGTTTCAGCCCTCTCTCCTTCTCACACTCCTTCAACCCCATCCAGCCTGCCTGTGGGTACAGAAACACTGAACTCTAAGCTGCACACACGAGCCAAGGACGGCGCCAGGCTGGCAGGAAGCACTCCAGCAGTCCCGGCTAAATTGTCATTGCCCCACTTCCCTTTTTTGCTCTAATTTCTGAAGCATGTGATTCAGGGCACACAGAACCCTCAGAGAACATTCCGTTCAGTCCCCGCGCTTTAAAAGATGAGGAACCCGACAGGCTCCGAGCAGGCACGTGAGGATGGCAGGGTCCCCCCGCAAGGAACCTGATCAGCCCCTTCCTCTGACGCAAAGCCAGAGAGCAGCAGCAAAAGCACGTGGAGGGAGCAGGTATGAAAGATGCAGAGGTGTGTGTCACGGGCCTCCTCCCACTTTTCCCCGAACACAGATTCCTGTTCAAGAATGCAATGATATGGGCCAGAGCTTCACGAAGCAGTGTACAGCATATTCCACAGTGAAAAAAAGTTTCCATCTGTCTCAAGGGTCTGACGAACGTCATGAGCTTCTGAGAGGTTTCCTGTGGAGGATGTGGCTCAGGGGCCTGGGTGGCTAGGGCGGGTGGGGCGGCGGGGGAGTAGGGTGTGAGGCTTCTGGGGGAGGGAGGGAAGAGGAAAGCAGGGCGCCCTGGAGGAGGGGCTATTCTGGGGCTAGTGTAGGGAGCACCCAGGCTCGACCCAGAGGACCTGGCTCCTTAGAAGGTAAGTGGTGGGAGGACTCCACTGGGGGAGTCTACCCAGGGATATCTGGTCACTAAGGGATCTCTTCCCCTAGTGACAGAGAGCGTCTGCTTGCCCTGCCAATGCTCAGACACACACCTCCACCGGACACTCCCGTGGGCCACGGGGAATTCATGCAGTACATATTCAATCCCCAAGAGGGAGGGCTCCGAGTCCCGGATGGACCAAGGGAAGCTATAAGCAGGTGGATGGTCCCAGGAGCATTCAAAGTCACACAGGAGGTGCAAGGTAATTTGTGATTTCCAAAGCCCCTCCCAGGCCTGGTCACCGTAAGGACCGTCAACAGTCTCTCTCATGTCCTTGCTTTGAAAACATTCCACCCAGAAGAGTCAGTCCTGGCTTTGGGCTTCCTCCACACGCCATTCAGCCCATCCTAGGGCTAGGCCCTGGAGGGAGTTACGTGAAGTTGGTCAGGTCAGGCTTTTAAGAGGGAAAGGCAGGGCCACGGCCCCCAGGTGTGGGCAATTAGGCAGCAGGGGAGAGTGACTCACATGGGCAGAGTGAGCTATCAAGGTGACAGCTTCAGGCTCATAGCAGAGGTGGGGAATCCTTCTGCCCATGAAGGATATGAGAAAACCCCAAGACAGTACCACTCAGCTGGCCCAAGTTCACTTCCATGAGACCCAGAGAGCTTCAAACTCCAGCAGAGGTGCAAGAGGCCCAGACAGCAGGTCTCCCCCTGCCCAAACTGGATCACTCTGGATGATCTGGCCACTCCTGCTGGTGGTAGGGATGGGGGCAGCAGGAACCATGGGAAACAGCCCTGGAGGGGGTAGGTCTGGGACTGCGCTGGCTCCCAGGGCCTAGCAATGCCAGCACCCTCTACCATCTGACAACCATGGGCCCCAGGAGGTCCGAGAGCAGGGACCGCTCAGGTGCTCAGTAAGAAAGGGTGCTAGGCCCCAGGAGGCTGTTGAGTCGTTAAGTCGGTTCCCTCCCTGGGCCCAGGCTGGTGGGCCCTCCCTCCCTCTCCCCTTCCCTCTCTCTTCTTTAATCGGGGTGGTGCTAAACCCATGTGTTCAAAGAAGGGCTGTTTCTGTCCACCCTGACTCATCTCTAGGCCACTAGTGGACAAGGAGAGGGTGGGAGGCCAGGAGCCTCAGGTCTCTTGCTCTTGTCCACCCAGAAGTGCTCCCACGCCACGCAGAGCTCCTCACCGCCTGCAGCTTTTCCGTCAGCTCCCGCCGTCGGTTCCGGCACTTGGCTGCGGCCAGCTTGTTCCTCTCCCTCCGGATTCGACGTTTCTCCTCCTCTTCAGGGGATAGCTAGAGGCCAAAGTCAAGGACCATGATTAGGTTTGAGTAAATGCTCCACCAGCTTTTGTTTTCTAACTGTATTTTAAGAAACTCTGCTGAGAGGCACCTGGGTGGCACACCAGTGATCTCAGGGTTGTGAGATCGAGTCTCACTTTGGGCTTTGTGCTCAGGGTAGAGCCTGCTTGGGATTCTCTCCCCCTCTCCCTCTGTCCGTCCTTCTCATGTGTGCACGCATACTCTCTCTCTCTCTCTCTCTTTCAAATAACTCAATAAACCTTTAAAGATACAAAAAAAGAAACCCTTCCTTTTTTGAGTGTGCAGGGAGAAAAAGGCGAGAGGAGGGTGGCGGGCATGAGCAGTTCCAGAATACGTGGCTCACTGCTGTAGCCACCAGGGAGGACACTTAGGGCTGAACCTACCCTGGAAGGTGACATCCCATGTTTGAAGGGAGGCCAGGGCGGCCATGTGTCAGGGACTAATCAGCCTAGGCAAGATAGTAGCATTTATCATGCCAGCCCTGATTCAGTGCCAAGGCCAGAGAGAAGCTGGGGCCTCTTCCCCAGAGTCCCCTCATACCAGCCAGGCCTGGCCCCACCCATTTAAATAGCTTCTTCCAAACCCTGGCTAATTACTCCTCCCCACCACCCTGCCAGCTCTGCAAGCCTCATTATCCCCATTTGGTTAAGTAGCTAGGCCCACAGTAAGAACCACCCTAGAGAGGGGGGGAATGTTTTACTGCCAGGGGGTAAGCCAAGGATGCCACCCCACTCCCAACTTCCTCTGCCTTCCCTAGAGTGCCAGCTGCTCAACGTTCAACCTGGGGGACTCGCTAATGTGCCTGGCACAATGCTAGGCTAGACAGGACAGGCAAAAGGAGAAGGAGCCCTCAGGCACATTCAATCCTGCTGCCCACCACATCCATTTATTCAACAAATGAGAAACTTCTATGTGCCAGGCATGGTTTGAGCGGTTGGAGATTTATCTGAGAACCAAATGAACAAAAATCCCCCTGCAGAGTTTACAATCTAGCTCCTTACAAGGAGGCTGGATAGAGGCCTGTGACTCATGCCCTAGGGCAAGAACTCTGCTCCTCGACACAGTGCTGACGCTCTGTTTACATATAGCCCTTCCTGTGACCCCAGTGCCCCTCGCAGGCTGAGGTGACTCGAGGAGATGGCTGTGGGCCAAGGCAGAAAATAATTCCAAAAGAAAGGCCATCCCATGCAGTTCTCAGACAATGACAGCATACCTACTATGTGCCAAGCACAGTACTGGGGGGCTTAGAAGATTGCATGTGGGATAAGATCTGGGTCCTACCCTCAACGGACAACATGGGGGGAAAAAGCCAAAGCCACTTTTGGAGGAGGTGAGAAGAGGTGCCCCAATGAGAGATGTTGCCTCACTGCCAGCCACCCCCTGAGGGAGGGAGTCGTGGCCCTGGCTGGGCCCAGGTCAGAGTCCACAGTGCTCGCTACAGCCTGCAGTTCTATTGCTGTCATGTCCAAGATGCCAAAGCAGGGCACAGCATCAGAGAGGACGATCCCCACCCTGTCTACACAGAGGAAACTCCGTGGCCCCAACCAAGATGCCAGAGTCTTACATCAAATGCTCCAAACATTGGCATGGAAGCAAGCCAGTCAACTAACTGTTCAGAAAGAACCTCTCTCTGAGGCATCAGGCCACCAGAGCATAGAGAGAGGCTCACCTTGCCTTCCCAACTTTCAAATCCACCCCCAGCCCCCATGTGGCCCCCCCGAGGTGGGGGCAGGAAGCCTAGTGGGCTATAGGGAGACCTACCAGCTTCCCGCAACCGCCAGGAAGGTCCCTGTCTCCCAGGGCTTCCGCTGTGTTCCTGCCTTGCCTTGTCCTGCGTCTGCCTTTGGGGCCTCCTTCACTCCCGGGACACCTTCCCCATGCCCCTTCACCACCTCCCAGATGGCACCGCACTGGGCTTAAGAGCCAGGCCCAGCTCAACCCTCACTGCCTCTGTTGTCACCTGCAGTGGCCTCCAGCTGGGGCACAGAGAGCCCGCCCAGTTGGTAACGGCCCTGTTAGCTCCCTGGCCCCTTCCAAAGGCCTGCTCTTAGAGCCCATGTTCGTCCTGGCTCCACCTCCATCCTCAAGCCCTGTCTTCAGTCCCAGCCTCGGAAATCCTCCACCTCCCCCCAGAAAGCCAGAGGCTCCACATCCTCTCTTCTGAGCAGTCCACGGCGGCCTGAGAGCAGAACACAGATACGACGTTTCTGTGTGGCTGTGGACAAATCACTGAGCCTCATTTCCCATTTAGAATATGGGACTGCGGGACACCTAGGTGGCTCAGCAGTTTGGTGCCTGCCTTCGGCCCAGGGCGTGATCCTGGAGTCCCTGGATCGAGTCCCACCATCGGGCTCCCTGCATGGAGCCTGCTTCTCCCTCTGCCTGTGTCTCTGCCTCTCTCTCTCTGTGTATCTCTCATGAATAAATAAGAAATGTGTGGGAAATATCAGAAAGGGAGACAGAACGTAAAGACTGCTAACTCTGGGAAACGAACTAGGGGTGGTAGAAGGGGAGGAGGGCGGGGGGTGGGAGTGAATGGGTGACGGGCACTGGGGGTTATTCTGTATGTTAGTAAATTGAACACCAATAAAAAAATAAATTTAAAAAATAAATAAATAAAATAAATAAATAAGTAAAATCTTAAAAAAAAAATATGGGATTGCTAGGACCTGTCCTATCTTCCAAAAAGTTTCTGTCTTGATTAGATGAGATGCAGTATGAAAGTCCTTTCTACTAGAAAGTGCTGGAAGGGAAAAGATATAAATCAGAGGTCCCTTTGCCGATGCTTTCTCAGAGCCCTGAAAGAGTCCAGATGAACTGGAGATCCAGAGTTCACCACTTGGATACCTTTTGCTCTGTGTGTGGGTTGGCTGCCCAGCTGAGGTCATGAGGCCACCTGGCTGAGGTCCTAAGTATTTGCTCCTCCTAAACCTGTCTCAACCTGAGCCCAACAGTTACCAAGAGAGCCTGCTGGCCCTGCTGCAGTCCTGCATTTGAGCAGTCCTGGGTTCTCTACTCAAAGGTCTACCAGGGCTCCCCTTGAGGCCCAGAAAAGCCCCTCATCCTTCACTGACGATGGGCAGAAAAGATGAAGAGATGGTTGTAGTACATTTTAGCTTCCCTTCCCCCTTGGCAGCTTCCCTTCCCCCTTGGCAGCTTCCGGACAACTTCTGGCCTCCTGATTAGCCTAGAAGTCTCTCCCCTATCTGTAAGATATGAGGCAGCTAGCGGGAGCTGTCAGCATAGGAAGTGTTGAGGGGTGGTGACACCAACAGAGTTACAACTCTAGTGTGTCAGTGCCACCACGTACCTACCCACAAGCCACACACTCTCTGCTCCCCACCCTCTCAGTCGCCACCACTGGCCTCAGAGGAGCCTCTGGGCAAGCTCTGAGGAGGCTAGCGAGGCACCATGCTGGCTCTGGGTAACAGGCTCCTCTCCCTGGCAGAGGTCAGGAAGGCGGAAGTCTGCTTCAGAGGAAGACCCTCAGGCTAGGAACCCAAAGAGCCAAGGTTCCAGGATGCTACTGCCCAGGTCTCCTGTGAGCTGCTGGATGATTGTCTGAATTCCTAAGTGATGTGGGATAAAATGCTCCTGGCTCTCTCCCTCCCTCTCAGAAAAGGAAGGAAATTCTCCAGACAGATTGTCTTAAGGCACGCCTAGGTGGTATGCTGGGAAAACCACAGGGCTGAAGGTCAGAGGAGGTGGATCCCAGCCCCGGCTCTGCCACTAACTCACGGTGTCACCCTAGACGGGACCCTTCTCCTTTCCAGACCTCTGTGTCCTCATCTGTAAAATGGGTACAGAGGGGAAATTGGAAAAGCTGGTCTCCTAAGTCCCATCCGGATGCAAGCTTCTAAATTTAGTGTGAGCTTGGCCCAGAAAGGAATGGAGAATGTTCAGCACATCGTACGTTTTGTCCTGCTAGCTCGAAAGTCCCTCACAAAACTGGCTCTCACCTAGGGGTCACTTCCATAACATGGTACCAGCTCATCAGTGACTGTAAAGCTTGACACCTTGGGCTCCTGAAGGAAGCATATTTTATAAAGGACAGTATGATTACCATTACTGCAATGTTGACAACTACAATTCTGGAAAGTAACAGTGGGGGAGAGGGGGATATCGGCCACTTGCCCCAGGAGCAGAAGCCCAGCAACTGCAAGCAGCAACTATTAGAGTGTCCACAACTCTCCACATCACCCTGTGGGATCCTGCCATTAACAGAATAAACCAGTGTGTAGGGGATGCAAGGCCCAGCTTTGTCCTCAGAGGAATGGAGATCCTGTGAATGCTTCCAGTTCCTCAGAGTAGGAACCCTTGTCATCTTAAGCACCCTGGGGACTCTTGGCCCTGGATCCATGATTCTCCACAGTAGCCCATGTGCAAAAGGTTTTTGTATTGGGAAACTGTGGACCTGGGATCCCAGAATGCAAGTGGATGGTGGTAACTGATAAGAGTGATTTTCCAGGCTAATATTTCATTTCAAAGAGGGATCCTACTGCTAAAGTATTTTCCCTTCCCTGGATCCATGGGGGCATGGTACTGTAGAAAGAGCACCGCACAGAGAGTCCAGGGAACTGGGTCCAGACTTCCTCACTCTCTTGCCAAGTGGCCCCAGGCAGGTTTGTCTAGGCTCTGGTTGCATCATCTGTGAAGGACGACAGAGGCAGCTTTTTGAAGGCTCATCCCCTCTTATTATGCAGGACTCTGATTTCCGCTTTTGGGAATCAGGGGGCCCGTTGTTATCTTGGCTCACTACTGACACAGATGACATGCTTTTGAGTATGTAGACAGTATCTAGAGAGCAGCTTTCTGGTGTCCCTCCCTGCCAGGCTGACTCTTTCTCAGAGCGGAGCCCTTTGAGGGGAGGACAAAGCTGATGTCTGACCTGCCCCCCATCACACACTGTTAGCTGAAGCAGCTGAGCAGACTCCAAAGACCCCTGAGTTACTGCACTTCTAGGACGGGCATTCCAAGTATTCAAAATGGGATCCTGCTCCAAGCCAGAGGCCTAGGAAACCAAGCAGGAATGCCAAGGACGGTGGGCCTGGAGGGTGACCCTTTGGGTCTGCGGAGTGTTTCACCTGCACAGATACCAGGTGACAATTAAGGACCAATCCACCAGAGCTCCTGGCCAGAATTTGGTTGGCCGCTTGGCCTGCAGCCCCTCTGCCACGGATCAGGGAAGGACACAGCTGTAGGCAGGCCCTAACAATCCTTCCCATCTGCTGACACCTTACCACATACAGTGTGTGTTCCCACATGTGATCTCATCCGCGTGGTAGTAAGTCCTGTCTGGCAGGTACCATTATCCCCATTTTGCAACTGAGGAAGCTGAGACTCTGGGATGCTAAGGGACATGAGCAAGATGACAGAGCCAGGCCTGAGTCTTGGGCCTCCAGCTCTGCTTCCAACAATGAGGGTCACGGGCCCCCAGTCCCGAGCTCCCTCTTGTCCTCAAGTGCTCCCAGGACACTGCCTCAGCCCCTCACCGGTACACGGAAAGACACTCCATGTTATGAGGCTCCGAAAGCCACCGAGGTGGCTCCTTCACCCTGACCTGAGCTGTACCTGCTCATCTCTCCTCCTGCGGCCCACGGTGGTGCCAATGGTCTTGATCACGCCGGGTCTTGGGAGTGCCATGTGCCCGGGGACAGAAGCCAGGCCCGGCAGGGGGCTGTAGGGGTGCGAGCGGGGGTACGGGTTGGACATGGAGGTGATCACTGTGGGCTGCACCATCCACTGCAGGTCCTGGCTGGTCGTGATAGCGTTGATGGTGGGGATGAAGGCGCTGCCTGAGCCAGGCATATCTACCCGAAATTTCTGAAATGAGGAGAAACAGAGTATTGAGTCAGTAAGTACCCCGCAGAAGAGGACAAGCAGAGCCAGGAGGGAGAGCAGAGTCAGTGCCTGTGGGGCCAAGCTCAGAACACTGGGTGGGCTTCCCTGGACATGCAAGAATGAGCGGGATCTTAACTATTCCTGAGGCCCCATGTCAAATCTGTTCCCCTGAGGGCCTCGGGACCCCATTTCCAGGTGGCTCATGAGGATGTAATCATATTACAGCTTTGGGACAACGAAGATCACCAGGAAGCTTATTATACCTGCTTTTGTTACTTCCCAAATAGGTGTAGGATGGAGCTGTGACCCGATCCAGGGTGAGGCCAGGTCCACGAAAAGCTGCCTTCCAACTCATGAGACTGAAAAGTGGTAGCATTTGTGGCCAGATTTCCCTCTAAGTCCTTGTCCTCCTCCCGGCCCTTGACCACCATGTTGCTTAGAGTAGACACACTCTCTCTCTACCTACATATCTGTGTTCATAGATGTGTCTGTGGGAAACATCAGTGCTGCTAGCTCAGTTTTCTCCTGTCTCTCAACTTATGCCCAGATCGTGTTGCAGAACTCTCCGGAACATACTGCGGGAAGCATTCTATTTAAAATATAAGATGATGACAGAGTACAAACACTAAAATGGGTCACGCTCCTTAGCAGTTGGTCTCGGCCTTTTTTCAGGGCAGGCTACTAGAAAGTGAGCCAAAGAAGGGAAGGACCTCCCTGCCCCCACACACACTCCCTCTCGGGTTTCCAGCTTTTCAGGGGAAAGCTCCCCTCGGGGAGTGCTTGCCCTCAGGTGATTCCCGTCTCCACATAAGGGTTCTGCAAATTCTTTCTTCCCTAACCGGGTGGGTGACATGATGAAAGTCAATGTCACTTACTAAGCACTTACTAAATGACAGACACTGTGGTAGTGTTTGACCTCAATTATCTGATTACTTCTCACTCTGAGGTAAGAACTACCATTATCTCCTTTTTAGAGGCAGAAATTTAGGCATAGAGAGATTAAGTAACTTGTCCAAGGCCACCCTGCTCATAAGCATGGGGGTCAGGATTCAAACACAGTTCAGCTTGATAAAGAGGCCAAGGTTCCCAAACGTGGTACAACACAAGCTGCTGTGCATGGCTTTCTTCTTCCTCGAAATCCAGGCCCAGGCACTGGTACCAACCCCAACTGCCCTCAGAGTATCAGCTCATCCCTGCCAAGAGCCCCTACAGACCATCCCTCTCACCCAGAAGGCCTCATAGGCCCAACCCCAGATAAAATCCTGCCATCATTGGCATGGGTGCTAGAGCATCCCCCCTATTTTGGCCTGGTCAGACCAAACCAGGAGTAGAAGTATTAACAGCAAGGCCAGCTGCCACCATTGTTTCTGTCCTTGGTGACGACACCTGGATTCCTGTTGTGTTAATAGAGTGAAGCTTAGAGCACCTCACAGTAACTGAGGGACCTGGGGACCCTTCCTTGCTCGTTCCCCTCCTGCCAGCTGCCTGACCATCTGGGTGGTGGAATGAATGTCTCTGCCTCACTTCTCAAACCGCCCCCCCCCCCCCAGCCCAGGAGCCCCAGGGCAAGGGGCCCAGTGAAGAAAGCACAATCCAGAACCAGAAGTTCCAAGATTCCACGAGGAGAGCCACCTGTGCAACGAATTCTGGGATTCTGTGAAGTTACCCATGCAACAGATTCTGGAATTCTAAGAGAAGTACAAAAGATTCTGAGTCATCATGGAAGGCAAAGACAACTCGGCTTTTTATCAGGAGCTGAGCCGTGTGTGTGTGTGTGTGTGTGTGTGTGTGTGTGCGTGCGTGTGTGTGTGTGTGTGTGTGTGTGTGCAGGAAGGATGCACTGAACGAGGAAGAATCCAAGTGGGAAATGATCTTCAAGGAGAAAACGCAGACAACCGAGCCAGGCCTTGAGGGGGCAGAGTGTTGAAGGCACGTGAGCGTGGCCGAGTGTGCAGAAGCACCAGAGGCCCAGACGGCTACGTTTCTCCTGGGCGGCGGGATGGGAGGCGAGGACGTGGCGGGAAGTCAGCGCCGTACCTGGAGGCAGGAGACCTGGATTTGAGGCCTTCGCAAAACCACGGAGGACTGTCTGCCTGTCTGTGAGGGAGAATCCGAACACCAAACTCACTGCACTGTCATTACAAGCAGCCCCTTATAATCACCGGCCATAAAAGCACACCAGTGGTTCTCAACCGTGGCTGCCTATTAGAACATTCTGAGGAGCCTTTTCAAAACACCAAAGCTGGAGCCAGCCTCACCATTAGAGTTCTAAAATAACATGTCTGGGGTGGGGTTCTGATAAGGTATTTTTCTTTAAAAAATGCCCGAGGAGATTCTAAGGTGCAGCCAGGGTTGAGAAACCCCGCGCCAGACAAAGGCCGGCGGCACCATCCTCCCCTGCCCGCCGCCATGATGGCGCGTCCCGGTGTCTCCGCGCTCCGCTTGGGGTGGCTCCAGGAAAAACCGCCAGCTTCCCACTCCTGGGAAGCACCCAACATTTTTATTCCATCTTCCTCCCCGAGTTAGGTTAGGTTCCGGGTATGAAGAACACCTGAGGCATCCAGCATGCGGGTTTAATGTGACCCTGCCCCTCTGCGAGGGAACTGTCAGCTTTTCTCTCAGGACACCTTCCAAGAAAATTCACTCCCTCCGCATCTCCACAAACAAAAGAGCTCCTGTTTCAGCCTAAAGGAAGCAAGCAAAAAGCCTGAAGCGCAGCGTGGAGGCGAAGGCCCCTGGGGACTAAGTAGCCGGCTCTCAGTCCCTCTGGGGCCTCTGCAGGCCCACCGCGCTAGGTCCATAGAACCTGCTCCCGGCCTTCAGCCAGACTCCTTGCAGCTATGGCTTGGTCTAGACAAAACAAGACAGCAGCAAAAACAAGGCACTGGGTAATGACTGCCTCTAAGTGCATGTACAACTTGTTTCAGAGAGAGGTAAAGCCATCTGGGTAACACACTGGCTCTAAAAAGTGCAGAGAAAAATGTCCCATCCCCAGAGGGGCCTGGGGCTGTGATCCAGAAGGCTTCTGTCTCCTGGAGGAGCCTCTCTGAGACGCTCCCACAATCCCGCAAGTTTAAAGGAGATCTAGCAGCTGTGCCTGGTCTCAGCTCCAGAGGTATTACCCAGAAAGCTACCCTGGTGTAGGAGAGAGGAGGTGAGGCTAGGAGTTTCTGGTCCTGGGAGTCAGCCCGACACTCTTTGACAACAGGCCCAGAAATCAGTCGAACATCATGCTGGGATAAGTCATGGTTCTCTGTGGAAGGGTCGATACTGAACAGACACCAAGATGGGGTTTCTCTGCTGAAAGCATTAGGGTAGTGGGCCCTGCCGCAGCACAGGTGTGTCCTGGGGGCGGGGGTAGGGGTGGGGAGCTAGAGGAGGGGACCCTGGACCTCCCTGGCACCCCCTGGGGCCCTCCAGCCCCCTTAGAAGGAAGCTCTCCCCCTCCAGGGACAGGATGGAAGACGCCGGGTGGCCAAGTGGCATTCCAGCCTGGCAAAGCCTCCAAATGCTTTATTTGACTGTGTCATCCTGTTGACTTCTGGGTGGGCAGGGATGCCTATAAAAGGACAAAGTGGCCCCCACCGACCTCCTCGAGCAGAGTTTGACAAAACTTTGGCTGTAAAAGGCCAAATAGTAAATATTTTGGGCTTTGTGGGTCACGCGGTCTCTGTCGCAACCGCTCAACTCTGCCGTCTAGCGTGGAAGCAGCGGCGGACAGTATAAACAAACAGGTGTGTCTGTGTTCCATGAAACCTTATTTACAAAAATACCCGGGCCGCGCTTTGCCGACCCCTGTTCTAGAGGACCATGCCCTCTCCTAATGCTCAGGTCGGGGAAAAAAAAAATAAGAAAGGAAATAAGAAAGCCAGAGAGATAGAGAGAGAGAGAGAGAGAGAGAGAGAGAACATTCTCTTTAACTCAGGGAGTCTCACTCACCAGTTTGAATCTCCATACCCTAAAGCTGAAGTCTGAGCCCTTATAAGCTTTGCTGTGGGTCTGTGGGCATCATAAAAACCCTTCTTTATCCTGAAGTCCCTGGATGTAAGGGTGCCATGGGCTGTTCAGTCCTGTTCTCACAACCTATAAGGAACACAGCTCAGAACACAGAGCCCTAGAATCACCCACCTTCATCAGGTCAGAACAGTCCCTACAGCCTAACACTTTTTGATTTGGGAAAATGACCTTCCTGAACTTGACAGCTGGGCCTTGGATTCAAAAATAAGGGTCACAACCACAGTCTTTTCCATCAGGATCTAGGAAGTAGGGTTTGGGTTCCCGTTTCCTGCAGACATGGGCAGGGCTTAGCCCCAAAACTCCTGAGCTGGGCAGAAATGGCATTTGAGGTGCACTGAGGATCGGTGTTCTTGGCCCATCCACTCAGCCAGGCATTCTGCCATCACACTGATTCTAGACTGTGCCCTCAAGCTCTCAAGCCATGAACCCCATGAATATCTGTGACCTGTCTCAGCAGGCAGGCAGGTATGACTGTGCCTGTCTGGAAAGGGACTGGCTTCTTTCTCCTAAGAACCCCTTTTCAAAAATTTGCAGCATTGGGCATCTGGGCAGCTCAGTGGTTGAGCATCTGCCTTCAGCTCAGGTTGTGATCCCGGGGTCCTGGGATCAAGTCCCACATCAGAGCCCCCGCAGGGAGCCTCCTTCTCCCTCTGCCTATGTCTCTGCCTCTTTGTGTGTCTCATGAATAAATAAAATCTTAAAAATAAATAAAATAAAATTTGCAGCATGGGAAAAGAAAAGCTCCAAAATCACCAGAGATTGTCTCGGGGGAAGAGGAGAAAGGACAACTGCTGCTTCAAACACCCCAGGACACCCAACCAAGGTCCAATTTGACTCCAATGCTATTTTTTAAACCGGGGATGTTCTCCAAAGCCTTCTATATGGAATTCAACCAGTCTTCACAGATTCTGCATTGGGTATCACTTGGACCTTTCCTAGCTGAAGAAAGCCACTTGTGTCACAGTGGAAATAGCTCCTAAGAACTCATGATTTCCCCCAAATTTTAAAGTACACACTCTCTCAGGTGACCAGCCTCCTGTCAGCTTCCTCTCTTTCCCAGCTTCTCTCGGAAGAACCACCCTCTCCCCCTCGTCCTAACTGCCAGGGTGAAGCAAAGCAAGGAAGAAAAGAAAAACAAGGGACGGAACAAACTGGATGGTACGGAGTTACCTCCCAGCTTCCCCAGTTTCTTTCCAGCCAGAAGCCCAGCTCTAAAGCATGGCAGGGGAGTGGGGGGGGGGGGGGTTGGGGGGGGTGGAATTCTCACTATTCTGGGTACCCTCTTCTGCACTCAGTGCAAGGGCATGGCATCTGATCTTCCCTTCAACCACAGCAGGGTGAGCCTGGCCAAGTCACTGCCAGGGAGAGACGGTGGTGGGCAAGAGAATGCCTGTCTTCCCTCTCTGGCCCAGTGAGTCAGAGGGATAGAGTTACCGAGTGGGGTTTGGAACAGATCTATTCGCCTCAATCAAAGCAGCTGCTGTCCTGTTGAAATGTAGTGACCATCAAAAGACACCGCATGCAACATGTCCACAAAGTAATGAGGCTTTTTTCCTCCCTTTCAACAAATAGAGCACAATGAATTCTCAAAACCAGTACCTTAATTCCTGTTTAATAGAGGGGGGAAAAATCTAAAGTATGGATGGCAAAAGTGCCTACTTTGCTGTGCCTTGTCTTGGTGACTGCTCTCCCAGGCGGACTCTTGAAATCAAGATCAAAATGCCTCGGGGTCCCACTGTGCTTTGGACCCAGCTGGATCACCAGTGCCTTCTATGTCAGACTCGATTCCTTCTATGTCCCATCTTTCAGTAACTTCCAAATATCAAAATTCACCCTCAAAAGGACAAAGATTTGTGAGTAGGGACGGTTTTTGAAGGAATCTGCTGAAGGCGATTCCAAAAGAGGGGCGTTGTCAAACGTGAGTCTGACAGAGCCACAGCAAAGAAGTGGTTAGGCTCCTCCAGGAATAATTACAAAGAGCACCACAGTGACCTGGGTGTATAAGTTCTGGTGTGTTTGCATAAGGTAGGAATGAAAAGGGGCACCTGAGTGGCTCAGTCAGTTAAGTGTCTGCCTTTGGCTCAGGTCATGATCCCAGGGTCCTTGGATTGAGCCCCCGCATCAAACCCCAGAATCCAGTCCCCGGCTCAGCTCCCTGTTCATGGGGAGCGTGTTTCTCCCTCTGCCCCTCCCCCTCCCGTGTTTTCGCTCTTTCAAATAAATAAAATCCTTAAAAAAAAAAGAGATAGAAACAAAACAAACAAAAAAAGAGGCTCCTAACTTGACACCTTGAACAATAATGCAGGCAAAAATAAAGCAATGGAAAATTCAACAGCCACTCAGACAATACATGACTGCTACTTTACCCAGTTCACTTTGATGAAAAAGTGACACTGACTTCCACCAACAAGAATCAGTAGAACAGACAAATTCCTGGGATAACATTTCGTTTGATCCTAATCTACAACATCTACAAGATCAAAGACAAAAAAAAAAAAAAATGGGGGGGGGAGAGGGGCACCAAACCCTTAATATCCACCTCCCACCTTCCACCAATTCTGAAGACCCCCCCTCCCAAACAATCCCCAGGGTCCTAATACAAACACGTCAAGAAAACAAGCCTTGGGAAGTTGAAGACATTGTTCCCGGCACCCTAAAGAATAGACCAACATCGAAATAGGGAAAGAAAAAAAAAAAAGCACTCCTTTTTCAACCAGGTTTTATTTAGAACAAATTTTTTTAAAAAACTGCATTTCAAAGTCTGGCAGTTCCTAGCGAACCACTGTTAAATATATGGCATTTATTTATCCCGAATTAAAAAGAAAAAAATCCTAAGAATTCCGAAAACTCACCAAGTTAACACTGTCTGAGGCTGGAAAAATACCTTCCCCAGACAGCTCTTCCAAGAATGTCCCGTAGGGGGCACTAAAGAGGTGTGATTGGGACAGACTTGGGAATCACAGTCATTTCTGGTAAAAGTTCTTTGATGTGAGGAATGTCCCAGCCTGGTACAGTTGGCAAAAGTTCACTCCGGGGAATTTTGTGTGTGTGTGTGTGTGTGTGTCTGTCTGTCTGTCTGTCTCTTGGGAAAGGGCGGTTGCCGAGGACGAGAGCTAGTCTGGTATTCCTTGATTCCAGAAAGGAACGGTCCCTCTTGGTTTATTTTCACAAGTTATCTGAGGAACAGACAAATGGCAGCCTTGGAAAAGTTCTGGGTCTTGTTTTTGTTTTGTTTTTTCATTAAAAGGGGGCCCAGCTGATGAAAACAAGTTATGAAATGACCTGTGTTTGTGTAACTGGCTGATTGCGTAATGCTCAGGCTCTGAAGCGGTAATAGTCGAGCAGCCAGGCAGGGCATATATCTGGGAGGTGTTTTCCTAGGAAAGTTAGAAGAGAGAGAAAACAACAACAATAAACAGAAAAGGCCAGGAGGGGGAGGTGTATGCAACTATTATTGACAAAACAAAATCGCCAATGACCAACCTTTGAGATTAAAACTATAACTGGAACAGGAAATATTTTTCATGCTTCGAGTTCCTGCCATATACAAGAAGAGTGGTTTTAACAAAGAGTTATCTGCCCCCCCCCACCCCTCCGAAGTCCCTGGAACTAATGGCCATGTGTTAAAATCAAGCTTTATTAAGCTAAGAGAGAAGAAAATTCTGGGTTGAGTACACAACAACAAACCTATCGGGAATATGAGGCCCCACGAACAAACAGATCAGGAAAAAATTATATTCACTGGCCCAAGGGAAAAACCAGAGAACCCTCTCTCTTCTACCGACTGGTCCACTGAGAGGCCACAAAGGTGGAAGGCCCAGCCCTAAATGCCAGGAAAGCCTCCCCTTCAAGGAAGCAGAGAGAAATAAAGTGATTACAAGTTGTATCTGGTATGTAATAAAGTTACCTTGAGCCCCAGATCGGGTGGGGTCCTAGCACAGACTTGGGAAGTTAACAAAAGCCTCTCAAGTCAATCCTGAGGACCACAGAACAGCTTTGCTCCAAGTTGGAGCCAGGATGGAAAAACCTCCCCCCCGCTCCTCCCACCCCCTTCCCTAGGAGTGGACAGGCTGAGAAACTTGTCCAAAGCCGCATTACCTTGCCAATCCCTCTGGTTTGAAAGGCACCTCACTCAAGCTGCCGGGCCAAGCAGGCAGGCGTATATGCGAGAAGCCCGTGCACTAGTTATTACTAATTGCAAAATCCTCATGTGTTACAGCATGCTAGGAATTAGCCCACAGCTGCTTTTTGCTTCGGTAATGAGGCCCCATTACACCCTGCTGGACTGAGTTCTCTTCCTTCTTCCTAGCACTGGTTTCCTGTCTGATTTTCTTCCAAAACAGGGAATTGCCTCCGCTCACATCCTGGGCTCAAAGCCCTAGTGACACAGATTATTCAGTTGGGCCACTGATGTCCGGTCTGACTTCCCATTCAGGCCCCAGGGTCTGGGCAAAGCCAGGCAGCAAGATTGTCATATTACAGTGATAACTGCCACAAAACCAAAATAAAACAAAACAACAACAACAACAATAACAACAACAAAAAAACCCCACAGCAGCAGAGGGACAAGATATCTAATGATCTCTTTTGGATCCAGGGAAGAGAGGGATGTTTTGGCGGCTTGTGGAATTGAAGAGGAAGGGAATGGGTATAAATGACTCCAACCCATTGCCTAATGATATTTGGATTCAATTAAAATCACCAACAGGACTGGAAAGCAAACAAAATCGCTTTTAGGACAAGATTTAAAACTCATCACCTTGGTGCTCATTATTAAAGGGGTGCTGAATGCACCCCCTCAATGCACAGACTAGGTTCTCTAGAGTGGGCGCTTATGGAGATGCAGGGAGCATAGAGAAAAGCCATTCAGGGGACTCACCAAGTATGGGGAATCACTTTGGAACAAGGTATCCCTCTTCAGATCCCAAAGAGAGCCGTTTTTCCATTTTATTTTCTGGCAGGATCCACCCCACTGGGCTAAGCCCACCCCAGCCCCTCCTGGCTGGCTGGCTTCTAAGAAGCCAAGGCCACTGCCTTACCAGAGCAACTCTTGGCTGCAGCCAACTTGGCTAGAGACTCACTCCGCAGATCCTGACCAAGATGGGCTTCAGGTTGTAGTGGCCGTGTTTGTTAAGCCAGCTCCCTCTGAAACCTGGGGGGGGGGGGGCGGGGGCGGGGGGCTGCTACAGAGGGCAGACACCCCACCAGCACCACCACCCCACCAGCACCTTTCTGGTATTTATAGACACAGATCGCAGGCACAATCCTTCCAGTGCAAACCAGTCCGGCTGCTTTAGAAACGAGTTGTTTTTCCGCTTCCAGAACCACCCAGGAGCCTAAGCAAAGGTCTCGTCACCCCCACCCCCCACTTCTCTCTGCAGGCGTCCTTGCCCCAGGTACCCCCCCAGACCGTCAAGGTGCCCCTTCTGGCGGCAGCACAAGCTCCTTCTCTGACCCTAACAAGGAGAGAGATGGGCGCAGGGACACAAAGGGGCAGGCCCCGAGCCTCTCAAGGCTGACCTCCTCCTCCCCTGACCTTCGCACCCTATTCCCAGGGCGACAACCCTCGCCCTCACTCTGGATTACTTGAAGTAGCCCAACCATGTTTCCGAATCCCTAACCTCTTTCAGAAATTAAGACTGATGGAGAGCGGGGTGGGGGGGGGGGCGAGAGGGCTTTCCCACAGGAATAGTGTCCTTGGATGTCGGGAGGGGCCAGTGGGGGCAAAGATTTGTTTCGCCCACCGCGGAGAAGTGGGGGGGAAGGAGGGAGGGGTTTCTGGGAGCGGAGTTACCAGGCTCCTGCGAGGGCGACGCTGGGGGGGCGGGGGTTGGAATTCTAGGAGCGAGTCTGGGTAAATGTAGTGTGAGGAAAAGAAACGTTTTGCCGGCTCTTCTGGCCCACTCCTCGCTCCAGTTTTGTTTTTTTGTTTTTTTGTTCTTTTTTAAGTGGTGGGAGAAGAAGGGTATACAGGACAACAGGAGAATCCAAAACTTGCAACGGTGACCCGGTAGGAATGTTCTCGCCACGCCAAAAACGGGGGGAGAGAGAGCAAAGGAGGCCGTGGCGGCGAGGGGAGGGCGGGGGTCCGCCCGCGCCGCCAGGTGCACCCGGGGCCCGCACCTACCTGCTGGCCGCCGCCGCTGCTGTAGGACTCGGCGTGCGCAGGAGAGCCGCTGCTGCCCCGGGACGAGGTGTCAAAGTTCCCGGGATAATCCTGGTACATGATCCGCGGTGGGGGCCCGAGAGGAAACAGGGTGTTTTTCTTCCCCCGCCCTCGCCGCGGCCGCGCACCGGCTGCTGCGCGCTCGCTCCGCGCGGCCGCGCCTGGGGCTCTGGTCTCGGCTCCCCGGCGTCTCCCCGGCGTCTCCCCGGCGCCGGCGGGTGCGGGTGCGGGTGCGGGCGCGGGCGGGAGGCGGCGACAGCCCGGGGACCGTGCCTCGCGAGGGCCTCGCGCTGCGCTTCTGCTCCCGGAGCGCCGCGGGGCCGGCGGGCCACCCGGTCCCTCCCTCTAGAAGTCCGCGCGTCCCCCGGTCCCTCCCCCGCGCCTCCCGCTCCCGCGCGCAGCCGGAGCCCAGCCGGAGCCCAGCCGGGACGGCCGGCCCGACCCAAAGCTGGAAATCAGAGGGAAACGGCAGCCCGGCGGCTCGCGCCTGCCAGGTCCGGGGGGCCCCCGACTTCAGACAGGGCGGAAAAAAGAAAAGAGCGAAAAGAAAGGCTGCCCGCCGGGAGAAACTTCTATTTCCTCCTTTCAGAAAAGGAGCTGAGAATAAACTTCCTGTGGCGGAGTCGCCGCCGGAGTTTCGGAGCCGCTCGGACACTTGCGGGGAGAAGGGAGCCCGCGCCCGGCGTGCGCGGTGCCGGCTGCGCTGCGAGGAGGACGCGGCCCCCGCTGCCCGTGCCGCCGCCCCGGCGCCCCACCGCACCCCTCCCCGGCGCCCAGCTCCGGACGGGGCCGCCTCGCCCGGCCGCGCCTCTCTCCCTCTCTCCCGGGCCCGCCGAGCGCCGCTCACTTGCTCGTCGCTGCGCTCGGAGCCCCTGCGCTCTGCCCGAGATGAGTCACTACAATGGCACGAGTTCAACTCCACACTCTTTATTCTCCAGCCCCTGTACCATGTGGATTCACTCACGTCAACCCCAGACTCCACCTTGCAGGGAGGAGCGCGCGGGGAGGCGGGGGGGGGGGGGAGGAGGAGGAGGAGGAGGAAGAGGCGCGGGAGGAGGCGGGCGCAGCGCTCCCCTCGGTGCCCCGGCTCCCGGCCGCGCTGACGCCAGCCGCACAGCCCGCGCGGGGAGAAGGCGGTGGCGGGGCCGCAGCGGCCGGGCGGCGCGGCTCGGGGGCGCCGAGGCGGCCCCCGCCCCTCCCCACCCCCGCGCACCCCCGGGCCCAGCGCCCTTGGTCTATTCCACTGGCGCACGTTGCCAAAGATGGTCATTTGCGTTAGAGGACGCGAGTGCGGGTTCCCTCGCTTTCGGGTGACGTGGAGGGAGAGGGATTCCCTCGCCGGCTCCCGAGCGCGCCGCGGCCTCCCCCCTCCACCGCCCTGGGAAGGGGCGCGGGGCGGGGCCCCCAGAGTGCGGCCGCGCGGGCCCGGGCGCCGGATTTTACAAAATAATCACAGCCTGCACAGCGAGACGGGCGGTCCGGTGCGGCGCCACCGCGAGGCCGGGAGCCGGGCGCGCAGAGCCGCTCTCAGGGAGGGCGCGGCCGAGCGCGGTCGTCGGCGCCCTCCGCGGCGCCGCCCGGTGCAGCGAGAGCCCTGGGCGCGCAGGGTACCCGCGCCGCCCTGCGGCCGGGCCTTGGCGGGGCGCGGCGCCGCCGGGCGGGGCCGACCTGCCTATTTGTCCCTACGTGGCTGGCTGCCCACTGCTTCCCTCCCCCAACCCCGAACACGCACACACATACTTTTTTTTTTTTTTCCCCTCCGGCCCTACAATTAATTTGTTAGGAGTAGCCCTGAAGACGAAATTAACCGGTCGAGATATTCCGGCCTCCCTCTGTATGGGACAATTAGGACGCATCTAATAGTGATCGGGCGTTAGAAGCGAACTTCGACTGCTAGGAATTAAAAAAAAAAAATACAAGAGGAAGGGAGGGAGGCCCGGGAGAGGGTGTGCCCCAACGAAGTCTTCAGCTGTTTTGGAGGGAAGTTCTGGGAGCAAGGAGTCTGGACTCCTGGGTCTTCCCGCCTCGCCTGGTGGGGCGGGGCGAGGTGCGGGTTAACGAGCACAGGCCTCGGAGTACGAACGCCAGGCTGTGCTATTTACGAGCTGTGCGACTTTGGGAGAGTCCCTTAACCCTTCTGGGCTTCGGTTTCTTCCTATAAAATGAAGGGGCCGGGAAAGGTGACCCTCTAGGGCCCTTGTCAGCTCTGGAACTTCAGTTCTTCTGCAGAGACGATCGGGGGAGCACTGGACTAGGAGTCAAGATGCTTGGGTTCTGGTCCACGCATCGCTTTACCCAGCTCTTAGCGGCGCCCTCTGTACCCCCACAGGGTCCCCGTGAAGACCCGACGGGAAGATGTGCGAAGACCGTGAACTCTGTGAAGCGCTGTGCGTTGTAACACGTCACAGATCCGGTCCTCAGTTTCCTTATCTGTAAAGTGGGGGAGTTGCTAGGAAAGAAAAATAGAGCCGGGAACTCAAAGCTTTCCCGGGGCTCTATATAAAGCGCTGGCGTTTCCGGGACGGCTGGCGGCATCTGGCCGCCCCACTGGCCCCAAGATACGGTAATCCCAAACAATACTCGGGGTCATTGTTTACAGCTATAAAACACATTCTGTCCCGAGCTCCATCCCCAAGGACGCGCGAGGCGAGGCTGGCCAGACCCCTCGCACCTCCGCCGCCGCCGCCCTGCGGGCAGAGTCCCCAGCTCCGCGGGCCCGGAGAGGTGTGTGGCCGGCGGATGTGCACCGCGGTCGCGGGGACGGGGCGGGGGGGGGGGGGCGCGGTTGGTTTTGTTATTGTCGTTTCATCCTTGAGTCCTGCCTGCCTGGGTGTTTACGCGCCTCTCCCAGCAGGACTGAGTAAATGCAGTTCTTTGACGCAAAACCGATCAGCCCTTTCCCCAGCGGCAGTGGCAAAACCAGAAAACTGGGGGTGGGGACGGTGCCGGGGAGAGCGCAGGAAAAGAAATCGTGACACTTTCTCACTCGCCTCGCCGTCCTCTCCTGCGCCGCACGGCCCCCAGGTGCCTCAGCGAGCTCCCGGGGGTGCTGCAAAGCGAGGCGCGCCCGGGACCCTCCCGCCGGCAGCCGCGTGCCGAAGCGGCACGAACCGAAGATGCACTTTTGGTTTTCCTTTGAGCACCGGCGGCTGCCCGCCCCTCCCCCACCCCGCGCTCGAAAATCCGGGTGCTTCTGGGTCTCTCCCACACAGCCCTTCCAGTAATGCGGGGGGAAAGGAGGAGGGGGAGAGGGAGCGGGAGCTTCCTCCGCGGCCTCCGCCGTCCCGGGCGCGCCCAGGCCCCTGCCGGCGCCGCCGGGAGCGCGCGGGCGGGCGAGCGCACCCTCGCGCCCTCGCCCTCGCCCTCGCCCGCCCCCGCCCCCGCCCTGCCTGCGCCCCGGCCCTTTCCTTTCTTGTGGGTTCCCGTAAAGCCCAGCAGCACCGAGACGTCTGCAGAGCATCACGGAATCTGTGCTGATGCAAGTCGCTAGCCTCCCTTTGGTGCGCCGGGCCTGCCTCGGGGCGCTTTGATGCCGGTCTTCCCCAGCTCCAGAGCTTGTGCCTCTGCCCGCCGGGAGGCCTGCGCTCGGCGGCCGGTCCTCACCTCCTCAGTCCCCGAAGCCAGAGGAGCAGAGCTGCGCCCTGCTGCTGCAGGGACCGGCCCCCATGGTCAGCCTGGTGTCTCAGCCAAACTGTGAATGTCAAACCGAGAATTCAGCCTCCGAGGCCAGTTTATTGCCTCCTTCTTGCGGAATCATTTCTGATCACCCAGTTAGAAAGGGGCCTCTGGCTCCTTGGGATATAGCGTACGAGAGGAACAGAGGCCTCCCTTCACTGAGCCCTCAACCAGAGTCAGGCATCAGGCTGATGACTTTACAGGGATTGTCTCATGCAGTCCTCCCAACAAAACGTTTGAGGTGGCTACTAGTCCCTGGTTGCAGAGCAAGAAAGTGAGATTTAGTAACTTGTCCAGGAGATTTGGTCAGTGGGTTAGTGATCCACTTGGAAATGCAGCGGAGCCTCTATAACACCAGGCTCTTCGTTTTTTACCCAGGACGCTGCATGTCCTGCCTCCTACTGGTCTGTCTTTTGTTTCTCTCTTACTGGTCCTTCAGAAAGCATGGACTTTATTTGGCGCATGACTTCTCCTGCACTTAGAGGTGCTCCTTCTCAGCTGAATAAATAAACAGCCTCACACGGAGGCTCAGAATAGGGGAAGGTCATGCCGGGTGAGGGAGGCAGAGGTGAGAGAAAAGGATAGGGAGAAGAGGATCATCGCTTGAGGCTCTCTTCTCACTGTCTCTCTGGGTCCCTGGGACCTCCCTGCCGGGCAGTGGCAATTGCATCTCCTCCTCTGTCCCTCTAGCACAAAGCTTGCTCCCTGACTCAAATCCGAATGACTGCCTGCTCTGGGCTGCACTGGCCCACACATCTGAGAGACAGTTCACAGGACCTTTCACATACATGGCCTCACTTGTCCTCACACAGCAACCCTGCCAGGGACGCGACAGCAGCGGGGGTGACTCCGGATTGCCAAAGAGGAGGCAGAGGAACAGAATGGCAAGGCAGCCTACTCAAGATTTCCCAGCCTGTGGGTGTCAGAGCCTGCTCAGAGCCGTCCCACCTGACTTTACACCCAGCGCTCTGCACATCACCTCTGCTCCCAGCCTTGACAGGTCAGAGGCAAGCTCCACATCTTCATGATAAATGGTCCTCTATACATCATACCTAAGCAAATCTGCCAGTATTTCTCTGTGGTACACCATACATATTGGTGATCTTTGAACATTTCTGAAAGGCAGTGCATCTTATAATCGATGGCTATTTAATATGGAAGCGTTTGGGTTTGTCCGAAGATCTCTGCATCAGTCAGGAGTCTATTAGGACACAGACTTCAGCCCAGCTGGCTCAAAGGAAGGGCTTTTTTTAAAGATTTAATTTATTTATTCATGAGAGATACAGAGGCGGGGGCTGGTGCGCGGAGACACAGGCAGAGGGAGAAGCAGGCTCCATGCAGGGAACCCGACATGGGACTTGATCCTGGGTCTGAGGATCGCACCCCAGGCTGAAGGCGGCGCTAAACCGCTGAGCCACCAGGGCTGCCCAAGGAAGAGGCTTTTATGAAGAATCTCCATATAGAGATGGGGCCAGAGCTAAGACAAGGGGCCTTGGCACCCAGAGCCTAGTAACAGCTGGAAACTGTGACCACCCCTAAGATTGAGAAGGGGAGGAAATAGTGTTATTAGAGCCCGGTGTGCACTGTGCCATGGAAGAGGGCCAGCAAGCAGCACAGAGGGAAGTAGCCACAGCCAGAGAGCCCTGGAGGGGGTGGGGTCAGGGAGGGAGACCAGACCCCTTTCTCTCATCCCTGTACCCCATCTCTAGCCAAAGGCAGTCCACTGAGGGCAGCCCCCTGACCAGGACATATAGAAGGGCAAAGAAAGGTGAACAGTGGATCTGGTGGGTGTGGGGGAGGCACACACAGCAAGTTGGGGAGTAGCCAGTATTAAGATGCTGTTAAACCCAGGTATGTCTTCTCTTAGGCGGCATTTCAAGTTGCGGGGTTGGGGGAGGGATGCAAGGCAACCAGTGGGTCCCATGCCTCACCCTGAGTGGGGATGAGCATCAGAATAATTTGCACCCCTTTTTCAAACTGCACCTCCTCCCCCCCTTTAAACTGTACGGAGGCACTGAGTCACTAATCCTAAGGGAATGTGTCCTCTCCCTCAGGTGTGGGGGGCAGAAGACAAGTTGGGAACCACAGATCAAAAGATATGAGTGAACAAACAGTGCCGACTCCCTCCCCTGTGGCCTCCTTTAAATTCCAAGGAGGACCCTCCCAGCTTAAGTGTTCTGAGATGTGGCACGTACCTCCACCCACCACAATTCCCATTTCATGTACAGGACATACCCTAATAGAAGAAATGAAAACAAGAAGGTCCAGAAACCCTCACTCTAGAGGCCGTCAGAATAGTAATATTAAAACTGCAATGTGCTGCATCGGGCTGATGGTCATGGTCAACTGTTCAAAATTCATCAAGCTCTACCCTAAGGTTAGGGCACTATATTTTTGCCTTCAATAACACACAAAAGCAAACAACAACAAAGCCTTTTTGTTGCCTCAGACCACATTTGAAGTTATACTGAAGTTTGTGCAAGACTTTTCAGAAAGCAAATGCAAAGGAGGCCTTTCTGGCCACCTGCTTATGGCCCCAGGAGACTTGAGTAGTCAATGCCTCCAGAAAGACTCAGGCAAGAAAAGGATACTTCCCAGGTGTTCGTTTTTGTTTTTTGTTTTTTTTTTTAAGCCGGTACATTCCAGAGATAGAGAGCCCAGTGCTATTATTCAGAAATATCTTTAGGAGTTAGAACAGAAGTTACCACTGGTAGGAATGTTTGTGGGGTCTGCAGAGGAGGAACAGGACTTCTATCATTTATCATTTCAGGTCTCACTGCTGCACAAGGAGAGGCGGCTTAGTGTTGGGGTCCCAGTTGGGAAACGAGGTCCAAGGATGACATTGCTACACCTGGCTGTGTGACCTGGAGTTAAGTCTCTTAATATCTCTGGACTTCTGCTTCCTCATCTGCTGCCAAGAAATTGGACTGAACATAGGGTCTGTCTTAGGGTAAAGGGAGTTATAGAAGGCTAAAGGGGAAGCCTCCTTCCCTGCCACTCACTTGTCCAAAATGAGTCTGTTGGGCATCTTCAGGTTCTGCTTGGAACATAACTTTCTACCCTCTTGTTCTAAGGACCCAGAAGTCCAGGAGAAAGGAGCTATTCGGCTGCAGCGTGAGGGTTTCCCCTTCTGTGCCATGCCCAGGCTGGAGGTTCCAGGCAAGTTCCACCCACTTCTAATCTGGTCAGAGCCCAGGACCCTGCCAGGCTGTCATAGTCATCCTTGGCCAGCCCCAGGGTTCCCCTGGCTGGTGCTGGGAAAAGGAGGAGGAGAAGAGAAGCCTGAAGACTGGATGGGCCCTGCCCGCAGGCAGCTCCCAATCTAGTTAGAAGAATAAGGAGCAACACACATAGTTTTGGGGGAACCACAGTAACAATGGTGACACCTATAAAAACCTTTTATAGGGCTTACCTTGCACCAGACAATGTTTTAATTAAGTCATAGATATTAACTCTGTTAATATTCACAAGTACTCTATGAGGTAGTCATAATTATTATTCCCAGTCAACAAATGAGAAAAATTGAAGTCAAGAGAGGTAAACTCATCCAAACTTTCAGAGCAAAACAGAAACAGAGCTGGGATTTGAACATGTGCATCCAGGCCCCAGACTCCTGGTACAGAAGATGTTAATGAATCTTGCTATTAGCTTGGCACTGGGCCATTACACACCATCCATCTCTCCACACACGGACACATCACCCGCTAGGGTTTTATCTGATCTTCTCAACAGTCTGTGAAGCAGACAGGGCCCACGGTACTGGTCCTATCTTCCAGATAAAGAAACTGAGGTGCAGGTAAGTCATAGGTTCAAGGTCACACCAACCTTGAGTGCAGAGGAGGGGTGTACCCAGGGCTCCTGACTCCCTTGGGCCAGGCTTTTTGCTTTTCTCCTCCACATACTGGGGCTACAGGGGATAGAAGTGGAGCCCAAAGAAAAGCCAGGAACAGGAGACCCGGTTGCTTGTTCCAGAGCAACTGAGTTGGAGATCTGTAACTTGCCACTAAGAGAGTTAATGACATACCTATGAGCACATAAAGAGCACCTACTGGTAGCACTTACTGTTTGCCAGACATCTCAAGAAAAAGAAAGACAGGTAAAGAGGTGGCTGTCCTCCAAAAATTTGGAATCTGGTGAGGGATGAGAAAGATCCTCAAACAGCTTTATAAGTCATCACACAATTAGCACAAGAGAGCTCCTGGGGTCCTCTAGTTAATGCAGAGGGTGAGAATGTAGCAGATGGAACACATCTGAAAAGTCCTCATGAGGGTGGTGGCAGTAACACTGCCCACAGGAGTCTGATGGGATATTGCCAAGGTGAAGGTCAGGGAGGGTGCAGAGTAGACAGCATTGGAAGGGTCAGGCTCAGGAAAGCATGCCTATGCCGGAGCAAGAAGAAATTGATGGGATTGACTGGGCCCAGGGGAATGGCCTAAAGTGTAGAGTCCAGGCAGGTGCTCCAAATATCTCCAGGGATTCCCTGTGGGAAAGGAGCTAGGCTTATCACTATGCCCTGTGGCCCCAAAGGATGAGGCAAGGATTAAGGGCTGGTGTTGGGGGAGGCAGGACTGCCTGAAAATATCACGGGAAGTTTGGGGAAGATGTTCAGAAAGAGGCTGGGACTCTGTAGGTGTCATAAGAGGGATTCAAAACCAGATAGGAATCTGAATCAGCTGACCCTGATGACTCTGTGAGTTCCACACCAGACTTGGAAATGGCCTGTGGCTGGCCGTGGAGGGTTTGGATTTCGTTCGAAGGCCATGCTGACACACACCAGTTTGTAGAACAAGGAAAGGAGGCAGGGGCAGTGATGGGGTCAGAGCTTCACCAGGATCTGTGAAATTGCTTTTGTACATACACAATTTGGGGTAGTAGATGGAAAATAAACGGGGCCCAGGACTTTTGTCAAATTGTTTTAGGTGAGATGGTGACATCCATTGTGCTTCTTTCTGTAAGATAATATCTGTTTTTAGATACATATTAAAGGACACAGGGATGAAGGACAACATTTTGGTTTGGAGTTAAAATATTTCAGCAAGACACTGGTGGTGAGTACCATGTATAGAGCTGTTGAATCACCCACTATGGTGTACACCTGCATGTCAACTGTACCTCAGTTTTATTTATATATATATATATATATATATATATATATATATTTATTTATGATAGTCACAGAGAGAGAGAGAGAAAGAGAGGCAGAGACACAGGCAGAGAGAGAAGCAGGCTCCGTGTACCGGGAGCCCGACGTGGGATTCGATCCCGGGTCTCCAGGATCGCGCCCTGGGCCAAAGGCAGGCGCCAAACCGCTGCGCCACCCAGGGATCCCCCTATACCTCAGTTTTAAAAAATGTTCTTAAATATTTCAGCAAGGGGAATTATGTATTTTTCACACACATATATATGTATGTGCACATATACACAGGTATATATCTATGTACACACATGTAAATACATGTGTATGCATGTACTACACACATGTACATAATTAGCAAATATAATGTTGATCAAAAACAACCGGAGACAAAATGATCCTGACTGTATGGTTCCATTTTATAAAGGTTTTTTAAGGCACAGTGAGTCTATGATGTTAGAAGTCAAGACAGTGGTTGCCCTCACAGGGTCAGGCAGGCTGGGGGGCCTGAGGACCCCTGGTACTAGCCCGGTTCTGTCTCTTGGCTAGAGCAGACTTACAAAGGTGTGCTTGCTTTACAAAAACTCAGTGAGTTGTGCACATCATCTGTGCACTTTAATGGGTGTATGTTTTGTATTTCAATAAATTTACCCCAAAATGCCACCCCCCCACACACACACACGTGAGAGGAGGAGAGATTGAATTGTGATATATATGAGACAGAGAGCAATCTGAAGTACACAGGACTCCTCCATTGGCAGTTTCTTGAGGAGAGAAGACACGATCTAACTATCTAACGTATGCCTTAAGCATGAGTTTTCCAAACAATTTTGAATGCTACCCTCGGAGTAGCCCCTTTTTTCTCCCCATAAATCAAGGGAAACATGTGTGGGCTGCAGCCCTGAATTTGAAAAATCTCATGAAGCTAATCACCCTGATGGCAGGGTAGAGGATGGAGAGGAGTGGGAAGGACCCAGGGCAAAGACCAACGGGAGAGAGCCAGAGAGGGGGACCAGAGCAGGCCAGGGGGTGGGAAGGCCAGGTCTGACTTCAGTGCTTCCATCTGAGTGGCGCCCATCACTCCAGCTCTCTGGGGAATGCTCAGGTGCAGGGGCAGACCTGCACAGACCCTGCCAGACACCCTAAGTACAACACACACAGAATGAGCTGGGTGCCACCAGAACCCCTACTGAGCACTCCCCCTGGGTGTCAGCACAGGCCCCCCCTGGCACCCCACAGATCAGCTGCCCTGGGTCACCGGGCATGTGGGCTGCCTTGTGGGACCTGTGCCTCTAAAGACACACTGAGCCTGGGGAGTGGTGGCTCTGTTATCTGCACAAGTGAGCACATCATGCAATTTCCTGCCTGGGACATGAAAGCTCTTGAGAGGGTAGGAGATGTTCCTGGAAAGAAGGAAGCAGAGGAGGGAGGGAGGGAAAAGGGAGGGCGGGAGGGAGGGGGGAAGGGAGAGAGGGAAGGAGGGAGGGACGCCACTGATTTCTGTTTTGAGGCAGCTATGATGCTTCCAGAAGCGGCCCTAGGTTTGTAGACAAAAGACAAGGTTTGATTCCTGGGTCTGCTACTCAGAGCTGCCAAACCTCGACAAAGTCACTTCATCTCTAGACACCAGAATTCACTCATCTGCAAAGTGGGGTGAAGACTGCTGATCTGTGCATGGCTCAAGGTGACAGAAAGGGCCATGGGCTTGGATCAAAGAAACCTGGGTTCAAATCCTGCTTCTTCTGAGAGCCAAGGGACCCTAGCAGTTACTGAATCCCTCTGATCCTCACTTTCCTCCCTTGTGATGTGGCAATGGTAATAAGCTCAGGGCCATGGGGAGGGTTGTGCGTGTATGCCTTTATATAAATATCCACCCACCATCTATTTATTTACGATCTGCCTTACTCCCAAAAGGGTTTCTGAGGCTATGGGGAAGATTCAGTGAACAACACGGGATGGGCTGGCATGGGTTAATGCTGGCAGCATAGCATTCCCTTCTTTGCTAGTCTCACAACGCTGTGGTGAGGCTCCCATGGGATATTTCCGAAAATGTCTCCCAAACTGGGAATTTCCATACAGGTGGGAGCTAGAGAAAGTGGCAAAGATGGGAAGGGTTTAGGGAAACTGAGGCAGGAATGGACATCTAGCCACCACCAGAGGAAGAGCTTGAGTTCTTGGGGTCCAAAGGTCTTCCACCCAGCAGCTAGGGGCCCATACACTTAAAGCACAAAGCAATTCCACAGAGGGGCACCTGGGTGGCTCAGTGGTTGAGTGACTACCTCCCTGTAGGGAGCCTGCTTCTTCCTCTGCCTGTGTCTCTGCCTTTCTCTGTGTGTCTCTCAGGAATAAATAAAATCTTAAAAAAAAAAAAAAGCAATTTCATGCTACAGGGTCCTGTAATGTCAGAGCTGAAGGAACATGAGATCATTGGCTCCACCCACCCCTCCCCACCAGCCATTATACAGATGTAGACACTGAGGCTCCGAGAGAGAAGTAGGCTTGCCTCAGGTCACCCAGGGCAGCAGAGGCAGAGCCGACTGGTTTTCTGATGCCAAGTGCAAGGCACCGTGTCCACTGCCCCAGGAACTCCGGAGCCAGGTACATTTCCCTCACTTTAATCTGGGGTGCCCCTGAGGCTGGTCTGCAGGAGCCTCACTTTCCTGGGTGAACTCTAGGAGCTTAAGACGGGAAGGCTCGCTCCCTCCCCTGGTAAGTATGCCTGGGCCCCGCCCTGCATGACGTGCGCTGAGGCTCCTGAGAAGTAACTATAGCCAATGAATATAACCCACAGCCGAGGGCAAACACAGAGTCTTATTGTTAGGGACACTGATTACAGCACTGGGTTGGGCATGTATTTATTATCACATCTATTTCTTTTCACGAACAGAAGGCAAACATTCCCCACCCCAGTAACTGGAAGGCTGCTACCTGTACCAGAGGACAGATGTCTCTCCAGGCTGGGCTGGGAGGAGATCCAACCTATACCTTGTCCTTCCATCAGATCCAGCTCAGGCGAGGGTAGGAGAGACTCAGGCCAGACTAGAGGGAGAACTGTCCGCACCATCAGGATCCTGAGGCTGCCTTGCTGAACAACCTCAAACACTGTGGGGTAGGACTGGGAGCCAGACAGTGCTGGTCCTGTCACTGCTTTGCCTCTTGACTTTTATCAACCTACTAAATGTCCCTAGGCCCCAGAATTTATACCAGTAAAATTTTAGAGTTGGTGAGGATTAAGTCCTCTATGTGTGAGAGCAGCTAGCATTGTGGCGAATACACGGGCACTTAATAAATAGTCCCAACTCCGTCGGAGAGCATGGTGAGCCTGTCAGCTGATGGGCTCTGAAGGTGGATCCAAGCCCCGTGGCCCCTTCTGGGATCTAGAAAACAGGAGGGGATGGAGGCCCAGGTGTAGCTCCCCATCCTCTTCCCCGACCAGGAGCACCCTTCCCTGGGGAAGTGCAGATTGACATTTTGCTCTCATTTCATAAGATCCAACTTCTTTGAGATTCCCGCCGCCCCCCCCCCCCCCCCCAGCAAACTTAGGAGGGATTTCATTGGGACCTTCAGCAGAAGCTCCTGTGCAAGAGCTTGGTTAAGAGGTAGTGTTCCCCAGTTGGGGAGGGTGGGGGGCCACTGAGCGGGTGGAGTCTGAGGTCCAGGGGAGGTCTGGATCCTGGGGGTGAGCAGAGATGCTCCTTCCTCCCCTGGCTTCCTTCCTCCCGCAGGCCCCGGTCTCTCGGCGGTGCCAGGCAGGAGCCAGAGAGGCCCGGGGCCCCTGGGAGGAAGCCATGACCCATGGCCTGGCCTCCACCAGCTGTCTGCGGCTTGAGGGAGGGGCCTCTCATGTTCCAGATTCTTGCCTCTCATCCTGTAATGGATCGTGTTGTTACCTCCCACAAAACGTTTAGCAACAATTCTGGGGATGGGAACCAAAGACCATGAACTTGAACTCAAGGGTTTGGTTGGCCTTCCTTTGTGGACCCCCAGGCATTGCAGAGACCGGAAAGCAGCCCGGAAGTTCTGCAGGGTGATAAAAGAAGATGGTAGTTGATAAAGGGACTCTATTTTCAAATTAGTTTGGAAAATATTGGCTCAAATGGGTGTCTCTACTCAGGGCTTCTTAGAGCCTTAATATGCCAGTGTGAGTTTTGAATACCCAGGATGCATTTCCCAAAGGTGTCCCATGGAAATAGAAGATGGGGCCAGCTCACAGGCATTCTAGAGAGGAAACTGAGGAACAAGGTTCTCAGAACAGAGCCACCAGTGAGTCTAGGTCTCCTGACCCAAGAGTCTACATGCTGTCCCTGTCCTTTAGGACCAAGTTGGCTCATACTTGGTCTGAGTTTTGTTTTTACATTGTGGCTGGGGGCAGGGGGTAGTAGGAATAGCAATTTTATTTAGAAGTATTTTATGTGCTCTGAAGGCCAGAAGTAGGGCCAATGGATAGAGGTTCCTCCTGAGCAGGAGTTCAGCTCCACACAGTAAGAACTTTAAAATAATTAGACCTGTCTGGATGTGAATTGAGCCAATTCATGAGGTAGTGAGCTTCCCAGCACTGGAGGTATCCAAGCTGTCTTTGGCTGACTGACCACTGGAGAGGGTTGAATGGTGGTCCCCCCACCTCCCAAAAGAAATCTCTACCACTGAATCCCTGGAAACTGTGAATGTGGCCTTATTTGGAAAAAGTATCTTTGCAGCTGTAATGAAGTTTAGGACCTCAAGAGAAGGAGGTCATCCTACACTATCTGGAGGGACTTGAAATCCGATGACAAGTGTCCTCATGAGAGTGGGGCAGAGGGAGATGATACATAAGCAGGGGAGAAGGCAATGATGTGAAGTCACCAAAGCTAAGGAATGCCCACACCACCCAAAGCTGGAAGAGGCTATGCAAACATTTTGATTTTGGACCTGATGAGGTCTACAGAACCATGAGACAATAAATTTCTGTTGTCTAAGATCACCAAGTTTGTGGTCACTTGTTACAGCAGCCACAGGAGGCTCATGGAGAGGGGGATGCTGTCAAGGGGAGTTAAGCACAGGTGGTCACAGGCTGCATCACTGAATGGTCCTCAGGTCTGTCCTGACCCTCTGCCCACCACCAGTCACCACCCCGCATGACACCTGTGATTCCATGCTAGGAAGGCTGTGCCAGGCTTTCCCATCTGTCCCGGGGAGGGGAAGCCCCCCACGTGTAAGATCCAAGATAGGAACAGCAAACAGAGGGACGCCTGGGCGGCTCATGGTTGAGCGTCTGCCTTTAACTTAGGGTGTGATTCTGGAGTCCCGGGATCGAGTCCCACATCGGGCTCCCTGCATGGAGCCTGCTTCTCCCTCTGCCTGTGTCTCTGCCCCTCTCTCTCTGTCTCTTTCAAGAATAAATAAAATATTTTTAAAAAATTTTTTATAAAGGAACAGCAAACAGAGGCAGCTGAGTGTCTGAACCCTGGCTGGTGCTTCCCCTGACCACCCGCTTTGGCCTCTGAAGCAGAATGTCCCCTAAAGTCAAGGAATCCGTGAGCAGCGTCCAAGCCCTGGTGGGTCAGACCATCTCCACTAAGCGATCAGAGGGCCTAACAAGCAGGGCCATAAAGAGCAGCTTCTGTGTCAACCAAGCCAGGTGCACCTGCTGTCCTTGGGGCCCCCCTCTGTGACAGAAATAGGCCTGTTGCACCCCTCCCCCCACCACTCATACACACCCAGGAGAGGAGGGCCAGGCCTGCAGCCCCACATACAACCTGCCCCTTTCGTCTGCTACACGCGTGCACTTTTCCATGCACTCGGGGGCTCTGTCGCAACCGCCAGTGCCCAGGGACAAGCGATAACACGCCCGTCTGCCCGTCTCATCTTGCCTGGCAGAGTGAGGCCAGCCCAAGTTGCAGGGCAAAGGAGGCAGCTGCATTCAACTGTCTCAGCAGCAATCTGGGGAGACCTGAGGACAGCAGAGACAGGGGCTGAAGCCAGTGCCCCGCCCTCAAGGCTGCCGACTGCCCAAATGCCCATGGTTGTTCATGAAGCAAGTCTCAGCACTTTGTCCCCGAAGCCAAGAGCCCAGCCACTTGGCCACATCAGGGCTGGCCACGGCTACCTTCCTCCTCAGGGAGCACAATGAGATTTGCCCACCTGTGCGAGCCAAGCTAGGTGCTGGGCAGGAGCCCCAACCCTGGGACACCTGTGTGTATGGTCTGACTGGCTCACCCAGAGCCCCGCTGGCCCTCAGGGGTGGGAAGGGGTTCCCACCTGCCCAGCTCTGGTCACAGCAGAAGCCTTGCTAGGCCCCCAACCCCGCCCCCCTGAGACCCTGGACAGTCCCAGAGGTGGCCTCTCTTTACTTGCTGGCCCCTGTTCTCCACTCTCCAAATTCTGCAGACCCACTATCCATGTTCAGGGGGAAGGGAACATGGCATTCACCCCTTTCTAGGTCAGAAATGTTTTGTAACCAAGCCCTCGGGCTCTGTAAATGTTTGCTCGCAGGGTTGTTTTGCTCAGCGAGGACAGGGCTGGGCTGAAGCCCCCTGTCCTTGATTGCCTTGGCCCTCCCCTCCCTTCACCACCCTAATTTCAGGCTCAACTGTGCACATTTAGGGCTTAATTAAACTCATGTCTTGCTTTCACAAGAGACATTTTCTGCCCCAGGGAGTTGCTACCGCGCTTTGCAAGGAGGGCAGGTCTGAGCAGGCTCTTGGGTGAAGATCTGCTGGGAGGGAGAAAGAACATCACCTCCTGGAAGCTGCAGAGTAGTGGCCAAAGGGGAACCAGCAGAGAGGGAGGCACCAGAGGACCCCAGCCTCGGTGAGGCCACCTGCAGGCACAGAGGGGCCTCCCTGCCGCCACCGCCACTGCTTGCCGCTCAATTATCATAGGTCACACCGTCCAGGTCACGCTGTTCCCGGTGCCCGCCCTGCCCTGCCCTGCCCAGCCAGCAGCAGCCTCCAGCGCCTCCCGCCCACTGCTGGCCGCACCCTGGACTCACCATCTGAGATTCCTCGCAACAGGCCAGGCCTCCACCCCAAGGAACCTCAGGGGGAGGAAAGGTCCAACAAGTGGGCTCTGGGGCCTCAACCCCAGGGATAGGCCTACCTTGCGTAGATTCGAGGAGGGGCTCTGTGAAGCAGAACTTTCTAGAGAAGCAAGTCTCAGAGAGCGATGCCTGGGTCGGCCCTTCCTACCGAGCAGGGGATTTCATCTTCCTGAGCCTCTGTCTCCTCATCTGTAAATTGGGAGTGCTAGACCTCTCTCACAGGTGTCAGGGTGGGGGAGATTGAAAAAAGCAACGTGGGAGCAAAAGCTTTTCACTAACTCAGGTAAGAGGTTACCCGTGTCTTATACGGCGTTTCTGTCAAGGTTCAGCAGGCTGTGAGCAAAAGCACAAATGGAGCTTTTAGCATTTTCCCCCGAAGATAACTGCACTCTCCTCTCCCCAAGCCCTGCACCCCACCTGCTCTATTCCGTGAGCCCTGTGCCCTCTGCACCCTCACCCTCGCTCTAAGACAAAGGCTGAGCTGGCCATTCCCTGCATCCCTTTCCTTAGGCTCCAAAAGCCGCCTTGGAGTTACTCCATTGACATTCCTTGCCTGCTGTAATGTCCCCAACAGGGAAACTGAGGCCCTTGTCCAGAGCACACAGCATGTCTGTGAGGGCCAAGGGCCAGAGCCAGGTCTCTTGACACCCTGCTCTTGTCCCAAAGGTCCTGCCACTGTCCTCCGAATGAATCTGCTTTCTAGTAAAATTTTTGAGCTCATGCAGCGGCAATCATCAAAAACAAAAGATTCTGGGGAGAGTGGTGCTGAGCCAGGGTGTTGGGGACTATGAGAGCTGGAAGGGGCCTCAGAAGTCTTTAGGGTAACTCCCTTGGAGAACTGGGCCTGGGAGAGGGACATTAGCTGCCCAGTCACATGATCTGGCCTCAAACCCGTCCTGCCCTTTATGTACAAGGAGGGTCACCGCTCAGCCTTCCATCCCAGGAAGTATGGTTGTTTACAGAGAGACCCCCAGGCAGGGCATGGGAGGCTGCCCCTGAGCCCAGAGGGAAGCCCATGGGCCTAGTGTCCCCAGATGATACCCAGTCATCCCAGGTAACCCTGCTGTTTCCATTCTTCTGAGAACTTCCCTGTGGGATGACACAGAGCCCAGGACAGAAGGCTTTCATCTTCCCCTAGGCTGCTGCCTCCAGCACTTCAAAGTCTTTCCTGACATGATCTCATTCAACCTCACTGCCCATGGGGGGTTGGGGGTGCGGGAGGGAGAAGTTGTTGAAGAGCATGACTTGACCAAGGTCACACCCTAGGGCAAGTCAGCTTTCCTCCGTGTACCTCAGCTCTGCAACGGTGGCCGACAGTACATGAGGTTGCCTGGATGACTTGTGGCATAATTCTGGACAAAGAAGGCAAAAGCATGTCCTGTGGTCCACAGTGGGTGAGAAGAAGTGCTGGCTCCTCCATAAGCCAGCTTGCTCCCCCGTGAAATGGGACCAGTCTGCCCCACTCATAGGCAAAATGAGACCAAATTACAAATGTGCCTTGTACAGGGCCTCAGCACACACTGGGCGCCCTACAGAGGTTGCTTCTCTTCCCCAGTTGCTAGGCCAAGCCAGCAAAACCATGTCTCTGGGCCTCCTTGTCCTTTCCCAGGTCTCTCCAGAGCTCAGTGGCTCAGACTCCCCTCAGTCGGTCGGGAGGCCCTGCCACTGCCCCATCGGCTTCCCTGCTAGGCAGGGTGGCAGCCCATGTTGTCTGAGCTGCTCCCAGGGGCCGGGGGCTGTAAGTTCCAACCCTCATGGGGCTGCCAACTTATTGTGTGGCCTCAAGCCAATCCCCTGGCTTCTCTCAGTTTCCCCACCAGTAAAATAGAGCTAATGACCATCAGCCTCCTGCACTGGGGTGTTGTGAGAATTAATTAAGGTTTGTAAAAGGCTTTGAGATCCAGGGATGAAAGGCACTAGAGAAGGACAGAGTGTTATTATCCATTATTAGTACTGTTATATTCCATCCAAAGATCTCAAAGTCTCTGACAGACAGTAATTAGTACCTTGCAGGGGTGTTTTGAGGGTGATTAGTCCCATTTCACATATGGGAAAACCAAGACACAGAAATTAAGTCAGAGCAGGGCAGAAGGGGTAACAATGACCTCACTATTCCTAGAATCTGTTGCCACCATGACCCTTCTACCTCCAGCCCTCCAGGGTACACTTGGGCATCTTCCTTTAAACTAATCAGCCCTGGACCACAGGGGCTGGTGAGCATCTGAGCTGGTACCTCATCACCTGTTTTCCTGATTCCTCCCTCCTCATCACACTGTTCCAGGAAGGATGCTCAGGACAGCCCATCTCCAGAAGCTGGTATGGGGTGGGAGGCGGGGTTGGGGGAGGGCTAGGAAGGAAGGCAGAAGTAGGAGATGAAAGCAGAGGGCTTATGAAGGGACAGGAAAAGTTAAGAGCCAGAGCAGCTCATTGCTTTGGGGCTCTAGGCACAGTCTCTCCCTTTCTCCTTTAGCTTCTCAAACTCCTCTTGTCACCTTGGGGGCAAGATCAAATTCAGGCTTGGGTAACCAAGGCTGGCCCAGCCTACCAAGCTATCCCTTCAGGGACATTCAAGAGGGAGAAGAAACACAACGCTCCAAGACTGATGAGGTGGGTGGTGCCCTACTGTCAGGCCTGTCGAGGGCTTAATGCACAAGAGAGCCCACAGTCTGCCTTTTCTGGAGGAGGCCTATTATGCTCTCTGGGACAATCAGGAGCCCCCAGTCCTTGTGGTTGGCTCCTAGGTGCTCTGCTATGTGGATCCTGTGATTATTATTTTTTTAAAGTGCCCCAGAGCTAGTAATTTGAAGACAGGTTGCAATTGTTTGCATAATAAGCCCTGGTTCCCAGTACATAAAGTCAAATCAATGCATTAACGTAATGAGCTGCAGAGGTATTCAATAGCAGGCCCAGTCTCAGAGCATGGATCCCCAGCAAGGCTGCCAGGCGCTTGTCCTGCTTCACAACGCCACTTCCCAGGAACCAGAGCACTAGATGAGGGACACTGATGTTCAGTGATGTGCTGGTATGTTTAATAACAAGCTCTCAAGGGCAGCCCCGGTGGCTCAGCGGTTTAGCGCCGCCTTCAGTCCAGGGCGTGATCCTGGGGACCTGGGATCCAGTCCCATGTCGGGCTCCTTACATGGAGCCTGCTTCTCCCTCTGCCTGTGTCTCTGCCTCTCTCTCTCTCTCTCTTTCTCTCTCTCTCTCTCTCATGAATAAATAAACAAAATCTCTTTTAAAAAGATAAAAGGCTCTCAAAAAAAGAAAACAAAACCAAAAGAAAACCTGACAGGTAACATTTGCCAACTTCCATGGTGGAAATCCTTACCATTGCTGACTTCAAGCCACCCATGTGCCATCAACCGGCTCACCAAATTCTTGAAACTCTGACACAGGTGGTTCTCTTAGGCTGGTTCAGGGCAGCTTGTGCACATCGCTGTCCTCTGAGACCTGTTTCTTCAAGGAAAGAGGGGTACCTGGTACCACAGGGAGGGAGCTGGGAGGTCCTGCTCACCCCAAATACTTCCTTCACTGGTTTTTCTCAGTCACCAGAAATTCCTATGAAACCCTGTGCACAACAAAACCCTGATGTGGATGGAAAGAAGGAGGGTCCAGGTCCCTGCTCTAAGAATTGGTTTTGTAGGGGTCTTTCTCTGGAGGTTCCCTTGGGAGGTGGCAGCGGGTTGCTAAGAAAATGGGCATAAGCCAGGTAAGTTTTGGTGAGGGGAAAGGGAAAAGCAGAGGTTATGGGAAACTGTGAAAAGGAGAGGCCTCGAAACAGAGGCTCTGACTTAAAGCCTGGCATTTCGAGCCTGCCCCTGGCTCAGACTAACAGGACAAAAAAACCTGACTATTAAGGGAGCGTGACACCTCTGTCAAATGGACGATCATATTCAGGAAACTGACAGAGGTTACTGCACCCGTGAAATCAGAACAAGATGATATCGAAGGGTCTCATTGGAAAATAAAGAAGAGCTCTTTGAAATGACGGTGCTGGAAACCTTTAAAAATCCAATAGAAAAGTCAGAAAGTAAAGGTGAGAAACTTTCCCAGAAATCTGAATGAAAAGGCAAAAAGTGAGAAAAGAGGATAAATCAAAAGATTAAAAACTTAAGAGCGTGAATCCCAAAGTTTCAACATCTGCCTATAAATAACTCCAGAAACAGACAGTGGAGAAACTGTAGGGGGGCGGGGGGTGTAGGTAATTGAAGAAATAAATAATACAAGAAGAACTTCCCAGGACTAATGATGTGGCTGACCGGTATGAAGGCTCCCACCCCGCCCCACCAAGCTAGTGCCCTGCACCAGAGCCCATGACTGTAAAATTTCCGAATGGAGACAGAGAGGAACCTAAAAGTTCCCAAGTGGAAAGAAAACAGGCCTGTGCCAAGGATCAGGAATTAGAATGAAATCCGACTTAACAGGAATGCTGAAAGCAGCAGGACAATGGAACTCTGCTTTTCAAATTATGGAGGAAAATCATCTCCAGACTATACTTAGGCACACTATCAATGAAGTGTGAGGGTAGAAAAATACGTACAGAATCTCAGGTGTGCCAGATCTTAAGAAAGATGACCTCCAGCCAATCCTTTCACTGGAAGCTGTTATCTAATATACTTCCCCCCAAAACAAGGGAAAAAGGAGGGATCTAGGAAACCAGGGGTCTAGCCAGGTGAGTGGCGAAGGAGTCAGGGGAATCGAAGAGACCCTTCAGGATGGCCTCTGATCTCTCACCTGACGAGAGGGGAGGTTGGAACAGCCAGCCAGGGGCCCGAGCCAGGGGTGAAAGTTTGGCATTTCTGTCTCAGAAATCAAAGGGGCAGTTAACCAGAGAGCAGTCAAGAACACCTGAGTATTGGGTGCCACGCATTTGCGGGCCACCTGTTGGCAGAGCTGTGTGAAAGCCATCTGCAGGGTAACTCAGAATGTTAGGTTTATTTATTGATAATTTATTTTGAAATAACTTGAAACTTATAGAAACATTTCAAGAACAGTTACAAAGAACTATATCCCCTTCACCCAGATTCTCTGTTAATATTGTAGCGCATTCACGCCATCCCTCTGTGTGTGTCTCTCTCTCTGTCTACATAGACCTCTTCTTCTCTGAACCCTCTGAGAACAAATTGTAGACCTAGGATGCCCCATGACCCCAAAATACCCCAGTCTGTATTCTCCCCAAACAGCACCCTCTTGTCATTACTATCATTCAACCCTCTGAATTAGGAAAGCAAAATTAATGCAATGCCATCATTCAATCCATTGACCCCATCCAAACTTCTCCAACTGTCCAACAATGCCTCATATGCCTTTCTGGTCCAGGATCCAAGTCAGGATCCTGACTCGCTTTGGTTGTCATGCCTTATTAGTTTCCTTCAGTCTGGAACAAGTCCTCAATCTTTCCCTGTCTTTCACGACCTTGACCATCTTAAAGAACACAGGCCATTCATTCAGCAGGATGTCCCCCAATCTGGGTCTCTCCAGAGTTTCCTCGTGTCTGCTTTCAGGCCGTGCATGCCTGGTGAGAATGGAACCAATACAAGATGCTGTGCTCTGCTCAGGGTGTCACATCTGGGCATGTGCTCCTGACCCATCCTACCAACAGTGATGCTGTAACCCTGATGACCAGGTCAGGTTGGAGCCTGTCAGGTTTCTGCACCATGAACTCACCATCTTTCCCTTTGTCTTAGATAAGTATGTGGTGGGGAGACACTCCAAGACTACACCAATATCCTGTTCCTCGTCAAATCTCTGCCCACCAGCCTTAGCATCCTTTGATGACTTCAGCCTTATTCAACCACGACTATGATGGTTGCCAAATGGTGAATATCTGTTTCTATCACTCATCCTACATTTATTAGTTGGCATTCTATGGTAAAGAGGAGTTTTCCTTTTTGTCACTCATTCACTTATATCAATATGGAGTCACGGACCCTGTTTTAATCAAGGGGTTATGATCTGTTACTATAATTATTTATTTTGATCCTTTCATTGTCCCAGATCCAACCTTCAGGCAGACTCCTGTGTTGTTTTGATACGTCTCCATTACTCTTAGACCATCTGGCACAAAAAAGATGTTTTGATCTCATCTTATATTTCCCCTATTCTAGCCCTGGGATCAGCTATTTCTCTGGTTCCTTTGAGTGGGGAATGGTATTTTAAAACTGAGATCTGGGTTCTTGATGCCTTATTGCTACTGGGGTATCGTTTTATTTGACATAGATATTTTAAAACCATATTAAGGAAGGATTGTTCTATTTCAATTTTGCTCAGAGTTTATTTTTTTAAGCAGGTATGGATATTGAATTTTATAAAACACACTTTTTGACATCCATCTAAACAGCCAAGTTGTTTTTCCTCTTTTGATATATTAATATGTGTTCTAGTATAAAATCTAACAGCACTAAACCATATCACTCTCCCTGAATAAACTCTATTTGGTGAAGGTGTACTTTTTTTTATCATATACTGCTTGATTCCATGTGCTAATATTTTATTTAGAAATTGTGTGTCAATATGCCTAAGTGAGAAGAGCCTAGCATTCCCCTGTTTTGTTTTGTTTTGTTTTGTTTTACTATTTGGTTGGATGCTGGTGGTGTCAGTGGGCTGGAAACAGAATGCAAGGGATTGTGTGACAGAAGTGTGGGGTCCTGGAGCTCCAGGGGAGAAGGAAGGAGAAATAAGAGACAGGAGGTAGAGGAGGGCCCCATAAGGCATAAGGGAGAGGGGATACACAGCATGTTGCAGTTTCAGGGGGGATTTTGAAGAATGGACCCCTTCTAGGTAGAGTCAAGTCTCAGATTTTGGGCAGGGGGTGGCTTACTGAAGGAAAGCTGAAAGTCCCAGGGGTTGGAGAGGTCAAGAAAGTGTGAGGCAAGGATCTGGATAGACTGCCCACTTGGGTGTTGAAATATCTCCAGGTGGAACCCAAGAAGTGGGCAAAGAGTCAGTGCCAAAGTCACTGGTGTCATGGCCTGGAGGCTGGTGTGGCACACAGTGTTGGTGGGATGGCCAAAAGTATTGCTGGAGGGGTGAGAGGGACAGCTTCTCTAATCCCAACCCTAGGACCCATTCAGTTTTGTGATTTATTAGCTGTGCCTGGCACAAAGTAAGCCCAACAGAAGCACCGCTGTTATTATTATTTGTACCAAGTAATTAAATGTTCTTCAAGTGATGCTAAAAGGCATTTGCAGACACTGCCCAAGAAATGTGATTGACACATTTTCTGCTTACGGGCAAAACTGGGTATCTTTCCCCTCTTCCTCCCTCTCCCTTTCTCATTTCCAGATCCTTCAGGATGTCTTTGGCATCGGCCAGTGCCCGGGCATGAAGCCCAGCACCCATTATCAAGCTGCAGGGACTTGGGCAAACTTGTCTGTAAAATGGGTAGCCACACCTCCCGGAGCTGGAGAAGTGCATCAGTGCCCAAACCACAGGCTGTCTGAGTCCTGTCAGCGCGCTCTGCCCAGGACTCCGAAGAGAGAGGGGTCCCCAGGGAGGGCCCGGGCAGAGAAGCAGGAAGGAAAGGGGAATGGAGAGCAGGATTTTCAGTCCATACAGGGGATAATCAGTCATCCAAGATCCAGAAACACTATCCAGACACTGAGAACTTTGTGGCAGAAGAATATGGAAAGGCACAGAAAAGGCGCAGGTCCTTAGCCTGTGGTTAGGTGGGTGGTCTCAGTACTTCCCCATTTAAGTTGGGAACTAAGCAACCAGCCACTACCACAGGCTTTCACCCGGCTCATTTCCGGCCATGGTCCTCCTTCCAAAGGCTCCTCCTGGAGGCTCCTGTGGTCACAGGTCCTTCCCAGGGTCCCTGCCAGGGCTGCCTCTCCCCTTGGGAAGGACTCTCACTCCGCAAAGGGCAGGGCATGCGGGGAAAACCAAGGTGAACTTGGACCCTTGTTCTATAAAAGCCGGGGGAAGGGGGGCAGGAACTGAGGGCAGGAAGGGTGGCCTCCCCCAGCAAGATGAGCCTCTCCTGGGGGAGGGCTTCCATGGGGCCTCTGCTTGGGGAGTGATAGTGATGATGATATTAACACTCCTTCAGCATCTAGCATGTACCTGCATCAAAACCCCCATTTCCCAGATGAGAAACAAGCTCAGAGAATTTGACTTACCTAAAGTAACAGAGTTGCTCAGCACCAGAGCAGGATTTGAACCCAGATCTGTGGCGCCAGTGCTTGCAACCCTTCCACATACATGGCGCAGTATTTAGTGAGCAGCCGAGGTGAGCCCAGCGCTCGGGTGGGGTGAGGTCAGGCAGCTGAGTGCAGAGGCTGGACTCTGGGGAACGGGGAGGAACAGACTGGACTCGACCCCAGTTTGACCACAAACAGTTTGGGGGCCCTAGCAGCTTCTAGTGGCGAATGGGATAAGAGTAGTTCCTACAGGGAGATATGAAAAAAGAGCAACCCAGAAAATTTAAGTGTGACCCAGAGTCAGCTGGGTCCCGCATCCCCTGAGGTCAACCGGTGTGGAGGCCCAGGCCTGGAGGAATGCAGGGCCCTCCCCAGGATTTCTGCAGACCACCCAGAGCAGCTGGGGGAAGTGGGGGCCCCTCAGCCTCTGGCCTGCCCGGCCTTTCCCTCTCCATGCCACCCTGTGATAACCCAGGCCTGGCACCTGCCCCTTCCTCTCTTTCCATCCAGAGCCCCCTCCCGTTCCCAGAGGTCTAGAGGCAACGGGTGAGGCTCTGACTGCCGAGTGGACTGGAGGACACAGGAGCAAACAGCTTCCACGGGCAGGTAGCTCCCTGAGGTTCTTCAAATGCCCTTCCAGTCACTCAGTCACTGCACTGTTGGGAGTCTTGCACCTGCCTTCCCCTCTGCTGACCTCAGCTTCACAAGGCTCCTCCAGCCCCGTCTCCCCTCTTCCCTCTCCTCCTTTCTCCACCCCTGGGTGCCTTCTCCCCTCCTCCCCACCCCCGGGTGTCCTCCCCTCTCCATGGGTGTCCTCCCCGTCCTTGGGTGCCCTCTCTCCTTCCCCCTCATTGGTGCCTTCTCCGCCCCCCTCCCTGGGTGCCCTTCCAGTCTTCTGTTAGGCAGTCCACTCAGCTTCCCCATCTCCTCCCACCTGACTTCTACACCCTTCTCTGCACATCCAAGTCAGCCAGGTGCTCACAGAACAAAATGCCCCCCCCCTTTTTTTTTTAATGGAACCACCTTCTTAAACAGCGGTCTGGGTTACTTTAAAAGGTGAAGTGATTTGCCTCTCCCATCGCCAGCACCCTTCACTGCTGGCAACCCGCCCTTAAGAAGTTTATGGTCAAGCGGTGTAATAAAACCAATCCTTGTGTTGTTCTTTGTTAAGACCATTTGGAAATAAGATAAAATAAAATATGGTTAAGGGCTTTATGTAAACTTAGGGAGGGGAGCAATTTAGAGAACACAGGACAGCCACTGGGCTCCACCCCCACCGACAACGACAACTCACTGTGTGGCCTCCACTTAGCACTCACCTGCGGAGGGGAAGGGGCAGGGCCAGATGCAGGAGCCTCCGGAGGCCCTCAGCTTCCTGGAGAAGCCCCGTGAGGGGGCGGGGCTCCCACACCCAGCCCCGGGGCACCTGCTGACCGCCCCCCACCACCACCCAGGGGGCTGGACGGCCCCTGGAGGGAGGGGTGTGCTTTGAGCTGCGGTTTATGCTGCACATGAGGAAGGCAGAGGAGAGAGAGAAGTGGGTCCCGCTTCCGGGCTCAACCACTGACTGTTACTTTGAACAAGGAGCTTCCTCTCTGAGTCTTGGTTTCTCTTCCTATAAGAAGGAGGGCCTGACTTCTCCAGTGGGGCTGGGCTGGGCTGGGCTGGGGGCTGGTCCAGTCAAGGTACCAGCCCGCATGAACCATGGGGCCCTGCGTCTGGGGAGCATGTGTGGGAACCTGGGTTTGGAGCTGGGACCTGGGGTCACCACAGCTGTAGGAAGAGCTGCCTGGGGAGGCAGGAGAGACTCAACAAAGGAGGCTTTAAAGGCTTCATTAGCCTCCTGTGTCCACCCATTACGCAAAGAAATCAACAGAAGAAAGAAACTTAATGGTCTCAGGAGCCTACAGTTCTTAGGACAAGTTATTGGGATGTGGCCCACAGCACCCCATTCATTCATTCCACACCTGCTCCATGCCAGGCATTGGGTGAGGCCACACCACCTATCCGACCATACCCAACCTGATTATAGCCCCTCCAGCGCCATCGTGGTGTTTCCATCATGCTCTGATCCCACCCCAACCACCACCAGGACCCTCCTCCTGAAGGACTCCACCAACTCAGACCACCAGACCACCCGACTGCCCCACATCAACCTTAGGTTTTGAATGAATCAATGAATCAATGAATCAATGAGTGAAGGAATGTGGTGAGGTGGCACCACAATGGCCACCCAGGTCCCCTCTGGTGAAGGATTTGTTTCCCCAGCCAGTGGCAGGACCGGTCAGCCATCTATCCCTCCAGGGATGGCGTCAGCTGCAGAGACCCCTTCTTCCATGGCTTCACTCTTTCCCAGATCTAGTTCCAGAACTCCCATGATGCTGGCTGAGGCTGCTGTTGGGCGTCCCTATTTGCCTTCCCTCTGCCCAGCCCTGCTTCTTTGTGCCTTGTCCATGGAGCTTGATCCCAAGGCCAGTCCCTAAGAAACATCTGAGTGCTAGCTCCCATCTCAGAGTCTGCTTCTAGGGAACCCAGCCCGAGACACAGACAAGAAAGTGACCCTTGTGCTTGAAGAGCTCTTGGTCCAGTTGGGGCTAGAGACAACGGCAATCGTCACTGCCCGGTGCTTCCTATCCGCCAGACGCCATACCATGCATTTTATATTCATTACGTCTCTATTAGGCCTCTCTCTGTTGAACCAGACAGTAACTCAGCCGAAATGGCATAAATAAAACTGAGAATGTATCAGCTCACCTAGACTTCTTGCATCAACCTCCATGGGATCCAAGTGTTGTCACAGAGCCAAGAGTCCAAATCCATTGCCCTTATGTCCCCAGCATTGGCTCTCATCTCAGGCACAGTCTCTCCATGTGGTGGCTGTGTTCATTTCCTGAGGCTGCTGTAACAAACTTGGGTGGCTTCATACACAGAAAGTTATCCTCCAGAGTTGTGGAAGCCAGGAGTCTGAAATCATGGTGTTGGCAGGATTGGTTCCTTCGGGAGGCTCTGAGGGAAAAATGGTCCTACGTTTCTCTCCTGGCTTCTGGTAGTGACTGGTAATCCTTGTGTTCCTTGTCTTGTGGATAGATCACTCTCACCTCTGCCTCTGTTGTCATATGGCCTTGGCCCTGTGTGTCTCTGTGTCCAGATTTCCCTTTTTTTATAAAGACTCCAGTCATTGGATTAGGATCCATCCTAATGTGATATGACTCTATCCTAACTTGCTTACATCTGCAAAGACCCTATTTCCAAATAAGATCACATTCTAAGGGGGTTAGGAGTTGAACATAACTTTTTGGAGAACACGGTTCAATCCACATAGTGGCTAAAGGTTCTAGCTAGTAACTCTGATGGAAAGAAAGTCTTAGTAACTCTAGCTAAAATCCCAAGTACAATTCCCACTGGCCTGGCTTGAGTCACATGTCCATTCCCAGGAACCTGTCTCTATGGCTAGGGCAATGGAATATTCTCAGTGCCCAGGCCTGGGTCATGTGCTCACAGTGGAACCAGAAAGTAAGGTCAGCCCTATCTGGACCACATATCCAACAGCAAATCCAAATAACATCACCAAAAGGAAGAGGAATGGACACTGAGACGGCCAAAGTAACAGATGGTCCTCTACCTCCTGTACTCTCAGGTGTCCTGCAGGGTGGGCTTTCTTACCATTTACTGAGTGGAAGGTGGAAGCTCAGAAAAGTTAATAGGATTAGCCCTGAGCTGGTGTTCTAACCCAGGTGTTTAAGGCTCCAAAATTAAGCTCTTCACCCAACAAATGAATGTCAAGAAGTCAGAGAATGTTCTCTATCACAATGGGATGGTCAGGTAAAATCTCTTGAAGGAGGTAGGACTCAGGTTGTGCCTTGAGAAGGAAGAGAGGACTGTCCAGGGGAAGGTGAGACCTGGAGCCTAAAGAGGCACAGTTCCGTCTCTGGTTGAAGCCCAAGGTTCTCTTAGGGCATGTTGAGAAGGGCGGCTGGGGAGTATGGTTGAGGTCGACTGCAAGGTCTTCTGTTTTCCATGGATAATGGGAAGCCATTGAAGATTTATCAGCCAGGGAGAGACTTGGCCTTTGGTAGCCATGTCTAAGGATCGCCCAGGGCACAGGGCAGAGAAAGTGAGAGGATGGATTAGAGGTTCAAGGCTTGGGCAGGGAGGACCAGAGAGGGCTATAGCCACAGTCCAGGTAAGAGGTGATGAGGACCAAGGAGGGCTGGAGAGGAGGGACTGGTTACTCCACCCACCACCCCTCTAACTAACCCCAAGCCCAAACCCGACCCTGTCCCAATCTAGACCCCACCCCTTCCTCATTACCACCTTTCCTAGTGATACCACCTTTAAAAGATGGGTCCAAGGACCAGCTGGGACTTCCCTCACACTCATGTCTGGCCTCTGCCCTCAAAAATCCCTCTGGGCAAACTATTTCATGACTAGTGTATGCGCAGACCTCCTTGTGGGCGAATCATATGTCCTGGTTGGTTACCATTCTGTCGCCAAAGGCATTTCTATAACCAAGAGGCAGAGCGCCCAGGCCAGCACTGAGCCAGCTTCTCTGCTTCCCCCAGCTGACTTGGAGAACAGGGCTGGGGGGCTGGGGGCAGCTGTAGCCTGAGCCCCAGCTGACAGCAGTCCTAGGAGGGGTGCGCTTTTGCAGTGAGCTCCTCGGCCTGCTCCCTGCAGTGAGGAACATAAGCGGGGAGATTCCTCTCACGGCCCAAAGGCCCGCAGGCTGCTGGGAAAACACCCCAGGGGCCTGGACTGGGAAGGGACGTGGGGGTCCCTCAGGTGGAATCCCAGAGCTAAGAGGTGGATGAGAGTTGGGGCTCTCTTTCATCAGGGAGGCAGAGCATGCTGGGACAGGACAGGAAGGAGACTCTCCAGTTTTGGAAGCAGGCAGTAGTGACCCTGCAGGTACACTGGGGGCACCTGGGGGGCAGGGAAGGGGGAGCTTTCCGGGTTCCACTCTCTGGTGCCATCTAAGTCTGTGGGTATGGTCTCAGGCCACACCTAGAAACATGCTCCCCCTTAGGGGTTCTGGAGGAGGTGGAAGGAGACCCTTTGCCGCTGGGTCCCCTAATCTTCCCAGTGACTCAGTATGGGGTGAGCCTTGCTCACCTTTCCCCTTGCCTGCGGGAGGAATCCTTCTGGCATTTGAGAGAAGGGGAAGTGTGTGGGCAGCCCTGGGATTTCTCGGTGACCATTCCCAGCTCCCCTCCCCGGGGCCCTGACTGCTCTGGCTGCTGGGAAGTGGCCCCTGGGAGGGGGGCTCACATGCATCAGAGGGAAGGCCCTTCATGTCTCAGTGACCTGGCTTTTTCCCAGAGTTCCACTGATGCCAGGAACTGCCACCTCTAGCCCCCTTTCTCCTGGGACAGCCGAGGGCTTAGCTTCAGTGCGTGTTCCCAGGCTTCTCAGGTTCTAGAGGTGGGAATGGACTTGAGGAAGAGAAGATCCTGAGGTCCTCAGGGGGTTAATTCAAGATCACAGTGCAGGGACGGGGAGGCTAACCAAAGTGTGTTTCATGTGATTATAAAGTTTGAACCAGAAAAACCTATTCCCCTGAAAGGCTGATAGGCTCCCTTTTATCAGAAAAGGAGAACTTGATCCCAACAGCATTACCTTGTGGACAAAGCTGCCAGGAAGTCATGTTCAGATGTAACAGCACCCTCCGCCCAGGGTTCTGGGGCTGCTCTCTTCTCCTCAAACCTAGGCTTGTATTTTTAAAACTCTACTTTAATGGCCTATTATATCCATCTTTGCCATTGTGAGTCAGCTCAAATCTTTTTAGAAACAGACAGGATAGAGTAAGTGAATGAATGAGTAAATGGATGAATGATAGCATTTACTGAGCATTCATGTGCCAGGCCCTGCTCCCAGCACTTTACAGTATCAAATGTATTCAAGCCCCAACAACCCTAGGGGAAGATGTATTAGCATCCTCACTGTTGCTGCCAGGGGACCAAAGCTCAGCAAGAAGAAAAGCTTAGCCCTTGTCAAGGTCATGGTCACACAGGTTGCCAGCCTCGAGCATCCTCCCCACTGGCTTCTTCTAGGAATAAGTGTGTGAGAAAAGCGCCACCCCCCCCCCCCAGCACCAAGGAAAAAGAGGAGTGTGAGGTGGTGGTGCTGGTGCTGGAGGGTCAGAACTGATGCTGGTGCCCGTGGGGAGTGGGGGTGACAGGGAGGGGGGTTCCGAGGAGTCCTCACCTGACTACTTGTAGCTCTCCTACAAGAGGGTTCCTTCAGGCACTAACTGAGGCAGCTGATGCAAGGGGCACGTCCTCGTCCTTGGCTTGCTTTTGGCCTCAGATAAGTTCCTTGCTCTCCTTTGGCCTTGCTCTGTTCATTGGAGCACCAGTCAGTGGGATTTGGGGGTTTGGAAGGCTCTGCTGCTGATAGAGCACAAAGCCGAGAGTGAGCTCTGAGGGTCAGGCAGCCTGGCCCCAGTGAGCCTCAGAGGACATGAGAAGTCAGGGTGAGAGGGCTCCAAGCTCTGGCAGGTCTTCGGTCTAGGAGAGGTGCACAGGCACAGTTCAACCCACCCATCTTCCCCAAGAACAGTTGAGGCTGAAACCAGCTGGGAAGAAACTCAGACATCATCTGATTGGACTTTCCATCTTTCTTTCTTTTTTTTTTTAATTTATGATAGTCACACAGGGAGAGAGAGAGAGGGGCAGAGACACAGGCAGAGGGAGAAGCAGGCTCCATGCACCGGGAGCCCGACGTGGGATTCGATCCCGGGTCTCCAGGATCTCGCCCTGGGCCAAAGGCAGGCGCTAAACCGCTGCGCCACCCAGGGATCCCCTGGACTTTCCATCTTATGGACAAGGAGACTGATGTTGGGAAGAGGAGAGAAGCCCTCTATCCTCTCCAATGCAAGGCTGGACCCCGGGAGCCTGCCTGCCTCTCTGCCTGCCCTTCTCACTGCCTACAGCTCTCCCTCTGTAGAGTCTCAGCCACCAGGTAAGAGAGAGATCCCAGAGCATCTGGCAGAGCCAGCAGGATCTCTAGCTGGTCCCCCGGGGCTTCATGTCATCCCCGACCATGAGTCAGAAAAGCTTCATTGTGATACCAACCCAGTGACCTACGACTTTTGGGGTCAAGCAATTGCTATGACTAATCCTCACACACAAGGTGCTGAGTCAGCTCTGGGAAAGCGGCAAAAGAGGCCTAGTCTCTTTGGAAGCCTCCCCAGGCCCCCAGCGGTGCTCCCTCAGCTCCATACCACCAGTATTCCTCATCCCCAAGCTTTCCCTTTGCTTGCAGCTGGTGGCATCTGGGAGACCATTTGATGGGAAACTCATAGTAGGATGGTAGCAGCGGTGCTGGGGAGGGGGGAACCCTACAGCAGAGAGAGGACAACCTGGTTCTTGCTCCTGCACTGCCCTCAGCTAACTGAGTGGCCATGAAGAAATCCTTTCCCCTCTCCGGTCTGTTTTCTGCTCTGTAAAATGAGAGGCTGGTGCTGGGTGTCTCTATGTTTCTCTGCACCCTGAGAGGATTATGAGGTGCTGCCTCTCCCATGAGGTACTTGCATCAGAGAGAAAAGAACTAAAAAGGGCAAGCCTTAGCCCAAACAGTTGAGGCTCCAGTGAGGAAACATCAGTCTCAGGAGGCCTGTTGGGGAGGCACTGGGTCCTCTGCCTGAGACGCAGCCTTTGCAGGCTCTCTGAGGAGGTCAGAGCCCGAACTGTGGCCCCACGTCGAAGTGAGGGCCAGGGCCTGGGGCAGGTTGCGCATATGGCGGGTCTCAGCTGTGGGATCAAGGATCTCATGCGCCCCTGTGGGCATCACGCCTACCCTTACTCTCCCACCCAGACACATCCTCAGGCACCCCCACCCCACCCCAGTTCATGCAGCCCTTGATTCCTGAGAGAAGCAAGTCTTCTCCTGGTCTCTCCTGACAGCTGTCCTCAGTCAAGTTATCCACCGGCCCCCACTAGACAGAGGGCACCCTCTCCAGTCACCCCACTAACCTACATGAGTCAGTGCCTAGGCCTTCTCTGGAGCCAGTTTCCTCAGAGAACATTGCTCAAAGCATTGACAAGATAATGGCATGCGACTGGAGAATGGGGTTCACCTTAGGAAACCCCTTCCCTGTGAGTCAGAATCTTGGGAGGATGAAGAAACCAAGGCTTGCAGAGGGTGAGGGGCTTCCTTCAGGTCACGGAAGGTAGGGTTGGGGCTTAAGCCAGAATCTCTGGGCAAACACCCAGCCTGTTGGCAAAAAAAAGCTTTCTAGTTTTGAGGTTGAAAGCACAGTGCAGGGGATGCCCCAGCCCGCTTCATCCGTACGTGGGGACCACACCATCCTCACAGGGTCTGATCTCATGGGCTGCTGTTGAGGAGCTCACAGGGTAAGGGACCCACATAAATGGTTGTCACCTATCATGACCACCACGGTAGACACGATCCTCAGACCCTCAGGGGCCAAGCCCAGGCCCTCATGAGAGGTGGTGATCTCCCCCCCCCCCCGCCCGCCCCAACAGCACCCAGGAAGCCGCCCTGCCTGGGCTCTGACGTTCGTCCTCTCCAGGAGCCCTCTCTGTTCTTGTGGTTCCGTGTTTGAAAATCTCCCTCTGTCTTCCCAGCCACCCTCTGACCAGAAAGGCTCAGCTCTCTGCCCCTCTACACAGGAGTGACTTTTGCTGAAAAGCAAACATCACTGGGGCACCCGGCCTCGTGGTTCCAGGCTGTGTGGTTTACCTCATGATGTCATCTTCCTTCCTCCAGATAAACCAGAAGAGACCTCACTGCTCCAAGAGTCGCTGGTCCTGGGGAAATGGTGCCTGTGCAGGCTCCTCATCTGAAGATTCAGGGAACAGCCAGGAGCTGTGGCCCCGCCAGGGAAGGCACCGCAGGCCTGGCCCAGGGGCGGGGGGCGCCTCGCGATGGCTGGCGGGGGTGCGGGGGTGGCCCTCCAGCAGGCCTTTGGTTAGTGTAGGCTTGGGCAGGGCCCTCCAAACGTAGGACTCAGGTGCTGGACCTCACAGGCCCCATGCGCCAGAGCACCCAACTCCAAGCCACTATCCACACAGGACAGGGGGACAAGAGCTGCCTGAGCCAGGGCAGACAGCGCCCCCTTCCTCAGATCAGGCCAAAGGCCCCTCCGCAATCTTGTTTGCTGCCAACCAGACAAGGGGTTGGGGTATGCGGTGCCAGGGCTGGGGGGTGGGCAAGGGACAGCTTCCGTCTGTGGAATACCCACCTGTCTCAGGCTCTGTGCTTTTTATAATCTCATTTAATGTTCCAACGAGTCTTTGAAGCAGGTAATACATAGAGTGTTCAGTTGATTGATGACAGACCCAAAGCTCAGAGAGGTTCGGGATCTGCCCGAGGCCTTGCTTAGCAATGGGTCTGGCACGCAGTTGGTGTTCAGGAATGTTTGCTACGTAGAAAGGAGCCAAGATGCTACCTTTTCTAGGAGAAGCAGATGTCTCTGCGATGCACAGGACAAGACCGTTTCCATTCCAAATGCGCTGGCACCCACAGAGGGGGCCCTCCTTGGGAGTCTGGGCGTCGGGCTGGGGCTGCAGATGGCCAGCGCAACACCGAACCATCCCGGTCCGGATCCATCACTGCTGGGGAATGGATCCAGTGGGGTCCCATTTCCTTCGACTTGATCCACATTCTTATGGGGCCTCCACTCTGTGCCAGTCATGCCCACTATGCAGGGCCCTCTGGGGAACACAGAGGCTGGCCAGAGGGGAGAGAAAACAGAGACAAAAAAAAAAAACAGGGTTTCCTATCCTCAGGGAACTTACCGTCTTCTCAGGTACAGTGACAGGAACAATGGCCACCGCCCCCACCTCCACAGTGGTGTTAGTCACTGTATCTGCCCCACGGTACATTCCTATGTCCCAAGCCCCGTACAAAGCATGTCTCATGTATGTCTCATTGAATGCCTGTGGAAAACAACCTGTTAAGTGGCCATTATTCCCATTTTATAGATGAGGCAACTGAGCCTTGGCCTCCTGCCCAAGGTGACGAGATAGGGAATGGCAGAGCTGGGATTCAAATCCGGGACGGTCAGATGATAGGCCTGTGGTCCTGCCCACAGAACACCAGTAGGTCAGACCCGAAGCAGAAGGACCCACATTCCAAAACAGCATGTTGAGTGGCTGATGTGCCGAGGAGGGGATGCAGGGGAGCCAGGGCCTGAGACAGGCAGGCAGGATTTAGACCGGCACGTCGGAGACAAGGGGCACCAGGGCCAGCCAACGGTCAGCTGGGACTCATGGTGCGTGCAGGACTCAGGGGGAGCAGAAAATAGTTCCTTTGGGATGGAGCCCAGGGCCTTGGGAAGGGGGGTGCATCTGGAAGCAGATCAAGACCGGAGCAGGGCAAATTGAGTGCCGGGTGGTAGCAGCCACCCTAGTTCAAGCGTGGGCTGCTCGCAGAAGGCTGTGTCCTCGAGGTCAAAGGCCAGCGCAGGCGGGAGCTTCTCTGGCCCTGTGCCACTGTCCTCTGCTCTCCATCCACCTCACATCCCTCCCCGTGGTCCAGATGCCTCCCTGGGTCAGCTGTTGGGACCTTCCAGGGAGGAAGGCCTGAGTTAGAGTAGCCAACTCCGAGGAGACAGTGGGAGCTGTGGGCGGAGCCTGAGGCCTGGAGAGTAGGAGAGCTGATAGAGGCCCTGTGGGTGGTCTCCCTCAGCCGGGGAGGGAGCCAGCAGGGCCCTCTCTGTCCCTGGCCTGGACTCCTGGAGCTTAGTCTGGAAGACGCTCAGTGTCCATGTTGCAGGCTGGGCTGGCTGCAGAGCCTCTGGAGCTTCCAGACACTGTCCCCAAAGCCATCGCCGGTCATCACGAGGCTCGCCTAGGTGGCCCCAGCTGCTTGCCGGCCTCCTCTGCCTGTGCTCCCTGTGGGGGTGGAGAGACTTCCCTGCCCCCCTGGGGTCCGTTCCACAGCCAGAGCTCCCGCAGCTCCTCTCTGCCTCTGGCCCCCTCCCCTCTCCCCTCGTCAACCCATCTCCTGCTCCTCCACCATCAGGAGCTGGGTCTCCACTAAGTGGCTCTCTGGGCCCCCGAGTGGAGGGAGCAGCACCCTGCGCTGGACTGCCCAGCCCTGCCCGAGGGTGGCTCAGAGGTGGAGAAGGGGCGAGGCCAAGGGCAGCGAGCCTTGAACAAGGGCGCTGGGGACGGTTTCTGAGCCCAGCTCCCCCTTGCTCACGCTCCTGGCGGGAGGCCCAGGCTCAGAGCCGGCCTCACAGGCTGATTCGTGACTGAGAAACTGCCTCCTGGGCCCTGCTCTGGGTGGGAGGGGCCTGGGAAACCAAGTTGTTGGGCCTCCGTGGCCCTGTGGGGCCTGCCCAGGCTGTGTGTGGCTGCTCAGAAGGCACGGGAAAGCCATTTTCTTCATTAACTATCTGGGTGGAGATTGCAGGAATCAGCAGGAACACTTTTCCAATTATCCAGACTCAGGCTGGTGGCCGGACCCCAGGGGAAGCAGGTTTGTCTCCTGTAGTCCTTTAGAATGCTCCCCGCTCTTCCTCCTGGGCACGGTGATTCACTGGGGCTGCTCAGGGGGGTGGGTCGCGTTTTCCACACCACCCGGCCGTCACCTGGCCAGTTGCTGCCCCTGGCTCTGGGACCTAGGATGAGCGAGGTGCCCAAGAGGTGGGCACCATCCCTGCTCTGGGCCCTGCTCACAAGCCGAGCACGGGTAACACAGGAGCCAGACGTGTGGGCAACCTCATGTGCCGTGGCTGATGTGGCTGCAAGCATACCCCTAGGTGACCAGGACGGCCACCAGGGACTAGCCCCTCAGCTGCTCTGAAAGCCTTCCATCCCAACGCTCTGTATCCTGGCTCGACTGCGACCTGACATCTGCTCTCAAAGAGCACGACACCACGTGGAGCTCCATCCCTGGGCACTTCCAACCTGGGAGCCCTGGAGGCGGGGCCTCGTCAGCCTCCGAAGTGCCAAACCCACAGACGGCTAAGTGTCCATTTGTTGTCTTTGCCAAGTGTGGGCCTGGGATGGATGAAGGCAGGGACACGGCAGTGCCAGGGGCTGCAGGCCAGGCAGGGGCAGGAACGGGGTGGCAGAGAAGATGGGGTCAGTATGCAGATTTTGGAGGGGGAATCAGCCAGACCAGTGACTGGATGTGGGGGTCAGAGATAATGTTGTCTTTCAGGCCACTTGGGGTGCCATCGACTTGGGCCTGCTCTCTCACCTCCCTGCTGCAGAGGATCGCTGACTCCGTCAATTTCCAAGGTGGGAGGAGTGAGGTCATATCTGCCGGGTGCAATCGCTCTGCAGGGTAGGAGCTCTAGAAACTCATACTCTCTCTGCTTGTAATGAAAATCATAAAAAAAATCCAAACACCCAAAAGGTATAACACAAGAATGTCACGACCCCCCATGAGCCCACCACTCAGCCCCAACACTCAACAGCATATTCTATCTTTCCTATTTCCCATCCCACTTCTTTTTTTTTTCATTTTAAAACAATACCAGACATCAGATAATTTTACCCATAAATACTTCAGTTTTTATCTCCAACAGATTGCGCTTATTTGTCTGTTTTACATAACCACAATGCCGAGTCTTAGCAATTGTTGATAATGCTAACGATGATGATTTCTTAACATGCCATAAACCCCAGCTCAGACTCAGATTTCTCTGGTGGTCTCATCCTTCTGGGAGCAGCACACTGATTTCTAGGACAGGGGAGATCGTCAGCAATCTCTTCCTAAAGTTCTCCGCCCTAGGCCAGGGGCTGGGCTACCGAGGTGACAGATCCAGTGCCCATCTCAGAGGAGCTTGACGTGGCCACTGTCAAGTGGCAGGAGAGGGTTTGTCCTGGACCACCCTGGATCTGGAAAGGTGGAAAATCCTCTCCTGCCTCCCAGCATCCTCAGCATGGCTCATGGGGCCCATGCCAACCCCCGGTCCCTGTCTCACTGCTAGTGCTCTCTGAGCACCTTGAGCCTACTGCAGGGACCTAGGCCATCCCTTGGCCCAGAACGTTCCTTTATCTCCCTCCATCTGGGCTCTCCTGCTCCTTACCCCTTCCATGACCACCCTGGGGTTGCTCCTGTGTTCCCAGCATAAACCCTTGCTCCTGCTGAGACGACTCTTGAGTGTGACTGGGGCTTTCCAAAGGGCAAGGCTGCGTCCCTCATGTTGCATCCACAGCCAGCGCCTCACTTGGGATGTTCCCTGTGTTTGCTGTAGGACCTAGGTGTGCCAGTGAGGGAATGAACTCTTTCGAAGGAGAACAAGTCAGTGGAAGAACAGAGGAACGACTGTAACCCTATAAAAATGGGGGGAGGTGCTCTCCCAGAGCTCCCACCCAGCTTCAGAAACCATAAAATAGCTGGAACCAGCAAGTGTCAGGGCTGCTTCGCTCCCAGTAGAGGAGAGGATCTCCTGCCCCTTCCCATCAGAGAGGCCTGGCCTGTGCTGTCCAGCATCCTGTCACTGGCTCTCTGAAAGGGGCAGTTTTCCTACCCCGGGGTAGGCTGGGAACTGGCAACGGGAGCTCAGCACATGCCCAGACCCTGTGCCTGCTGGTGGGGTCTGTTTGCACATGGCCATCTGGTTTCAATCCAGTGAAATCTTAAAACTTTCCACGGGAACTTCTTCTATTTTGCACTCCTCCCGGATGGGCTGGACAGACTAATCCGGAGCAGGCTGGGAGCTCCTGAGCAGCTGCTTGGGGGAGCCACTGCCCCCCCACAGTCGGCCCCATCAGCAGGAGCAGGCATTGCTTGGGGGGCCTCCAGGATTTAGGCCCAGCCCCACCTCACACTCACTGGGGACCCTGAGCTAGTTGCTTTCTCCTTCTGGGCCTGAATCTCCTTGCCTAGGCGAAGCAAGATCAACAGCAAGCAGCCAGATTGCCTGCATGCACATCCTGACACCACCCGGAGTTAACTATGGGACTTGGGCAAAGTGACCGAACCTCCCAGGCTTTAGTTTCTTCATCTATAAAATGGAAATAAGTTGAGTTGTTGGGATGACAAGAGCATCACTACCCGTGAAGTGCTTAGCATGGTGTCTGGGATATTGCGAGGCCGATACTAAGCACTGGTTATGACACAGCCATGATTTCTTATCTGAAACCTTTGGCCATTTCTGTTTCAGAGATTATATGTTTTTGAATTTTTAGAAAGGTCATAAGGTGCATATTCTAATATCACATCTAATTCAGTGAGGTCTGGCAGCACCCTGTGATCAAACACATGAGTATTTCCTCATTAACAGCTGTGAACATTCATCGTAAGTGGGAAAAAGAAAGACTCCTGGCAGCCTAATGTTTGAGGGGGCCAGGTTTTGCTGCCAAATAAGTTATTTAAAACATTTTGAGTTTTAGTACTGTGGGGAGTTTGGAAATGCAGACGAGGAATTGGGGGCCTTGTATTGTCATGACGATGATTTGTCAAGGAGTAAGTGCAGAAATGTTTCCCAAAGCTCCGGGGTGGCTCTGATGCCAAGGCAAGCCCACTGTGGAGGGGGGTGGTGGCGGCTGGGCATCTCCTCCTGCCCTGCTGGGCTGCCTGTCGTGGCGTGCCCTGGAAAGTGTCCCAGGCAGGCAGGGCCTCCACTAGACACCTGGCACCTTTGCCTCCTTGCAGGCTCAGCACCAGAGATAAGGCTTGGCGAGTAGAGAGCAACTTTGTACACAGGGAAGGCATTTCTTCCGTTGGGCAGGGAACACCAGCCCAGCAAGGCACCCTGCAGCGGATGGGCCACAGTGGGGCCGACACCACCCATCTGGATGTGCTCTGAAGGCCTGCCTGGGTCTGAGAGCTCTTTTTTTTTTTTTTTTTTTTTTAAAGATTTATTTATTTACTTGTGATAGACAGAGAGAGAGAGAGAGGCAGAGACACAGGCAGGAGCAGGCTCCATGCAGGGAGCCTGATGCGGGACTCGATCCCGGGACTCCAGGATCGCGCCTTGGGCCAAAGGCAGGCGCCAAACCGCTGAGCCACCCAGGGATCCCCGGTCTGAGAGCTCTTGATAACACAAGCGGCCCACCGCAGGGAGCAGCAGAAGGAAGCCCTTCAGGTCAGGCCATCTATCTGGAGGCACTAGAGGCTGATTTTTGGATCCATCTGCCCCCACCTTCCCAATTTTGGCCACCTGGGCCAAGAGGCACAGGCTCATGGCTGTGGGGGAAGGAGGGAGTAAATTCCTTTCATCTCAGAGTTCGAGTGAGAGTCCTGGGCTGACGTCCCCATGGGGTCATCCAGCCCCTGCACTATAGGTGGGAGCACTGTCCCGGACATTTGCACAGAACTTTAGCATTTACACGTCCCTCCTGCAGACCTCCATCTGATATTCTCAGGAGTCTCATTATCGCTGTCCTATGTCTCAATAAAACCAGGCTCAGAGTCCAGGTGACTGGCTTCAGGTCACCTGGCCACAGCGGCCAGAGCCCAGACTTCCTGCCTCTGTGTTTAGTGCTCTCCTGGCCACATCTGCTGTCCCCACCTCACGGCCTGTCAGTGGCCTTCCAGGGACATCCCCAGCTGGTGTGGAGCTGGGGACAAATTCCCAGCCAGAGGCAGGTGCCAGCCAAGAGTTAAGCCCCAGCTGGGGTGGGAGCCGACCCCCAGGTCCCTGCCACGCTGGCGGGGGAGGCATCCTCTGACTGGCGAGTTCCCCTTACCCGAGGATTAAACACGACACCTCAGCTGATCATAAAATATAAAGAGCAAACAAGACAACAGCCAGAGTGGATAAAGGAGATTCGTGCTTATAAAGTGCTTTGAGCCCTGCAAGAAAGGAGTCACACAAAGCTTCATTCCTCAGCCTCTGGTCACTGGCCACTGTCAGGTGGCCAGGGCAGCTCTGAGCCTCACAGTGGAGGACGGCGGGGAAGGCCAAGAGGAAAAGCAAGAGAGGGGAGGTGTGGGACGGGATGTCTAGGCATCCCAGGCATCGGACAGTCACCTGTCATGTCCATAGCTCACGGCATCCTGTGAGCAAGAGGGGTGGACACAAGTGAGTGATCTTGCCCAAGGCCACACAGCCAGAAAAGCAGAGGGAAGCCAGCAAGGCCTCACATACTTGGGTCAGAGCTGGAGTGATGTACACACAGTATGCTGGGGAGGCGATCAGGTCCACGGGGGCTCAGAGCCAGGCCCGAACTCTGGGAGGTGAGCCCCGGCCCACTGAGGCTGAACAGGTGTGGCAACCCCGCATGCAGGGGTAAGGGCAGCCCCAGAGGGGGCTTTGCACAGGCTGGGGCTAGGGACCAGTGGGAAGAGGCAGGAGCCCAAAGCAGGTGCCAGGGGCCCCTGGCGGGAATGAGCACAATATGAGAAAACACTACTGGGGGTCAGACTGGCCTCTGGAAACAAAAGCAGGATCTCTGCTCCTAGGCCAGGCAGGAGGAAAGAGGAAATCAGCCCAGAGCAGGGCCAGCCCTCTAAGTGCCAAAGCCCCCTCCCGCCCAGCCCCCGGCAGAGGGGCTCTGAGCTACAGTCACTCCCCGAACTGGCCAGTGAGCCTTCCCAGACCAGGGCAGGTGATGTGCATCAGGGTTGCAGATGGTCCCTATGGGGCCTGTGAGCAAACTGCAAAAACATGCTCCTGTCTGGGTAGCTATAGGCCTGGGCCGAGGCCAGCTGAGGAGATGGGGGCTGGGGCCACGCTTTAACCCACCTCCTCCTTCCTCACTGTAAGGGGTGATCCTGACCTGTACGGTCCCCTGCAGATCCAGGACCCTTCTGCTGTCATGGGGCCTCTGAGGTTTTCATTCCCACCCCCCCACCCCCACCCCACGCTGGCTCTGATGGGGACAGGCCAACCTGTTTGGTCCTTGCCTTGGGCGAGTCAGAGGAAAGATGAAGAAACACTGATTTGGGGAATCAGATCAGGTCTTAGCCCATCCTGGATCCTTATCCCTCCCCAGGCCTCAGTTCGTGTAACACAGTTAACCTGTGTTAGCATTGGACCACGTGGTTTTGATGGGCCTTAGAAGCCAGGATGTGGGTGACCCATTGACAAATGCCAGAGTCAAGGTTGCCCATGGCCCCGCGTGAGGCTCTCTGCCATCGGCCTTTCCCACAGAGGGCAGGAGCCAGGAATCAGGGGTCTGAGCACTGGCCCAGAGGGACAAGAAGGGGGGATGAGGGTGTGGCCAGTGTGGGAAGGGCTGTGCTGCAGGCCAGACCCACTGCCTGGGTGTCTAGGGTCACAGGGAGATGCCTCTGAGGGTTCATGCTGGGGGGACACCATAACCCTTCCCAAAGTGGATAACAGCCTTGGATCATGCAGGTGTGGCCAAAGGCCTCTGCATTCAGTGCCTGTCCTCTTGCTCTCAGACCCCGTCCCCCTGACCGCCCCCCCGCCCCACAACCTGTGGCCTGTGAGACAGAGCCTACAGTTTGGGAGCTGCAGACCTGAGTTCTAGTCCTAGTAGTGACTATTACGAGCCTGGTAGTCGCTCTTTGGGGCTTCCATTTTCTTGTTTTGTAAAATAGGGATAAAAACTTCTACCTCTTAAGGTCGACGTGAGGGCAAGCCTGGGTGTGAGCAAGGCTCTGCCCCCGGAGCTGGCACAGAGCAGAAGGCTCTCCAGACAGGAATCTCCATCATCATCCCGCCGCTGGGCCACGTGCCCTTCCTCAGCTGAGCCCCTACTGTTCCCTCCACCTGGGATGCTCTCTCCCGGCTCCTGCCCATCAGAACCCGTGGGGCAGACAAGAGCCACCTCTCCCAAGTCACGTTGTCTGATGCCCTAGCTGGAATCTCTACCTCCACCACATACACTCTCTCAGAACACCCTTGGAACAGAGTTGCTTCTCTGTGTGGTCTTTGCAGACAGGCTGGATATGAGGCCTCTTGGAGTTCTCAGTGCCCAGCACAGAGCCCGGCACTTCGTAGGTGTTCTCGACTAGAGTGTGGAATGCCCCAGCACTGAGGCCTGGGCCTGGGCCCTTCCCAAGGGAGGCTCAGGTTGTTCTGGCCAAGGGGCTGGGCCTGTGGCTGGCGCCCTGGCCCTGAGTGAGGTGGCCAGCAGGAGGCCGTAAGCCGCCCCTTGCAGCCTCCCACGCTGGCCAGGTGTGGCTGGGCTAGACATGGAGGGGGCGCTGAGGGCTCCTTAATGACAGTAATAATAGCAACAGCAGCTCCCATCCATGGCTGCTTATTATATCGCAGGCATGTTATGTCCATTACTCGTCCAATCAGCACAACCAGCCTGTTAAGTAGGAGCTATTATCATCCCATTTTACAGACAAAGAAACTGAGGTTCACAAAGGTGAAGGTCAGGTAGCCAGAGTGTAGCTTAGTGAGGATTTTCATTTCTGATTCCAGACATGGGCTCATCACCCCAAGTGGGGGTTCTGGACTGTGTTCAGGCCAAGCCCCCCGGGTCTCCCATCAGCCCTGGCTGGTAGGAGGCTGGCAGAGGCATCCCTCCCGTCTCTGAGGCCCTGACACCTTCCCTTTGGTCTCAGTCTCAGAGCTCCTCCTCCCCTCCTACCTCTGCGCCCACACACGTCTGGATAGACGCAGGTTTCAGGGCTCTCCGTGGGGCCCCCACCCAGGCCTGTCCCAGTGCCACCTGCCCAGGCTGCTTCCATTCCCAGGGCTTGAAGCCACGTGGTGAAGGCAGAAGGGCTCCGACTCCCGGCCACTCCCCACCGCGGCCTGGGCATCAGCAGCCTGGCTTCTCGTGCTCTGAGCCCTCTGGTGTCAAAGCTTGAGGGGCTGTCATCAAATGTTTTCCCCCTTTCCATCTCTTCTGGTTCCCAACTTTCCAGAAGCACCTTCCGCTCCAGCACCCTCCCCTGCCACACCTGGAGGTAAGGTTCCCTCATAAGCTCCAGCTTAGGCTGCCTCTGCCCTGTCACCTCCAGCCACCACACCAATGAACCTTCCTGAAATACCGCTTTGATCCTATCCCTCCCTTGCTCACCAGCCTGCAAGGGCCCCCTCTTCTTCTGGCAGCGGCTGGACACCTAGGCCTCCTGGGCTATTTCTATGACTGTCTCACTTCTCACTCCCCACCTCAGCTCAGCCCGGAGGCCCAGCACCCTCCTCGTTGTCTCACCAAAGGCACCGACCTCAGTGCTTCCTCCTCCCCTGCCAGATTATTCTAGCACATTCTCCCATTTTCCACTGCTCTAAAGTTTTTGAGGCATGAACTGGCCCCTCACCATACTCATTTTTTCCTGTTGCTTGCTAAGTGGCTGCCCTGTGCTCAGCTTGTCCAAGTGCCTTTCCCAGAGTAGGTTTAAGTAATTATTCATGGAATATATTTATAATAGGGAAACTCATGAAATAGTTCAAATGGCCAAAAAGAAGGGAAGCAGTATGTGAACTATGGAGAAATATGAGGTAGATGTTCCCAAGATGGTTGTGAAGACCGTAGCGAGATGGCAAATACAGGGCGCCTGGGTGGCTCAGTCGGTGAAGTGTCTGCCTTCGGCTCAGGTCATGATCCCGGGGTCCTGGGATCGAGCCCCACATCAGTCAGGCTCCCTGCTCAGTGGGGAGCCTGCTTCTTCCTCTCCCTTTGCCCCTCCCCCTGCTTGTGCTCTCTCTCCTTCAAATAAATAAATAAAATCTTTTTTTAAAAAAGAAATATCTAGGAAATAATGTTAAAAAGCAAAACAGGGGGCAGCCCTGGTGGCGCAGCGGTTTAGCGCTGCCTGCAGCCCGGGGTGTGATCCTAGGGACCTGGGATCGAGTCCCACGTCGGGCTCCCTGCATGGAGCCTGCTTCTCCCTCTGCCTGTGTCTCTGCCTCTCTCTCGCTTTCTCTGAATGAATAAATAAATCTTAAAAAAAAAAGAAAAAAAGCAAAACAGGCTACAAAGTTATATTCTATTGCTTTTGAATGTGTTAACCATGAATACCTTGGAAATCATTTCCCATCACAGAGTAGGGACAGAATATTTGTTGCTCAGTGTCAAACACACATTAAACATGGTTGTGTTAGGAGGATGGGTTGTGGGTGCTGGTTTTTGCTCCTTTTCCAGAGGGGGAAACAGACATCAAGAATGACAGTTTTGTTGGGAATGACAGGGCGGTTTGGGAGCTCGCCGCTGGCTACCGCACCTGTCCAGGCGCCCACCTTCCAGGTCATTCCCACCCCGGGAGGATCCAGGATCTGAAAAGCAGAGCTTCCAGGCAGGGCTCATGGGGGCTCTTCTTGGGGACCCCGTTTGCCCACCTCGGGTCCCGTGGAAGCGCATGCTCTTCTCCTTTCCGGCTTGCTGGCTGATGCTTCGGGGGCAGGCCGAGGGTTGGGGAGCAAGGGCAGGACGGGCATCGGCACCCATTTCCTGTGCGGTTCGTGGTATTTCAGGGCGCCTCCCCCGGGCCCCTGCCTGGCAGCGACAGGGACTCTGCAGTAAGTGGTGGCAGTGGCAAACTGCTGGCGTAGCTGTGACGTGTTGCCATTCCCGGGGCCTCCCCAGTCCCTATCGGCCTTACTCTCATAACCAGCCTGTGGAGAGGGCTCGTTACTGCCCAGACGAGGCAGAGTTAAGGCCCCGCGTGATCGGAGGGCGGCCTGCCAGGACTCAGCCCTGCCTGCTTGCTTCACTGCTCCCCGCCTGCCACGCGTGGATGCTCCAGAGTCAGGGCCCCACTCCACTGAGTGGCTTCCCCCCACACCGGGGCCTGGGGATACATGGGCTCTGGGGGCCCCTTAGCCTTGCCCCCTTCACATCTTCCCTGAGCGCCCCGGTTAGCACACCTCCACTCCTTTCTGCTTCACACTCACCGTGCCTCACACTCCGCAGTGCACGGTGGATCTCGTTCCCACGCTCTCTCTCTCCCCGCTGGGAGCCGAAGCTCCAGGCAAGCATCCTCACGCTCTATTCCTTGCTTTGTCTCCAGTGACCAGAAGAGCGCCTGGCACCAAGTAGATGCTCAATAAATAGCTGAATGCATGCGAACTAGGCATCATGTTCTCTGCCCAGCTGGAGAGCCCACCAGAGGGCCCAACCACCACCACGAGGCAAAGGGAGGAGTTACTTTGGGAGCCAAGAAGCTAATCTGTGCCCAGCTGACCCTCCTCTAGGAAGCCCTCCTTGATTTGCCTGGGCTGGAAGGAAGCTGTGCGGATCTGCTGTTCTCCCACACGGCTTATCACTGCTCCTCCCCACACCGCCCCACCACCACCGCCCGCAGCAGTGGGAATGTGTACTTGCCTTATCTTTCTGGCTCTTTGGGGGCAGGGTTGGCCTTATCATCTGTACAGTCCCAGCGCCAGGAACAGAGGGGGTGCTCCACAGAGGTCTGTTGAATGTATAAATGGGATTCAATCCCTGCTTCTCCCTGGAAGCAGCTCCCACCCCCAGGCACACAGAAAGTGCTCAGTAAACACTTGGAAGGGCCGGAGGCCTGCCTGGCCCCACACTGCTTTTCTGCTCTATTTTACACCTGTTCAGTGTGTCCTAACCCGTCTGAGCCCACACTCGTGGGCTCACCTGTGTCCTGTTGGCTCTAAGCCCGTCTTGGTCAAGGTGGTCTGGCTTAGGATGGCTCCAATGTTTCGTCCTTCAGCGTCTGCGGGCCTGGTCCCCCTTTCAGGGGTGTGGGACACTCAGGGTTTCAGGGTGACACTCCCTTCTCCAGCCCTGGAAACCTGCTTCTTCCTCTCCGGGCCGCCTGTCAAGACCGGGGAAGCTCGCACGTGAGCGTGTGGGGGCGAGGAGCACCGAAGAGGGAGCTCCGCGTGTCTCCACAGCCGTGGATGGTTAACGCCGCGTGTTCATCCTGTTTCTCCAGATAACCTGCGAACCCCCGCGGCCCTCAGTCCAGGGCCCGGCCTGGCCAGACCAGGCTTTCCCACCGGAGGCCTGGAAGGCACTAAGTGGGGGATCTGGGACCAACAGTAAGGATTTTTAAGGAAGGCTAATGTTTATTATATGTTTACCAGAGAGAAGGAACCCCTGGCTAATAAAATGTTCTAGTTTTGTCTGGAAACATGCCCGTCCAGTGAGGTAATTTCCAGTCCCTGGCGCTCTTTGGAATCCCTAGCAAGCAAGTATATGTCATTGGTTAAAAGGGGGGAAATGATTACTTAATGGCTGTAGTTTAATAAACACCATGTTTTGAAAGCAGGGGTCTTGGTGGCCGTGAAGAGCTGGCAGGGGGCACAGGCTCCGGGGGTGGCACGGGACGAGGTGGACGGGGGGCGCGGGTGGGGGTGCGACAGCTGGCAGCCAGAGTGCCGCAGACACGGGGGAGGGAGTGCTGTCTACATGCCTGTCAGGCAGGGGCCAAAGAGGATTTTTTTTTTGGTGGCCAGTTGAAGCTTAAGAGTCAGGATGTGAAAGAGAAAGATGGACAGACTTAAGACAGGCTCTTCTGGGCACTCCCCACCTGCCGGGGCTGATCTCAGCGTGACATCCGTCCCAAATCACTGAGCTCTTCTGCCAGGCCCATGACGTAGGCAGGAGCCCCATTTTGCAGAGAAAGAAACTGAGGTCAAGTGGCTTGCTCCAGTTCACGCCTCTGGTAAGTGGTGACTCAGGCCGGCTGGCTCCAGAGCCCACGGGCCTCATCTCCCACAACAAGCCAATTAGCCAAGGGCTGGGTCTCCTGCGACTGCCCCATGGCTGCTGGCTGCTGACTGCCGGCACTCCGAGTGGCCAGGCTGGGGGGCTGCTGTCCTGGTGACTGGGTTGATGCCAGGGGAGGCAGAGGAGGCACCCGGGGGGCGGCCTGGGTGCAGTAGGAGTGGGACGGTGCGGGAGAGGTGGAGGCAGCCGTCCGGTGGTGCAATCCACCAGCCCACGCAGGCCGACGGCCTGGTGTAGGGAGGACTCTTCACCCTCCTCACCCCATGGGGGCCCGTGCTTGAGTGTCAGGAGTGGGCACTGAGGCAGGATAGGGGCCATCAGGGTCATCTGAAGCTCGGGCTGTGTTGTGAGTGAAGGAATGATCCCCGGAGGAGTCTCCCCCCAGGTCCGTCTGGCCCCAAGAGGCAGACCCTGGCCCCAGACCTCGGGTCCCCAGGCATGACAGCAGCCCCCTGCTGGGCTATGAAATGAGGTAAAATCCCTCCATAAACCTACTCGCACATATGCACCCAGAAGACTCCAAGGCTGTACCCTGGGGAGGTGGCACTCTTACTCTGCGGGCGTTGTTCCACTCACATGATTTTGGGCCTACCCAGAGATTGTGCTCAGAGCTCTGCCACCCGCCTCCGGCTCTCTACAGTGGGGGCCTATGAGCTCTGCTAATGGCCAGAGACCAGAAAGGTGATGGATGTGCGGGGCCCAGAACAAGGCCTGGGGCCTCATGCGTGGCCCTCAAGAGGGCTTCTGTTGTTTAACACCCATCCACCACCTTATTTCTAGAAGGCACCTGCTGCCTTCTGAGCTTCTGCTCTATTGGCACCTGCCCAGACAGCCAAAGGTCACCAGGAGCCGGGTAGTCTCGTTTGGTGGCAAAAGTGTGATCGTGGAATTGAAAGGGATGGATTTCCCTGGGTGGAACCTAAAAGGGATCAAAGGGTATGTTCCAGAGAGAAACTTTGGAATGAAGAGACTTATGTAGAAGGACTGCTCCTTGATGACACTGAAGAAGCAGGTGGTGGGCTCCGTTCTGGAGGAATGTGTATCTGTCACACCTTCCACATGCCGTGCTGCTCGTCCCACAGTGGTGCAAGGGCAGCTGGCCCAGAGCAGGGAGGGTCATTCTGGTCATTCCTGGGTTGCCTGTGGGGCTACTTTTATTACTGTAATTAGTCATAATTCGTCATGACCCCAAGCATGACCTCTCAGACTTGTAAAGTGTGGCTCTTCCAAAGGGGTCAGAGATGAATGGAGGAGCAATGTGGGTGCCCCACAGAAGGAGAACGTGAGCTATGTTAGGAAATAACCCTTGGAGTTCTTTCATATTTGCTCTGGAATCAGTTCATGGATCCTGTGCCTTTGGAAATACCCTGGTAATCTTCCTTAATAATTGCCACAGCCATTTCATCTCATTTTCCCCTGATATTAGGCCATTATTCCAACCAAGTGTGTTTTGGACTTTAACCTGAGAACATGGCACAAAGTCAGATTTTTTTTCAACTGTGGGGCTGGCCCTGACTCTCATCTGAAAATCAGTGTGTGTGTGTGTGTGTGTGTGTATTTTAATATATATATTTATGTAACCACACGGATTGGCCTATCTGCCTATACAAAGACTACTTCAAAGCATCCTCTGGGTGAGTGCACGCAGACACACAGAACCCCCTGGGGTGAAGTCTAGCCTTGGAACCTGCAGATCTTGGCCTGACTCATGCTTCCATCTGATCTTGGCCTTGCCTGACCACCCCAGGCCCCTCTCCTCCTCCAGAAAATGTCAAAAACCAGGACATGAATGTCTTTTATAGAGTAGACAATAAATCTCCCTCCATTTGGAGAAGCTGGATAAGGGAAGTGGAAAGAAGCAGAGCCCTGGGCTCATTGTGTTTGTGTGATAAGGAGGGGGATGGACAGGGAGCAAAGGGAGAAGCAAGGGAAGGTAGGAGGGAGGGAGAGAGAGTAGCAGGGATGAATGAATAGTTAAGAACACCAGCCTCCTGGCCTTACACAAGTTATTTAACCTCGTTGAAGCTCAGTTTCTTGATCTATAAAATGGGGATGATAATCTACCTCATTTAGTCATTTTGATGATTGAAAAAGACAACGTATAAAAAGTAGCCAGCATGGAATGTCATTTAGAGCTTGATAAGGGTCACCAACACCATGGCCACCCATCCAGCATTGTTTCTGTTTGGCATCTGATCTACTCTCCTTTCACTCTACAGGCCCTGCACAGAAGCACTATAGATGCATAAACTAAAAGGCAAGGTTTCTTCTCTTGTTTTTATTTTTAAAAGCACCAATCCATTGATTATGAGGCCACGAACAGGATTAGATGCTGTCTGACCACAAGATGATGTTTTTAATGTTCACGCTAAGGAAAGCTGTGGGATGGGCCAGTCCCCAACGAACTGGGACAGATTCTGGGACCAGCACTATTTATAGGCCCGAGCAAGAAGCAAACCAAGTGTGGTTATTTCTCTACCAAGGCTGTGCCTCCAAAACAAGAGTCTGTGGTCATCAGGAACTGAAACTGAGTCAGAAGCAAAAGTGACCTGTGTTGCTCTGATTTTCCTGCCTGTGAGAGAGCAGGTGCCGGGGCACAGAAGCAGGTCACCGGGGTGTTTGCTCTCCAGCGCTCCCCAGAGCCTGAAGCCCCACCGCCCCAGCGTGGTGATGGTGGGGGGTGGTGGTGGTGGCGGTGGCGGCGGTGGGAACTCCCACAGAAATTTATCCTCTCCCATTCGTTAAAATCCACATGATTCATCATTTTGTCTTCCTAGTCATCCAGACAGAGTCACTCTTCCAAAGGCCACATTCATTGGCAGGACTTCTTAACAGGGGCACTCTGACTTTTCAGAAAAAGGCCAATGTCAACATCAGAAAATCATTTTTCTGGTCTGCGATCATAATAGCCACCGTTTATCAAATTTCCCCGTGCGCCAATCACCATACTTGGTGCCTTCTGTACATTCCTGATTTTATTCTCACAACCCTAGGAGGCAGATCTTTACTCCCATTTTACAGATGAGGAAAACAAAACTCAGAGAGACCCAATGAAGATCTGCCCTGGAGTCTGCTTGCCCTCGGGGAGGCTCCCACAACCACCCTCCCTGCTCTTCCCAGGTCTGCATCCAAGGACCTCACGTTGGTAGCTGGAAATTGGTCACGGCCGGGGGGGTGGGGGGGTGGTATTTACACCGTCGAAACTGGCAAACAGTATAAATCGGGCCCCTCCTGTTTTTCTTGTCCTTTTTTAAACCGCTAAAGAACTGCTTGTTAAATATTCACCAGCCACTAAGTGGGCAGAGCCAGGATTCAAATAGAAGTCTCTCCCCAGGTTCGTGCTCTTTCCAGTTTGTCCCCAGGAGCACGGTGGCTCTGTCATGGGGCCCCATCGGGCTGTTGGCGACGGGTCCTCAGGAGGCTGAGAGGCTGGGAGAAGGCTCAAGGCTGGCCGTCCAGGGCCCTGTGCCTCCGCCCCAGGGCCCCCGGGAGATGCCCAGGTAATAGCAGTCAACGCATCCCAGACCTTCTCCTTGTCTGTGCTCAGCTCAAGATTCAACTGAAATTACAAGGGTTGACTAAGCTGGTGACAGGATTTACGAGGTAATAATAATGTGCTCTCATATATGGCACTTTTCTTCTTCAAAGCATTTTATAGGCATTTACTAATTAGTCCTGGGCTGCACTCTGTATGCAGGTATGATGCCCGATGATGGGCTGAACTAGCAAGAAGGATTTAAAAACACACTGGTGACTGTCACCCATTTACAGGCACCACTTGCTTCTGCTGCTGGTGAGGGTAGAGCTCAAACTCACAAACACTGGTTTTTGGATCCGTGGTATTAGAAACACGAAGTGGCCACTGTCACCTTCTGTTGTTTGGTTCCTCCTGAGAAAATCAACCCAAACCCTCCTCCTGTGGTAAGGGGAATGAAAGTGTCTAAAATTCATATAATCCTCGTGCTCACGAGTCTATACATAGCACATCATCCTTCACTGGGAAAGCAAAGATGTCAGTTTGTTTTATGACAGTGATGGGGACATATGTGAGAAGCAGCGCTGGGTCTTCAGCTAGGAGCCTCGGTTGGATCCTGACTCTGGCACTGACTGGCTGGTGGTTGTGGGTAACTCACTTAACCTCTCTGATCTTGCTTCCTCATTGGTGGAACAGGGGCTACCCTACCGGCTTGCTGACTTCACAGGTCTGCTGTGAGATGCTCTGAGGTAAAGGGTGTGACAGCGCTTCCTGCTCAGATTGTGCCTACTTGGCAGAAGCATGGGTATATCATCGATGGTCCGGCCGGCCTGGGCATATGTGCACCCCTAGAAGTTGGCAGGGGCAGGAGGGCTGTCCCCAGGTCACACTGCCCACTACTGGCTGTTCTATCAACTGGCTGTTTGAAACGCCAAGGGTCCAGGCCACGTGACCTCACCCCGTCCCACAACTGCCAAACCACCCTCTGCTGGAACTGGCCTGGAGTCCCCTACTGAGTTGACTCGTCAACTCTTGGCTCTACGGGCTGAGAGCCCAATCCATGGCCCTCCATGCGGGGAGAGGGTCACAGCAACCCTAAGTGATGGTGTCATGGGACAAAGAGAGTGACAGTTGGCTCACCGCTGCACTGAGGAAGAGTGGGCAGTCCAATGACCGGGGACAGAAGAGGCTCCAGGGTGGTCAGCTGGCTTAAGGCTCAGAAGAATCACGACGGGAGTTCTATCAAAACCCAGATGTCTCAGCCCTGGCTGGTAAGAACTGACTGAGCAGAGGTGCAGTGGAGGCCTGATCAACCACTCTTCAAACAGCTCCCTGGGAGTTCCTGATGAGCCGAGTCCCTGTAGGACGAGAGAAGGGACTTCCTCTAGGCCACAGAGCCAGCAAATGGCAGAGCTGGGGTGTGGACACAGGTCACTGGACTGTTCTCTTGTCATGGGAGTTCCCAAGGTTGCAGGGCAGGGGCAAAGTACCCACAGCCGTAAGAGCCCAAAGCTGGGCGGTCGTCCAGCTGGTAGCCAGCGGGGAGGTCTGTTCGAGCTGTTCTCCTGCCCCCTGGGAATATTCCTGGGTGCTCGAGGATACAGGAAGGAGAGGCAGCCCTCCCAGTCCCCACAAGGGCCCTGATCTGGCTTCCTTTCAGGCTCACAAGGTAAAACCTGGTTCAACCAAGAGAATGGCGAGAGGCCCGTGAGAGCCTACAGGTGTGCCAGGGCTTCCCCTTCGCCCGGGAAGGCGGGTGCCCAGGGAAGAGCACTGCCCAGGCAGGCCAGATGCTTGCTTCTCTCCCCTCTGCACTGAGGTCCCACTTGCCCGTGTTGGAAGCCTTCAGGACGCGACAATGCTAAGCGAAACTGTACATCTTGTCAAGTGGTCAGGTTGGCTGGACTCGCTGGTGAGGAAGCTAAGGGAAGCTGTGCGATGGTGATGGGGGGAGCCTGGCCCCCAGCTCCAGCTTTACTCCCAGGTTGCCTGTCGAGTTTCTGTAGCTCTTGGGCCTAACTTCTCTCTGCGCTTGCGGAAGCAGTAGGGGAGAGGGCTGGGGGTGAAAACGAGAGGAGTTCCGAGACTCCATCTGGCTCTGACAATCCAGAAGTACAGGGAAGATGGAAATTCCTCAGGGTATCTGCCCCTACTCTGCTTCTGGGTGGCTGCAGAGCTGCCGGGCCTGAGCCGGGATGCCACAGACATGCCAGTGATGGCCCACAAGACCCAACCTTTGTCTTACAGGTTTGATCTGCACGAGGCTGCATGAGCCCAAAGAGCTCTCCCACCAGCCTCGGGAGGGGGGACTGGAGAGAGGGGAGGACGGAGGTGGCACATTTGGCAAACTTTAATCACTGCCTCTGTGCATATGGTGCGCTCACAGGGAGCTGGGGGGAGGGGGGCAGCGGCGGTTGTGCTGGATCCCAGTTGGTCCTGAGCACCAGCCCTGGGCCTGGCTGGGTGGGTGACTGAAACCACGCAGGGTGGTCAGATTCATTCAGGCAGCGCCTTTTCCAATGGAGAACTACCCCAAGTGGGAAATGCTGGGGTGTAAAACACACACACACATGCACACGCACATGCACACATACACAACATTAGTTTCAGGGAAAAATAAAAGCAAAGACAGGAGGTCTTAGAGACAAAGGCCTTCCTGGAATAAGGGTGTGTGCATCTGTGATGTCTTACTTTCCCCGGGAAAATACTGTGTCATTATTTGTCATTTTATTTCTTCCAACTAAGAAATATACTGAAGGAAACAAAGAGGGAGCAACCAGAGGTGGGGGCTCGAGGATCCAGGTCACCGCCAGCCAGCTTCAGTTTGGGTTCCAGGCGGGGCGTGCAAAGCCACGGTGTGAGCAGAACGCTGCCATGAAGGCATTCCAAGCGGCTTCCAGGAAGCGGCCATATGTGCTGACACGCATGTGGACACAGCAGTCTGGCTGGCCGCCTCTCCAGACTGGTGTTTCCTAGAGCTTTCCATTGGCAAACGCTGCCTCCTGGAACTGAGGGACAAAGGTTTTGAAATAAGCCCTGGTGGGAAAGAGGGGGAGAAAAAAAAATGTGGTTAGCGCAAACAACTTGAAAAAAAGTGCAACTCAGAGCTTTCGGCCTAACTCAGAACAGTTGTTATTTATTGTTCCTGCATCTTGGGTTGGATTTCCCTTCCCTGCTGATGCAAAACCCTCTGGATTTTTCCAAGGGAGGGACATGCACTTCACGTCTGTGCTATCTTGCACGGCTGCTTAAAGGGCCTGTACCCAGCCCTCCCCGGACACCAGCTCCTAGTAGACATCAGTACTCAGGCTCCCTCTGCCTCTCCTCGGCCAGAGACAAGGGCCTGATCCCCGCCACAAGCCAGAGTGGCCAAGCCAGTGGCCTAGCCGTTTTTGTGGCTTAAATGGAAAGAGTTGTATTCTTCACTCCGTTGGATCTTTGACTTCCTACAAAGAGGGTCTAATAAAAAGGGTTTCTAACTGTTCCACAGTCTCCATTTATTTCCAAACATATGTGCGGTTTGGTCTACTGGCAGGAAAGCCAGGCTGTGAATCGAGAGACCCTTGGTCAGTCACGGACAGCTGACATGATCTGGGGCAGACTGTCTGGCCTTCCTGGAACCCAGATTCAAATCCATGGAGATGAACTCCACATGTGACGTGGGCCCGCTCCACCAGGCATGGTATGAGGCGCCTGGGGCTGCGAGAGGAGCCGGATGGGGCCCCTGCAGCACAGGAGATCCCAGTTTAGAGGAGGAGATAAACACATCAGTAACACCAGTCAAGGCGGTAAGGGCACCGATGGAGGTACCGTGAGGCGCTGGGCTGGCACGACCAAGGAAGGTGGAGGCGGCATCACAGGCGTTGTGGGCCAGCAGCATGGTGGGATCAGGGACTGGGGGCAGGGATGGCTTGCTGTGAGCTAGGAACCCAAAGCTCTGTGGAAAGACAGCAGGGGAGGCAGAAAGTGGAGGGGTGGGAACCTCCTGCCCCTGGTCATCCGAGCTTGCCACCTACATCTCTCTCCCCTGCCCCTGACTCAACACGAGGCCAGAGTGGTCACACCTAACTTATCCAGAGCGGCTCACTCAGAAAAAGGACATTAATCAGAACGGGCCACCAAGAGGCCCTGTCATCACCAGGACCACAAAGGCCCCTAACAGGGCTCCTTCGATGCAGGGGTAAGTAGCCCCGCATAAGTCAAAAGGCCCTGGGGCCCCACTATGCAGTTATGTGACACCTGACTGCCTGCCCCGCTGCTCTGACACCAAGTCAACCGAAACTGCTTTCAAATGTCACCACTTTGCCCTGGCTTTTGCCACCCTGGCCTCTGCAGGCTCTGTGCAGCATTATGTGAGGGCTCCTCTCTTGGGAAGGTGTCCTCCCGGGTGACATTCCACACCCTAGGGCTCCTTTCCCTGCTCCTTGCTGTGCCTCCTCGTGAGCTCCCCCTCTCTGGAATCCTCCTGTCTTGCCCCCCAGATCCCTCACACATGGTGCTCTGCTCAGGCTCACACAACTCACTCAGCACAGAATCACCTCATCTGGGCCTTGGGCCCTCATTTCTCTGCCACACTTCCGGTCCCACATTCCAGCCACTTGCAGGACTCTGACCTGGACACCTCTGGAGTTTAAGCCAGTGTGCTCCAAGTGAAGGGTTCCTCAATGTTGTCATGAATGCGCTTTGGCCCATTCGTACTTCTGTTACAGAGCCGTGTTTCCACCGCTCCTAAAGCCTTGTGGTGAATTCTCCTGAAGGTTCTTTTTCCTCCACCATGTCCCTCTATGCTCTGTGACACCCCATGGCTCCTGGTCTTGTTACCTTTCAACACAACTGGTGCAGAAGGCTGTTTGCCCCCTGGATTCAGGCTTACTTGGCCTTTCTGTTGCAACTAAATACCTTTTCTTCAAGTATGGGTCTCTGCCACTACCCCAAACACACCCTGCGTGTTCCCCAGACTTGCAGCCTGGCACTCAATGATGTTCACTCTCTGGCTCCAACATGTCACTAATTTGTTTTTGTCCTTCCACCACATTTTCAGGCTCATGCACCCCTCCCTAGAGAAGCTGAGAAAGCTAAGGATCCTGTCCCAGACCCCCTGAAGCCCATGCAAGGTCCAGGATGGAAGCCCCCAACTCCAATCTGGCCACCTGCTCTTCCTCACTTGTGCTATTTCCCACCTCTGGGAAATTCATGCTCAGGCCAAATGCCCTGACTCCTATCAGGTCTCGCTTGGTTGCCAAGACAATCTCTGTGCTTCCCCCAGACTGTGTGCCACATATGCATGTATGTTGTACTTGCCAGGCTGCATGGCGGGTCCCGGCAAGCGGGGAGCGCATCTTCCCCATGAGCCCACAGGCCAGCCGACAGACAACACTCAGCGAGACTTAGTGGCTACAGGTGACATCACTACCGATGGCTACTGGTTTGCAATAGAGTTAAGGTGTGTCCATTACAGATTGTTTGAGGTGAGAGTAGCCTCAGAGAGTGGACAAATGTGATATTTAGGGACTGAAAAAATGCAGCCCATTCTCCAATGTCAAATTATGCCAGCAGTTAGTGAGAAAGAAAGATAAAGCACTCTCTTCCATGCACATCCTGTCTGACACAGTCCTGAGCCTGCCAAACTGTCACTGTCTCTGAGACCTACGAGTCCAAAGCCCTTTTCTGCCAGCTGTACCACTATACGCATTCTTATGGACGGGAGGGATGGCGCTGAGGTCCGGAGAGCCACAGGCCTAGAGCCAGGCTGACAGGGCAAGGGAAGCTTTGCTTCCCACAGTGAGCAGGGGTGACGAGCCCACCCTGACATGACGCTTGCCCGGGATAGTGTGGGAAGGGACCTTGCTGACTGTCTGCCATCACCCAGATGTGTGGGCCACTCATTCTCACCCACGTTCCATCTGCTGCTGTTTGCCCAGTGACATGCATGCATCCACTGGAGGAGAGCCTGGTGGCCCATCCTCAAGGGACAGAGACTGACAGGCTGCTGCTAATCTCCACTGTGTCTGCTTTGCTGCTTCAAGTATCCCGTGGAGTGTGGCCGACACCGGCACCCATGGGCAAGGCAGTGTCCCCCCATCTGAGGTAGAAGTTGGCCCTGCAACAGGCACCTGATGAAGTGAGTGGAGGGGGCCGGCTGCTGCTGGGGCAGGGAGCTCTCCCTATCTCTCTCCTCCTCCCCTACCCCTCTCTCTCCCTTCCTGCAGCACCAGAGTCACACAGTCCCGGTCCTGAAGCAAATCGGATCAGTTCAGTTTTCCCTTAGAAACTTCGGGGGTCCAGGCTGCAGCAATATGAGCTCCTTTAGGCCTAAAGGTCTTGGCAAGAGGGAGCATGCTTTAGAGCAAGCTCTTTCCTTCTTCAGAAAGTTCTGAAGTTTCCTGTTCTGTCCTGGGCTTTCCCTGCCAGGGCAAGCTGCGTGACGCCAAGGGGAAGCAGTGTGGAGGAGGGCTATTTAGAGGCATGAGGCTACCAGCTGTTGTCAGTGAGGGCTGCTCCGCTTGGCTCCTCACAAGTCAGTCCAGGGAGCGGGAGGAGGAGGAAGGGGAAATGGTGACTGGCTCCCACCCGTTTACAGATTTTTTTTTTTAAGTGCTGTTTTCATTTATCTCACTTTTTATCAGAGAAAACGGAGACCTGCCCAGGGTATAGCTTGCCAAAAGCACTAGTTATCCGTCACCTTTTAAAAACCTCTTTGACCCAAAGACAAAGTGGATGGCAAGCTCTGAAGTGTAAGTGGACCTCGGGCGGGGGAGGGCAGGCCTCCTCACCTCCACTGACTGGCCCAGAGGACCTGCAGGGAGAGGCCCTGTGTTGGTCAAACTCATCATTCTATCTATTTACACTGGAAGTGAATTTATTTTTAGACCAAATTCGAGCTAAATATGCCTCAAGACAAAGTAAGGTCCTGACCTCCCTCCCTGGTCTCGGTTCTTTCCTCCAGGCGTTATAAAATCACAGCTCCGGCCAATTCCCGAGTCTCAGGTGAAAAGAATAAAACTTCAAGAACTGACCCCCCGCCGAAGCTGGGTAGGTTTTCCATGACTTCAGAGCAGCTCTGGCCAGGCCTTGGCTCCTAGGCAAGGAGCGAGGTAGCCAGATCCCTCTGACCAGGAGCCAGGCAACAGGGAAGGGGGCACTCAGCAGGAAATCCCTTCCCCATTCCAGGTGTCACCCTCCTCATGAACAAAGCACAGGGAGCTGAGCCTGGTGATCTCCAAGGTCCTGCAGGCCGTGGGCCAGGAAGGACAAGGCCGGGTGTGTGGCGTGCACTCTGGAGCCAGCCACACCTGGGCTCCCGGCCTGGTGCTGTTCCTTATTGGCTGTATCGCTTGGGCAAGTGACTCACCTCGTTAGCTTTAATTTCTTCAACTATAAAAGGGGAAAAATAACCTTAACTTGCCTTGAAGGGTAATCCTTGTGAGGATTAAATGAGATGGTCCAAGTCAGCCCTTGGCTTGGTGCCTGGCTTAAGAGATGACTGATAGATGTCAACTGTTACCATGGGGACCATGCTGGGCCTGAGGGGAGAGGCTCTGAGTCTGTGGGAACAGCTGGAGCATGTGTGGCTGCAGAAGAGGGGCCTTGGGTCCCACCCTCAGTTCGTCCTTTCAGCCATGGCTTCTTGGATAACTTCTCGCTCATCACACTGAGCTGGCACTTGCAGGCACAGAGATGGCCAGTGTCGGGGTTGGACGCCCAGCCAACCTTGTCGGGACACTGTGTATCTCTTGAAATCCAGTCCAGAGCTGCCAGTGGCACACTTGGGTTATCTAAGGATGAGCTGTGCACCAAGAGTCACCTGCAGGCTCTGCTGTCTCTGCCCGAGCCTGCTGGGTGTGCTTCTGTGCGAGGCTCTGGTCAAGGGTGTGGTTTGGGAACTAGAGGGATATTTAAGAATCACAGGGCTCTTGTTGCCCATGATGGGGCCGTCAAAGTTGGCTGGGTCCCCCTTCTGTTCAGGAAGGGGCGGTAATATGTGTTGTAAGGGGGTGTCAGTGGGTCAAGTGGAAAGAGTATTGAGTCATGAAGCAGAAGACATGTGTTCAGTCCAGGCTTTGGCTTGCTGTGTCATCTGGAACTGGGACTCAGTTTCCTCACCTGTAACAGGAAGATTATACTTGATGATCTCTTAATGCCATCCAGTTATGGTTTTAAGATGACTTTGAGCAAGCCACTTAACTTCTTTGGGTCTTGGTTCTTCATCTGTTAAGTTGGGGCCCTAGCCCTAGCCACGTCACAGATGGCGGCAGTGCGGTCAGGCTGCGGTGGCGGCTGTTACTATTTGCGATGCTCTTTCACCAATAAGACAGGATCAGCGAAGAACCCCGCATGGCTCCGAGAAGATGTTTAGTGGCACCACAGGCACTTCACAAAAAAGGATGGAAGGCTGGTTCCTCAGGTGCCCCTCTGTCCTCCTACCGAGGGGAGGTGCCATAACAAGGTGTTAGCGCGTTCTGGGGAAGGGGCTCTGGAGACCCTGAAGAGTTAGTTATGACAGGGAACATCAGGGAAATCCTCAGAGGCCTTCAGGGCAAGGGAGTTAGGAACTCTGCCCAACAAAGGCTCATCAACAGGGATTTTCCCTCCTGGAACTATAGTTCCATATTTATTTGATGGATCTTTTCAAAAGAACAGAAATCCATGAGATCAACACCTGAACATCTGAACCGATACAGCTTTAAGAAAACAAAAGCAAAAACAGAAAAGAAAGCCTAAAGAGGTTAAGGGTTCTGGAGAAAGGGAAGGAGCTACAGGAGGCAGGTTAAGCACGCCCCTGTCCAGTGTGGCAGGAAGCCCTGCTCTCAGTTTGCAGGCCAGAAAACAGAAGCTTTGGGAATTCAGGGAAGGTACCTGCCCACTGGTACCCTGATCTCGGCGCCCCTGGAATGATGCTTCTCACTCCACAGCCACATAAGGGGCCACATGGGAGACCCCGTGGCCTTGCTGCCTTTTGCCTCATTTTTTGGGGTACTTCTTATTTTCCAAATTACAATGATCTTCTTCTGAAACAGAACTCCATAGTCTCTTGCTGGAATTCAAATACTTTTCTCTGGGCAATCATGAGATGAGCTTTATGATGTTGCCAGAGACAGGCCAACGTGTGGTGGAGTGGGGTGGGGTGGGAGAAGTGGTTCAGGGACATGACCCTCATTGTCAGGAAATCAAGGAAATATAAATCAAGTCAGAATTCATTTTTGCAAATAGAGGCAAGTTCCAAAACATCTAAGGCTCATTGCTTTTTCCACTTTTCTTCTGCAGCTGTGACTTCAACTGGCACATGTTTTTAATCAGTCATATGAAAACCGATTGTGGTCTGAAAATCAAAGCAGTCCTGTAAATAGTGTGAGACAAGTCCTGCTAATCATTTCTCGTGGTCTTGCTTTGTCCTCATTGTCCTGGATGGGCACTGTACACACTGACTCATTTGGGGTTACTTGTGTCATAGGGGTCATCCTTAAAATAGGATCTCTACAAAGAGACCTGGTTCTACTCCAATATCCTTCACCCCAAACCCTCCAAAGGCCCCGGTGAAGACTGCCCATCCAGCTCTGAGTGACTTGGTGGGCAAGCGACTGGCACAATGGAAGCTTATTTTGTGGCTGTGCCCCAAGCGACATCAGCTTGGCTCTCTGGTGTGGGCTTTAGGAACAAACAAGTGGTTGTAACTGGTTCACATAGTCACCGTAAATGTGCCAATCCCTGAAGATGCCTGGTTCATTTTTAGGGGGTTCAAACTTCCAAAACAAGAAAATCAACACGCTTGAGATGCAGAGGCTTGATACCTTACTGGGCACCTCGCCTCACGTGCTCTTGGCTTCATGCAATGGCCCTCAGCCTCAGCTGGAATTAATCCCCCCTCTGCTGGATTCCATGGCACACGGGGCCTCCCACCTCAGGCCCAGCCACGGTCTGCCTTGAGTCTGGAATGTTTAGATTGGTGTCTAGACTACATCTTGTACAGCTCGGGCTCCTCGCCTGTGAGACTGCCGGCGGCTGGAACTGTAGTCTCAGTATGTGTTGAATTAAATCAGATGCCGTTTTAGGAGGATTTCAACAAACAACCGACCAGGAACCTAGACATCAAAGTATTGGGATGAAATCTGGCTCCTTCTAAATCACAGGGTATTTTTAAATGCTTACTAAAATCATCAAAATTACCTAGTGGTTCTCTCTCCTCTGAGGCCCTCCAAGGAGGCCCTCTGGAGCCTGGCCAGTCGCTCCGGGCTACGGCAGCTTGCAGCCGGCTTCTTGCTCCCAGGGGCTGCAGGTGTCTCTGTCCCCTTGGCCTCCTCTGGGGTCGTGTGATGAGTAGGTGAGGGAGGAAGGAGGGGTCAGCTGGCCTCATGATGGGGAGGGATGGCTAGCCCTTATGGGCCCCCGAGCCGCCCCCAGCCACAGGACCCCTGACCTCCACCAGGCTCCACCCCTGCGCGCACACATCTGTCCTCTTCCAACCACCCTGCCACAGCCACCATCCACTCCTTGAGGGCAGACCATGGTCACATTCATCCCGCTTGGCGTCCCAGCATTGCGTACAGGGCTCAACACACAGCGACTCAACAGATATTTCTCAAGCGAATGTAGACATTTGGCTTTAGAATTATAAAATTTTGGAACAAAAGGAAAACTCAGAGGTCCTACAGCTCAATCATGACAGGGAAGGGAAAACTGAGGGCCAGAAAAGTTAGTGGTTCCTCTAACACGGCATACAATAATTACGGCTGCTAGCATAGGTCTTCTCTGTGAGCCAAGGGCAGAATCCGGGGATGGTCCACCTTGAATGTTCAGTAGGGCTCACTTTCCTTTGGGCCTCACAGCAAGCGATGCCAGCTCGGCGCATGAAGCAAGGAAGGAGGGAAGCAGGCAGGCAGGTCTGCCCCAAGGCTGACCAGAGGCCCAGGAGTTAGGGGCAGAATCTGGGCCAGTCCTCCTATCTTTTTTTTTTTTTTTTAATTTTTTTATTTATTCATGATAGTCACAGAGAGAGAGAGAGAGAGAGAGGCAGAGACACAGGCAGAGGGAGAAGCAGGCTCCATGCACCGGGAGCCCGACGTGGGACTCGATCCCGGGTCTCCAGGATCGCGCCCTGGGCCAAAGGCAGGCGCCAAACCGCTGCGCCACCCAGGGATCCCCCAGTCCTCCTATCTCATTCCCCTTAGCCTGATGCCATATCCATCCTGAACCCACTTTAGGATAGGCTGGGAGGAGAGGGTATCGGTATGGTGTGGCCGCTGAAAAAGGCGGGGCCCCCATGTGGGGGGGTGGGCTGAGATAACGGGGTGTACCCGAAGCCAGACAGTGAGTGTGGGAGCTAAGGAGAGGGCACTGCCTGGGGCCCCAGAGCAGAGCCACAGCCCTGTGCTCACCTTGTGTCCCGGTCTGCACCTGCCCACTGTGCCTCAGATGGCAGGGGCCTCGGCAGCCGGCACCCATCTTCTGCTTGCTCTGCCTGAGGCTGCACGAACAGGAGCCGAGCACTGGCTCCGGCAGATGGCTGTGTGGATGCCGGTGGAGGGTGCCAAGGTCCCTCCGTGGGCCCTGCCAGGGCAAGGGCTGCTTCTGTGCTCACCTGCGCTGAGGAGAAGCTGCCCACCTGATGGCAGCGAGTCACTGCTAAGGTCACAGGTTACCCCACCCCACCCCCAGCTCTTAGTCAGTGAAGAGGGAAAAACCAAAGGATAGACCTCAAAAGGGAAGTGCTCAGGGGCCCCGCTGAGCTGGCCACGCTGAGTGTAGGTCCCAGCCCCAAGTCACACTCCAGTGGGCATTGTGCCACGAGGTTCCTGCTCGACACTGCCCAGCATCAGCCTCTGTAAGAGAGTGCTGACCTCCAGAAGACTGACACTTAGGAAATCAAGTCTTTGGGGGCACAGAACAATCCTGTCCTCTCTAGAGAATGTCCCTGGGGTTTTAAAGTGGTGTCTGCTGGGGATCCCTGGGTGGCTCAGCAGTTTAGCGCCTGCCTTTGGCCCAGGGCGTGATCCTGGAGACCCGGGATCGAGTCCCATGTGGGGCTCCCTGCATGGAGCCTGCTTCCCCCTCTGCCTGTGTCTCTGCCTCTCTGTCTCTCATGAATAAATAAAATCTTAAAAAAAAAATAAAGTGGTGTCTGCTGAAATCTGGGTTCTCCCACTTAGACTCTCAGCATCTGGAGGCCGCAGTTCATGTCTTCCGTGGCTGCTGCTGCCCCCCCCTCTCCAGGTATTCATCTGCACAGCGGGGTGCTCACAGATAGATGTCCCATGCACACCTGAGGGAGGGGCGGCAAGGATGGCCACGGGCCTCTTCTTTCCCTTTCTAATCCCCTTTCCTGGCAGCTGGAATCCTATTCCCAGACATCTGGCTCTGGGGTTTACAGACGGAAGAGCAGAATTCCAAAAGAAGAAATTATGTAATGGGAAAGGGTGCCCGAGGCCTCCCCGCCCCGCTGGGCTGCAGGGGCCTTCACAGAAACTTCAGGTAGGCAATGCTGGGCTGGGAGAGTAGCGGCATTCTCCAGCAGGCTGGCGGGAGGCAGAACCATGGCAGGTGGAAGGCCTCACGGGTTCTCTCGGTCAAGTGCCCCGCGGACGGTCAGGGAGAGGGCAGGCAGAGGGGCTCACCTGCTCTGCAGGGCTCCTTCTCCTCTGTGCCAAGCCCGGGGTCCTGCGCGGCTGTCTACAGGGAGCTCTGGGCCCGCGTGCCAGTTACAGACAGCAAGGGCAGGAAGGAAGGACTGGAAGGAAAGGGCCGGCACACATGCAATGTGGGTAAATGAGATCCACACGTGGTATCAAATAGGCTCGTTCAAATGATGGGTGTGATGATTGTAAAATCAATTTAGTGGGTCCCGACTGGCATTCAAATGAAACAAAATAACATCAGAGTGTATCACATGCGGCAAGGGAAAGTAGTTTTTCATGAAACTTTTGTTTGAGTTATAAATATTGGATTAGGATATAAGATAAATGTGTTCCCGTGGATTGCGGTTAAAAAACCAAACAAACCGTGGAAGCTGCAAGTATAAAGGAGGGGGGTGCCTACTACATGCTAGATATCGTGCTGCTTTCATCTGTATTATTTTACGTTGACTTCTCCTCCTGGGCCTTCTACTGGGTAGGCCTTATTATCTATCCTTGCCAATGAGAAATCTATGATTCAGAGATGCAAAGTAATTTTTCTAAGATCACACAGGTAATTGGTGGCAATGTTATTTATAAATGCAGAGCTGCCTGACTCCAAAGTAAACATTCTTTCCACAGAGCCATGGTTTCCAGAGGAAAAAGAGCTAGTGATGTAGTAGGGAATCCAGGGCTCTACCTCTGGGCCGCTGTATGACCCTGAGTCAGAACCCTTGTCTACACAGTGAGGGAGTGCACTACAGGATTTCTCCAGTGCTTTGATTTGCTGAGCCTCCCCTCCCAAACATCACTTTAGTTATATTTCAGTTTCCTCTATTAAAACTGGAATTGCCCACAGCCCAGTAATGAATTTAGAGAGTTCCTTATTGCCAGCTCCCGTTACACCCACATTTGTTCTTGCAAACCCCTCTAAACGGCCCTCCCTCTTAGAGGCTTTTGTGTCCAGAGGTGCTGACTGGTCTCTTCAGTCCCCCTCCTAGGGACCTGCACCGGGTGGCTTTGCAGTAGAATTTTGACTGCAATAACAAGGGATAAAGGGATGAACCTGGCCTCCCTCTGCTTGTCCCTCTGGTTCCTCGAAGTATGAAAGCACCCTAATGAAGAAGGAGACCTACCCTGAATGTCCGTGAGACGGGAAAGAAAGTACAAGAAAGACATGTGCGATCTACCCAGGTGCACATGACAGGCATCACAAATGTTCTCTAAATAAGGAACCCCAGAAGATCCTTTAATATTACAGTCATCTGGCATCCTAAAACTCTCCAGGGTTTTTGAGAATTACTATGTCTGTAAAGTGCTGGAAAATGGGAGGTATTACTATCTTGATATAATTGAACTGTAGACTAGGAATGGGGAGGCCTGAAGTGTGATCCCAGCTCTGCCTCTAACTTGCTATGTGACTGGGGATGGGCCATCTCACCTCTTTGAACCCCAGGTGGCTTATCTGTAAAGTGAAGGGATGGCTTCTGAGTTCACTTCCAGGTCTAATACTCTATTATCTATTATTATTATTATTATTATTATTATTATTATTATCATCATCATCCTTTGGTAGCAATCCAACCAATTTACCCAGAGACAGTGTCTTTAAGTGGAAACAGTAATTAATTAGCCACCTCTCCCTATGCTTTGCTAGAGGGGTTCTCTCAAAGCCTTAATAAGCATCATTGGAGACATCATACATCTGAGGTTTCTAGATCTCTCCCTTTTGTCTCTAGATCTGACATAGGACCCCAAGATTGGGTGGCCAGCATCCATCCTGGCCATCTTCCTTTCATCCTTCAGAACAGCAGACAGCCAAACTTTTGCTCATTCATGGCTAGCTCCTGCTCTAGTCATGGGGCCGGATCTTACAGGGATCAAGGAATGAATCTGAGTAGGGCCCTGGCCCTCAGAGGCACACAGACGCGTGACTCCCAGAGCAGAGGGCTGCATGCTAATTCTGGTCAGGAGCTGAGTGGCTTCACTTTCATAGTCATAAGCCAAGCCCTCTGTGACCCGCTCTTTCTTAGTGCTATTGCTCTGGAACAACCAGAGCAAACTTTCTACCTGGAGTGTGCTTTCTTTTCTGCTCAGAGCTATACCAGGGCATTATCCAGCAGGCCAGACGTCTAGCACCTTTAATGACAATAATAATAATTTGCATTTATACAAGGTCTTTCATCGGGGAATCTTAAAGTGTATCACAAACAGTAATTAATTCCCCTTTACAACTCTGGGAGCCAGTTAAGCAGGCACTCATTTGCTTTGCAGGTAAAGGGAACTTTTCTGGACCGTGCAACATGTTGGGGGCTTCCCTTGCTACCAAATCTGCACACCCTCAAGGCCTGGCATGATCATCAGGCCCTCCACAAAGCCGGTGGCTGTCAACCCCAGCCATGGCTTTTGTCCTGCCTCTGAAGCCATAGCACCATTGTTGAGCCACTCATTTGGTACTAAGCAGAAACACAGTGGAGGAGATCTTGGGATGCTGCCCAAGGCAGGACTTGCCCTAACAATACTTCCGAGGGATGATCCTCTAGCCCTGGCCTGAATACCTTTCATGAGGAGAGCTCATTATTTAAAGGCATGTCTACTAGTTATACTGTTTTCCCTTATTCAAAACTGAAATCTGTCCCTTGGGAGCCCCTGCCCCTCGGTCCTACTTGTGTCTTTTGGAACAAAACATCCTACCTGAATTGCTTGAGCAGGTTGATGTCTCTTGTATACATGCTGCCTGTTTCTGTGACCACCCTCGAGCGGAGCACAGTGGCTTACAGTCAGCCAAGGTTTAGGGGGCCCTCATGAACTGAATGGTCAGGGCAGCTGAGCCTCCACCATGCGCTCTGGGCCCCAGGGCCAGGCTGCCTTCCTGAACACTGTGGGCAGGAGTCCTGGGCAGGAATGTTGCTGGCTCTGGAGCCCTGGGTCTACTCAGCTTTGAAGTGGCTCTTTAGATTCCCCATCCCCTCTGGTGTAGACACTAGGGACCTCTGTGTTCATTTTGGGGGGACTGTACCTCAGTGACACAGAAATACTCTCATTTTCTGTCAAATGATTGACTAACAGTGAATGAATATCCTTTTTTCCTAAATCTATTAAGTTTAGGCAGTAACTGTCGATTGCAGGGACTGGTTTTTGCAGACCAAGCCAGATAATGACCTTGTTCATTCTTTTTTAAACCCTTCTTTATCAGAATAAATACTTGGTGCTAAACCTAAGAAAAGGATGTGCCAGTTGCTGAGCCGGGAACTGACATCAGGACAAGAGTTCCGTGATCCCCTTTCCTCTCCAAGGAGTTAGAGGCAAGACAGGCCTCATGATGGGGGTAAGTGAAATCCTTTGCTAAGTTTGTTTCCCAAAGCTAGCTCTCCTGGGGTTAATAAACAACTCCTTTGACTGATTTCTGGGTCCTTGCTGGTAGCTTTATGCCTGAAAAGACACCCACCCTCCTTTTGCCAAGAGTACATTGTTTGGGTGAGATTTTTCTCATGGGGCTTTACCACAGAAGGAATTTTGAGCGTGCATCGAAGGCTGTTGTTTTCCTAAAACCTGGACCCTCATGAACATGAGGTTTGGCTTGTGGTGATATAGCTTCATTCTGCTTTGCTTTCACATGATTCCCACTTTCTGGCCAGAATCAGGGGTGATCATTTTTGACCAGGATTTGGCCTGAGTCATTGATCTGGGGGATATTTGAGAGAAGACAAATCAGAGCATTTAGAGAGAGTGTGTCATTCTGTGGCAAGAGGAGCACCCCCTAACCATCCCTACCTGCTTCGGAGGGAAGAATGTGGATTTTGGAGTCAGAGAGATCCGGATTCAAATATGGATCGGTCCCTTGGTACCTGTGTGTCTCTGGGAAAGCTACTTAACCACCCTGAATCTCCGAGTGTTTCCCATAGGACTCAACTTGTGTGGTTGTTATGAGGAAGCTGTGCCAGGCACGTGGTAAGAGCTCAAACCATTTTAGTTTCCTTTCCTCCCGCCCTCCCCTCCCCCGACATGGCTGCAGGAACACACTCTGAGCAACTCCTGCTTCACTTCCAGTCAAGAAGCACTGCTGGCACAGTTCCTCTTCACAAGAGGGTCTGGAATACCTGTGACCACTGCCTAAATAGTGCTGGAGTCTAGCAGGCATTTGACATTGGTTGAATAAGCGAATGAATGACCTTGATACTTGGTATTTTATAGTTTATAATCTGCTTTGAAAATAACCTCATTTTCATCCAAGCAACAGGGGTGCCTGGGTAGCTCAGTGGTTGAGCGTCTGCCCTCAGGTCGTGATTCTGGAGTCCCAGGATCAGTCCCGCATCGGGCTCCCCACAGGGAGCCTGCTTCTCTCTCTGTCTCTCTGTCTCTCATGAATAAATAAAATCTTAAAATCCAAGCAACAATCAAGTGTATGAAAGAGATACCACTGCTCTACCCCCTCCCTAGATATATGAGGAGACAAGACTTGAAGAGAACAGGTAACCTGCAGGAGGTCAGCTGTGTGGTGAAGGCACAGGGGCTCCGGGTACAAGCAAGTGCCCCATGCGAGCACAGAGCCTACCCGGGAAGATCTTCTGTGCCCTCCTGAGGCCACAGGTTGGGAGCAAAAAGGGCATGGTGCTGAGGCACTCCCATTCTACTAACTGGCTTTGGGTCACGATGGGCCACCGGAAGGGCCCAGCTCAGAGCTGCTCCCAACCCCAATCCCATGTCTGTGCAGAGCATCTGCAGCTGAAAGCGAGGGGCATCACCGTGAGCCTGCTGAGGTGAAGTAGTAAGTTTTCAAAATCAGAAACATTTGCTAAGTGTAAGCTTTCTGTTTCTCAGCTCCTGGGCCTCTGGTCCCAAACTAACTACAGGGTTCTTCCCCAGGCCTGGCTTCACTGGGCTACCATTACCCTTCCCCACAGGGTGCGGTAGCACGGATGCCCACGTCCCACTCCTTCCCTCTCTCTGGCATCTTTCTAGGGCACAGAGAGTAGTGCTTAGACACAGAGAGCTCTGTTCCTTAGCAGAGAGCTCTGCACATTTTAGGGACTTGAGACAATGACAAACCATTCCCTCTTGTTCCCAGCAGCCTTGCAGAACCAAGAAAGGGGACAGAAAGTAGATATGAAGTCCTGAGCTATAGTGGGCTCCCAGTTTCTCTTTCTTCCCAATCCTTTAGCCTCTGAACTGCTGGGAACCGCTACTAGATGTGGAATGGAAAGGGCAGGTTAGGAATCTTTCAAAATTTGCTCACACGGTTGGCCCGAACACAATTCCCAATGTGAGCTGAAAGCTGGAAACCATATCTGACCACAAAGTCATCTCACCCATGAAGGGTTCATAACAACCTTCTGAAAACCACTCTGACGACACACCCTGCGGAGGAGGGGTGCCCCGATGGAATGGTGTCACTGCACACACCGGGTGACATGTAACCCAATGCCTCGGGAGTGAGGTCAGTTCCAACCGCTCATCTCTTCTGGACCTCTCTTTTTAAAAATATTTTATTTATTTATTCATGACAGACAGAGAGAGAGAGAGGCAGAGACACAGGCAGAGGGAGAAGCAGGCTCCATGAAGGGAGCCTGACGTGGGACTCGATCCCGGGTCTCTAGGATCATACCCCAGGCTGAAGGCGGTGCCAAATCGCTGGGCCATCAGGGCTGCCGTCTTCTGGACCTCTTAACACATTTTTTTTTTGTGCTGTTCGCACATTACCTCTGAGATACAACTCTTGAAAGTCACGTGCATTCCTGAAGCTGAGAGCCAGTTTCAGGTCACAGGTTGGCAAAGAAGAGCCAGGACGTGGGCTCTTCAATATGCACCTCAAGTAGATCAAACTCTATGATGCCTGCTGGGAGGGGACCAAGTCTTCATGCTTCTGGCGGTGGGACGCCCCTCTGCCAGCCCTGAGGCTCTGAGCCACCCTTGCCATGAAGCACCGCTGGCAGGGACAGGTAAAATGGGCATGCCAGGAGCCAGCCCAGGCTGCCGTGGCCTCAGAAACCAAGGCCAAGCAGTGTTAACCTGTCATTGGCCAGCAGGGCCTCTGTGAGGAGGTCCCACAGATATCTAAGATATCAGGTATCAAGAGGGGCTGATACATTTGGGAGTGCAGCTTCTACTCTGCACAAAGGCATCTGACTGGCCAAGGGAGCAAGTGGGAGCCAAAAGTTCTTCCATGCTCTACTTGCTAAGCTGTGTGCTCTCCCAGGGCTATATGCCCAGAGAAACAGACAGGGTTTTTAATTTTTTAATTCCCAAAGCTATTAGTTGAACTCTGTTTTGCACCAACCCAAAGGGGGCACCTTTTCTAGTTAGCACAAAAGTTCTTTATAGACCAGCGTGGCCCTAGAAGAGGATCATTCATTTCTGTACTTTGGATTCTCTATTACATGCAGGGGATGCATGTCACTAGGATGCAAATTTTATAAATTAGAATCTTGTTTGGGTTGCTAATGAGAGAAGAAAATGAAAGAGATTAGTTCTTTCCTAGTCTCTGAATTTTTTAAGGCATCTTCAGGACCCATTTGTTTTTCTCACCACAGCCACGAACCTACCTGACTTGGGCTACTCCACCCCATCCTACAGCCCAGACTCATGGACAGACAGAAAGGGGGTGGGGCAGGTGTGGGCAGCCACACAGGTTCTCAAGGCAGTATTTGGCTCCCTTTTACTGCCATGGCTATCACGCCAAAAAATTAGTGCTCTCCTCCATGGGGTACAAATGGTATCTTACCCTGAACCATGCCACTGAATGCTATCAGACCTGCACAGCTGGGGTATCTTTTTTCTAAAACTGGTGAACACCATGGATGGCAGAGCCAGCAGATCAACATAGGCACATAGCAAAATAAAAAGTAAAAACAGCAGAATAAGTCCCCATCGTTTGTAGACTTAAACAATCCCAAAGCATGTTTTGTGTTGTAACTACTACAGAAACAAACTACTACAAGTGGAGTTAAGTCCCTCATTAGTTACTTCGGGAACTCTTGTTATTAAAAAGACTGCCTCCCCAAGCTCAAAAGCCATAGAAACCTGGATCTGAAAACCCTAAAGACCATCTAGTCCAGGGATCAGTGAACTTTTTCCAGTAAAGGGGTCAAATGGTAATTAGTTTCTGTTTTGTAGGCCATATACTCTATCTCTACAGTTTGACTCTGCCCTTGTATTGACAGCAGCCTCGGATGATATGTAAATGACCAGGTGTGGCTATGTTCCAATAAAACTTTATTTATAAAATCAGACAACCGGCTGTTGTCTGCCAATTCTTATTCAAGTCCAACCCTGAGACTTTTCAGAGAAGGAGTTAAGTGACTCCTTCACCGTCACAGGACCCACCCAAGACCATCCCAAACTGAGACCTGCATGACCTGAGGGGAGGAAAAGAGATACTGCCGCAGGCCTTCGAGCCCTGGGTGTGTGAAAGGCCAAGCTAGCCCCTGGGGAAACTGGAGAGTTGGGCTCTCACATTTAACTTCAGAGAGGACCGAAATGAAAGTGGAAAATCACAGGTTAAAGCCTAATAGGACTGGGAAAGACAACCCACGTATCAAGCTCAGCTTGCAGAGATGTAACCATCGGTTATATCCTTCTAAGTATATGTTGCTAAAGTTCATTCATCAGTGAGACTCAGGCCCTGTCTTAAAATGTCTCTGGTGGAAAAAAAAGGGGAAACAAGGTCCTGTGAAGCCACTGGCACTTGTCTGTGAACAATATGAGAAGAAAACAGAAAATTCATTTTTTCCAGTCAGCAGCTAGTCAAACATCTAACAGGACGTAAATGGTCAGAGAGGACAAACCCTCTTGTCTAGGGCTTGAGAACAGGTTGTTTTGGCTGTCAAGCATTTTCAAAACAAGTTTTTTTGGTCTCATGACAGGTTGTGGCAAGAAGAAGAAAATGAAAAGAGTGGAAGATCCCATGATCGCTGCTCCGGGCTTCCACGTGGGCAAGCTCTGCCTGCACGGTCAGGTTTACTTTCAGAGTGTGCAGATAAAGCCGGTCTTAGGGCTAATACCACCTCACTGGTGACACCATTTAATAAAGTGATTCCTCTAAGAACTCTCTGGCAGCTGGATAATCATTCTGGTCTGGGAGGAATAGGTCAAAGTCACTCTTAAGCCCAAGGGCGCTGTTCAGCTCAAACCTACGCCCTGCGTTGTTTTAATTTTCACCTCATGTTACGGGGACAAATTATGCCTCTGAAACTGAGGTTAAATGCCATCTGCTCTAAGGTGGATTTTTCCATCTCAACCGCAGAGCACTTGGTCGGGTGGGGCAAAGGGATCAGCAAGGAGGCACCAAGGGGAGGGCCAAGATCAGGCTGGTCTTAGAAAGTGCATTAACTCCCTACCAGTAGTGATCTCACTCTTAGGGGCTTAACGAACTCGGCCTCAAGGACAGGATGAGTCAAGCATAAAGCTGGCTATGGCAGCACCAAAGGCCACTCAAGATGGGAGATCTGGAGACAACTGTTAACAAGTAACCCAGAGTGCAGCCCGGGTGGCTCAGCGGTTTAGCGCCGCCTTCAGCCCAGGGGCTGATCCTGGAGTCCCAGGATCGAGTCTGATGTCAGGTTTCCTGCATGGAGCCTGCTTCTCCCTCTGCCTGTGTCTCTGTCTCTCGTGAATAAATAAATAAATAAATAAAATCTTAAAAAAAAAAAAAAAAGGTAACCCAGAGAAGATGTTCAGAAATCAACTAAATAAGTGCACTGGAATTTTCAAATTCCCTTAAAATTAATACTAAAGAGGTGAGGCAGCTGGATTTGCCCTCTAGCTCCAAGGCTCTGATCCTCAGACTCTCCAGAGCAGGGAGTACTTGGTCAGTTACCATCACGCCTGCTCTGGCCACCTCAAGTCATACCACAAGGGACAGCTGAAGTTCCCACCTTAAGCAATCTTCCTGGAAGAGAAACTCTGTGAAAGAGAGCCTGCACTTATTCTGTGAGACAAGTTATCAGACCACAAAGGCTGTCTTCATTCTGCCAACTGTTTGCACAAATGGTTTTCTTTTCTGAAGAAAGAGGGTGGGGATATGAGAAGACTGGTACAAGGCAACCCACATCACCCCTACTCCCACCCCCAAACACATAGGGGCACCCACCAGCATTTAACATCTCTGCCCAAGAAGTGGCTGGAAGGCACTGCCTAAAGCCAGCTGTGCAGAGCCTTTATTACCCAAGAGAGAAACCTAGAAGACTGGTGAGTTCCCTTCCCCAAAAAGCCACACAGATGGTTCTGACTGATTCTTGGGCTGTCCCTCCCCATGTAGGATGCCCAATGAAATTTAAATTTCAGGCAAACAACAAATAACCTTTTAGTATAAGTGTGTCCTAAATATTGCATGGGATCTACTTACACTAAATTATTTGGTCTCTGAAAGCCCTGGGCACAGAAGTGGCAAAGCAGGGGTGAAAGGACCCAAGGCAAACATTCCTTTATAGTGTTCCACCAATGTGACCATAGAACTTAGTTTCTTCCGCCTTTGTTACTGTTTCCAAGGCTAAGAAGGACCTACCATGATTTATACATCTACTCCCAGGCAGAACACTGTATTAAAATGTAATTCATGAATTTAAGAAAACCTTTACTGCCCACAGAAGAAAAGGTCAAATGTCTTAGCATGACAGTTAATTACCATAGTTACCATTAGTTGAACACCAACAATATGCCAGGCTTTTTTTTTTTTTTTTAATTTTTTTTTTCATTTATTTATGATAGTCACAGAGAGAGAGAGAGAGAGGCAGAGACATAGGCAGAGGGAGAAGCAGGCTCCATGCACCAGGAGCCTGATGTGGGATTCGATCCCGGGTCTCCAGGATCGCGCCCTGGGCCAAAGGCAGGCGCTAAACCGCTGCGCCACCCAGGGATCCCATGCCAGGCTTTTTACAATCAGTTTCCCATTTAACATTCACAATCCTCTGTGAAAGAGGACTATTACCCTCATGTACAGATGAGAAAACCAATGTCTGCAGGGGTAACAAAAATACTACTACAAAGTGGCAGAACCAGGATCTGAATTCTGGTTGGTCTGATTCCAGAGAACATGTTCCCTCCACCCTGCAGAACTGCTATGTGCCTCTTTTCTCTTCTTCTCTCCTGCATCATCTACTGCTACCTCTTCAGTGTATCCTGGCTTACCCAGAACCCCCATGCTTCCTGGCCTCAGGCAGTCTGTTCCCTCTGGCAGGAACTTCCTCCCTCTGTCCCATCTTACCCATACTCCAATGTCAGCCTCCTTGATCTCGGGAAACAGATCTCATTTCCGCTCCTACTGCATATCCCACCTGCACAAGGCACATGTTGCTGCCTTATAAGAGAGGTATTTATGTAGAGTTTCTACCCTTCCTCTGGTTCAGTGAAGGCAGGGACTGGGTCCCACACATCACTTATCATGGTGTCTGATACATACTTTGAATACAGTGTTTACTGTATTCATCTGCTGAATAAATGAATGAATGAATGAATGAGTGGATGAAAGGGTGCTGGTGATCTGGGGAAAGCCTAATCAAAATATCTGCAAGTCAAAAAAAAATGTATCTGCAAGTCCATACTGAGGCACTCTGAACCTGGGTGTCAACCAAGGCTGAGAGCCTGGACACGCTGCAGTTCTAAACAGAATGCTGAGCTCAGTTGCCTGGCCGAGTTGGGAGGAAGAGAGGCAGGGCAGTATAAGAACAGAATGCAGTCATAAAGTTGGGAAATTCGAGGTATATTCTTAGTTCCCGGGCTATGTCACCCTGTGACCTTGGACAAGTCATCTGGCTTTGCAGTGCCTCAGGTTCAGAATCTATAATATAGGCATACTGGCAGTATTGATTTCATAGGGTTATTATGAGATTTTTAAGAATTAAAAATCTATGATGCATTTGGAACTGTGCTGTTACAGTGCAAGCACCCAGTATACATTTATCATCATCATCGTAATCTATCAGACGATCAGGAGAGACTGGGGGATCCACTATCATTTCTATGGAGAAAACAACAGTTGTGGTTTTACAGATATATTCCTGTAAATTTCACTTTTCAGGATAACTGAAACATTGTCCATTTAAAGATTATTTGATCCCTAAAATGACCACCAGTGGGAAATTTTGGTCTTCTAAATTTTAATTTTGATTTTTAGAAGAGCAGCCGAGCTTTCCACTTTGCCATTCTGACTCATACCCAGCATACCAAGCAGTTAATACCATGGATGGCCCCATTGTCAGAAAGGAATGTCACCCAGTGATTGACTGCCCCCAAAATTCATCAGCAGGCTTTGTAGTTGGGGCTCTTTAAACCGGGTGTGCTGTGGTCTCAAGTGCTTTGCACATACTCTGTATATCATATATGTAACTCTTAAATGTTTGCTGAATGAATTACGAGTAGTAACTTAACTGCAGAAACCACTGTTACACTTGATTCTTACAACCGTGGCTGCCCTGAAGCCTGTTCTCCTGACAGCCACGGTGTCTCTACCTGACAACTCAGCCCTGACCACCTAGGGCACACCAGGAGGCAAACCACTTTTGCTCCTCAAAAGGGACTTTGGATAGAGGATGACCCTGGATCACTCCAGGCTCTTCTGCTTTCTTGGCTTCCATCTTCTCTGAGGTATGACTAAGTGCCAGGGGTTCTGTCTGTCTGGGAAGATCAGAGTCACTGGAAATTTTCATCCTGTTCTCCACGTGCAGCCTTCCTGCAGTGTGGAGGCTGTGAAGCAGCGTCTGTCTTTAGGCCCGCTCCATTACAACATTCCCTTTCTTCTTTTGCCCACTGATTCTAGTGATAAGTTCAGCTACAGGAATGTTTACTTTCCCTTAAAGGTACTCAGTACAAGGTCTCTATACTCCCAGAAGAGCTATTTCTGCTTAAGAATACCCTGGGCTTTCCCCCTGGCCACAGCAGACCTCAGCCTCCCAGGTGAGCCACCAGGAAGACGGCCAGGCCACACATCGGGTAGGTGGATGGGTGTGTGCATGCAGGCATGCTAACCTCCAGCCCTTGGTTTCACTGTACTGCTTCTGTGAGCAAGGGAGTGGGCAACAGGCAGAGTAAAGGTGGGAGGTCAGAGGTGGCTTGGGTTGGGCCAGCGAGCCGAGGCACAGTGTTCTTAATCATGGTACTGTATGGCCTTGAGCAAGTTTTTCCAGGAAATGAAAATGATGAATTGAATGTCAAGTCTATGCCAAATGCTGTGCTAAGGGTCATATTCCAATTATTTCATTTTATTCCCATCACAATGGTTAATGCTTACCATACTCAATCTTAGCTCTACTAGATGGTTTCTAAGGCTCCTTCTGAGCTCTATGTTCCGAGACTGGTCCCCACTGTCACACCTACCTTCCTGGATACACTCCTGCTTGGCTACCCAGTGTAGCTCTGCTATTGGCTATTCTGCTGATCTCTGAGCAGAGGTAACTGCCTCAGTATCCAGTATCTGCTCCTTGTTTCTGCTCACCTCTATAAAGCTGCATTTTGGCAAGTCATGAATCTTTCATTTGTTCATTTTCACCGGTGTCCCCTATGCTGAATGATCTGACAACAGGCCAGAGAGAATCCCATTTCTGAAGAAACAAGGCCTCTGCTTGTCATTAATGATGTGCACAGAATGGACGGGCCTGACTGTTCTTTGCTGCTTCCCTCTTTTCTAGGCTTCATGCCTTAATGAGAAGTGATAGAAATGAGCAACTCGGCCCTCCTGCCTTGGCTGGACTCACATCACACATGACAGCCCTGAGCAGCCCTGGCGGCACCTGTCAAACCAACACGTACATCTGAACAGTCAAGCCTAATTCCCAAGAAGCTGCTTTAACTTGACATCTGAAAGTGTATTACATCTAGAAGTATTTTACTGGGTGTGTGTTCAGGGCATATGTGTGCACGTTCCGCAACTGAAGTGTTCTATAAATACCAGATATGGGTTGTACAAAAAAGCATCACGTACAGAGTGTACTTAATTCCATTTAGTAATGTTTTCAATTTGTGTCTGACCTCTGGCAACAGAGATGGAATTTTTTCAACACGAATAAAAAAGTATGCGAAACTACCTTACACACAATTTTCACTTAAAATCTCCCGAATGTACAGGAACTTAGTGATCATTAGTTCCTAGCCCAATGTTTTTAGAGGAGAGCATTAGGCCCAAGATGAAGTTTCTTTCCCAAGATCACACATCACACATGCAATTAGTAATTGTGCCCAGATGAGACCGAGGTCTCCCAACTCTCAGGCCACTGTTCTTCACATTGTCTTTACTTACTGTTACATTTCTTCTTCCAACAGTTCAAAGGCAACTCTGGTTCCATTGATAAATGTATGTTTCTACTTTGGTGTTCTATAAAAATCCAAACCAATTCCCTTATCCTTTCCTTTTGGCTCTGTAAGACATCTGCCTATTTTTCTAAGAAAGAAAATAAATGACTATAACTCACAAATGAGGAAGTAGCTGTATCTGGTTATCACCACATTCTCACAGTGGCTGGCAGGGGTCATCTGAGCCCTCCCCTGGGCACTTGGTAGCTTTACAAGGGTACTTCTAAAGTTCATTTCCACAACAAAGATGTAGTGACTTTCCAGCTACTCTTTTCTTGAAGTTTCTTCAGTTTATACAACTGAACTCAGAAAATAAACTCTAGCTCTGTTTTCCACTGAGAAAGCAGGATAGCAGGATAGCAGGATGGCAGGATGGCAGGGGAAGGGGGGTAAGGTTCAGTCCTTAAAACAGACCTCAGAGAGGCCAAAAAGTGGAATCAAAGGAAGCCAGGGACACAGATGCAGAGCCTCTAAAAGATGGCCTGAGGGGTCCAGCCCAAGGGGAGTGAGGAGGCTGAGCTGGGCTGTAAACGTTCTGTGCCTGGTACAGCCTGGTTCCTGGCTGGTGTAGGCTGGAAGGACGGTAAGCAGTTCTCCTGGGATGAGGGCTCTATTAGCAGTAATTGATGGCCAGGCTTTTTAAAGGAGCTTATCGTTTCACAGCAACAGATGTCAGGTTCTAATAAATAACATGTTCTCTCTGACCTACGCAATTTGGAGAGGATGCCTGGATGGCAGGCAGATCTGGATTCCTCATCTCTGTTGCTCTCTCTTCCGAAAGGAAAAACAAACCAAATCCCTTGAAGATACTTTTCAAAATGATTCTCTTTGAGAGTTCAAGGACCCAATAATTCCGTGTTATTTATTTGCTTTACTTTTCTCTTCACAGCTTCTAGATTTCTAAACCCTAGGGAGGGCCAGGCACGCTTGCCCATGCAGGAACCCAGGGCATGATGGTGAGGGGAAGGCTTGTGTGACCTCAGCCTCCCCAGTTCCATCGTGGTTCTATTCCCATCCTCCCAGGGCACCCTGATTGCCCAAGCAGTGCTGGCCAGGCCAGAAAATTCCCTCTTCTCTCTAGAGGGGAGGACAGCTAATACGAGGTTGGGATTTTTTTTTTTTTTAAAGGGAATTCTTCCTAGGGAACTTAAGGCAAAATAAAGTAAGAAAGAAAACCTATGAATCATTGCAGCATTGGAACTGTGGGATCTATCACTGTGGCACAGCTTCATGGGAGTTCAAACCTGGTGGCTTTGCCCCCCTCAGTGCCTTCCCTTCTGCCAATGACTCTTCTGGCCCAGAGTGGATCAGGTCTGCAGCTACTCCCCCTTGCATAGGGGATGTAGGGGTGAGCAATCACAGCTGACCACAATTCTTATCTTTTGGGTCATCCCCCTACCCTTGGCTATAGACAAGAATTCTAGAAATATAGCTATAAACAGGAGGAGGGATGGAGGCCAAGGAAGTGGGAGAAGGGTAAGATAGTGGTCCAGGGAGAAAGAGTAGGTGGCAAAGTCCCCATTAGGGTTTTTCGTAACACTGATCAGTGTCACACAAGTCATGGTGTCCCCTGGCCAGCTGACCAAGCACAGGGACTGCAGAGAGAGGCCGGACTCTGTAAGGAAATCTTAACAGAAACAGAGCATAGTTTGAGCTGCCTTACAGAGCTACCAATAAGGCAGTAAAGAAGCGAGTAATAGATTTCTGGAGAGACAAACACATACATAGGCTCATATATGACCACTTACACTTCAACACCCCTTCCGCAGCCCTCCCCTCATCCCAAAGAATTCTCAGGCCTCAGGGCTCCTGTGACCGCACTGTGAACTACTCTTTTTGAAATGGGGTTTCCACACTGTTCCATGGCATCTGAGGGACCCAGAGGGGCCTCAGAACCACAGTAAGGGTGGGGATGGGGAGTAAATCAGGTGGGGACATCTAACCCCCTTCTCTGGAATCAAAGAGAGATCTATTTTTATCTGGTTTCTTTAGAGGGCTAATGCATAAGACTGGTTTGAAGCATTTGGCAGCTAATGACAAATTTGGAGAAAACTGTCTTAGGGAATATGAAGGTATTAACAACAAAAGGTAACTGAACTAGTCTATAAAAATAGTCTATAATGTGATTTTTAAAAACAAAACCCTTGAAAGAGAAAATTATTCTGCAAAGACAACTTGATGACAAATAATAAAAGTATGCATGGCGAAGAACATATGGGGAATTAAGGACTGCTTTGGGAGCACTTGGATAGGTTTCTAAATAAGAAAATAACATCTCTTTCTGACCTTGAGGCACGAAGGGAAACAACAAATGGTTTTAGGAGGTTCATGAATTACTCCCATGTGTTGACTGAGAAGCTATTTTTTGAAATATGCTTCAAGTGATTCCATTTATATAATGGATTTAATTTGTGACAAACCATTGCAGTGGGTAGTTTGGGGTTAAATCCTATTCTAAGAAACTACTTAGACCTCTAGGATCAAGCTGATAGTTATACACAATGTTAAACTCACAGAAAACTCATTCCATCTATTCACAGATTTATCAGACTAGAAAGGATTACAAAAGACCATCTGAATCATTCATCATGATAGATCAACAGCTATATAAGATGCCAACATAGGTAACTAGTAAGTTCAGATTTCTTTCCAAGTGATAGTTGGCTTTATGTAGATTGAACAATGGAAGGATGGATTTTTCCAACTTTCTAAGCTGGTTGGGCTGGCACCCAGGAGACACAACCATAGGTGATAGTGGCCATGTATGGGACAGCCTAGAATCTAAAAATCTCTGGCCAAGTCACTGAGGTTTAGGGGACTGTTTGGTTGGATCCAGTGCTGACTGTGATGTTTTTTAATGAAAAATCTTTTTCTCTCCAGGGATAGTGATGTTGAGAGTGAACAATGACCAAGTGCTCACAACGTGCCAGACCAGACCCTCTGCTGGACAATTCACCTATATCACCCTGTATGGTGAGAATTCTAACATGGACCCTGAGATCCCTCACCCTCTGAATAATAATCACCAGGACTATGAAAATGGTGGATTTCATTTCTATAATCAGGATTGTTATGTTACACAGAACAGATGACTTTAGGAAAAGGAGATTCATGGTAGGCCTGACCTAATCAAAGAACCCTTTAAGTCTGAGTCTAGAAGTCACTGACACCAAAGTCAGAGGCTAGAAACAGCACTGCTGCTGGCTCAATGATGGAGGGGCCATGTGGCAGGAAACAGCCTCCAGCTGACAGTCGGTAAGGAAACCAGTATCTCCGTTCTACAACCACAAGGAACTGAACTCTGCCAACAACCTGAATGAGAGTGGAAGAGGCCTTGGGCCTCAGATGAGATAGGAGCCCCAGCCAACAACTTTAGTTGTTTAGGACCTGAATGGAGACCCGGGAAGGTTGTACTGGACTCCTAATCCACAGAAACTATGAGATAAAAAAAAAACAAAACTGTGCTATTTTAAACTGTTAAGTGTATAATAATCTGTTAATTAATGATAGAAAACAGGGTACCTAGGTGGCTTAGTTGGTTACGTGACTGCCTTTGGCTCAGGTCATGATCCTAGGGTCCTGGGATTGAGTCTGCAGAGCAAGGAGTCTGCTTCTCCCTCTCCCCCTGCTTGTGCTCTCTTAAATAAATAAATAAATAAGTCTCAAAAAAATAACAATAGAAAATCACACACACAATTTCATACTCATAATAACCCTCTAAAACTAGCTTCACTATTTAATAGAGAAAGGGACAGACTCAAGGAGATTATGAATTTGCCCAAAGTCACACAGTTAGTGAGTGGCAGAAACAGGTTTCAACTCAGCTGTCTTGACTTTAGGGTCAGTGCTCTTAATTGCCACATGCATTTCCTCTCTGTATTTATGTTATTCAAGTACCAGGCCTCTGAGAGGGAGGCTCAGACAAGTGGTAAAAAGAATGGGGAACTGTATCTGTCTGCCTAGGGACAGATGTGCAGAGAGTCACAGCTCTGTGTTATTTCCTGACTACTAGAAGCTAGCTGTGTGCCCTTAGGAAAGTCACTTAATCACTCCAGCCTCAGTTTCTTTATCTGCATGAAGGACAGTGAGGATTTCTACACTGTACCCCACACAGGGCTGCAGCGATGATCCCATGAAGGTGTGTGAGGGTGCTCTGTAAATGATGAAGTCCACAGGGTAGACAAAGGTGCCTGGATATTACGCAGGTATAGCTTTCTTTTCTTGATGACTTCGAGTCTCAATGTCCCCTGCATACAGGTTGGGTATGATTCTCTGATGGTTTGTTCCAGGAAGACATTTAAAAATTAGTGGGGTTTTTTGGGGAGGAAATGAGTCTCCATGTCCTTTATTTGGGAACTACAAAATAAAGTGGAATGTGATTTTTCTTTCTTTTCTTAAATTCTTTAAAAGTCAGCTCACTGTTAAAAGCCAAAGTAACAACAATGTATTATGGACCTCACAAAATATGTAGAAGTGAAACATTTGAATATAGTAACACAAAGGATAGTAGAAAGTATAAAGGGAATTAACAGTGTTTAAGGTTTTTACATTATACTTGAAGTGTTATAATACTAATTCATGGTAGACTATGACAAATTAAGGATATATTTTAGTATATTAATAACTCAAATATGATACAAAAAGCTGTAGCTAAGAGGACAATAGGAGAAAGAAGTCATACTAAAAAGTACTCAAAAAAATCAAAGGGAAGAACAAAGGAATACAAAATACATACATAAACATATAAATGAAATTAAATAACAAACAGTTAAGATGGTAGACTTAAACTCAATCAGTTCATTACTTACATAAAATGTAAATAGACCAATACTCCAATTAAAAGGCAGAGATTATCAAATTAGATTTAAAGAAAACCAACCTACAGAAAGTTTCCTTGAAATATGAAGACACACAGGATGAAAGAAAAAGGATGAAAAAACATACTGTACAAAAAATAAGCATAAGAAAGCTGGTACTACTATATTAAAATCTGACAGAGCAGACTTCAAGTCAAGGAAAGTTACCAGAAACAGGGAGGGCCATTTTATAATGATCAAAGGGCTAATTTATCAAGATATAAAGATATAAAAATTCTGAGTATGTATGTACCTAAATAACAAAACTTCAAAATACAAAAAAAAAAAAAAAAGAACTAAAAGGAGAAATAAACAGATCCAAAATCACAGGTGGAAATTTTAACACACCTCCTTTCAAAAACCAATACTAAACACAAAAAATAACAGTAAGGATATAGACATTTTGAATAACAGTAAGAAATAATTTGACTTAATATGTATATATAATACTATACCTCAAAAATGCAAGACACGCATTCTTTTCAAGTTCACATGGATTATTTACCAAGATAGACCATATAATGGGCCACAATACAAATCTCAATAGCTTTTAAAGGCTTGAAATCATACAGATTATGATCTCCATCAAAACAGAATTCAATTAGGAAACAGTAAGATATCTAGAAAAACCCCCAAGCACTTGAAATTCAAGCACAATTATTAATAATGCATGGTTCAAAAAGAATTCACAAGAGAAATTAGAAAATATTTTTTTCTTTAGAAAATATTTCTAATAAAGTAACAAAAATGTGTTAAAATTTGTCAGATTTGCTAATGCAAATCTTAGAAATTTGTAGCCTTAAAGGCTTATATTAAAGAAGAAGGAATTAAAATCAATGACCTAAGCTTCCATTTTTAAGAAGCTTGAAAAAGAAGAACAAATTAAACTAAAATACATAGAAGGAAGGAAATAATAAAAATAAAAGCATAAATTAATAAAATAAATAACTTTCTTTCAAAAGATAAGTAAAACTGATAAACCCTTAGCTAGACTGTTTTAAGAAAAAGGGAGGGAAAGAACCAGAAACTTTCACCATAAGGAATGAAAAAAGTTACAGCCCACAGACATTAAAAGGAAAATGAATGAATATTATAAAAAATCTCATGCCAATCAATTCGACAACTTAGACATGATGGATAACTTGCTTTAAAAAACACAACTTGCTAAAACTAACAGAAGGAACAAAGATGAATAAATATCCCCATATTTAGTAAAGATTTCTTTGAATTTCTTTCCATAAATAAAACTTTATTGAATATTAAAAAAAGCAGTGCTGAACCTACATAAACTCTTTCAGAAAACAGAGGTAGAAAGAAAATTTTCCAGTTTATTTTATGAAGCCAGCATGGTGCTTTTATCAAAATCTGATAGGACAACATAAGAAATTTCAGACCAATATCACCCATGAAAATGAGAATGAAAACATAAACATTTTAACACATTAGCAAATCAAATCTAATAATATAAAAAAGGATAAAATGTCATGACTGAGAAGATTTATTTATCCCTGGAATACAAGGTTGGTCTGATACTCAAAAACTAATTAATGTAATTAAGCATTTTAATAGAATAAAGCAAAACCATAGGATCAGGCCAATGGATACAGAAAAAGCATTCTAAATAATTCAATACCCATTCATGATAACAACTCTTAGCAAAGTGGGAATATCAGAGAATTTCTTCAATGTGATAGAGACATCTATGTAAAACCTATGCTAACCTCAATCTTAACATGAAACATAGGCCAGATGTTTGCTATTATCACTGTGTACAACATTGTTTTTTTTTTTTTTTTTTTTTTTTTTTTTACTGTGTACAACATTGTACTGGAGATCCAATCCAGTACAAGCAGGTAAGAAAAAAAAAATTAAAAACACAAAAATAATAAAGATGGAAATAAGAAAGTAAAAACTGTTAACAGATATGATTGTTTATGTAAAAAACACTCAGACACTACAAAAAAGCTACTAGAATTTAGTAGTAATCATTAACTTATTTAGCAATGCCACAGGACACCAGGTTAATACAGAAATATCATTTGTATTCCTATATACTAGAAACAAGTCAAAAATAAAATTAAAAAAACTATCATTTATAATAAAAGCAAAACCACTTAAAAGATGCAAGACTTCTACACTGAAATCTCAAAACACTTCTCAGAGAAATTAAAGAAGACCTAGAGAAAACTGCTTATTAATATGAAGATTCAATATTGTTAAAATGTAAATTTCCCCCCTTGTTGATATATAGATTTAATGCCACACCAGCCAAAATCTCACTGGGTTTTTTGTTTTTGAGGGGAAGTTGGAGTTGGAATTGGCAAACTAATTCTAAAACATATATGGAAATACCAAGGACCCAGAAGAGCCAAAACAATCTTCAAAAACGAAAAGTTGAAGAATTTATATTTCTTGATTTTAAGAAATATTAGTATTAGTATACCAACAGAAAAATAGGCCAAGGAAACAGAACAGTGTATCCAGGAATAGACTCATTCATATATAGTCAATTTAATTTGACAAAAGCATGAAGGTAATTCAACAGAGAAAGAAAAAACTTTTTTCAACACATTTTGCTGGAATACCTGGATATATGTAAGCAATTAACTTCAGCATCTATCTCATACCATACACAAAAATTAATTTGAGATGGACCAGAGATCTAAATGTCAAACCAAAATAAGAGCTTGTAAAACAAACAAACATAGAAGAATCTCTTTATGATCTTGTGGTAGGCAAATAATTAGGAGGCTACAAAAAGCATTAACATAAAAAGAAAACACTAATAAAATCAATTTCATTAAAAATAAAAATTTCTGCTCATCAAAAGACACCATTAAGAAAATGAAAAGGCAAGCCATAGGTTGGGAGAACATACTTGTAATGCATAAATATGACAAACATATAAATAACTCCTAAAATTCAATAATAAAAAGACCAACAACCTAATTGAAAATAGGCAAAATTTGAACAGACACTTCTTAAAAGAAGACATACCAATAAGCACATGAAAAGATGATCAACATCATTAATCATCAAGAAATTAGGATTAAAAACTACAATGAGATCTCATTTCATCCCCTCTGGAACAGCTAAAATTAAGACTGACAATACCAAGTTTCAGAGAGGATATGGAACAAATGAAATACTATATATTGCTAGTGGGAGTATAAACTGGCATGAAAACTTCATAAAAAATTTGTCAGTTTCTTATAAAGTTAATCAAACACACACCCCCTCCCACTTATTTACTCACAGAATTGAAACTGTACATCTATAAAAAGACTTACTTAAGAATGTCTTTAGCAGCTCAATTCATAAAGTCCCCACACCGGAAAAAACCTAAATATACATAAGTGGATGAATGTATTAATAAATTATGGTATATTCCTATGATGGAAATTCCTCAGCAGTAAAAAAGGAATGCTATAACAGACAAATCTAAAATAATTAGGTTGGATACAAAAGGCACAAAAGAATACAATCTGTATTATTTGATTTATAAGAAGTATCTAGAAAAGGAAAAACTAAGATGTAATAGAAATCAGACAGTGTTCTGGAAAAGATAGAAGGTACCTTTGTCAGAACTCCCATCAAAAGATATACTTATATCTGTCCACTTCATTATATGTAAATTACACTGCAATAAATATCTTTAACAAGATATATATGCAAAGCCCTCCCTTCAAAGAACTCACAATTTGATTACGGAAATGAAACAATATAAAGATGTGAAAAAGAATAATACAAAAGAGATTTAAAAGGAGTATACCTGGTCTTTGACTTAGATGGTTCCACTTGACTTTCTGAGTTTCTGGTAGTGCAAAAGCAATATGCATTCAGTAGAAACAATACTTTTGAATTTTGATTTTTTTTAAGATTTTTAAAATTTATTTACTCATGAGAGACTGAGAGACAGAGAGAGAGAGAGAGAGAGAGGCAGAGACACAGGCAGAGGGAGAAGCAGGCTCCATGCAGGGAGTCCAATGTGGGACTCGATCCTGGGTCTCCAGGATCACGCCCTGGACTGAAGGCAGCGCCAAACCACTAAGCCACCCGGGCTGCCCCTGAATTTTGATCTTTGATTCCTTCCTAGGTGAGTGATAAGTGGCAGGATTCTTGTGATGCTGGGTAGTGGTAGCCAGCTGCAGTTCCCAGTCTGCCACGCAATCCAAAGGTGAACAACTGATACACTTACCACCATTCTGTACTCTTACAACCATGCTGTCTTACACTTTCAGTATACTATTTGGTAAATCCCGTGGGATATTTAACACTGTTTTATGAGATAAGCTTTATGTTAGATGATTTTGCCCAATGGTGGCAAGTGGTTAAGTGTCCCATGCACATTTATGGTCATGCTACATACACTAAGCTATGATGTTGGGTAGGCTAGGTGTAGTGAATACATTTTCTTTCTTTAAAGATTTTACTTATTTAGGGATCCCTGGGTGGCGCAGCGGTTTGGCGCCTGCCTTTGGCCCAGGGCGCGATCCTGGAGACCTGGGATCGAATCCCACGTCGGGCTCCCGGTGCATGGAGCCTGCTTCTCTCTCTGCCTGTGTCTCTGCCTCTCTCTCTCTCTGTGTGTGACTATCATAAATAAATAAAAATTAAAAAAAAAGATTTTACTTATTTATTCATGAGAGAGAGAGAGAGAGAGAGAGGCAGAGACATACGCAGAGGGAGAAGCAGGCTCCCTACAGAGAGCCTGATGTGGAACTTGATCCCAGGACCCTGGGATCACAATCTGAACCAAAGGTAGACGCTCAACCACTGAGCCATGTAGGTGCCCTGTAAATGCATTTTCAATTTATAAATATTTTCAGTTTATGATGGGTTTCTAGGGACATAACCCTTTCATAAGCTGAGGAAGATCTGTACACAACCAGTAGTCCACTGAGGCTTGGGAGAGAAAGAAGCTGCCTGCACATTAGCATGGATGGAGAAAACCACAGGAAGAACACTGAAGGATCTGAAGGGGCAGGAAGAGGGTGGGAAGAAGTGATGAGTAAAGGCACTGTGGGACAAAGCAGAAGCTAAACCCAGAAGTTGTTCATATGTTCATTCCTTGACCCTTCAATATCAAGCCCATCCAATAGGGAGGAGTATGTAAGTCATGTTTTACAGGATGAAGTTCAGAAAGGTTAATAACCCTGCCCAAGGCCACAGAGCTTATTTGATTAGCTCTGTGTAAGAGCTTGTAATAGGAGCTGGGCATGGGCATGCATGACCCCAAAGCCTGTGCTCACCCAGTAGAGGGCATTTCACTTGCGAGGACAGAATATGCTGGACAGCCCTGAGCAAGAAGCACATGTCATAAGAAAAACTCTGGTCTGTGCCAGAAAGCATCCTTTCTGAGTTCACATGTTTAGAATTTTGCTCTACCAGAGGGAATAAACAGCTGACTCCACTCAAAGGGCTCTACTGCTGTTCATAAACCGTGAGAGTGTTTATGTCATGGGCAGAGCTCTCCAAGTGAATTATAGCCTTTTACGCACTGTGCACATACAATATTTTCACAGGACAAAGAAACAGGGCGTGTAAGGAATGCTACAGTTGACCTTTCTCTCTTTCTGTCCTTTCTCTGAAACCCTAACAATCTCAAGGCTGTCCTGCAGGACAGTCCTCTGATTATGTTTATCCATTACCTGGCTTTCTGATACAACCCAGGAAAGTTACTCAGTTCATTTTAAGAAGAGAGTTTTAAACTATTTCTTCTTCCTAGCATGAGTGGCTGGCTTTCTCTTTTATTACATTTAAAATGAATCCATCTTCACTACAGTAGAAAGCAGATTTTTTTAATGTTACTTCAGATGTTTTCTTTAGACTGGTGTTAACATAAAGCAAATGTCTCTTGCAACTCTGAACCAATCTGTTAAGATAAACAGGCTTCACTTACGATATTCCTATACTGAAATCATAGGCTTGTGGTCTGCAACTTCTTAAAGACTCAATTCATACATGCTAAAATGTCTAGTTAAGAAATGCACACACTCACACACACACACATAGTTTTGCCATGGAAACCACAAGGACATGTCTGGTTCAGACTCCATAGCACATACCACAAATAACAGCCCATCTTCTCAGGGCAGATCTTGTATATACACAGGGAAAGCCCAGAAAATGAAACAACTGCAATACCTCAAATCTAAAACTTACTTTTTAATCGCCCTTTTCAAGTCTGTTTCAAGATATCTAAGTCTTAATCATTGTTATTAGGCACATTTGCATATATCTGTTGTTTTCCTTAAACAGAATTTCAAACTTGGGGGATCCCTGGGTGGCCCAGCGGTTTGGCTCCTGCCTTCGGACCAGGGCGTGATCCTGGAGTCCCGGGATTGAGTCCTGCGTCAGGCTTCCTACATGGAGCCTGCTTCTCCCTCTGTCTGTGTCTCTGCCTCTCTGTCTGTGTCTCTCATGAATAAATAAATTAAATCTTAAAAAAAAAAAAAAGAAAAAAACAAACTGTCAGAAGTTTGGCTTGATAAAGGCTTTCATCTCTCCTGCTGGGCTATAAATTTCATGGAGACACAGGCTACATCCAATTTGTTTATCACTTCATCTGTAGCATGGAGCTCACTGCTTGGAACATGAGAGATGCTCAATAAACACTGAATGAGTGAATGAAGAAGATATTTAATATTCTTCACAGTGTGATTCTGTAGATTGCATCATTCCTTAGTTGGGATCACAGGGGTGACTGTATGGCTGTTCAAAGTGATAAAGTAATAACCACCTGCCACTCTAACCATGACTTATTTTTGTCTACTGTCACTTTCCTCTAGGAGACCATGGTTCATGAAGTGGCATTCCAGTTACTAAAGTCTGACCAATAAAACACCAACATACTTTTACATTTACCTATTTCATATGACTTACGAACACTTTCTGCAGATGGTTCACGTGCAGTACTTAAATCTCTAAGCCCCAAACTCTAGCTAACTTCAACTTCTACCACATGGCCAGCCTACTTCCATAGGGATTCTAACAGTTCTAAGCTATTTGCATAGCCATTTATTCAGATGAAGAAGACACAGGACCTATTTTGGGCAATGGCTGTAGAGATGCAATGAGGTATATAGCCACTTTGTTCCTTCAGAGACATGACAGTTCCACGTGAAAAACTTGGTATTGGATCCATGTATTGACTACTAAGCAGAAATTCTATTTGTTTACTGTCAGCTGAAACTTTCCATTTAAAAAAAATATGAAAGTAGCTGCTAACATCTTCACCATCAACACCATTTACCCACAACTTTAATTCCTCTAGTACTTTTACTCTAAATAGACTGGTAGATTTCAGATAAATCCTGTAACACATTAAAACAACAACAACAACAACAATCTACCTAATGAGTCTGGATAAGAGGCTGGCAAATTTTTTCTGTAAAGGGCCAAACAGCAAATATTTTTGAGTTTGCAGGTCATATGTGATCTGTTGCAATTTCTCACTCTGCCATGGTAGCATGAAAGCAGCCATACAAAATGAGTAAAGAAATGAGTGTGGCTGTGTTCCAATAAAACTTTACTCACAAAAACAGGTGCGGGACAGGATTTAGCCTGCAGGCAGTAGGTCGCCAATTTCTGGACTAGATAAACGAAATGCTCCTGTTTGTAAGAAACAGCGATGGATTCACTTACTTTGCTCTTTTGGCCATTTCATTTCCATCCCATCTGGGGCTGTACGGATAATTTTTTTGGGCCTGGGAATAAAGCTGTCCACTGTTGGTAAAGTGATAGACGGACTGGAATGTGAGAGTCGGCTGGTCTCGAGGGAAAAACAGGGGCAGGTCGACTGCAAAGACACACACACATACACACATACACAAAAAAAAAAAAAAAAAAAAGAAAAAGAAAGAAAGAGACAAGTTAGGGGTTAAATGTATGGGTTAAACCTGAGTGTTGGGTACAGACCATCCGAACCACAAATAGTGCCTGAGGTTTAGGTAAAAGGTATGGAGGGAGGGAACAAGAAATACCAAGGTGCCTTCCCTGCCTTCAAGGAATCTACAATCTAGGTACATAAATGAAAATCACACTCAAATTTAACCAATATGAGGAAAGTGTGTGGATGCTAACCAAATGCTATAAAGTGTTCACAGAAGCTGGGCACTCCCAGCCATGTGAACTCCTCCTATGGCACTTACTTCATCCAGTATTCCATAGAGAAGTTAGCTGATTATCTGTTTTAAGACTCTATTAAATCATAGACTCTTCAAAGGCTGGGCAGTATCTTCCTCATCTAGAATTTGATGGAGGGGGTGGGATGGAGGCTGTCTTTAAAGAATGGATTTGGGATGAGGAGCCAGAGAGCAGGTGATAATCTTTCTACTTTATAGGATATGGCCACTGGACCACCAGAAAAAATAAAGTTATCACTTTACTTCCAATCAAGCAGTGAATTCTGCTACTCAGCAGTTTGAAGCTTCTCCAGATGTGTTACCACATATAGTTCCTAAACTAGTGGGGGCTCCTTAATGGAACGCCAACAGGGACTCATCTGAACACTGCATTATGTCTACTGATAGAGTTCAGCCTGATTCCAATGTTTGCTGCTAACAAGTATTATGTGCTTTTGTCTGTTCATTTTGGGGTCCTTTAACTCAATTTTTAAAAGTAAAAGGACTCCCTCTTTGTAGTTTGAGGCAAGCCAAGATTACAAACACACTGTTTCAATAGCACATTCCTCGAGGCGTATAATGTATAGTTATGTGGATGTTATCACTTCCAGGGCAAAGAATAAGCACGTTAACTTATGAAAATATAATAATGAGAAAAAATGTGTATAGAATTTCCTAGCTTTACAGAGTACTTCCACATATTTTATCTAATTTGAGACTTACAAATCCATGAAGCAGACATTATTTTTACCATGTACATTTAACAGACGAACAAACTTGAGACTCCAAGAGGTCTATTAACTTGCTAATGCCTTAGCTAGGTGCAAAGGAGGTAGGGCTCAAATCTAGTCCCAGGGTGTAAATCCTGAGCTCCTTCTATTGGGCCCCATTACCTCCTGCTCTTCATGATACTGGTACAACCTGCTCACAACACAACACATTCACTGTGCCATAAATACAATTTGGGAAGCTAAAGCCTCTACTGTGAAGAACATACAAGATTCATCTTTTTGGTTACATGAGGCAAATATATGAAAATACATACTAGATAGCTGTATATCTGTCATCATGCCAGGGTAGGGTGACATTTGACTGGGCTAGGCCCTCTCAGCATCCAAAATGATTTCATGAAGGAAAAGTCAGGTTTGCAGCAAACTTAAAAAAAAAAAAATCCAAAAAACAAGAAATAGAAAAATGTCCAGTGGCCTCTGAGACCACTGAGTATATCTGACTCTGACTCAGTGCTGTAGGGGGTTTCTACATATGAGTCACCACAACCCCCCAAAAAAGGCAATACTGTGAACGTCCACTCGTAAGTCACATTTTCCATGTGCCTCAATGCAGTTTTAGCACTTGCCTATTTGTGCCAAAGCAGAGATTCAGTAACATATAGGAACAATACAAAATATGAAAAACAGACTGACTCAAATTATAAATAATTCAATTCAGAAAACCCCTTTGTGTCCCTTTACATTACAAAGCATGATTTGTAACATCCTTAGTCTTTCTGAATAAATACTGCTTCTAAAATTAAGTTTATATCTTTTCTGATTACTCACTGCATCTCCTCTGATTAATTTTAGAAAAAAATGCCTATTCATATATAGTTTAATTTGACTTCAATTGTTTATATTACATATTAAGTTTCCAAATATAAAACAAGATTCACATTAACCCCCAGAGCAATTGCCAACAGCACTGGTGAAAAGTATTTAACATGCAAGCTTCCCTTCAAAAATGCAGTCATTTTGAATAATAGAATTCAATGGCAATAATTTACCAATTTAAAGTAAGTACAGTCATATTCAGTATCAAAGTAATACAGAGAATACCACAGTCTTCATGATTGTCAAGCTACCAGCTTTTCTGGGCTTTGGAATACATTATATTTTTTGTTCCTGTTATTTTGTTTGGTAGAAAATGAGTTGCTGGTATTTTGACATGCTGAAAAATGATTTTTCCACCTAGTTCTGAACCATCCACTTTGACCCCCTAAATGCCCAATTAAGATCAGAAACAATTCAAAAATGTGAATGCAAATTTATTTACCCAGGCAAGTGAATTGTTATGATTAGGGAAAAAAAATTGCCAGCCAGTAACATGCTGATATGTACCGTGATCCCAGAAAAACACTGATTGCATGATTATTTCTCTGTGGAGCTTCTTCTAAAAAAGCATAGTTGAAGCCAATATTAAAATTTGAACACAGTAGCTGGATGATCAGTGAAGCAGGAATGGTCAGAGTCCTTAAGAAATGAAATCGGTAATCTACATATAAGAAAATAAAATTAAAAAAATAGAAATATCTTGTTCAACTTAACCAAACTATATCTATCTGTATCATCAACAGTCAATAAAAGGATAGATTCTTTAAAAATGTTCTGCATAAAGAGTTAAGAACTAAAATATTTATGAGAAATACTTTGCATTTTTCTTGTAAGAATGATTTGAATGATACAAATTAGTCAGAATTAAAAAAAACCCACAAAGCTTGTTTTCCTTATCCCCAAATGTTTCTGCCACGTAACGTTTGCCTATGGAGCTAACTCATGATTTTTCTTTTTAAGATCTAATTCTTAAGAAATCTCCACACCCAATGTGGGGCTCAAACTCAACCCTGAGATCAAGAGCCACACGCTCTGCTGACTGAGCCAGCCAGGAGTCCCTCACTCATGATTTTCTGATACATAGTAAAATGATGACCTTAGGTCTTCAAACAGCTAACTTGCTGTGAAGGTACTCCCAGGGTTCTAAGCAGTTTGGCTCATAGCTTTAGCTGTATCAAAACAGAACATCTTAACCATTGGACTCCTTTGGACACAACCCACCTACCAGCTCCAGTTTGATTCCCAGAGGAGAATCATTCCATTTGGTTCAGTTACTCATCATCAGTGCTATTTTGACAACTGCTTCCTATTTCCTTCTTCCTGTAGACAGAGACTGAATTTTGGTCAGCTCTGGATCCACAGAAGGGATGGGCCTCACTTGTTCAGTACAATTTCAATAACCACTTCCAAAGTATCACTTTCTTTAAGAACTTGTTGGAACAAGTCACTGCCAAACACTTCTGATCCTGTACAACCTGGGCATTTCACAGGATTCCCTCACGGGGCCCTGCTGCCCTGGCAGAGGGCAGGAATCACGCAGCTCTGCACCAGCTTGCCTCATGCTGGACAGTCACTGAGGTGGGGAGTTCCACTGGTCACAGTCCCAGGGCTAGTGGTGTTCTCCAGGCAACTGGCAGCCATGTGGCTTTGAGAGGGAGCTGAATATGCACCAGTAAACTTTGCTGCCTCTCTCTAAACCATGCTGGGGTTTAGATGGACAGATGTAGTTTTGCTTTCTCTTGTAAACAAGCTTAACTGTCCCCAAATGCTCATCCTTTCACCATAAGACGACTTCATTAGGGTTGTACCTAAATTCATAAGACTCTCTAGAAATGTGTCACTTCTCCAAAGGCCTCACGATGGAAAAATGACCCTGAAGAGCCAGAGGCAATGCTACATCATGTATGTGATACTCAGGACAGCTGTCAGATGCTCACTTAGAACATTTCAGGCATAGTCCTCACAAGTTTGATTATATGATCTTTCCAGAAAAAAAAAATTGAATTATGGCAAGATTAGGACAAGATAAATGAACAGCAAGTAATGATAACTCGCAGTTGACGCAAAGGAAGGAGAGAGAATAATAAATAAAAGCAGACTTGGGGAAAAAAAAAAAGCAGACTTAGGAAACAGAAAATAATCCCAGTCTGGGGCCATTCAGCATATAACAAAAAACCCAATCATCCCTTGAGCCATTACAAACTTTAAGTGATATTCACTCCCAATCTTGGCAACCTAGCAGACACTCTTGGACCCCAACCAACAGCCATTCTCCATCCTTTTTTGGGGGGATGGGGAGGGGCATAGGGAGAGAAAAGAGAAAATCTTAAGTAGGCTCCACATCCAGCTCAGAGCTCAATGTGGGGCTCAATCTCATGATGCTGAGATCATGACCTGAACCGAAATCCAGAGTTGGATGCTTAACCGGTCAAGTCACCCAGGCGCCTCTCCATCCTTCTTTTCTATGAACCCTCCTCCCATTTCAGAGTCCAAAAGTGCTAGGTATTCACTCTCTCAGGCTTCCATAAGACCAAGGCATGGAATTGTGACTCAGTCTTGCCAATGAGACCCAAGGGGAACTCGAGTAAGGGTCTTCTAAGAAATATTTTCCTCTCTGAGTAAAGACATGTATAAGGAGAAGCCCCCATTTCATTCTTGCCTAGATGTTGTCATGTGAGACCCTGAGGCTTGAGCTATGCACCCACCTTGTGACCATGAGGGGAAAGTCAGCCTGACATCACTGAGCTATTGAATTCATCAGCCCTGGAATGCCCAGTTCTGGATTCCTTGTTTGTGAGACCATCACAAGTCCTAACTACTTAGACTTCTCTTTTAATCAGGTCTTCTCAGACTTGCAGTCAGAGGCATCTAAATAAATGCTATTTCTTACAGCTTCTGTTCAAGAATGCAGGATAAGTGAATAACCAATTTCAGAAGTATTTCCACCAAGCCTGGTTGAAAACACTCAAGGCACATAGATAGGAAAGTTTGAGTTGTCAGGAAAATTCAGTTCTGTGGGACAGTTCAATCCTTGAAAATGCCAAACAAATGAGGGGTTAACCATAATTGCCCTTGGGAGTCACATCATCGGATATTTTCAACCTTATTCACAAGTCAGCCGTTATTTCATTTCTCCAAACCTTCCAAACAGTATGTTGCCGTGTTCTTGGGTCAGTAGGGAAGATACTCATGCCTTCACTTTGTGGTGGTTACGGTGGTGTTTCCATTTTCAGGAGTCTGTAGACTCTCCAGTTCCTCGAAGCCTCATTAGCAGAGAGTTTGAACACCATGTTGACTTGCTGTAAACTCCCCTCCAATGATGACTCTATCTGAGGTCAATTCTCTCTAAAAACAGTTTGCTCACAGCCCATTCTCAGGCTACTCCCACAGTGGTCCCACAACCATCCAGCAAAGTCTGCCATTTATTAACTGACCAACCCTTACTGACACCATCTTACTAACTGCACACTAACCCTTTGAGATGCATGGATTCTAAGCACTAGAAAGTGAAACATCACATATCCAAAGCACTTGCCTACAAGAAATATAAAAGTAAAGTCTTCCATTTCTGAAGTATCCCTACCCATGACCTTAAACATTAAATGGTGTCTCATTTTACCAACCCTGCCTTACATGTAAGTGACAGAGGAGATTAAATATTAGCCAGATTTTGTTGAACTAGCTTCAAATTTTCATGATCTTTTGTGAGATTTTTTTTAAAGATTTTATTTATTTATTCATAAGAGATACAGAGAAAGAGAGGCAGAGACATAGCAGAGAGAGAAGCAGGCTCCATGCAGGAAGCCCAACGTGGGACCTAATCCTGGGACTCCAGGATCACGTCCTGGGCCGAAGGCAGATGCTCAACTGCTGAGCCACCCAGGCGTCTCATCTTTTGTGAGATTTGATCATGGAGACAGGTTACCTGTGGGGTTTTGGTATTAGCAAAGTAAAGTCTGATTCTTGAATTTTACTGTAAATTCTAAACATCCTAATATGAAAGGAGACAGCATGGTGTGGTGGGAAAAAAAAGCACAGCCTTTGGAGTCAGACAGAAATGGGTTTAATTCCTAGCCCCATCTTTTATTAGTGGTGAGGCCACAGGCAAAATATTTCATCTCTCTGAATCCTGATGTTCTCATCTGTAAAATGAGGATAATTCTTTTCTCAGCATTACTGACAAGACCAGACAAAAGCAGAGTAGGTAATAAATAAATACGCATTCCCTTCCTCTTCTCCCTTCTTCTTAGTTTGTTCTGTTTTCAATCTGGCTTTATACACTGTTCCATATACATGAAATTTCTCACCATAGCATAAATGCTCATAGCATGTACATTTTAACTATTTTGATGGAACTTTCTAAGCTTTGTACATTATCTTCATGTTTTAGCATATATAGTACACTGGAAATAGCTTAGCCTTTTCTTGTTGACAGAAAACACATGAAAAAATAATTATACATGGTAGCCTCAAGTGTTAAGGAAGACTTAGCTTGCTCCTTCCCAGTGCCTCCTACCTAAGGGCCAGACCTCTTAAACTGTCCATTAGTAAGAGGTGATGTGCCCTTAGAACAGCATATTGAGGTCCCCGGGGCTTGCTAGGGGGTGACATGTTGTCTGCTCCCTAACAAACTTTCTCTACTTTGTTTCCTTTTCCCAGACAGCTCCTTTTTGCTTTACCATTTCTCTTCAAGGCCAACTCTCAATGTCATAGCTCTCTCTTCCCTCTTCTCTTTTCTTTGTCTACTCTATTGCACATGTGTCTCAGCTTCTGAAGAGTTGGGTGCAGCCGACTGTCCATCCCGAGACCAGAACATGCCATGGAAGCAGATGCTGCGGTGTGAGTCTAGGGGGCCTTCCTCCAGCACTGCTCAGGGACAGTATCCTCCTCTTCCTTTTGTATCTGTTTGTTTGTTTCCTTCCAGGTTTACAGTTGTCCCAGATAGCTGGAGTTACAGGAAATCTGGTCTCTGCTTATGTTTTGTTTAGCATTTGCTTTTGAGGTACTTTATAGATACAAATGAATCATTCCAACACCCAATGAGACATTCAAATAAAACTATAAGAAGAACCTCAAGATAAAAGGGATGCCACAGTACTAGCCAGTGAAGAGTGAGGCTCTCTCACCCTGCCCACATAGACGAGCCCAGACTAAATAGAATAGGCTTCTCCTCCCACGAGATCAGAGGTTCTCAGCTGGAAGTAAGCATCAACATCACCATGGAATCAACAGTACAGCTGCTTGGGCCCTACTTCAGACCTCTGATTTTTGAAAATGCACCTTAAATGATTCTGATGTGTCTCCTCGGGTTAGAATCATTCAGACTGTGAGCCCCTAAGGGTGAGGGTCAGGGATTAGTTATTTGAGTATTTCTAGAATTTGGAACAGAACATGACACAGGAAAGACTCCTAATAAAAGCTTGCTGGCCTGAAGGAATGGAACAAGTAAAGGAACTCCAAATTAAAACCTCAAGGCTGGGATCCCTTGGTGGCTCAGTGGTTTAGCGCCTGCCTTTGGCCGAGGGTGTGATCCTGGAGTCCTGGGATAGAGTCCCACATCGGGCTCCCTACATGGAGCCTGCTTCTCCCTCTGCCTGTGTCTCTGCCTCTCTCTCTGTGTCCCTCATGAACGGATAAATAAATAAAATCTTTTAATAAATAAATAAATAAAACCTCAAGGCCATCTCATTTCATACCGATTAGATTGACAAAAAATTTAAAACCCAACAAGGCGCAAGTTGTTGTCAAGGTGGTGAGAATTCTCATTCACTGATGAGAATGCAGATTTTTACAACCTCTTGTACAATAAAAGTGAAGATGCACACTTCATAATTTGGGAATTCCACTCCTAAAATACTATACCATGTGCATAAGAAGACATCTAGAAGAAAGTTTGCTGTAGCATTGTTTGTGGCAACAAAAAGTGGAAACATCTTAAGTGTCCAGCTACATGAGACTGGATAAATACACTGTGGTATGTTCTTCACTGGAATGTCTTAGTAATATATATTCAATCTAGAAAAGCATTTCCTCAGGCCTGGCTCCTTGTTTAATCTCTCAACCGGCTCTTGCTTCTGTGACACAGTCTAGGTCCCACCTTCTATAGGAAGCCTTTCTTGCCTGCTCTGTGGCTCAGTGGTTTCTTCATCCTCTGTGGCCACATAATCCAGCCATGGCCGGATGGCTAACAATTCAATGTATTTGTTATTTTATGTCTTTCACATGTATAACACTGGGCTGGACACAGAGTAGTTGGTTGATATATAACTAGTGATTGACTGGCATAGATCATAAAAGTGAGGAAACGTTGATTGTACTAGACATGTAAAAAAAGGAAACATGTTTTTATGAGATGCAGAGAGAAATCAAGCAACAGAGAACACCATAAATAGCATTTAATACTGTTTTAACTTCTATCTTTAAAAGAACTTAGTCACAAAAAAAAAAAAAAAAAAGAACAACTTAGTCACAATAAATAAACTCTTGGCCTGGAAGGATTAGAAAAGAAATCTGGCTAAATTAGGGAAGAATCTGATGAAAAGAATTGTTAAATAAATCAAAATATATTCAAATGCAAAGGCGTTGGCATTAAAAACTAGGCAAGGTCTTTTAAAGAGCCATAAGCTTGTAATTAAAAAAATTCATGGATAATGTACCGAATGTAGATGACTAGAAGGAAAAGGACACATTTACAATAGCTAAAGTAGAGGGACTGACCCTGGTCAGTTTAAAATCCAGTCTTGAAAAACTGGAACATCCTGCCAGGTACAAATTTACAAATATTGTGACTCCTCCAGACTAAAGAATGACTAACAGAGCCTTAGGAAGAAAAAAAGGTCTGAAACTAATCTTGTTTTATCAAAGGATCTAGTTATGAGCTTTATATTCTAGAGAAAACAGCAACGAGTATCCAATGTGATAAGCATTCCTGGAGCATTTCCTATGAGCCAGCTCTAGGAAAGCTACATGACCCAAGCTGGGCCTTCCTCTTGGCAGTGCCAGCATGCACCTGATTATCACTGACTTCGGGAAGGGAGAGAGTGACAAGGCTTATTGTACAGGTAGTAACCACCATGGGGTATGGGGTGTGTAAAAGCTTCCAGAATCCTTGGGGCGCCTGGGCTCAGTTGATTAAGCATCTCACTCTTGATTTTGGCTCAGGTCATGATCTCAGGGTGGTGAGAGAGCCCCAAGTTGGTCTCTGGCCTCAGGTGGAGCCTGCTTAAGATTCTCTCTCCCTCTCCCCCTTTCTAAATTTTTTTTTTTTTAAACCCAGCTTCCAGGGGCACCTGAATGGCTTAGTGGTTGAATGTCTGCCTTCAGTTCAGGTCATAATCCCAGGGTCCTGGGATGGAGTCCTACAATAGTCTCCTGTTTCTCCCTCTGCCTATATCTCTGTCTCTCTCTCTCATGAATAAATAAATAAAATCTTTAAAAAAATAAAAAATAAAAACCCAGCTTCCAGAAGCCTAATTATTGAATGGGTAGAGACTTGAAAGACAAGTGGATTTTGACCAGGTACCACAGGAGGATTCTTGATGGAGCAGAGGGAGAAACAAAGACACACACAGAGAGAGAGGCAGAGACACAGGCATGAGGGGATGCCAAGCAGAGGGAACAGTATTGGGCAGCCAGAACAGAGAAGAGTGAGGGAATGCAGGGTAGTCAGGGAACAAAGGCCAGGAACACAGTAGCTGGTGCAGAGGGGCTCTTGATCAAGATGTCAAAGTGTGCACAGTTGTGAACACAAAGCAAAGGAGTGTGGATACTTTTCTATAAGCATTGTTAGCCTTGGACATTCCTAGAGGAAATGTCCCATCCCACCCACTCCAGAGGGCCAGGAGTTGTCCTATAATTTAAATACTCAAGCATAGTGTAAATCTTCCAGAATGGAGAGTAGAATGCACAAATCAAGGATCAGTATTATTTATTATTATAGGAGTGCAGTTGTGCACTCCTTAGAATAGGAACTGATTCCTCTTTGTAAAACATCTCTTAAAGCTTACCTGTGCGTCCCTTACAGTCATGGGAGGCTCTGAGGGAAAAGCATGATGATGATGGGCTGTTGGTCATTTATGGGAGTCCTCCATTTTCTCTTAAACAACTCTGACTTTCTGTGTGGACAATCCAAACAGTAGGGCCTGAGATCTGGGATTGGATTTAAGACTGGGATTGGATACAGTTTAAGTCAAATATCTGGCAGTGCTTGGAAACCATGCCCCTCAAGGGTGACTATGTGCTTCCTCATAAGATGGGATTAGAACCCCGGGTCCCCATGTCATTTTGATCTAAAGAAACCTCCACTAGCCTGTTTTTTGTTTTTTTTTTCCACTAGCCTGTTTTTTATTTGTGCATTGCACCTCCTAAGCATTCTCCATTCCAGATTTATACTGTGCTGGGACATTAAAATTATAGGAAAATGTCTGACCCACTAGATGAGGTGGTATGGGATATTTGTCCTGGACATGTCCAAAGATAAGCCACTGCATTCTTTGGTTGCTTTGGGTTCAGTTCCATCTGGTGAGGTGGACAGGAAATAGCTTATTTAAGTGAAGTTGAATGTTCAGGTGAAGAAGGCACGTGCTCTGTATGTGGCTAACTGGGCTCCACTTAGTAGCTGTACAGCTTTGGCATACTAACTGGTCCCTCTGAGCTTCTCTCCTCATCCATCAACCAAGAAAAACTCTAACTTCTGGGTTGGAAATAAAGCATGTGGTACGGTATCTGGAGCCGAAAAGGAATCAAGAACAGGACGGCATACTGGAAATAATATGATCTTTGGAATTTGACAGATCTGGGCTTGATTCCTACTCTCCCAGTTACCACGTGGGTGACCTCAGGCAATTTACTAAACTCCTGAGTCTAGGTTTTCTAATCTTTAAAATGGGATAATACCTACCTTGCAAGGCTGTTGAGTGCTTTACATGATATAATGAATATATATAGAATACTTGGCACATAGAAAATACCCATAAATGAGACCTGTGATTACTCACTTTTCTCTTAGAAGCAATTAGAAAAAAAACAAAAAAACAACCAACCAAACCCGAGTCTATATAATTTCTTTTTCCAACCTGACTTCCAGCTGAGAAAACACCACCTCATAGATTAAAAGTAGCCAAATTCTTTCAGTTAAGCTTCCAACTTAGTTCTGACCATATTTCTATTTGAGGCAAATTCAAGAGTCCTTAGGAACTCTTCACTTTGAATTCTATAATCTTCTTCCTTTAAATAAAAAAACTTTGGAGTATCTAGGGTCAAATGGGGTTTTGTAGCAAAAATTGACCACGAACCAGAGACCAGCTGAAGACAGAGGCAGCCTGATGAAAACGTGGCCAGATGGTTTCCTTTTTTTGCTTGGATACTGCTTTACTCTCTTCATTCTCATAGGTGCTTCCTGTAAGTCAAACTTTTTCTTTTTTTGCTAAACTATTTATTCATATATGTGCTACTAAAGTGAGCACACCTAAACTATTTATTCATAAGTGGTTTTGCTCTTTGGGAAAAAAAGACCAGAAATATAATCAGTCTTCATATATTTAAATATTATTATTTAGTCTGTGAATTTCCATGTTTTTGTTTAGTGGTTACCACTTCGGAGCCAGCATCTTGGTCATTATTTCTTCTGTGAGAACGGGTGGGAGATGCAGTAGGGGAATGGGAACGAATTAATGTTCTTCCTTGATAGCAATTCTCATCAGAAACGTCATTTGAGATGAAGATATGATTGCTGCCTAAAATGATGTTTTTAAATGGTCCTCTTCTCCTATCTCACTAACTCAAAGAAAAGAGAAAAACTGTAAGCAGAGATGGTCATGTGGAGGCAAGCCCTTGACCCGAGTGAGCTGCTTGGCTTGTACATTCAAATGTAAAGGAATAAGATCATTTTCAAGGCAAGGCTCTAGATCCTGAGAGGAGCATATTCACATTCAATAACCGAGGGTTTATTCTTGGAAGCTCCAAAACTTTGCTCTTTCTTTTTACTGATTTTGATAAAAATCCTTCTAAAGTAACTTCACATTTACTTGTCTCATACCCCTCTCTAAATGGCTCAGAGTGAAAGTTATAAATATGAACTCTCAGAGTGGGCCATACGTTCACGACACCAGACATGAGCAAGCCAGCCCCTATACTAGTTGTCTAACATCTGCTGTCTGTGGATTCTTGGTTGCCTCCACCTAAACCTCCCAGCTGGGGCTCTCTGGTCTGTACACCTATATGCTAGGACCGTCTATGGGCAGCAAAGCTGCTGGAGATGTGGGAACTAGCATGCCAGCTTATTTGAAGGGATAATAGCCAGGCCTGGAGGGCTCCCTGGGAGTAAAATACATAGACTTTGTGGCCTCTCTTTAGCCAACTCCCTTCCTCTCGGCTGTGTTTTGACAGGTGTGCTCACAGGGGAGAGCTGAGCTGCAGATAGGTGAGATATTGACTTTAAATTCTCTATGTCCTGTCAAACAGAGGACACACTTGTTAAACAATAGTGCAGAAAGGTGCCTTGGGAATCATGTATGCATTGGTAACTGAGCGGCTTGCAGTGCGGAAGGGTGAACCACCTTAGCAGCCATCTCGAGGACCTCACATCTCGTGAGCTACAATGTGCCATGCCACTCATAACCTGGCACTTCTCCTGGCAGGAGCTGAGTGACTGCAGCTACCACAGCTACTTTTCTAGTCAGACTTTGGGTTCGTCGTTACGCCAACTCTGAAAAATCTCTTGCCACATGGGCAGAGATTAGGCATAGGCAGTTTGTTTTTGTGGTAGTTTTTTTTTTTTTTTTTTAATTTATTTATGATAGTCACAGAGAGAGAGAGAGAGAGGCAGAGACACAGGCAGAGGGAGAAGCAGGCTCCATGCACCGGGAACCCGACGTGGGATTCGATCCCGGGTCTCCAGGATCGCGCCCCGGGCCAAAGGCAGGCGCCAAACTGCTGCGCCACCCAGGGATCCCTTGTGGTAGTTTTTAATGTTTGTGTTTCATTCTAATAAATATACATTTTTTAAAAATTTTATTTATTTATTCATGACAGAGAGAGGGAGAGAGAGAGAGAGAAGAGGCAGAGACACAGGCAGAAGGAGAAGAAGTGGGCTCCATGCAGGGAGCCTGATGTGGGACTCGATTCTGGGTCTCCAGGATCACAACCCAGACGGAAGGCAGCACCAAACCACTGGGCCACCGGGGCTGCCCTAAGTATACACTTTTTTAATGCTAAGAAACAGGAAGGAAGTCAACATGTATCAAATACCCACACTATGCTGGGTGCTTTCTGCCACATGATTTCTCTCTTGCCCCCTGTCACGAGGAAGCAAGCTTGTCCCTGGGGTGAGTAGAACTTACTCGCAGCCATGAAGAAGATGGGTTACTCTCAGCCTGCCTGGGTCTGAGGTCCATGTTCTCTCCACTGCAGGTGCTACCAAATTGTATTTACTGCTTGTTTTGGACATTCTGGAAGGAGGTTCTCCTCGGGCATTTTGGCTCATCTGCCATCTCAGCCAGGGGTTGCTATGGGCATTGATCAAGAAAACGTACAAGAATGGAGAAAGAGGACTGGCAATGTACAGTCACAATGGACCTCAAGAAGGAATAGGAGGCATTTGTCTTTCAGACCTTACAAATTATGCTCAAGGGTACAATGATCTCAGACTTTGAAGACTTTTTTATTTTTGATGTTTCAATTTCCTTGTTTTTTTCCTTTTGACTGGGAAAGTATTTTATGTTCATATCTATGGGGTTTTAGTGGCATTTGACTCTGTTACTCATTTCTGTTCTTCTCCCATGGTTTCCATAACAGTGTATTGATCTGCTACTTCCTTCCCTTTTAAAATGTTTACTGCCTTTTCTCCATCTGTTTAATGGCCCCTCATTCCCAAAGCTCAATTGAGGGACTTGTTAACCCAAAGGGTTGGCCTGTAGCTTTCCTCCTTTAGAAAGTCCCAGAAAGTCCCAACTATCGATACTCTCTGATGACTTCAAAATCTCCATATCCTTCGCTGACCACTCGCCCGCACTTCAGTCTGATAATTCCAGATGCCTGGTGAATGCCATGATATAAGTTTTATGGCTTAAATATGTTTTCACACACACTGTCTCCTGTGTACTTTTCAAGCTAGGCATATTACCCCATTTATAGGTCAGAACACGGACACTCAGAAACAGAGAGCAGTCTGTTTAGAATTACAGTTATAGAACAGAGCTGGACCTCAGATTCAGGTCTTTAGATTCTGACCCCAGTGGCTCCAGTGCCATTAGAGTGTTCTGTTACCGACTGGGGAAGAATCATACTGCATGTCTGAAATAAAAGCCACCGCTTGCTCCTCATTCACTCACATCCAGGTTGGGTCTAACATGCTGCCAATATTCTGTCACCTGAGACTCTTCATCTCTGGAGAGGCTCACTGTTGACACCACGTCCTGCAGAGGACTGTCCACAAGGCACTGTCCTATCAGAAGGGGACTGCAGGGACCTGAGGGCCATGTCTACTTCCACCATAGATAGAAAGAAGTGGGGATGTAGATTTTAAAAACCAGCATCCTACTTTAAACAGCTGAATACACTTTGTATTAAGCCTTCCACGCCCACCATTTTAGGTCTGCTGCAAACACTAATCATTCACACCTGAAGTAGTTCAATATGTTTCCTCTGCCTCCAGGAATTGCTTTTCTATCTGTCTTACACACTGACGCCAGCTTAATTACCCTAATTGTACCCCCTGTTCTAGCCCATTTGAACTAACCAAGGTCTCCTAGGTAAAAATATAATTTTGAAAGCTAATCAGGGGGCAGTTCAGATGAGGTCTATCTAGCTTTTCCTTCTAAAGAAGGTGTGGTACAGCCATCAGGCTCTGGTTAAAAGACTAAGACTTGAAAACAAAAGTTGAAGTTCATATACACAGAACACTTAAGGACAGAAGAAAAGAATCAGATGGGAATAGAAAAGAGAGGGGAGTTCCAAAGAGCTTTAATATAAATACCTTCAACTGGTCACACCTCAGGAGAGCCTGATATGGACTCAACAATTAACCTTCTCATTTAGCCTGCCTGCTGCCCTTACAATAAAATAGCTATTCTTACCTGCCCCATTTTATTCATGACCCCTTACCAATCCTCTGTGTGATGGAAAACTCTTTTGTTTCCATAAGCCAAATGGTTCACTTGAGGTATATCATTAATTGGTTTCATGGAAAAACAGGTTTGATTCTTTAAATGTTCAACTTACTAAGTCATCACTCAAACTTAGCTCAGGGAAAAGTTAAATAGAAATCTGCAAAGGAGTGCATGGGCAGGCACCAATATAGCTCCAGAGGAGAGGTGTGGGAAGCCCAAGTCTAGAGGAATGCTTTCATAGGTGGTGCCATATCTCATGTCTGTGCATGCAATACACATACGTGCCCGCGCACACACACACACACCGTATCTACATTTATACGTGTGGGTATATGTGTATGTCTCTGGTTTAAGTGGAAGGGCAGTTTCTGACTTGTACAAAAAGAGGAGAGAGCGCTGCTTGTCTGAACCTCAAAGATGGTGACTATGAACATTCCTGACCATGGGACTGCTCCTGGCCACTTCAAGTTTTAGCATTAGTATGACCTATGGCATTTTAATGATTTAAAAATCAGTTGTGACTTGGTATGAGAATAGGACCAAATGCATGATTGCGAGGCAAACAAGAAAAGAGTATGTGAGTTTGTACCTTGATTTATCAAGACTTTGAATTGCCCTGACTGACCCCTGAGCCAAGCAAAGGGGATTTCGAGATGAAGGAAAAATGAACTCTGCCTTAGAAAGTTCATCATTGGGAAAGGTCAGTAAGCCAAATGTTCATGGTACCGTGTGAGAAGTCCAAAGTAGGAGGCTGCTGCATTACACAGTCTGGGGTTTGGATGAAGAGAGACTGATTTTGTCTTCTTTGTGTCTCATAATGTGCCATTTTTCCTTAGCAGATAATAAGAAGTAAATGGTGAGCTCAATGGCTTTGCTTTGCTGATGTGCATCCTTGCTGAACTGTCCTGAGGTTTCTGGCTAAGCCACAGGTCCAGGGACAACTCGGTTTGGTCTCCCAGGTGACCCGTTCACATGGCCGTGGCAGAGAAGCCGAGTGCAAACCAAGCTCCAAGGGGCCGCTTGGGTAGGACGGTTAGTGGATGAGTGTTTGACTCTTGTCTGTGTTTTGCTCATGAGGGGCCAAACTCTATGGCCAAGAAATACTATGTTTAGACAGGCTGTACTGGTCCCTGGGACTGCAAGAACTGGGACGGAGCGACAGGCCCCCAAGGCTAATCTGAGGAGTGGGTGGTTTTTACACCAGAGCTCATACTAAGGGAGGAATGCTGTAGGGCTGTGCTTCCTAAATTCGCTGCGGTGAATTAATTTCATTTTAATTTCCCATCTGTCATTGATAAAATAAAACTGAGTAACTGAATAAACAATTATGTGTTTGGTTGTGGCAGCAATGTCAAATTGCTATACAGGTTTGCAAATGTCTGTCTCCTCTCAGTTTCTGTGTCTCTTTAATCAGGTCCGAAGCAACAGTCTGCAGCCCATACTCGGAGCCTCCGGAGCAGGTCTCCTGGCACATTCCTGGCTACCCGCTTACCGGGCTAACTGTGGCCCCCCGAGGGTCTGTCTGAACAGTGCCAAGTTGTCTACCACACCTCTCCGTGCGGCTGGGGCTAGCCCTGTGCAGACCCTGACTTACCTCTTTTCTCCTCTACCTCCTCCCAGGGAGGCTCATCATCTGTCAAAAAAAAAAATTGTCCTCCTGACATACCCTAATGCCCTCTGTCCCCTCTTAGGACAAATGCCCAGTCTGTAACCACATCCTGGTTACCTCTGCTTCTGCTCCAGGAGTCACCTTCTCACTTCCTCTCAGAGTGTTCCTGCCACCTCTTATCTCAGGTGAAATCTGGCTTTCTATTATGGCCACCCCCTGAGGAGAAGCTACTTGTTTGCCCAGACCTGCCTACACATTCAAGCCTCTCCTCTGAGAAAAGCGTCCCCATCGGAAGCTCCTACCATTTGGGTACCTCACCTCTGTCCATTGTTCTAGCTATTGTCTACTCAGGCTCCTGGTTACATACTAACTAGACACTGACACCTGCTTCAAGCCTGCTCCCCATTCTGATCTCTGTAATCATCCAGTGCAGCTTCATCATGTTCGAGGGCAACCCACCCAGCACCCATGTCCCTGGAGCCACACCCCGAACCTTCTCATCTATTTGTGCTCCAGTCCCAAAATACTAACTTCTGAAATCCTTGTCTCTGACCCAAAAGTTCATTGATTCAGAGAGAGCTGTGCCTCTGCTTATATTCCAGGCACTGTTAGGTGCTAGTAATATGGAAATGTAATATGGAAACACCCCTTGGTTTGCTGTACTGGCTCTGATGACTATGCCAAAACTTCCTGTCTCCTCAAAAACCCTAATCTCGCTCCTGACATCTTCACTTGGGAGATAGTCCTGCTTTCAACTCCTTAGAGAAAATGGACATTCAAGGAGAACTATCTCCATTTCTGGCCCTACCTGCCTCCCCATACCTCTTATTTAACAAGGTCTGCATCCTTTCCTCCAGTCTCAGAGGAGGTGAGCTCCTTCTTCTGCAAAGCTTATTCCTCAACTGTGTCTCAGGCTCCATACTCTTAAGCTACCTCTAGGATTTTGCTCTTTCAACTCTCTTCTCTAAATTTCAACCTCCTCCACTAGTTCCTTCTCATCATGCTGAAGAATCCCTTATCTCCTAAATATCCCCTTGACCACCACCCCTGCCAGCTACTTCCCATTCACTTTTCTCCATTTTTCCAAATTCTGCAAGAGGTCTGGCTCAACTGCTTCGGTGTCCATTAATCCCCTAACCCACTGACACCAGGTGTCCGTCTATGTGGAGGCACATGCGTCCTTTACTACTCTAACATTGTGCACTAGGATGTCAATTACCAACGCAAATGCTTTTTATCCTCGGCTCACTGCAGCCCGGCCCTCCCAGTACCCCTCTCACTGGGTTCTCACCCTCCCCTGCTGCTTATCATTACTGACACTGGCCAGGCCAAAAGGCCTACACACCTGCATCCACCAGGATGGCTCTTCCAAACTCCAGCCTCACATTTTTGGCTACTTACTGAGTATCTCCACCTGCTTATCCCATAAGCACCTCAAATGCAATATATTCAAACTCATTGTCTTTCTCCCCACATTCTGGTCCTGTTAAGTTTCTGCTCACCATTCAGCTAGCTTAGCCAGGAATTATGTGGGATTCTGCAATCCCTCTCTCCTTAAGTCTGCTGATGCTATCTCTGAAGTAGTTCTAGGACCTGACCTTTCTTCTTCCTCCTACTTTCCACTGTCTCAGTACCTCCCATTACCTTGTCTGGACTAGTTATCCCAAAGGGTTTTCCTACCCCAGGCTCTCTCCCACTTGAATTCCTCCTCCCCTCTGCTAGCAGACCTATATCATTATTGAGGTAATACCACAAGTTTAAAATCCTTGCACGGCTCTCCAAGAGTAACAGGATACACTTTGAACTCCTCACATACAAAGCTTTGCATAACCAGGCACACTCTTTCCCACCTCATCTCCTGCTAGTGCCTTAACTCATGCACCCAAACATGCAATTTTATGAATTATTCCCTGTATTCTCTAAAACTTTATAGAAGGGGTTTTACCCACCTGTAGCATACATCTGCGTTACAGTGTTTCTACACAGTAGCTTCATTACTGTGCTTACATTCCTGCCTCCCCGACCTGACTGCAAACTGCAGCACACCTACCCATTTATGTGACTACAGGGTCTAACACAGAAGCTGGTCTGTTGTAGATGCTCAAGTGCTTGCTGAGTTGATTGACTTGCAGGTACATGAGGCTTTTTTCTTTGACAAGAGAACCAAGTTTTTAACCTTTGCACGCTATGGCATTTTTACTGATGGTGCTACATGCAGGTGAGGCATGAAAAAGTCACAGGGCTGAGGGCCCATTGACAGGAGTTAAAAGTGATCATTGCTGAGCAGGCATGGGGCAGGGTACTTTTGCTTTTCATTATCTGTCTTTCTGGAATATTGCTTTTGTAACCATGTTCACGTTTCTTTGATAAAAACAATAAATAGGGGATGCCTGGGTGGCTCAGCAGCTTAGCGCCTGCCTTTGGCCCCGGGGCGTGATCCTACAGTTCCGGTATCAAGTCCCACATTGGGCTCTCTGCGTGGATCCTGCTTCTCCCTCTGCCTGTGTCTCTGCCTCTCTCTCTCTCTCTCTCTCTCTCTTTGTGTCTTTCAAGAATAATAAATAAAATCTTAAAAATAATTATAATACATAGAAAATTCTTTGTTGGGTTGGTTATGAATAATCTATTGCTATGTCTATGAACCACAAACGGCATTTTCTGTATATTTGAAAGGAGAGGTCATGTTCTGAGGGCTTAACTCCAATCAGGCTGCATCATCAGTGTGGGTCAATGACCGGGGGCCAAGCCTGGTGTAAGGGGACACCTGCAGAGTCATTCACCAGCAGAGCCCTGTGCCAAGAACAACACAGAAGCCCTGCAGAGAGAACGATGCATTTGCTTTGACTAGGTTGCCTACTTGTAGAGATAATTTTTATCAATGTGTGTACACATGTACTTTTTTTTAAAACTAAGAATATACTTCAAAAAAAGGTGATTTTATTTCTTCTAATTCCCTGATATGGGCACAGGAGCTAGCCTCTGAAGGCTCTTTCTACCAATTCATAAAAACCAGCATTTTAATATAGTATGCTAAAGATTTTCACACATGCACACACACATTAAGTTAAAGGAGATGGATCTGAATGCCGGACATCCTAGTGCAGAAAGGGTGAAGCTGAAATTTCTACTGAGGACAGTCGTGCACCAGAGTCAGGGACCCAAACATCAAGAAGGTGGCACAGCAATGTACAGCAACAGACTGAATGGGCATATTCGCTACCATGGGTCACAAATAGAGTCTTGCAAAGGCCAGAGATGAATATACACCAATCCTTGCTAAAAACATCCGATGGCTGCATGGTACAAAGACATATTTTGCTGTGGTATGTAATTTCCTCGGTACTTAACTATAAAAGTATACCAGAATTGAATTCTAGTGCTCTTTCTAAATGGGAGCTGAGTCACACAGGTACCTTGATGCTGTGTCTGCAGTCTAATGTGGGTGACTCACGTCTGTAAAATTCTGAGAGAAAGTACCAACCGACCCGTTGCTTAGTCATCTTTTGCATGGATGCTGGGTTCATGAGCTCTGTAAACTATAATGAGCGATCTAGCCTTTTACCATCTCTTTATTCTTTTCTAAACAGTACAAATTATATCTCTAAAAATAACTTCATCTATGCAAGTGAGTCACTTCGACCTGACAAGCTTCCACAAGTTACCCAGTTAAATTGTAATATTTACTAGGAAAGGGACAAATCTTACTGTCATATTAGCCCCATTTTTTCCTTTTATTTATTTATTTATTTTTTGAGATCAAAATTTGGTAGACTTAGGGAAGGGAGGAGGGTTTCATCAAATGTTTTAATGAAAATATGGTTTGCTCTTAACCTCTGACATGGGCAGAAGTTTGAGGTGGGGGGAGTCTCATGAAAGCCATTTCTAACAGCTTATACAAACAAAAATTTTAGGTGTGGCCTGGGTGGCTAGTTAAGCATCTGACTCTTGATTTCAGCTCAGGTCATGATTTCAGGGTCATGAGATTGAGCTCTGCTCAATTTTATTCCTCTACCTCTATCCCTCCCCCAACCCCCCCGCTGGCACACTCTCTGTCTCTCTCTCAAAAATTAAAAAATTAAAATTAAAAAAAATCTTAATATTTAAGATTTAAGATGAATCAAAAGACTGCACTTTTTTTTTTTTTGGTGAGGGGGTGCTTATAGATTGTTGAAAAAGAAACATCAGTAATCTTATTTAAAATCCTGAACTATGAATTTATGATGTTTTTGACAAAGGAACCAGCCACGCTAATAAATGCACATGTATTCAACATTCATCTTTGCTGTCCCAGTGGCTGATTTCCCTCACCACGCCCTGGATTCTCTAGCTATATAACTCAGCTTTGGTCTCCACCCATTTGCCAGGTAGCTGTCCAACCCTCAGGCCTGCCTGCTGGTCTTCAGCTTGCCTTTCTGGGCCTGGTGTTGCCAGCCCTCAGCAGCCGCACCCCAGGCCTGTCCCAGTTAGGCAATAAGCACTACGACTTCAACCAGAGGCAGGAGCAGGTTACCTGCATGGACCTCATGCCTTCATAAATTAGGTAGCAATACTGAAATGTCAAAGCACTGTTAAACTGCACTCTGGTTGAAGCCAGAGAGGACTGGAAGGGTTTCTTATCAGTGCTGGTGAAGAACAAAATTACTGATAACTCAAGGCCTACAAAGTTCTCAAGGCCAGTTCAGCTTCTCCTTTAAGAAATCAGACCACGTGGCTCAGTCCGAGGGCCCTATAAACAACAGCTCCCAGGGAATGGAGGTGCTTTAGAAGACAAAGATGAAATCACCGGTCCATGTGAAAACTCCCCAGGAAATGGCCTGCCAAGCCCACTGCCTGGCTCACACCAGGGAAGAGGCTGAGTCACTGAAATCTTTCCTGACTCCTATTCACTAGCCTTTCCCAAGGAGGCCAGCTGGAATCACCTGGACTCTGCTCTTCCCCCTGGTAAGTAGCCAGCCCTGCAGCCTGTCTGGACCCATCATATCTGCTAGGTCTTCACTAGTTTTTCACTATTTTGGCCTCAGCCCCAGCCTGGCCAACAACAGGCCTTGACCCATAGGGAGTCCTTCACTTTCACACCCACCTGTGGGCTACGCTACATTGTGGCTCCCCTTGAGAACACAGGGTCCCCTTGACTCCCTTTCACCCCATAAAACTGATATTCCTTCACCTAAGGCTCTCTTCTCTCATGTTGAATGGGGCAAATAACCACTGCCTTCCAGGGTAGTGATGATGAAAAGTGGCCCTGGAAATGAAAGTGTGTCACAGGCTGCAAGTGTGCTCTGACTTCCAGGCTCACCCCTGCCCCTGCCCAGCCTCGGCACAGGGCTGCAGAGTCCCTGCCACCTGCCTAACCCTTTGTGGAACACTGGGCTTAATCACCTCACAGCGTAAAATGTCACTCTGATGTAGTCTTGGACCTTGGCAAGCAAATTAACTAGAATAATGAAGCAAATACATGTGACAATTAAAAAATCATCCCAGAAAATATATGTTAAAGTCTCATAACTACATTATTTGGATCAAGATGGAGGTGATCAGGTTAGAGGACAGATTTTAAGAAAGGCTGAAAGAAAGATATGGAGGTTAAGGAGAGACTGCAAGGAAGGGACAACAAAGAGGCCAAGGCTGAGTAAGAGAGAAAGTCTGATGGACAAGGTAAGCCTACCTACTGAGAAAGGCCAGCGGGCACTTCTGAACAGAGAAGACACAAAATGGAAGTGGTATTTCTTTTCTTTTTTAAAAGATTGTATGTATTTATTTGAGAGAGAGAAAGAATAAGTGGTGAGGAGGGATAGAGAGAGGGGGGGAGTAGCTGGCTCCTCACTGAGCAGGGAGCCCAATATGGGGCTCAGACCCAGGACCCCCAGATCATGCCCTGATCCGAAGACAGGCACTTAGCTAACTGAGCCACCCATGTGCCCCTGGGAGTGGTATTTCAATACAGTAATTTGATGGCAGGGTATAGGGTCAGGGGACAAATCAGCTGGCTAGTGAAACTGTCCTAAAGTGAAGTGACTGGTCGGATCCTCCAGGGTGGGGACATGGGAACGGTGAACACCGGGATAAATAATACCTTGCACTTTATTGCAGTGGTTGTTTCCAATTTGCTTCTGTGTGATTTCACCATCACAAAACCCCTGTGAGGTAGGCAGGAGAAGCAGCAGTCCCATTTCACAGATGCGGAACAGTCTGGGGGCCAGGACGTGGTGAGCATGGAAACTATAGCCAGGTGTTGTGGCTGTGAGGCATGTTCCTTCCACTATCTGTGCAGCTGTCAAGCGAGCTCACCTGTGCCTCACTCACTTAGGAACTGAGTGATTTCCTTACAAATCCTGAGTACAGCACCAAACCCCTGCCTCTAATTCTGACTCAGTAGTGGAGAGGGGGCTGGGATGGAGAAAGGCAAGGAGGTGTGGAGGTGGCAGCCCTTTTCAAGGTTCTGGGGGGTTGTGATGCTGAGTCGGTGCTGGAGCCACATACCACACTGTGCTGCAGCACGTAGGGCCCACGTGGACTAAAGGAGGTGCTAAAGGAGAAGGAGAAGCTACACACCATACCCTGGTCTGAAGGCTATTCATGGGGTCTGGTCCCGTCATTAAGAGCTGGGTGAAGCGGATGTTCAATCCCGAGAATCTGGTAAAAACTATCTCCCACACAGGGATGTTGTATCAGCTCTTAGCTCTGATCTTTGCCAGCCAGAGTAAAATAAGCTTTAAGGGATTCCAGAAGACATGTGGAGAGCAGTGGCTGGGAAGATGACTTCCTGTGCTGGGGGCCATGGCTCTCCCAGCTCGGAGTGGGAGTGGGTGCTGCTGGGCCCTCCTGGTCTCCTGTCTCCAAAGCGCTCATTACTCCACGTGCTGCCTTGGCCATGCCAGTGCCCACTTCAAGTGTCTTTGTGAAGGCTTCTCCACTGCCAGGGAGAATGGCAGTCTCCCGCAGAACCTGGCAGTCTCCACCCCACCGTGGGCTTTCTTGGTCTCACAGACTTCACCATTTGACAGTGAGCAACTTAATGGCAGGCACCATGGAGTATCATCTCAGACTTCTGACTCTGGAGAGGCTCAGGACCTATTTGTTTACTTTGTGTGGTGGCCACTGAACCAAACTGAATAAACCGCTGTCTAGTTCAGCTTTCTGCTACACCCTCCAAACCAGCCTTTGGAATAGAAGTAAACTTCTATCAAACCACACCTCCATTTGACTGTTCTGACTTACACTGAGGACTGAATCTTTGAGTTGAGGCATTCTACTTATCTTTGAGCTTTTGCCTAAGCAGGAGGTTACCCCTTTATTTTGAGGGGTTCACCCTCTACTTCCCTCCTCAAAGCTACAACTTTTAAAAGATTTTGCCTTAATGACCATCTTCCCAGGAGATATCCACATTATCAAACCAAGCTGACACAATTCTAAAAGCAAAGCAAAAACCATGCTATTTAATTTAGCTTGTTTAAAGTTATCAGGGGTTAAGTGTCTGATTTCTCTTAAGCTTATGGAATGACGGTTCTGAACATATTGCTTGGTCATAGACCTCAATTGCTGCTTTTGTGAACAGTAAACTGGACTAACTACTGCAAAGAACCTCTTACTCTCCTGTTCATCACACCCTACCCTTCGTTCATAGTGAAATCTTAAAACTCCTTACATCTTTTCTCCAAGGAATTCTCCCAATTCTCTAACTGCTAACACAACTCTCTCTCTTTCTCCCCTCTTAGAATGTATATCTATGGTTTTTGTATTCTCTACACCCATGTCAACTGAAAGTTAATGCCCTTAACAGTAGGAATCATCTCCTATCATGTTCCTAGAATAGGATAAGCGATCATCTAAAATTATTAAATGTTATTGATTAGCATAAATGTCATAAGCTACAGGCAATTACCAAGCTTAAGCCACATCTGTGAAACTTGAAAACCCATTTTAAACTTGCCATTTTGAGATTTATAAACAGAATCATCCAATATTACACTATATACTTAACCTGCAAGGTTTCGTGTTTCCCTTTTAACTAATGGTCTCAGAAAGGAAAGATTGGGGGTGACACATGCTTTTTTGTATTTATCTAAAATCCTTTCCAATTCCGTACTGTTGCCTCAGCTTCAATATGTTAATGGAACTCTTGCTGCAAAGGGCATAGACATTTACCATACAATCCAAAGTGATTTATAAATTCAATGGAATTCCTATCAAAATCCCACTGGCATTCTTTACAGAAATTCTTAAAAATCCTAAAATTTGGGGATTCCTGGGTGGCTCAGTGGTTTAGCACCTGCCTTCGGCCCAGGGCTTGGTCCTGGAGACCCAGGATCGAGTCCCACATCAGGCTCCCTGCACGGAGCCTGCTTCTCCCTCTGCCTGTGTCTCTGACTCTCTCTCTCTCTCTCTTTCTCTCTCTGTGTCTTTTGTGAATAAATAAAATCTTTTTAAAAATCCTAAAATTTATATGAAATCACAAAAGATTCTACATAGTCAAAGCAATCTTCATCAAGGAGAGCAAAGCTGGAGGCATCACACATCCTGATACTACAAAGCTACAGTAATCAAAGGAGTATGGTACTGGCACAAAAACAGACACACAGACCAATGGAACAGAAGAGAGAGCCCAGAAATAAATCCACACACATTTACAGCCAATTGGTCTTTGACAAGGTTACCAACAACATACAAGGGGGAAAAGGACAGACTCCTTAACAAATGGTGCTGGGAAAACTGCATAACTACATAAAGAATGAATTGGACCCTTAGCTAATCATATACAAAAAGCAACTCAAAATGGATTAGAGGCCTGAACCTATGACCAGAATCTGTAAAACTGCTAAAAGAAAACATAAGGAAAAGTCTTCTTGACAATTGGTTTGGGCAATGGTTTTTTTTTAGATATGACACCAAAAGCACAGGTTTGGACAATGGTTTTTTTAGATATGACACGAAAAGCACAGGTAAGTAAAGAAAAAATAGACAAGTAAGATTGCATCAAACTAAAACATTTAAAATAGAACTAACCATATGATCCAGCAATCCCACTTCTGGGTACCTTGAAGAGATATCTGCACTGCCATGTTCACTGTAGCATTATTCACAATAGCCAAGATAGGAAAATAATTTACATGTCTGTCAATAGATGAGTACATCGAGAAAATTTAGTATATATACATTATGGAATATTATTCAGCCTTCAAAAAGGACACCCTGCCATTTGTGACAAAAACAAATAAACCCAGAGGGCATCGGGCTATAGGAAATAGCCAGTTACAGAAAGACAAATACTTCATGATCTTGCTTATATGAGGAATCTAAAATAGTCAAACTCATAGAGGCAAGGGGTAGAATGGTGGTTGCCAGGGACTGGGTGGGAGGGAGGACATGGGGAGATGCAGGTCAAAAAGCACAAAGTTTCAGTTCTGTAAGATAAATAAGTTCTGGAGACCTAATGTACAGCATGGGATTTTAAGTTAATAATAATATATTATATACTTGCAATCTGCTAAGAGGGTAGATCTTATGTTCCCACCACTCATACACACATAGAAGAAAATGGTTATTGTGAGGTGAGGGGTACGTGACCAATCAGCTTTCCTGGGGGTCAGTTCATAGTACATACGTATATCTAAACACCAAGCTGTATACCTTAAATACAGCTGACCTATGAATACAGGGGCTTGATTCACTTATAGGCAGGTAAGTGTGGATCCACTTACATGCAGATTTTTTTTTTTTTTATAAATAACAGTACTGCAAATGTACTTTCTCTTTCTTATGATTTTCTTAATAATATTTTCTTTTTCTAGCTTAATTTATTGTAAGAATACAGAGTATATAATACATCAAACATAGTAAGTATGTTAATTGACAATTTATATTATTGGTAAGGCTTCTGGTCAACAGCAAGCTACTTGATATTAAGTTTTGGAGAAGTCAAAAATCATGTGGATTTTTAACTAAATGGCGGTCAGCACTGCCAACTCCACATTGTTCAAGGGTCAACTGTACATGCAACTTTAAATATTCAATTACAGCTCAACCAAAATGGATAAAGGGCATGGACACTTAAGAGGCTTATTTCCTTTACAACATATTGACAGGCTGACCTCTCAAAACTTCTTGGAAAAGAAAACCAGGAACTATTTGAAGACTGAGACCAAGTCACATCACTACAATTGGAAGCACAGCCATCCCTGTAGGGCCCATGTCATGAGGAGAGGAGGTCATGTTGGGTCACTGCCTGGGTGGGTGAGACCTTGAAGGAACAATCTCCCTGACGCACCAGGAAGTGGCCCTGGTGGCAGATGGTGGCTGTGGTCCAGGTTGAGGCCCAACCAAATCAAACACATGCAACAACCCTGCATTTATAAAAACCTCCTCTAGTTAGATGGGTGAAAACTCTAAGCCTCTGGGTCTGTGTTCTTCTGAAGAATTCCATACGTGTGAAGCAGGCTCCTTTCATCTCAAACACTACCAAACAAGTTAGGCACTCCACTGAGGTCTAGCTGTGAATGCCCACCTTCCCATCTTTTCACTGAAAAAGCCAGAGATGCTCTACATCTTTTTTCACACACAAGACTCTGGAACGTAATATGTATACATCAACTCTGTGTTCATGTACCCCCTGCATAACTGACTCCTGAACCCAGGAAAACAGAGCAAGAGCATATCACTTTAAGAATCAAGAGATAATAGCAACCTATCACTGTGAAAGATAAAGCAAGGCAGAGCAGAAAGGGCTCAAGAGTTTGAAAAGTTGGGACCCGATTTAAATCATTCTGCATTTATCACCTGTGGGATCTTAGGCAAGTTGCTATACCTCTCTGCTTTCTACCTTTTCATTTGTAGAATGGCAATCATGATTTTTATATGGCAGTACTATAAGGATGACGTGAGATAATGCACATAAACTATCTAGCAAAGTGACTGTCTCATATGAGTGTTCCATATGACCATGATTAGTGTGAACTGAATTGAGGGCTGAGACACTTTCTCTTCCATAGAAAGAGCAGAAGGTATCAACAGATTGAAGCAATAATGAAGCCATCTGGGTGAACAGCAGGATGACTCTTTGTTCAGGAGCAGAAGACAAAGGTGGTGTCTGGTTTAGGTACAATTAAATCCATGACCAATAGCAGGAGCCCAAACCCTCTCCACAGCAGAAGCCCATGACCAATAGCAGAAGCCCAAACCTCCTCCACAGCAGAAAGGCTGCAAAGGAGGTACCAGACACCACCACTTGAGGAGCTTGTTCCTCGATCTGGCCCTTTCTCTGGGATAACTTTAATATTAATTTCTGGAACAGTAAGATATATTGATGATTTTCTTATTATAGGTTCTATGAGGGAGGGGCCATATCTTATTCACATACCTGATACAGTGGCCAGTCTAAACTGCTTTTAGCTGAATTAAAATGGTGGGTTTAACCCTGTTTTTCAGGGCAGAGTAATGGGAAATACCATGCTTGCTATCAATAACACCAAGGCAGTATTCCTTCCAGCATTTTGTAATCTACATGGTTAGCCAAGTACTGCTAAGTATGGCTAGTCAAGGCTCTGTTAGAGCCTCTAACGTGTCTTCCCTGAAACAAAACAACAAAATCCAAAAAATCTCAAGATTACTTTTATCAAAAAGCCTAGGTTTGTTTTTAATCTTTCCATAGCCTGTGTTCACATCTGTGGCCTCCTGTCTGTGGGCTCTGGAGCTATAAATCTAAAAGAGACAGATAAGGTAGAAACCTTGTTCAACAAACTCCCCACCAACACGACAAACATTCCAACAGGAGTGGCCCATCTTTATCTCATCACCACCCAGTTTTGAGTCTGTTTCCCTTTTACAAAGGCTTTGCTGTCTGAGAAATGAACATTTTGCCCCAGCCAGGTATTTCCCAAAAGAGTTGTACTGTATGTTCCAGCATACAGCTCTCTAGGTTGCTAGAAAATGCCTTGATTTTGATCTAGGGTTGGACAGATTGGGTTTTTTGATAACCTCAGTCCATTACCCTGGAAATGCAGGTATGAATCCATATGCTGACTCATTCCAGGTACAGGGAGCACAGGATCCCCTCCAAAGGTGGAGACTGTAAAGGCCAAATCTTAGGAAGAAGAGAAGTGGGAGAGAAAATAACAACCTGGAGGACTGTTCTGGATTGATTATTTACAGATAGTTTGACAGCAGCCAGATAAGGAATGGATCCTGGCTGGCAACTATTATTGTGGTGCTTCCTTTAGGTCTTTCATTCTGAGATAAAGAAGAGGTGCCATGTTTATGAAGTAATGTGGTTGCCCTGGAAGGGGAGTATGTGCCCGTGGGGGTAACTATAGAGCAATGACTCCTGTTTGTTACAAGCCTCCCCTTCTGTTTGCTGAAATGTTGGATCTGGTTACATCTTTGTAGGTCTGGGACACTTCTAAAGAAACAGGATTTAGTACATCCAGATACAGAAAACTTGCCTCTCATTGGAAAGGATCAGGATATAATTTTGCAGGATTTCTCTGCAGGGAATAATCTCCCCAACAGCCATCAAGTCATACCATACACTAGGAGTATGAACAACACAGAATCAGTGGGTGAGGGTGGCTGATTTAATGGAAACTGCAGGGGAATAGGAACTGGCCTGGGCACTGGGGATCCTCCTGGTGATGGAGATGCTCTGCCCCATAACAGTGTCAATGTGAATATTCTGGTTGTTGCTATTGTAATGCAGTTGTTTAGGATGTCAGCACTGGAGGAAACTGGGTAGAGGGTACCACAACATCTCTCTGTCTGGTTATTTCTTATGCTTAGATGTGACGACTATACAATGATCTCAAAATAAAAAAATTTTTAAAAACCATGAAAGACTATGTGGTAGATATGGAGAAGTATTAACAAAACTATGGAAAGCAGTTTCTTGTTTTCAGAAAATAGGAAAAGTGGCATTAGGTATGAGAATGGCCCTTAGAGCCATGTGTGACCCAATGCACACTCTTTGCCCTTAATTTCCTCACCTTAAAAACAAGGGTAATACCTGCTCTACCAACTCCATGGTATTCAGGGAGCTTCAAATTAAATGAGATAGTAAGTGGGAAAGTACTCTGAAATACTGTAAAGTCTTATAGCAGATATTGAAGAGACATTTCTTTTTATTTTTATTTTTTTTAATTTATTTATGATAGTCACAGAGAGAGAGAGAGAGGCAGAGACACAGGCAGAGGGAGAAGCAGGCTCCATGCACCGGGAGCCTGATGTGGGATTCGATCCCGGGTCTCCAGGATCGCGCCCTGGGCCAAAGGCAGGCGCCAAACCGCTGCGCCACCCAGGGATCCCTGAAGAGACATTTCTAATAACCACTTGAGAGTGACAGAAGCATTATAAATCCCACCTAAATTTACAAGAGCTGGAAAGCTGCAGGTTCTGAGCCTTTGTCTTAACTCAGGAACTGAGATTGAGGGGAGGTTAGGAACTGCACATCCATGGTAACAAGACCTCAAAAGTACTTGTTCCAAGTGCAGATCGGACGTGTAATATGCTTTTCATGCAAGAGGAAAGAAAATTAAGAATATATTCTAACATTTATCTGTGTGAAGAAACTCTGCAAAGCAGAATTTTAAAAAGCTAATGTACACGAACATGCTATACACCTGAAATTACTGTAACACTGTATGTCAATTTCAAAAAACAAAAGTGACAAGAAGACAAGATGGATGAAGCAAGGGGGAAGGAGAGATTTTTTTTTCATAGTGTGTATTTTCTTAAAAAATTAGGTGACTATACTGCCCATTCAAACCACAAAATAAATAAATAAATAAACCACAAAATAAAAAAATTAAAAAGGAAGATTCTTAGAAGGGTCCCTGTATTTTGTGTGTGTGTGTGTGGGGGGGGAGGACAGCTACTTTTTGTTTTTCCCCATGCCTTAGTTCCAGGAGTGTTAAGTTAGCTAAGTGTCATCACTGAGGTGTGTGTGTGTATTTGTGTGTGTGCGCGCATGTGCAAAAACAAGCCCACACATGCCTGAAAATTCTGGCTAAGCCCTACCTCCTTCCTGTTCTCCCAAACTGGAAATACACAGGAGTCGTGCAAGGTGAATCAGGACAGTGGCCACCCCTGCTCTTCCATTTTCTGCCCCTTAGCCCACTTGAAGAAAAACAACTGATTTAATTATATTATTACCTTCTGTGGGGAGACTGAGCTGACCTAACACACTTGCCAGGACAAAATGGAACCAGGAATAGACACTGAGGTCTTTACTCCCACTCAACACTCTAGTCACTCACCAGCACCTCCGTGGTTCATACATGGCTGAAAACAACTAACATTCTCAGGGTACCAAAGTGCAACCTGGGTTGTTTCAAAGGACTTTCTACTTGTTAAAAGAATCAAGTTTGGAAAGCTGAAATCAAGAAGCCATTCTTTCTGATTGTGTTGGGTTTTCTGCAGCCCCCATGATCTCTGGAATAATGGAAACAATGGATGCTGTTGGAGTAAACTGTCTTTGAACATTAGAGCAGACAGTCTCTTTTTGTTTACTTTCTGTGGAGTCCACTGAGTCTGCTGCGATCTTGGGCTGTTCATCTTCCAGAATAATGGGTCTTTTGAAGTATTCGGTCCTCTTGGTTAGAGGCCAACAGAGCATGTTTTCATCTTCTTGTAAATACAGTGTTCAAGCGCTGTCCCATCAACTAGGGTCTACCTTCTCATTGACTAGCTGTGGTGGAACAGACTGAACTGAGGGTTTTGGCCCACTTCATTCTTCCGACATAAAACAAAGGCTACGCACCATTTGGAGATGCTTTCTTCAGACCACAGTTCATTTCTGAGGTCTCAATCAAACGAGAGCTTAAGGATAAACTTTGCAAATTCTTTTTAATTTGTCTGACAAAGGAGACAGTTTACAATACATATGAGGTTTCCAAACTACAGCCAAATGAGAAAGAAGAAATTTTAGCAAAGCCAAAGAGATTTTTTTTTTTTTTTAAGACAATCTTCATTGGGAAAAGCCTCACGGAATTTTGAGTACATTAGACTGTGAATTTCTTTAGAAAAGGAACATGTCCCATTCGGCCCTCTATCTTTAGTATTCAGCTTGGTGCCTGGCACAAAAAAATATGCTTAAGTGTTCATGGAATTAAATGCACCTGCCACCTGGGAGTACATAAAAAGGCAAACCCCAGTCCTATAAATGTTCAGGACTATAAAGCTGAGTAAGACTCTGTGTCTAACCTGAAATACTAACTGGGAAGATGCAAGGAACTAAATTTGTCTCTTTACTGGGAAACACAGTGGGAAAAATGGTCTAGATCAGAGACTGCGGAGGTTGTTTAAAATGTGAATGTTAATTCCCTGGCCTCCATCACACTCACAGATTCCTCTTTGCAATGATCTTCTCTAGGCTCACCTGTATGCAAAGTTTGCTGGTCACTGGCAGGCGCTATGGTTTCTCTGGAGACAGGGGATCCTAATCTACCTTTTTAACAGTCTGGAGGGCTCAAAAGACTCAGAGTACAAAGAGACAGATTAACAGCTGGGTACATCAGAAATAACACTGGAGAACACTGTGGGACTTCATTTGCAGAAAGGAACTAGGGATTAGTTTCTTTACCCATCATGCAGACTGGGGCTGGGAGTCTCCTCGTAGTATACGTATCTAGGGTCTCCTAATTGTTTTAGAAAAGACAACATAGCATTACACCGTGCTCCTCAGCTTCTTTTTAAATCATGGCATCATGGGAAAAATGGTGTGACTGCATGGCACCCTGGGAAAAATGTGTGAGGCCAGCAGAGGTTGCCAACATGGGATCCAGCTCCTACAAGAACTAAAGCAATCAGCAGCCCATCTGTAGCCTATTCCCAAACCAGTGGCGTGCTCCACCATGTGAACTAGTATGCTCTAGTGAACCGTTAAGAATAAGAGTTCTGGAATGAAAAGGTATTAATTCTAATGCTGCTTCCTTCCTCTACTAGCTATGGGACATCCAGCAAATTATTTTACTTCTAGATGCCCTAGTTTCTCCTCTACTGTAAAATGGAGATAAGGAGCCATCTGACAGGACTGTTGAGAGAATTCTATGGAATTATGAATGTAAAGTACTTAACACAGTACTTTGCCCAGAATGAGCACTCCGCAAACAATATTATTTATATATGAACAATGGCATTATTATTATTATTATTACTACCTATCATTAGAGGTCACTTCTTATCACAAGTAACCTCTGATTGACAATGAATTAGAGACAAACACCATGATGACTGAGACTGAAGAAAGTTTGCCAGTAAGATGCCTGCCTACTAACGAATTGTGTCTTTTTGATTTTTTCATTTTCCATTGTGGTAAAATATACATTAACATAAAAATAACTAATATAACCATTTTGAAGTGTACAGTTTAGTGGCATGAGGTATAGCCACTTTGCTATACAACCATCACCACCACTCACTTTCAGAGCTTTTTTCATCTTCCCAAACCGAACCTTGTAAGTAGTGTTCCTTCTCCTTTATCCTTGTTATGACTGTTCTCATTCAGGTCTAATTATCTTTTGCCTAAATCATCTCCTACATAATACCAAAATAGTACCCCCCCTTTAAAAAAAAAAAAAGAAAATACATACCACTTCTCTACTGAGCACACTTCAATAACTCCTTGCTATCCCTGGGATATAAGATCTATACTCTTCAGCCTGGTATACAATGCTCTCTGAGTTCTGGGCTCTGACAGCCTCTAGCTCAATCTCTCACAGTTCCCCAGGATCCAATACACATTGGAGAAATTCTAAATGATTTACAGTCTCTCACTCTATTTCTCCCCTCAGTGCCTTTGTTTATGCTAGCTCCTTTGCCTGAAATGTTCTTACAGTCCTCCTGTGCTATCAGGTTGGAGCTATGTTCCCAAAATGTCTGGTAGATGCCTAAGATTGCATTTGTTTTTATATGTTCTCACTAGACTGAGCAATTTCAGAGCAGGTGGCATTCATTCTGGTATCCCTAGAGTTTTGACAGTGCCTGAAAGAGCAAGTGCTCAATATATGGTGCATGGACTAAATCAACAAACAGGTCAGGTCTGAAGATCCCTGGAAGGAAGGAAGGAAAAAAGGAAAGGAAAGGAAAGGAAAGGAAAGGAAAGGAAAGGAAAGGAAAGGAAAGGAAAAAGGAAAGGAAAAAGGAAAGGAAAAAGGAAAGGAAAAAGGAAAGGAAAAAGGAAAGGAAAAAGGAAAGGAAAAAGGAAAGCAAAAAGGAAAGCAAAAAAGGAAAAAGGAAAAAGGAAAAAGGAAAAAGGAAAAAGGAAAAAGGAAAGGAAAGGAAAGGAAAGGAAAGGAAAAAGGAAAGGAAAAAGGAAAGGAAAAAGGAAAGCAAAAAAGAAAAAGGAAAAAGGAAAAAGGAAAAAGGAAAGGAAAGGAAAGGAAAGGAAAGGAAAGGAAAGGAAAGGAAAGGAAAGGAAAGGAAAGGAAAGGAAAGGAAAGGAACGAGGAGGGAAGGAAGGAGAAGGAGGGAGGGAAGGAAGAAAGAAAGAAAAGAAGGAGGAAGGGAGGAAGGAAGGAAATACATGTTGGAAAAGTATTTGCAGGTGACATGATCATGAATTCTAAGGAATCCACTAAATGTCAATATACAAAAATCAATTGTACTTCTATACAATAATAAATGGACCACAGACCTACATGTAAGAGCTAAAATTATGAATTTTGCATAAGAAAACAATGTAGAAATTCTTTTTGAACTAGATTAGAAATTCTTTTTGAACTTCATCTTAAGTAGGACACTAAAAGCACAGTCCGTAAGAATGCAAACTGGTGAAGCCACTGCAGAAAACAGTATGGAATATCCTCAGAAAATTAAAAACAGAATTACCACATAATCCAGTAATTCCACTACTGGGTATTTACCCAAAGAGTATGAAAATACTAATCAAAAAGATATATGCACCCCAACACGGCAGCATTATTTACAAAAGGTAAATTATGATAGAAGCCCAAATGTCCATCAATAGATAATGGATAAGATGTAATGTATATAGATACAATGGAATACTACTCAGCCACAAAAAAGAATGAAATCTTGCCACTTCAGTGATATGGATGGAGCTAGATGGCATAATGCAAAATGAAAAAGAGAAAGATAAATGCTGTATGATTTCATTCACATGTGGAATTAATGAAACAAAACAAATGGACAAATAAAAAAAAGAGACAAACCAAAAAACAGACTCTTAACTGTAGAGAACTGATGGTGACCAGACAGGAGGTGGGAGAAGGGAATGGGTGAACTAGGTGATAGAGAGTACACTTACATGATGAGCACTGAGTAATGTACAGAATTGTTGAATTACTATATTCTATACCGGCAACTAATATGACACAGTATGTTACCTAATACTGGAATTAAAATTTTAAAAACAAGAGCACAACCATAAAATGAAAATGTGATAAAATGAACTTAATCAAAATTAAAATTTTTGCTCTTTCAAAGAAACAGTTAAAAAATGAATAGGCAAGACACAGATTGGAAGAAAAATGCATAGAACATATAACTGACAAGGGGCTTGCATCTAATATATATGAAGAATTCATGACTCAAAAATAGACAATGATCCAATTACAACAGGAAAAAGATTTGAACAGACATTTCACAAAACAACTTACTTGGTAAACAGCACATGAAAAGGTGCTCAACATCACTAGCCCTTAGGGAATTGTACCTTAAAACCATAATGAGAGGGATGCCTGAGTGGCTCAGTGGTTGAACGTCTGTCTGCCTTCGGCTCAGGGTGTGATACCGGAGTTCCGGGATCGAGTCCCACATTGGGCTCCCTGCATGGAGCCTACTTCTCCCTCTGCCTATGTCTCTGCCTCTCTCTCTCTCTGTGTCCCTCATGAATAACTAATTAAAATCTTTTTTTTTTAAAGACTTAAACTATGTTCAGAGGAGCATTATTTTTGATAGGCAGAAACTGGAAACAAATAAAATGTCCACCAACTTGGTAAATGGATGACTAGTGGAATGGAAAAAGGGACTACTACTTAGTAATAAACAAGAATGAAATATCAACATGGGTGGATCTTAAAAACACTATGCTAAGTGGAAGCAGTCCCATACAAAAGACCATATACTATTTGATTCCAGTTTTATGAAATTCTATACCCTCTGTTATAGAACAGAATAAACTGTAGTAACATAAAATGGTCAGTGACTACCTGGGGCTGAACGTCAAGAGAGGGAATCCACTGCAAAGGCAATGGGAAGCTTTGTAGGGTGATGAAAATATTCCACATCCTGACTATGATGCTAGTTCTGTGGCTGTATGTGGTTGACAAAATTTATTAAAGTATTCACTTAAAATGGGTGAGTTTTACTATAAGTTAAAGTATAAAGTTATACTTCAAAAAGGGGAAAAATGTCCCATGGACTTAGGAAAGTTGAACTTGTACAATTAGGGAGCATATAATATACAAAAGGAAGGTCATTAAAAAATTAAATGAGTATTATTTTGCGGTATTTTCCTTATGTTGGACATTACTTAGTTCTTCAGGATAGTATTAAGATATCAGCAACATAATACTGACCACATACTGCTGCAAAAGTATCTACATTGACCTTACCTAGGAATCTTAGAATTCAGCCATTCAAACAGGGAAAATGCTTAATTGAATATAGGAACCTGGCTTCTAGTCCTGTTCTTCCCTAACATTATGCATGGCTTGGGGTTAGGTACTCAGCCACAACCTACCCCTGTAATACAGGGAATTTTCTGAGATTCTCAATCTCAGATCCACACACCTCCCTTTGCCTCCTACTCTGCAAAGTCTTAGAATCAAATGTGGGCATTGGGGGAACTTGCACAGGAAAAAAGTGTATCTTTCACATTCACTACCTTTAACTTAAATTTAGTGTTTCCTCCAATTATGAACGTAGGCAACAATCTACAGCAGTATTAGCAGTATCTTGACTTTGTTATCAAAAGAAATCACAGATGCTTCTAATCACACTGCAGGTGTTGCCCATATCTTAAAATATTCTTTATGCTCATCACTATCTCAAAGTTACAAGGGTTATTAGATGTGCCACTGGATATTGTTATTCAAGGTGTCATCAAAGAAGCCCGTATCTCATATCATATGTTTTTAACCATATGATTAAATCATTTTTAACAATTTGGTAATAGTATTTTAATAGAATTGGCTTCCTTTGTAGCATTATATATTTTACTTTATGCATTTTAAAACACTGTTCAAAGAATGGTTCTAGAGGGTTTCCCAAAGGAGTCTTTGGCACAAGAACATTAGAAGTCCCTGTATTAGATAATCCCAAACCATTCATTCTAGTGCTAAGAATTCTATTCAGAACTGACACAGAGAATCAATGACTCATATTTTAAATGCAGTAATTAAAAGCACTTTGAAATCAAAGTGATAAACAAATGTCAGACCTTGTCTTCTATAGGCCCATGAGTGAAGTGATGTTTTTAATAACTTCACTCCATATTTTCTTCACATCTCTTCTTTTCTAAGGAAAGATTCTCAAGATTCATGAGTCCTGACTTATTTGGCTTCTGATTTGAACAAATCAGTTGTAAAAAAAAAAAAATGCTTAAGACAAATGGGGAAATGTGAACACAGACTGGCTATTAGATGATATTAAATAATACTACAATTTGTTACTGTATTGTAATGTTCTAATAATGTTTTGGATACATATTTTTAAAAGATCTTTATATATTAGAGATACATATTGAGTATCTATAAGTGAAATATTTCACATTTGCTTCAAAATATTCCAGAAAAATTTAAAAATTAAACTAAAAAGGAGAAAGGGATTGATGAAACAAGGTAGACAAAGCTGCAACATGGGTGATGGACACACGGGGGTTTATCTACTTTTGTGTTTGTTTGACATTTTTATAATGAAAAGTTTTTTTTTTTTTGCTTAAAAATTAAAAAAAAATTTAAATTCAGTTTAACTAACATATAGTATATTATTAGTTTCAGGGGTAGAATTTAGTGATTCATCAGTTGCATATAACTCCCAGTGCTCATTATATCAAGTGCCGTCCTTAATGCCCATCACCCAGTTACCCCTCTCCCTCACGTAACCCCCTCCAGCGACCCTCAGTTTGTTTCCTAGAGGTAAGAATCTTAACGGTTTGCCTCCCTCTCTATTTTCCTATTTTATTTTTCCTTCCCGCCTCTATGTTCATCTGTTTTGCTTCTTAAATTCTACAATCATCTGGTATTTGTTTTTCTCTGATTGACTTAGTTTGCTTATTAGCATAATACTCTCTGGTTCCATCCATGTCATAGCAAATGGCAAGATTTCATTCTTTTTGATGAGTTTTATTCCCTTGTGTATATGTGTGTGTGTGTGTGTGTGTGTGTATATATATGCATATTATATGTATACTGTATATGTATTCCCCATATATATGTATACTGCATCTTCTTTATCCATTCATCTGTCGATGGACATCTGGACTCTTTCCATATTTTAGCTATTGTGGACATTGCTGCTATAAACAATGGGATGCATGTACTCCTTTGGATCATATTTTTGTGTCCTTTGGATAAATACCTAGTAGTGCAACTGCTGGGTGGTAGGGTAGTTCTATTTTCAACTTTTTGAGAAACCTCCATACTGTTAAAAAAAAAGTGTTTTCTTTCTTTCTTTTTTTTTTTTTTCTTTTAAGTGTTTTCTAAAAAAAGATTCATAGGCCATTAGGATAAATCCAGGTCACAGAAATGTTAGGTTTACATTCCATTTTAGAAAAAAATAATCAAAATCATGTAAAGGGGTATGCAGCTTGCCAAGTTCTTACCACTCCTTCTTGTCTTAGAACCTGGGCTACTCTCACACCTACATTGTCTATTTGACTCCAATTTTGCAGGCTTTGCAACTGCAGGACTTTGTATAATGAGCCATCATAACTGACCACACGCACTATGTCTAAACACATTAAATTTAGTTTTAGATAATCAATAGGTGGCTAATTCTTTGATTAATCCATTAGGTTTAGCTTTTTATGGCCACAGAGTGAAACTCTACTCAAGCTGGTATCTTTTGAGCTGCTAGGCAGAGGTTTACAGCTGGAAAGCCTATCATTACTACGGAGGAGCAACACCAGCTTCATGCCTTGCTGCCTTCAGATCAATATTGTCATTGGTGAGATGTCCATTCATGTGTCTGAGAAATGAGACAGTCTACACATATCTCCCAGAGCCTGGGTGAACACTTTGGTTCCTAGAGCTTACAGGTTCTCTGGGAAGCTCCAAGGGCTTTCAAAACTCATTGGGGGTACTGCCAACCAATTATCTGAAATAGTATAGTAATGCAGTTTAGCACACGGATTCTGGAATCAGTTCCTGGATTTTAAATCCTAGCTCTGTCACAATTCTGTTGCCACACTTCTATCATTTGTTAAATGAAGTAACATTAGTAATTATCCTCAGAAGAATATTATGAGGCTTGAACAACACAATACTGTATATGCAAAATACAAGAGCATTACTAGAACCATACTAGAGCAATACTAGAGCATTGTATATGCTCAACACACATTAACTATTTTTACTATTCCTATTATTTTTAACAACAGCAGAAGTTCTGCACCAAAATAATGCCCCTGTTTCCACCAATGTCAATAATACTTTAAAGTTGATTTTAAGAAAAGGGTATAATGAACTGGATCAATATTATAAAAGTTATTCTTTGTAAACAGCTTCCTTTGTTTCATTGACTTAGATGCCTTCTTGGATTTCAATGTGTTAATTTCAAAGCAGCTGCATACATTAAGTCAAAATCACCACATTTTAATGCCCTTTCTTTGATCAGATAAACTCACTTTAGCAATTACTTTGATCCAGTAATTACAATGGAAAGGAAACACACAATATATATGAGAGGGTACAAGGAAAGAAATGACCACATGGTGCATCTGATTTACAACCTCCTTCCTTACAAGAAATCCTTTAAGGTCATTAAAAAGGTGTCACATAAATCCAAGGTATCAGAATGAAAAGAATATTCCCAAGAATATTATGAAGATTAATGACATAAATTCTCAAACCAGTGTCAGAAACTGCAGAGAAAGGCTTTCTAGAAGTAGACTGTAAAGATAAAACAGGAGTTTCAATTTGAATCAAAATAGTGACAGTGGTCGCTAAAGTTCTAGTGCTATTCGGGTTGTAAACTGTGAACAGGGTGTGCTTGTGTATGTAATCAAAAGACGAAAACCACTTTACCTAGCAGAGCTAACCACTTTCAAGGAAGTCCAGGATAAAAATTAACCAAAATGTTTAAAGTATTTAAAGGACCAACAGTTCTCATAATCAAAGCAAAAAGGCATTTTATTTTAGAAAGTGGATTTTCTTTTATCTTTTTCCATATTCTTTTATCTCTTTGAAGAATAAAGAGAGCTGATTAGTTTCACTTTTTATGCACAATCGATTTTAGTTCTTGCTGCTTTGATAGCTATTATTCATACTAGAAATGATAAAAATTAAGTCACAAATCTTTATATATGCTTTATCTGAAGTAATCATACTAATTCTAAAATAATATTACACTTTTCATAGATTTGCGCTTTTTAAATTTAATTTTATTTTTATTTTATGATAGTCACAGAGAGAGAGAGAGAGGCAGACACAGGCAGAGGGAGAAGCAGGCTCCATGCACCGGGAGCCCGATGTGGGATTCGATCCCGGGTCTCCAGGATCGCGCCCTGGGCCAAAGGCAGGCGCCAAACCGCTGCTCCACCCAGGGACCCCATAGATTTGCTTTGAAATGAATTCTAATACATAACATTGTGGTTCCTGATTTTAACCACTTTAATGATTCTGATTTGTTCCGCAAATCTATTTATTTATAGAAAAATGTGATTTGTATCCAAAAACCTAAGCAAGTTCTGAAAAGCCTCACAATTTTGGTTTTACTGATTTATCTAGTAGCCATCATGCTTGTCACTGCTACATACTCTACAAGACTTTGTTTCAGTGGCAAGGAGATGAGTCCACTCCATTCTATTTAGGACTGGTCTTCCCTGACCAAGGACACCTCCCTTTTGTCTCTTTTGTAGACTCCTGCTTTGTTCTGTTACAGAGGTGTCAGCATTTGAAATGTGCCTATTTGATAGTTTACTTCTTTATTGTCTTTCTCATTAGATTCCATTAGAGAGGATCTCTCTTTTCCTACATCTCTCTCTTATATATAAAACATATGAAGCTCTCTCTCTGCCCTTGGTCTCTTTGTGTCTGGCATATAGGAGGCAAGCTCACAAACGATTTCTTTTAAAAAATGCATACCACTGTAATTCACCATTATCTGGTCTCCTTTCTCATCAACTAGACCTGGGGCTGCAAACTTTTTTGGTACAGGGTCAAGGAGTCAGTATTTTAGGCTTTACCATCCTTGTCTTCTGTTCTTCCTCCCCTCACTCCCAACGATTTTTTTTTAAAGATTTATTTATTCATGAAAGACACACACACACACACACACACATACAGAGAAAGAGAGAGAGAGAGAGAGAGAAGCAGAGGGAGAAGCAGGCTCTATGCAGGGAGCCTGATGTGGGACTCGATCCCGGGACTCCAGGATCATGCCCTGGGCCGAAGCCAGGTGCTAAACCGTTGAGCGACCCAGGGATTCCCCACCAACAACCTTTTAAAAACCCAGAAACCACTTTTAGCTTGAGGGCCATATGAAAAGAGGCTGAGGGTGGGCTTTGGCCTGCACTGTGTAGTTCACCAACTCTTCTGCCAGGCTCTGAATGTCTTAAGGTCAAGGCTGAATTATTTACTTATATCCCCTGGGACCTTTCATTGTACTAAGCACAGAGAGGTTCTCAATAAAACTAGAACTCAGTTGAATTGGGTTAAAGTGACTGGGTTAGGGGTAGAGAGGTTAAAAAATTAAATGGAACAGCCCAAATGGTCAGATTTAAAATAATAGGTATTTTACCAAGGAGACATGGCCTCTGGTGCAGGCTGGATGACTCAAAGGGTCACTTACCAAGGATTTATGGGTAATGGGAAAAGACAACCTGTCATACAAACACACACTCTCTCACTTGCCTTAGGAGTCACAGATCTCAATACCGTCTACTTTTTTTTTTTTTTTTAATACCGTCTACTTCTAAGCAATCCTGCTACCACAGGCAGCTGCCTCCTCTTGTACCTACTTATAGCACAGCTGACTGGGACCATGAAGAGCTGACACTTCTCCCAGTGGTTGCTTTTGTTCTGTGTTACCATGCTTGGCTGTCTGGTTCTCTTGTCACCCAGCATTCCGAAAATGTTCTGGCTTAAAGATAACATCTACCCCTAGAGTTTGGCAAATATGGAATTACCTCTATAACCACTACAAACAGTTCTTAGATAATGGCCAGGAAACCTTCCTGAAAACAGTTTTGTACGGGAACACTCTGATCCTTGCATGATCCCAAGTCTTGCAGTATACTGATAATGAAGGAAAGAAAAAAAAGAGGAATAAATGGATGAAAACTCCACGGCCATGATCATGGCCACATCTCCACTCCTGAAACCATCAGAATGTTGGAGGTTGCAGTGTCTTGTGAGACATCCCAGAATACGTACAATGTTTTCCAGGGCGGCATTTTTGCTTCTGCACACTCTAGCAAAGTGTGAGGTCAGAGTCATCTGCCTCAAGAGAGGAGTGCCTCTTTTCTCTAGCATCCAAAATGCTCAGAATTATTACCAGGACCTGCTCTAGTGACAGTCTTCTTCCTAGTCCTGGGGAAGGGGTAGAAAGAAAGGAGGGTAGGGAAGTGATCTGGTGTCCTGCCAGGTGTTCACTCTCCATGGAGCAGCAGAGCCAGCCACAGAAGACTAGCAACATCTCTAGGCATCTCCTTCCTTCCTCATGTTCTTGAGAACTCAGAATAATTCACAGCAGTGTTCTATCACTAACTCTCTGCCACCCCATATTCACTCCCCCATCTTGATGGAAAGAAAAAAGGGAACAAGTGGTCCCTTGGATGTTGTGACCAAGTAAGCAGATAATTTCCAAAGGAAAGTATCAGATGCTTAACTGCATGATGAAATAAAACATGTTATCCAACCAAGCTTCACTCTGATGGAGCAAGTCCTATTGTTTTAGATATAAGAAGCAATCGGGTGGGACTCATTTATTTAAGGACAGGCTGTGTATTAGTGATGGAGCAGGAAACAGCATCAAGTCCCCTGATTCACAGACAAAGTCATATCTGCCAAAGAGCCATGCGTGTAAGCAGTGATGTTGAGAGGCAAGGTATAAGCAGCCTGGGGAAGGAGAGAATAAGAGCCTGAGGAAACACTCTGAAAAAAAGTAAATTAACCAAATCCCCAAGTCCTTGTAATCGTTCCAAAGAGTGCCCATGGGTTTGATGTTTCTGGAGAAGGCAACCAAAACTAAGTGAAAATATGACTTTGGGACTACATGTTACATGTTTGACTTAGAAAAGCTAAGATGGATGAGCAGCCCCGGTGGCTTAGCGGTTTAGTGCCGCCTTCAGCCTGGGGTGTGATCCTGGAGACCCAGGATTGAGGCCCTCGTCGGGCTCAATGCATGAAGCCTGCTTCTCCCTCTGCCTGTGTCTCTGCCTCTCTCTCTCTCTCTCTCTCTCTCTGTGTCTCTCATGAATAAATAAATAAAATCTTAAAAAAAAAAAAAAAGAAAAGCTAGGATGGGAAAGTAGAGAAGGGGCTGTAAGAGATACTGGACAAATGGTACCAGGGGAAACAGTCTTCGGGAAAAAGAACTCCCAGAGGAACAGGATATTGCTACAACACCAAAGGCATTAGTAAGGGAGGGCAGTGCTCCTTCATCCCTGTGCATCATTCTTGTGCACCACCACCAGAAGAGTGACTCTTAAGTTGCATGTGAATTGGGGATCCCTGGGTGGCTCAGCGGTTTGGCGCCTGCCTTTGGCCCAGGGTGTGATCCTGGAATCCCGGGATTGAGTCTCGCATAGGGCTCCATGTATGGGGCCTGCTTCTCCCTCTGCCTGTGTCTCCACTTCTCTCTCTGTGTCTCTCATGAATAAATTTTTTTTTTTTAAAGTTGCACATGGAAGACACAGGTGAGAATGAGCAATGCCAAGGATAGCTTTTTCCCCTTCTCTCTGATATGATCTGACATCAAGATTTTTGAAAGTAGAATCATGGCTAGAAAACCAAAGTAAATTTCATTTAAAGAGTTGAGGTCTCATGCCACTTTAGTTGAGCATTCCTCTAATTTAATGTTTGCAATTGTCCCTCCTTCTGTGTCCTTCTCTCAGAGCCACTGGGTGAGGCTTCTGTTGCCACTGCCATTTGACACAGGGTACAGGCCCCTCTTGATGAACTGGGCCAGGGGATTCACACCTACTGGATCAACCAGGCAACTGTCCAGGGTGGTGACAGACCCACGATGTGATCAGGATCTGGGGGCGAGTTACCAGGCTAGAGGCAGAATTACTGGTGTGTAAAGTGAACATGGCAAATAGGAAATGAGATCTCACAAAGGAATTAAGGCTCTGAATGAAAAAACAAAAGAGCAACACATAAGGTGAGAATCAAAAGTGGTGGCTGGAAGTACCAGTAGGGCCACAGAAGATGACAGGTAGAGAAGAGACTGCTAGGAGACCTTGACCGTGAGGCTCCCTCTTCTGCGTGGCCTTGTATGATGGGTTAAGCTCCATATGTAAACGTCTCCAAAGGACTTAACGATCAGATCCCCAGTGTATATATAAGGAAATTAAAGTGGAGAGAAGTGATTTGAACAATATCACATAACTAGTTGGAGGAACACCCAAATTAAAGTCTTACTTCTCCAATTTTTTAAAAATCTGTGCACATAATTAATACGCAGCAATATGCTTGTATTCTTCAGATGCATTTGAAGAGATGGTCCCAGTACATAACTCACTACAGAGCAGAAGCTCAATAAGAAGCACATGTAGCAAGGTGTTTATCATTAGGAAACACCTTATAAAGATGGCCAACTCTCAGTTTTCTCTGTGCAGATTATACCGTGGTATTAGAGGCTTTCTTCCCTCACTGTTGGTGTGAGATGGGGTAAGACAAATGAATTTAAGAACCATTTTTTTAGCCTAAGCAAATCACAACCAAGAATGTCAGTCTGCTGGGGAAACAAAACCCCCAAGCCAATGCCTTTATGCTGTCCCATGGCATGGCTCAACAGAGCCAAAGCTCCTCTTCCTGGAATAGTTTATTAAGGGTCTAGGGTAGTTCTAGCCACTAAGTGAAGCCAACTCAAGTTCACTGCTTTTCTGAAACTTGACTTGGGAGAGCTGGAACTTCTGTGTCTTTGGCTTGAAGACTAGGCATCAAATTACTAAATTTGCACATCAAATTACTAAAGAATAAAGGTCTTGGTTGACTTGCAACTGGAACCTGGTACTATGGGTCAATGATTCTTACATAACAAAGAATTAAACAAAAGAGGCTCCAAATTATCCATTAAGAGAAAGCTGGACCAGGGGGGCCTAGGTGGCACAGTTGGTTAAGCAGCCGACTCTTGGTTTCAGCTCAAGTTGTGATCTCAGGGTCCTGAGATCAAGCCCCGCATCAGGCTCTACGCTTAATGCAGAGTCTGCTTGGGACTCTCTCTCTTTCTGCCCCCCACCTCATCACAAATAAATAAATTAGTTTAAAAAAGAGAGGGAGAAAGCTGGATTAAAGTTTTTTGAGTCATTGATTAATGTAACAGAACAAGCATTTAAATATGCCTATCTGTGGAATAAAACTAAAAAGTGATGATGGGAATACATTCAAACTTGTCTCATCTTTTACATATTATATTATCAAAGTTGTACTATTTTCATTTAACGATGATAGCCATATGATCAAAGCAAATATGTTTTGAATAATCCTGAAAGTTTTGGAATCTCATGCTGGAAAGATGCTTTGAAATAAGAATCTGGAACCCTGGACACAGGGCAGGGTTTCTTAAACTCAGCACTACTGACATTTTGTACTTGATGATTTTGCTGTTGTTGGGGTACTGTCCTGCAACACATCTGCCCTCTACCCACTAAATGCCAGAAGAACAATCCCCACTTCTGTCCTGCCCAATCATGACAATCAAAAATGTCTTCAGACACTGTCAAACATCTGCCGAGGGGCAAATTATACCTGGTTGAGAACCCCTGCTCTAGAGATATTTTCTCTTAAGATCATGTGGTAAATATACTAAAGTAAAAGGAACCACATCAAGATGCTAAAGGTTTTCACGGTCATTATTACATATGGTTTAGTATATTTGCAAATGTATGCTGGCATGCTCACAGCAAAAGTGTACTCACTGTGTACAAGAAAACAGAAATCTTTCCACATCAGCAGCAGAGTGAGTTTTGTAAAGCCTTCTGCATCATATTCCACGACACCTCTAAGTGATAAAAAACATACACACACAAAGAAAGAAACCCTCATAAAAAAAGGGCATAAAAGAGATGGAACCAAGTAAAGAATACATTCATAAAATCATGGTGATTGAATCTGAGATGCATTTAAGGTTAAGTGAATGTTATCATAGGAAGGATGTGGGGTTTGGAATGACAGTATCTACGTTTAAGTTACAGTTTTACATTTACTATTGTGACTTCAGGCAAATCACTTAACCTCTGGAGCCTCAGTTTCCTCATCTGTAAAACAAATATAATAATATTTTCAAGCTTCATTACAAGATTGTGAAAAACAAGTAAGATAAAGCATAAAATGCCATGCAAATGCTGGTTACTAGTTATGAGTAAAAGGACAAATGAAGCCATAAGGTCAGCAATGACACTACTGTCTGTGTGATGATGAGTCTTACTTTCATTTAAGCACTAAGCAGTAATGAGCAATGACAACGTTACTTAGTTTAGGAGTCTCTATTATTTTCTTCTAAAGCACTTGGAATCCTTTCATTTGCGTCCCCTCTCCTCCCCACCAGGCTCAAGACAAGAGCCACATTAGCTGGGTAGGCGCTGGTTCAGATGGGAGACGCACAGGGTACGTGTCATGCTTTGAAGAGAATAGCCCAGGACCATGGAAGGGCCTGGGTGAAATCCTAATAGGCTCGCCTTTCCCATTTTCCACCAGAGCTTCCACCTGGGAGACATCACCATAACATGATGATGCTAGCCACACACGACGACAGACAGAATCATCTCTGTCATCCACACAAGGAGGCATCTGCTATCTCCCTGGCAGAGTCCAGAGCATCAGACCGTCAGTATTGATGGTCTCTCACTTCAAGTAGGAACAGAGAACTCACCGTAAATGTAAAGGAACTAAGACTCAAAAGGCTGAGTGATTTACTCAAAGACTATTGGTGTAGCATTCAGATCTTTGACTTAGGTCAACAATTTCATTCACCAGTTTAAATTTTTTTTCATGAATTTGTAATCAACGCAGTATGTTACAACACTGCTATCTAAGCTTTTCAGATCCTGCATGCTGTAAGTAAAAAGAAGCATAGAATCCTTTTCATTATGCATACAGTATAGCAATATAATAAGAATGTGACTTCAGGCAAATCACTTAATTTATACTGAATCGCATATATGATTTAGTAGTTGCATACAGGTACTACTATATTACTGTATTATATGCATAAGACATAGACAAAATGTATGTTAAAAAAGGATTCCTATTTTGGCTTTTTAAAAAAGATTTTATTAATTTGAGAGAGAGAGAGCGCATGCATGAGCTGGGGGAAGGGGCGGAGGGAGAGGGAGTCCGACAACATGGAGCTGGATCCCGGAACTTGAGATCATGACCTGAGCAGAAGGCAGATACTTAATGGACTGAGCCACCCAGGTGCCCCAAGAATGAGATTTTTTAAAAGATATAAATGCGGTTTTCATATTTTTCTTTTGTGCTAATGGAGTGAGGGGAGACACACATTCTCAGGTGTGTGCACCCTACTTGGGAGGTTGCTGTCCTAGGTCCTTCATTTTTAATTATATATACTAAAAATAATCTTCCTCAAAAATTAGAAGACCAATAGTGTCATTTATTAACCACTTTGTTTCATAAGTACTTTCTCAAAATGTTCATAAAGCTGAAAAAATCCTAAGTATTAAAGACTCATGGCAAGTGACAGTCACACTGCTTAAGATATTGACAGTTCTATTTTGGAGGCATAAAAAATTCCACTATGGATAATGAGAAAATTTCTTAAAATTGTTTTTAAGGAGTTAGAAATTTTGCCCATAATTACACCATGGTTTACAAAATTATATCCCAGGAAATGGCTAACCTTATTCTTGATTTCATCTGCTCCTCCCTATTCCCACTTTTTTTGGCCTTAATTTATTCATTTCCTTATTTAAATTTTTAATTTTGTGTTACTATATATATCTTTCTATATTTATAAGCCTTCTCCGGAATAAGGTGGGATATAAACAGACCACTAACACCCTTAGTGCTCAGTCCCCATGAATGGGTAGAAGGTCCCCCACCTTTTGAAGACGACTATGGGGAAAACATGTTCCCTCTGCCACTGGGCTAAGCTCTAAGCAGAAGCTCAATAAGGCCTCTGATGTCATTTAAGGAACCTGAGCCACGGAAGAGGTGACCCCTATACCTGCAGTCCCATGCCTCCTCGTCCCTCTCTGTGCCTTCTTCCAATTCCTAATCCCAAGTGAGAGTCGTTGCTTTTGGGTCTAATGCAGGATTTCCTGCCTAGATTCGGGTGGCAAGCTGTGAGCAGGAGTCCTGTGTCAGAACACCTGAGTCTTGAGAACCAGGGCTCCCACCCTGGCTCTATCTCTTGTAGGTGGGTGACTTCCCTCAGTTTACAAGGCTTCTTAAAGTTTCAGGGCACTCTTCATTCACTTGTGCCTATAAAGCCCACCTGGCTCACTTGGGACTCCTAGGAGCAGATGGAGGTGAAAGTGCTAGGCACGTGTAAAGAGCTCTAGAACAAACAGGTAGTGCTGCCTTTGTTACTGCTGGGCTTACAGCATGACGCTGCTCCAAGGAAGATATTTGTTTCTATTCTTTAGCAAAGAATCCTAAAAGTGATCTTCCTGGGAGCTTTTGTGTATGCAACATACCAGAAAGAGTCAAAATGGTACTGAAAAGCTAGCATACATAAGCACAGACTGTTATGTTCTTAATCAAGCTCTCACATCAGGGTCATGGGGATGTGAGGCCATGGCTGGTAGATGGTGTAAACATGGAGAAACTTACGTGCCAAAGTGGCTGAGGAAAGCAGCGATATATTCCCTTCTTTTGTGGTACCCTTGAATCACATACTGCACCTGGAACATGAACACAAAGCTGAGGAGTCAGAAATTTCCAAATGCTTTCTGACAAAACACTTACAAAGACTCAGAGAAATAGAAAGAATGGCAAATGAATCCCCACATTCCCGTCACCCATATTCAACAACTGTGAACATCTTGTCTAGTTGCTTCATCCAGCCACCTACCTCCTGATCAAGCTATTGGTCTATCTTTGCTGAAACAAGTCAAAGGAAACTTGAGACGCCATGACTGCTTGCCCCTAGATATGTAAGCACGTACTCCCGAGAAACAAGACATTTTCCTCCAGAGCCACAGTGTCATGATCACACCCAACAAATTTAGCAATCATTTTTTGGACTTTGTCTAGTGTCCTGTGCATTTTCATAATTTCCCAGCTGTCTCCAAAATATTCTTTTAAAAGGAAGGGTATAATTGAGGGTATAACTAAGGATCAGGCACTTAATCTAGAAAGTCTTTTAGTATAGAATAAAAGTACCTCTTGGGGTGTGTACATGTGTGTGTGTGTGTGTGTGTGTGTGTGATATTGCACATACATATATGATATTGACTTTTCAAAAAGGTTGGCCTAGCTGTCTTGCAGAATATTCTGCATTCTAGACCCTCTGGTCATCTCCTTCCTTTTCCCTCTACTCCCTATATTTCCTATAAATTGGAAGTTAGACTAAAGGTGTAATTAGATTCAGGTTAAATATTTTGGGCAAGAAAACTTCATAGATGATAGTGGGCTTGATCACTGGTTAAGGTGACGACAGCAGGACTACCTCCACTGTAAAGGGAGGTAACCCCTTTGCTGCCAGGAGCAGCCTGTGGGCATATTACTCAAAGCATGTGAAGACCTAGTCCCCTTCTTAACCTTTCACCTCATAATTTTAGTATCCACTGGATATCCTTGTCTGAATCAATTATTTCATTAAGAGCCAAAAAACTGATTTTTTTGAATTCTATCACTTCTTGTGCATTTATCAGCTGGAATTATCTGTAAAGAAGAGTATCCTCTCATCAAATGGGGGCTATTTTATCCTGAACTACAGCTCCCGTTGAAAAGGCAGGACAATGCTCAATTCTTTCTTTTTAAATTCCTAATATCCAAAAAAGGAGTGTTAAATAGGGGATTTTATTTTGCCTTTTTATATTTCCTTGTTATCACCAAATGACAGTTTTTATTAAAAATTTGTGAACATATTAAGCTGGACATCTGAAAGTCATATACTCATCAGCTACTAACACAAAAATACATTCCTCATAATGTCCTCATAATGGCTCAAAGAAATAGGGGAGAAAGAGGCCCCCCAAATTGTTTATATTGGCTGTAGCCACAATGAGTTTCCATGGCTAACAAAAGCTTGAGATAAAGTGCTTGAAATAACCTTGACACAATTGGTAGTGATAGCCATTTTGTACCCTTTAAAAGTAAAACAATTCTATTTATATAATAGGGGTTTATGTCAATTTATAAAAACAGTGCTTACTTTGCAGGCTTAATGCAGGATCAGAAATGTTATTTTGGGAAAAGAAAAACAGATGATAAGTTTGCTTAAGTGGCTTTGTTTAAAAAGGGATGAAAACAGTTCTGTGTACTTGATTTTAAAAACAGAAAACCATTTTAACAGAAACCCACAACAAAACTGGCTACAAAGATAGATTCCAATGTAATTATGGAAATTCATTTGAAGAGATTGTTTCTAAAAGCAGCCCATACTGTCCTCGTTTGTAGCAAGCATAAGAACATCAATTTTAAAAGACAAGTAAAATTAATGAAAGGGAACCAGATAAGAAAAACAGACTGATTCTTATATTTCTGGGAAAATGGTAATATAATTTTTTTTGAGGAAAATGTATGACTAGAAATTAATCTCAATTGGAGAGCTTTAAAAAAGGCTTTTCTTCTCAGTTCTGGAAGACCAAATTTGCATGTTTCTCTATAATACTGGGACACAGATTTGAAGGCAGTGCAAAGTCCCACAATGTAAATAAGAATTCTCTCCTCCGATCAGTTTTGAAGGAGGGCAGAGGCTGGGGGAATTTGGTCCAATGAGAAGCAACCACTCCAAGAGAGTGAGATGCCCTGGAATCTGTGCCAAGCCCACAGACTGCACAGTTGCCAGATTTTAGTTTCTCTGACATTTAAAAAAATAATACTGAAGCCTTTGAAATATTATTGTACTTTAAAAATATTTCCTATATAGAGATGAGCTATCTTTTGAAAGAAAGAGACAAACAAAAGATTTATTTTCCAAGCCATGTGAATAAGTCAATAGGAGCGTAGAAAACAGTAGTTTGGGAATAAAGCAAACTGAGTCAGTCAATGTGGGAGAAGAAAGTCAGTATTGCTTGTAGATGAACATCTCCAGGTTTTAGCTAAAAACACTACATGGATATTAACATGTATATACTTATACTTTTTAGAAATATCTGACAATAGCCATTAATGTAAACTCTGCTACTTGAGAATGTAATGACTCATTCATGAAGCTAAGAGAAAGCTTTAGATAACCTGACGTGCCTGCCTACTGGACCAGCTGACCTGGAAAGCTTGCCCCTAGTAGAGCCGGACTCTGGCAAACTGCTCCTAGAGGTGACATGGAGAATCAAGAGCTGACTAGTAAAAAGTGAGGCATAGAAAAGCAGAAAGAGGTAAAGGCAGCTCAGGTGAATTACCTTGATGCTAACTAGTGGCAAACACACACACACACACACACACACACACACACATCCCCACACACCCACGGGTGCATGCACCAGATAACTGGGATATGGAGGAGTTCAAAGGTGCAAGATCTAGCAAAAAACTTAGGACATAAAGGAAATTTAAGAAGAGGTAGCAGTTTAAAGGATGAAGGTTAAGATTGGAACAGGAAGTCAGAATCCTTAGAAAAGGAAGAAGGGGCGTAAAGAACTAGGAGAGAAATGGATGAACTGTAGTTGGAAGGAGGAAAGGCCAGCGCAGGTGAAAGCTGGAGCTGAGGGCGCCCTCACAGCACAACGCCGGGACGGGGCTATGCCGGAGGGAAGAGCCTCGCAACCGGAGAGGCAGGAGACTTGCTTCTTTACCTTGTTGGTGAGTAGGTGGCATACTTGAGGCACATAATCAATGAGACATCCTCCTCCTGGAAAAGCTGGGATATGAAGAGCTGAGGAGCCTCCAAGTGCGCTGAAAGGACAAGAGTACAAGGGACACTTCTCTTAGGGCTCCAGCAATGTAGGAAGTGACACCCCCAAACAGATTCGGTTTCACTTCTCAAGGTCTGCCCACCAACCGCTTGGATGAATGAGGATGGGAAAATGGGCTTCACTTTATGGTTACCTTTCTTTATTTTAATCTGTTCTGTTAAATCAGAATGTTCACATTACCCATGACTACATGACAGGACGAATTAGCACACCCTGAATGGTGTGGATTGTAAATGCCCTATTTAATGCCAATGGGCTAGACCTATGATGGAGACACATGTTTTCATATTCTCCATTCTGTGCCCTCCTATGCTGGGCAAGGAGGAGTCAGTCATTCCTTAAACCTGTACACTGAGCTGAACTGAATTCCTGCAGCTGGGCTGCCGGGGACAGCTTCCTCACATTTAGTGTGAGGCTGGTGGACTAGGACCAGGCTGCAGACTCCAGGCTGGACCCGGCCCAGGCAGCTGATACAAACAAGCTCAGAGAACTGCAGAGTTTCTGCACAGTGGGGAGGGCTATCCACTGCTCGACTCCGGCTGACCTCTGCCTCCACCCTACGCAAACACAAGCCTGGTCTCAGTGGACCCTTATTTTTCACGTGAAGCCAGAAAGCCAGATGATTTAATGTCTCAAGTTTTAAATGGTGGCAGTTAACCAAACATCTTCTGAAACACTGTGCTGCCCGGTCCCGTGTCTCTGGGCCAATATGGGTAGGAAGACAGCAACTGTTCCAAGTCAACACTGACATTCAATCCATCTAAACAAGAAGGTGCAGTAAAAAATCATCGATCCAAGCACTAAGACACAATGCTGATCCAGAAACAGTTTCCAGGACTTTTGTGGAGATTCCTTTTCAGTCTAAATTAACCAGCATATGATTATTTAAAGAAACTGTTCAGAATCTCACAGTATACATTGCGTATCCCATTCTTATTCTCGATTTCATCTTCTTTTCTACTCTAACTTTTCTTTGGTCCTAATTTGTTTTTCTTATTTGAGTTTTAGTTTAATGTATAGGTTTTTTACTGTAAAACCATCTCTTAAACTACCTCTGTAACATGATGGGTATAAAAAGACCCCTAATATCCATTAATGCTATGATTATTCATTAACCAAATCCCCACAGTTACAAGGCCTTAAATGGAAGCAAAGTGTTTCACAAGAACAATCTAGAAGATCATTCCTAAGCAGTTTAGAGCAGACAGACTTAGCCTAGGGTTTGCAATATAGGACACAATATCAGTACTGAAAGGGTCCCAGACCCAGCCTGTCTCCCTACTGACCACAGATTTCTGAAATTAATTTTTCCAGTAGAAATGATTATTATATTTATTTATGGAATGAAAAAGCCCCAACACATGAATAAAATCCAGGGTGATGTGAGGAAGTCAACATGTGGTGGAAATATTTGCTGTTGACTTTTTCTATTCAGATGAGACCTAAAAAGCACATCTCTGACAACTGAAAAAATTATGAGACAGCATTTGACTAAGTATGACATTAATGAATCATCTACAGTCTGCAACTGCACAGAATCAGCAAGAACATCACTTCCGTTTGCTACTCTCAGAGTAGATACTGGATGAGATTGAGCCTAAACTCCAAAGGAGGCTAGGAAAATTCCTATGACTTCTTGTGAACTGGAGGAAGGGTTTCTGTCCTCTCCTTTGTATGCAAAAATATACAGAGGGCACACTTCTAACCGGAAGGTTCTAATGACTCCATTAGGATAGAAACTGATTAAGAAGAAAATTCTATAGTACAAGAGAAATAAATCCAATATTTATATGCTGACCATACTGGGTGGGGGCGGGGATATCTGTATAACATAGAACATATCAAGATCCAGGCTTCTCATAGCTTACTTAGAGGAACAATCTTTAGCATAATAAAATTCCAAAAAATAAAATAATTTGGACAGTTTCCTGGAATTGATTATAATGGGCTTTGAACTGTATACAATATTACAGTATAAGTTCTTAATCATTCATCAAATTGAATTTAAAAAAATGAAAATAGTCTGTAGGGAATCCTCTAAACTTGAGACTTTCTCCTCTTCTGAAATATAGTCATTAAACAAAAAATTGCCTATAATGATGAAAAGAAGCAGAGATGTGGAGAAATCCAAAGGCTGGCGGCTTGGCCACCAGGTCCATCTCTGCACTCTGCTTCTGTGACTATCAGGAGCTAAAACACTTGTTGCTAGGTGCTTTCTCATGACCTAATTGAATCCTCCCCACAATTAAGTGAGGTGAGAATTATCACTCAAATTTTACAGGAGAAGGAATGGTGGCAGGAGCAGAAGAAATTTCCTTGGGTTCACACAACGGGGAAATGGTAGAGCCAAGATCTGAACTTGGGGTGGCCTACTGCCAGAGTCCATGCTGTTACTGCTGAATTATGAGCCTCCCTGATGCAGGGGGATTCTCCTCCAGAAGGAGCTATGAGGATGGGAAGAAACAGGGGGTCTGGCTACCAGCAAGCTGGGTCAGGATTGCAGTGATGCCACAGGGCTTCCAGAAGCACTCACACTGAAGCAGGCCCTGGGATATACAGCTTATCTCTTCTTACTGTGCTCCACACGGCAGCAGGGCAAGCGTTCCACTCCATTTTGTTCCTACTCAGCCTCTCCTACTCCAACCTTCACAAAAGCACAGCTACTAGACCTCTGACGTGAGGGGCCAATGCCTCTGTCACATCGACTTGTGAATGCCTGAGTTGGTGTTGCGGCGTGAGCCTCAATGTGTGCAGTGCTTCAGATCTATGAAGGATTGCTTTCAATGAGAGTTTATTTTTAAAAGGACACCTACTGCCCCCTTTAACTCAGAAGGTCCTTGGCTAGTGAGGGTACTGAACCTGACTGCCAGCGTCACATACTGATAAGCGCTGCTGATTCACGTATAAATATCCGCCTCGTGGGTAAATATTTAACAGGCCTGTTATAGCCTGAATGTTGCCCTGATCATGCTAAATAAATAAAGTCAAGTGTCATGAAATAAAAAAGCTATTATGTTTTTAAAGGGTGTAGGATGGAGGTCCAGCCTGGTGATCTCTAATTATTTAATATTCATGAATCAAAATCTATTGGGTGGAGCAGGCATAACAGAAAGCTCAGCATCCTGCAGAGATTGCAGGGCTCCCTGGGTGCTTCCCAGGAATGCAGGGCTGGCTGCAGAGAAGACAGGCTGGACTGAGTGGCTCCTGGCAGGGTAGGGTGCAGAAGGGCCGGGGAGGGGGGGGGTGGTTGGAGGGGCCAGGAAGGGAGAGCAGGGGTGGAAGGGACCACTGCTGTCCATTCCTCTGATCTCCAGATGGGGGAGGGGAGCAACAGAGTAAAAAGTGAAAGTCAACTAGAATGGTGGCTGTGTCTTGGGCTGAAATTGGAAGGACAAAGGGGCGCAGGGGTTGTTTCAATGAGAAAGTACCTTCTGTCTCTTCATGGACTGAAATGAGAAATTAGCTGCTAATTCTTAGACCTGAAACCAAATCTGTGGATATAAATTAGAAGGATGAGGCCAGAGTCTGAGAAGCCCTTCCAACAATGGAGTTAAATATCCCAAAAGGTAGCCAGAAAAACACTTCTAGGTCTGTCTAACTGGGTCTAAAAGTCAAATATAAAAATTGTCTGTGTTCACTGTATTGATGCAATTGTTTTTCATGCAGATATAGCTAATAGAGAGCCCTTTGGGAACCTGGCCCTCTGCAAATTCAGAGCACTTCTAATATTGAAGACTTGGCTACGGTGAAACGGCACAAAGGAAGTATTTTTGAGCATTTTGACATGGAAAAACGCAGGGAGTCAGCTTGTCTGAAGCCCTCACTTGGGACCATGGGGTTTGATTTTAACCCATTATGGAACGGTGACTCCCTCCTCTCTTTGGGGGTTTTACCTTACGGGTCAAATAAAATGAACAAAACATGACTTGGTGCTGGGGAAAACCAGAAGGGCCAGTGATCTTCAGTTATAATTCCTGCTTCCGCCAAGTCTGTTCTGTTTGGTTCTACTCAATTTTCTCATCAGTGCAGTGGCATAACACTACTCTCAAAAAGACCCATCTCCTTCAAGAGATAAACAGAATTACAGTAATATTAAGATAGAACCAAGCACTCTAAGAGAGACTTTAAAATGTCTCCTGCTTGAGTACACCATGGTCAAAGATTATGTCTAGGACCCGTCAGAGACAACTGGATCAGCATTATCATCTTGCTGTGCCTCTGAATAGGATTCTGAGGGACAGGAAGATGACCTGGTTGCCTCTTCCACAGTATGATGCAGGGGAGTGTTGGGGGGTAAAGCACTGTCATGGGGAACCCTCCAGGACGGTGGATGGATGGATGGACACAAATTACCAGGAGGCCCCAGGTTAAGAGACATCCTAAGGGAACTCAATTCAACTCATCTCAACTCAATTCAACAAACACTAACTGTATGCCTAACTCTGTTAAGGACTTCAGCTTCCCATTCTGGATCTGTGACTAGGGCACCACAGCTAATTCCCTTCAAGGTAGAGGAATGCCAGGGCCCTCAAGAATCTGGGGCACTCTATAATGTCAGAGTATGCTTCCTGGTGGCCTGCCAGAAGAGCCATTACAGCAAAACACGAGTCAATGTTATTTATTGAGCATCTGCTTTTGCCAGGCACTCTACTATGCATTTCATTACCTCTCCACCTCATAACAACCCGGCCAAGTAGATCTAATTCACCCAGTTTACAGAAGCAGAAACTGAGGTTCTAAGGATCTAAGTATCTTTCCGAGGTCACCCAGCAAGTAAACTGCAGAGATGGACTCAAAACCCAGTTGTCTTGGTTCCAGAGTCTACATCCTTTTTCATCAGAAATTCTTTCACAGAAAGACAGTGTGAAAAACTGAAAACTCTAACTTCCCTATGTCCTGAAACAGTGGTAGAAGTGGCTGAAATTATCCTCCAAAAATTATATTTTAAAACTCATCACTGTGTCATCTCATTTGTTCTTATCTTAAAATATCATATGTCACAACAAGTTAACTTGTAGGAGAAAGAAAAAAAGTCCTATATAGCTTCTGAAAACCCAGAAGTGCACAGATGGTAGATAAAGGAGAGACTCTGGTTGGTCTGTTTCCCTCAACTGGATTTTCTTTGTGTTAGTAAAGAATTTTCTAGAGCTGCTGTTAGCCGTCATCTCATTTTATAGATTCAACTTTGAGCCATCTCAAGAGTCTTTTGATACCTCAGTTAGATAAAACCAGGGTCTAATTCTAAATTGAAAATTCTCAATGAGTGTAACAGGAGAAAAAAAAAAGAGATCACAGTGACAAGTTTACAGGAAGAAAATCTGGGGAGTCAAACTGGATGAGGGGTTCACTAAGAACGGATGGAGGCCTGGCCATACTGCATTTATGACTAACCCAGTACTTCCATTAAACATGCTTCTTTGCAGTATATATCAGGTCCTTATTAGAATACTGTATCCCATTTCTTGTTTCCCGTTTTTAGAGGGACATATGAAAATGGAACTGAGATAATGATAAATATGATTAGACACCAGGAAAATGTTCCTCTGGAGCAAAATCTGAAAAGAAGCTCAAATTGTTAAATGAAATTACTTAGCAAGTTATGGAATTATTATAGAGTGACTACTATATGGACAATTTGAATCAGCTGCTCCCTACTTAGGCACAGTAAACATGAAGAGTTTAAAATGTAACGGATTTTGTTGGTACTGTGAATGAATTTTCCACAAGATGGAAGAGGAGTAATAGCTCCCTTTAAAAAGCACTAGGTATCAGGCACTATGATGTGTGCCCTCCTGCGTAACATCATCTCTGCTTCACACTAGCCTGCGACAGAGGGGTTAGCCCATTTTCCAGATGCTGGAGCTTAGAGAAGCTATAGAAGTTCTCCAAGGTCATGGAGGTGGCAAATGGCAGAGAGGCATCTAAATCCAGGGGTCTCTGACCTAAACCTACCATGCCTCAGGTCTTTAGGTACCACTTTTGTCATTTCTGACACAAAAATCCATCTGAGGGCCTGACACCTGGTTCCACATGTCGGGTTCCTCTGGCTACTTGTGGCTTGGGGTAGTTCAGGCTGATCCACTGAAGCCGTTTCCAGGAACATTTATTAAACTGATTTAGGTACCTGAACTGAAGCAATGAAGGCCTTTTTCATTCTAGGCAAAGGAACCCCAGGAGACCCCGAAGAACTCTGAGGGCCAGAGGACCTGCCGGGCCGGGCCATTTCCAGCAGATAGGAGGTGGCGTGCAAGCAAAGAAACCTGACATTTAAAAAAAATACAAAAATTGGGAATATTGTAATTGCAAACAGAATATGTCTCACGACATGAACACTAACCAAGTTTTTGTTCAGAAATGTGTTTTTTAAGTTTGTTAACATTTTTAAAAAGCCTTCCAGGGACAGTAATCTTAACAGATGTCCACCATCAGGATTCCGTCAGCATGTGGAAAAGCATTTAAAGTAAATCCCCCAAAACAACAATGGACTTAGCAGATGTTCTATTAAGGTTTGGTATGAACTACTTACAATGATGCCTGGCTGCGCGCAAGACAAGAATAGACAAAGTGAGAGAAAAGCTTCTCCCCTCTTGTTGCATTTTGATCCTGGGCCTGTTATCTGCAGTTGACTCCACCACAGTTTCTTTAAGAGATGGAACTATTTTCAAACACCAGGCATTGGGGCTGAGTACATTTACTATGAGTTTGTTAGCAATTTACAGCTCTGGGGCCCCAGGGAATGGCTTTACTGTGCTGCTAGTATATGGGCATAGGTTACTTTTCCTATGAAGTACTTTTATAACATATTTACTGGAATAAAAATCAATACATACATATATCAAATCGTCACATTGTCTGCTTTGAATATCTTACAACTTTGTCAGTTATACTTCAGTACAGCTAATAAAAATTCAATGCATACTTCAATGCATATCATAGTTATCGTCAGCTAAATCCACAAGCATTTTTATAACTCCCACCTTCTTGCACACTGGTTTTAATGATGCTCAAAGGAAGATGCAGAGAATGAGGGGAAAAAAATGCCTCTGCCTGACTGGGGCAGAGAAAGGTATCCACCTGATTCCTGTTTCACTGTTCTTTACTAGAGCCTCAGGCACACAAAGAGCATTAGGCAACTTCATGCACACATTACCAGTCTCTGTGCTCTAAGAACTAATCTGTAGGAAGCTGCAGTTAGGCTTGCATACACAAAAACAAAGATACCAGAAGATGAGATTAGCCAGAATGCCAGGACATACACTTTACAATTTGTTTCCAAAGTGCTCTTCTCTCTCTCTCTTTTGGTTTACAACAGCCTTACAAAGTAGGTAGCAAGTCTTATTACACCCATTGCAGAGATGGGAAGACTGAGGCTTAAGATGGATGACTGGCCCAAGGTCCTACAGCTTGGAAACAGTGAAACCCATCTTGTAATCCTTTCTTTGCACTAGTAGTTGTCAGGACTGTGTGAGAATACTCTGGGGAGCCTGTTAAAAAACTCAAGATACCCAGGCACCACTCCAGAGAAACTGATTTATTAGGTTCAGTGGGTCTGAGATGGGACCTTGGTATGTGCATTTTAAGAGGTTCCCTATGGATGCAGAGCAGGTTGGCCTCACACCACTGCTCTGTACCTCACGCTGGGGTGTACAACTGGGGCTGGGAATGGGGAAGGGTGTGGTAAGAGCAAATTTGCCTCCCATCCCTGGGGCATTACGTCACTGACAATTTGAAAGGCATTGTGGACAAGATGAAGAAAACAAAGGACCTTAAGGTCTAATGTGGGAATATAAGATACTTATGGAAATAACTAGAAAAAAGGTGATTACCACTGAGATTACTCATGGACAAAAGGCAGCCTAGTTACATGTGGGTAATCAGAAGACAAGGCGAAGGAACAGTCTAATCAAGACTGGGGACTGAAGTAAGAAGGCCACGGATTCTACTCAACAAGGCAAGGCCCTGGATCAAAGGCTAGGGACTCTGCAGACAGCGGACCATGGGTCCTGGACCACAGAGAGCAGCTTCTGCACCTGTGAGAAAAGCGTATTTCACGCTTCAGGCTGCCCAGGACGGCTGCTGGTGAAAGGGCATCTGCCTGGAGAGGGAGTAAGAAGATGCAGAGGTAGATCCTGATGCATGCCAGTGGTGACCTGAGCAGGAAAGAAAATTTGAGGTCAGAGAAGAAATTCTGTTTAGTCACAGAATGAGAGGTGTCCTGGAGAGAAGGAGACATCTGCAACTGGAGACTGATCTCAGCCAGTCTCGATGCTTCACATACCTCTCTTGCACTGACAACTTTCATATTTATATCCTAGCTTGGACCTTCCCTTAACTTGGACTCACAGAGCCGACTGCCTACTCACTGCCTCTATCTGGATGTCTAAAGTGCACTTCCAACTTGACCTACTCACAAGCAAGGCCCACTTGTAAAACCTCCTGCTCCTGGCCTCATCCCACTGCAGCCAATGGCAGCTCCAGCCTACTGGCTCCTCCTCAGTCATTCTTGCCTCTTCTCTCTCACATTCCACATTCAATCAGCCCTGTCTCCTGTAACTCCTCATCTAGATTCCTTGCTCCCTAGAGAGTCCAGGGCTGCCCCCATGGCAATGCTCCCACCTCAGTCAACTGGCCCAGTCCTTCTGCTCTTTTCCCAGCCTGAACAAGCTATTTATAACAATTCACCTCCATCACAGGTATCCCTTCATTTTTGTTTTGCCTTTTTTATGGCATGTTTGTCCCGAAGACACTCTACATAGGGGATTTGTTTATTGTCTCCCCTCAGTACCCTTGACTAGCATGGGGACCTCTGACTGTTTTGGTCACTGCTGTAACACGAGAAACAAGAATAATGTCAAATTCATAGTAGGCACTCAATTAAGAATTTGTGGTCTTAAAGTCAAATGAATGTAGGGAAAGAGATAGGAGTCAAATTTCCAAAACAGACATTAGAAGTCAATAAATACATCTTTTCTGAAACAGTCATTGTGAAAGGGCCTCAGATAGGGGTCAGCAAACTTCGTCAGTAAAGGGCCAGGCAGTAAATGGTGTCGGCTCTGTGGCCACAATGTCTCTGTCGCAACCCCTCAGCTCTGACGCTGCAGCATGAAAGCAGCCACGGACGATACGTAAACAGGTGACACATCGTGTTCTAATGAAATTATTTATAGATGCTGCAATGTAGATTTTACAAATCACAAAATATTATTCTTTAAGTGTTTTTCTAGCCATCTAAGAAACGTAAAACGTCACTCTTAGCTCATGAGACAAAGTGGCTGTAGTTTTGCTGACTCTTGATCTAGGATCAGAGGATCATTTGACAATTCTAGGGATGCTGGAAATAGGGATCTATCCAGGAAGAAATATAGGTTAAAAGCCCTGGATTGGGTTGGCAAAAATGAAAAGCAGTCGCTCAGGCCAAACCTCTTAAAAACCTCTTAAAAACTGTATTTGCCCAGCAGGGCAACCACAAGCATCAGTCCCTCTCAGGCAAGGGTGAGGTGAGCATTAGGCACCTCGTGGACTGTGGGAGTTCTCATAATGATACTGGATTGGAACTGTGCAAGAGAGCTATTTATATAATCTCAAATGAAGCTTGAGGCATATTCTGGTGCTTTCTACTTTTTTGCTAGGTGAAAAAGCTGCCTACAAAAGCCTTCCTCCCACCCAAAATACTAGCTGTTAGTTGGTGACTGATCCTCAGAAATATTAAGATGAATCATATATGCTCTTTTCACAGTGCAAAAAGAGATAATTTTAAAACTCAGAAAATGTCACTTTGGGTAGTCACAAACCATACAATTAGAAAAGCTGCCCAGCTTGAAAATTGTAAATAAATAAAATCCTGCTCTTGCATGGAAACATTTTTCCTCATTTAGATTCTGATGCTTGTCTTAGGACTTGCCTCCAAGATGGGCTGGTGTTAAAACGTGTTCAGTCTCATAATCTGATGATGGAAAGCAGCTTTGTTCTCCACCCCTCTCCCTGGGGCCTTCCCTGGCTAACCCTGCTGTTCCTTGTAACCCACGGCACTAAGCTCTGACTTTCTCAAACTGCTGCTCTTCTTACCTATCTGAAGCTTGTGGCCTGCCTGCCTCCTGCTCTGGGTTGGCCTGAAAGGCGCCAGCTGACAGTGGTCTCGGTCTGGACCCAAGCACAGGGAAAGGAATCCCGCGTTCCTTTTTTTCTTCCTGCTTGGAGAAACAGGTATTTTTGTCTTTGATCCCTAAGCTCTGTTTTCTTTCTCTTGTTACTAAACAGTTCACTCCCTATCTCCTCCTGACCCCTCCCTTGCCCTTTCTTGCAACTTCATCATTTTTCCACACTGCACCGTTTGGCACAGGAGAAGGAGGGAACCACATCAAATAAAGGAATGCAACCACAAAAGCTGCCTTGAGAAGCAAGGCCCTAGATTTTTTTTTTTTCTTCAATTTACCGTTTTTGGACTTGTTCTCCCATAATCAAATCCTCCCTATCGTGTTAACAATGTGGTGGTGTGTCAATACATTGGAATTTTGCTTCAATCAGCAACCCAGAGCTTAATAGGAAAATGAAGCAACAAAATGCTGGTCTTACTGCTAACCTTAGGCCAGGCCTGTACTTAGGATGGGGATGTTGGCTTCTTGCTGGTATGTGGGCCAAACCTTCAACGTTTTGTGAGAAGCTCAGGGTTATAAGCAGAAGCCTCAGGCAAGTGTCCTGGGCATTACTCAGGCATCCTCTGCCATCACAAGAGGGACAATCGCTCCAAGCACAATGACTGGACAAAATTTGGAGACACCCCAAATTTTAGTAAGCCAGGGAAAGGTTAGACTGAAGTCACTTGCAGAAATTTAAAAGATGTAATCTAATCGGGGGAGGTAAGTGAGAAATGGACTGGGTAAATAAAATGGACGATAACTTAGCCATAAAAAGTAACAAAATATTCAATCTAAATAAATAAATAAATGACCTGTTCAGCTTAGTGGCAGTTGTTCCTAGGTCTGGCTCTGTGACACTCATGATATCTACAGTTATCAGAAAAGGGCTTGTGTAAAGTTAAAGTGTGGTTTTGCTGTTGTTCGAAATTAAAACATGTGTCCAACAACACAAAAACCATTTAGGGACAACAATAAGGTGCCAGAATTCCGAAACTTTTGGAAGTCACTATTTCATTTCCTCGGGGTATATGTGTTAGAGCTAAAGTTTAACAACAGCTGGCTAATAATATTGGTCATAAAGGAAAATACCACTTAGAGATCGAATACTTTTGACATAGTGGTTTTATCTTTTGTGACTCAGTTGGTAAACTACACCAACCATAACACAAAGAAGGTAAGTATTCTTGTTGTGATTTTGGTTTGATTCTCCACCTTTATCTGTTCCAGCACACCCACGTAATGGGTATCCCTCTGGTGATGCTCTTGGGGAGAACGGAAGGGGTAGGAGAAACATTTCTTCACTCATCCCTATTCCAGGGTAGCATACTAGAACCTCAGAGTCAAGAAATGTGTGATTTGAAACAAAACAAAACACCTTGTATTGTAGTTGGTTCTGATATGGACTGATAGTATAGATTTTTCAACTGCCCCCAACCCAACATGAGAATCTCTGTCTCAAACATAGAGAAGGAAAAGTCTTGTATCCTAAGGAGCCGAAGACCTTCACAGCTAACAGGTAAAACCGCTGGCCTTGCAATTTGGCAGCAGTCAGCCTGGCCCCAGCTCCACCCTGAGGAGCCAAATTGCCCATGTCATTTCAGATGCCCATCAATCTTTTCATCCGCTTTCCAGCTCCTCCTCCCCATCACAACACCAGAGCTGCCCAGTATGTCCAAGAGTATGATAAAGTTAAGACAATGGACAATGAAGAGAAGTGGGAACTGCGGGCAGGTGCTTGCTTAGAAGCACCTCCCCTCCCCCTGTTCTGCATGCTGCTGCTGCAGCTGAGGTGCCTGGTCCTGCTGCCAGCTACTGCCCCAGGAAATGTCCACAAATGTGCGGACAGGATGTCACCAGTCTACCAAAGAAGGACACAGACGGTGGATGGGAGTACTGCTACCCCCCAAAGAATCTCCTCCTGCTATCCCCAGGCAGTGTGCTCCAAAGTCACCTGGAATGCAGAGGGAGCCATTTTCTGGGGCACACTGGGGAGAGAGAACTGAGGAAAAGATGACGAGAAAGGACATCTGGGAATCTGCAGAGATGAGGACTGAGGAGGCTCTGAGCACAGTCAGAATTCTAACAGAAATAACACGCATTTGGTAGATGCCTGTCATTTAAAAAACATTTTATCTTACTAAACAAATTGTTTACTTACTAATGGATAAAGTGGGAGTTCAGTTCTGTTAATATCCATCTGTGCAGAACTGGGAGCCTGTTTCTGAATATCACCATTTATTTACCTGTGTCTCTTACTTAAAAAGAAATCCATTGGTTTAACACTATTTTTATAAATTCTCTAAAATAGATGTTTCAAAATAGCCATGACAGTAAGCAAGGGCCTGCACATGCCCAGACAGAGACTGCAGGGCAGGCCTGAGGAGAAGCCATAGGAGGCCCAAGAGGCATGCGCCGGTGTGGGTCCCGGCAGCTTGGGGGGAGTCTGGGCTTGTGGGGAGCTTGACTGCCCCACAAGGCAGATGTGTTTGCTTCCTTTAACCCACTGGCACAGATGCAACAGAAGGAGAGAGACTTAGGATGGGGATGGGTTCTGGTAAATGCAGACAAGGATGATACCAATATCACTGGGCCAAGTATAATTGGGTTTGGCCTAACAACTTGTGTGAAACTCACTTTCTTGATTGCTTCAGAATTTTGATTTTCTTAGGCTTTCCAAACTAAAACATTCAAAACTTAGTAACAGAGCAATATTAACAGCAGAGAGGGAAATGCAAATATGACTTACTTCACAAGTTGTATGGCTGAACCACAGCCACTCAAGCTTGACTCTGTCTCAGGATTGCATCGGGGCATCAATGGGTCTGAAGTAATTTCACCCCGACCTAGAGGTTAGGAAGACATGCTAAGTGGACCTCTTGGTGTGAGGGTGCACATCCAGACACTCTTAACTCTCAGGAGTCCTGGTACTCTCCCACACTAACAATCCCACAGAGTCCTGTGGATATGAACAGTCTTCAAACAGAAGGGCTGGGAGAGGTCCCTAACTTCGAGGCCACCAGGCAAATCCTGAGCATCAAAGTCTGCAGGGCTCAGCAGGTCACGGCAGAGCCTCCAACCACTAAGAGGAGGCGCCGCAGGCTCACATCAGCATCCCTTTTTCCCCAACAGACAGAGAACGCTTCTCAGTATGAGCTGTGGTCAACTGAGGACAACTGAGTTTTGTGGGTGCTTTCTCATTTTGCTAGGAACTAATGGTGCTCAGCATCACTTCTGAGCAGGGGGAGCTGTCAAGTTCACTCACATCACATCCTCAAACTCAAGCTGCAGCCATGCTCATCACCTGAGCAGCATACACTCCAACTGTCCTCTAGACTCACACATTGATCAGACATATTTGGAGACGGGAGCCTCCTCAGAAGGGTGAGGACTGAGCTCAGAGAGAATGCATGACAAGTTCATACGGGTAGAACTAAATCTCAAATGTAAACGAGTTTCAACATGAAACATCCGCCCATCAAGTTGCTGAATACATTAAAGTGAACCTTCCAGTGGACTCACCACGTAGCCACTAGGGAAGAATGACAGTGACCAGAAAAATGACCATGACTGTTAAAGTAAAAAGCAAGTTGCAGAATAGTATTATCACACCATTTTTATGGCTACATTAAAACAACAACAAAAACCCAAAATGAGCTAAAAGGAACAGCATTGTGAAAATACTATATCTACCTATAATATATTTTCCATTAAGTCACATTTCCCCTCTGCCTCTTCATTGAGATGGAAGGCCTGAGGCTCACTGTCCCAAGGCAGAGGGTGGTCCCTCACAGGTCAGAGGTGCCCCCAGCACGATCTGAATTCTACTACTATTTAGAACAGTAATGACAGTTATCACATACTGAGCATATTCCATGAGTCAGACATTGTACTGAAAGTCTTCATTTGTTAGGTTTATTTACTCCTTACAAGTGCCCTCTAAGGTTGACATGTTTTGCAGATACACAGTAAGGCTTGGCAGGTTAAGCAATTGACTCCATTAACTCATCCATGAATGATAGACACTGAGTTGAATCCAGCCATTCAATTCCTGAAGCCATGTATTTCACCACTGCTCTATACTCTGCCTCATACCACAGACCATCTGGCTGTGGAGGCTTTAGTGATCACTTAGGTTTCCTGGTATCGTTTTCTTATATGCACAGGGAAGATGGGACCAACTAACTCTCAAATCTTTTTTGGTTCTATCATTATCCCCTGGTTTAATGTAGCAGTGTAGACAGGAAGGTAGCTTTTTGGATTCAGAAACCTAGGAGCCTGTCTTACTTAAAAAAGCTTTATTCTGGGTGCCTGGGTGGTGCAATTAACTGTTTGCCTTCAGCTCAGGTCATGATTCTGGGGTCCTGGGATTGAGCCCCACCTTGGGCTCCTTGTTCAATGGGGAGCCTCCTTCTCCCTCTCTCTCTGCCGATCCACCCCCCGCCCGGCTTGTACTCAATCTCTCTTTCTGTCAAATAAAAAAATAATATCTTCTTTTTTTAAAAAAAGAAAAAAATAAAGAAAGCTTTAGAAATCCTATAACAACTGAGAGATCCAATCTTAGTATAGAAACTTTCTTGGCACAAAATTAAGAAAGAGTGAAAGCACATGATTAAGAAGCAGGAGTGTTAGATGCTGAGAAAAAGGAGATGCTACACTCAGGAAACGGAGCCATGCCTGTCCACCATATTAGGATCTTTCTCACCAGCCTTGCATGCATGGAAGTTCCTGTAGCTAACAGTACCACAGTTTCATTTTGCAAGAGAGACACTTGGACATTAAGCCCTACATGCTTGCTTGGCTCCTTTGCAGCCTGCCTAACCCTTCAGGCCCTGTTGTTGAGGCCCTGTTAATACTATATATTCTTCCCAGCCCCTACTTTTGACTATAAGCCTGTTACTTTTACTAAATATGAAACAATCTCTCACTGAATAGTTTCTTTGCTTATAATCCTCTGCCTGATGTTTTCTCTGATTAAATAGAAGGAAACTCAGCATAAGCCTGGAACAAGGGTAGGCATTTGCAATAGGCAGAATAATGGCTCCCAAAAGATGTCCAAGCCCCAGTCTTCAGAACCTGTGAATACGTTACCTTACATGGCAAAACAGACTTTACAGAAAGTTGAGGACTTTGACATAATTATCCTGGATTACCTGGGTGGGCTCCATCTAATCACATGAGTCCTTAAAAGTAGAAGAAGGAAACAGAAGAGTAAGTAAGAGATGTCACCACAGGAGACCTAGAAAACAGTGCAAACAAGAGGGACCTGTTGCTGGCTTTGAAGATGGAGGAAGATGGCCATAAGCCAAGGGATGCAGGCAGCCTCCAGAAGCCGGGAAAGGCCCTCAGCTGACCTCCAGCAAGGACATGGACCTCAGTCCTCTGAGTGTAGGCCACTGGATTTTTCCAACAACCTGAGTGAACTAGCGAACAGATTCTCCACTAGAGCCTCCAGAAAGGAATACAGCTCCCCACCTTCATTAGGCCGAGTGAAACCCATACTGGACTTCTAACCTATAGAACTGTAAGATAATAAATCTCTGTTGTTTTAAGCTGCTACATTTGTGGTTATCTGATATAGCAGCAATACAAATCTAATACAGCACTCAAAATATAATTTCTTTTTGGACATGAGGTTACCTTTCTTTATGCAACAAAATAATGATAGAAATGGCGTATGTCCCATTAAATAGAATAGAATCAGTATATCTTTCTGACATAAGTAGATAAATGGGTAAATAAATAAATTAGGAAAGCTCTTCTTTAAAATAGAAAGCCAACTGATAAATTTAGAAGGAAAAATGAAGCTACAAAATCATCAATGGATGTTAAAACTAGTGGATCAAAGTCTGGTGGGAATATTTACATGGTCTCAACATATTGCTCCATAAATTTCTTATTAGTTATAAAGAGAAAATTAGTAACATTAAAGAAATCTTAGTTACAAAGAGAAAATTAGTAACATTAAAGAAATCTTGCGGACGCCACCTTAATCGAGTGATCGAAGTTAACATCACCAAACCTGCGGCAAACTGGCCTCATGTGCCTCCTGGTATAATGCACTCAGGACACACAACGTGTATATGTGCTGCTGCCAAAAACTCATAACCTGAATCTAATCATGAGAAAGCATCAAATGAACCCAAAATGAGGAACAAAATAATTGGCCTGTACTCTTCAAGACTGTCAAGGTCAAGAAAGATAAAAATTGAAAAACTGTTCCAGACTAAAGAAAAATAAAGAGGCATGACAACTAAAGGCAATGTGCGATCCTGGCTTGTATCCTGGACCAGGGTAAAAAATAGCCAACAGAGATATTATTGGAACAATTGACAAAATTAGAATACAGATTGTGGATCAGATAATAGTACTGTGTCAATGATACATTTCCTGATTTGATAACTGCACTGTAGCTGGAAGAGAAGGCCCATGATCTTAGGAAATACTTTCTGAAGCAGGTAGGGTAAAGTGCACCATGTACCCAACTTCCTCTTAACTGGCTGAGTTAAAAAATAACCACAATATATAAATATACATTTATATAATGACAAGGAAAATGTGGCAAAATGTAAATAATTGGTAAAACCAGGTAAAAGCTATAAGAGAGTTCATCGTTCTTGTAACTTTTTTCTCCAGTTTTTTTTTTCTCCAGTTTTAAGCATCAACATAGATAGTTACCCCAAAACCCCTATAAATTATCCTTTAAATTGTTATGCTCATATTTGATCTGCTGTTATATGACATGCAAAGACAATTTTAGGGAAAGAAAATATGAGTTCAATTTTCTCTAATGGAACACAATATAAAAGTGGCTAGGTGATTTTTCAATTAATGTTAATACACTATATAATACCTTGTATACAGTAGGCAAGCAATGAATACCTGTGGATTTATTGAACTTTTAGTTCTAGAAAGAAAGCATCCTAAATAAAAGCATGGAGATATATAACATGATACAAAATAAAAACTTAACAAAAATTAGCCTAAAGTGTGAATGAGCCAGAAAAATGAGGCGATTAAGGGCCCTTGTTCTGGAATCACATTGGCCATGAGGATTTCGCATCCAATTTGGCCACTGAGAATAATGACCTTGGGACAAGTTGTTTAAAACCTCCCTAAGCCTCAGTTTGCTCATCTATGAAATGGGGATCATAACAAAGCTCACAGGGCTACTGTGAAAAGTGAATTAAAGAATCATGTGAGGTATTAGCAAATGGCTCACACATAGTTTTAAAGGCTACTTCTTACTACCATTGAGTTCCAATATTTAGGTACAATAATTGTTTGACAAGAAAGAGAATCAACATTCAAACCAAACTAAAAAATACATTCATTTAATGGGCATACATTCATTTAGTAGTCATCTACTGTCAAATGTTTGAAAAGTCCCACTTCTAATTTATTTAAAAGACCAACTTGCTCTGGAGGAAAGTGTAGCTAAGGGGCTCTTTTTAAACTTTCTAGGTCACTAAGCCAATAGGCTCCTCCTTCTTCCTACCTGCCACCCCTGCTCCAAGATTCTATAACTTTAGACATATCTCTTCAAATAGAGAATTGCTTCTGCATGGTAGACTTTTGTTTTTTTCTACTTTGGACCCACTATTTATTTTCCTGAATGTAGGATGACTTCTGTATCTCAAGCCCACCTGAACATTCTGAATTGCACATGTCCAGCCTCCTCCATGCTTACTCTCCCAGTGGTGTCTCCACTACAGTTCAGCGGGCCACTCAGAGATGCTCTCATTGATTATCTTAATGATTATCAACTTCCACACGGCACTTATGAATACAGGTAATTCCTCACACATAAAATGCCTTCTGGCCATTATTCCTGCCCAACCACATCCATCATCCAAAACACTTGAGTGCCAGTCCACAAAGCCTTTCTTTTCTTTCTTTTTCCTTTTTAATCACTTTATTATTTATATATTTTTTTCAGTAACACATTCATTTGGGAGGGGGGCTTCTTAGAGAATTGCACAATAAGCAAGCAATTTGCTGTTAATCTATTAAAAATAGAGAAGGATAGTTGAAAAAAATAATGCTATTTCACTTGCTGAGCATCAAAGACAATCTGGAGCCTTTCTTGACTTTCTTTCAAGACTTCTTGACTTTCTTCTTCTAGAGTTCAATCACTCTCCTCTTCATTCACTCAACAAATTTTTTTTTTATTTTTTAAATTTATTTATGATAGTCACACAGAGAGAGAGAGAGAGAGAGAGAGAGAGAGAGAGGCAGAGACACAGGCAGAGGGAGAAGCAGGCTCCATGCACCGGGAGCCCGACGTGGAATTTGATTCCGGGTCTCCAGGATCGCGCCCTGGGCCAAAGGCAGGCGCTAAACCGCTGCACCACCCAGGGTTCCCTCACTCAACAAATATTAATAGATGTTGCAGAGAACAAGACAAATACCACTCTTGCCCTCATAGAGTTTCTACTAAGAGACATTCAATATAAGACACAAACAATGCAATAATAAAATGATAACAAAATAAGTAAAAAGAATAGAAAGCACTAAGAAGAAATCAAAATATAATGTCAAAGAGCATGACTAGGTATGTGGGAAGGTAGTGGGAGGCAACATTACAGCAATCAGGAAAAGCCTTTCTGAGGACATAAATTTAAATAAATCCAAATGATGAAGTAGAGCCAAATAAGTAAACATTTGGCGGAAAGGAGTCTTTGTGGTAGAGGGAAGAGCATGTGCAAAAGCCCAAAGGTGGCAATGAGCCTGGAAGGCTTGCAGTTCAGGAAGAGGTCGATGTGGCCAAAACAGAGAGCACCAGGGGTGAGCAGGAGTAGAAGGGCCAAATGCACTGGCAAGGGCTAGAGTATGAAGGTGATCGTAAGGTGTCTGGATTTAATTCTATCTCCATGAGAGTTTTATACTGTTTCTTTCTTCTTATGTAGATGTTTCATGGGCTTATATAAGTTCTCCACACAATGGGTACTTAATAAATGCTTGTTAGGAGCATAAATTAGGAAAGAAGCTAGGAGGGAAAGGGAGCCAATATTCTAAGATCTTGGATGATGGTTTCTATCACCCACATGTACATGTGCTCCATCAACCTCAACTTCAGGTCAATAGGTCTGTTATACTGCAGGGAAAACAGAGTTGTCATGGCAACTCTAATTAGATGGTTTTTCTTTCCAAGGAGGATGAACCAAATACTGCACTTACAGGCTGGTTTGGTTCTCTAAAATATCTGAAAGGACTGCAATCCTCTACAAGTTGGAACATTTAGTACAGGGAGTGTCCCATTTACCAACAAAGTGGGTTCCCAAAGTTGACTTGTTTGTGAAGCCAGGGGATGCATTTTCCTTTAGAAATATTGTTGTAAAGGTTATACTCATAGGCCAATCCACTAAAGCTCTTAAACATTCAGAGAGTAGCAGAAATACTGTAAACTTGCAATGAGAAAATAATAGAAATGAATTCTTTTGAAATGTAGCAATTAAACAAAAATTAAATTGAAGCTTTTAATTTATCTTAATGTCCTTATCTGAGGAAAAGAAGGTTTAATTAGAAGAAAATGAAGAGGCAAGTGGAAAATTTAGTGCAGATTCTATTAAGGAATTCTGGGCACCATCAAGGCTTTTAGAGGTTAATATCACTAATTTTTTGATTATTATTACTTTGGATTCAGGTGTCTCTCAGAGAGCTTAGTCATAATCATGGTCATTAGGGACAGAGAAATAAGAGAACAAGCCATGAAGAGGGGCTGCCCTGAGGTTTGCAGGCTATCCTGAGATTCTTTAAGGGAACAAAAGAGATTAAAGAGAAAGATGGCCCAAAACATAATTAGGGGAACTATGAAAAACTGAAAAAGTAAAATGAGGTAAAATGAGAGTTGACAAGAGTAGAAACTGGTTCACCTAGGACAGCTTGATTGCTACCAAAAACCAGGGAAGTGAGGAGGAGAGAGGAAAAAGGGGAGAGTGAGAAAGACAGGACAGGTGCAAAGGGGCAGGGGTGAGAAGCTAAGGAATGACTGGTCTTGGATGGGTGGAATAGAAGGGAGTTCTCATTCATTTATTCTAACACATGGGATGTTTGAAAATCAAATCTTCTAAGATTGAATTGGCACTTCATATAACTGTCTCAACTAAAATGCTCAACACAATGCTTTGAATGTGAGAGACTGCAATGAATTATTGTTAAAATATATGTATACTGAAACAACTATGACTGCAGCAGCTGACACTATTAAATGCCTATTATGAGTTGAGCATTTTATATATGTTATCTTGTTTAATCTTCACAACAACATGAGACAGTTATTAGCCCTATTTTACAGAAGAGGAAGCTGAGGCTTAGACAAGTGGTCTGCCTAAGGTCACACATAGTAAATGATGAAGGTCACATTAGAACAAAGTTGGATTCCGAAGTGCATACTCTTATTAACCTCTGCTCTACACCTGCCTCAATAAATATCACAGCAATGCAAAGAAAGGAAAGAATTTCAAAGTCCGGATTTTCAACAAGTATCTGATCAATTCCTCTTGATATTCATCAATGCAGAATTAACAATAACATAAATTCATATCCCAGACTGCTTTCTCTGGAATCTTCCTCTTTAGATTACGTTATTCAACTACTGGCAATATGGGGCCTGCAATGAGTGTTTGGGGAAGATTTCAATTGCCAAACCAAATAAGCATTTCAATAGATGCAGAAAAAAAAACACCTGACCAATTCCAACAAGCATTCGTGAAAAAAACTCTCAGCAAACTTAGAATAAAGGAGAAATTCCTCAACTTGATAAAGAAAATCTAGAAAAATTCCACAGCAAACATCATACTTAATAGTGAAGACCGAATACTTATCCATCTAGGATCAGGAACAAGGCAAGAATGTTGCCTCTTACCACCCTTATTCAACAGTACTGGAAGTTCTAGGCAATGCAATAAGGCAAACAAATAAAATAACCGGCAACATACCAGAAATGAAAAATAAAACTGTCCTTATTTGCAGACATCATGATTGTCTATGTAGAAAATTCCAAGTAATCTACAAAAAGCCAGTAGAATATACAAATTTACAAGATTATAGGATACAAGATCACCACACAAAAATTAATATTACTATATACCAACAGTGAACTTATCCAAACCAAAATTAAAAGCACAGTATCATTTATAATCACTCCCATAAAATAAATACCTACCTACCTTCCTAAGTATAATACAGAAACAAAGATATAGCATAAACAAATTCTTTTGCAGTGATGTAAGAGCCCTGGTTCATGACTATGATAGTGGTTACATGAAACTATGTAAAATAAAATTACATAGAGCTACACACATACATGCATAAAACACGCAAATGAATGCAAGTTAAAAAGATGCTGAAGAGAAGATAGATGGATGCAGTACATGACAAAAGTTGTTAAATATGAAGGGTAACTATCTGGAGTCCATTATACTATGTTTTTTGGTTTTGTGTATGCTTGAGAACTATGTGTGTATATATATTTTTTTCCTTTTTCTTTTTTCTTTAAAAGAAGGCTCTAGGCCCAACATGGAGCCCAATGCAGGGTTTGAACTCACGACTCTGAGATCAAGACCTGACCTGAAATCAAGAGTCAAATGTTTAACCAACTGAGCCACCCAGGCACCTCTTAAAAAAAAAATTTTTTTTTTAAAGTCTTAACCTAAATCAACATAAAGACAACAGTTTCCAAAACCAACCTGATTACTCCTTTTTGATGACCAACAGGAAATTCAAGAGACATGAAAATGAATTTCTGTGGTATTCTCTGAAGGTTTTGGCTACTATTTGCTGAGGAGATGCTAATTCATTTTATTATTGATCCAAGAAAAGTATCATGGCAACCTTGGAGCTCCAAGTTATATAGACTGCATTCTGAAAATAGATTTGAAATATTTGAATTGTCTTGTACCACTGTCCTACATTTGTATAAGAAATTGAGATTTAACACTGAGGTGAAATCACTTTATATCTTTGTTCCAAAATTTATGTTCAGTATTCTGCTTACATGTTTAAAATGTTTTGTTTAGAAGAAATATAATTATTTCAAGAAATGTGCTCTGAGGAAGTTTTTTTTTTCTTTTTGGAGATTCATTTCAAAGGGACTGGTCAAAATTATTTAATGACTAAGCTTTGCTACTGTACTTTAGTTTCATGGAACACCTAATCCAGGAAATTCAATTGACACTATTAGGAAGAGGGAGGCTTACTTGTCTTGCTTTTCCTTTCTCTTGCATTCTTTCTCTCTCTCTCTCTCCCTCCCTCTTTCTCTCTCTCTCAGAAAAACAAAATAATTCCTTTTTTCATTGAAAACAAAGTCACCATAGTATACATGCTTTTGGCATCTTTCTCTTTTTTTTGAGCTATAAAGGTGAAATACTGTCTCCTGCTACCACCTTTGCCTCCTGGCAAACTCCATGGCTTGCTTTAATATCTGGCTCAACCATCATCATACCTTTGTAAAACCTCTATGCCCTTTCAGGAAGTTACTAGCACTCTCTTCTATTCCTCCAGTGTACTTTGTTCATAACTCAAACACAGCACTTTCCACAGCAGAGTATAACTTACTATTTCATATGCCGTTCTCCCTCCCTAGACTGTGGAGCAGCTCAAGGGTGGAAACACATCTTTCTTATTAATCTTTGTAGCTACAGGACTTGGCTCCATTCCAGGCACGTAATAGGTAGTGAATACCTTATAAATTAATAATGGAAAGGAAAGCCGGAAGAACCAGAGAAGAAAGGCTTTCCCCTACCCTAGCTCCCCCTGCAGGCTTTTCTTTTTTAAGAGACTTCAGCTTTTAGGAAATGGAATGACATTATGGGAAGCTACAGAGCCAATGAACCATGGATAAGCCTAGAGATTTCTACATTTAAAGAAGGAAGTACAGGGGATCCCTGGGTGGCTCAGCAGTTTAGCGCCTGCCTTTGGCTCAGGGCATGATCCTGGAGTCCTGGGATCAAGTCCCACATCAGGCTCCCTGCATGGAGCCTGCTTCTCCCTCTCTCTCTCTCTTTCTCTCTCTGTGTCTCTCATGAATAAATAAATAAAATCTTAAAAAAAAAAAAAAAGAAGGAAGTACAAGGAAAAAATGGTGACACCATGGAAATGAAACCACAGGGTTAACAATTAGAACAGTTAAAGGTATGTGAATAACGCACTTAATTATACTAAGACTTCCTGCTTTCTTTTGGATTTCTCTGTATTATTTACTTTAATACAGCAATATTTCCTCTTAGAATTCAAGATATAATTATTTTATGAAATAATTTTATTTCTATAAAGAAAAGTCATATTAGAATCTTTAAGTAAACTATGTCTCAATCCCTAGAATTGGATTATGTAGCATGATCAAAAAAAAAAAAATCACTACTTTCTAATGGCAGGAAACCCTAACTGTGGGCCAAATATCTAAAAAAAAACCACACAGTCCTCAGTAGTGGCCCTGAGGAACAAAGAACCCACAGTGGCTAGACAAATATCTGACACATTGCTGTTCAGTGAACGTATGCTGAATGAATGAATGAGTAATGTGACAACAATAACAATACAATTAGAGCACATACATCATCTTCTACTCATCTGGCAGGCCTTCCCTTCTCTCTCTCTCGTTCGGCAATGCTTATAATTCAGTGTCTAGAAATTTAAAATTTTTTACTTTTCCTTATCAAGATAATCCTTTCCCCTCAGGCCACACCCTTTACAAGGAATCTGAGGATCAGGCTAAAGTCCAAAGTTTCTGTTATTGGCAGAGTCCCCACCCCCAATTTGTGGGACGCCAATCTTAGCAGATTGCTAATAGTAATCAGAACCTTCTCCACCCAAGGTAGCTCCTACAGAAAACACCACTGCCTTCGAGATAAACAAAGTAACCATCACCCTAACTCCACCTCCTGAGGAAGAATCAGGAGAGACAAGCTGATTTCCTGTTATGGTGCCCACTTTGGACCAGAAAAGGCTCTCTGAGCTGTGGGAATGGGGTGTGACAGCAACTGTAACCAACTCTCCTGGCTTTGAGTGTCAAAACTTATTACTGCAAAGAATTTACTAAGGACTCTCATATATAATTTAGCCTCACTGTATATTTCAGGAAACTGAGACCAGACACATTAAAAGTTACTTTCCTGAGAACACAGTCAATGAAAACAGTTATGACTAGAATCATCTATTCCGTGTTTCTGGTTTCCTAGCAAAGAAAGGGTACCAGGAAACAAAGAAAAATAAGGAGTGAAACCTATAATCAGTTCATCATGAAAGGATGTATCTAATATGTGTGTTTGGGGGTGCTATCCCATCATCCCACTGGTGGGCTCCAGAGGCCCTGCTCACCCAGATAGGTCTGCTGAATCCCATGCAAGTACTGAGAGGATAAAACTGTAAGACAGATATAACTGCTTGGGAACTTCAAAAAATGATCTGAAGAATAGAAGATGAGGGTAAGCACTGAAGCAGGTATGCAAGGGGTAAAAAAGGCCAAAGAAATTGAAATTGAAGGAAAGGTACAATAAAAGGAGTATTTGTCTAGAAGGCCATGCTTCGAGGGCCGCTTCTAAATAGTAGGAAGACTGAGTAAGTAAATAGAGGTCCACCAGGCTGGATTCTGATTCTAAGTTATACAAACTGGGGTTGGAAAGGGAGTATTTCTACTAACCTAAAAAATGTCCAAGGTCTCAAAACCATTGTCGTATAGTACTTCTAAACCAAACTCAACAAGTTAGCTTTTATTATTTTTATTTTTTTTAATAACAACACCCAGTTCCATTTTATGGAAATGTTCCATAAATGTAAATGGCCCACCTCATTCAGACACCTCATCTTGAGCTGCGCTCCCTGAGTCTGTCCTGATTATGTCCAGGCTCTCCTGGATTACCACTAACCCCAGGGAGCAGCATCTGCAGCGAGGCACCTGCCCACAAGTGTCTTCCTCCTGCAGCTCAGTAAAGTCTGTTGCCGCTGAGTGATCCTGTTCTCATAAATCTGTGTGCACACAGTCTTTAACACCTTCCCCTCTCGCTTATAATTTGTGATGAACTGTCTCAGGAAAAAGGTATTCTCTCCCTTTGTTCCATCGGTGAAGCAAAGAAACAAAACAAAACAGAAATATAAACAGTAGTAGCAGAGACCAGGGAGCTAAATCACAGAGGAGAAGCCTACCAGTCATAGGTAGTGAACTAGATATATACTCGTGGTATGGAAAAGGAAGTGAAATTAGATCCGATGAATAGTCAGCCTATCCCACCAAACTTAAGCTCTTTTGGGAGTGTCCAGAAACCACCATCAGAATTTTCAGAATTTTGGGGGGCAGCCCTGGTGGCTCAGCGGTTTAGCGCCACCTTTAGCCCGGGGTGTGATCCTGGAGACCCGGGATCGAGTCCCATGTCAGGCTCCCTGCATGAAGCCTGCTTCTCCCTCTGCCTGTGTCTCTGCCTCTCTCTCAATCTCTCAATCTCTCTCTCTGTCTCTCTGTGTGTGTGTCTCATGAATAAAATCTTAAAAAAAAAAAGAATTTTCACAATTTTTATCTACTTTTACAGTGTCCTCTAATTTAACCTATTCTCCTCGCTCAAATGCCAGCATTCAAGATGGCTGTGTGTACAAACCATGTGAAACATTTGCTGAGCACCTACTATGGCAGAGTACTGCTCGTTTGTTGCTTAAAAATCTGTTGTTGTTTTATTTGATTTCTAACAGTGTAGCAGTTTTGTTGTCTGAGTTACTTCATCCTCAAGTATTCAGGGGAGGTCTGATAGTGGGGAAGCCCTCAGATTTGGAGTCAAGAAGATGGGCTTCAACCGCCATTCTGCCACTTAGGGAGCTAGTTATCAGGACCTGTCCCCCAGGGACACTAGGAAGATGTCAGATGATCACACATGGACAGCACTGAATACTGTGCCCAGCATACAACAAGCTCTCAAGGAATGTCAGACGCTATTTGTTTCTTCTCCTCCTTCAAGCTAGTAGTAGTAATAGCAGTAGTAGGGGTAACTGTTGTAATAGCAGTAAACAGTGGCAAAATCACACCAGATTAGTAGTTAGGTAGGACTGGAGTCAAATCCTAGCACTGCTGCCTATTCCAAGCTTCTTAAGCACATAAGGAATCCTTATGCAGATTATAAAAAGATGTACCCCCTCTCCTTTGAAGATGAGTGACAAACAGATGCCCCTTCCTCTAAGGAGGGATGTGCCCAAGGGCACTAGCCTGGCAGGAAGAGCAGATGGGCAAGAAGAGAACTGTTGAGGTTTCAGGCCCTACTCACCATCTTCCCATCAGCAGCAGCATCACCATCACCACCATCACCATCAAGAACCCAGAAGAAAAATGGAGACTCAGAAGAGACATCAACAATTCTGGTTACTCTAGATCCTTCTTTCTAATATTCCTAAATTCATCTGTCTAAGTGAGTCTTGGTCCACCACTCCAATAGGTCATCCTTCTAGGAAATTCTTTGATCTCTACTTCCAGCTAAATTACATATAAATTACTCGGGCTGGAACTCAAGGTTCTCAAAGGTTCCTATCTACCTCGGAGCTGCATTTCCTCTATTGCCACCTGGAAGCTTTGCAAATACTTCTTTCCTACCTTTGCTAGAATACAAGCACCACGAGGATACAGATTTTTTTTATCTGTATTGTTCAGGTATGTATCCCAAGTATGCAGAAGAGTTGCTAGCATACAGTCAGTGCTCAATACATACTGGAAAATGAATGCATTTGCTTACTGCAGACCCTTTCACCTGGAAACCCCTTCAGGCTTCACAATTTTATCTTTCCTTCCATGTCTGTCCTATTTGAAAGCTTTCTTGAGTTCTAATTTCTGCTTCCATGGAATAATCTGAACAAACTGCCCAACTTAAAAAGAAGTCAGCAATATAATTTTTATCAATTTTGAAAATTGACGTGTTGGCAAAAACATTTACTCCTCTGAAAGTAGCCAAATTACTCTAGTATATTTGTCCATTATAGCTCTAAGTCAGGTATGTATAAATGCCTCAGATTGTAATGTCTATTTAATTAAAACAAGCAGTTACTTAGCTTCGCTCTGTATTCTACACAAGGGTTGGCATCTAAGCCAACTTAAATTTAGGATTGCATTAATTTTATAGGAAGAACTACTAAAGCTAGGATGTTGAGTTTTGGAGTCAGACTTAGGACATGAGAAATGTGGACAAGTTAATCTCTTGTGTCTTCTTTACCTATAAAGTGAGGGTTAATAGTAGTGGCACACTTTATGAATTAGGATAGGTTAGGTAATGCTGTACATATTAGTCTCTTGGATGTTTGTGTCTTATCACTGCAAAAGCTCATGGAAAGTTGGCTCCGTGCACAAGTGACTATCCTGGGTAGGTGTCTTCAATTCGACGCTCAGCAATCCAGGCTGGCTGAAGAAGAGAGGGTCTGGACAATTTGGTAAAAAAAAGAGCTGTTTTTTTTGTTGCTGTTGTTTGTTTGTTTTAAAAGGTTGTTTTGTTTTGTTTTTGCCAACACAACCTGAAAGAGACACTGTCAACTCTGTTCATGTGTGACTGACAAGAAGTAATGACATGGTCCAGGCCAACTAACACAAGATCTTTATATTCAAAAATCTCCTACAGAGTGAAAATTCAGTCTGAGTTAGAATTTAATGTGATCTCTCTGCACTAATGTGGGCATTTGAAACAACCCCGTTCCTAAGTATGCTGAGGAAAGATATTCCAAAGAGTCAGATGATCCCTACAGATGACTCAAGTGCTGGTCCACGCTGTAAGTGACTGCTGAGCTTCCCCTCAACCCCCTGATCATGCTTCCTGGAAAGTTCCTATGGAACTACTCTGGTCTCAAGGATCAGGCTGGTTCTTGAGTTCTCCAAACACTGGCCTACACATCATAATCTTCATACCATATATACCAATGTCTAGCTCAATGAAAACACAAAGTTTTTTTTTTTTTTTTTTTTTTTTTTTAACAAAAAAGCCATAGAAATTAAGAGGAAAGATTTTTTTTTAAGTGGGCTCCTCACTGGGGCTTGACCCTACTTAAGTTCAAGCCCAATATGTGGCTTGAACTCTTGTCCCTGAGATCAAAACCTAAGCTGAGATCAAGAGTGGGACACTTAACTGACTGGGCCACCCAGGTGCCCCAAAGAGTTAAGATCTTAAAAGTATAAAGCCTAGTGAACATGAGAAATAAAATGAGAACCATAGTATATCATCAATGTAAATGATAAACTTCACTTATGTAAAGTCCACAAAATAACACTATATATTTTTAAGGGCATATCAAGAATACTATTAAGGGTAAGGAAACAGAACAGAGATAAGAAGTGAAGAAATAAAAAGAAGGCAAAAGCAGGGCCTTGCCCTAACTGGTGGTGATGATAACACATTATATTGACAAACCAGTATGAGGAATTCAGATTCTGCTCCAAAGTTTCACAGATACTCACACCCCCACATAAAGGTAGAAAATCATTGGGAGGAATTAGTTGTTACTCACCACAAAATTCTTCCTAAAATAACTAACTGATGTAGAATAGAATAGAATAAAATAGGCTATGGAATGACAGGAATTGAAACAGAAAAGACTAAGGCAAATAAAAAAAATACTGCTGTTGTTACTTGCTTTTTAGCTGCCAGAGTAAACCAAAACTGTTTCATAGGAGCCTTTAGAAGTGAGCACTTTTTGTGTAGAATTAATTGATACATGCTTTGAAGCCAGAAACCCAGATCCTAAAATATAAGGCAGCCCTAGCAGAACATATTTACAGAGACTTAGAAGTAAAATTAAGTGAATTCATTATAAAGGTCAAAGTACTACCTGTCACCTTAGCTCATTCTGACACTTCATTCTGACTTTCCCAATTTTGGTACGTGTTAATTTTGGCACATCATTACCCTATACATGAGACAGGATGTGTCCCACAGTGACTCATCAATAAGAATGCATTCTCTCTGTGGGGGAGTGTAAGGACACAGGTGAGGTGAAGGTACAAAATACAAGCTGATACTTTGCCACAATCAACTGCAATAAAAAATGGGAGTAGTTTTGTCCCATGTTTAAAGCACTAAAGGCATATATATTTATGTTGTGTGTTTTATAGACTTTGTCTTTCTCTTTTCTCTCTCTCTCTCTCTCTCTCTTTCTCTCTCCTTTCATCATATCTAAAGAAAGGATGAAAGTCCAAATTATTTGTACTTATATGCCAAATTTTCAGGGGGTGGGGGATATTTAAAGATAATGTCATCGACTAGGTAACTAATGCCATGTCCTACTCTTTCCCCAGGCGCATGTATTAAATCAACAAAAGCCCCAACTAAAATGTTCCCACCACATAAAACTAGAGCAACATCACCAAGTCCAGCTTTGACAAACTCAATGCACCCTGCTGTGTTTTGAAGCAGCCGGGTGCTGGAATTAAAGCAGAATTTTCTGTTCCCTGAGGAACTTTGTACTCAACCATGCAGGAATATAAGCACTCCTTGATAAAGTTACTGAGATAAGTTACTTCTTCAGTCAGATGAGAAGGGAGAGGGGACAGGGAGGGGGGAAGAAAGGGAAGGAGGGGGCCCAAATGGAGATGAGAGGGAAGAAGGAGAGGAGGCAGGGATGAGCAGAGAAGGGCCCAAGTCGCAGACTACTAACAGAGCAAGACTAAAGTAATCCAGTATTAGGAATACAGTAGGGGATCTCTGGGTGGCTCAGCGGTTTAGTGCCTGCCTTTGGCCCAGGGCATGATCCTGGGGTCCCGGGATCGAGTCCCACATCGGGCTCCCTGCATGGAGCCTGCTTCTTCCTCTACCTCTACCTGTGTTTCTGCCTCTCTCTGTGTGTCTCTCATTAATAAATAAATAAAATCTTAAAAAGAAAAAAAAAACAATACAGTAAGCGCCCTGCTCATGAACTGTACTCCATAAAATAGTACTTAACTAAGTCTTTGTTATCTTCTCTAGGATTTATTTTCATCCCCTGACCCAGCAGTGCTTTTCCAACTGCTCTACAGTCCTTATCAGAGTGGAGGTGTGAACTGCATCCAGAGATTGTTCTGAGACCTCTGAGTACTCTCAGTCCTAAAAGCTTTTAACATCCTCTGGCAAAGGGTGCCCTTGGCCCGCTGCTCCTGATTGTTCCTCTGGCCAACTGAGCATGGTGGCTCACCCTATATGACTCCCCAAGAGGAGGAACATCCCGTCTCTGTATCTGTGCGGTGACCACAGTGATCTTTCAGCATTTTGGGGCTTTGGTTCCATTTTGTGGCCTGGTCTCTATCAATACTCCATGTCTTGCCAGAGGCTTTGTCTTCATTTTGCAACCTGTTCCTGCTGATGCACTGCAGTTGCTTGCCAGCATCTTTGTAAGTCTTAAGACTTAAATCCCTGGCAAGAAACTGTGGAGGATTAGTTGAGGCTACAAAATGGAGATGGAACTCCTGATAGAGCCAAATCTTAAAAGTCTGGCCACACTTGTCCTTGATTCTTTTTTTTCCCCTTCCCTTCATACTGAAAATCCACAAAAGAAGAGTTTTTAAGAAAAACTAGCAATGATCTCTTGGTAAGCACTGCAGCCGTAAATCAAAGGCTGCTTGCTCTGTATGCACAGAGATTTAGAGTGCCATGTAATACCTAGGCCAACATCACATCCACTCTGAGTGGGCAATGAGTTCCTCAAACATATCATCTCTCTTGGCATCTTACTCAAAGCTCCATACATTCAAAAGAAAGAAAGGAAGGAAGAAATATAAATGAAAATGTGTGGGTAAGGCAGCAAACAAATGTTGAGGAGATTGGGTCTACATTAGCCATATGGTATTTTTGGGTAAAAACAATCATTATGTGATATTAGGACCAAAGAACATGAAATTCAAATTCATCTCTGAAATCTGGCATCTTGTTTATTTCTGTTACTGTGCTGTATACCAGGATTTCTTTCCTTATAGTTAAATCCTCAAACACAAAACAAAACAATAACCACAAAAAGATGACACTTTAATACAGAATAGCATACTGTGTTATTTTTTTAATGGAACATAAGACATAGCTCCTTGGTTATTCCTGAAATTTATCTCCCACCCCATAAAAAATTCACAAAACTGGGGAAACATGCAAACAGCTTGGAGGTTTTAATCATGAAAGACAAACTTTGTAGTCTTAGTCTATTTTTGGAAAGGTCAATGATGCTATCTATTGTTTGCATTTGACTGGCTGTTTTACTCAAATGAGCAAGAAAAGGAAGTTATTTAAACTATTATTTATAGATGATGAGGCTGATTAATTGCTCTGGCAAACTCCCAGATGCCTACTGACATGCACTTGACCCCCTTACTGATTGAGTGTGTGCATGGTGTAGTCACAAATGGGGAGCTCACGGTGCTTCCTTCCATCTGAAATGATATAGTGCTGTTATCTACAGGAGTGAAGAAGAGGGTTCATATCTATGGATAACATTATATTTCATTCACTTCTCTAACAAATTAACCTTGTTAGCCTTCCATTAGTAGAGGGTAATAAGATACAAACATATTCAACAGAGACACTTGGACTTAGAGGCCAATGGCAAATGATGATCCGTGAAAAAGGAATACAGAAGACTCAGCAATAACTACTATGAGGGAAAGAAATTTAGTGGAAAGATCCAATCTTTAGTGCTGCCTTCTCCTCTTGGTATTGTTCACTGTCAATGGCACAGTAGCTAGGAAAGGTTGTTCGGAAAGTAGACAGTAACTCAATTGTGAAGATCAACAAGAGTATTTCCCTAAAAGGCACATTTCACACACTGAGAAGCGAAGATACCAGTGCAAACTGTGATTAGCAGTTCACTTTTATTAACACGTACAGAACAAACAGGAGTTTCCTAATATTTTTTGCAAATTAACAGGGTGTTAGGAACTGTCCAACTCTACCCCATACTCTGTATGCATGTCAATTCTGGATAAAGAACACTTACTTAGGTCTTACCATCCATGGTACTTGGTTCTATATCTACTGACAAAGGCTCCCAAATCTTAGTAAGAAACTCATCAATCTGCAGGTTCCTCAAACTTCAGTCGCTATACACTGCTACTTTCCTCCAGCTCAATCTGCCGACTCTGACCAAACACACTAGTTGGCTCTCTGCTCCTTACCTGCTTCACTGCCAACTGAAAGAACAACACAACCCCTGAATCTTCTGCAACCTAAGCTTACAATACCAGTTCCTTATCTTCTTAGCTAATACCTATTTTCAGTTTTATCTTCTGAACTTTAACTGCAGTGTACAAAATAATAATTTATTTAAAAAATTTACTGAGCATATTACTGCTTGCCAAACAATTCTAGGAGTTGGGTGTATAGCCATGAACAAAGTCATTTGTGAAATTTTTAAATTTAGACATAAAGACTGTCATCTGCTAGAAAAACCTACAGCCAACCAAACAGCAAATACAGGCTTAGGGAAAGAAGAGCCAGTGGCACTCACCTGTGCCAGCTAGCCAAAAATATGCACATAAAACAAGCGACTTGCGACAAGCACGTAATAAAAGAGCAGAGGTGGTGTGTCGGCCAACAAGTCAATTCAGCATGTAATGTAACACATGCCACCTTGCTTCTGGGATTACACCAATTGGCACAATGATTCCAAAATCAATCGTTTGCCCTCATTGCTGACCCAGTAGAGGGATTAGCACTGCATTATAAAAATGAATCCAAGAAGCACAAAAACAAGGAAGGCAATAAAAGATGTGCTGGGACAGAACCGTGGAAACAGGTACACTAATTCAAGCCAATCAACCTCAAGTTCTACCTTTAATAATCTCACCTAAACAGCGGCATTCCTGAATCTGCAATCCCAGGGTACCTGGTGAGATACACCCTGTGGGGCACCCAAGGGCCCAGTTACTGTCTTTCTCCTTCTTTGGCTGCCCTAGAACGGTCTCACCTAGATCAGATGCTCTCTTCTCAGTCCTGTGGCCAAAATCTCCACATCCTGAGACCACACCCCCTGACCTTCACCCCTAAAGCCCACAGAGGGCTTGCTTTAGGATTGCTTTTGGAGAAGACAGTTGTTACGCTTAAGACTGATTTTTAATATAGTTAGGGGATAAAAAAGTTTTCTCTTCTCTTTTTCCCCCTTCCCACTTGTACACTGTAGGTCAAGACCAATGACTGTGGATGCCATAGTGGGTTTTTGCTTACCTAAAGGCCTTAGGTAAGACTCATATTCATGAAAAATACTTCAGCCAACTATAAACTCTAGTAACTGAAGGTCAAAAGAAGATCCACTCTTAGGCTTTCCTAGTATTTAGTCACTGGAACTAAAGGCAAGGCAGGTAGGAAGGGAGCAGGTACTTTGGATATGGAGCAAAAAAGGCAGCATGGGTACCCACAAGCCAAAGCTATATTAAAGAAGACTCTTGTTCAGGATTTTCAGGCCCTCAGACAGTGTGAACACAGGCGGTAAGCTTGCTTAAAGGCTGCCTGTGATTGTGAATTCTGAGAAGGGAGTTTTGGCTCTCTTCTACACAACACCAAGGCAGGCATGTTGCTGTCCCCTTCCGTAGTACAGATTCCTTTCCCATTTATCCTTACATGGAGGGTATTGTACTTTAGGGTCCCAATTTTATACAAATTCCTTTTACTGGAATCCTTACCTTGGGCAAAACCTTTGATTTGGCTCCTGTTCTCAACATCCAATAAGTTATGAGAACTTAAGTCCAAGGACATAATGGTTAAGCAGATGTCTTTGTGTTGAAAGCTGACTTTAATGCTAATCTATTCTATTGGACTCCTGCCTAAACATTATTTCTGGCCTTTGAGGTTGTGTTACTTTCTTTCAGCTTTAATTTTTGTTTAGTTCATTTCTAGAGTTTTTAGTCAGAGAGTTTTTGTTCAGGTACTTAATAACACATACTGAGAGAAACAGAAGTTGAAACATGTATTTTTCATGAGCAAGTTCCTCAAATGATTCTGACACAGAATTGGGTTTGGTTACTGGTGCTCTAAAACTATGACTGCAGTAGACATAATTTCCTGATGACTGCTAACAAAAATAGCAATTATCTAATTAATCTCTTTTACCCCATCTTCACCTCCCATATAGGTTCAAGGGTAGGGAATGCAGATAATTGTAAAGGAGAAATGTTCTAAGCTGATGCACCCTGCCATTTTCCATAACAACTGTTTTTGGTACTTGTAAAAGGGAGAGAAGCGCATTCTAAGTACTTGTAAAGCACAAAGTCTTCCATTTTGGATTCCCCATACACTATTTCTTCTTTGTTCAGCCTAGTAAATTACGAATTACTAGCTGTACTTTTACAATAACATTACAGGCTCAGAGAGGCTAAATAAATTGATCAGGGATACATATGCATTGAAGCTTTGAATGAAAAGTCAGTGTAACTTAAAAAAAAAAATGTTTTCTCCTTTACCTACCATGCAGTTTTTCAGAAATATGGGGGTACTAAGGTGGCTCAGTCGGTTGGGCATCTGCTTTCAGCTCAGGTTAGATCCCAGGGTCCTGGGATGGACCCCCATATCAGGCTCCCTGCCAAACTGGGAGCTTGCTTCTCCTGTTTCTCCCCAGTCGTGCTCTCTCTTGCTATCTCTGTCTCTCTCCCAAGCAAATAAATAAAATCTTTAAAACAAAAAAAGTATAGAATACAGTCTTACTTTCTCCCGGAGCTTACGTTTTAATTAGTAAACTGGTATGCCAATTCAGAGATGAAGAAAATAGTTAAAAAAAATAGTTGAAGACAAGTTCACAAACACAGGTCAAATTATGGCAGAGTACAGTGTGCATGCTTAACCCTAAAAAAATGGAAATTTTAATGCAAAAACATCTTAATTTTGGATTCTTCCCTATTGTGAGAGCTCAATGCTCACTATGGTAGATGACACTCATATAAAGTATGAGAGCTTACAGCAAACCATCTTCCAATGTGTTAGGCATTAGCAATGGCTCTAGCAGTATATTTGGGATATGTCATGGGATACTATTTTTTTCTTGCTCAAACTAATATTTTATGTGTGTGTTAGACTTGCACAAAGCTACCTCCATACTATCCAGTCCTGGATTTGCAACTATTTTGTGTAAAAAAAGTGTTCCGTTCAACCTGGCATTCCCATTTCTGCCAGAAAGTGGACTAAAGGCCTGTGTCAAATATGCTTGCTGAGACCTTTTATCCAATAACAGTCACTTTTATGCACACAGGTTGTTCACATCTGAACGGTACTAAACAGACACCAATATTTTGTTCAATAACAATTCACTACCTGAAAACTCAGACTTTCTTGACAGACTCTTCCCCCACCCACTTAACCACCCACAGGAGGGAAACTGTTCCCAGGCTAATAGGCCCTGAGCCCTTTGCTCTTTGCCCTTCGGAATTCTCAGGTTATAGAGATTTTTTTTTTTTTTCCCAGACAGAATTCTGAATATAAAAACAAAGAAACAACAAACCATCTTGGCACCTGGGGAAAATTTTGTAAAGATTATATGTTATTATTAGCTGTAAGAGACCAAGGAATCTGAAAAGTATAGTGTGAGATGTTGTCCAAAGAAACTTTCAGCTTTAAAATAGAGAGATAAAAGGAAGACCAGTACAGGTACAAATAAGCATAAACTGCAGACGCATTCTTAATAGTATCCCCAAGGCCTGCAAAAGTTAGCACACCTTCCCTGAGCTGTTTTAAAAATGCCAATGTGACATTTCAAGAAAAGGGAACAGAAATTAATTATTCTACCATTCAAAAAAAAAATCTTATTGCATTTGACCTCAGAGTTTCCCCTGTATTCAAATCTTTCTGGTCTTCTCTGCTCAAGCACAGTTTTCTCTCTGGTAGAGCATCCCTATTTAAAATGTCTCTGTTACAGAACATGAGAGACTCCTAACTCTGGGAAACAAACTAGGGGTGGTGGAAGGGGAGGTGGGCGGGGGGTGGGGGTGACTGGGTGACGGGCACTGAGGTGGGCACTTGACGGGAAGAGCACTGGGTGTTATTCTATATGTTGACATATTGAACACCAATAAAAAATAAATTTCTAAAAATAAATAAATAAATAAATAAATAAATAAAATGATCAAATAATTAAAATAAAATAAAATAAAATAAAATAAAATAAGTCTCTGCTACAACCACACAGCAAACTATGAGGGAAACATTGAAAAGTATGTTTTATTAACCAGTATAAATAATAGTCACTGTTTATTTGCAGAGGTTTCTATTTCCTCCGGCAAACAAGGTAAACCAAGTTGGTTTGGTTACCACAAATACATTCTATCCAAAAAAATCTCGCCTAGACGTAGTTCCGTGGCCTCCCTCATCTTGAAGACCACCAGCAGGATTCCACAGGGGACCTGGGCGCTGGGAGCAGGAAGCCTCCTGCAGAGACAGGGAACTGGCAAATCAATCCTGCTTAAACCCTTCTGTGGCTCCTGGCTGCTCTTTCCATGGCTTTCCAGGCTCCAACACAATCTCAGGAAGCCCCCAACTCCACCTCTTGCCTATACTCCTTCCCTTCCAATCTCCAGTCACACCAGGTTCTCCTCTACAGCTCTGCATGGGCTATTCCTCTCAAGTGGAGCATGCTTTCCCATTCTTTCCATGGCTACACCCTCACTTATCCTCCAGTCACAATTTGGATGTCCCTTCCTCTGACTCCCCAGATCAGGGTCAGGAGTCCTCCCAAGTGCTCCAGACCCCCCATTTTTCCTATTATTGCACTTATCAAACTGCACTACAGCTCCTCACTGGAATGCCAGCTTCTCGAAGGCAATGACTCATCTGTTTTCTTCCCTGTTTTATTTCTGTTGCCTACAAGACCTGACACCTGGCAGGTGCTTAGCAAATATCTGTTGACTAAGTGAAGTAAGCAGAGGAGGGAAGAGAAAAAAGGGACAAGAGAAAGAATTGCTTTTGAAGGAACAGGGTGGAGTGTCCACTGCAACAGTGTCATATGTTTGAGTGACATCATCTGTTTCTACACAGAAGTAGTATTATGACATAGCGTTCTTTTCCTTGTTAATTACAAAGATTATGTAATTTGGTTTTCTTGAGCAATGATTAAGCAATGAGATCCCGGGTAAGATAACAACAGAAGGAACAATAACCCCTTGCATTTTTATGCCATTTTACAGCTTTTTAAGAGTGGTCACATAACTCTATCAATTCTGGAAAGCAGACAGGACAACTATTATTATGACTCACTACACATAAGGAAACTGGGACTCTGCAACACATGACTTGCTAATGTCATGAGTTTATTAAGTGGCAAAGCCAGAGACTAGGCTTCCAGTCTCCTTGTTGAGGGTTGACTTGCATCCAGTTGGCACAGGGCATCAATCCAGCACCTTGTCTAACACCTGAGGGCCAAGGGCTCAAGAGTGCATAATTATTGGCTTCCATCTTGAACAAATTAAAATCTAATAAAAATGTAATTTTATAATGCACCTAATTTATTCTCCATAGGTACCATAAACAGAACTATTGCTCTACAGCACCTTTTTTGAAACAAAGGCAAACACAAGCTAAAAACAGGAGTTAGAAATCCAGTGCAGTTAACAAAGACCCACAAATTGTGATTGCTTTAGCTTTTCTACCTGGCTTACTGGATAATCTCCTGCCAACATCAATGGGACACTGAGCTCTTGTTGGAAATACCTCTTTGATGTTATTAATCAAATGAAAACGATGATAATAAGCAATCAATACATTTTTTATAGTTTTGAAGAATAACTGACATACAACAAACTGCACATCTTCACAGTGAACAGTGTTAATGACTTTTGACATGTTACACTCAAGAAATAGCACCAAAATCAAGATAATGAATGTATACGTCATTCCCAAAAGTTTCTTCTTACATTTTATCATCTCTCCCTCCTGCAACTGTACCAGTCCTATCCCTAGGCAACCACTGATCTGCTTTCTGCCATTATAGATTAGTTTGCATCCTTTAGACTTTTATATAAATGGGATCACATAGTACGTACTCTTTGTCTAGTTTCTTTCACTGAGTATGATTATTTTGAGATTCATCCACTGTTCTATGTATCAAAGACACTTTCATTTTTTTTAAAGATTTTATTTATTTATTTATTCATGAGAGAGAGAGAGAGAGAGAGAGAGAGGCAAAGACACAGGCCGAGGGAGAAGCAGGCTCCATGCAGGAAGCCTGATGTGGGATGCCCTGGGCTGAAGGTGACGCTAAACTGCTGAGCCACCCGGGCTGCCTGACATTTTCATTTTTATTGCTGAGTAAGTATATTCCATTGTATAGGTATAACACACTTTATTTATCCAGTCACCCATTGATGGACATTGGGTTGTTTCCACCGTTGACTATTATAAATAAAGCGGCTATGAAAATTTATCTTCAAATATTTGTGTGGACATTTGCTTTTATTTCTTTTACCTGAGTACCTGGGAAGAAAATTACTGGGTCATATGGCAGGTGTATATTTAACTTTGCAAGAAACTGCCAAACTGCTTTACAAAGCAGATGTACCATTTAAAATTTTCATTAACATTCTAGTTCCTCTATATCCTTGTCAACACTTGGTTTTGGTCAGTCTTTTTAATTTTAGTCATTACAGTGGGTGGGTAGTATTCTCTCACTGTGGTTCTAGTCTGCATTTCACCAATGACTAGGTATCTGTTCAAATATTTTTAGCCCATTTTTTAATTGAATTGTCTTCTTAAGTTGTAAGAGTTTGTTGTATGTTTGGATAGAAGTTCTCTGTCAAACACATTTTGAAAATGTTTTCTCTTGAGTCTGCTGGTTTGCCATTTTGTTTTCATTGTCTTTGAAGAGCAAACTTTTTAAAAAGATTTATTTATTTTAGAGAGAGAGAGACAGAGAGAGCGAGTGAGCAAGGAAGAGAGCAGAGGGAGAGAGAGAATCATAAAGCAGGCTCCATGCACAGCATGGAGCTTGACAAGGTGCTTAATCCAAACAACCCTAAAATCATGACCTGAGCAGAAACCAAGAGTGGGATGCTCAACCAACTGAGCCCCTCAGGTACCCAGAAGAGCAAACATTCTTATGAAATCCAATTTATTGATTTTTTATTTTCTATTTCACATACTTTTGTGTATCATACTTAAGAAAACTTTGTCAAACCCAAAGTCACTAAGGTTTTTTTCCCTACATTTTCTTCTAGATATTCTATGGTTTTAGCTCTTACATTTAGGTCTATAATCTATTTTGAGTTAATTTTATACATGGTATGGGGAAGTGACTGAGGTTCATCTTTTGCTTATATTATCCAGCTGTTCCAGCATCATTTTTTTGAAATGATTATCTTTTCTCTGTTGAGTCATCTTAGTACCTTTGTCAAAAATCAATTGTCCATATATATGTGGATATATTTCTGGACTCGATATTTTATTCCATTGATCTATTTTTCTCTCTTTATATGAATGCCACCTCACCTCCATTATTGTAACATTACAGTAAGTTTTGAGATCAGGTATATAAGTCCTTACTCCAACCATGCACTTCTTAAAAACTGTTATGGCTGTTCTTGGTCCTCTGCATTTACACATATATTTCAGACCAGCTTTTCAATTTCTACAAATAAAAATCTGCTGAGACTTTGACTGGGATTACCTTGAATTTATAGATCAACTTGGGGAAAACTAACATCTTACTATTGAACCTTATAATCCATGGATAATTTATTTCTCATTTATTTTGGTCTTCTTTAATTACCCTTCTACAGTTTCTAGCATACAGGTTTTATGCCTCTTTTGTTGAATGTTCCTTGAGTACTTCCTATTTTTAGGCTATTCATAAATGGCATTAACAACAATCCATTTTCAAAGGGAAGATATGAACTTTTCCTTCTATTCTGTTTATCTCTAATCTCCAAGCCTTCTGTCCAGCCAGCATTTTCTGTGTCATTACTGTACACGAGGATCTGAAGACTCTGGCCCATGATGACTTCTTCTCCCTTTGCTCTCACTGTCATACTTACTTAGCCCATTTACATCTGACTGTATCACACAACTTAACATTGTCACATATGCTGCTGTGTTCTTTATTGTTTCTTGGACACATCTCAGCTGCCCAACTAAATTGCAAGCCTCTTGGGAGTAAAAACTATAATTTATATTTATTTGTAAATCCACAAATCCAGAATATTGATAAACAAACAGGAAAAAGTCCTTTTTTAATGAAAGGACTAATAAAGTTCACCAAACAAAACCATTTGAAACTCCAGTCTATCTGTATCCAATGAAAACTTAGAATTAAGCAATTAAAAAACCAATATTAAATATATGTTTGTTGTTCAACTGTAGCCTAGGGACTAAGGAGTTCAGGGAACAGTGGATTTGCTTCTATGTCCTTTGGGAGCTCGCAAGGAAGGAAAGCATGACAGAGACCATGCCCTCCATGTCCAGCTGGCAGTTCTCAAGGGGCCACAGGGTCTGTTGCTGTGGGGAAGCCTAGTTCCACGATGGCTTCTGTCCACTTTCCATTTCAGTCCCTGGTATGCACAATTCTGACAAATAGATGTTAGCATTTGATTGAGTCTGTTTACAAGATACAGGCAGCTATTTATAAGATATGGGCCAAATTCTACCTTTCCATATCCAAGAATTATTTTCAGTGATTTCAGGTCCATTATTGGATTCTGGATACTGGCCCTAACCATTTTTCAGTACAGTTTAAGACTATAACCAATATGTTTTCAAGCCCTGGCCTGTAGAGTTCCTCCTTCCTCTCCAAAGAAAATCATGTTCAAGCTTATTCACCACAAAGAATATAAGAGGGGGGTCCCTGGGTAGCTCAGTCCATCAAGTGGCTGCCTTCAACTCAATTTTATACATGGTATGGGGAAGTGACTGAGCTTCCCAGGGTCCTGGGATCGAGCCTGCTTCTCCCTCTCCCTCTGCCACTTGCCCTGCTTGTGTTTTCTCTTTCTCTCAAATAAATAAATAAAATCTTAAAAAAAAAAAAAAAAAAAAAGGACTTAAGGAAGTTGCCAACTGCGTATTTTAAGTGGAAAGCCAGTTAGATGGCTGGAATGTTCTGCTGCCATGACATAGACAAATATGAAGGTAGAATGGAGAAAGGGATACATGCCCAGAAATGATCACATGAGAGCCGTGAGGAGCAGATATATGAGGTGGGCATTGTGTTATGGCTCCTCCAGTCATGTAGTTCAGACATTAAAACATCAGACTTGCAAATAAGATACTTAGGCTCTATTCTATGTTTGCAATTTATCATCTTATGCAAGTTTCAACTTTTCAGAGTTAGTCCATATCAACCATCTCAATCCACCTCACAAGCTGCAGATAACAGAGTGTGTAAGTGAAAGGCTGTGGCAGTCAGATGGCTAGCTTCCCAGCCCAAGCTCACTACAGAGTGGTAGGGGTATCCCATCCACTATTCTCTGAAAAAGGAAAACAGGAATATATAGTAATAAACAGGTATAAATGGGAGAAATAAACAGTGCCATTATAGCAAAGTTAAATCAGAAATATTAGTTCAAAATCCACTAGGCCTCATTATAAAATCTGCTAATATTTATAGACCCAATGACATGAAGAATCAATGGTAGATTTGCATTTTATTTCTGTTACCAAGCAACCCTCAGGTTCAATCCCAAAGAATTCATGTCTACTGCCTGGGCCAGGGGTGGGGTGAAAGGAAGCGTGTCCTTTTAAATTACAAAGATAGTAAAGAAGCATCTTTACAAAATAAACCTGGGGTGCCTGAGTGACTGGGTAGATTAAGCCTCTGCCTTCGGCTCAGGTCATGATCCCAGGGTCTGGGATGGAGCCCTGCAATGGGCTCCCTGCTCACTGGGAAGCATGCTTGTCCCTCTCCTTCTGCCCCTCTCCCTACTTGTGTATTCTCTTTCAAATAAATAATAAATAAAATCTTTTAAAAAATGATCTCAACGGTCCTGTTATATAAGAATGCTTATAACTATATTATGGATGTGTGTTTCAATTCTGTTAGTAAAAGCCAGAGGCCATTATCAAGAATTTTTTTTTAGATTTCAGATAGACAATAAATAGGACAGATAGAATTTTATACTAAAAGACTCAAAGCACAAAGAATCCCACAACCTGTTCCTGTGACTTTGCTCTGTCTTTAAAGCACTATGGAAAGGAACTGTATGTGCAGAGGGCTCTACAGACAGAAGAATTCACTCATTCAACAAAACCTGCCGGGCACAGTGGAAGTCACAACTGTGCCATGCGAAACAGACATGGATCCTGCCCCTGAGACGCTCTAATCGCCACTTCCATGGGTCTCTAGGACCTTTGCACCTTGCCACTGCCACTTTCCTTGGCAGTAGCCCCCTTTCCTGGGGCTAAGTTGCAGAGGTACTCGCACGAGAGAGGTAAACAGTCAAGGCTCATGCACCACAAAGCCAGCTACGCACACCTATTTCCCCATTATGAAAACGTCCAAGTCCTTGTGATCTGTGATGTTACAATAAATAATACAGAGCAAGGAGGAGAAGCTACCACCTTTCTTTACTACTGTTCCAGTTTGACCTGCCTCCCTCTACCTCTTCTCTCCACTCTTTTCTCCTGTCTCACCTCCCCTTTGCTCTCTCTGGGTGACGATAAAGTCCTCTAAAATGTCCCCCTAAAAGACAAACATTTTTACCACACATTTTTGGATTGGTGTGGTAATCCTGCAGCGGAAGAGGGAGAGGCGGGACTGGGAAGTGAAGGGGGAACAAGACACAGATAGAATGGCAGGATGACGGGGACCTGACGTTCATTCTACTCTTCTACTTTTGTTATGTTTCCAAAATTGCTCATAAAATATTGAAAATAAAATAAATACTTCTTCAAACGCTTACCACATCAACCTTTTGCCCTGAAAATATGGTGCTAGGCTACAGCAGGAATTAACCATGGATTTGCAGACATGACAGAAATGCCTTAATTTGCATTCATGACTCATTCTTTTTTAAAGAAAGAAAGCCCTGTCTTCAGCTCTCCTCCTTTCGCTCCTCTTTACCATTTCCCACACTTAAACCTATCTTGGGTTATGCACCAGCCTTTAAAGACAGAAATCAGTGATATTGCATGTCAGAGCGACTCAGGTCATAGTAGGCACTTTATTATTGAACCATTTTAAAATAACTTTTATGAAAAAGATGTTTAAAAGGGCAAAAGAATGCTTCAAGTATTTAAGATAAATACTGAAAATAAAAGAAATGTGGTGAGCCAAATAATCTGCTTTACTCTCTAAGAAGCTTACTAACTCTAGTAATAACTGAAAAGACATCATGCATTGACCCCCACCCAGGGGATTATTTGGGTACTAATATGCATTCAGACTAAAGTCTCAGGCATATGACTAGAATTAGAGACCCAATATATTTTGAATGTAACTCAAGCTTAAAATTAGAGGAGTCCAAGTCAGTTACAAAACTGTGCCTAACGATGTTTCTGGCAGACATGCATTCTGGATCATTCATGAAGCTATTTAAAATTGCTTGACATGTAAGCACGACAGATTTTAAAGATCAAAACACAGGTGTGTGTCAGTGTTGCACAATTCTGCGGTAAGAGGAGAACATGAGCTCATTCCACCTAGAAACAGACCCAAACACAAACACCCACCTGGGGTTCAGGTGCATGGCTCTGTCTGCAGGCAGATGAGTTTCTTTCCGGAATTTTGTTCTAATATAACTACATTCTGATAAGAAATGAGGTTTTGATACATTAACGTTACTCTAAACTGGGTGGGTCTTTTTAGCTGACAGGCACCTTATACATCTGCCTATATATTCTTTTTTAACCTATTCAAAGACCCATCTCTCAACATAAATGAGTTATAGTCACCAGTGATTTAAACAACTTTATTCTTTTTGGCCTCAATAAAGATAAAAGAGTAACACAAAAACTTCAGGACAGTAGAGGCATAAATCTCTTCCATCTCGTTATGAACCATGAAAGAAAATTATCAAGATAAACCCTTAAGAAAACAAGTGACTTAATCAAAGCCACCTCTCAAAGTAGTGTGTGAGATGCATCCAATGACTGATTTCATAGTAGACATTTCCTCTATATAAGACATTACATACTAATTGTTTCATGAAATTTTGAAACTCCTTAGAATAAGGGAGGCAAAGGCAATTGAATACAAGTCAGTCTAGGTTAATCTTCACAAGTCATGGCCCTGGATCTTTGGTTGAGGTTCTCAGTAATCCAGAGATTTATCTCATTTACAAAAGAAGACTAAATAGTTAAGGAGTTACTGATCCAACTGAGCAAGTGTACACTTACCTCCTTTGCTCAAATGCAAACCATTGCTCAACACACCGGGAGTTAAGTTTTGTGTGAATAAGAGCACAAAGGAAAGAGAGTATGTGTGTGTCTTTGTGAGCAAATAACTACACTGTAACTCTCTGAGATTAGGCTTTCCCAAGAAAGACAAATCCTTTCTTTAGAGCACACTCACACACACATAAACAGGAGATGCATTTTGTACACCATCACCATTTGGTTAACAGATGTTGGCGTCTACCCTCAGCTCTCACAAACAAATCAATGTACTTTATTTTTGTGTAACATCTTCTATCCAAAAGTAATATGAAAAGCCGTGCGGCTGGCTTGACAGTGTAACTGCAGAATCTGTGTAAGGCTTATAACGGAGCAAACACCTGTCAGGCTTGTTTAAATGCTGTCTGAACTGGTGATTGGCTCCATGATAAGGCGGCTGGCTGCTGGGCTGGAGAAATGTTCAGCTTCTCTACAGTAAAGCCAGGCACCAGCCTTTGTCATAATGTGTTGCTATGGCTTGCTTGTTTCATGCCTCATTATGCGACCTTCACTTATACTGAGGGAAGAAGGATATCTTAGGAATTTTCCTAATTCATAAGAGTGCTTTGCATTAATGGGAACCATCAATGACATACTTTTAAAAAAACACCAAAACAATAATCCCTTTGGATCTGCAAGAACCAGGATCTAGTCCCTACTTTATTACTGACCATCTCCTCTGGATTTCAGTGTCCTAGCCCGTAAAGTAAGTTGGAGGGTTGGGCTGGATTTGCATTTCTCAATCTTCTCAAGCATGAGGGACATTTTAATGCATCAAAGCCTCTGTCAGGCTAATCAAATAACAGCAGTTATATTTTAAAAATCTGTGCGATTAGAAAATACACAATGATAAAAAGATACTTCTGATGCAATGACAGCTGAAAACAAAACTCCAATGTATTAATCACAGCAGAGCCAGCATTGATTCTTAAGGTAATGGCATACAGATGTTAGACACTTATTTAGTCTGCAAACAACAGTTGCTGTACATAGAGTTTGCAGTGTTTGTAATAACCCCATAGCGGATCCCCTTACCCAACCTGGTCCTCTGTTTAAAGCCTGGGAACTCTGAACTACAATACAGATGATCCAAATCCTTTCTGACACTGACCCACCATAATTCTAGTCCTGCCACTGCCATTTAGTATGTCACGTGACTCTAAACATGGGAGGGATGTCTCTGTTCAATAGTTTTATCACCTGTGTGGAGCCGATGGGGTGCCCTAGTGGTGTCTCAACTCCGCGCTGTGAACCATGATTCTATGGGTGTCATAGTTCAGAAATCTAGAGACCCTCAGGACAGAAGCCCCACTAAAATGTAATGGATTCACTCCACTTTTAAGTGCCCTGTAATGTGTTTCTACACAGACCGTGCAATATCATCTAGTAGAAGGAGAACCTATGTCCCCAAGTGGGGGGCCATCAGCTCTGACACATTCCCACACATTCCACCCTCCCCCAAAGCAAAGAGAGACAGATTCTGGGAGGACAACCTCTCTGAACCTGAGACAACATCTCGGGGCCTTCTCCAGACAACCTGGGGCTGTGGGTGAAACAAAAAGGGCTGAACGGAGGAGAGAGGAAGTTCTTATGCAACTCAAAGTAGGTTTACACTGGTTCTTTCTTCAACAGTTCAGAAGAGGTTCTAAGATTCCCAATATCACTGAACCATTTGAGGCTCCAGAATAATGAGTCCAAAAGTAAAGTCCCAGATCAACCCAGATGGCTTTCATAGTCCGTGAGAACTTTATTGCTGGCATCAATATGTTTAAATACTGACCATCAAAAGATATATATTTACTGTCTAGATAAGCAATACATAGTGATAAATTCAGTTATGTTAGAGCCATCGTAATGGACTAATTTCTCAAAAATGACACAGGACTGCATAACTTCAACTACTCAACATCTATTACTATTACTCAAAGTTCTTTAGATAGTCACAAGGCTCTCCTATACTTCCAATGACCATTCTTTGGAAATATACTCCTAATCCAGTTTCCTAAACCAACCAATCAACCAATCAAGACACATCAACAGGTAATTATACCAACAACCAAATAAAAAAGTGGGCCAAAGACCTTAACAGACACCTCACCAAAAAAGATATGCAGGTGGCAAATAAGCATACGGAAAGATGTTCCATGTGATCTGTCATAAGGAAAAGAGATACCACTACACATCTATTAGAAGACCCCAGGGATCCCTGGGTGGTGCAGCGGTTTGGCGCCTGCCTTTGGCCCAGGGCGTGATCCTGGAGACCCGGGATCGAATCCCACGTCAGGCTCCCAGTGCATGGAGCCTGCTTCTCCCTCTGCCTATGTCTCTGCCTCTCTCTCTCTCTCTCTCTGTGACTATCATAAATAAATAAAAATTAAAAAAATATATATATATATAAAAAAAAAAGAAGACCCCAAATCCAGAGCACTGATAATACCAAATACTGGTGAAGATGTGGAGCAACAGGAACTCTCATTCATTGCTGGTGGGAATGAAAACACTACAGCCACTCTGGAAAAGAGCTCAGCAGTTGCTTAAGAAAACTACATATACTGTTACTGCATAATCCAGCAATTCTCCTTGGTATTTACTCAAAAAAGCTGAAAAACTTAAGTCCACACAAAAACTTGCACATGGATATTTATAGCAGCTTTATTCATAACTGCCAAAACCTGGAAGCAATCAAGATGTTTTTCAGTAGGTGAATGGATAAACTGTGGTACATCCAGATTGTGGACTATTATTTAGCACTAAAAAGAAATTATCTATCATGCCATGAAAAGACATGAAGGAATCTTTTTTTTTAAGATTTTATTTATTTATTTATTTATTTATTTATTTATTTATTTATTTATTTCTAGAAAGAGAGAGAGTGAACATGAGCAAAGGGGAAGGGCAGAGGGAGGAGGAGAAGCAGGTTCGCTGCTGAGCACGGAACCTGACAGACATGGTGGATCCCAGGACCTTGGGATCCTGACCTGAGCCAAAGGCCGATGTTTAACCAACTGAGCCACCCAGGTGCACCATGAAGGAACCTTAAATGCATATTACTAAGTGAACAGATACTATCAGGAGTCAAAAATAGAACTCATTGCCATGTGTTTAATGCTTTGGTCTTTGGATTATAAAATCCAAATTACCCCCCAAGTTATAGAAAGAACCTTTAAACAAAAACAAAATCAAAAGAAAACAAACATCTTTTAAGGTAGTTATCCCATGAATTATCTTGGGTAAATTATTTAACAACTGTGACTATCTTAAGGTTATTTATACACAATCTAAATCAATCTAAATCTATCTTGCTGCAGACTGGCTTCTTTTTCTTTAACTCACCTTTGTCAATTTTACTGTCTTCCTATCTCCAGTAACTGTTATGCATTCTCCTCATACAACTGATTAAAATACACTAAAGGGTCAGAACTTAAAGTAAAGTAAAATATTGAAATTTAGGACTTCTCTGACTAGATCAGGCTGGACCAATTTAATGTATCAGGTTATATACTGGTTCTATCACACACTATGGCTGTCTACTCAAAATGGACTATTAGAATAAAAGTCTACAGTCTAAGAAAGCAGGAAAAGTCTTGGTACAAAGACAAGTGCTAGAACATATCAAAGGTTGACAAATTATGGCCTATGGGCGAAATCCAGCCTGCTGCCTAAATATGCAAAGCCATGTTCATTAGTTTATAGATTGCCTATGGTTGCTTTTGCACTACACTGGCAGAGTTGAAGGGTTGGCCCACAAAGCATAAACTATTGACTATAGGGTCCTTTACAGTAAGTTTGCTGGCCCCTGACTTAGACAATCAACTTTGCCTGGAGCTAGTTCCTGTAGGAGCTCCAGGGCTCAGATTCAGTCTTCTCTTCTCCATCTTGCACTTGCTTGCTACATGAGCTCATCTACTATCAAGACTTTAAATGGTACCTATCTACCAACAACTCTCAAATATGTATCTCCAGACCAGACTTCTCCCTTGAGCTCCAGATTCACACATCCAACTGTCTAACTGACATATCCACTTGGAGATCTAACAGACATCTCAAACTCAATGTTATCTAAAACCTAACCCCTGATCTTCCCCAGCCCCACCCCAAAGCCCAACCTGCTTTACCACAGAGTTTTTAATTTCAGTAAAGAATAACTCCATTCTTCTGGCTGAACCCATAAAAACCAAACAAAGAAACGAAAACCCTGGAATTAACGCTAGTTCTACTCTCACTCCACATCCAATCTACCAGCAAATCCTCAACTGCCTCAGCATATTCAGACACATGCCATTCAATATCACTTCTACTGCTATCATTCAGCTCAAAGCTACTATCACCTCTCACCTGGACTTTGGAGGAGCCTCTTAACTAGTCTCCTGGCTTCTACTCTTGCTCCTTTCATCTATCCACATGATAGCAGTCAGAGTGACCTTGTTAAAATGATGGATCACATCATTCACCTTCCCCACTCCCATACACTCCACCTTCAACCTCCTACCCCCAGCCTCAACACATATTCTACTCCAGCCATACTGGGATCTTTGCTGATCCCTGATCACTTTTAGTAAACTCCCATCCCAGCCTCCATGCTTGCTGATTCTCCTTCCCTAGACAGATGCATGGCTCACTCTTGTACTTCCTTCTGCTAAAATGTCACTCTCTTGGTGAGGCTTTTCCCTGACCGCCATATCCAAAATAGCAACTTCATCTTGCGCCTCCACCCCCACATTGCATCCCTCTTCCTTGCTCTCTCACCATGTTCTTATTTATTTTATTGTCTGTCTCCCCAGCTAGGGCATAATCTCCACACCAACAGGAATTCGTATCTATTCCGTTCACTGCTACCTCCCCAGTACCTAGAATAGTGGCTGGTACAAAGTAGATGCCCAGTACATACTTGTTTAATGAATGAATAAATGGGTTAGTAGGCCTTCCCAAAGGTTTAGAATGTAGTCCTATGGATAACCACATTTCTGATTTTATTGTGAAGATTAATGGGAAAATTAAAACTCCTTAGTGAGATGTGCTTCATAAACTGGCTGGAAGTTGTCATTCTACTCTAAAGCAAGGGATCCTGTCCCTTAATACTTTGTTTTTCATTCAAATACCTGTACACAGGGAGTTTATAATCTTTCTCTTCATCCTCCTAATTCTCTTAACCTTTATAAATCCTATTTCTCAATCTTGTCCTCATTTTTTGTTTCTCCTGGGTAACATCCAAGACTTGCAAACCCAAAGGTCATGTACCAACCTGTACATGAATGCTTGAAGCTGCCAGAAATTTTCACTGGCAATACAGAGCTGTCATTGATTTCTTGGCAGTTCATCATCAAATGATGCACTGATAAATCAAACAGAAATGACAATATCATGTCAATCCAACAACCAGACCTGAGTTAAAAATCTAAAATCACCAAGAAAAGATTAGGGACACTGTGGTCCCAGCATGAAATCAGTCTGCAGACATTAGAGCCACACTCAGTGTGATCCAAAAGCCTTGCTCCCTGCTGAACTCAACAACCTGGGAGCCAGATCACCAGAGATGTGCTGGGTCACTGTGGCTGCTTTTAATGACTCAAGTACACCGTCCCCCTGCTCTGAACACTAGGACATCTCAGACAGCTAATTTAAAACATTCTCACCCCTTCCTGAGGCTATTTGGATCTGGGGGATCTGGCATCCTACCTGGCCCTTACCTGAGGTCTTGTGAGGCCTAGGGGCTTGTGAATTATACACACCAAAGGGATTAAGAGTAAATAGAGTCATGTATTTATATATCATTAGTTTTTGCTCAATTAGGGCCTTGTAAGAAGTAAATAATAACCTGTACGAGGGCAAGCCCCACAAAGCTAACTCAGGCAGAAGCCAAATGTCTGTGTCCCCCTCAAATTCATGTGCTGCTGAAGCTCTAATTCTCAACATGATGGTATTTGGAGATGGGTCTTTGGGAAGTAATTAGATGAGATGAAGTCCTGAGGGCAAGGCCCAGGTCTGATGGGATTAGTGTCCTAAAAGAGAGATCTGGAGAGCTTGCTTGCTCTCTCTGCCATCTGAAGAAGTCAGCAAGAAGGCAGCCATCTGCAAGCCAGGAAGTCTCACCAGAAACTGACTATACTGAACTTGGACTTCCCAGCCTCCAGAACTGTGAGAAATTAACTTCTGAGTTTAAGTCACCCATTCTATGGTATTTTGTTACAGTAGCCTGAGCTAATAATAAATGAGGTTTTAAATTTTAAAAGTTGGGATCCCTGGGTGGTGCAGTGGTTTGGTGCCTGCCTTTGGCCCAGGGCACGATCCTGGAGACCCGGGATCGAATCCCACGTCAGGCTCCCTGCATGGAGCCTGCTTCTCCCTCTGCCTGTGTCTCTGCCTCTCTCTCTCTCTCAGTCTGTGACTATGATGAATAAATAAATAAAAATTAAAAAAAATAAATTTTAAAAGTTGCTTTAACTTGTCCAGAAAACACATTTGGACTGCTCTGATGATAATACCTGAAACTTGATTTCTTCTTCTACTCAGTAAGAAAGTACAGAAACACTTGTCCATCACCATCACACACACACATATTCACTCATCCAGAGTACTCTGAGAGCAGCCACACCTTGCCAAGACAAGGTTTTCTTTGCTTGGAAGTATAAGCTGACAGAAAGAACAGACCCAGGATGTCCTGAGGAAAAAGACATGTAGAAGCAGAGTGCCACAGCCCTGGACTTCTCGCCCAGTCCTTTTCCGATGTTCTTCCTGTCCAAAGGAGCCAATGAAGCAGAATAGGGCAGCAGACACATGCAGTGTAGGTGTGTTGGGGCTAAACGTGGGTGGCAGCCACGAAGCACTACTGCATCTTCCCTGTTCTGTAACCAGAGGAGATCCTTCAGACTCTTATGAAAACCTTTTTGTCTTTTTGATAAGAAAAATTTGATACAATGAACATCAAAAAATTAGAAGGGAGAACAGACTCATGCAGTTTATCACAGATGTTGTTCTCCAAAGCTCTGAACAAACATACTCATCTGATCATACTATCAGATGCCAGAAAAAAAAAAAAAAAAAAAAAAAAAAGAATGGCCAGTTCCATTAAGGGTAGTATGCTGAATACTGTCAATGCACAGCTCAAAACAAAATAAACTGAACATAGAAGAGGTAGGTAATCTTTAGGAATGTTTCATTCCCTGAGTTTCTGGGACTTTACCATTCCCTTTTGATTACATCCCTGAGCAAAACTCTGATGAGCATATAACATGTTAAGAAAGTCCTTTGTTCTAAAATTATTACACACAAAAAATCAAGTAGCCACTGTTTCTAAGTTAGCTGAAGAGAAGAAAATGAAACAAACTCTGAAATCTGAAGAAAACAAGGTCCCAATCTATAGTTTTCTGTGATGAGCTTCATAAAAATCAGTAAACATTCCGGGTGCTACACACACCCCAGGAGACCCAGCTATGGTATCAACAATATAACTTATTAATTACTATGGAATTGAGAAGCGCCACAAGCAAGGTGTAAATGAAATTCTCACTAGAGTAGTCCATTTAAAATTGAGCATAGGGCACTAAAGATGAACAATGATTAGCATACAATGGGATTTCCCTCCTCTTTCCCTTGTCTTCAGTCTGTATTAGTAAGAAAACACCAACTGCTAAAAGACATATGCCTTTATTATGGCAAGAGCACAAACGGACTGCCTCACCTCCCTGCAACTGGGCCAGAGGGCACCTGACCATTAAATGAGTGACCTCATCTCTACAGCAACCTTGCAAATGCCTCTGATGCTTGATCACCCCCAACAGTGGAGAACTAACTATTTTGAAGGCCAAGGGAGGCAAATAAGGTAATACAAAAGAAAAGCTTCGAAAACTATCAAGTACTAGAGGAATCACCACTTCTGATTGTTCGACAGATTGTGACCACTGTAACAATACTCCTCAGTGTAAGTACAAAGATACTCCTATTTAGTGATAGTGGCAAAAGAGTGAAAACAAAAACACTCACATGTTCATCAAAAAGGATGTGGTTAAATAAAGTATGTCATAACCATCCAGTGGACCTATCTGGCTTAATACAAAATGATTCCATGCTATATTTTTAAGTTAAAAAAAAAAAAACAGGCTACAGTATACTGTGTATAGTTTGATATCAGACAAGTGAAAGGATACATTCGTATACCCTTGTATATTCCTGAAGGATGTGCATACTTGTCCACTGGCTACTTTGGGAGAAGAGTGACTACAAATCTAGGGGATCTGGGGTTGTACAAATGTACTTTGCACTGTATATCCTTTTATATCTTTTACTTCACTTTAATGTCTTTTTAATTTGTATATCCTTTAATGGATACACTGATTTTTCTTTTAACAATATTTTAAAACTGTGAGAGAGAAACAAATTTCTTACAAAGATAAATTCTTTTCCTTTATTGCTTCTACTCATGAATCCTTGTTTAATTGCTTAGAACCATAAAACACAAAACAATAATAATAAAAAGCCCTCCAATCTTCCTTCTACATTTATATAATTCTGTTGAAGTTCATATTATTCTGTTGTAGTTCACAAAAATCTAAAAATAACTTCTAGAAAATGTTGATACTATCAAACAGAAACAGCTTATAGCTATAAGGAAGAATATTTCTTATATTTCAGTTGTTCTTTATTTTCAGCATTAAAAGTTAAGTTAATTACTTTAATGGCACTTGGTGAATGGAGTTAATATTCCTAGCTTTTCATACACATTAACTGTGATACGCTGGATATCAAAGGAGTCAGGATACTGACTCCTCTTTAAAATATTTAAATAAGACTTTCTGAATAGAAAGTCATACATGTTCATTGTAGAAAACTGGAGAAATAGATAAAAATACAGAGGAAAACTAAAACAATTCATTATCCCACCACCCCAGAGAAAACTACTATTCATTTTGATGTATGGCCTTCCTTTTTTATTTCCAATGTATACAAGAATATATTTTTTTACAAAAATCGAATCATGCAAGCTAAACTTACCACTTTAAAAGTCTGCTTTAAGAAATTATCACCCCTACTTATCATTTGTTTTATAATTTTTGTGCTTATTGTTATAAAATATACATTACTTATACAATTTCAAACAAATTAATTTTTATTTATTGTTTTAGTCTGATAAATATTAACTGAAACCAAAAAAATTAAAAATCACCCCAAATTCAAAAAGTGAAACGTAAAAGAAATTTTAAGAATTAAACTTTCAAATAATTTTTTAAAATTATTGAAGCATTTACACTTCTGAAGTTATTAAAGCTTAACAGTATACCAAGACTTCTGTAATGCCGTGTACTAGAAATATATTTCCATGCCATTAGTCATTTTTTTTTAATGGCTGACAGGATTCTCTTATATGGATAGGTCATAATACCCGTATCTAACCCCTTGTTATTGGACATTTAGACTGTTTCTTTGAAGAGCTCATAAAGACAGGTGAATAAATGCCTTAAGCCAAAGAGGTTCCACCTAGGTAAGAACTGTATTAATTCTGGAACAAGAGGTATCCATTTTTTTCAAGGTTTTTAACATACTGTCAAGTTATCTTCTAGAATGGGTAAGAAGTAACAATGTCATTGATATTGCACATACTTAGAGTAAAACAAAAACATCTTTAAAAATAGAAGTGATTCGCCCCTCAACCAAAGACACCTACAATCAAAGTAATAGATTTCAGGTTTATTTTACTACTACCACTTGAAAGAAAATTTCATTCAATATTATGTTCCAAAGAGCCCGTAAAAAAATGACCCACAATCCTTACCTGGGTTTTAAAAAAATAAAGTTTCAAATAAACCCATAATAAAATACAGTTAGGCAGGTCTTTAATATGAGTACTAAGATAATAAGAAGCCCACACGTTGGAGTTAAGCTCAATCTTTCATCAGTTTGTTCAAAACCCATACTGCAGTGTCGCTCTAAGGCTGGCTGAATTGACTGACATGAGGACTAGAACTGACACTAATTATCCTGGATGAGAGGTGAAGTTACCGGATATCCACCAAGATAAAACAGGAGGAAAAAAAAAAAGTGAGGATACTAATATCTTCCTGTCTCCATTTTAGGTCTGACTTGAAGCCATTCAACTTTTAGAGAGATCCTTTAAGTTCATTCAAGATACTAGCTTCAGAGATCAGAATCTTGTTCAGAACTGCGCTTCTTGTCCTCTGAGAATCATAAATATATGAATAAGTTCCAGCAATGTACTGAACAGGAAGGTAAGGACCTTGGGCCACAAACTTTCATTTTCACATGCCCCCAAACCTTGCAAAGCCCTCAAACAGGGGGAGAGTTAGAAATAAACGAAAGGAAAAAATTCAGAGCCACTAGGGGTGATCACTACCTGTTCAAAGCACACCGGCCAACCCCCATGATACCACACCAAGCTATGTGCAGAATTCCCCCAGAAGTGGCAGGCCAGGGTTTATATAAGTCCTAACTGTACTTTTCTTACACTTGCAGAAGGCTGGAGCAATGGCCTTCCAAGGAAATCAGATACTGGTGAAATTATTTAATTCGGTACAAAGGATACAACTTTTATACTAGACAAAGATAGAAAGGATATCATTTATCCATCCTACTGGGCCATTCCATCCCTTTCTGGCAAAATGGTTTAACTCCGTGTTGGACTTTCTTTAAAGGTATCTTCTGAGTCTAGACTACAGAAGCACACCTTTTAGGTGTTAAGTGTGTTACATTGGGTTCCTTGAGTTCTTCTGCAGCAAAAAGCTCTTGAATGAGGTCCAAGAAAGTCTTTCTAAGTATTAATGAAAACGCTCATTGATTCATATAAATAGAAGAATGTGACTCTAACATTCACTGGCTGTGTGGTCTTGGGAAATTTAGCAATTTCTCTAAGCCTCCATTTCACCCCTGACAATGAGAAAATATTAATGGTACCCAATTCATGGCGTAGAAACACAGATTAAATAAGTGCAAAGAAAAACAGCATCTGAATGTTATTATCTTCTCGATGTTATAGGTACTATAGTTCAAGTACTTTGGAATACACAGAGTAACTGAATCTCAGCCGACCGACTGAACGTTATCTACCAAAGGGACTTAGCAAACTGGTTAACAAATGGCCTGTCATTAGGTAATACAGATTACTTATAAACAAATGTATTTCCAAGATCCTTAAGAATACAGTACCCAAAAATGTTTTCTACTGTTAAGCTATGTAAATATTCTCTTCAAAATTATTTCACTGGGGCACCTGGGTGGCTCAGTGGTTGAGTGTCTGCCTTTGGCTCAGGTTGTGATCCCGGGGTCCTGGGATTGAGTCCCACATCAGGCTCCCCACAGGGAGCTTGCTTCTCCCTCTGCCTATTTGTCTGTCTCTCTCACAAGTAAATAAAATCTTTAAGGGGATCCCTGGTGGCGCAGTGGTTTGGCGCCTGCCTTTGGCCCAGGGCGCGATCCTGGAGACCCGGGATCGAATCCCACGTCAGGCTCCCGGTGCATGGAGCCTGCTTCTCCCTCTGCTTATGTCTCTGCCTCTCTCTCTCTCTCTCTCTCTCTCTCTCTCTCTATGTGACTATCATAAATAAATAAAAATTTTTAAAAAAATCTTTAACATAAATAAATAAATTAAATTGAATAATTTCACTAATCATTGGCTTAAACAACAGAACTTCCTTTTCTAACAGTTCTGGGGGACAGAGGCCTGAGATCAAGGTGCTGGCAGGGCTGGCTTTTTCTGAAGCCACTCTTTTTGGCTGCTAGATGGTCTTCTCCCTATGTCTTTCCACAGTCTTTCCACAGTCTGTGTGTGTGTGTCCCGATCTCTTCTTTTCTAGAAGGACAACAGTCATATTGGATTGGCCTACCCGAATGACCTCATTTTAACTTAATTTGCTTCTTCTAAAACCCTACTTCCAAATACAGTCATATTCTAACATATTAGGGGTGAGGTCTTCAACATTATGAATTTGGGGGGATCACAATTCAGTTCCTAACACTGAGTATGTATTTTCTCTGCTTAAAAGCCCTTCACATCCCCACCCCCATCTTCTGTAAGACAAACTCTAGATTTCTAAATGTGTCATGTCATGTGACCTTCGCCACCTGGCTACCCATCTTACTTTTCCAGCTTCATCTTCTCTGTCCTCTCTTTTTGCACTCTAGATATTGAACCCACTGAACTATCATTTTCCAAACACACTTTCATACCTCCTTGTCTCTGGATATGCTGCCCTCTCTGGAATATTCTCACATGTCAGGTACTCTGCAAAGTTATTTTTGATGCCTGAGGCAGGACCAATTAACACTCTTTCCATTCTTCAAAGAACCCTGAGCACTACTTTTACAGCCTGTATATCCCTGAATTGTTATTAATTCTTTACATGTCTTCCCCCATTCCCCGCCCCACCACCACCACCATGCTGGTTATTCCCTGAAAGCAAGGACCGTGTTTGTTTTGCTCATTGCTGATTCCTCTGCACCCAGCACAGACCTGGTACATAGGAGGAACTAAAAAAAATATTTCTTGAATAAAGGAAATACAAACAAACCAATGAACGAGAAAAAAATTCAATTTCTCTTTTAATACCCAGTACAGTGCCATGGTATTCAGAAATTCGGTATGTGCTTATTAATAAAGGACTGTCTGAACCATAGGAGAAAACCTGAGACAAGGAAGGGATCTGGAGTTACTTATGTTCAGAAAAGTTATGGAAGCTGATCATCTTTGGGGTAGAAAGGAAATAGATTTTAAAAAGCCTATAAACTGCAGGAAAGAAGCGCCAAGATACATGTGACAAGGCAATCTGAGTTCCACTCCGATCCAAGAACAAAGGGTTCCTGGTTTAAGCTATGGAATGGCCTGTTCCAGAAAGCAGCTGGGCAGAATTTCCTCACACGAATAGTCCTTAATGTATGGGGAAAAGAAAAGAGCAAAGCAAAACAAGCAAAGGCAGCAAAAGGGAATAATTAGAGTAAACAGCTTTTTTTTTTTTTTTTTTTTTTTTTTTTAAAGGCATTGGACAAACCCCAAGAAGAAAAATGTTGTGGGATAAACATCTGTTCGTTCGGAACATGACAGAGCCCTTGACAGGCTCCGCGGCCTGTGCATGTCCTCATGTGCCCGAGGTTTATATTTGTGTTCTCAGGACACAGGCAGCCCACAAGGCGGCCCAGGAGGAGGCCTGCTCTAGGCCCGGACACACTGCACAAACTCCAGTCGGGGCTGGGAGGGGCAGCTTTCACTCCGTTGTGTTTGACAACAATGAATACCACACAGAAGAGAAGCATAAATGCCATCCATCCATCAGTGCACAAGTGCCTTGCTCTACCTGCCGCGTTTCCACCAGTGTTGGACTGGGGTTCCACCAGTTCTTACTGCCCACATGAAGGTGGCCAGACATACCACATGGAGTGGGATTTGCATTTGTTTTCCATCTCTATGATCTCCGGTATCAAGATACAAAGTAGAAGTTGAAAGCGTCTGTTTCCTTGCACCAGATGCACCCCTGCAACTGGTCCCTGAAGTCTAGGACTTCCTATTAAGAAGACAGCTCCAGGGAAAGTTCTACACCAATCTCCAGCCTTCCTGACTGAGTAGAGGTGAGCAGCTGTGGGCCTAGAGGTGAGCAGCTGTGGGCCTAGAGATGAAACTAAATGGGGAGGACCTAGCAATTTTCAATGGGCAGTGTCCCTAAGGGAAACACCCCCACATGGCCTTAGCTCTCATTCTCATGGCTCTGGAACACCTTGCCTTAGAGCTTTCGGCTATGTGGGTCCACTCAGGGGCCCTCTGGCCAGTTCTGCCAGCCTACCTCATCCAAACCATGTTCCACACTTCGAAGTAGCACACCGTGTCAGGTGGGGATACACTCTGCCTCTCCTTTTATCCTTCTTTCTGGCTGTGGTCAAAATTCTTCTTGCTCTGCCTGCCCTCTGATTCACTTCCCTTTTCCCTTTCGAAGGCCTAGCAATGTCAGTATTTCACTCATCACATATCATTGATGTCTAAATATGGCACCTAACTATCAAGCAAGGATGGCTGCCTTACACACCTCTCCTAGATCTTTGCTCTTGGCTCTGTGTGATCTACTAAGGAGCGTGAGTCGACATAAGGGCTGCCTTAACCATCTAAGCCACATGCAACTGTTTTCCAGATGTACCTTTTTGTGACCTGCCTCAAGTCCAGAAAGATGCTCTTTTCTTCCCAGGGGCAAATAGCTCTCTACATGTCCTAAAGCCCTGCAGATAGCCAGCTATTGACTTAGCCCACATAACACAAGAGGCCATATTTAACACAATTATTTTGAGAGCGGCCAGTTGGGGCCATTAAGGAAACTAATTATAAAACTTATCCTGGCCCACCTACTGAGTTGGCTGGAATAAGTACCAGCACTCAGAGCTTCACATTCAGATGAAGGTCATGGAGAAAGCAGAACAGCTACAGGCTGAGATGGCATGCGGGTAAGAGCAAGGATTTCACCAGAGGGAAATGCCATAAGCTGGTCAAAAACCACAATTCCTTTTTTCTTTTCTTTTTTCTTTTCTTTTCTTTTCTTTTTTCTTTGGGGCATCCCACTCTATCCATCCATACACTTACAAGAACAAAACTATACAGAAGTCAAGATATTTGGTGCCAGCTCTGATTTTCTACAGAATTATGATTGGAAAGGCAATTTATTCTCATGGATTGAATGGTTACCCCCACAGTTTAATTTTATCTGAAGGAAAAAAGAGCTGACATCTAGCAGCTAAATAAGTCTTTGTCACTAGAGGCCTGTGACACAAATCTCAATGATATTTGATGGGAACATGTATAGCTTTTCTTCATTTGTGGCTATAATTGCTGCTGGAGAAGCCCCAACATGTAAAGGTTGATGCTTCTGAAAGTGCTGAAAGATGCTGGAACTAAACCATGCAATGACAGCTATCAAAATGTCACTGATGCAGTGTCATATTCAGTCAAGATGCTTAAAAAAATCACATTTGACTAACACTGTTCTAGCCGTGGAAGGAAGAGGATTACCTGACTGCATGGAAATGGAAAGGGAATGTGCGTCATGGCACCTAGTGAGGAGCCTGGCCCGGGGTAGGCCACCCCAGGCAGAGCTCTTGTTCCCCGTGTGCTTCCTGTGTGGAGTAGAGCCCGAAGCCCCTAGGGTGCTTCCGTAGCTGTAACCCACTGAATCCTCACAACTGTCCTCAAGGGACAAAATGGACACACAGAGAGCTTAAGGAACTTGTCCAGTATTACCCAGCTGGGGCAGGCAGGATTCAAAGCCAGTTCTGGCAGACTCTGGAGTCTACACACTAACCATGATGCAAGTTCCAGTTCCCCACATGCATCCTTCTACAGAAAGGGGAGTATGTTCCAAACACCCTTTATCTTTACTGCCCAGAGACTTTAGTACTTAGTACCCAAAGACAGCACTTTTCTTCTGGGCCTGAACACTACTAGAGGAACCATGATAAAAGGCAAAAGTATGCCATTTCAAATTTCTAAATAATTTCTATTTAAACAAGTGCAACTCCTAGGCACTTGACTGTAAGTTCAAAAGGCTTCATTTAAACTGGTACTCATTTAAGGAATTAGTAACTGGTATGAGGTGATGGTTGCAGTGGCTAAAATTTAAACTTATGCCAATTAAGGGTACAGGGAATGGTATAATCTAGTAAAGTATGTCTGAAATTGAAAGCAAAGAAAGGATGTCCAAATGCTTGGTCCTGGTTCTCTCGGAGTCTATCTCTGGCTTTAAATCAAATAATTAAAGCTCTCATCCCTCAGTTTACCCCAATCACAAATGGAAATAGTACCTCACTCAACAGATGACCGGTTAAATTAGCTGCAGCTGTGCCAGCTTGACACTGAGTAACTGCTGTGCAAGATTCTCTGACCACAAAAAAACAAACTGCAGGGGGATGAGTGCCAAAAAGGACACACCCATTTGTGTTCCCTTTTATACTCTGAATGCAGGGGCTCAGCCCTGCTCACGGGGTTTGGGATAAGATCCTGGGCAGGTCTGCCACAGAGCTCTGGCTAACCCCTGCTTGAAAAGTAGGAGAGTTTGGGTTCTAAGTAGTTCCAGAATAAAAGGAAAAAGGCCCTTTGAGACACTTTGGGAGGTTGGGCCAAACCAGAGACTCTCTGAGAATGAGGGAAATAAATGGCTTATCCTCATCTAATCCACGTCTCATTTCTGTTTTCTACTGACTCCCAGTCCAACTGTGGTCCCCATCCCCAGGCCCAAGCTCTGGAGTCACTGGCACTACAAACCTGGTCAAGCCCCGATAGTATCACTGGCTTCCTCCAGCACCAACCTAAGACCCTAAGAGCCATCCCAAGCCCCCAAGGAGTCACACAGAAGCCCTGGGGTGCGGGCGACATAAAACAAGAATGTGCCAACCAGTGTCCCTCCCCAAAAAAGGACAATGGTTGGACATGTGCTCTCTACCCCACAAGGACATTTTTCAAATGCTTTATAAGCCACTTAAAAAAGAAACTGCCTACCCATAATTCCCTGATGAAGTCTAGCCGGTTGAAACAATTCCTCAGTTATGAGCCTTTTCTCTAATGGGAATCTGTTGAAAAGCTGGCTCTTAACAACTGGAAAACTTAGGATCATCAGATTATAAACCACTGTTAACAAATTCAAAGAGAGCCACACTGGTACTTTTAACATTATAATAGTCTCCAAAAGTTTGACTAAGTAACATTACGTGAAAAGAAAAAAAAAAAAGCATGGATGCTACAGATCTTTCATGTGCCTGAGTTTGACACATTTAGACCACAAGTCTCTCCCCTTTCCAGACTCCCCAATTCACCACTGTCACTTTCAAATACCCACCAAATCACAGCCTTTGCTCACCTGCCCATATTGTTGCCTCAGGAGATGCCCCACCACCACCACCACCTACTTTTCTTTTGTAAAGAAAGAATTTATTGTGTCCCTCCTTCCCATGTTCACTGAATTCAGTTCTCTGGATAAATGAGCTGGTAGGATGTGCTCATGCTAGATGCTAGTGCTCATGCCTCCAAAAGCCATCAAGTATTTAGAAAGTGCCTCGCAGGGGCTCAACTTTTTTATTTGAAACATTGGAAGGAAAGACAAAGAAGCACATCTGTGTGACTGTGTGTGGGTGATAACCACACATGGGTGCAAGGTGTGGGCTCCTCTAAATCACTGCCTCCGCCACGCCACACGGAGGCTAAGGGAGTGGGGAATGCTCTCAACATAATGTGTGAAGAGGGACTTGACCACAGCTGGCTGGGGATGGCGCAGGGGACTGGAGGGGTGTCCACTCCAGCCCCAACACATGGTGAGCTCTGGGCACATGATCCAGGGACAAGGAACACACTAAAACCCAGTAATTTTCTGTTTTTGTCTTCCTGGAAGATGTGAAACCCTTCTAGATTGTTACTGTTTACCTAACTAAATTCTAGCATGTGAATGAGCTACAGCCAGGATCACTCATGATTAGACATCCACGTTGTTCCATGCACCATGCTAGGCATACTCTTGCCTCTGGGCCTAACTCGCACATCCCTTCTGCCCGGAACATCTGTCCTCTCCTTCACCTCTCGGGAAAATTTCATTCTTCCTTCAGTACCCCTTCTGTGGGCCCCTGGGCCTTTAGTTACACAGAACTCACAGCACTCTTGGCTGGGCTCGGCTGGTTCTGTGTGCACACTTCCAGCACAGAATTCATCACTGTCCCAGCTAGAAACTCATGTGCTTGTCTCTATCGGCCGACTACATTCTTTCTGAGGGTTGGCGGTCTTCACCCTTATTCCACACACCTGACTTCCACTCCAACCATGTTAGGAGAGCGCCTGGCACATGCCAGGCACTCCAATGATGTTGGCTGAAAGAATAAAGAACTCTACATCTTTTCATCACAAACTCCTGCAATGCTTTGCCATAAATCAGTTCCCTCAGAATACAGGAATTTCCGATGAAATGTGTGCTCCTCTAGCTGTCCAAATGAAAAGAGTCTTACTGATGATTCCAAAGCTCCACAAATTGCTTTCCATACCTGTACGATTTCCAGGCATGAACTAAAGCAGAAGTGAGGCTGCCAGACAGCTTAAGCCACAGGTGATAACTTGAAACAGAGAAAGAAATAACAATGGCATTCATGGAGAATAAACAAAAATGCCCTACTCTGCCAACTTTAACTTTTTTTTCTCTATTTAAAAAACCTCCCACAATCTCTATGTAAAAATTCAAGGTGTAAGACATGCAATAATAGCAATAATACAGACTCAAGCTGCATGAAGCTAGTTGGATAGTCAGGGGAGGAAGAAGTCTCACTGCTTCTCTGTAATGTTGAAAGAGTAAGAATTCCGCTTCCAAATAATGGACACAGAGAACAGAAAGGTCCAAGAAGTGGAGAATACAAACAGACATGTGAAGATTGTCAGTCCTAAGAGGAGACTGCTCCTGGAAGCTTTTATAGGGGTCAGAGTAGTAACATGGAGATACAGAATGGTGACGGTGGTCCCTTCCCAGAAACCACCTTTGCTATGGATAGTGTTAGCGCCACTGGGAGCCATATAGCAGGAGCTATCTTATGAGGAGAACAGTGTGTGTACCAGCATATTTAAATTTTCCTGCTACAATGAGCGTTCTACAAGCAGTCACTTTGTTCTTCCTTTGGATCTCTGTCTTTTCTCCCTAACTGAGCTTCTTCATTTAGAGCTTGTCTATATAGTTTTACTGTCCTGCTGATTTAAACCTGATGCAGAGATTACGTCATTTAAATTTTGAATATTGGAATCATTAGGTGACAGCAAATATTCTATATTCATTAGCTGTTTTATTTCTTCTTTTGGAAACTAAATGGCACTATTCCTTATCCTTTTACAAAAGGATAAAGTGTTCTTCTGATCAACTATTACAGGAAAAAAATGTCAGCTTTTGTTATATTTGTGATAGATATCTTTATGGTTTGTTGTTTTCATGATATTTTTGTCACAGAAGAAAAGCTCAGTCTGAATGGTGGGTAAATTATTCATGACTGTATCATCAGTAGGTGGTAGATGTGAGACTAGAACCCAGGCCTGTCTGGCCCCACAGCCCATATCCTTAAATAAGTTGCCTACCAGAATTAATGGATTTTAGTACAAACACTATCAATGGTGTGGAACCACCTCTGAGGATGTCAGTTAACATATTGTATTTTTTATTTTTCCTGCTTTGTATAGTTGTCTTTCCTGCTGCTTTCAAAGCAAGTCTATCCATTGCAGCCTACCTGCCTTCTAATCTGTTGTTCCATATATACTATGGCTATAAAAATAGACCAACCAAGTTTCCAGGTCAGTATAAAACAAAACAGCTGAGTGCATTTTTAAAATAGGTTATGTAGCTACTCAGACTCCCTTTTTCTGCATGTAGGGATCAAGGCTCTTTTCCAGGGGCTTGCTAGGAGTCTCACTTTTGGATAAGTGGGGTTTTTCCAAGGAACTGGTAATATGACCTTCCCATTGCAGGAACTTGATAAATGTTTGCTGAAGATGATGAAATACTTTTTTCTTTAGTTTTCTAAATTGCCTTGGAGAAACTTTTCCAGTCGAGATTAGAGAAATTGAAAATTTCCATACACAGGGAAATTATTAGGATGTTATTTTTATAAGGAAAAGTCTTACAGTCTTAAGTTAAAGAGCTATTTTCATTTTCATAGAAGTCTAAAAATTATAGACGGATATGTTTGTTTTCTAAAGGGAAATACATAGTTCACTTTAAAGAAAAGCTGGCTATAAAACAGATTTCAATCACTTGAATTGATTGAAGTGAATCACATTTTCCCATTAAGATCCTCTTAAAAATTTATAATATAGAATAAAATTTGGACTACTACTCAAAGATATCCCTAGACTACTTAAACTCATTTAAGGAAAGGACCTTTTTTTTTTTCAATTAAAGTAGTAAGAAAATGCATTCCAAATAAGCCACAAAATTAAACTTCCAAGTAAGTCTTAAAATTCCACACATCTGCTGCAATGGGAGTAGGCCTCAAGTAAGATAAGCCTTTCATATTTTGTGGTCCTTGGACGTAATCCTATAACCCTTTCCCTCTTAAGATAAATGCTTCCTTCTAGAAGTTTTCTAGAATCAATTATTTTATAAGCTGACTCCTGATAGCTTATTTATAACCCCGAGGAAGACTTCTCAGTAACTATTAATAACTTAATACTCTTTAAATAGTCTATAGAAAGTACAGTTCATGAATATTTCACACTTGCTTACTCTGTGACTAATACCTGTGAGGTTTTGCACTCGGTTTTGTACTCAATGGTGGACACAGAAAAAGAAATAATACATAGTCTCAAGAATCTCCTAATTAGTGGCAGACATAATATCATTAAAAAAATTATTCAATGAGATAGGAGCTATCATAGACCATAAACAGCCACATAGGAGGACGAAAGAGGGCGTTCTTAACTCTGCTTGGTAAAAGAGTGCCGAAAGGTTTCGAAGAAGAGGGGACATTTGAGCTGAGTCTTGAAGGAATAGGAATTAACTAAGAAGGCAAGATCCCAGTCAGAGAAAACAGGAAATAACTTTTTTCATGCTCTCTCTTAACTCTGATACATATGCTCAGAAAAATATATCTGTACTTGCCCCAAAACTTAAATCTGTAAACATCAGAAAAGGAAGAGCTAATAGTAGCTAGCATCATTTGATAAATAAATCTAATAAAATTACTCTAATTTTCTTCTCAGAGAGATAAAAACAATAAAGGGAATATTTTGCCTACAGTACAGTGCCTCGTGTTGTGGATTACCCGCATATAAGGCAACTACCTCCACACCTTCTCCCCCTACTATCCAATAGGAAGCCCACTGGAGGAGCAACTGAGCTGCCTATGGCTGAGAGTCCCATCTGGTGGTTAGTATGGGGAACTACATGGTTGGTGTTTCCATGACTACTTTGCTTCCCCAGAGAAATGAATGAATTTGCTATGTTCCCCCACTGTTTCTACCTTTCTCTCTATAGCTCAGTATCTCCAGCACCTGGTCCTTAGCATACAAATATTTGTTTTCTAGATCCCCAGTAAATATTTATAGAACTGAGCTGTTTTGAATAAGAAATTACAAGGTTTTGCATGGCCCCTTCCATCTTTCCCAAGCATTTCTTATATGTACAGTGTACCTTTAGCTCAGTCATCTTACTATGAAGATGAAGAGCAGGTTGCATAAACCACCAGGCCTCTCATCAGTCTGCATTAAAATACAGCGTACTCTAGGGGCACCTGGGTGGCTCAGTGGTTGAGCATCTGCCTTTGGCTCAGGTCATAATCCTGGGGTCCTGGGATCGAGTCCCACATTGGGCTCCCTCCAGGGAGCCTGTTTCTCCCTTTGCCTCTCTGTGTGTCTCTCATGAATAAATAGATAAAATCCTTAAAAAAAAAATACAGTGTACTCTATAAGGAGATGACCCCTCTCTATCAATCAAGTATTTGATGAATAAATGATTAAATTTTCTATCCTCTTCAAATTCTTAGTCTGTTATCTTAGAAATTATTTTTCATTTTATTTGTAAGACAAAGGTCACCATAAATCACCCATAAGAGCAGTGCTGGTTATACAGACACTTGTGGCTGAGCAGATGAAGACTAAAGATTGTGATAATGAAGAATTCTCTATTACTACAGCTGTTGAACTGCTTAAAAAAACAAACTCAAATATTCCAGAAGTCTCCCAGTACTTTTTCTTTTTTCTTTATCTTTCAATTAAGTCTGCTTTTCCTAAAGTGTTGATCTTTAGGATTTTAAAACATTTATTCAGTTTTATTTTCTGGGATATTTAATTACTAAGTTGTGACAGGATTTGTTCATAAAAGCAAAAGAAAGAGGAAAGGGGATAGAATGCATACAGAAAAAGCTAATGGAAGGAAAATGAAAAAGCAGCAATGGTAAGGGACTACCACAGGGTCAAAAGTTGAGGTTTAAAAAAAGAATATAAAAGAAAAAAAAAAGGGAAGGCAAAATGCTGATAACTAAACAGGATCTCTGAAAGACTCAAACTGAGTCTCAACTTTAAATTGTATTCATTTAATATAGACTCCAGCTCAGTTGAGAAAAGATACACAAATGAACACACAAATACAAGAACTCTGGAAGCAGGGCAGAAAAGTGGTTGCCAGGGGCTAGGAGGTGGAAGAAATAGGGAGAGGTTGGTAAAAGGACACAAACTTATACTCTAAGACAAACAAGGTCTAAGGATATAATGAAAAACAGTGGGGCACCAGTGGCTCAGCAGTTGACTGTCTGGCTCAGGCGTGATTCCGGGTTCCTGGGATCAAGTCCTACATTGGGCTCCCTACAGGGAGCCTGCTTCTCCCTCTGCCTCTGTCTCTGCCTTTCTCTGTGTGTATCTCATGAATAAATAAAATCTTAAAACAAAACAAAACATGATCATAGTTGTCAACGCCATACATAGAGAATAACTAGAACTTAAATGTTCCTATCTCCCATACCTAAGCTAAGCTCTTTGGGCCATTTGGGGTGACTCTTCCTTCATTTTTTCCAGTCTCAATTATCTTGCCCCATAAAACAAAGGGGTCTGATCATAGAAATCTTTAATGTTCCTTCTAGAAGGTTCTTTAACATTCTCTCTCTAAATGATTACAAAATAATGAGGGCCAGGGAAAAGAAGGGTGTATAAAGGATCCAGAAGGAATATGGGAATGGGACTTGTAAAATCCACAGAACAGCTAATAGGAAAAATGAGGGTGTTTTCTAGCTAAACACCTCTTGTTATTAAAGATAATAATTAAAGTAACCAAAAGTGGGTTGTTTTCACCCAGGATAGACCTTGGAATGCCAAAATAGCTATCACCCTACCCCCCTTACTACCTCACTTCCCGCTAAAATCGCTAATGTTTCCTTAGAAATATTCAATTTCTCCAAGTTGAACATGCCATTATCCAAGAGAAGTGTCTAAGAAGAACTTCTGTATTCAGCTGCAGGTTGTACACTGTGTTTAATATGGCATTGTAAGGCCATCAGCCCACAGGCACTTGAGAAATACAAAGTGTCATTATGTTAATTACTATTATTATAAGGCTCCACAGCTTAGATTAGCTATAGTCTAATGTCTAAGGTATAAGTGGTCCTCTATGACCCAGGCAAGTGATATCCAAGCATCATGAGCTGGGTCCATTGCTCTCAAATACCTCCAAAGCACCATACACAATAGGTCTGCAAGAGTCCAGGTGACTTGGGCTTTGACAAGAGTGTTGCAACCTGGTATTCTCTGCAGCTCTGCTGAACACCAGGGAAAGTAGGACCCTATGCCTTCCTAAGATTGTTCTTCATAGAAATCAAATCAAAGAGAGACTGTACAAAGACCAGAATTCAACCGTGTATGTCCTGGAGAAAATTTGGTAATAAACCCCAAATAAGTGAATGTTGAGCCAACTTCACAGCAGAAGTCTTCAAACACTGTATGCATACAACCACCTCTAAAGTTAATAAAAATGCAGGCTTCTCAGCCATCAAGATTCTAATTTGGTAGGTCTGGGGTAGGTTCAAGGAATCTACACTCTTAACAAGTTACAAGACTGGTACAGGTAGTCTGCTGACCACACTCTTAGAAGCGCTGCTTTGAGGTTCCAGAAAGCCATCTAATAAAAAAAAAATGAAATTCCAATTCAACACACTCAACAAAGATTTAGAGGTCTTAAGGATGACAACACAAAGTGGAACATTTCAATTACTTTTCAACACAGCTTCGATTAAAGAGCAATTTAAGTGGCTGAGATTTGGACTACTCATTCTAAAGTCTTGAATAAAAAGAAGCTGAATTGAGAAACTGTTCCAAAAATGCAATATCAAGAAATCCACATGTAAATGAACAGAAGGAAAGTCTTTTAGGAAGCAAAGGTGATTATTATACACTTTGTATTTTCAAAACCACCAACTAGCAGCTCAGGGGAACAGGTGTGACAAACAATGGACCAATTTAATGCCTATTAAAAGAAAAACTAGAGAGAGAGAAAAAAAAAAAAACGCATTTGTGAATAAGCCTCTGTAAGGAGGAGCATCCAAGAAACAGGATCCAGAATCCTAATGTGTCTTTACATTCTTAAATGCTAAAGTCATGGGGGAGAAAAAAACAACTCCCAGTGAAATGTTATGAGGTGTTAATGTTTCGAAGCGTTACCCACTAAGAATAACACAAAAAACTGCTCAAGTGATTCCTGGAAGCTTTTATTACAAAGACACGTAGAGGTAGAAGAGAAGTGGCTGAATGAAGTAAAGAGCAGATTTGCAGAGCAACAGAACTATCTATAGACCCCACCTCCCTACTAAATTACAGACTGAACTACAGGCAAAGATAGGATAAACTTCACGTTCAACTCCTGGTGTAGCCACTGGCCAAATCAACTGGATCTGTAGCTGATAGCTGGCAACTGTCCTTTAAGACTCAGCTCATATCCTACCTCTTCTGTGAAGCCTTCCCTTCCTTACCCTAGCAAGAAAAATTCACTAATGATTACAATACTGGTTTTGGTTTTCTGGTATCATACTACTTTCACAAAGCAACATGCCAATATTTCTGCCAATGTATTAGCATGATTTCAGAGTGGATGAGCAGCTTCATGCATCCTGGGTTCTCTATAATTGTTACCCCGCTCACCAGTTCCTGCCTCCCCAACCACTCACCCCAGACACCTTCACTGTGAAGCAGGTAAAGCCTCCCAGAGCCTCCTTCCCACCCAGCTCCTGCCTCTAGTCCAAAACAAAAAGGTCCAGGTTAGACATGAGGAAGGGGGAAGATCCCCTAGTTGAGAGAGCTCTTCCCTGGGCAGAGAGAAATGGAAGCTGGTATCAAGGCCACTGGCTGGAGCTGAGAAGCTGCCCAGTGTACAGTGGAGTTCCTGAAAGCTCCACTCAGAAGCATTTAAAACATGGCAAGAAAGTTCCAAAGTCCTAAGCACATGACTTGGCAGTTCCAGGATGCCAGGGCAGAGCCCTAGGGGTCCGTGGATTCTCACTCTAAATTATTTAAGGCAAGAGTTTAAACTTTACAAGGGGGGTTGCTAACTCTAAGTGTGGGTCTTCTGAGCACACAGAAGAGCGGTGCTGTGTACAGCATATTACAGCTAAAATGCCTCAGGAGGACATATATCCTCAGAAAACTCTTATATATTCTAGTATGATAGATTCATTTTTAATTACTTTTTATAAAATCATTCTTTTAAAATAAAAACAGCCTCTGGAAGATCAGGTTTATTACTTATTTACAATGCTGTATAAATAATCTGGTCTCCACACAACACAAACCTACCCAACTCTCTGCTGAAGTATTCAGTGCCCATGAAAAGTGAGGAAATTTGTGAAAACCACAGACACCTAAAATGCTTTATGTCCCAAGAAGACATCAGACCTGGAAGCTCTCTTTTCCAAGAAAAGATCTGAACTGGATATTCCACTTCAGGAAATCCAGAGGTAGATTAAGTAGCAAAGGTTTAAAATTTTAGTTTATTATGGAAGGGACCAAATTGTATCAAAGTATTTTGAACTATCTTACACTAAACTGTGATTTTTTTCTCATATTTATTATGTAAATATTAGTAATAGTTATTAGTTTTAGCTCACTATTTAAGAATTATTGTAGAAAAGTCTGCATAATGAAAAAGTCTGCCATTGCCTCAAAAGCAGTCACTCTGCCTAGAGCATGCAGGCATAAAAAAGGCATCACAAGTCATCTGGAATCAGCCAAAATGCTGCAGACATAGTGTTCAAGAGAAATTTTAAAACCTCATCTATGTTTTGGAAACTAAAAGTAGAACCAAAAATTACAAGTACGCTTAAATACCCTCAACATTATTCACCGATCTTCAATAATCAATAACTATTTACTCACAAATATAATTACAACACTACCTTCTGTGGCCTCTATCTTCTTTAAAACAGTCAAAGCTCTAAGAGTTGTTCACACTCGGTGCTCTTTCAAAAGCTGTAATTTGCCAAGGGTGCTGAGTCGACAGAGGTTTGCCATCATTCTCACAGTCTTGTTTTCTAAGGATCCTTTTCTTACCAACATGATAAAGAACTTTCTATGGATGATGGTAAAGCTGCAGATGCTGGGAGAGACATTCCGCTCAGTTCCCACGTTTTTGCCAGTGAGGGAACTGGAACCCACAAAGGTGACGTGACTTGCCAACGTCAGGTCACACAGCTGGAGTCAGAGACAGAAGCAGGGCCAGAACACAGCAGTCTGGACTTCGGATGCCTTTCCTTCTCTGGTTCTCCAAGTGACTCTCCAAGTGACTTTCTAGCTGCTCAGCATGGGGGATTGTCCAAGAAGGGTGCTTCTTTAAGAGCCACTGAAACACTTATAGACTGCTCGTGGTTAGTTTACCTCAGCTACATCAGAGCACTTGTCCACAGATCCACGATGTTTAGAGGAGTGAGTTCGCTCCTTTCTGGTCGCAGTCAGGAAAAAGAAAAGACTATACTCTGGCTTCTCCCTCCCTGCCATGTGTCCAAGCACACTTCTGTTTGTTACTATAAGGGCCGAAAATGCTGCTCTTTGACCAAGAGCTGGTATGTGTCACAGCAGATGGAATACAAGCCTTAGAATCAGAGAAAGCCAGATTTTAATATTCCCTGTAGTTTTTACTTGCAGTATAAGTTACTTAGCTTATCTGGACTACAGTTTCTTCACCTGCAGAACCTAAAATACTATCTATGTACTTCAGAGGTTTTTTTGCAAGGATGAAATGAGATCATAAATTTAAAGCACTTAGTACAGTATCTTGTTCACATGGGCTCCTCAAAGAAATTAGTTTCTTTCTCCCCTTTTCTGCTGTTACTGTTAAGATTTTTGAATAAGCAGGGGCACCTAGGTGGTTGAGTTGGGTGAGCGTCTGATTTCAGCTCAGGTCATGATATCAGCGTGGTGAGATGGAGCTCCCCGTCGCCAGCTTAAGATTCTCTCTTTCCTTCTCTCTCTGCCCCTCCCCCCTTCAAAAAATGATTTTAGACAAGCAATTTAACTAGTTAACTTCCCCTATATAATGGAAGATAATATATGCTTCTGATGAAAAGACACTGTATAAAACAAAATATGATTATTAAGCACCAAGATGAATACCCGAAGGCATTAATTCACTTTATAAAATATGCAAAGGTGCCAATCCACTAATAAATATGCTACAGCAGGAGCTTGTCCTCAGGTGCTAATTTGCTGAAGTAAGAAGTATACTAGGGCCAAAGGGCGAAGAACACCGACTAGAGCAGCCAGAGCTGGGAGCTTTAGATGTTTCACTCTGGGGGAAAAAAAGCAACTGTGAAGAGAGCTACGGGTAAGGAATAAGGAGAGCTAGAGGAGGCAATGAGGGCACGGGTGCTGTGGAGAAGGCATGGGAAGAGGGCCCATGGAGGCCCGGGCGCCAGCTACAGACCCACCAGGAGGGCTGCCAGAGCTGGGCAGGTCCTTTAAGGCACCCGAGTGTTGATTTTAACCCTGGAAAACAGGAATTACATTACCAGCCCTACCTCGCTTGCAAAGGGAAGAGTGGAGAGTGTGCTTCTAAAGTAGGAAGTACACTAGCAACTTAGAGTTAAATGACTGCTACTAACAAGCATGCAAAGATATACAAGAAAAGATGAAAATAAGGATGCCCTGGAAGGGTGATGACCAGCACCCTGACCAGGAGGCACCCAGTGAAGACTCCAGGAAAGTCATACCCAATGGCTGAGTACTATGTACCCAGTGCTTGGCAGGCCGGTGGTAACCCACCACCCTAGGGGACAGGGCTAGGGAGAAACAGGCTTGACAAACACTGAGGTTAGATTCAGCTTAATTTTAACAAAGACAATAAAAACATGGCAGCAATAATGCCGTTACCATGCTGTCTTTTGAACAGTACAATAGGCCTACTGTTCTCACAATTCCTATCTTTACTGTAATAAGTGACATATAACAGGGAAATGCTTCACAATTAATACTGAAGAACCTATACCATGGGGTAATAAGCTTTTGTGGACGGGCCTCCTAAGGCTCACAGAGACAACGGTGTATTGCCAAAGCACTTGAAAACCTAAGGAAGATAGGAAAGTACGTCATCCACTCTGTGTTCGCTCTGCTCTAGTTCTCCTGGCTCTGGGATGTGGAATGGGTTTCATAAGGAATGAAGGGAAACTGCTTAGCACTGTTCCAGATGAACAAGCTAGAACTGAGTGACAGCTCAGGTGTTGTTTGCTCTGCACTCATACTTTGTAGAAAGAAGACATGCCTGGGCTTTGGGGACCTCTTGTTATATGGATTTCCTTTGTGTGAAACACTCCTGCCCAATCTGCCATGACTGGATCACTGCTGGCTCCCAGCCATCCCCCAGCAAGGCAGGGTATACAACTGACTGGCCTCTGAAGAGAAAGAAAGAGGGCTGGGTTCTGTCCCTCAAAAGGTGGTGATACACATGGCAGGCACTATGGCTTCAAGGACTTCTTTAGTACGTCTAGTTTCCTTGGTAACCTAACTATGTACTGAATGGTTTCTATGGCAAACCATGTCCCAGACTCGAAATAATCAACATACGCATGCAATCTGAAATGTAACCTATTAGTAGGGGGCTGCCCACACTTGAAAAACTTAGCAAGCTTAAAGAATAGCCCTAACAACCTGATTGTGGTGCCAGAACAGGTGTCTCTGTGCAGTCAGTCTCAAAGGGCACTCTATCAGGAAAGGGTCAGGGCAGGAAGAGCCAAACCTAAAGTGTGCTAGCTCAGGCCATGTGACGCTTTCTGCAGGAAACTACACTCCAAGGGATGAGATCCTGATCTAAAACCAACAGGCCAGACAACCACAGAGTAAGAGTCAAGTACTTCTGGGATTCCTAGAAACCTCTTCTAAGAACAGGAATAAGATTCTCATATAAACAACCCAGTAAGGTGTTCCGTTTGTAATCTGGCACTCAAAGGAAAAAAAAGCCTATTATTTTCTTTCTCAATTGGAATAACAGCACCCTGCATATGGAAATGTATGGGATTATGTTAAGTGGCCTCCACTAGTCAGGGGTCATTCATGCAGCAGGTAGGGACCAAGGGTGCTAAGTGTCCTCCCCTGCACAGGACAGCATCACATGACAAAAGGAGTATAACATCCGCATTGGAGAGAGTGTCGCATCACCAAAAGAATTTCCTAATGGGAAAATGATCAATTTTTAATACATTGTCACTGGTCTTTTCTTCTTCAAAAACAAAAGATAAAAAGGGAGGGGTAAACAAAATCTAATATTTGTAAAGTTCTTAATCTGTTTAATGAGGTATTCTACGACAAAGACGTGAACTTAAGCAAATGACAGAAAATTTTTCAACGATTTGTTAAAATGAAAAAGAAAGCAACTTTAATCTCTAAGAAAGGACAGTGTTCCAAAAATAGGTGGGTGCAGGAGGCACCACGCTGGCTCAGCTCCAGGGTAAATCTGCCAGGGGCTACTATAATGTTTGAGTGCGGAAGCCCCTGGTCCAAAGTTAGGGTCTTCAGCTCAGTGAGAGTTTCTAGTTGTCATGCAAATGAGCAGTTAGAGATGATGTAAAGGCCAGCCATTAAGTACAAAATCCCTCCTTTCAGATCTCCAGAAAGGATTCAGATGTTTAGCTCTGGGATGGGTAGACCCTCTAGATGCTACTATATTCTGTTGTGGGTCCAATTTTGGGTCCAAGACAATCTGCTAAAATGAGAAGGCTTCCATAGTCCTTGGACTCCTTCAGGGGAATCTTGAGCACCTTTAAAAATGAACTTAAAAGCCTGTGCCAGTTTTTAAAAAAAATTCCTCCAAATGCTGGGAATTTAACCAATATATGAGTTCTTAAGATTAGCTTCCAAGCCAGGATCAGAATGGTCTCACTAGGGGGTTGAAAAATTTCTAAGTCTTTAGACTTAGAAAGCCCAGTTCAGTCTTAAGACCCCAGAGGCTGGAGGCACATCGGTGGCTCAGTGGTTGAGCGTCTGCCTTGGGCTCAGGTCATGATCCTGGGATCCAGGGACCTAGTCTAGCATCAGGCTCCCTGTAGGGAACCTGCTTCTCCCTCTGCCTATGTCTCTGCTTCTCTCTGTGTGTCCTTCATGAATAAATAAATAAAATCTTTAAAAAAATCTCAGAGGCTGAGCAAAATCCAGAGTCACTCAATAGTTCCAGCCACTCAACAGTCTACAGTGGCCCACTGGTAAGACATTTGCTCATATTTTATTAGTCATTCATGCTTCCTTTTCTGTGAAGTGTCTGTTCACACTTTTTGCCATTTTTCTATAGGATTTTTTTTTTGCCATTTTCTTATTAATTTTAAGTTCCTTATTCTGGATATGAATTCTGTATCAGTTATTTTAGGTTTATAATTTTATGTTTAAATGTTATAAAATAAAGAAATGGCAATTTGGATTTTCAACCAGGGAGATAAATGATCTAACATAGAAAAGGTTGAAAATACGCACATGGGAAAACTATAAGATATGATTATATTAGGAAGTAGGTAAGAATACTAGCCAAAAGGAACTTCAACAAGTGGTGGACTTCAAAGGATACCCAACAAGAAAGTGAACAAGACAATCCACAGAAAGGGAGCAAATATTTGTAAATCACACATCTGATAAAGGTCTAGTATCCAGAATATATAAAGAACTCTTACAATTCAGTAACAGAAATAATACAATTAAGAAATGGGAAAAAGACCTGAGTGAACATTCTTCTAAGGAATCTGAAAACATTTGTCTACACAAAAACTTGTAACATGAATGGTTTGTAGCTTATTTATAATAGAAAAAAGATGAAAACAATCTAAATGTCCATTAACTGATGGATGGATAAATAAAATGTATCCATACAATGAAGTGTTAGTAATCAATAAAAAGGGATGAAGTTCCGGTACATGATAAACACAGATGAACACTTCTGCAAGTGTGGAAGTCAGTCACCAAAGACCACATATTACATGACTCCATTACCTAACAAATCTCCAGAGTAGGCAAATCCAGAGACAGAAAGTAGATCAGTAGTTGCTGGGGGCTAGGGGGAAATGGGGAATAACTGCTAATGAGTATAGAGTTTCTGTTAGGGTGATAAAAATGTTCTAAAATTATGGTGATGGCTGCACAGCTCTGTAAATATACTCAAAAATGCTGAATTGTCTACTTTAAATAGATGAACTGTGTGGTGTATAAATTATATCTCAATAAAGCTGCTATTTAAAAAATAGCAAGGCAAAGTACAGGAAAAGAATGACAAAGCAAGGCAAGTGCACCAAGACAAAGCAGAAGAAAAGAATGACAAGATGCCTGAAAATCAGAGTGACAATTTCAGCATTCAGACATAGCACATTTCTCATGGGCCTTGGGAAGGGTAAGTATCATTAAAAAATGGAAAGAAAAAAAATGGGGAGAAAACACAACTTTTAAGAAGTGATGAAAGTCAGGAAGAGAAGATAGTGTAGGAAGCCAAAATTTCAGCAAAAGAAAGGTTGGACTCAGTTAATTGAAAACCATAAGGTCGAGATTAAAACTGCCAGGGTTGATCTAAAACAAAAGCAGTATGTATTTAAGGATATGAGTACCTGTAGGGCATACTCTTAGCTCTTTTTGTCTGCCCTTCAAAGTCTTTGTTTCAGTTATGTCCAACTCTCGAAGCCACATGGCACTGGAATGACCAGTGCCTCCCAAAATATTTAGTGAGCCTAAGAATCACCTGGTACTTGTTAAAAGCACAGGTTCCAGAACCCACTCCCAGACCTGAGACTCAGAATGGGGCTGTCCTCTGGAATCCATTCTTAACTAACTCGAAAGTTCACACAGATGCAGGTGTCCTGTGTACCATATTCTGGAGCACAGCAATCCCTGTGAAGCATTAGGTAGCATGTAAGAGCAAAGGCTGTGAAAATGACAAATCAGAGTTTGAGCCCTGATGCTGCCAACCACATACTCACTGTTGGCCTCTGACAATTAATTAACCTTCTTGTGCTGCAAAATTCACACGTGTGATTGAGAACCAGCAATTCCTACCATGCATATTGAATAAAATAATGTTTGCAACATGTTTGGCACAGCATCTCTCGCAGCCAGTGCTCAGTGGCTGCTGGATTGCTCCTGCCTGTGATTCTTGTCCTTAGCCAGCTTACCCCTTGCAGTGGCCAGTGGCCATCTCACTGATTGGTATCTCAAGAAGAAACTTCAGAGAAAGGATTTTTAATGGAGGGCAGCAGATTCCTAAAGGGTCTGGGCTTGTATATAAGGAAGTCTGTGAATCCTCTGTGGAATATACAAAATAATCTGTAGTAGTCAGGGCTCAGGGAGGAGGGGGGTCAGGGGTTCTCAGGTTGTAACCCCAAAAAGTCAAGAGCTGCTCCCTTAGAGAAATCTTTAGGTCATTCCTGTCTGTCATTTCAGATATCTATTCTGTCTTCCCCACTAGCTTGCCCTAAATGAATTCAGGGGCTGACATTATCTTAAGGTCTCAGTCCCTACCATCTGGAGAGGAATTTTCAAAAACTGGGGTCTCTGAACATTTCAAGAGGAGGACAAAGATGATGATAATGTTGACAATGACAGTAATACTAAGAAGAGCAACTTACCGTGTATCAGGGGTTTATGATGTGCTAGGCACTATAATGAGCACTTTATACATCCAATTTTCTCACCCACTCCTGACAAAAACTCTGTGAGGATTATAGATGAAGAAACTGTTATACAGGTTAAATAGCTGACACTGGGTGACATACCAGAGACTGGTAGTCAGGCTTAATCCCAAATCTGTCTTCCTGTAAAGCAGTGTTCTTAGCCAATGCCTGCCTTTGTATGCCACTAAACACTTAATCTCAGTGGGAGGGCCTGGTGGGCCAGGATAAAGGGTAATGCAGCTGTGGAGTCAGAGGTGAAGATTCTGCTTCTGGCTTAGCTACATTTATCTCCCAAAGGTGGGGAGTCTGGGCAAAAGGCAGAATTGGGCTCTGTGCCCTGTTGATCTTTGAGTTATATTAGTCCTTTGGAAGTTAAATGGTGAGGGATCCTTCCAGTAAGGTTATAAAAACCAGCTCTAAAGTGTAAACATACAAAACTGTTCTGATCACCAAAATCTGTGAGGACACTGAGAACTGACCTGGGACATACTCATATGTCAAATGGAAAAGTAGAAAAAAAAAAAAAGAGAGAGAGATACAAATGGAGAAACATACCTTACATATGGTACCAAGTAGAGAGCTGTGGTCCTCCTTTCTGAGATTGAGGGATGACAGGAGGTAGATAGTGAATTAGAGAGACCCTAAAAGCAAGTGGGCTGTACAGCACACGTGACATATGTAATTCCTAAAGGCTTTGAGTTTAGGAGTAAGACAGGAATGGGGTAATAACTGAAGAGTACTAAAGGATCCATTATTTCAATTCCTAATTGTTCTGCATGACCTTGGCATGACAACTATTATATAAACATAAAGGAAAACAATTTGAGAGTGTGAAGTAAAGATATTTCTAAAGCTCAGCACAAGTACAGACTTCTGAAGGTTCCTGAAGGGCAATGAGACTATATTGGTGTTTCTCAACTGGGACTGATTTATGCATCCCCTGCCACCTTTTGCTCAGGGGACACTACTGACATTGTTGACTGTCATGACGGGGGTCGGGGGGGGGGTGTGGGGGGAGAGGTTGGGGAGGGCTACTGACATCTTGTGTGCAGAGATCAGGGACACTGCTAAACACCTGTGAACAGGAAAGTCCCCTACAGAAAAGAACCATCCAGCCCAAACTGTCAACAGTGCCAAAGTTGAGAGACCCTGTAGGAAATGACAGGGATTATAGTATAGTGCTTCAGACAATTGCAAAATGTTCAGAAGCCCCAATAGCATTTATTATATGAAGAACACAGATTCCACCAAAAAGTATGGAAGCCATCAAATATCGAATAAATTTCTTCCAATTGGACTCTTTTTCTATGAATTTTGATTTTGTAAGTAAAATGCCTAGATTCCCACTGAAAAGAATCAAAACATTACCAGTAAGCTGAAGTTCCCTTTGATCTCTACCCTCAAACCTGTTAGAGTCCAACTACCTACATGCAAATGGTGCTACCACCATTTGCTGGGGATGTGACTCATCCAAGTTCTGGCCCTCTCTGAATTTCAACCTCATCACCTATAAAATAGGGACAACAGTAGTAACCAACTACGATTATAGGGCTATTGTGAGGAATGAATGAGTTAATGAGTAGAGCATACTTAAAAAATGTGACATAAGTGCTCATCGAGTATTAGCTATTGCTAGTATCCAGTGTACACAAACACACCCACACATAGACATACTCCCTTTTAGAAAATACACATGATGGTTTGAGGCCTAGCTTTCTTTTTTAACATAAAATGTATAATTCTGGGATCCCTGGGTGGCTCAGCGGTTTAGCGCCTGCCTTTGGCCCAGGGCGCCATCCTGGAGTCCCGGGATCGAGTCCTGCATCGGACTCCTGGCATGGAGCCTGCTTCTCCCTCCTCCTGTGTCTCTGCCTCTCTCTCTCTCTCTCTCTCTCTCTCTCTCTCTCTCTCTCTCTGTATCTATCTATCTATCTATCTATCTATCATAAATAAATAAATAAATAAATAAATAAATAAATAAATAAATATTTTTAAAAAATCTATGATTCTACTCATCTTTCCGATACTTGCTTTTTCTTTAACTCAGAAATCTATGTGAGTACATAGAAATCTACCTTTAAGATTGCTTCATTCTATGCCAATGTATTTTAAGTCATGTCATTCACATGTTTTTCTACCATTTGGACTCCTTTTTTTTTTTTTTTTTTTAAGATTTTATTTATTTAACCATGACAGACACAGAGAGAGGCAGAGACACAAGCAGAGGGAGAAGCAGGCTCTATGCAGGTAGCCTGATGTGGGTCTCGATCCCGGGTCTCCAAGATCACACCCTGGGCTGAAGGTAGTGCTAAACCGCTGAGCCACCTGGGATGCCCTACCATTTGGACTTCTAACATTAAATTCCCCAATGACCAAGACCAAAGAGGCCCAGGTTTATCTGTGTTTTTAAGAAGGAGTTAGCAAAAAGTTAATGAACAGTGAATCCTAAACAAGTGGAAATAATAAAGATCAGTCACCAAAACAAGTAATAGCCTTGATAATCTGAAGGGTTTCCTTATTGTACAAAGAGAAAATTCTAAAATTTTCAAATAATTATATGTCCATAATCTGCTTTTTTCACAAAAGAATCATAGATTGTGTTACAGTTAATGAAAACTTAAAAGCTTCCAAAATAATTTTCTTTGGCTTTAACACACATATTGGATTGGTCACATTAAACTCCGCCAAAGTTAGGAAAAAAGTACTAGGTCAGAGGAGGAAATGAAAACATGGAAGTATTATCACCATTTGGTCATAAACTCCTCTTCTCAGAGAAACATGGCTATAAAAATCTGTTCCAGGATGAAAACTTGGCACAAAACAACCCAATCTTACATCATCCTTTTTAAAGGCTGGGGTGGAGTAGGGAGGGGAGGGATTAAAAAGTAGGAGGGGAAAGCTCTTCATATGTAGGAAAAAAAGGCAAAAAAGGCTGTCAGTAAAATAAGTTTTCCACGGATACAAAACTTCTTCAAATTAATGGTTTGGTTTAGCTGAAATCTGGCAAGGTAGGAGATTTTAGTCTTTTTCAAGAATGGCCTCTATTTTGGTGAAGCTGTCTATAACATACAATGTTCACAGACAGGATGTTCATTCCCTGTTATGGTCCTATTTACAATATTATGTTAACTCATCTTTTGTTTTGTTTTAAACTAAAGGCTTCTCCATTCATTAAAGTCATTAGTGAAAGACAGCATGTCTGAATTTTAATAAGTACAGAAAAACTCCAATATAATTATGAGCCCCATATTATGAGAAGCAAAATCAGACATACCAGAATCAAATTATATGCTCTTTAATAAAGCTTCACACAGTAAAATCTGACATCATTAGTGTTAGACCTTTCCTTCAACAATACTATAAGGGGTTCCGCTGCCTATGTGAATTTTATAGATTAAGAGTCTTAGTTATTATTTACTCACACCAAACACTTGTAATCAAGAATCATGCCATTACTTTTGGTATTAAATAATTACCCTCTGAAACCATGCTCTTGACATAACAAACCATATACTTCTTTAAGAAAATGAGGCAAGATGACTTTTTTCCATAATCCAACTGTCATATCCCCCATCCATATCCACATTTGGATCTGAAAACCAAGTGAAAGATATTTTATGAATGTAATAGGCCAATTCAGAGATCACTGTGTAGCTAGAAACCTACTGACTGGTCTGAGAAAAGAGTGGAACATCTGAGAGCTAAGAGCCCTAGAAAAAGAAGTGCTGTGCTGTGAATCACAAGAGCTTCAAGCAAGTCAAGGCCCAAGCACAAGAGGAGAGCTCCAAAGTCTTAGTTTCAACACTTTGGAGCCTTGCTTCTTCTGGAGTTCTTCTGTCCTCACTGTGAGCTAAACTAAGAAAACCAGGCGCTTGTGGATCTGTCATTCCACTAAGAGACAAAACAATAAGCGTAAAAATTGCTTCTAAACATAGTAATTATGTTAGCTATTCTGAGAGCAAGAAATAAGTTAAAATGATCTTTTATTTAAACAAATACCAATACATATAAACAACAGAATTCGTGGAAAAATGGTCATTTATTAAACATCCCTTATTACAAATGTTCCCAATCTGGTGGCTTCGGGACACTATCAGGCCTTACACTGATTTGAAAGGATACAAAAGGTTCACTAATTTATTGAATACCAAGCAGCTGAAGACCGAATAAATGTCATACGTGTTATGTTTGATACATATAAAAATAGGTACATGAATGTGTATATACATATATGCATACACACATCTACAGCACACACAAGTGTGTATATATATATATATATATATATTCATTTTTCAAATATGTACACACACTGAAGTGATTAATAAAATGCAGGTTCATTTAAAAGGCATTCATTTCATTTATTCACGCAAAATACTAAAAGATTACTTTTTATCTATACAGACTTTTGAAATGCTTTTCAATGTTATCTTTTAACCACAGTAAAATTTGTTCTCTTGAGTTTTGATAAATGCACAGAGTTGTATATCCACCACCACAATCATACTACTAAACGATTCCATCGTGCTGAAGCAATCCTTAAAAATCTTGGGCTGGGCAGCCTGTGTGGCTCAGCGGTTTAGCGCCGCCTTCGGCCCAGGGTGTGATCCTGGAGACCCGGGATCGAGTCCCACGTCGGGCTCCCTGCATGGAACCTGCTTCTTCCTCTGTGTCTCTGCCTCTCTCTGTGTGTGTCTCTCATGAATAAATAAATAAAATCTTAAAAAAAAAAATCTTGAGCTGCCCAATTATAGTCAAACCCTCCTTCCATCCTCATTGGAAAGGTGTGTGTGTATGTGTGCATGTGTGTGTGTGTTTGAGAGAGAGCATGTGTGCATGGCATGGGAGAGGCAGAGGGAGAGGGAGAATCCGGAGCAAGCTCCATGCCCAGTGCAGAGCCCATCATGGAAAGATGTATGTGTGTGTGTGTGTGTGTGTGTGTGTGTGTGTGTGTGTGTTTGAGAGAGAGCATGTGTGCATGGCATGGGAGAGGCAGAGGGAGAGAGAGAATCCGGAGCAAGCTCCATGCCCAGTGCAGAGCCCAATCTGAAGCCTCAGCAATATCACCATGGGGACTGGAGCCAAAACCAAGAGCCCAACACTCAACCAATTGAGCCATCCAGGGGCCCCCTCATGGAAAAGGTTTTGACTAAAAATTAGTCCTCACACTTGAGAGGGATGGGAAAAACTGCCACACAGGAGTGTTGAGGGCCACCTTTTTTATAATTTTATGTCACCTTTTTTACATATTCATCTCTTCTTCCACCAAAGGTTTGACAAAAAAAATTAAAGGGGAAGGAAACTAAAATAACAGGATAGGAAGAAGTAAAGACTTGGAGGAATTCAGATTTCAGGACAGTATGAAGGAAAAAAATGGTAGAATGAGATCAAAGACTACAATAGGTGGCATTAAAATAAATATATACACACACACTATATATGTATACACACACACACACACACACACACACACACACCTGGTAGATACAGGAAAAAACCTTCAGTGTGATAAAGCTGAAGTGATCATTTATGAAGAAAAATATGATTTCTTTTTTTTTTTTAAAGAATGATGAGGGGTGCCTGAGTGGCTCAGTCAGCCAAGCCTCTGTCTTTAGCTCAGGTCATGATCCCAGGGTCCTGGGATGGAGACCCACATCAAGCTCCGTGCTCAAGAGGGAGTCTGCTTCTCCCTCTCCCTCTGCCACTCTCCCCCTGCTCATGCATTTGCTTTCTTTCTTGCTCTCTCACATACATACATACATAGTTAAAAAAAAATAAAGAATGATGAAATCTGATTTGTGAAGAAAGCCTGCTCTGCCTGCAGTCTAGCAACTAGTTAGGAGTGGGGAGACAAGGCATGGAAAACCAGTTAGAAGAGTATTTCAATAGTCCAGCTGAGAGACGACAGTAGCTCAGATAAGTTATCTCAAAGGGGTACGTTTTACTAAAAACCACAAGAGGTAAAAAGAACGGGAAAAAGCAGTAGAATATTACAGAATGTCATTCAAAGAACATCTACAATCACAGTCAATTCTTATGGAAAACTAGATCAAGACACAATGCAGCATATCTCACAGCATGGCCAACTCAATAACCTACCATCCTCCTGCTACAAAATATCTAAATATATTGGATAAAAATTGTTGTTAAACAATGGTAACTATACTTCTAAAAAAAATTGAGGAGAATCCCCAGAAGTACCCAACCCTGGTTCCATCACCTGTGTGTGGTCCAGGAGTCTGGGATACATGGTATCTAGGCAGCTATGAGTGTGCTAAGCACTGAGGCTGCTCAGACAGGACAACAACATGCAGGTCCCCCCCCCCCACCCCATACACACACACTCCTGTCTTGTAAAGAGATACCAAGAGTGTTTAAGCAAGGGAGTGACAAGGGCTGAGCTCTGCTTTCAAAAGATTACTGTGGCAAACAGTAAAATACACAGGCTTGATACAGGGCTGTTTCAGGGAAAGGGTAAGCAGATGAACACAAGACACCATGGAGGCAAAATCAACCAGCAGTTGTGTACATACGGGCAACTATGGTGAGGGGAAAGTCAAAAATAGGATGCCTACATTTCATTGCTGTGGGTACAAGGCTAGTCAAGCCATTAATGAAGATGAAGAACACAGGGAAAGTGTAGATTTTGGAGAAGGGGAAATGGGTAGTACTGGATTATAATTTACTGTTTAAATTTAAATCTGAAGCCTCAGCAATTATTCTAGCATGAGATGGTATAGAAGGCATTAAAAATGCAGAACTGAAATCTGGAACACAGATCCTCAAATGAGGTTTGTGAATTGGCTTCAGGGGCAGGTGTGTTACTCTCAAAACTGTATTTAAACTTTCTTTGTACGTTTTTTTTTGTGGTAAAGTCCATGGCTCTCATCAGATTTTCAAAGGGGTCCATGTCAATTAATCTGCTATTCCTTTAAACATAGTGTGTGAACTTTGGAAACTTTTAATCTTTGGTGTTCTGCAACTTCAGATGAAGTGTCTAGGTGTCAATTTCTTTTTAGTTAGCCTATTTGAGATTCACTGTATTTCCTTTATTTGAGGATTGGTATCTTCCATCAGTTCTGGAACATTCTAAACCATTTCCTCTTCTACTTTCTCTGCTAATTTCTCTGCTTCTACCTGTAACACAACCTAGTATTTTTGTTAACTACCATGCTACATCTCAGGCCTTCCACTGAGGAATCATTTTCCTACTTGTGAATAAATATAAATGAACACTACAGAAAACAGCACAGAGTTTTGCTGTTGAAATACAGTAAAAAATTGAAAATCATGAAATTCTCATCTTCATTACAGAAAAAACACTGCACAAAATCCTTGAGATATTTAGTAGAAAGGTGCTAGGCTGACTTTTCAAACGAAGACATGTTAAATCTTAAGTTAAAGCTAATCATTATGCTGTAGACAGGAGAATAGCACTTGAGAGAAACAAGGCATAGGAACTGCCCACAGACACAAAATAAATCCAAGACAGAGCTTAAGGGGCAAAGAAGTTTAAGAAACATATACCAGTGAGATCTGAGTTATCATGGACTTATTGTATACATCTTCTTGCTAAATGTATATTTTCTGACGAAAAAGAAAGCTAGATAAAAACATTGATACACCACCAACTCAGGCAGCTGGAGAGGTGGGAGTTCTACACCAGAATGTTTCCAAAAATATGCTATTTGGGGGCTGATTGATTTTCTCCCCCAACTAAATTCCGTTCTGGTTCGTTTTGGTAATGTTTCAAAGTGCAGGCTGAGCTCTTGATCTTTCAGGAGGCACTGGCAAGACAAAAGGCCAAATTCACTAATGAAAACTCGCTGAACTGACTTTTCAGAATTCCATTCGAAGTCACGAAGAACCCTTTTGGCCCTGCTCCCAGACTAGTAAAACGAACATCTCAAATCCCTACAGGCTAAGATAGCTCATTCCACTAAAACCAAATACACATCTTCTCCTGACAGCTGGTTGTCTTATATTCAGGACTATATATTTATCAAAGGGAGGGGGGAACCTCCAGGAGCACAATATTTATTATAGGATTATCTCAGTGACTCAAGTAAACATGAGTAAGGCTAAATTAAACTATGTTTACTATGATGTTCTATTACTTAAATCCTGACACAAAATCACTCAAGAGATCTGGAGTATTATTTCTTGAGACAACTGATATAGGTTAAAAAAATGGGGACAGGGAATTATCTTTTCTTTAAAATCTGTGTTTAGATATGCACAATTTTTCTAATTATTCTAAAAAATCTTTTGAGAATCTGAAACAAAAATTCTCCATCCCTTTAAGATGTTGAATTCAGTACTAAATTTAAATAAAATCACAAGATATTGAATTCACTCATTGCTTTAAAAACTTATTTTCTCTGATTTATTCAAATTTAATATGTATCATTTCATTAATTCTCACCCATAATTCTAAGTATTACTTGAATCTTCAGCTCCTCCCAACCCTTTCCCTAGGCCTGTTAGGTAAATTTTAAATCAGCCCAGCCTTTCTGGACTACAGGCTATTGAAATGTTCCAAGAGGCCATGTCTATGGTTAGGCACACTGTGGGTGAAGGCAGGGGAAAGAGGCTGGAGAAGCCACAACAGGAGGAGATGTAGGTCGCATAAGCTCAAAAGCATATTTACTACTTTCAGGATTCAGTTGATAAGCCACTCCTAGGAAATGAAGCTCTACCTCTAGGAAACATGACCAGGAACCCATAAGGGAAATAAGCTGGCTGGCTGGGCCACAAGACACATGCACTTTGGAGACCACTTGCCTCTGTAGCACAGAGATCTAACAAGTTCAAAGCCTTCCGATCTGCCAGGGGTTCCTGTCAGTGGGAGCTGACCAAGTGACAGGGCTAGCTTGGCAGCATAGGGGCTGTGGTTCACCAGCCCTCAACTGATGGAAACTCCTTAAGGAGTGTGCTATCCAGGGAAACAGTATGACAACAGAGGCACAAACACAGGTGGGAAAAGCAGAGTCTTGCTGGCGAGGCAGGTGGTGGTGGTCGGGAAAGTTCCATAGAGGAGGTGGGGACTGAGAAGATCTGTGAGGCTAGACAGAATTTTGACAAATTCTACAGGAAAGGGAAATAAAAGTCAATGCTCTCGTACAGGCAGTAGCCCAAGCAAAGGTATGGGAGTGAAAAAAAAAAAAAATACAAGGTGTGTTCACAGGAAATCCCAGAAAACCAGCTTGGCTGAACAACAGGACACAGAACCCAGGCTGGGGTAGAAAGATCAGCTGGGCCTATAAGAGAAAGAGCTTTGGAGGCCACACCGAGAGGGGTGTACTTAATTTAGTTGGTGATAGAGGGGCACTGATGGTGCAGAGCAGGGACAGAACATTATGTGACTTCCTTCAGGAAGACAGGGACAGCTCCATGCTGGATAAACTAATATAGGAAGAAAAGTTAAAAGGCCATCAGGAGACATGGCAACCAAAGGACTAAACTAGGAAATGAGAGTAGGAATGACCAGAGGGACAGATCTAATGGAGACAGGATATTTCTAATACAAAACAGAGGTTGGCTAATGCCATTCAGATGCAGCACCTGGACACCTCAGAAATAGAGTATCCTGAACAGAAACAGGGCTGTGAAGAAGAAACCTTGGCTTACTGGAGGAGTGAGGAGTTTGGTTTCAGACACTTCCCATTTCAGGTGTCAACTGAACACATGCCTATCAAGTGGCTAGAAAAGCAGATCTGCAAGCAGGGAGAAAAGCTGAGATTAGAAATGGGATTGTCCACAAAGAGGTAAAGCTCTGGGGATGAAATCATGGGAAACATAATTTAATGGCTTGAAAAAGGAAGAAGAGTCAGCAGAAAAGATCAGGAAGGGTCTAAGAACTCCATGTTACAGAGCAAAAGAGATGTATTCTAGAACACACATTAGGAATACTATCATGAAAAAAATAAAAATAAAAAATAAAAATAAAAAAAATTAAAAAAAAAGGAATACTATCATGAGAATCAGATGAGATGATAAAGTGAAAGTAGTTAAATATCTGAAAGTACTAACTGAATATATTTTTATTATTTTCACAGTAGCATGTGTTTAATCTCTAGAAATGCTACATCATGCTCCACATTACGCTGCAAGAGCCCAGGCTTCCCAAAATCTTCCAAAAAGTCCCCTCTCCACCAAGTTAAATGGAATTGTGATCTCGTCCTGCCCTGAACTCTCACAGTACTTAAAAAGTCTAGTTTTGATATTTATACAAATCAAGCAGCACTACCTGAGCATTGCCCATGTGCCGACACTACAGAAAGCACTTTTAGATATGTCCCCCTTGGATGAGATGAAACAGAAAGTTAGGACTTATCCACCTTTGCACAGGATGACATGAGTGAGGCTCAAAAAGGCTACGTATCTTGCAAGGTAGTAAGTGGAGGAACCGGGGGCTTCTGATGCCAAGTCTTATCATGTCTTTTCTACCTAAATACAAGTTGGGATTTGCCATATTTGTTCTTATTTCCCTTACAATCTTACAAGCAAACTAATAAGGGCACAGCCTTATCTCACTTATCTTGATACCCTCCGAAGCACCCAGCCAAGGGCCTGACATTCGGTCAATTCTTGTGCTTTCGATGCCTGAAAGTATTTGCAGGCACCCGGGGCTCCCTAATGGTGAGCATTTGTGGGCTGGTAAGCTTTGAGTACTTATTTCTAAGGCGGACTGTAACTTAACAACAAAAAGTTCTAAAAACAAATTCTGTACTTGTGAAAGATGCCACCTGGTCTGCCTCAGGGGCTGAAATCCTCTTTTTATGCACCGAGTGGGAACAGCACAGGGAGTGACAAGCTGGTTTTCTTCAAACCACTCCCACCAACGGGCTCAAGCCAAGAAATGGGCCCACACCTTTCGGGAAAGAGAACTGCCCGTTTCACCTCTGGTGTCACTGCTGGAACAACCAACAGTCTGAGAAGGAGGGAAAGGTAGAGCAGGTTTGGTGCCAGCTCTGATGATGTCATCTTAAAAGGGCAGCTTGTCTGCCAGGAAAAAAAAAAAGGCAACTAGTTTAGAAACTGGGTTTTTCTTCTTCTCTTCATATTCAACCAAAATCTAGTTTGCATAACTGACCACTAGTTGTTTTATTTCATTTAATGAATACTACTTAGTATCTCATTTACCTGAATGGCTTGGGTTCCTTGGAAAACAAATGTATAGAATGCCTGAAATAAGTGTATTTCATAAATGCCTTGTGTGTGAGAAGAACATGAAGTTCTCAGAAGCTTTACTTTGCAAGGTGTATGTCCATAGTGGGAAACCAGTTATAACATACATCTAAACACCATAAAAGCACCAAGTCAGGTTCTAGTGTCTCCAGAAACACCAGAGAACTCTTCCAGGATCCTGGGCAAAAAGACAGACTTTTGAAATGAGACTGTATTTTAGAGCTTCATTAATTATAATACACTTGGGAGTTTCCAATCCCATGGCTCTGACAGATGTTCCCTTTTGCGAGGATCATCTAATTTGGGGACATTTGGCAACCATGTCCCTAGAAATCTTTAGGGTACAGCAAATTGATCCCTTTTCCCACATGTGAAGACAAGACCCAAAGTAGCCTTTTCCTACTTCCAAGACTAGTTAGTGTAAGCATAATATTCCTGCCTACTTCATGGACAAGCTGGGGCAGAGGGGCATTAGCCAGACTGAAATAACGTATCTTCCAGGCTCAAGATATCTTTCCACACCCATGGAGAGCAGACAGAGAGAATCCAAGTCTTTTCTTGCCAATTTTCACCTAATGTGGATCAGGCCATCGATCCACATAATCACTGACCCACATTGATCAGGCCTGGATCCCTGCCTGTCAAATGCACTGCATGGGGTTTGGAACTTCCTAGAAAGAGCCATAGCCAAAGCCAAAAAGAGTACAAGCCTCGGCTGAGGGCAAGCGTCTGGCACTGGCTTTGGGCGGGTCCACATGGGATGCTTTTTCCATGACTCCTGAGAGCACTTTCCAAGTCTGAGTCTATAATCAATGCTTAGATGGCTCAGAGTTGATAGGACAGTATGAACACAGAAAACAAATGAGAGCTTAACGCAATATTAAAGACCAGTACCCAGTACCATGTAACAACCTATGACCTTGGCCCTACTGAAATGACATTACCTCCATTCTATATTCCGAACACTCTGCATGAGTTAACAAAGATATTAATAACTTGGAACTATGTAAGCCCTTAGAAAGTCATAGCACAGTTTGACCATTTTCCATTTTAACCTTTTTTCTAAAACCTAATTTTTAAAACTTCTACTCAAGGATGTAAGAACTTTTGGCAGTTTTCATTGGTTATTACAAAGGCGGTTCTACAAAGTGAATCTGCATCAATCAGGAAAAAATGTAAAACCCCTCAGTGTAGCATTTTCCAGTTTTCTTGTAATAATTACTGATTGACCCAGAACACTGCCAACCAGGCTTCTGCTCCCCAGGCACTGCATTTCAGCAAGACATTAAGGAAATGAAAAGACTTGTTTCTGTCCCTGAGTAGCAACTTAGTAAAAGATGGGAAAACCAATACACATCACTAACTAAATCTGTGATGAGCAGATTCTAACTGATACAAATTCAGTATTATAAGAGTTCAGGGGATGGCTAGAGAAGGCAGCCCAATGGTGCTCAGGAAAAATGGTAGAAATGGCATTTGGAAAGCTCTATTTCAACAGGAAAAGGGTGCTGGAGAAGGCATTATACACGGAGGTAACAGCTTTAGCAAGGCACGTGGGCAAGAGCACACAGGTAAATTAAGAAAAGTTCAAGTGAGGGAGTCTGGTTGAACGACAGCCTACTGGAGAGAAAGGCCGAAGAAATTGACTTAGAAATGTAAGATGCAGCCAGTTCTTAACATAAAGAAGAGGGAGGACACACAGAAAGCTAGATTTTAGAGGAAATAATTTTTAAAATATAACCTTCTCTGATAATTTATCACATGATGGCACAGATTTTTAGACAGGGAAATATTTTATTAGCAAGTTTCTTTGCAACCTAGGGGCAGTAACTTAAAAAAAAAAATATGGGTGCTGGGAAAATCATTTTTCCAAGCTGGCAAATTGCTGTCGGCAGCTTAACCAATATATTCTTGTTACCTACATCTTGTGATTGTTTCATGGAGATCCCTCTTTTCTCATCACCAAAATATCTTCTTAATTTATCACGTGTGTACAGAGTGACTACTTAGAACTAGTTTCTGTTCACTTACTGACCCATCTTCTCCTTTCCTGCCCTAACTTGTCCTAACCACTCGCTCACTCATGCATTCTTCTCCTATGAATGATATCGATAATAACAATACTAATAGCTCCTACTTGCTAAGTGCCAGGCAATGCAATTAATGCCTTAAGAAGAGGGTTTAATGTAATCTTCAAAATATCACTATAAAATAGGTATCACTATTTCGATTTTGAAGTAAGTTCAAAGATGTTAAATGTTTTGCCAACTGGTAAGTGGCAGGACCTGGTTAGTTTAAACTGGATATGCTTGACCTGCGAGCCCTGGCCACCAGCTCATCGTACTGTCTCCAACACTTTTGGTGTCTTACTGATATGGGTTAGTATTTTCAATTAAAAATGAAAACATTCAGTGAATACCTGCTACTGTAAAGTCCTGTCCTAGGTGCTCTCAGATGTATACAAATAAATGAGAGAATGTGTAGATAGCTGATGCCTCTAGTCATCCATATTTGACAGTAAACCCATACATTTTGTAGCAGTGCATAAAATGGTATGTCCATGATCCATGAATTAGAACTAGTGCCAGAGGGAGTAAAAATGACTCAGTGTAGGAACGTTGGATGGTGACCACATCTCACAGACAGAAATCAGCCAACCCTGACCAACTGACAGAATTTTAATCATAAATTTCAGTCAAAATCTGTAAGAACTCTCCCTGCTGATGAAAAAATCTGTCCTATCACAAGTTCCTGACCAAATCTGCATAACAATCTATCTTCAATGAACCTCAGCTTCCTTTGAAGTTCAATCAGCTTCTGAAGCATTTCAACCAACAATAAGCACTTTGTGAGGCTAGTCCTCATACAATGCATTACCAACTAGTAAAGATACTTGGCTAAAACACAAATGCAGTATCAAGCTCCTTGTGCCAAAGAGCAGGAATGTTGTGTAAAATTAAATAGCGCTACATAGACACAGAAGAGTAATTCAAAAGTGTCCTCTTTTAAAGCTCTCTGCTCTTAATATCACCATTACTAACCTCCGAATAAGTTGTTGCTAATATTCACAGGAGACTAGTTACATTTTTACAAATAACTATAATAGTCACAAAAATATAAGAAATTGGATAGGACACTGTTGAGCAGTCCTCTTTGGGCTGTAACCATATGTACTCAGGGAACATTTGGAAGGAGTCGCAATTTCGGATTCAGCCTGCCTACTCATCTCTCTCTACAAAGGTACAGTATTCATATCACAAGTTGCACAACTAAGACTCATCCAAAGATTGCAGTGGCAAATACTAACTGCATCTACTCGGCATTCTAAACTCCCGATACAACTCATGTTTAAGAAAACAAAAGTCAATAAGGAGAAATTATTTCAAGAGTTCAAGAGAAATTATTTCAAGAGTTCAAGAGTGGTAAAAGAATTAGCAAGATATGTCTGGCTAACACAGTGAAACACTAGGCTATATAAAATTAGTGACACTGATACTTACTGTTCAATTCGGGGTGACAAGTACAGCTTGGGATACACCTGAGTGGCTTCGGTGTCCTCAAAACTGACAGAAAGGAGAGCCACATCTTCTCCAGGGTCTTCATTTACATCCTTAAGTAGGGAGTAAAAAACACACTGTCATCAGTCCCTGCTCTTATAACATCTTCCTGGTGCTGAGCTCACAGTCCACTGGCATTGAGGCTGGAGCATGTGAGGTACCTGGATTTGCATTTAGCAGCTCTGCACATCCTTTGCCACATGCCAATCACTCCTCTAGAGTTATGGCTTTCAAACTTTCTGATCAGAGCTGATCACAGCTAGGAAAAGACTCCCACCTATCTCATTTGTTCCCACATTCCAAGAGGGGAAAAGTGAATCTGGCAGTAAGCACGAATTGGTCAAAAACACAGTTAACAAATTGCAGCAAACATTGCTAATGATAATATGTAATGTCTTATAATTTTTATAATATATATAAATGGCTTATAATTTTCTTTTTATAGAAAGAATCGGAGTTATGAATGTGATTTATGTCATAAGACAACAACAAAATCTAAAAATACCCGGTAATTTTATTATCTATACCTTAAGAGTATGTTGTAAGTTATATAAAGAGCAAAAATTCCCAAGAAACATATCACTATGACCTATGGTACCACACAAGCAAATGGCAGGGGGTTACATACACATCTACTTCGCAAAACGACTGTGGATGATTCACATATGAACCACAAGACATACATTTCTTAAAAGCCCGGTTATAAGAAAATTATAAGACAAAAACATTGTTGATCCAATATGTACCAAAGAAACACTGAAAGATTAACAACCCATAATAAACGAAACTGGTAATGATAAAGCTAAACTTCCTATAATTTATAATTAAAAGCAAGAACAGTGATAATTGAATGTCATAACCAACTCAAGCCAACCCTGATCTAAGTGTCCTGAGTCAAAACTGTGGGATTTATAGGTTCACGATTATTGCCAAGCACTGCATGTTGCCAGATTTCCAAATAAAATACTGAATTAGAATAAATTCTAGTAGCATGATGGTTTTACTTTGTGAAAACCAGATTTTAGTAACTCTTAATCATTTTACTTTTTGGTTGGTAGTGGCTCTATGTCAAACATAAATTTTTGGAAAACTTAATTGGACTGCACATCTTTCACCCATAAGAACTGGTAAGAACTGGCATATGTTTCTGGATTGGTTCTTAGGTCTTCTGGAGGGCCCAGCTGTCATCCTAGGAGGGTCCCATCTAGACTTTAAGAATCACTGCCCATGAATACTGAGAATCTCAGATACCAGGGTCCTTCCTTCGGTCTAAAACTAACCTCACTCCTTCCTTTCCTGCATTATGGGAAGCTGGTCATCACATTTACCCAGCTCAGCTCTGACAGTATCCTCATTCTGCCTTCTATTGTGCCTAGAGGATGCGTGTGCAGCATGTACACAAAGAGGCAAGAACCAGAAGTCTCACCCATCTTGAAAAAATAAAAATTTTGCGCCTGGTGACTCAGTTGGTTAAGCATCTGCTTTTGGCTCAGGCCATGATCCTGGGGTCCTGGGATTGAGTCCCGCACCAGGCTCCCTGTTCAGCGGGGAGTCTGCTCCTCTCGCTGCTCATGTTCCCTCTCTCCCATAAATCAGTAAAATTTTTTAAAACTTAAAAAAAATTTTTAATGAAAATTCAAAAAAAAAAAAGAAAGAAAAGAATCATGCTGGTTCTCTATATAGCTTTCTCTCTCATCTCCTTCCTCTCTTTCACAGACTGCTTGAAAACGGGGTCTGCACTTCCAGTCTTTACTCCCTTCCCTCCTACTATCTTCTTAGCACAGGAGAATAGCTTTCTGACCCCACTAAGTAATTGGGATTGCCCTCACCAAGGCATCCACGGAACACAGTAAATGCTTCTCTGTGCTTATCTTCCCTGATCTCTGAACAGTATTTGACATGGATGATCTCTTTCTTCTGCAGATGCTCTGTTTCTTGCTTCAAAGAAACTATACTCTCCTGACCTTCTGTCTCTGGGACCGCTTCCCTTCTTCTTTCTCATGGTTTGTGTTTTGTTTTTTCTAAACTGAGAAAGTGCATGCACACGCTAGAGCGGGAAACGGAGAGGACAAAGCAGGCTCCGCGCTGAGCAGGGAGCCTGCAGAAGAAGCGGGGTTCGATCCCAGGACTCTTGAGATCATGACCTGAGGCGAAAGCGGATGCTTAACCAACTGAACCACTCAGGCACCCAACATTTTGTGTTTTTTATCATTTTGCTTCTCAATTAATTTTTGGTTTTATGTGACAAAATTTAGGCTGCTTGTAACAAGTCAAGCCATACAGAAGTTTATATAGGAAAAGCTCTTCCACCCCTCACTTTTACAAGTAACCAATATTAACTGTGTATGGAGCCTCAAGCAGCTTTTTCTATGCTCATAAAAACATACACACTTGCATATAAATAGCTCTTTAACCTTCTGTTTTGTTTTCCTTAATGGAATTGTATTATACATATCACTCTACCAACTGCTTCCTAAATAGCCACATAATATTCCATGGCATGGATTTATTTATTTTTTTTAACCATTCCCCTAGCAACATTCAGGTTGTTTGTAGTTCTTAGCCATTTGATAGTATTACAATAAAGATGATCACATAAGGATATATATGTATCCTCTACTGGCAGAACTTATATTTCTGAATTGATAACTAAAACTGAGCTGATTGGATCACAGGTTATGAAGATTTTACATTTTAATAGTTTAAGATTAGTTTTCTAAAATTTTACAGCAAGTTACATTTGGACTCCTGAATTTGCATCAGTAGGAGAGAGAGCCTGTTTCTAGCTCATCCTGAATAAGCTGATAACACTAGCTGTTTTCACTGTGCAGTTTAATGTTGGCGGTCTGGCTACTGGAGAATGGCGTCTCAGCTGAGATCCAATGACTAAAGCTGAGCAACTTTTAATTTGCTTACTGGTCATCTCTTCTGTAACTTCTCTGATCAAACCCTTTGTCCTAAAGTCTCTTGGGCTTTTCTGGCTATTGCTATTTATTGGGTTTATTAACCTTGGTCTATCACATGTGTTATAAATTTTTTCTCTTCAGTACAGCTTTTGACTGTTTACTTCAGGGACTCTTCTGACAGCACAGGAAATTTAGGTTTCTAAAGACTTAAATCTGGACAGTAACTCTAAGGTTATTTAACTACTTCCCTAGCATCTCACCTAACATTTTATTTTTACATGTAGGTTTATAAAACCTTAGGTTGTATGATTTAGGAAGTATATAGAGAAAGACCTTAGTACAGTGCCTGGAATCCACTCTGTGTGAGCTAAATGAATACAACAGTAAACAAATTAATGTTAATTTCTAACCTTTTTTCTCCACACCTGGTGCTTTTTCAGGAACCTGCTTTACTAAAGTTGCTTCAGCAATGGTCTGGAAACTCATGACTGACTCCTTGCTCCTGCGCCCCACCCCCCCCCCCCCACCGTAACACACCAAAGTTCTAGAACTAGTGATTTCAGAAGGAAAGCCAAGATTAGGAATCTGAGTTTATCTACCATTTCGTGCTCTTTCACAAATGATAAAGTATTCAACCCTGAATGTTCCTTTCTGTACAATGAGGGTGGAAATTTTTTAAAATACAGTCTCAACAAATAGAAACTATGTAATTATATAATACAACTCCAGAACTCATACAGTATCTAAAACTAAGGTTGAAGTGAGTTTGAAAATACATTCAGGGATCCCTGGGTGGTGCAGCGGTTTGGCGCCTGCCTTTGGCCCAGGGCGCGATCCTGGAGACCCAGGATCGAATCCCAAGTCAGGCTCCCGGTGCATGGAGCCTGCTTCTCCCTCTGCCTGTGTCTCTGCCTCTCTCTCTCTCTTTCTCTCTCTCTGTGACTATCATAAATAAAATTTAAAAAAAATTTAAAAAGATTTAAAAAAAAAAAAGAAAATACATTCAGGAAGACAAATTCATTTTATAACCCAAGGATTGAAGTAGTCCTCTTTAGAGGTATACTGGTCACCTTAAAGTAAGGTAATAAAGAACTGACATTGACTTTCAGATTGAGTTTCGTTGTTAAAGGTCAAAACTCTGACTACAAGTCACAAAACCCAGTTAAAAATAGTAACAACAATACTGCAAAAAAGTAGAGGCCACTGAAAACCTTTGTACTTAGTAGCTTCACTCCATATACATATGGATAATTTATAATTATTTCCTTTCCCTACTTTGTGACTTTTTATTTCATTGCTATTGAAGCAAGAACAGAAATGCTCAGAGACGGTCCTCCCAACAAATAGAATGACCCTGGTTTCTATAATCAATATCTATCACCTGGCATCCTGCAGAGTACATGAAACATTAGTCTCAATAGGAAAGCAGTTTTTCCAGGAGTTCCTTTTATGAACCACTCTTAATGTAATTTACTTGCCTCGGTGTGACACATGAGTTTCCCCCCAAATTGGTATTCGATTTCTAATGGATCCCTAAGTTTGCTTAAATAAGCCCAAAGAGTTCCAAAAATACAAATCCACACAGTACTGTTTCCAGTTTCTGCAACCCTAACAGGCTTGTACATGTGTTCCTTCCCATCTGGGGAATTATAAAAGAAGCTCTTGTACTGTGGTTCTTAGAAGCTAACATTACAGATGATTATTGTAACCACTAATGGCAACATTTTGGAAAGCAGGGGGAGGTTATAGTGTAGTAGGGGACATTTAAAAATGCCCAAGCATACATTTTCAAGGCTTGCTTTCTGTACCATCTGAAACTGCAGCAGGTTAAAATGGGGGGAAAGATGTCGAATCTGAAGCAAAAAAAGAATATTGCCTTGCACCTTTATAAAAGTCTATCAGGCGCTGACATACAGATGGCAACACAATAATGGCCATGATATTTTGCTGAGATTTAACAATGGATTTTGCTCAGCACTTGGCTATAGAACAGAAATGGGTTCCTATGGCTTATAGTGAATAGTCACTAGGTGGTGAGTTCCTTGCAGACTGGGAGCTTCTCCTGTTTGTTTGAACATGTCTGAAAAAGCACATATATGACAAACTGGTTGGGGGGGGCACTGAATTAATGCAGGAAAGATTGTGAGAATGAGTAAATGATGGGGTTAAATAGAAAGTACTTTCAGTTAAAAATATTCTCAATATTTACCTCCTGTTTTCTTGAATCTATGACTACTTAAGATTTTGTTAAAGAAAACTCAAATCTGAGCCATATATAAGCAAAGGCTGCACCCCTACTAATAAGAGGTAACATTCTGTGTAGGTCATAATGGCTTATTCATATAACTGTTCTCAATTGGGGCTCTTTACAAGTATCAAAAGGGTGTAGGAAAAAACAAGGATTAGCCTTGGAAATGAAAGTAAACACAAGCACAATTTATCATTATGCTGCACCCCTTTGACATGCTAATTCCAAGTGAAGCTAGCAGCCATTAAACAAGCCCCTATATGTTGAGTGTCAATATAGGTAAAAACTACCAATTAACTATTGCTGATAGACATGAGCTGAACAATAAATATTACAAGCTACAATTCACATAAGAAGACTGTAAAAAAGCCACTGTATTCCTCAATTCAAAAGGCTTAAAACAAAGCTATAACCATTACTAGCAGAACCAGTTTGTAGACATAAGGACTATAAAGAAGTCATCATACAGTATGTCAAAAATCAAGTAAGAGCCATTTTGAGTTACACTTAAAGGGTATTAAACTAGATCCAGGACTAATCATGATTCCCAGAGTGACTAAAAACTAGGTCTCAGTAAGCATCTCATTATACAAAAGCTATCAGTTTTTGAAACACTGTAAACAAATTGAAAATTTCCAAAACAGAATCTTATTTTGAAAAATACTAAGTGAGTGATGCCTGGATGGCTCATTCAGGTAAGTGTCTGCTTTCAGCTTAGGTCATGATCCTAGGGTCCTGAGATCGAGCCCCACATAAATAAACAAAATCTTTTAAAAAAAATACTAAGTGAGATTTGTACTTTAGAGGCCCCAGTATTTTGATAATATGGATTAATCATCAAATTACATAAATCCAGATTTTTCAAAGTCAAGTTTCTTCAAGTAAAAGAATAAGACTCTCACAGTGCTACCATTCATTAATGCATTTAACAAAGTGAGTAAAATATATATAGCATGTTACAAAGGTTATGAAGAAAAATTAAAGCAGGGAAAAGGGAAAAGGAAAGAGGAGGGAATAGAAGATTAAAGAGAGTGGTGAAAGGTGGACTCAGCAGTAGATTCTCATTAAGACAGGAGATTCAAGATAGAAAGATCTCTTGGCTCACTGTGTTATTTACCAACAGAAGCAGCCTCGATCAAAATTGAAATTTGGATTCTATTGGCATTAAGACATGGCAATGAATATGTCAGAAATGGAATTAAATTTAAGCAAAAGAATATTGAAGAACAAGGAAAATAATGTCTGTAAGACCTTAGTCTCAGTGCTAAGGAGTCTCTGTCTAATAATGACACTGGTCATTTTGGAAATCAAGTCACCACTTCTTCACCAAAGTGCTGGGAAATGTACAAGTGCCAGGGAAAGCAGTAGATTCAGAAAGCAAAACTAATCCAAGAATAAGGAAGTTGAGTCAAATAGATGAGGAAGTGAAGTAAGCAGGTGTCATGTCTGCCTCTTTTGCCCTTGGTGTGGCTCACAACCCTGAGCCTCCTCTTTTCCATGCAGAAGGGGGTACAGCACAGAGGTACGAGTTCCGAAAGCCTAGTTACAGCCTTTCTCCACCAAATATTTAGTTCTTGGCTGAGAACTTCTTTGATATTTTGATATCTCTGATGAAGGTAGCATTTAAAAGAATTACTTCCAGGGGCACCTGGGTAGTTCAGTGGTTGAGTGGCTGCCTTTGGCTTAGGTCGTGATCCCGGGGTCCTGGGATCGAGCCCCACATCAGGATTCCTCATGAGGGAGCCTGCTTCTCCCTCTGCCTATGTCTCTGCCTCTCTCTGTCTTTCATGAATAAGTAAATAAAATGTTTTTTAAAATAATAAAAAAATAAAAGAGTTACTTCTGATTTGGTTTCTCCAAATGGAAATGGGAACAAAAAGAATCTCCCAGTGTAGTCTAATCAAGCTAGGTCACTCCCCCCCATTTTTAAAAACCAGATCTTGACTAACACTTTCATGGGAGCCATCATCCCCTTATCAAAAAGCTCTTTCTCTCCTTTTAATTGCCATGGTTTTAATTTCTTTAACCTTCATTGTAAATTCACTTGCTGCATGAAGATTCCTTTGACCTGCAATGTAATCTATGCCTGCCCATGGCAGTTCTCATTATGTTCTTCATGAATTTCTCTTGTTGTTTAAACAGTATGTAGTTTATATTCCATAGATTGTGAATTTCTTGAGGGCGTGGTAGAGATCTCCTACTTCCTATTATGCCTAATAATAAGAATTGATATTTATTCATTGTTCACTCAGTAGTCATTTTGCTTAGTGCTTTATATGCATTATCTCATATAATCATCATAACAACCTTAAAAGGTAGGTACTGTTATTATACATTTGCAAATATAGACATTGAGGCTGAGAGAGATTAAATGGTAAGGATGAGTTTTGAAGCCCCATATACTGACTTTGAACCTGGACTCTTAACTACAATGCCATATCCCCTAGCATGCTGCTGGGCACAAAGAATGGACTATTAATTCCCAGAGAAAGGTATATAAACTTGAAAACCCATATGCAGAAAAGATATCAGAGATTTACCACATACTGACTTGTTCTCCATTTAGTGTCTAAATCCTATATGCTCCAAAAGACCATATTAAGGAACCATTATTCCCTTTTTACCCAAACTAAACTACCCAGCCTATACCAGGCACGTCCTGAGTATTCAAAACAAATTACGAAGTATACGCTTTATTTATTTTAATGTTTACTTATTATTTTTAAATTATTTTCTTAAAGATTTTATTTATTTGAGAGAGAGAGAGAGAGAGAGAGAGAGAGAGAGAACAGGGGAAGGGCAGAGGGAGGGACAGACTCCCCAATGAGTGGGGAGCCTGATGTGGGGCTCGATCCCCAGACCATGGGATCATGATCTAAACCAAAGTTAGACACTTAATTGACTGAGCCACTCAGGTGCCCCTAATGTTTACTTTTTAAAACTATGAAACAAGAAATTAAAATCCTTAAGAATATAAAGACTAAAAGCTATTAAAAGGTCACTATGCCAAATAAAATGTATTCATTTGACATCTTTACACAGAGCCAGTTAAGAAGGAAGGATGGCTTCTCTAAGAATACTAAGAAGGCCCGTAGAGTTCTAGGCTATAATGTCAACTTTTTTTCAATTTATGTATGGTTAGGCACATTCTATGATTAACTAACTATACTCTGAAAATGGGCAGAGCTGATTGTCAGGTCAGGAAAGGAAAACTGCAATGTTCCTGAAATAGCCAGCTTTTGGAGGGTGAGTCCAGGACACCAGGATAGAGCTGCTGTCACCTACCCATGTTTTCTAAAAGTGACATCTTGAGTTCATTAATACTAGATGTCATGATACAGTATGGGGTTAGGGGTTTTTAAAATTTATATCTTGCTTATTATTTTCATAAACAAAGACCATTTCATTGCTCTCGTTCATGCAGGAATCTGCTAGCAAAGCTGTACTTACTCTTAACATTTTGGTTATAGCTTCTGTTTATAAAGCTAAATTGAAACACATGTTGTACAAACAAACTTCGGGAGAAAAAAATCCTGGCTCTTTTAAAATAATAATGATCACAATTTCACTTCAGGTCAAATCCTGTCCCATCAGTTACCCTACCTAATAGACACAGCCTACGATCCCCCCACTTTCTTTGACTAGTCACAGCATTATCACTCTAAAAGGTATGTGAAATGGAGCCGTTGCTCTAGAAAAGGCGGGGGGGGGGGGGGCAAGGGGGACCTCTGAGGTAAGCCAGGGTCCTGGCTAGAAGCAAAATATGTTTCCTTGCTTCCACCTCCTTCTCTACTAACAAACATTTCTAGAGAATCTGGAATATGGGATTTTCTCTGTTGTCCTAGCAATTGTGTCCTTAATGAGTCCAAAAAGGAGCTGAGCTTATTAAAATAAACATCCATGTTTGCAACTGTTTTACAAATCATACTGAACCACATCTTCAGACATCCTCTGAGCTGTGATTCTATACACACCTACTGATACAAACCTTGCACCAGACTTTTATCCAAGAGCCCAAGAAAACAAGTTAAAACAACAGTGAGTTTTACTTAAGCAGTCACAGAACAAATATGATCACCACTGACCACATCCCCTGTATGTCTCTGTCACTTAAAGAAAAGGTAATGAAGGCTTTTTTATTATTATTATTTCATTTACTTATTCATGAGAGAGACACAGAGACACAGGCAGAGGGAGAAGCAGACTCCATGCAGGGAGCCCGACATGGGACTTGATCCCGGGACTCCAGAATCATGCCCTGGGCTGAAGGCGGCACTAAACCGCCAAGCCACCTGGGCTGCCCACAAAGGCTTTTATGTAAAGAGGTTACATAGCTCTTTATAAGCAATACAAGCACAGGTGTAAAGCAGTCAGTGAAATAATGAACACTTGTGATAAGGCTCGCCTGGCACCTTCTTTCTCCTGGGAAGCCTCTCTCTCTTCTAGTACTCTTGATAAAGCTGCCTGTTCCCAGCCCCTAGACCAGCTGATGTGTCCAAGGAGGGGCCAGTCCTTTCTTCAAGATTTATGAACTTGGGAGTCAAGTGGAGGCCAGTCCCTTGGCAGAGGCAAAAGAAACTGTCAGTAATCACAGTCCTCCTACGTGGAAGAGGCGAGGCATAATATGAGAGAAGAACACCAACACGTGGAGAGACATGGGGACAAATGACAAGAGAGTCCTGGCACAGTATTCACACCCTTCGTTCTTAGGCTCTTGGTCCAGCTACATCCTACTCATACTGTGGACTGGCTAACTCAACCTTCTCCTGGCTTTGGAAAGCTAATAAATTGCTGTATCTCCTTAAGCCAGTATGAAGTGGTTTTCCTTTACTTATAACTAACATTTTCTCTTATAAATTATTAAACTAATATAGATGATAACCACGGCAAATCTAAATCTACAGAATTAAGTGCTAAAAAGAGACTTTCATCCCTGGGTTATTTGTTACATACTATGGAATGTCGGGCCCTAATCAGAACCCAGGAAGGGCTTCTAGGACAAAGCTGAGTGGCATGCCTCTGCACATACCGGAAGAAAGCTTTGCTAGAGCAATCTGCTAGCAGCACCAGGCTCTGGCTGCAACAAGGCTCTTTCTCTGGACTTACTGCTTCTCATCCTGATGGACACTAGCTCATCCTGGGTTGTAGGTGGAACACTTTGCACTGCTCTATATCCCCCTAGACCTCACCAGTGAACAAAAAGGTATCAGAAGTGCCAATTCTAAAGGCAGAAAATCCATAGCAGCATGCCATGTGAATACATCAAGTGTTTTGCAAATCTATCAGGCAACGTAAAAACTGCATAAAAATGGTGATTTTTTAGTGATAGAAATAAGAATTTTTGCAATGAGTTTACATGTTTTTGTTTTTTCCATACGATATGCTAAATGAAGACATCATGGAAAGCAACAGGTGTCTCTAGCTTTGGCAAATAAATGTGAAAGTGCCAAGCACAGAAGCAGGCACGAAGAAGGTGTTCAATAAATGTTACTTTCACTTTTCTCACTGCTTCCAGACTCTTGGCCTGATATCATTTCCATTACCATGATATTTTCCTACTATTAGAGCTACCTCCCCCTTCCTCTCCAAATTGCTTTAGGTTATAGGGTTTAGAGATTCTTCCCAGGTGCTTCTGTGTGTGAGGACAGAAGGAAAAGGAACCCTAGAAGTGCATAACATCTTGCACCCACCCACCCAGCAAGCCACTTGGCTCAAACAGCCAGGTGCCCATGGCAACTAGGCAACTGGTTACTTCCAAGTTCTTTCAGCCACCTGGCACCACACCCTCAACTGAAGACAATCACAAACCACAGGTGTTAAAACAGAGAATAGATCCTACCAGCAACTCTCTCTCCTTGAAGGAACCAGAGATCTCCCAATTTGCATATTGGTTTTATCTACAGAACCTAAAGGGCAGAAAGGAGCTCTGAAAAACACCTGGAAAAAGCCTGAAGCCCTATCCCTCTGCAACTGGCTGGAGGAAAGGTTTAGTACAGAAGACAAGCTTTGAGAAGCAGAGAAAATCCTGCACCTCCAAAGCCCACCTACATCTACAGTGACCTGGCATTCAAGCCCCTCTGAGCTGTCTTTTCCCTACCCATGTTGACACACATTAACCAAGGCAGCTGCCCACAATTCACCTTGTCTCTACTCTGCCCCTCAATCCTGAATTCCTTCTTCCAACCCCCCAATCTCCTATACGTATACCTTCCAGTCCCATCTGGATGCCGTGTCCTGTAGTGAGATTTCCTTAATCCCACTCTCTAATGTAACAGTTTCTCCTCTGACATCCCACAGGTCTTTAGCTACACCCTTTATAAATGTTAATGTTTAGTGATTTCTTTTGTATTTTAAAGTAATTTGCATATGTGTTCTTATTTCTGAGTGAGTTCCTTCCAGAGCAATGACTGTGTTGTTCCTTTTTTGGACTCCCAGTGCCTAGTATGGTGCCCACCACAAAAACAGGCACCCAAGAAGTATTTGGTGAACAAGTATATGAATATTTGTATGAGAGAATAACTCCACGGGCTTGCCAACAAACTACTGATCCAAACGTAGGTTCCACAAGTAGATTTCCCTAGTAGAAAAAGCCTATGTAGATTATTAACTTTCCAATAGTAATCAGCGGGAGTACATTGGGCAGAATGAGCCATTAACCCCTGGGTTCAGATCACCTCAGGAATAAGAGGAAAATTCAAGTTCAAACACTTAACAGATCAAACCCTGCAGAACAGAAAAGTAAGAAAAATCTTTTTGGCATTTCTAATAAACCTCCAACAATACACCCTGTGCTATCACTAAGTCAATACCCATTTATGATGTACCTAGCATGTACATGACACTTTAATAAACACAATAAGGGAAGAAAAAAAAAGAACTGCTAGGATCAGTCCTCCAACTCTAAGAGGCAGATAGATGTAAACACATGAAGGTATGAAAAGTTTTTTTCTTCTCTTTCAATAAGGGATCCTGTAACGTAGTGCATGTTTAATCATCAAAAGCCCTATAAGGCTGAAAAACTCATCAGTTGTTTCTATGTATTAAGAATGAATCCATCAGACTCTTTCCTGGCCTTAGGTTCTTACAAGAGAGGAGATACAGAAAGCAGGAAAGTAATGGGTAAACCAAGAGGAAAAATGAAAAACTTATTAAAGTGATAAAAGGCAGGGAAAGACATTTTGGTTTTTCCAGCCTGCAGCTTCGGATGTTTTCCAATGAAGACAGTTCTACCCCTTCCATGTTTCTGGCTATCTAATTCAAAATGCAGAGGGCCAAAGGGCCAGTACCAGACTTGCAATGCAGGTGTGGCACAACATCTGTGAACAGAAGGCAGCTGAAGCCTGGATGAATGGAACCTTGCTACTCAGACCAAGAGCATCAGTTTCACCTGCGGGACACTAAAATTCCTGGTTGACTTCTACACATGTTCAAGTTTGAAAACCAGTGGCTTAGGGAAGGAACTGGCACTTAAGGAAAAGAAAATGGGTCAGAAGGTGAAGAGAGAACTGAAAATGGAGAGAGAGCCATCCTGTGATTAAACAGGAGAATTCAAACTGTGATGTTTCTCCACTGGGTGAGGAGAATAGATGGTCTCTAAGACAAAAACAAGTATCTAAGACATCTTCCAAAAACTCAAGGTTAAACGGAGGAAAGAATGGTGGTGGAAGCTAAAAAGTAGAAATATTCTTCCAACTAGCCACATCCATACTCTATGGAGGAGCAGAGAACATGCAGGAAAGAGCCAGCACTGCTGAGACTGGCCCTTTGGGGTTAGTGATTATGGGGAAACTGTGCCATGGGTATAATGATATAAGTGAAGGGTAAACAAAATCAGAGAATGTTAAAGGTAATAAGAAGCTCCTTAAAGATCTGCTCCAGTGATTGTTACCCCGTGTTCTAGGGGAAAACTAGGGGTTACTGTACCTTAAGAGTATATGTCTTAAAAGCAGTTACTAATTCTATCTATTCTGTATACTGGGCATTCAAGAAAGACTGCATTTGTAAAAATGTTGCCAGTATATTAAAAATAAAGTTTATAACCATTGATTTCAACACCCACACTTCACAGATTTACAGATGGAGAAACTGAGATAAGGGAAGTGATTTGTCTAATGTGCAGAGCTAATTAGTCACAGGGCTGAAACCAAAACCCATGACTACTGATTTCGGGCATCAACGCTTTTTTTTTTCATTCTATCGTTCTGCTATATCCAAATTTGCTTTGAAAACTCTTTGTCACTTACTAAATGAAGCCTGTGTGAATTAAAAAGGAACTGTAAGATCCCAAAGAGGAGGGAATTATGAAAAGAGTGGAAAGATTCATATGAGGAAGAATATATTATATTAAAAGTTCCCAAAATGTAAAACTATAAATGTTGAGTTTAGCATAACTATTGAGTGGGTGGCTTTGTAAGAACTTTACTAATTATAGGATGCTGATGACCAGACTTAGGGGAACTATAAACTGAGATAGACTTTATCACTGACTTGAGTTAGTGAGGACTATTTGTTTCATTTCTAAACTAATAACAGGTTTATGATAGGCCAATTAACAAACATTTATCATTCGTGCTTATGAACACAAATTGTGACATTTCACGATGCATAAATGATGATGACAGTACTGAAGCATTCCAGCAAGTTGCAATTCTCCAGGGAAGAAGCTATTAACAGCTTAACATTTCTAGTTCATGTTGGAATGTGGATTCAACTTACTGAAAAAAGTTTATACTAAGTAAGCAAGAAAGAAAGCAATTAAGATAGTGGACTAGGTCTGGCCATTAGCTTCTTAGATTTCTTGGGTTTATTACTGAATTAAATGTTGGTAATGTACAAGTAAATGTGTGTAACAATCCAAAATAGGCTTAATGAACTATATTACAAAACAACACAAGAGCAAAAAAAACTTCCTAATGCCTCAACAAACTAAACTGGGCTTTTCCCCCAAATAAACCACAGCTGGACCTGCTGCTGCCTGTGCAGTGTCGACAATGTATGATGAAAATGGGATATTTATGTAATTTCAGAGGACCACCCCACCAAAATATGTACCACTACAAAGGGGAAAAAAATAACTTCAGAGTGAACCTTACAGACACCATCTGAAACAAGAAGTCCACGTGAGCACATCATCAGTAATGAGTCAAAGAGATAGGGTGTGCCACCTGAGAGTGAGCAATGAGACAGGGACAGCATCACTTCTGTGATGTTCCTGCCACAGACACATAATCAAAATCCAATCATGATGAAGGGGGGCCTGGATGGCTCAGTTGGTTAAGGATCCAACTTCTGATTTTGATCATGATCTCAGGGTTGTGAGATCAAGCCCTGCTTCAGGCTCTGTACCCAGCAAGGAGTCTGCTGGAGATTCATTCCCTCTGCCTCTCCTCTCTGCTCATGTGCACATGCACTCTCTCTCTCTTTCAAATAAATAAGTCTTTTAAAAAAAATCTTTATGAACACCAGCCAAAACCAAATTTGGAGCCATTTTATAAAGTAATTGGCCTATAGTCTTCAAAAATGTTGTAAACATCCAGGAAAAACTGAGGAACTATCAGAGGCTAAAGAGATATAACTAATGAATCTAACACATGATTCAAAGTGGAATTCTGCCATCAAGAAACCACTGGAACAATTGGTGAAATATCAGTGGGGTCTCAGAATTGGATGGTAGTTCTATAGCAACATTATCTTCCTGATATTTATGGCTATATATAATTCTACCAAATACTGTAATTATGTCAGAGAATATCCTTATTTATAATACAGGCTAAGTATTTAGAGGTGACAGGCATCAATCACATCCACAGCTCACCCTAAAATGGTTAAAGAAAAAAAGTGCTTTGTACTGTTTTTATATTTCTATCATAAATTTGATATTGTTTTAAAATTAAAAAAAAGAAAACAATTGGAAGATGATAAAATCCAGACCTGACTATATAAAGACCCTATCCTCTTAGGAATGAAAGGAAAGAGAGAAGCTGGAATCTTAAGTCAGAAACCCATTAAACATACTTTAAAATTTTATGGTACATATTTATACTTTAGTGCATAATAAAATGGGCATATTTCTCAAATCATAACATGGGTTTAGTAATTCACCCAAAATTGCTATTTTCCCCCGATATTGATTGCAATTTTCACCAAGTTAAGGAATCTTGCTAGGTTTGTCTATAGCTATCTACTTGGAATGGCTGGCCTCCACCGGATGCTGGCATCGAGATTTGAGGCCTAAAATAGTCAAACCTAGGTTAGCAATGGTCCTTAACAGAAAATGGCTTAATAAGGCTTATTTGTGTCTGGGTGCTATATATCACACTGAAATGAACATCACCAATGACCCTCTAAGACAGATACTGTATCATCTCCATTTTGCAGATTTAAAATTTTCTAAAAGACATTAAGTAGAATGTCCAGAGTCTTCAACTAGAAAGTAGAGCATCAGCACACAGTCAGTCCTTTCTAGCTCAAAGCCCATGCTTTTCCCACTGGGATCCAGTTGCTCCGTAGGCACATGGCACCATGCCAATCACTGTGCAAGCACCAAGAAGAATGAGAGCCATTCTCAGAGAACTAACCATTCTGACCCTCCCCCTTTATGCTGTAGTCAGAATCTTCTGCCTCTTACCTCCTTACTCTCACTCTCCCACACACTGGTCCTCATCACAACTGAATGTAATACATGATGCACTCAGGGACACTATCTTTTCCCTCAATGAGAGACACATACAGCAATTCCAAAGATGTACAAATGTGCCTTAAAATACGAAGGTAAAAAGATGCTCTCTTCATGTACTGTGCTAAATGAGCTTACTGAGTATATAATGACCCCTTCATTTGCTAAAATTGGAAAGGACAAATGGCACAGAGGGAATATAAAGAGAATAGTATTACTTCTGAATAATTTGATGTTGAATAAGAAAGCCAAAGACCAACTCAGGAAATGTGAGGAGTTCTATCAAGTGGGAACTGCTTACTCCCAAACTTTAAATGTTTCACTTAGTGGAAGAGACGGCCTGAGAAGCTTTCCGAACCCAGAGCCAGGCCCCTGACTAGAAGCAGTAGAACTGCTGCCCTCTGAAGAAGCAACAGGACCTTGAAGGCTTCCATCTATCTCTGTGAAGAACTGGTTTAGCAATGGTGAAAAGAAACTGACTCCTAGATGAAAGCAGAGGGAGGAGATTAAGACAGCAGTTTACCAAGTCAATAATAAATTCTCTCAACCACGATCATAATGCAAAATATGACATATTTAATATTTCTGTAATTCTGATTTATCCATCTGGAACACTGGACATAAAGTCTTGGTAGAATTTTGAAAAGCTTATATGTATGCAGTAAATTTTCCCCAGACAACAAATATTCTAAAATTAAATATATCATATAAGAAACCATATAATTACTTATAAAGTTTATGAAAAAGGAAAAAGGAAACCCTCTCCATAAAAAAACAAACAGAACTATAGGCTTGTTTATAGATTACTCAGATTAATGTAACCTGGAAATGATGTTGACACAGAAACTTATAAGAAAACTCAACGCAGTTATGCTTCTTGTCGTTAATACTACGTCAGAGAGGGTAGTGGCTTTGGTTTACCTCCAATGGTCTCTCTTAAAAACTGACTGAGCCTATTCCTGGAATTGTTCTAACCTCCCTGAGCATTTCATTCTTTCACACACTGTGATGCACGGGGAATAGTGGTAATATCTGAGACAAGTTCAAAGATCCCAAAGTGGAAGACATTGTTTTCCTGCATCCTACCTACTGTAACTAAAAACTGGGAATTTACTGGAATTGAGGATTTATTATGAGTCAGCTGGTTGATGGCCTTTCCAACCAAAACATCTGCTCTACAAAGGCACAACTGCTACAATCCATTTCCTCTTGGATCTGGAGAATGACCAAGTTGTAGCTTGGCCCTTTCCTTAAAGACACAGGGACTTGAACTGGGAAATGAAATAAAAGCAGATCTCGGCATCACCTCCCAACTTCCACTACTTTCTTTGATGGTATTAAAATATGACAAAATAAGAGAATTCATATAATTTTTGAACATTAAACAGTTGCAGTCAGTTCAGTGGAATGACCACGGACGTCATCAGTGTTCAAATTGACAGCAGCACAGCTGAAACTAATTCATTCTTTGGTAGTTGAGGAAAGAAGCAACATGTATTACCCAAACACAGAGCGGGGAAAAAGGATCTCATTATTCATTCATTCATTTGACAAATATTTCCTGAGTGCTCACTCCTATGTGTCCAGCACTATTCTAGGAACAAGTGGTGAACTCCTCTTGGAGCTAACCTTTCAACAAGGGATAACAAACAATAAACAAGTAAGCCAATTCACAGTATTCAAAGCACTTCAGATTTCCAAAAGTCTATTTATAATAGTAGGCACCAACATTTGTTCTAGCAACTCCAAGTATGATTTTGAGGGACCATACCCTAGAACAGTGGTTCAAATTCTGACATTTGTCAAAAATCATATTCCTGGTCCCTACCCCTGGAGATTATGCTTCAGTAAGTGTCCAGTGGGTCAAGGAAATCTGAGTTTTATTTTGTTGTTTTTTCATACCAGGAGACTGAGCTGCCCAGCCAGGTTTAGAATCTATTGCCCTAGAGTACTGATCTCCAAACATTTAAAATCATACACCATCAGGAAACAGTGTTTGGGTTCCACATCAGTATGTCTGCATGTATTTACTTATAAGCCATATACATGAACAGGGATGCTAATAATTAACACTGTGAACATCATGTAACATGCACCAAACAGTAGAAATCCTAAGAGGGTGAGATAAATACTTTTCCCAGTCTGCCTGCACCAGACTATAGCATACTACATGGGATTCCTAATATGGAAGAGCAAGCAGGACAACCACAAAGGAGGCCCTGGGATTCACAGCCAGCCTGGGAAGGTAGACTTTATCTCAGTCCGCCCTCTGCTCCAAAAACTTACAAAAATATCACTTTTAGCACAGGTGAGAGAATTAGGCAGAGAAGCAGGAGAATTCTAATCATCTCAGGGATGGGAATTTGGAAGACCCTGCCTCACTCTACCTGCCAACACAGACCTGCCAGTTCTTGTTAACACGCACTGAATAAAGTATGGAAAAACCAGACCTGGAAAACATATAACCTCAATCCTTGGTGCAGCTACAACCCTGTTGTGTCAATCATGTGAATCACGTGTGAATGTGTCTCTGCGTGTTAGAGCCCAGGCAACGTAATGTGGTTGATCACAGGCTTTGGAGTTAGGCTGGTAAGAATCACAGCTCCACTGCTCACTTGCTATGTCAACCTGGCTGGGTAAATAACTTAATAAATAAATAAATAATTTAAAACTGGGATTAGCTTCTATTTCCTCAACTGTAAAATGGGAAAGGTTATAAAATTATTGTATCGGTAATGACATATGTAAAGGGTAGCCACCACTATGGCCACCATCACTATCCTTGTAATCTCAGGTCACCTTGGGAGAGCTGGCCCACCTGTTTCCTGCTCTTGATGCATAAGGGGGCTGTTCCATTTCCCTGGAAATGATACTTGTCTATTGCCATCTCTGTGCACTCTTTGTTGGCAAATCCTGACCTGTCTGTGCAGAATTGCTTTCTCATTTGGTCCCTCCTGACTGTGATAAATGAGTGGTACTACAACTGTCACCCCTTAGAACCCACAACCTGCTTGGCCAGGCCTACACACAGCCCCTGGACTTTGAATTCAAAGTCATGGACCAACAGACATCATCTGCCCTCATTTGGCAACTAACTTCCTAGCCATTTTTCTGCAAGCACAAAAATCCCAACAGGTAATAGCTTCTCTCTTCCAGGCAGAGTCTCACCTTCCAGCAGGTTTTGTGCTTCCTATTATTAATAATCAAATAGTTACATGGCAGGAAATCATCCAAGTTTGAAGATCAGAAGGCAATACTCAGATGATTACTCCTGACAGTAGGAATGGCCATACACATACCTCCAAAGGGGATATTTTCAACTAATAGGACATTTTTTTTTTTTAGATAATTTGGCAAGAATTTTTATTTGAATGATAACCATTAGGGTTTTTTATTTTTTTAAAGACTTTATTTATTAATGATAGACACAGAGAGAGAGAGAGAGAGAGAGAGAGAGAGAGAGAGGCAGAGACACAGGCAGAGGGAGAAGCAGGCTCCATGCCGGAGCCCAACACAGGACTCGATCCCGGGACTCCAGGACAGCGCCCTGGGCCAAATGCAGGCACTAAACCTCTGAGCCACCCAGGGATTCCCCCATTAGGGTTTTTTAAAGTCAGGCAGCCATCCTAAGGAAAGCAGTCTTCTTTTAACAAAAGAGTTTTCAAATGTCTAAATTACTGAAGAAAGAAATAAAAAAGCAATCAAGAATCTCTCTGACGGGCACCTGGGTGGCTCAGTCGGTTGAGCATCCGACTCTTGATTTCAGCTCAGGCCATGATCTCAGGGTTGTGAGATTGAACTGTGCATCTGGCTCCATGCTCGGTGGGGAGTCTGCTTGAGGTTCTCTCCTTCCCTCTCCCTGCTCACTCTCTCCCAGTCAAAAAATAAATATTTTTTTAAAAAGGATTTCTCTGAAAGAATCTTTACAAAGAGCAAAGAAGCAATAGCAAACTAAAATTAGGAAGAGAAAAAATAAAACTAAGAGCAGAAGAAACATAACAGAGAAGCTAAGTACCTGCAACCAATCCAAAAGAGAGAAAAAAATCTCTATTATTAAATCAGAACTCTTCATTAGAAAATAGGGTTTTTTTTAAATTAGGGCATTATAAGTTTTAGTTATATGCTAATAAATGTAGTAATTAAATAGAAATAGATAATTCAAAATTAAAGAGAATAAAAGAGAAGTATCAGGAAGTAGCAAACTTAAATGAACAACTTATAACAACAAAAAGAAATGTTATTAAGAATTATTGTTTTTAGGGCAGCCCCGTGGATTAGCGGTTTAGCGCCGCCTTACAGCCCAGGGTGTGATCCTGGGGACCCGGGATCAAGTCCCACATCAGGCTCCCTGCATGGAGCCTGCTTCTCTCTCTGCCTGTGTCTCTGCCTCTCTCTCTCTCTCTCTGTCTCTCATGAATAAATAAAATCTTTATTTATTATTGTTTTTAAAAAATGTCTATAGCCAATAAGTTTGTTGCAGAATGTTTCTAAACTTTCCAAAAATAGGTAAGAATGTTGTGTTTTTCAAGCTACTTCATTAGGCAAATACACTCTTATTTTCCATAAACAAACAAGACATTCATAATGGGTTTCTTTTAAAGATTTTTTTACTTTTAAGTAATCTCCACACCCAATATGGGGCTTGAACCCACAACCCCAAGATAAAGAGTTGTACACTCCACCAACTGAGCCAGGCAGGTGCCCCCACAATGGTTTTTAACATAATTATGGCTCTAATACTTAAATAAATGTCTTATTAAATCAATGCAAACCACATTGAAATAATTTTCCAATATGAACAAGCAGAATTTATACTTGGGCTGCATGACTGGACACAGGGAAATAACATAATTCACGACATAAAGAAGAGAACTAGCAAGAATCCTACTACTATTGCAGTAAGTGCTCACAGAAAACTAAAATAACCATTGCATGCCCCTTGGCAGTGCAAACACTACAACCAAGTTGTCAGGTTCTCTCCAAGAGGCCTCAGGAGTTTAGTTTATGTTCCTGGTAAACCTTCTGAGCTCAGAAGGTACACACAATTCTGTTTGCACACCAACTGCCCAGCCATTCACCAAGGGTAGGTGACATACAACCAGAATGCTAACTCATTAATTCACTATGGGAAATTAATTAGGTACTAAAATATTCTAAGTTCATATGGTTAGTGCATTCTTTCCCACATATGGTTAGTCTATTACTTTGTAATGATAAATCACAGTCACTAGGGAATGGAACAGTACAAGCCCCTAAGATCAGTGTGTTCATTCTCTTACAATGAGGAAGATCCATGTGGACTGTTGGTGAGCAAGGGGTCAGAAGAAGGGGAGTTAGAGGAAATGCATTTTAATAAAGGCTGATACACCAATCTTACTCTTGGGATAAACTTGTAAGTGGAACCAATGGGGATACCAAGAGTACTTATGTCTGAGTTACATCCTTTTGCGTCCATCTCCACTTTCAGATTATTCAAAATTTACTGGTTAACCCATCCTTTATTCTGGGTTATGCTGGAATAGTTACTGCCAAACTTTCACTCTACAACATTCTTTTTTCCTATTCTTTCCCTAGCTTTGGTTTGAGTGATTCTTTCTTCAGAAACATGAACACATTCAAACAGGTCTAACATTGCTCACCTGGAATCCATTTCATCTTCCAAAGAGAATATCACATATTAATATCTTTATCCATTTATGTGCTGGCTGCAACTTTCACAGGGTAATCGGATACCCTTTTTTCCTAGTTCTTAGGGAAGCAAGAGGGCAATCAGGTATTTGAGAAGAAAAGAATTAAAAAGTATAACCACAGAAAGGAAAGAAAAAATATTTTATACATGAAATGATTCTATGTCATTAAGTAATAAGGTTATATGCTATATAACCCCATAACATCAATTTTAAATAATTAGTGTTAAGTGACTTCAGCAAAGTTACAGGATAAAAATCCATTTCAGGGATGCTTGGGTAGGCTCAGTGGTTGAGCGTCTGACTTTGGCTCAAGGCATGATCCTGGGATCGAGTCCCTCATTGGGCTCCCTGTGGGGAGCCTGCTTCTCCCTCTGCCTGTGTCTCTGCCTCTTTCTCTCTCTGTCTCTCATGAATAAATAAATAAATAAATCTTTAAAAAATCCATTTCAAACTACTACAAGCCTATGTATCATGGCCCACAGCTAGAAAATAGTGGAAGAGATCCCACTTCTAACACTGATAAAATATTCAGTAAGTGTGTATTAATTTAAATCAGAAAATTAGAGGCTTATTCAAAGATGACATAAAGTCTGATGGCAGAAAGATGGATAAATGGAGAAATATAATTTGCTCCATGCTGAGGAAACTAAATACAGTAAAGATGACAACATTCCCTAAATTATTATGTAAATCAAATAAAATACTGATTTTACAGAACTTGATGTTTTAATATTGATCAGTGGATTCTATCCAAAAGAAACAATGAAAGAGCTGTCACAATCACCACTACTACTACTACCATCATCATCATCAAATTAATTCTTACAATAGTCTCAAAAGGTTCCTCTGAGAAGAGTAAAGACAATGATGAAAAGCAGTAATTTCTAGTTATCTTCAATTCTGTACCATCAAATGATTAGCATGAAACAGAATCAATACTAAGAATTTCAGAACAGCGTTTCTAAACATGTGGGGTACCTGGGGGTTCAGTCAGTTAAGCATCTGACTCTTGATTTCAGCTCAGGTCATGATCTCAGGGGCGTGAGATCTAGCCCCTTGTTGGGCTCTGCACTGGGCATGGAGCCTGCTTAAGATTCTCTCTCCCTCTGCCCCTCCCACCTCCTCTCTGGGAAAAAAACAAAAAATAAAAAGCATTTCTAAGGGTGTGTGTTCAGCAATTAGGGTACTCGAGTCAAATGGCAATGCACCCCTACCCCTTGAATTTCCTGCTTTGATGGTGTGATAAGAAACATTTATCCAGGTACAAGGACATACACAACTACTCAAACTTAAAAAAAAAAAGTATTTGAAAAGTAGAAAAAATACCCAAAGGACAATGAAGTTATGATACCAGTTTCACACTATCAAATTTTAAATTGTTACAAAAGAAAAATTATGTTTTAAAAAAGATATAGGGGCAGCCCAGGTGGCTCAGCGGTTTAGCACTGCCTTTGGCCCTAGGTGTGATCCTGGAGACCCAGGATCAAGTCCCACGTCGGGCTCCCTGCATGGAGTCTACTTCTCCCTCTGCCTGTGTTTCTGCCTCTCTCTCTCTCTCTCTCTCTCTCTCTCTCCCATGAATAAATACATAAAATCTTAAATAATAAAATAAAATAAAATAAAATAAAATAAAATAGGTACAGTATTGGTTGAAATGAAAAAAAAAAACAACCCTCAAAATAGAATCCATAAATAAAAGCATAGTGTTATTAGTACATGATAATCTAGAAGCAATTTTATTACAGAAGGAAAAATGTGAGTGAATAACTAAAGAGTGAATAGAAATGCAAAGAAGTAAGTTAGAGTTTAAGCTTATACCATATGTGCAGGCTAAAGAGTGAAGATATATATACAAAAAAACAGGACAGCATATTTATTCCAACCATGGAAGAGCCAGAAAAAGCAGAATATCATCATAGACAAGATATTTTCAAATATAAAGAAAAATCTATCCCCTCAAATATATCAAATAGCAAATATACCAATATAGTATTAAATATCTAAAAGAGAGAACAGAAGAGCTAAATGTGATATGATGCTACTATCCACGGCACATACATAAAAAGAGTCAATAGCCAGATTTTACTTGAAAAAGTGGTCCAAGGACATGAACCCTAGAAAAAAAAGCACAACTTGACAAGGCAATAAAACCATTTGAAAAAAAAAATCATTTGAAGGCATTATCATATAAATATTACCCTCGCAAAAATAAATAAAAATTATAGACAGCCAATTATGCCAGGGTTGGAGTACACAAAACTTTGCCTTCTAATCCTATAACCCCATCTACCTCCCCAGCTAGTCCCAGATTCTCGTTACTTTTGTGGGTCTCGTCTGGTTACATATGGTCAACAACTTACTTTCTATGCATTACAGTAAATAAACCTGAGTTTTATTTTCCTGACCCTAGGTGCTTTGCTGCCAGGCATCAGAGATCTTATATAACTCTGGCCCAACTTTGCTCTGTCCATGCTTTTAGGGACTGAAATAAAAATATCAATTATTGTAATTGGTCTCTCTTTCTGCCAGTTTGACTGTCTTGTGGTTATCTGGTACTGTTACCTTCCTGGATTACCATCCTACCCAATGGATCAGTTTAGTTTCCAGGGCCAGGTTCTGGGCCAGACTTATCCCCCCCACACACACACAAAAAAAAAAGAATCTTAATTAATCATGGAGATAATGTCCATACTGTCGGAAATACAGTTGAACAATGCAGAGGTTGGGTGCCAAACACTCAACACGGCTGAAAAATCTATGTATAACTTTTGACTACCCCAAAACTTAACTACTAATAACATATTGACTAGAAGCCCTACTGACAACATAGTCAACTAAAACATATTTTGTATGTTGTATTATGAATTGATCTCTTACAATACGGTAAGTTGGAGAAAAGATAATGTTACTAAGAACATAAGGAAGAAAAAGTACATTTAAAGTACTATTAGAAAAAAATCGGTGTATAAGTGGACCTGCACAGTTCAAGCCCATGTTGTTCAAGGGTCAACTATACTATAAATTGGTATAACCTTTCTTTAAAAAAAATTATTTATTCATGAGAGACAGAGGCAGAGACATAGGCAGAGGGAGAAGCAGGCTCCCTGCAGGGAGTTGGATGTGGGACTCGATCCCAGGATCCTGGGATCATGACCTGAGCCAAAGGCAGAGGCTCAACCACTGAGCCATCCAAGTGCTCCTGGTATAATCTTAAATGCAATCTGGAAATATATAACAAACTGTGCTTTTCCTTTCTTTAACCCAATAATTCTATTTAGGGAAATTATTCCAAGGAAATAATTCAAAATAAAACAACAGAATTGAGTATAAAATGTTCAAGGCAGCACTACTAGAAATAAGAAGAGAGAGAAAGCAAAGGAAGGAATGAAAGAAGGAACGCTGGGTGAGACGGAGGGAGGCAGGAAGAGGAAGACTGGAAGAAGGAGAGATAATTTAAGTATCTAATGGTATGAGAATGGCTGGTAAAACTATGAAATAGGAACATAATGGAATGTTCTAGAACTACTTTAAAATGGCACTATGTAAACCATATGTACATGGAAACAGTTGGAGGAATGTTTCAGTAATATCAGAAGTGAAAGGATTTGGAAATTAGTTGCCTGAACCCCCATGCTCACCCCAAAGCCTAGACTATCTAGTATTCTTTTTGTACCCTCCCTCAGCCCTACCAAGGAGGAAAAGATTTTTTTCCCACTATAGTATAAATTTTTTTTTCAGATCAACAATACCTAAAAACTGTTGTAACTTACCTGCTTCTAGTGTCTAAACTTATATGAATTAGGTTTCCAAGATTTGTGTAGTTCAATTTTTAGAAAAATGGCATTTTTGACAGATGTCAGACATTCAACCTCTGCTTCACCTAAATACTTTCCTATTAGGCCCCCATTTACTCTGCTCCCCAAGCAGGCATATTCAGAGGCTCTTTCCTAATCAGTGAATAATGTAGGGAAAGGCAATGAATGCAGGGAGTAAGAGGACAGATTTGGATTTGAATCCAGACTGCACTATGTGATATCTGACCCTAACAAGTTATTTAAGTTTCTTGATTCACAGATTTCTTATCTATAAAAAGGGACACTATTATCTACTTCTTTGGACTACTGGGAGCACTGTAAAATGCCCACCACATAGTAAGTGTTCAATAAAGGATATTCTTTCTTAATTACTCTTCTTACTTGCATCCAGTATTCAATATGGAGTTAGCCATTAATAGCCACGTGGACATCGGACTACACTTACTGTGTGCAACCTTTCACATACCTTTCACCGGTGGCCAAGGGCATGAGCGGTTCTCATGCTAGTTATCTCCTGAAACTGAAACCTAGCTCTGACAGGGGTACTGATTTCCTCATGCACATAACCTGACTCTATTTCCAACATCTCTTCCATTTCCTCAGAAACTTTTCCTGACATTGCAACCCCCTGGAATGGACCTCAAAGAAATCAACACCATACTTCTAGTAGTCTCTCCCTAGAAGATATCTCTCCCTGGAGTGGTACAGTCTTTGTATCAGCTGGGCTAGTTCCCAGTCTATACAAGTCTTGACACAGTCTTCCTCACCAAGAGAATACAAAGGCCAGAACTTTTATGACAGTTCACAAGGCATTCACTTCTGGACTCAACTGAGTTGAAATCTGCAAATCCATCATTTGGACTTAATAGCTCCAGTGTTCCCCTCTGAAACTACAGAAAAAAATCCTCTGTTCTTTATGAAGCCTTTCAAAACACATATAAACAGAAGACCTTCCTTAAGTTGTCTCTTTGCCCACATAAATAACCCTAATTCTTCAAACATACTTGGTGGAAATTCAGAGGTCTCACTATCCTATTCATCTTCCACTGTTACTTGTCTTCTTCATCTAAATACCTGTTAGAATGCAGCACCCAGAATTAGGCTACTTAGCGCCTCAGAGACAGCTTTTGGAACTACCACCTCCTAGTTCTGGAAACAGCACTTCCATTAATGAAGTCTTGTATTACCTAAGATTTTTGACAGCTGACTCCCAAATTCTTTACATATGAATCCTAAATGCCCTAAATCTTTTTCACATGAACAGTTCTAAATACATCTCTCTTATATCCTGCATCTATTTGTATAGCTGATGTGGTTTTTTTTTTTTTAAGTTGATTTTAAGAATGTGAAATGGAATATAATGATCATGGTACTATGAAAGAAGACCTAACTTATTACCATTCATTCATTCAATAAATATTTATTAGGAACCTATTCCCTATCAGACCCCATGCCAGGTATTAGGGCTGTAATGACAAACACACAGGAAGACAGGTAAATAAATCAACAATTACAACACATAAAGGCTTTGTATGGGGGGGAGCATAAAGGGTATTATAGGAGCATGGAGGAAATGCATCTGACCCAAACTTGATCTGGAAAGACCTCCCAGAGACAAGTCCTCGCTTTGCGACTCATAGTAGGTGACTTAACTCCAAAAGCCTCAGTTTCCACACCTATAAAATGAAAAGACTACCCTGGAGGAAACTTGGCAGTGCCTATCAAAATTACAAATGCATTTACCCTTTGACCTGGCAATTCTACTTCTGGGAATTTGTCCTACAAATATACCAGCAAACACAGAAAATAATGCATACACAAGGTTCATTCAACTACAGCACTATTTATAATAGCCAAAGTCCACAAACAACCCAGTCTATAGAAGATGATTAAAGAAGCTATGATATAATCACAATAGACAATTAGGCATTCGTGAAAAAAAGAGAAAAGAAAGGGGGAGCTATATGGTGGCATGAAAAGATTGTCAGGATACTTTTGTTACGTAAAAAAACAAGGTGAAGAGTAGTGTATACACAGTATACCACCTTTTGTATAAGAAAGATAAATAAGAATATATATAATACATAAGAACATAATAATATGTTTATATTATATAATAATATAGGGTTCATGTATATATAATATAAACATATTTTTATATTTATATGATTATATAAGTATATATATAAACATAAATTTTATATATAAATTATATTTATTAGGGCAGCCCAGGTGGCTCAGCGGTTTAGTGCCAACTTCAGCCCAGGGCATGATCCTGGAGACCCGGGATCGAGTCCCATGTCAGGCTCCCTGCATGGAGCCTGCTTCTCCCTCTGCCTGTGTCTCTGCCTCTCTCTCTGTGTCTCTCATGAATAAATAAAATTTTTTTAAAGTTTTTAAAAAATAATAAATTATGTTTATATATTACATTTATTATGTAAAATTACATATATGTTAATATAAAATATATTTTATGAATATATATTTGTTATATATTTATATAAAATCTATTTATGTTATATATAATACAAAAATTTTATTGAATATATATATGTTATATATTTATATAAAATCTATTTATGTTATATATAATATAAAAATTTTATGTTATAATAAACATATATAAGAACATAATATACAAAAAAAAGAACATAATATACACACACATGTGCATAAAGAAATTCTGGAACAATGGATATATAAGAAAGTAATAAAAGTGATTATCTAGAGGTGACCAGAAGGGGAATGGGTACATGGAACCGGGATGGGAATGAATTTTTTCCAATATATGCCTGTTTACATATTTCAATTTTTGAGTCCTGTAAATGTATTAATCACTTATTTACATTAATTTTAAGGTTGGACTAGATGATTTCTGAAGCTCTTCTACTCTTAATATTCTATAATTACATGACTTAACCTACATTTACCTTGTAATTATGCAGTCAAGTATTTATCAGATTCTTTGATTACCTGTAAGTAAGGATGCTTACATTTATAAGTTTTAAAAACTGAATACTTAGGTCAGACCCTGTATTCTGTGGCTAGCACAATCTTCTCTTCCTATCTATATTTAAATGTTTCAAGTGCCTCTAAATTTATTGAAATTCAATAAAGATTTACTGAGCACCTACTCCGAGCCAGGCACAACCACTGACAAGATCTAAAAGCTCTCCAAATTAATAAAGCATTCACTGTAGTGACCATAAGTCATCCTCATACAGATGTTAATATTAAATTTAAATATAACTTTATCACCCCAACATATTTCTCAACATACAGGTAGATACTTGTGTTGTTTTGATCTTCTAATTTAAAACTTTTAAATTAAATTTGAGGAGGGGCCAGCCCATTTTTCTGATAATCCAACCTGGACCTATCCTGAATAGGCTAGAAAATGTTCTTGGCTATAACCTGGCTCAGGAGAGATAAGAATTTGGTTCAATTCACAAATTAACCCTCCCCACTTCCTGACTTCCTATTATTCCTATTATTCCTATTAGTCATACTACCAACCTCTCACAGCAGTGTTAATGTTCAATTTTTATACTGGATTCAAATATTTCATACGAAAGCTTGTACTTTTGTCTTAATTTTCATGAGTGATTTCTTATCTGTTTCTCCACTAACTGTGAGCACTTCAAGAGCTCAGTCCCAATCTTATTCAATGCCTAACTAAAATACGTAGTAGTGGTCAATAAACATTTGCTGGAGGGATAAAATAATGAACACGTGGAAAAAGGAATTATTAAATCACCACAAAACCAAATTAAGGATAATTAAAAACAGAAAGGGAAAAAAATTAAAAAAAAAAAACAGAAAGGGAACCAAGAAACCAAAAAGGAATTAATGTTCTAAATTTTTTTCTTTTTTTAAATATTTTTATTAGAGTTCAATTTGCCAACATATAGCATATAACCCAGTGCTCATCCTATCAAGTGCCCCCCTCAGTGCCCATCACCCAGTCACCCCATCCCCCTGCCCACCTCCCTTTCCACCACCCCTTGTTCATTTCCTAGAGTTAGGAGTTTCTCATGTTCCGTCACCCTCTCTGATATTTCCCACTCATTTTCTCTCCTTTCCCCTTTATTCCCTTTCACTATTTTTTATATTTCCCAAATGAAAGAGACCATATGATGTTTGTCCTTCTCCAATTGACTTACTTCACTCAGCATAATACCCTCCAGTTCCATCCAGTTGAAGCAAATGGTGGGTGTTTGTCATTTCTAATGGCTGAGTAATATTCCATTGTATACATAAACCACATCTTCTTTATCCATTCATCTTTTGATGGACACCAAGGCTCCTTCCACAGTTTGGCTACTGTGGACATTGCTGCTATACACATTGGGGTGCAGGTGTCCTGCCATTTCACTGCATCTGTATCTTTGGGGTAAATCCCCAGCAGGGCAATTGCTGGGTCATAGGGCAGTTCTATTTTTAACTCTTTGAGGAAATTTATTCCCTTTACAAGTATACATCGTAACCTGCTCTAGACCCCAAACGCAGAGAGGGGATGGCCATGCAGAGAAGGGAGGTAGCAGAGTACCGACACTATGCTCATGACATGCTGTCTTCAAAAGAAAGGCGAATGTCTCAACCGAGAGGGTAGAGAGTGGTGTAGTGCAGAAAAGAAAAATGAGTTTGAAGTAAAAAGACATGGGTTTAGGGGTACCTGAATAGCTAAAACGGTTTAGTGTCCAGCTCTTGATTTCAGTTCAGGTCATGATCTCAAGGTTGTGAGATCAAGCCCTGCAATGGGCTCCATGCTCTGCACAGAGTCTGCTTGAGATTCTCACTCCCTCACCCTCTGTTCAAGCACACTTTCTCTCTCTCTCTCTCAATAAACAAACAAACAAACAAATAAATAAATAAATAAATAAAACCTTACCTCCCCCCCCCCAAAAAAGACATGGGTTCAGGACCCAGCTTTACTTACTAGCTCAGAAACCCTGAGCAAGCTGTTCAACATTTCTGACACAGTTTCCTCCTCTAAGAATGGGAAAAACAAACAAAAATTGTCTACCACATAGAATTGGAATTGTTGGGATGACCATATTAAACACTCTTCATGAGAGTTTTTTGATGATACACAAATTTAAAGAACAAGACTGATTCTTCTTCAAATCTGGATCAAAGATTTGTTAATAATTAAAACTCAGTAAGACTAAACTGAACAAGGAAAAATTACATTTTAACAAAGGTGTCAGTTCCTCAAAAGTTACCTTTTATACTTTAATGGTAACTATAAAGAATGACCTGAAGATAATACCAGCAAAAAGGCGGTGATCTTTACATAGCCTACTCAGTGCCCACATGCCAGAGACTATGCCAGATGTTGAGAATATGAACACAAAGACATGATCTTTTTGATCCCGGCCCTTTGTGAGGGTGGCAGAAATAAGTACAAATGATCAGGGTGCTGTGTGTATGTATATAAGAGAAAAGGAGAAGGGAAAGAAGAAGGGAGGGGGAAGGGGGAGACTGAATGTAATTGATTAGGTACAAAAATACTACGGGAAAATTAAAAATCCATTTTATCCCATTCTTTAACCATGCCCCTATTTCAAACCATCCTAGGAATTTTGACAATTCCTAGGACTTACCCCACAATATTATCTATCCATTTACCTACGTCTATAGTTTTTCTCAGTGATACAGCTTTCAGTGTAGAGATCCTCCACATCTTTTATTAAATATATTCCTAAATATTGTATAGGTTTTGATGCTATTTTAAATGGTACTATTTTATTTTCCAGTTTTTATACTAGCATATACAAATATAGGATCCCTGGGTGGCACAGCGGTTCAGCGCCTGCCTTTGGCCCAGGGCGCAATCCTGGAGACCCGGGATCGAATCCCACATCGGGCTCCCGGTGCATGGAGCCTGCTTCTCCCTCTGCCTGTGTCTCTGCCTCTCTCTCTCTCTCTTTCTCTGTGACTATCATAAATAAAAAAAATTTTTAAAAAAACAAATATAATAAATTATTTCTAATACTAGCCTTGTATCCTGTGCCTAACTAAATTTAACTTTTGTTCTAATAACCTTTTCGTAGATTTCATTTTTTCTACATATACAATTATAATGTCTGCAAAGACATTTTTACTTCTTCCTTGCCAATCATTATGTCTTTTTGTTTTTCTTGCCTTACTGAACTCACTAGCACATCCAGCACAACGCTAAATACAAGTGGTGAGAACAGATATCTTTGCCTTTGTCCTGATATTAGGGAAAAACATGGTCAACATTTAGTCAGTAAGTATGACGATCGTTATGGGTTTACTGTAGAGTCCCTCCATCAGATTGAGGACATTGACTTCTATACATAGTTTGCTCAGAGTTTTTTCTTTTCTTATACTATGAATGGGTGTTGAATTTTGTCAAATGTTTTTCATGTTTCTTCTAAGGTGATCATATGATTTTTCTTCTTTATTGTACTAATGTAGTTTATTACACTGCTTTTGAAAATTAAACCAACTTTGTATTCTAGGGTAAAACTCCACTTGATGTATAATAATACCTTTTTAAATATAACATCAATTTTATTTGCTAATATTTTATTAAAGTTTTCTGCATCTATATTCACAAATGAGGGATAATGGTTTGTAATTTTCTATTCTTATAGTATCCTAGATAGGTTTGGTGTAAGAGTTATTCTGACCTCATAATAACCAGTCCTATTGAAATACCCTAATGGGCTAAAATTTACAGCTGATTTTAGCAATGTGTAGACTGAAAATGCCAAATTCAGAGAATGGTTGCTAAATTTTGTAAGTAAAACTATTAGAGAAACTGTTATATAAGCAATTATATGCAAAGTATTGACAAAATATTATTCTCCCAAGGTAGCATAAGGAGAAAACTAAGCCATATTTTACTTTAACTCCATATTCCCTGGTGCTAATCATTTACCTTTCAGAGACAAGGAGGTAATTTTTGGATGGTGCTAAATATCAAATATTTCTATTTATTTACCTTTCATATGTTTATACTTCCCTGATTCTGAGAAAGAAAACTACCCTAAGTTTATTATTATTTTCAGTTTGGTTACCTTCCCTTAATATTAGGTCACAGACTCAATGAAGTCTAAAGCTGAAAGGAGCTTTGTAGATCACCAATTTTAACATCTTCAAATATTAAAAAATGAGTAAATAGGCACCAAAGGGAGAAATGACTTTTCCTAGTCAGCCCATACCTAAGTCCATACACAAGTAGAGGTGAAACTGATTTTTCCTAGTCAGCCCATACACCAGCCCATACACAAGTAGAGAAGAACTGAGATCTCTACTCCTTTCCATCCTTACAATCACCCAAATACTCTTCTCCTCCTGTTCTATCCACCCCTACCAGGATAATCAACCTGACCTTCCTATGCGATGGAAAACACTGTGAAACCCTGAGCCAGTAACACATAAGCATTATGTATCCGTTCAGATAAAAGACCCTGTATTAAAGGAGCTAGTATTTTTTTTCCACACCATTTTTAATCAGAGCAAGGTCCTGATTGGAATAAGGCTTCATTTTAATTTTTGTAGGGTTGGAAAACAAGAGGTTCTGATGGATGTTAAAGGTGATGCGAAGACAAATGGACTTTCCTATCTTTATATAAAATCTGAAATTGGAAAATTAAATTTACAAAAGTAGTATAACAAGGGGAAAATATATTATTAAGGCTCAAGAATGAGGGGCTCCTGGGTGGTTCAGTCAGTTAAGCATCTGACTCTTGATCTCAGCTCAGGTCTTGATCTCAGGATCATGAGTTCAAGGCCCACACTGGGCTCCACACTGGGCATGAAGCCTATTTTTTTAAAAAAAGGCTCAAGAATGAGGAAAATAATATTATCATATGGTTGATGAAAAAACAATGATATCTATTATTTATATACCACTTGGCAGTTAAGAATATGTTTTACACGCATTTGAGTGCTCAAAACCCAGGAAAATAGAAAAATAAATAGTACTACTCTAATTTTCATGGTGAGAAAACAGGTCCAGAATGTTAAGGGCAAATGGCAAATCTGGACTTTCACTTTGTCCTCTAATTCCAGATAACAAAATCACTCTACTCTGCTAAGGGCCCATTGGTTGGCTATACATATAATTTACACATAAATAAGTCCAGAGGTAAACCTGAAGATAAATCTATCCTAAAGAACAGACCTTAAAGAAGTATAACCCCCTTGGAATGACCCTGAGCTAGAAGCATACTTCTCTATTTCAAGCCCCAAATTAAATACTCTGATAGGTGATACCCACAGGAAAGACAATAAAGACATGAAAATAACAGCTGGAATAGAAATTACAAGAGGTAATTTACTCTTACCAAGGACCTAAATTCTGAATACAGGATATAAGCACTCTGTCATTTGGCCATCTCTTGATTACTATCTTTTACTCACGCATTAGGATTTAAGAAATTGTAGGTATAATTCCTGTTAACAAAGACAGGTGAAAATTATTCTAAGATTACCTGGAAATGGGAGACTGAAAAACACAGCCTAATGTGTAGTATCTGTGGCTCTGCCAACGCAATGAGCACACCTTCAAGTCCCCATATCTTTCTATAAAACAATACTAACTTACTAAATACACACACACACACCAAAAACAAAACAAAGCAAATTTTAAAAACCCACAGTTTAACAATGATTACTGGTAGTAATTTTAAAACAAATATTAATGGCAGTGAAACTAATTTATTGTGACTAATGTTTTTAACAGCATTTAACTTCGATACTCGAAGTACAAAATCGACCCAGTCTGCCATTACCTAACAAGTGGAATATTAATCCTTCTCACTCATAAGATTTGAAGCCAGAGCTATACCCGTTACGAGTCCGAGCGAGTAGCTCAAAGTAGTTAAAAGTGTTTCCTCATCTGTAAAATAAGCACAATAGGAATATCCATTTTTTTTTCTCATCAGGTTGTTTGCTGTAAACTTCAAATGTAATTGTGGATTTCGTCATCTGTTATAATACCTAGAAATCTATCATTTGGGCTCTGGCCAAGAATCTAACCGTGAAAAGAATGAAAATCAAGCCCTAAAGTTGTTCTTGAAAATTACTTAGCAATATCTGGGAATGTGTGAAACTCATCTCAGCCTCCTGCATGAACAACAGGGAATAGAAGACAGAGATGGGCAAAACCTAAGTGTGAAATGGAAAAGTAAGGTGGTTTTCACTTTTATATTGAAATGCTTGTTATTTCTCTGTAGGTTTGGTTCTCCAAGCTTTACGTCCATCTAGGCACAATGCCTATGCAAACTATGGACATTCACTATACACACACTATGGGAATAAAGAAGAGGTCCTTCCTCACTGGGCCTGGTAGACTTCTTCTTTTTTTTTTTTTAAGATTTTATTTATTTGTTTATTTGTTTATTTATTTATGAGGCACAGAGAGAGAGAGAGAGAGGCAGAGACACAGGCAAAGGGAGAAGCAGGCTCCATGCAAGGAGCCCAATGTGGGACTTGATCCCGGGTCTCCAGGATTACGCCCTGGGCCGAAGGCAGGTGCTAAACCACTGAGCCATCCAGGGATCCCCGGGGCTGGCAGACTTCTTAAAAATCAAGGACTACAGAGTGAGGTAGTCGCTGAATAGCCATCTCCCATTTTCAGTAAAAAAGGGCTGAACTTGTTACTTTCATAAGTATCTTTTGATAATCTACTAGAACAACAAAATCTGTTCTAGACACTTGGGATACAATGATAAACAGAAGAAAAAGACTGCCTTTCCTCTTAGTGCTTAAGACAGGTCACATTAAGGCAGATGTACACACACACAGACAAGTGTGCCCTGATAGTCAAAGGGCATGAAGTGTCTACAGAACCCCCCGAGGTACCTATTTTGATTATAGTAAGCACAGAGATTTTTTTTTTTTTCAGATTAGCCCCGAAAATCCTGATGGCTACACAGGAACAAAAACGTTTAATTTGTCCTTTGGAGCAGTGACTTGCCATGTTATTAGCTATGATCATTTGGAGAGTTTTAAAAACTAGAAAGGTCTAGGTCCCCCCTCCAGAGATTCTGATTTAATTGATATGGAATGCAACCTAAGTACTGGGAATTTTTAAAGTTCCTCAGTTACCATCAAGGTTGAAAACAGATCAGAATTTCCTGGGAATTCAATAACCATTTTGTCCTACAAAAGTCTCCTCTCCTGGGAGAATGGAATAAACACACAAGCCCAAGGGCCATCTTCATCCACACCTGCAACTCCAGAACAGTTTAACTTAAAGACCTAACATGAGGCAGGGGACCCTAACAGTGAGCTTGCAGGCAGTCCTGGGGGTTCAGCTATAAAGAACTATTGCAGTCACCACCTTACATATCCAAATGACAAGTTTTACTAGAATGCTACATGTTTACTATCCTTGATACCTAGATGAGAGCAAGCTGAAGAAAACAAACAAAAGAGAGTCTTCTAAGCAGTAGTGAATAATGGATATTTCTCTTGGCTGCATCCTCTTAAACATTTATTTGTAGCACTATAGAAAAATTTTAAAACAAAAGAAAAACATCTTACACAATCTATGATCTGTGTGTATATAAGTCATATATTTTTAGAAAGAGAGATCTAGGGGATCCCTGGGTGGCGCAGCGGTTTGGCGCCTGCCTTTGGCCCAGGGCGCGATCCTGGAGACCCGGGATCGAATCCCACGTCGGGCTCCCGGTGCATGGAGCCTGCTTCTCCCTCTGCCTGTGTCTCTGCCTCTCTCTCTCTCTCTCTCTCTGTGACTATCATAAATAAATAAATAAATAAATAAATAAATAAATAAATAAATAAATAAATAAAAAAAAGAGAGATCTACTATATATTCTCCTTTGTCATGGGCTATTCTCAGGTAATAATATACTGCAATGGAGACTTCTAGCTAAGATGACAGATTAAACTGCAGAGGTGATAGGGATAAGAAGTAAATTCCCATTCACTTTTTTACACAGAGAAAGCCCCAAAGGGCAAGACAGAGGTACTCAATTCTGTGGCATTTGAGGCCAGGGGCAAGGCCTTTGTATGAATAAGCTTACAAAAGAGTGAGAGCCCCTTCTAGGACTGTGGGCCCCAGAAACTTCATGTTCTCAAGAGCCTTGGCTTCCAGCAACTGACGAAAATTTCTAGTTTAACCTTCTACAAACATCCAGCGACTGTGTCTCAGGTTAGCAAATGCTTATCTCATAAGTCCCGCTGAGGGCCTCCGTCTCTTTTCGGATTTGGGGATGGCCTTTTGTTCTATGACTTCAGTTCTTTGATGCATTCACAAAAATCTGTCTGTCCAGCTGTTTTCTTGTGGTAAGGATGGGACTTATGTTGTTCCAGCCCTTTACATCACAGAGCTGAAACCAGAAATTCACTCCTAGAATGTAAGCAGCCAGGCCTATATATCTTATACCCCACGTTCCATCCCCAGGCAAGAGACCAAAAATTTATACTCTGGAGAATTTTAAAATCCACTCTCAAGAAAAACCTACTGATAGTGGCAGTTAAGGATTTCTCAGTGAAAAAGACAGCTAACTGCCTAATCTTTTCATAGTTAGGCCCTCAGGTGACAAGCCCTCTCTCTGCAATCAATCCATGAACACACAAATCTCACTCCCTCTATCACACACACACAGCTTGTATAGCTTCTATTCAGACTTTTAGTATCTCAAAATACTAAAAGTATTTTACTAAAAATACTTTTATATTTATATCCTAAATATAAAAGAACCACCAGATTTTTGAGGAAAGCCTCCAAAACAAAAAAGAAGAAATTCCAAGAAAAGAGAAAAATTAAAATTAAAAAATTAATATATTAAAAATGATAGTAAAATTTTAAAATTCAATGGAAAAATTGAAGATAAAGTCAAAGATATTTTCCAGAAAGCAGAATAAAAAATGCAAAGAGGACCAGGGGAGATATAAGAAAACAAAGGAAAAAACTGTAATCTAGAGTTCAATATCGAAATGGAGTTCTAAAGAAAGAGAACAAAGAAAGTAGAATGGAGCAAATTTTCAAAGGAAAAATATAATTTCCTAGAAATGAAAGACAGGAGTCTCCATACTGAAAGGGTCACAATGATCTATTGACACAACATGTTCTGTTCATCCACACTAAAGAAGAAAAAAATTAACAGGCAAATAGACCATAATGAACTATAGGTGTGTTTAAACAGCAAGGTTGCTTCTCTGCTAATTAAGATCTGCTTAAATGGATATTAAAATTATTTTCTTATTCTTGAAACAAAAATATATATCAGGAAGCTAATAAAGTATGGTGGCAGAGGAAAAAACATTTGTTTTCTCCTAATTTAGAAGGTAGGTGATTAAAGAGTTAACTCTTACATATATTTTGATGACATATGAAGCCATCAGAAACAATTCAGGAAACTATGTTGGAATCAAGGAATATGAATTTATTGGAGACATTTAGGAACATTTTTGTGCTTAAGAACCTTTTTGAAATTTGAAGAGGGAAAAAAGAATACCCTAGGTAAGATCTTACATTGCTATTTCTAAGTGAAGTTTTATAGTAGAGTAGTTAAATAACAGAATCATAGTACTAGGAAAAATAGATAAGGCCCTTGAAAACATATTTCAACATTTTCCCTTCTTTAGGCAAAACAATACCTTACTCAGTCACAAAAGTAACTATATGCGATGCGAGACTTGAAAAAAATTCTTTTAAACCTGGAAACAGGTGTCCACAGGCATTAAGCAAGTATTTATAGATAAACTTGTCCCTCTGTAAAGTGAAAACTATAAGCTCCTCTAAGACTGAGGCATATTTCTTTTGGGGTCTAAATTAACTCACTGTGGTTAAGAAATAACTTAATTAGGAAAAAAGAAAACCTGTTCTGAAACCTCAAAAGGGTTTTAAAGCCCGAGTCCAATTTTCCCTGTATTTGGGGGGGCTGCGTCAATGTATTAGAGTACACTGGGTTACAGACCAACCAGCCTATTCTTAGACATGAGCTTTACACAGAATCAAAAATCTTTCTTCTATTTGTCTAAGCTCTAAATCTTTTTTTTTTTTTTCTCTGCACTTGGGCATATCCTATCCACAATTTACAGATGGACACGCTCATTTGAAAATTGACTAATTAAAATATATTGATCATAAAATATGTACTGTTATCTTTTTTCCTTAACACATCCTAAAGCTAATCTTAGTTGAAAATGTATATGTGCTTATCCTTGTACAGCACAAGACAAGAATATAATTCAATGAAACCTTTACAAAATGTCAGATTAATTACATTTTTTCAGTGCAGATGGATTTAAGGAAATCATCTCTGAAAACAGTACTTCATTTAAAGTAAAATAAAGACATAATCTTCCCTGATAAGTCAATGTGTAGGAGATGCCAAAATATTAAAACTGCCATATATTAAAGATGCTATGATATGAATTTTTAAAGCAAATACAAGTAGTTTGTGATGATGCCATAGTAATGTCCTAAAAACATTAAGGTTCTCTTTGATAGCCCCAAAGGAAGGATTGATAACAAGCTACACAAGAAATCAAGTTTCAGTCACTGGGGCTAAAAATCTCGAATTTTAGAGGAATCACTAATACATAACTTGAGTAATGTGTTAAATATTCATTTAACAAACATTTTACTGAGTATCTGCAATATGCAAGTATTCAACTCTAACTATAACTCTTCAAGTCAAGTTGGAATGAAGTTGATCACATGGGCAAATTTTACCTCTTGCTCAGCACAGGTCAGCATGACATTTCTCTAAAAATGACTTCTTTATGAGGTTTTGAAATTCAGTGCCATAAAAGTCAGATGCATAAATCTCTTCTGGAGAATACACTTACAATGTACCATGCATTGTGCAATGATTCATGTCTTTGTGGACTTAAAAGATTTACTGTTACTTGAGTTAAGCAGTAACAGAGACAAAATATTTATCTCTTTGCCCAATAAAGCTTAATATGCACCTTAAAACAATTTATATTTATGTATTTGTTGACACAACACAAACAATGTTCTATTCATCCCAAACTGAAATTTGGTATTTAAAACATTCCTTATGTTATGTCTGATTATAAATGACATTTAAAAGCAGTATTCAAGTTAGGAAATGCACAAAGGAGAGAGGCTGAAAAGTTATTTCTTATAAAAATTCTTTCCTTTAATTGTTTCTGCTATTATCTTTCATTCTGTAAGAGCAATCTTCTTTTTATTTTTTTAATAAAAATAAAGAAGAAATTAGTTTGATTTGCTTCTAACACTATACTACATAAAGTGACATTAGGGAGTGCCTGAATGCACATTTTGTCCTTTTAAGTAAATTACATGGGACTGGTGAAGAGTCAAAAACAGGAACTTTTAAGATTACCCTAGGTTTGTCTCTTTACCATGGTATCCTAAGTCTGTGAGAAAGAAGGGCTTTTCAGGCCAAGTTCTCATGGACCATGGACCATAGCCCCTAAACTACTGTCCCAGACCTGTCAGAGGCCACAACTTGGCCCCCTAGATTCCTCCAATGAATCAAATCTCTGGGATTATATTTTTTGGCAAAAGACTAAAATGCTGACAACACATGTATAAAGCATCAACACTATCTCTTCAGGAAACTACCCTTGATGGAGACATCCAAGAACTCTTGCATGATAAAACTCTTTACTTCTACCTACCCATCAGCTCCTTCAAGACCTATAAGTACATTAAAATAAAAAAAAAAAAGACCCTTAAGTACAGAAAGGAGGAAAGGAATCATGTGAGTTGTAGATCCCATCCAAGTTCTACTTTCAAATGGAATTGAACACAAAAATAAAATGATGAAAATTCTATGTATAAGGAATGTTGACATTTACATTTCACTCTAGAGAAATGCCCTGTGCCCTCGTCACTTATCAGAGTCAAGGCCAGCTCTCAGCCTGTTCTCCAGCCAACATTACCACTTACATCCCTGCGATATTCTTTGCACACTACCTCACCAAATGATATTTCTCCCCTTCAAGCGCAGCTCCGATTTTCCTCTTAACACACCCTACTGAGAGGCCTTTCCAGGCCTATTACTTTAATCAATTTCATACCTGCTACTACTCTCCTGCCTTAGACCCTCTCCAAATCTTTCTTTAGCACAAGTATAAAAATTCTGAATGGTTGCTAGTGCATCTCTATCACTCATGGGTATAATAGCAGCTATCATAGCTCTGGAATCAGGAGGAAAAGACAGCCATGCTACCTATAGAATTGCATCCTGCTCTACCCTACACCACAAGAAAGGGCAGGACCTTTAAGGTAACCAAATTTATGGTTACCAAGTGCATAATAATGAAGTTTTACTTAAATTAGGCAGGGTTGTTTCCTTCATTATCAGTTTGGAGAAAGGGAGGGTGGGCTATGTGTGTTACTCTTTTTCTAACTGTCCAACTATCTGGTTACTTCCAGACCTGATCAGACCTCAGGGACACAGTGCTGCTGTGTAATATTTTATTCATCAATTTCCCTGGGACACACACAGCAGCAGAAAACATCAATAATCTCAGGAAAGTAAGACGGAAGATCACCTCCCAAGAGGGAGGGTGGCTAGTTACAACTGGAGGCATAGGGAAATAGAAAATATTTATTAGAATGGGCTACTAAGAAGAAACTACATTAAGTCATAATAAAGGCCTAAAATGAAATCAGAATCACAAATATGTAATCGACCAAATCAGTGTGGTTCTAGGACTTTCTTCCAAAATGTTCTATCATCACAGGGCAAAAAGAGAAAAAGCATGTGTGACTATCACAGTGGACCAAGCACATGGTTAGGAGGGCCCTGGCAGGTCTCTGGGACAAGCTGGGCAGGGAATCAGTAGTGTCTAGGAGTGGATGGTCCAAGGCAAAGACCCAGCATCACAGACCTGAATGCAAGAGGCAGCAGCAGTTGAAGACTCTGCAAATCAAGGAGAGTATTGAGATCTCGGACACAGAACAGTGATGATGAAGCACAAGGTACACAGGAAAGAGGAGGTGGAGAATAGAGATGGAGGTAGGAAGACCCTAGCAGGCTGAAGAACAATGAATGGATCTTCATCTCACACACCAAAACTGGTAATGTGGAGGGTAGAGAATGGAGAAAAGATACATCCCAGGTACTGTGGTTGACTGATAAAGTAGGGATGAGTCTGCAGGTGGAGAGAGCAATGATTACTTGAAGACAATGATGCAAGTAGACAAATGACAATGTTTTAATACTTTCTCAGTGAATCAGAAGCGGGAAAAATGAGGCCTTCACAGAAGAGGGAACAATCAATTTTCACTAAGGACAAGAGGAGAAGCCTTATAAAGGAGTAAAGATATGACTTAGGATTGAGGAGGTATGTGTCCAGATGAAATCACAAAGAAAAGAACCAACTCTAGATTGTCTCCATAGCGTTACTATTAACTCATTACTAAAAAGCACAGGACATATTATGTATTAGTACTTTCTAATTCTTATACACAATATAGAATAGTTTAAAAATTAAACTGCATTCAAAAAACGCCTTTAGAAGAGTGTTTGATAAAACATATTCTTGTAATGTTGGCTGGATTAATCAAGCTTAGAGTCTATTAGTAAAATACTCTGAAAGCCTTTAAAAGTACCACAAAAATAACAGCTATCAAATTCCTCAGCTATTACTCTCTAAGGCCTTTATATTGCACCAGGCACTAGGTGAAATGGTACATGCCTTATTTTATTTCATCCTTACAACTGGACCATGATAAAGATGCTGCACTCACTTTAGACAAAAGGATGCTAAGGCATAAATGACTTAAACACCTGCCCAAGGTCAGAGTCGATGACAAAGCTGGGACTGGAATCCAGAAGGGACCTGGCAGCCCTCACTGTTCTTGACCACTGATGGATTCAGGTGGTATTAACTATTCCCACTTCCCATAGTTCTGCTCTTCACTCCTTTATCTTTAAAACATTTCATTTAACGCTATGCAATACCAATTCTCAACCACATCCAAGATCTAGCAGCACATATTTATTTGCATTGCACTGAGAAGGCACTGTAGCATCTTCTCAGGAATGCACCACTTTTAACTCCAAACTGAAGACATGTTAGCTTGAAGAATGACTGCTCCCCACTTTCACATCATTGATGTCACAGTGAATGGCTTGGGTTTTCCTTCCTGGAGCGGCACTAGGCCACGGCCCTGTCGTGAAATTACTGCTTTGTGTCCATGTTTGTGTCCTCGCCTCCAAAGAAAACGGTAAACTCTGGGTTGTCTCCACAATGTTACCATTAACCCATTAGTAAAAAGTACAGAACATATTATGTATTAGTACTTTAATTCTTATACATGGTACATAACTTTTTAAGAATTAAACTGCATGTAAAAACATCTTTGGAAGAGCACATAATAAGACATGTTCCTGTGCTTTTTCGGTACCAGAATCATCTCTACACCTGGAGAATGCAGCATGTGTGAGGCACAAACTAAAGAAATGGCGGGTCTCTTTGAATTTGGCTTAAAACATTTCTGTCCTGTTTCTGTTTTATTTCTGTTTGGCAACCTCAGCTGTTTTAGGGATGAAATGAGGGAGATACAGGGGAAAGAAGCAGGGGTAGGATAGTATTAAAAATGAGGGAGATCCCAAGGTAAATGAGGTGGGTGGGAAACGTGGGCCCCTAAGACATGCAAAGTGTGACCACCACTGCAGGCCATTCTCGAATCCACAGCTGCAGCACACCAGCCTCATGCAGTGTGCCAGTCTTCCAGGTTCAAGTTGGAAGACACTGGAGACACGAAATGCAACCTTCTTTGTACTGAGTCATTTGCCTCCCAGAAAACATCCCAACTTACAATGGATACTTCTCCCTCATCTTAGCCACAGAGTGGCAATTAGGGAAGTGTGGCCATAGCCTGTCTGCACCAATTATCTGTACCACAGACTGTGACAAGTTTCTCTTCTAGAAGAGAGGGAGCTACCACTCGTCCTCCCTGCCTCAGGGGCCATGAGAAGGAGCACAGGACACCAAGGCCCGAGCCCAGGAGAGAGCGCTGTGCAGAGACGGAGAAGCAGATCTGGCTGGAGCCAGGCGCTGGGGACCAGCCCTCGGGTCTGTGCGACTGCACCGTGCTTCCCTGCCTTCCTCTCCCACCACTACATAAGATTGTTTTTTAGGCTCATTATTGCTTCACACACTGCTAGGAAGGAAATATTTCTATGCAATAAAAATTCTTTCAGTGTTTTTTACTCCCTTCTCATCCATGCAAAACAGGAAAGCATGATACATTGCCTTTTATGGCTAAAAAAGATCCAGACTAAGGTTCTTAATGTTCTTCTGAGACAATTGTAATCACAATATCACAATAGTTCCCTAGCTTAACACTGAAGGGGAAAAGATGCCTTACATGCTCCAGGCTTAATACATCTCCAGGGCAGACACATCCTAACAAATGTTTACAGCATCAGGTCACTCGTTAATCAAATAAGGAGTTCAATGAAATAATAAAATTAATATGTGTATAGAGAGCTACTTAAAATGAGAATGTCAAGGTAATTTTACATGGTTTAAAAGTAAACGTTCTATCTTTTTTTTTATTTTTTTATTTTTTATTTTTTATTTTTTTTTTACGTTCTATCTTTTTAAATCATGCTTTGAACAATGTGGTCTATAAAGCATTGAGCACTGAAGGGCATGGGTTGGTCTCTCAAACAGGTCATCTCAAACAGGATGACTTGTTTGTTCACTCTATTCAACAGCCACCACAAAAAAAAGTGCTGGGGAAACTGGATATTCACATGGCAAAGGAATGAAGCTGCATCCTCACCTAACACCATATACAAAAGTTAACTCAACATGGACCAAGGACCTAAATGCAAGACTGAAAACAATAAAACTCTTAGAAGAAAACACAGGACAAAAGCTTCACAACATTGGATTTGGCAATGATTTCTTGGATACGATACTAAAGGCACAACTAACAAAAGAAAAAATAGATAAACTGGACTTCATAAAAATTTTAAATTTTGTGCATCAAACAAGTGTCAACTGAGTAAAAAGGCAACCCATAGAAGGAAAGAAAATACTTGCAAATCCGATGTCTGTTCAAGGATTAATGTCTAGACTATATAAAGAACTCCCAAAACTCAAAAACAAAATTAACAACCCAACACAAAAATGTGCAAAGGACTTGAAGAGGGGTTTATCCAAAGCAGATGTATGAAAGGCCAAAAGCCTTAATCATTAGTGAAATGCAAAATCAGAGATACCACCTCACATCCATCAGAAACCCTTCTACACTGTTGGTGGGAATGCAAAATGGTATAGCCACTGTACAAAACAGCATGACAGTAGTATTACTGTCTGATCCAGCAATTATACCACTTCTGGGAATATATCATAAAGAACTGAAAACAGGGTTTTAGAAGATATATGTACGTCTATGTTTATAGCAGCATTAGTCACAAGAGCTAAAATATGGAAACAACCCATGTGTGTTGACAGATAAATGGATAAGCAAAACATGATATATACATACAATTGAATACTATTCATCCTTAAAAAGGAGAGAAACTGCAATATGCTACAATATGGATGAACCTTGATGACATTATGCTAGATGAAATAAGCTAATCACAAAAAACAAATATATGATTGCACATGTGTGAAGTACTAGAATAGTCAAAATCATATAGACAAAGAGTAGAACAGGGTTTTCCAAGTGCTGGAGGGTTGAGAGGATGGGAAGTTATTGTTTAATGGGTATCGAGTTTCAGTTTAGCAAGATGAAGAGAGTATGAAGATGGATGGTGGTGATGGTTGCACATTGATGTACATGTATTTAAACCACTATACTATATTTGAAAGTGGTTTAAGATGGTAAACTTTATGTTATATATTTTTTACTACAATATTTTTTAAAAGCCATCAGCTCATGAATAGCTCATCTAAAGCAGTACTCTCTTGCCCATTATTTTTGGAGATGTTTTTCCCCTTAAATTGAGGCAGGTAGTCTGTGGATTCCTCTGCCTTATTTACGTAGTCTGCCCAAAAAACAAATCTATGCTGCTGAGATCAATCCCACTTTTTAAAAAAAAATTTTCCATGTTCTAATAATACTGCTTTCATTAAAGAATACACAAGTCCTTAATAACTTTTTTAATTGCTGAATGGTAGTTATTTTTAAGATGAGCATCACAGAAATTCAAGGCCAAACCTCAGAGATTATCTGAAGTAATTCTGGAATTAAAGATAAGAAGGCTAAAACTCAAGAGAGGTTTCTTAAGTTCCCTAGAGTCACATGATTAATCAAGGACAAATATGATAAAGGGTATCCAATGTTAACTACTTTGAAAAATGTAATCTGAAAATGTGAGCTTACAAAAAGTTATTTGCTTCATAAAGGGGCTGCCTGAACAATTTCTTAAATAATGAGCTCCTATAGTTTAAGAATTCACCATGCAAAATAAGTGTACACTAAATCTGTAGAAATACATTTATAACATTAAGCTAACTATAAGCCTAAATTCATGATTGATTTTTAGATGACACATTTGTAAAATAGTATAAAATAACTTTTACTATTTATGCCACTATCAAAAAACATTAGGATGATTCTGCCTTCATCAAAATGGGTCCATTTGAGCACCATAAAATAAACAGTTTACCTTCTAATATTAGCCTTTGAACCTGTTTCAATCAATAAAATAAAATCCGCCTACCTTTACTTCAAATTAAAGGTAATGCTTACATTTACAAAGAATTATACAGCTTAACAAGTACCATAAATAATACATATAATAATAATATAATGGACCCTGAGTTTCCCGTGAAAAGAATTATAAAGGAAAAATACTAACCAAGGGCCTAGAGCTCAAAATTTTAGTTAAAAACATATACAATGGTCAACAGTAATATACTTATTTACTAGTTACCACACAGGATAAAGTTTACATAAAGAATATTGCAATTCCATAATTAATCATAAAATCTTTCAGTAGTAAGCTACATTTCCTAGTAAAGGAAGCTAATAGCTTTTATTTTACCTCTTTCTAATTCCTGCCTTGCTTGTACTATGACAAAAAGAAAGTAAAGAAACACTATCATTGGAGTCACCAAATTCTTTTTTTTTTTTTTTTTGGAGTCACCAAATTCTGATGACTTTCTCAAGAGAGATGTGTGTTTTCTTTCATGAAATAATACAGACAGATATAATTAATACCAACCTACCCACCATACAGATAAAGAAAGGCATTAAATACAAAAGAAGTGCCTCTGGGTTCCCTACCGCATTATATCCCCTTCCCAATTATCTACCACCCTGAAATTTCTGTTCTGGGACTAATGTGGCACACTTGATGGCTTTTTGAGAAATGTTCTTTATTGCCATTTTTTTTTTCTCTCTGCAAACTTCTCTTACTTAGAGAAGCTGAAATCAATATTCCCCAAGTTATTTGAGAATATATGTTAATTTGCATGTTCAATTGACAAAGGGGTTAAAAATTGGTTCATGCTACAAATATGAATATAAGATCTAAGTTGAAAAACCACTTGTTCAATGAATACTAATTAAGAACAAATGAATGAATGAACAAAGAACAAGCAAGCTAGCCACCACACTGTTAACACTGTTTTCCTCATCACTCAGCAGCATTAGACACAGTTGACCATGCTCTTTTGACTTCTGCAATCTACTCTCTCCTGGTTTTAATACCATTTCAACAATCATCTTTGTCAGGCTCCTTTACTGACTTCTTCACCTCTACACAACTTCTAAATATTCCTCAGGCCTTGGGGCTCCTTGCTGTCTACCTTCTCCTCAGGTGACCTCAGGCATTCCAATAGATATAAAAGTCTTCATGCTAAACACTTCCAAGATTATATCTCTACCTCAACCACTCTTCTTAACTCCAGACTTTCATATCCTACTGGACATTTCCACCCAAATGTCTATCAGGCAGCTCCAAGTTAACATGTCCAAATTGGAATGCTTGATCAACCCTTCAACCTGCTCACCCACCCCAAACTTGTATCCCTCTCCAGTCCCTATCCTCCCCATCGAAGGCACCACCATCTACCCAGTTACTCAAGTCATCAATCTGTTAATATTTAATTTTCTTAACATAAAATGGATTTGTTGAAAACTACATTTAACACTGTCCTATCTTCCCAAGATATTGGCACTCTGGTACAAAAAGGAAATCTGGTAACATGATATGCTGCCTTTGTTGTATTTTCCTGAGTATTTGCCTTGGGGTGGGGTTGAAGGAGTGGGAGGGAGGTTAGGAAAGGAACTGAAGTGATATGATCAAATAAGGTACTGCTAGACATTCTGGGTATTCACAATAAACCATGCTGAAAAATACTTGTTCCTCAAAACTAAAGACGGTTGTCCTTTAAAAAAAAAGTTTAAATACCTCAAAAAGAACAGCCTTTATTTTTAGAAAGTAAGTTCTAGAATCTTATGTGAAATTTTTTTTGAGATAAACAGCTCTTCCATACACTACCTTTTCTGAAGTCTGTAATCAAAGATAATTATACTATGAAATAAAAGCCAAAAGTCACTACAATCTTAATAGCATCTTATACACTCTATAAAAATATTTTAAATTCATAAAACATACAGGAACAAAGAGCAGCAGTCTTCTCTTAAAACTTTAGTCCTTAAAGAGGAAAAACTTTACTTACACATGCTGTAAGAAGATATTCAAATATAGAAGGTTGTACTTTGCTATTCCAAACATTTATGTTCTTGTATAACTAACCAGTCTCTTCACTCCCATTAATTACATTTAATTCTATTGCCAGTAAGTAGACAAATCTCTGGATAATCTTAGCATTTGTCTCTAAAAGCTAAAGGCTGAGAGGTCTGCTTAGGCTCTCTTAAAATGATGATAGCCTTTGAGAGACTATTTATAGATTTTCTAAGTCATTTCTCCCACTACCAATTTCCAATTAATGAAAGAATACATCAAACTGATGAATACTGCTGATCACCTACATTAGGTATTGATGATACAATGATGAATAAGATACTGAATCTGTCTTTGAGGAGCTCATAGTATCGATATACTTTCATACATGATAAAATTCTGTATTAAAAATGTTAAGTGGTCATCTAAGATTCAAATGACCTCAAACCATATGTTAAATTACTGAAACAGGTTATTTTCAAAAACATTTTTAATCTAAAATTTTACCACAGGGGTGAAATTTTCTACCTCAAGTTAATTTAATTATATCTAATAATCTATAGTATACAATTTATACAATATAAAATATACATATAAATATAAAATTTATATAGTAAAAAGGGAAAGTACATGAGACAATATGGAAATAGTCTCATGCAAATGAAGTAAAAACAATTATTCTATTATAGGAATCATAAATGCTAAAGAACATTCTATTTGAGTTAGCTGCCTATTAGCGATCTCTGAAGCACAAGTCGCAAACACTGTATACTGCATTCAAATAATTAGTCACAATGACTGCCATAACCTGCCAAACCTTCAGAACACAAAGACTTGTCTGGTAATCAAAAGCAAGGGATAGAGCCCAAACAGATATCCTGTGTATGCACATACATGCACACACACACTGAGAGTCTTTGTCTGATAGTAACTACAATCTGAAATGGCAATAGGAAGGTTTCAAATGTATCCTTACTTTTATCCTTTTTTCACTAAGTACAAATTTTCCCTGCCTGGAAAGGAACACCATTATGATTTAGGGAGTCACTGTTTACCACAGGGGTGGGGCCCCACAGTTATAAAGCTCCATCCCCAACTTGTTAGGAGCTTGAAGGCCAATTTATCTGCATTTTTTAAAAAAGCAGCCCTTTCCACTTTCAAGCAGAGGTGTGGTCCAATCCAGACAACTGTGTATCCCAGCAAACTCTGCTAGATCCAAACAGTTTCTGTTGTGATCAGGAAAAAGGCAAAAAAAAAAAGAAGAAAAGAAAAGAAAAGAAAAGAAAGAAAAGAAAAGAAAGAAAAGAAAAGAAAAGAAAAGAAAAGAAAAGAAAAGAAAAGAAAAGAAAAGAAAGAAAAGAAAAGAAAAGAAAAGAAAGAAAGAAAGAAAGAAAGAAAGAAAGAAAGAAAGAAAGAAAGAAAGAAAGAAAGAAAGAAAGAAAGAAAGAAAGAAAGAAAGAAAGAAAGAAAGAAAGAAAGAAAGAAAGAAAGAAAGAAAGAAAGAAAGAAAGAAAGAAAGAAAGAAAGAAAGAAAGAAAGAAAGAAAGAAAGAAAGAAAGAAAAAGGCTTACTTGTTAAAACTTGTATCAGCTATATTGGGTGTACTTTGTATTAAAAATGGAGGCAGGCAAGGGCAACAGCTGGCTTCATAACTCAGTGGTATGGAAAACCTATAGGGTTCAATGAAGATGTGGTCCCAAGGTCCATGAATTAAGAAAATCTGTGATGACTACCTTAGGTAGAAACTCCGGGGGCTTCTTCAAAAATGGCTGTCCTTTTTCCTGGTCTGTAGCAAACCTCCTATTCCCAAAAAATCTTAGCAGAAGCATGGTCTCAAATATCTATTTGGTTATGTCTGTGCTGAAAGTATAAATAAAGTTTACTATTCAAGGAAAATTTACATCTCAAACAAGAGCTTGAAATTCCAAATTAATCTAAATTAATGGAGAAACTTTGGGTAGTGAACAGGTACCCTCCACCAGTCTAGGTATGACCATGGCTTGGGTGACCATTCCCTCCAGTGAGGTCTCCATGTTTTTCATCTTCCCTCATCCCTACTAATGTCATGGAGGGCAGTAAAGAAAACAGAGAGTGCAAAAGTCCCAGAAAGCGAAATCAGTGTACTGAAGATTTACCAATAGTATGATGGCATTGTTTCTTTGGAAGAGTTAGGGAAGACAAAATCCTGTTTTATCCATGAACTTATGCACAAATCTACAAAGGGCTAACTCTTGATATGCTCCAAAAGCACTGGCCCTAGCTCTTGCTCTGAGAAGTAAGGCACTCTGTAACTGTTGAATGAAGAAATGTTAAGTGTTACCAGTGGAATCCATAGTAGAATAGAGACTAGAGGGAACTCTGTGTGGGCCAAGAGATGTTAAACTGAGCAAACAAGTTTTAAATATGAGTTTACACATAACTCAATAAAGAGAAAATCAGAGTTCAAAGCACAGCTATCAAATTTTCTGAAAGCGAGTGCAAGGAAGAATCTGAAGGTCAAGGAGGTTTGATCACTTGGGAATGTTACACAATTGAAGGCACAGCCTTTCACCTGGTTCAAGCACCTCCCAAAGTTGGTAAGTGGCTGTTCCTTTAGAAAATGCATTTGCAATCCTAAATCCCTAGTACTAATTGAGCTGAAGCAGAGGCTAGAGTCCTGGAGAGGAAATCAAGGTCAGGGAAGGACTCTTGTTGTCATGCCACCAGAGTCAAAAGTAATGTTGCCGCAAAAGTAATGTTGTGGTAACAAATGATTCCTATTTCTTAATATACCATTTCAAACAGGTTTCAAAAGTACAATTGACGAAATGCAATCTGCTAGCTACAACATTTAAGATCTGGTCTCTATCAGCTTCACCAGATTCAATTCCAATGGAAACACCACATAAGCAATTTTCCAAAAGCTGAAATAAAGTTCCAAGACTACGCACATTGAATTCATTTGTGATTGGGAGAGGAGAAGAGAAGTGGGTTAAAACTCTTAAGTGAGATCATGGCCAGATAGACAAGAAGCAAAAAGCCATCATGACTGGGGTAAAACAGGCCCTCAATGCACTGAAGTGGACATGGGGAGGGTGGCAAACCCCCAGCTGACAGCTTCACAGAGGCGAGTGAACACAGCAGGACGATGCCACCCCAGTTAGAGAACATGTTAGATCATAAGTGACCAAAATGGAACAAAAGAACACTGTCATTCATAAATAAGTTTTCGATACATTCCAATTCCCATGAATTTTCTTTACCGTTAAAGGAATAAGGCAAGAACACCCATAGTTCTTACCAAAGGAACTGAACTCAGACTGTTTTCTCCCCTGAGACTACTGTGACAAAAAAGAGAAAATACTTCTTAACTACTTTACAGGAATTTAATTATTGGGATGCAGAGACTATGAATTAAATTTAACAAACAGATTTCCATTACAGAAACCAAATTAGGGGGGAAAATTCAGTGGTTTTTCAACCTGGGGGAATTTTGCCCTACAGGGGACATTTGGCAATGTCTAGAGAAACACACAGTGTGTTGTCACAATTGGGGGGCAGGGAGAGAGTTCTACTGGCATCTAGTGGGTAGAGGGGTAGAGGTCAGGGATGCTACTAAACATCCTACAACACGCAAGACAGCCCCTCACAAAAGATCTGACACAAATGTCAGTAGTGCTGGAGTTGAAGAATGCTAAATGGCAATCCGTCCCCATAAATCCAGGCCTACTCTTTATGAATTGTCCACCACTCAACTCCTAAGGGTCCAAGCAATTTACTCCCAAGTGTAACCAAGCCTTAGAATACTAACTGTAAAATTCAGAGGGACAGTAAATCAATACAATCTTCTGGAAGAAAAAATATATATAATACAAACAATGTAAATATAAATAAGTATTAAATATTAAAGATGTATATTATATAGATGATCTTTCTCTTTCTCGCTCTCTCTTCCTTGTATATTCCTTGAGCCAGCAATGCCACTTCTTTAACCAAAGTTAATAAATAGGATTGTTCATATGTGCTCAGAGATTTTCACTGTAGCACTAAGAGTCCCACTCCTCCCCCCGAAAAAAAAATAGAACAATCTTAATACCTAGCACTGGGCCATTAGTTAAATTATGACTTTTTTGGAGAATATGGAGGATTAGAAAGTTTAAGTAAGACCCACCCGCTAAGTAGCAGAGCCAGGTCGGTAAAAGAGGGTTCAACTTCACAAAAGAGAAGGAAAGACAAAGGATAGCATAAAAACCCAAACATGAACTAGAGTATTTATAAGTAAAGTCACATCACGTATGGGATTTGCTTCCCAATAATCCAGGATGGGGGCAGGAAAAGTAGAACAGAATTAAAATAGATCAGCTTTCTGATGGTAATTATTGAAACTAGGTGATGGGTTACCTAATGACACAATATAATGTCCTCTCTATCTTTGTGTACATTCGAAATTTTTCATCACTGAAGTTGCTTAAGCATGTTAAATACCTATTTCCTAGCTCTGTACCACAAAAAGGCTTAAAAACTATAGTCAACCCAGTAGCAATAAACACCCCAAGAGCCTAACATGAAAATGAAATATTTTCAGCTAAAAGAAATCAGAGTTTCTTAGAAAAATTATTGACTTCAGATGTGTGTCAGGATATACTCAAGATGAGTCTCATCTTGTTCTACCAGACAGCAAAGACTACTACTAGGATCATTCCAAAGGGACTCAGACACCAACCTGAAAAGATTACTGCTGGCCAGAGATGGGACAATTTGAATTTCAATCCATCAAATATATTTAAAGTCCAAAGTTCAAAATGAATTTGAATATAGACAATCAGTCAACTTCTAAGAGTGACAGAACAATTCATTATCTTAAACGCTGGGCAAATAATAGGAAAGAATCAAGCACTTACCCTGCCTTTTTTATATGAACTGTACCACTGGGTAACCAAATAGTAGATGAGAGAAATCATCTCCTTATAAAATTATTCTAGCTAATAAATAAAAACAGGATGAAAAAATTACAGTATCACCCTTTTGTGACCCTCAATGAATTAAAGGATCTAAGCATTAAGCACCAAATCCTGCTAACATCATAGAAAGATGACGATGATTTACATGCCTCATGCTAAAAGAACACACCACCACCTATAGTCTTGCCAAAGGCACTGAACCCAGATCTGATTAAGCCTTTGCTTTCAGCTGCCAACTTACAGAAAATACATAGGAACTGCACAATAAGTGTGCAATCAGCAAAATCTAAGACTAGGGGAAGCTCTTCAAGTAAATTACCTGGGTTCCTCAACAAATAATTGTAAGGAAAAGAAAAAGAATGAAAGGAGGAACCTGTAGATGGAAAGAGACTTAAAAGACACATCAAATTTTAAAACAATAGGTAAAACTCAGTTATAGTTAAGAGATGCACACTTGGATGATGAACCTAAAATGGAATCTCAGGGTTTCTTTCTAAAACTCAGGGTAGTGAGAGAAAGGTGGCTGTGATTAGGATGAAGCATGTGGAGTTAAGACAAAACCCTAACACATGGTGATATTTGGGACAGAGACTACTATTCTCATTTTATAATTAAGGAAAATGAGGCTGGAGGAGTTGAGCTACTTGCCAATGTTACACAATAAATGGTGGGTACAGAGTTCAGACACAAGCAATCTGACTATAAGCTTAAGCTCTAGCACAGAATTTAACTGAATAAACACCTCTTTTTCTTTGAAGTGTAAGTTACAAAAGTCAAGTGCACAAATCTTGAGTGTAACTTTCAGGGTAAAGTTCAATGAACTTTACATTTGAAACACTGTTTTGCTCTGATGGTTTTAAATGTCCATGTAAAGAGAGACCCACATAATCGCTTTAAGATCACATCTTTGTTGGTGCCAACCCAAGTTGTTGGCAACTTAAGGCTGATAAGGAAGGTACTTCAAAGACTGTGGTAGTAAGCGAGCTTTTCCTGGAACTGAGTATAGGATGGTTAGGAATGATGCTTCGTATCAGGATTTAGTGCTTTGGTTTTCTTTTTTTACTGACCAAAATAAAAACTTCCGTGGGGGTTTCTGAAGAGAGCCAAGGTATGGCCATTAGAGGTGGAAAATGATGGAGCAGCCTCTCTCCAAAGTAAAAGAGACATGTGTGGGGGATTAGAACAGGAGGTCTCTGGGTAGATAAAACCTGTCAGGTTAGCTAACAAAGGGGAAAGTTTGCAGAAGGCCCCAGAACACACAGGAAAAGACTTATTAAAAAGCTTTTTGTCAATTGAACATTTTTTCTTAAAGCAATAAAGAAAACCAGACCACAGAACTAATTCGACTATAGTTAGGTTTCATGAAGTTATTTGAAACTGTGCCTTAAAGTAGGTCTGACTCTTTTAAGTTTATTCCATGTAACATACAGGCTTGAATTTGTTGTATAGACCATAATAATTAGTAATAGCAATTAGTAAATATTTGTCCTATTATTGTAAGAATTAATTCTGATCCCAATCACAGTAACAGGAATGATAACAGATAACATTTAGGGAGTGCTCTGTGGTAGTCACTGGACTAACTGGTGACTTGCATTAACTCACTTAACCTTCACAGCCACTCTCAGAAGCAGGTAGTTATATGCTCGAGTTTTGTTGTTGTTGTTGTTATTGTTATTGTTGTTGTTGTTGTTGTTTTGGATGAAGAAACCAAGGCACAGAGCTAGTAAGCAGTAGAGCTGGAATGCTGACATTTTGGTGTGTTTACTTTTATCTACTGCTTTGCAGTGACCTGGCAGTTAATCTTCCTGTTAGGCCAATCCTGCTCTAAATTAGCACCACAGTTCTCAGGGCAGCAGGACAATCTTAATGGAATTTAGGAGAAACGAAGAGCTCCCTAGAGGGAATATCTATCTGGATCAGTTCCATTTCAGAGAAGGAAATATTAAAAGTAAACTTGACCTGAAACTTGACCTACAAACTTAACTCACTGTAATTCTTTGACCCATTATATACCAAAAACCTCTGGAAATATATCAGACAGGATTTGGCCCGTAAACTATAAGTTTCTCTAGTATAGTGCTTGGCACATAGCAGGTACTCCATATTTATCAAATGAAAGTAATAATGAACAAGAGATAACCTCACGGAGCATTAAGACATATTATATAATCTACCTAACAAAAAGGAAGTAAACCAGACCAACTCTAGTGGCCCCTTTCTAAGTAGTACTTGAAAGATTTAACTGAAGAAAGATTTAACTAAAGAAAGACAAGGGATTGCCTGAATGGAGGGGAAGGAAAGAACAAATGCAGGGAATATATAGCTGAGAGAAACAATAATGAGGAAAATAGACACTGAGGGCATGTTCTCACTAATACATAAATTTACATGGATATTTGTTTTTATTTTCAGTTTGCTAGAAGTCTCTATTATCCTAAAAGGTGAAAATTAAGAGGTACCGTACCCCTTTCATCACCCCTGTACACAGACACATACCTACTGACTCCATTAAAAACATCCTCTGAAATAAAAGTGAAAAGAAAAAATCAGAGAAGAATTCTTTAAATTCACGCATTCTCTCTCTCTCTCTCTCTCTCTCTCTCTTTGGTTTTTATCAACCCAGTTATTTTGGGTTGCTATTCACTAAAAACTATAAAATATGTCAGTGTCGGGGCCATATGTTGAAAGTCAACGGGATTCTTCTTCTTCTAGCATTCTCTCTTTTATTGGCAGGTTTTCTTCGTAAGATCTGTCATCTGGAAGAGCTCATTCTGAACAGTTGATGATTCTCCATAGGTTATGTTTTCAGGCTGAATCATAATCTTTTGTAGCCATAATCTGCTGAAATTCTCAGCACATTCATATAGTATTTAAGACATTTTGTTTTTCTCAAAATTGAATATGAGTTTTCCCCCACCTTCACAATTAAACCAATATCAAAATGTCTTGGCAGAATTAGTTATGGGGTGGGGGGGGATAATTAAATTTTAGAACTCGAAACTCCAAATCTACCACAGTTTTAAACTTGGTATTTTACGCATTCTTAACAAAGGTTGTCTGCATCAGCCAAGCAAGCTCACAAATGTTACATTGCGTGACTCGATTCTGACTTACTGTTAAGATTGTTAGAACTTTTATTTTGTGCCCCTGCTACACATGTACATTGTAAATATTGCATAAGAATATTGGAATGCAATAACCATAAAAATAATTGCGGGCTATTATATAATCAGAAGTCAGTTTCTATTATTAGGCTAGTCTCATCACACCAAATAAAATATAGGTTCTGAATAAAAATAGAATGACTTCTAGGATTACATTTCCTTTTATGTTTTCTTTAGATTTAGGATTTTAATTGCTGTAATTACAGATCATGTTTCTTTTTAAAAATCAGTTGAAAATTTAGGGTTCACTTGAATAATATAAGAACTCATCTATAATATCATTCAATCATTTTAATGTACTATACACACAGACATATATCTATTTTTCAAGTGACATCTTACTGAGGAAATAGTATGTTCAGGGCACTGTGTTATATAACATAGAGAAATTTAGAGGTGACTGAGACTAATTCTGCCAGTAGGAGTTTCAACTTTTACAAACATCAGCCCCTCCTTCCTGTTTGCACTGCTCCAGTCTATTCCTTTACTTCTAGATGACTGCAGTCTCCTTCAACCTGTACTCCTTGTCACCCTTTGTCATTGCCAGTGAAACCTTGACTGTATCCTGCCTCAGTTTTCAAATGTTAAGTGACTTTTCAGCATGTGCTAAATGAGATTCAAGTCTTTTAATCTGACAATCCCTACTTCACAATCTTGTTTCTCCTTGAACAGAAGTCATATTTGTCTACCTTTAGGCCCTTCTTCAAACATTCAGTCCTCCCAAACATGACAGCAATAGAAAGCCACAGATCATAGGGAAGATTTTAACAGAAATTGTATGCAATATAAAGTATTCCAGATTGAGGGAGACACAAAAACCAAGAAAGAGTAAGAAAAGTTCAGGCTAATTTTCTAGTATGGCTGAAATACAACGTTAATACAAATAAGTAGAGAGATAAAAGGATAACATAATGCTTGTGAGCTTTTAGAACCTAGTGTTTATCTTTGTATCTCTCGACCTACTTACCTACTTATCACCTGTGCTGGTTTTAAAATATGTCTACAAATTCTTTAATACTCCTGCCTTCAAGAGGAAAGCCTAATTCTCCTTCCCTTAAGTGTGAGTAGGACTTAAGTCACTTCTAATGAAGTGAATAAAAGAAAGTGGCAGTATACACCTTCAGACACTAGATCTTAAAAAGCACTGCAGCTTCCTTCTTACATTCCTAGACTGCTTGCTGTGGAGGAGGTCAGGTGCCATGTTGTGAGGATACTCAAGCAGCCTATAGAGAGGCCCATGTGATGAGGAATTAAGCCCTCCTGCCAAGAGCCATTAGAGTAAGCCACCTTGGATTCTCCAGCCCCACTTAAACCTTCAGATGACCATTGTCACTGCCAATATTCTGACTGTAGCCACACAAGAAATTCAGAGCTGGAACCTCTCAGCTAAGTCATTCCCAAATTCCTCACCCAGAGAAACAATGACATAATGAATATTTATTGTTTTAAGCCAGTAAGAGGTTTCACAGTAATTTATTATGCAGCATTAGATAACTTCTGTGCTACCTACTGATAAATGTCTAGCAAGAAGAATGTCAATGACTTCAGATATAAATATAAATCATTACAATATTCTCAAATGGTATACTAAAGGATAAATACTTTCAACTTGTGATATCACTGACATAATTAAAAAGCACAGTGAGGACACAGATCACATTTATCATGTTTATCAGATATGAATATAAATACACACACATACAAATACGCACACACACACACTATATATATATCCTCAGCATCAAGTAAAGTACCTGACTCACAGGAACAATTCAATAAGTGTTGAATGGATGAATGGACTCCTTCCTAAGGGTGGCTCTGAAAGGAGATTTTCTTACAATATTACAACTCTCACAGCCTTGGGTTTCTTTTTTTTTTTTTTTTAATTTTTATTTATCTACGATAGTCACACAGAAAGAGAGAGAGGCAGAGACACAGGCAGAGGGAGACGCAGGCTCCCTGCACCGGGAGCCTGACGTGGGATTCGATCCCGGGTCTCCAGGATCACGCCCCCAGGCCAAAGGCAGGCGCCAAACCGCTGTGCCACCCAGGGATCCCACAGCCTTGGGTTTCTTAGCAAAAGACTAAGGCAGAGCAAATAGAAAATTCTACAGTCAATAGATTATTTTTATTTTTATTATTTTACCTTTTTATTCAAAAATACATATACAGAAAACTTTGCAAAAAATATCTATAGCTGAGTGAATTACTAAAAAACAGACATCCTTGAAAGAACCACTCGAATCAAGATACAGAACTTTGCCAACTACCCTAGAAGCCCCTCCAAATTGGGTATATGTGTAGATGTAGTTTCCCTTCCTACACTCTACATCTAAGAAAGGAAAAAACCAGACTACTTAACCCTAGAAAATAGAGAGGAGATTAAAGGAGAACCAGTATTGAAAGGGCACCCTTGTCATGGCAGGATCTCATGAACAGAGTTCCTAGGACACCAAGAATTGGCTGCAAGCTTTAGTAACTCCAGGTGAGAACAAGCGTGGTGCAATAAGACCATGAATGGGAAGACTCTCAATGTGAAACTATCACTTTTTTTTTCTCTTAATACATGGTATAAAAGAGGTATGGATGCAATGTTGGAGTGAGAGATGTGATGGGGATGGTAGGTTCAGACCGCAGACTCAAAAACCAGACAGTACACTTGCTTTGCAGATTTTAATTTGGGGTAGCTTTATATTACAATGCCCAAGTAAGTTAAACTGCCTAGAACTGTTATATCACTGTCTAATAATGAAATATCTGATAGTGTGCTAACGAGGTAAATAAATTAACTTGAACTTTGAGCTATCTGCCATCAAGTACAAATTTTTTACTGCAATTATGGATTGCCTGGGTGTCCTAGCATAAAACCTCAAGCCTCATTCACATTAATTCTCAACATATGGATTTATGACAATTTGTTAAAATGGATCAACTGTCAACTCAATATTAGAGTATTGTAATCATTCAAATGAATGATTCTGAAATAGAAAAGAGCCTCTTGTTGATTTCCAGTTTTTTGCAACATCACTTACAGCAACTAGAAAAGACTGAACCATTCGAAACTTATTATGAGAACTTGCTTAATTTTTATTCAGGGTAGAAAATAGATGTTGGCCTTATCAGAGTTTATAAATCCTGTTCTTTAATGACATAACTGTTTAGTGGTGCCAATAAAGTTTTCTGGACAGGCTACAATGCATTTTAAATGAAACAAGGTTAGATTACTCCACCAATCTACAGGGCGGCATGGATGTGTCCACAAGATATGCAGGACTGGAGTTGGTTCCACTGACTGACAAGTGACTTGCTGAAGTCACTTTTTAGAAAGGGGTGGAAGTAGAATGTGTTGACAGGACTACCATGCATTTCCACCAAGAAGTTCCTGTCAAAAAAGAAGTATTTTCATAATTCCATTATATCAAAAACTAGAGAGAACTGTATTGGGCTTGCATGAGTAAGAGTAAAGTTCCATCCTTTTCCCCAGAGCAAACGGCCTGCTCTACACCTAGCTCCCATGCAATCTCTTGAGGGTGGAAAGCACATGTACTTTTGAATAAGACAAACCTGAACTGAAACCCATGACCTGCAGTCTACAGTTAAGATAACCCTGGGTAACCCATTTAACTTCTCTCAGCTTGTTTCCTCCTTTAAGAAAAAAAAAAAAGAGGAGATAAAAATGCCTTCCTAGTTATAAATGACAAAAACACAAATCATACTCACTTAAGCTAAAAAGCTTATTTACTAGAAAACTATGAAAGAAGCTCAGATTCCAAAGGACAGTTGATAGTAGGAGTTAAAGCCAAGACAGCTCCTCAAACTTCAAGGACTAAAACCAAAACCTCACTACTGACAATACTCTAAGTCTCTACCTCTCATTTTTACTTCCTTTTCTGTGCTGGGTTGCCTCACTCCCACTGTGTAGAGCTGCACTGTCCAATATGGCAGCCATTAACCAAATGTGGCTATGGAGCATTTCAGATAGGAAAAGTTTAAATTGAGAGGGTACAGAGTAAAATACACACCAGGTTTCAAAAACTTAGTACCAAAATGTGACTTCATATACTCCATGTGTATATATATATATATATATATATATATACACACACACACATCTAATATCTCATTAATAATTTTAACTTTGATTACATATTGAAATGTTTTGAATATAAGTTAAATACATTTTTTTTTTTAAATTCTAGTAAGGTTAACATAGTGGTTTTTTTTTTTTTTTTTAATTTTTATTTATTTATGATAGTCACAGAGAGAGAGAGAAAGAGAGAGAGGCAGAGACACAGGCAGAGGGAGAAGCAGGCTCCATGCACCGGGAGCCCGACGTGGGATTCGATCCCGGGTCTCCAGGATCGTGCCCTGGGCCAAAGGCAGGCGCCAAACCGCTGCGCCACCCAGGGATCCCAAGTTAAATACATTTTTAAAATTAATTTCACTTGTTTCTTCTTAATTCTTTTAATGTAACTACTAGAAATCACATGTGGCTCACATTGTATTTCTCCTGAGCACTGCTTGACCTAGAAGCTTTCCCACATGGTAAGGAACATGACTGCCTACAGTTATGGACTCAATTTATCCCAGCCTACAAACATCACAACACAGAAAGTTTTTCTCTTCCTACTTCAATTTTCAAATGTTTTGGAAGACTCTGATTGGGCCAGATTGGATGATATACCCAGCTCTTAGACTAATCCCTTGCAGGCAGAAGAGGAACTGTAATGTACAGCCCTAGTGGAATCACATGGATGGCACAGGGAAAAGAAGATGAATGTGGAATAGTATTACAAGAAAAAGGGGAAGAGAGATGCCAGGCAGACAACAACAGATACCAGATATCCACTATACCCCCTTGTATGGCAGCAGTGAGGATTAAATATAAATTTATGTAGCACTACCCTATCAGTGGCAAGATTCTGACCAAAATCCCTCTCTAAATGCTAGCTGTAACACTAAACCACATACCCTGAATAGATAAGTGGCTCTGAGTCATAACAGAAAATGGCAGATATACAAAAGGGGATAAGCACTCTAAATTTCTACATTTGAGTATTCATCAAATGTACCTACACAGACCATACTTTTGCTAAAACCTAGAAGTTGGCAGCTTACAAGTAGAATTGATTTTAAAGAGCAATTTTAATGATCTCAGGTTTACTTTACATTAGTAGGAGCTGATAATACTTTTTTAGCACAATTACCATGACTGATAATGCAGAAGGTCCATGAAGCATGTTTATATTACACTACAAATCCACTAGGAAATACAACAGGCTATGAAGCCTATTGCAGCAGTCCTCAAATATTTTGGTCTCAGGACCTTCTTTGCACAAGTATTGAAAACTCCAAAAATCTCTTGTTTATGTGGGTTATCTATTTTGACATTTAGTATATCAGAACTTAAAACAGAGATTTTTAAAAAGCAGCTTTATTGCAGTTTTTTTTTCTAGATATTTTCTAGTTTTAGGTTTTATATTTAAGTTGATCCGTTTGGAGTTAAGTTTTATATGGTTCAATGGTATGGATTGAAGTTTCTTTTTGGTATAGATGTTCAATTGTCCTAGCACCATTTTTAAGAAAGATCATTGTTTTTCTTCCGAATTGTCTTTCCACATTTGTCAAAAATTGTTGTCTATGCATGTGTGAGTTATTTCTGGATACTCTACTTCTGTTACATTGATCTAAACTGTTACATTGATCTATTTATCTCTTTAAAACCATACCACACTGTCCTAATTACTGCAACTTTTGCGTAAGTCTTGAAATCAAGCAGTGGAAGTCCTCCAATTTTGTTCTTTTTCAAAATTGTTTTGGCTATTCTAGGCCCTTCCTATTTCTAAATAAATTTAGAATCAGATTGTTTGAAAAAAAATGCTGGCTGGGTTTTGACCTGCTAGGATTGGGTCAGATTTATATATCCATTTGGGAAGAACTGATATCTTACAATATTGAACCTTCTAACATATGAACATGGCAGATCTATTAGCTTAGGTCTTCTTTAGTTTCTCTCAGCAAGGTTTTATATATTTGTTTTTAAGATGGCACTCTTCTATTTCAAATTTTTATTTAAATTCTAGTTAGTTAAGATATATGGTGAAATTGGTTTCAGGTACACAGTTTAGCGATTCATCACTTACATATAACATCCAGTGTTATCTCACAAGTGCCCTCCTTAATATCCATCACCCATTTAGCCCATCCCTCACCCACCTCCCTCCATCAACCCTCAGTTCTTTCTTTATAGTTAAGAGTCTCATATGGTTTGCTTCCCTCTCTCTGTTTTCCCCTACCCCTATGTTCACCTGTTTTGTCTCTTAAATTCCACATATGAGTGAAATCACATGGTATTTGTCTTTCTCTGACTGACTTATTAGCACACAGGTCTTTTGTATCTTTTGTTGATTGATCCCTAAGTAATTCCTATTTTTGATGCTATTATAAATGATATTTTTAAAATTCCAATTTTAAATTATTTGTTGTTAGTACATAAAAACACAACTGATTTTTTATATGTTGATCTTACATCCTACAACATTAAAAAATTCACTTATTGGGATGCCTATGTGGCTCAATCAATTAAACATCTGTCTTCAGCTCAGGTCATGATCCTGGGGCCCTGGGATCCAGCCCCCAGAATTGCTGAGCAGGTAGCTTGCTTCTCCCTCTCCCTCCCACTTCTTGTGCTCTCTCACGCACACGCTCTCTAGAATAAATAAATAAATACTTTTTTTTTAATTCATTTATTATTCACTACAGCTTTTCTGTAGATTCCTTGGGCTTTTCTATATAAATAATCATACCACTTGTGAATAAAAACAGTTTTGTTTCTTCCTTTCTACTCTGCCTTTTATTCCTTTTTCTTGGCTTATTGCACTGTCCAGAATCTCCAGTATTAAATAAAATGGATGAAAGTAAACATCTATTAACCAACTAGCTATTAACCTTAGGGAGAAAGCATCTGATCTTTCATCATTAAATATACTAGCCACAGGATTTTCACAGATGCATTTCATTAGGTTGAAGAAGTCCCTTTTCAGTTCTAGTTTGCTGAGAGTTTTCATCAAGTGTCAAATGTTTTCTCTATGTCTATTAAGATGATCATGTGATCTTTTTAGTTTAATACAGTGAATCAGGGCAGCCTGGATGGCTTAGCGGTTTAGTGCCACCTTCAGCCCAGGGTATGATTCTGGAGACCCGGGATTGAGTCCCACGTCAGGCTCCCTGCATGGAGCCTGCTTCTCCCTCTGCTTGTGTCTCTGCCTCTCTTTCTCTCTCTCTCATGAATAAATAAATAAAATCTTTTAAAAAAATACGGTGAATCATATTGATTTTTAATATTCAGTCTACTTTCCATCCCTGGGATAAACCCCACTTCATCATGATGTATCATCCTTTTAATACAATATTGTATTTTGGTAAGGTTTCCTTTTGAATTTTACATCTATATTCATGGGAGTCATCTGTAATATTGTTCTAATTGTCTGGTTTTTGTGTAAGGCAATGCTGTCTTCATGGAATCAGCTGGAAAAGTATTCCCTCCTTTTCGATTTTCCAAAAGAATATGTGTAGAATTTGGTATTATTTCTTCTTTAAATGACTGGTAAAACTTATCAGAAGTCATCTGTGCCTGGAGTTTAACTATGATAGATATAAGACTATTCCATTTATCCATGTCTTCTTGAACACACTTTCATAAAACTGAGAAATTTCTTTTTTTAAAGATATTTTTTTAAAGATTTTATTTATTTATTCATGAGAGACACAGAGAGAGATGCAGAGACATAGGCAGAGAGAGAAGCAGGCTCTATGCAAGAAGCCTGATGTAGGACTTGATCCCGGGAATCCAGGATCATGCCCTGAGCCAAAGTCAGATGCTCAACCGCTGAGCCACCCAGGGGTCCCAAAACTGAGAAATTTCTAAAATGTGAGGACACACAAGCAAATATGCCATTGGCCATCAGAGTAATGATGACATACTAACATAACATGTACCTCTGGAAAACTCCACTATTCATTCATGAAGTAAAAAAATCTTAATTTTGAAAACAGTTTTTACTTTATGGACCTTCTGAAAGGATCTTAGAGATATGAGAGTTCCAAGACCACACCCTCTGAAGCCCTGGTCTATAGAATAGAGATTAAGAATACCATCATCATCAGTATTCCAGGATTTTATGTTAAGATGTCAATCCACATATTGAACAGACATCTGGGTCACTGTAGACTACTTTTAGAGTTAGCACAAAACTTGAAAAACCTAAATCATCATCTCATCCTGCTTCAAGAGAGCCAAAACCTTTTATAAGCGATTTTGGAACAGAGAATGACACCAACCTTATTTCTGGGTGTCACTCTTCCAACAATATGGGCAGAATGTAAAAACAAAGCCACAGTCAATGGATTCAAGAAAGAAAATGGGTCTTCAAAAAATGGGAGAAAGAGGATAGGAACCATCGTGACCTTACTTTATCATGAAACATCAAAATATAAGTATGCTGTTAAAATCTGTTTAAAATATTTTACACGAGAAAAAAAAATCCCTCTCTCCCAGTTCTATGTTAAACATCATTCTAATCAAGGGCTGCTGGTTCCTTCTCCTCCTCCAAATCCTGGGAATACATTTATAATGAGAAAAAGGGGAGAACAACACTGGGTAACAGTGAATACAAAACCCAGCTCCGCAGAAAGAATAAACCTGAAAAACCCCAAGATATTTAAAAGACTGCTGTGACTCAGGATGGGAGAGGCAACAGCAGCCAGGAGCTGCAGAAGACAGTGTGGGCTAGAGCAAGGCTTCTCAAACTACCTACAATGAAAGAGCAGTTATCATTTGTTTTGTTTTGTTTTTCCTAATCCTTCACAGATTGATGGCTTCATACAAAACATTAAAAATGAGTTATTAGAAAAAGAAAAAATTTAAAACATCAAAATGCAAACCCAATATTTTTATCATTACAAGACAACAGACATATGATTATTCCATCAAACTGCTTTAAATGTTTCTAAAGACTCTCAATTCTGTACTTATCATTAACCAAAAGAGATAAACTTTGGGTAGCACTGCCTGGAAGGTTCCAACTGAACTCCTTCCTCTCCCTCATTTTTCCAGGTTGATCGCTGAGCTAGGTGAGCAAGCACTTCAACTACACATCTCAAAACCTCAGCAAGTCTGAAAAGTGGCTCACCTGGAGCTTTAGTACTCCATTCAAATCCTCCGAACCCTATCAGGCCCTTTCCCAATGATGTTATACATTGATGTTATACATTGTTTACTGGCAGATTTCTCTTCCTAAAGACAATCCCTATCACAGTACTACTAAAAACAACCAATTAAACTCCTTAGCTGAATATTTAAGGCTCTATCTGTATCACTGTATCTTTAAAATGCCTTTCCTTACTTATCTTCCCCTACTTTGGACACATGTTCTACGATTTAGAGAAACCGGACTGCTCTGTTGTCCTCCAAATGTGCTATGGTTGTGAGCCGAAATCATGCTCCTTCTTTGTCTCTAGCTTCTATCAATACTAACAATCTTTCAGGGCCCATCCCAAACGTCACTTCTCTCCCAACCAGATGTAATCTCTCATCAACCCACTAAAAGAACCCTGTATTTCCCTTGTACTACTTGAATAATTATGAATTGCATTACTGTTGTCTATGAAGTCATCTTATGCCCCTACCATATTTTACTTTTATTTTAAAGTATAAGGTTGCTGATTGATGAAAATGGATTCACGAGAACAGATGACAGTGAGAAACTGATCTCCTTCAGTACCAAGGGGTGCCTTCATGATGTGGATAGAGAAAAAAAAACACCACAGAGAAAAGCAACTCCAGATTTAAAAATGGTCACCTATAATAATCACATCCTCTGATCCCTGTGCCACCTGGTTCAAATCTATACCTCCCTTTGTGGTTAAAGGTAGTAATACCTCCCCCATACACAAGCAAATTCAAAAAGACAACATGATATAATTATGTTGTCTTAAAAACCAACTGCATAAAACAAGATTAATAAAACAAGGAGAGGGATGCCTAGGTGGCTCAGTGGTTGGACCTCTGCCTTCAGCTCAGGATGTGATTCTGGGGTTCCAGGATCGGGTCCCACATTGGGCATCCTGCATGGAGCCTGCTTCTCCCTCTGCCTAGGTCTCTGCCTCTCTCTTTCTGTGTTTCTCATGAATAAATAAATAAAATCTTTTAAAAAAAACAAAAACAAGGAGGTCTGGGTTTTTTACCAACACAATAAATACTAACTAACGGTGAAGAGTTCTAATGGAACACTGACCTGATCAATTCTATCTCATGTTTTGTGCTTTTTTCTTTCTAGGCACCACAATTTAAGAGAGATGCTAGCAATCTGGCACACTTCCTAAAGAGAAGCATGAGGATAGAGAAGAATTTAAAACTTATAATATATATATATATATTGAAAGTATAAAGGATTAAGAATGCCTAGCCTATAAGGGAAGAGAATCTCAGGTTGAAAATACAAGTGTTTTCTTTTTTTTTTTTAAAGATTTATTTATTTATGATAGACATAGAGAGAGAGAGAGAGGCAGAGACACAGGAAGAGGGAGAAGCAGGCTCCATGCCGGGAGCCCGATGTGGGACTCGATCCCGGGACTCCAGGATCGCGCCCTGGGCCAAAGGCAGGTGCTAAACCGCTGAGCCACCCAGGGATCCCCTATAGGTGTTTTCTATTACAACATTATATATTCATTCATTTAAAAAAAATCTGCATTCTAGTAAACTATATATTAAGAATAAGAGGTTGATGAGAAAAATATGGTAAGGCTTACCTTACAGTTGCCTATATAACTTTGTAACCACAAAGTAACTCCAGTTAAAAATATTAAAATCCTTAAAACACCAAGCCATATTCCTAATAAACAATTATTACAGTAAATATAAGACTCCTGAAAATGCAAAGATAACAATGAAAGGGACTACAAGGAAAGGTTGGACTGCTTAGTTATAGGAAAGAGTTGGGGGACATTATCTCAACCTGTGGAGAAGCAAGTTGTAATGACATCAGAGAGGGAGAGCTCTGGCTCACTGCCTTGAGTTTGTTTCTTTTCACAAAGAACAGGGGAAACCATGCGATAAATACTTAAGTACAAGGTATAAGGCAAAATTGAGTCAAGTAGAAGGATATGGAGTGAATGGACATTGTGTGCAACATCACATCCCCCCACAGCTTGCTGTGTTCATCTGTACTGCCGTCCTTTGGATTCAGCTGCTGTTATTTAGTAGTCAAAATATTAACGTGAGAGGAAAAATCAACTGTGGTAACTTTTGTATTATACTGACATGCTTCCACTACCAACCATGTATGAACTGATTCATGGTACTAAGGCATGCTCTGTAGCAGAACAGACTATACTTGAAGGATTATCACCACATATGGTGATAGGGTAGCAAAGCAGGTCAACTGATGATCATTTGACATACATCTATATTCTAAAATTCTAATTTAGAAAACAAAAACACAAACACACCATAAAAAATAAAGGCCAAATAAAACTATAAAAGAACACCCAAAGAAAGGAAGTTCACAGAGCCAGCTGTGACTGCTCATTTTTAGTAGGAAAATATACTATTGTCAGAACTACCATAAATCTTATCTAGAAATCTGGAGCAAGAGTAAACCTGGATTTTGAATTCTAGATGAGGAAAATCAGGAGAGGGGAAGAGAGAAGCAACAAATATAATTTATCTTCCTCTCAGTGGAATACCTACTCTCTTTCTAGTCCACAATACATTCAATACTTTGAAATATAATTCAATGACTCAATAAAATCAAAACCATTTCTATTCTGCATCTACTCCAAGCTCAGACATACATTAAATACCATCATATTCATCATCTCATTAGTGTATCCAACAATTTGGTGGGTGTGCAGAGCCTGACCATATTTTAGCAGGGAGATTAAGACTTGGAAGAGAAGTTAGTAAATTATATGTTACTAACAGGTTACTTAAAAATAAAAGCAGATGGAATAAAGGAAGGAAGGAAACAAGGAAGGAAAGGAAACGAGGAAAGAAAAGAGAGAGGGAGCCTTCAACCACATTGAAGATACTTGTAAAATATAAACTAAGAGACCATGGTATTAAAAACCACTCATCCTCATTGAACCAAATCCCTTTACTTATCTTTCCATGCTGTTCCCAGTGCTTTGTGAAGAAATATTCCCCTCCAGAGTCTAGAGAAGGGATTGGCAAACAACTGCCAACAGACCAAATCCAGCCCCGGGCCTGGTTTTGAAAATAAAGTTTTATTGGAACCCAGCCACACTCATTCATTCACATATTGTCTGTAGCTGCTTTCATGCTGTGACAGCAGAACTGAGTAGTTGTGAAAGAGACCATATGGCCTGCAAGCCTAAAATTTTACTATCTTGCCCTTTAGAGAAGACGTTTGGGGGCCCCTGATTTAGAGTGTATTTTTCTCTGAGCCCTGCTTCTGTCTCTAGAAGAGGGGGGTGGAACAAGGGCAATGAACTAAAAGCAGCCAGGGGTCTCCTACTCCATGAAGGAAGAAAAGGAAGTTCCCTGCACAGTAAGTTTTCAGACCATCTCACTACTTTCTTGGCAGTTAGGTCTCAAATGCTAAATTTGGCTCCAACTTAGCACTGATAAATCAGCCTTATTACAAGAATAAACAGCACCCTACTTTTACAGCACTTTCTTCCAGGTACACACTCCCACTTTTATAAAAGTATGTCTGCTCCTATTTGACTAGACAGAAACTATTTCCTTTGAGATAAGATGAGGGTTCCCTGTGAATTCTTTATGGTCTTTCAAGCAGCAGACAAACTGTTTTCCTTTAAAACCAGATTTCACACAAATGAGTTAAAGTAATCTTTATTTCTAAAAGCGTGATTTTATTGGAGCCAAAAAATTCCCTAAACTAAAAGGTCTCAAATTCTGAGCCATCATTTAATCTGTGGTTTAGAGAAAAACCTTTGTGAGGTCAGTCTTTGAATTTATAGTCATTTATCAGGATCAGAAAACTTTTTAATGTTTGCTATCTTATGCTTGCTGAGAAATGACTATAATCAATATATATCGCCCTAACTAGCTGGCTGGATGTCAAATAAAGAGAATATTTTGGGGAGATTATCAGTTTCCTTCCTAGCAATATGTAAAACTAAATGGACTTTCAAACAATTCCAAATAATAAAGGACAATGTAAGAATTTATCAAAAAAAAAAAAAAAAAAAAAACCACCCAGGGAAATTAATCAGCCTAATTCTCTTTTCTTGAGTGCACAGAATGCAAAATCTTCCCCCTGGTCCTAAAAGAAGGTGAGAAGAATGAGAAATTTCAAAACTGTGAACTTATGAAAACTCAATCTTTGATGACAAGTCATAAAATGTGACTGTCACACACACACACATTTTCCAACACTCACACCGTTACCTATTTTCCCTGACCATGTGAAAGGACCAAAGCACCACTTGAAACAGGTTTCCCCAGCAACATTCCCTCTAAATTTTTCAGAGAGAACACCAGTAAGATTATCATATTCAAGTCTGTCATGAATTAAAGCTATTTCTTGGGACACCTTGGTGGCTCAGTGATTGAGTGTCTGACTTCAGCTCAGGGCATGATCCTGGAAACCGGGGATCAAGTCCCACACCAGGCTCCCTGCAGGAAGCCTACTTCTCCCTCTGGCTGTGTCTCTGCCTCTCTCTGCGTCTCTCATGAATAAATAAATAAAATCTTTTAAAAAATAAATAAATAAAGCAACTTCTTGAAAAGCCTTCTCTATGACTCTTTTAGCCAGTATGCTATCATTTCAGTTGTGCTTTTTCACAATTTACTTAGTCATTTCAGTTTTTCAAGTTTCCATCCCATTTCCACGACTCATTTTGTCTAATACCTACTGAGTATATCTCCTCATCTATGTTCTCATGAACACCAACAATCTGGTCTCTCTCAGACATTAACACTGAAATCTTTCCTATTCTCACCATCCCTGTGACTCCAGCCAAATCCTCCTCCTTGGGCCTGTTCATTCAATGGCATTTGGGCATTGTCTTCTTCATTAACATTTTAAAATCTTTGGCTTACACAACTCTGGGCTCCTGCAGTACTTCCACCTAGATGACAACTTTCTTCCATCAGGTCCTCCAAGTTCAGGTCTTGGCTTTCCCTTAGTTGTATGTTACACTTCCTCATTTGGGTTTCATGATCCCCCCCCACCCTATTTTTTTTTTTTTTTTTAAGATTTTATTTATTTGAGAGAGAGAGGCAGAGACACAGGCAGAGGGAGAAGCAGGCTCCATGCAGGGAACCTGACATGGGACTCGATCCCAGGTCTCCAGGATCACGCCCTGGGCTGAAGGCGGCACTAAACCGCTGAGCCACCTGGGCTGCCCACATGCTCGCCTTCTTCTCCACTTAAATCACTTAGCTCCTCTCTGGTTCCAGCTGACAAAAATTAAGACTAGATAGTCTGTCATTAGCTCCAAATAAACATTTAACGGTCTTGGGCAAGTAAATGGAACTTCTTTGGGCTTCCCTATATTCTTACGACAATTAAGTAAATTCTCTGAAAATATTAACCTATTAATTAATTAATGTAATAATCTAATTAATCTGGGGAAAGATTAAAGAGTAGAGGTTTCAGGGACACCTGGGTGGCTCAGCGGTTGAGCATCTGCCTTCTGCTCAGGTAGTGATCCTGGGGTTCTGGGATCGAGTCCCACATTGGGCTCCCATAGGGAGCCTGCTTCTCCCTCTGCCTATGTCTCTGCCTCTCTCTTTCTCTCTATCCTTCTCTGTCTCTCATGAATAAATAAATAAAATCTTTAAAATAAATAAATAGAGAATAGGGGCTGTGAGTGATAGCATGGTAATCCTCACAGTAGTGGGAGGAGAATGAGGAGAGCTGCCAATTTCAGATTAATAACAGCACAGGCTGGGGAAGAGTATAAAACAGCGTTGCATGGATGGGTAGGCTCTGAAAGCAGGATCCAAGAAGAAACCATCATTTGTTTCAAGAGAAGATTAAAGGAGACTACTCTAGCAGTAACACTGCAGAGAAATTGGACAAGGGAGGGCTTGGAGCCAAGGAAATGAACTAGGAAGCTATTACCATGAAAATCCAGGTGTAAAGAGATTAAGACTACCTGTTTAATGAAGTTTGAAGTAATTCTTCAAGCACTCAAGATCTTTCCAACTCATCTTTTCAGCTTTTTCTCTCATTATTCTCTGCAAGAAACTTCTCTACCAGTCTAGATTATTCCCTGTACCTTAAATCAAGTATGCCCACAGTCCCACCATGAGTGAACTGATCAGCCCCAACTTAACTGTCCCTCTTCCCTTTCCTGCCTTTAAAAGCTATGCCTCTTTAGGAAGTCTAGTTTATGCCTAAATTTGGTCACAAAGGTTTCTCTAACCATTCCAATCTATAATAATCTGTACATTTTTAAAGGCCTACAATTATCTTTTTTCTTTTTTTTTTTTTTGCTTGTCTAATCCTTGACAGATTCAAGGATTTGAATCTATCACTTTAAATCAAAATCAATTCTTCAGGATTCTGCACAGTAGTACTGCACTGAAGAACCAAGTCAAGCCAATATGGTCAGGGTCAGGGTCAGGGTTAGAATATAGATGGATGGATGGATGGATGATGGAAGGATACATTCATAGGCAGACAGACAGATCAATAGGGGGATGAAGCCAAGCCCGTTCTGTACACTGTGTTGCAGCTGTAAGCAGCTAAGGATGCTGGGGCAGAGGAGGGGCTCCGGAGCTACCTCTGTTCAAGGTTCTCCTTCTGCCACCCCAGTGGGTCACACTAAGATCCCCCTTAACATCACTCTACAACACAAGTCAAGGAAAGAGAAGAAGGGCTTGGATCCCATCTCTGCCTCCTCACTAATTTCTCAGCCTCTACCTGCTCCAGCGTCATCCCCATTTCCAAGTCTGCCTGACCTCCTTACTCCAGTTAAAACAAAATGACTCATGTATTAACACAATTAAACTCTCCTACAGTGGCAGGGAGCTTCAGTATCCCTTCACATTTCCAGCCGTCTTAACTCAGAATTACATACCACAAGAGGCTGCCTCCGGCTCCCCCACATCACCTTCGTCTCTGTACCACTGTTTCCACCTTACTCCTTTAGGACTACCTTCTCTTTTCTCTCTGCTGTCCCCGGAGTCCCTGTGCACTGCATCCCCCACTTTCATCTGACTCAGTGACATCCACATCACCCTCCTCCTTTGTCCTACCCATTTCAGGGCTTCACAGAGCACATCAACACCTTGCCTCTGAAAAAACACTTCAGACAGATTTACTTTTTTAAAGATCTTTGTAAATCTTTACAAAGTAAGTCTGTAAACACAGACCACTGCAGCTCTCACTTTAGCATCCTTCCTCAATCTTTATTCTTTCTACTTCAGACAGATCTAAAGAGTCCTAGTTTACCATTCTGATGACTCAAGTTAAAATAATCTAGCTATACAGAGTATTTCTTGCTACAGTGTGGTATGTTGGAAAGACCCCTGGCTTTAGAGCCAAGGAATCTGCATCCAAATCCTAGTTCCACAAATTGCTACCTGGATCACTTACATAATGGTGCCTGCAGTCCTTATCTATTTAAAAACATGCAGGGGAAAAACTACCCTGCAGAGTTGTTGAGAATATTAAAGGAGATAACATGCATAAAGCACCTAGACCAGTTCCTACAAACAGTATGTATTCAATACCAATTAGTCCCCTTTCCTCACTCTCACCCTTCTAAGCTTAGCACTGCCAGTCCATTAATAAATGAGGCTGGAGGTGTTAGACAGGGTGGCAGTCATGCCATCATTGTGCCAATAAATCCATTTACATTTGAGTTTACTGAGCCAAAGTAGAAAGCCACAGCTTCTGCTTAGAGCAGAAGTTCTTAACCCTGGGTGCACACTAGATTACCTGGAGAACTTTTAAAATATAAGAATATTTGAGCTTTACTGACAAAGATTCCAGTTTCATTGACCTGATGTAGGGCCAGTATCAGGGTAGCCCAACATGAGAACCACTGATTAAAATTAACTGGCATCGTCCAGAGTTTAATGGAACCCAAGGGCCCCTGGCACTTGTTGCACACTGTTACAAGTTCCCCCAAGACAAGACCATGCAGAACAGATGCAATCTCTCCAGATTTACTTTGGTTCCATAGACTCCTAAAATAATCTCAGGGAACCAAGCCACTTCATATGGATCTCTATCCTTTAACATGATAGCAATCGGGGTAGAAAAGTATCCAATAAATATGTAATAGAATTCTGGAGTATCATACATCCCAAAAGAAAACACAATACGTACCTCCTGAGATAATTGTAAAATATACTTTCTATGTCCTAGAATACCCAAAAATCTAGGCCTAAACTGCTCTATGAAAATATACTTTAGTTATCTTTCAGTTAGTGGCTCCAGTCATGAATTCACCAGCCTTATGAACAGAATGTGTATGTGATGGTTAACATTGTTTCAACTTATCAGAACTAAGCAATGCCCAGATAGCTGGTAAAACATGATCCCTGGTTGTTTCTCTGAGGGTATTTCAGGAAGAGATTAGTATGTGAATCAGGAGACAGTAAAGAAAATCCACCCTCATCAATGGGGGTGGGCATCACCCACTCCTTGAGAGCCCAAACAGAACAAAAGGTAGGATGAATTCTCCCTCTTTTTTTCTCTCTCTCCTCCTCCTCCTTCCTCCCGCTTGCCTCCTCTCATTTTCCTTCTCCTGCCTTGAGCTAGAAAGTCCATTTTCTCTGCCCTGGAACAGCAGAACGCCTGGTTCTCTTGCCTTCACACTTCATGCCTTATATCAGTGCCTCCTCTCCTCCCCTGGTTCTTGGGCTTATCCTGGTTCTCTAGCCTGCAGAGGAAACATACTGGACTTCTCAGCCTCCACAACCTTGTGAACCAATTTTGTAGTAAGTCTCCTCTTACATATAATCTATTTTTTCTGCTTCTCTGGAGAACACAGACAAATACAGAGTGGTTCCTGAGTTCAGAATCAGCGTCTGTACATCTGAAGGCAAAATGTACTACTGTACATTTTGTCCATCTACTGTTCTCATAGTCTAGCAATCAATGACTGCCCTGTGCCCTGGGGAGTTATATCTTATCTACCTGAGATATTCTTCAGAACTCCCATGGCCAACAGACAGAGGCATTCTGTTTGGCCATCAGTGTTTTAAAAAAATATTTATCCATTGCCATCACTTACAAAGCAGCCATTTTCTCATACTAGAAACAAACAAACAAACAAAAACTGAGATTCCAGGCTCTTTTTTATAACATCTGCATATCTGGCAACATGAGGCCCATATTTTCACATGGGAACAACTGTGAGGCTGCACAGTAGCTGCTGCTCCACATGAAGCACACACTGGCTGGCTCCCTGGAGCTCTCACCACTTCCTCCTGTATTTTATCAAGCCAGATTCACTCCTTCTCGGTACCTGCCTGGTCTTGTGAGCACCTGCAGTTTCGAACATACATGTGATTAGAAAGGGGACTGAGTAAGCTGGTGAACCCACCAGTCACAGTCAGGCTGAGGAGGCAGCTCCTACAGGATAACCTCAGCACGCATGTAGTCTTAGATGTTCTCCTCCATGTTAATGACCTTCTTAAGCCATGTATGATTCCAATCTGGAGATCTCCCTGAGACTCTCTGCCTGTCCTTGATAACCCAATCATAATTGCTACTTTCTGCCTCTGCTAGACACAGGAACCTGTGTTCCACAACCCTGCACTTAGTGTGCTCTGACTCATCAGCATAGCCACAGTGGCTTCTAAAGGATGAGAAGGCTGGGAACCTTACCTCCTGACATAGATGGCCAACTTCAGCTCTGTCACCTTCACTGCATATCTATACTGTATCATGATTCATATACCATAGTGGGACTAGACTGCAGCAAGCAGTCCTTCAGACTGAGGGAAGTTAAATGATGCCAAGAAGATTCCTGTAGAAATTAGAAGTCGAAGCACTTCAGTCATAGTAAATTGGTTACAGTCCTACCTCTGGGCTGGGCTAGGGCTCCATGGTACCTGGTGTAGAGAAGTTCCAGCAACTACTTAGACTACTGCTATAAAATGAATCTTTCGTGTCCCTCCCTAAATGTATTTATTGATGCTTAATCCCCAATGTGAAAGTATTTGGAGGAAGGGCCTTTGACTGGAGCCCTCAGAATTGGACTAGCAGCCTTACAAGAAGAGCCTGGAGAGAGAAGCTCTCTCTTGGCCATGTGAGGATACAGGGAGAAGATGGCTGTCTACAAGCCTAGATGCAGGCCCTCACCAGACAATGGATCTTCTGCTGACTTGATCTTAGACTTCCCAGGTTCCAGAACTGTGGGAAATAAATGTACATTGCTTAAGCCACTTAGTCTATGGTGTTTTTGCTAGAGGAGCCTGAATGGACTAAGACAACTATATAAACAATTATGGTCTTATCAAACAAAGAAAAGTTAGCACTGATATTCTTTAAAGGTTATGTTTGTCACATCCATTATCAGCAGGAAATGGTTACTATTTAGCCCTCTACTGCAGTGAGATACTGCAATTTTCCTAGACATTTCTGTATCATCGACTGAGAGGGGTCCCTAACTATAAAAATTTAACTTGACTATATTCTAAATAAACTGACTTATTATTTTAAGGGGCTAGTTTCACACACATACCATGTGTACAAGTAAGCTTCTCCTCTTCCCAAAACACTATATTCCGAGTTTCTGAATTTGTTTGTTTTTTTTTGAGTTTCTGAGTACTTCTGACTCAGATGATAAAAAATTTTAGTAGACAACTAGAAATTTTCCTTAGTTATCTCACAATGGAGTATGCTTTTCCTGAAGAAAAAAAATGCTTTCCCACCATCATATACTCAAGTTTAATAATTCTCAGAATGAGAATAAAGACCGAATACACATAAGTCAATTTTCACCACATCCGGAATAAAATCAGGGCAGCATCTTCTAATGATATATGATTCAGCTTCATGACCAGTTCTTCAAGAAAAAACATACAGGTAAAAAAAAAAAAAAAAAAAAACATACAGGTATAAAACACTCTTTCTCTGGTTTAGTAACTGTAGTGAATATTACACTTTTGTCATTTCAAATAATCTCCCCTTTATTCTGGGGACCACAGATTCGCAATATAAACCTATCAGTTGAGAAGTTCAAGGGCGTGGACCTGGCCCAAGTAGGACAGACCTGGGGAAACTGATCCATGCCTATCTGTAGATGATTCAACATGGGATACATTTCCTGCTATGTAGACTATGGAAGTACAGGATGTGTACTACATTTTCCATTTCATTTATAGTAGTTTGTGCTGGATTTCCACCATCTACAGATAAAAAACCCTAATACAGAGGTGTTTTTTGGTTTTTTTTTTTGGTTTTTTTTTTACTGAGTTCTTATGTAAATGATTTATCTAACCTACTGACTTACCTCATCCAAAAATAAAATTTAGACACTGAAGTCAGTACTCATTTTCAGAATAAATTCACTCTATTCCACATAAGAACCATATATACCTAAAGCATAATATTAAGTAAAATCGCTGGCTATTTAATGGCTTTTTTCATTCTAACATCAAAAAATTCTATTAGTAGATAAAAGAGGTATGCTTGTAAGTGGATGATGGCTTCATCGTGGCATAATGAAATCTCACTCTAGCAAATCAGTATGCAGTCAAACTTCATGCTATTCCAATATTTAAAAGGTCTACTTCACCATTCATTTCTTTCGGATGGCAAGGTAAAAATACATTGATGCTGGTGAACAGTATCCTCATAAAGAATTTACTTGAGGACTGAGACTATTGGACAGCAGCCTGATAATCAGAGTAGGAGTATCGGAATGCTAATAATATGTAAATCAGCTCCTGATGCAAACTTAGTTTTAAGAATAGTATAGCCAAATGTTCTAAGGTTTTGATAAAACTTTAGGAACTTAGATCTTAAAACTTTCAACAGGTATTCTGGATGCCTTCTGGGATGCAGGTATTTTTTCCCGGATGTTTTGTGTTATATAAGAGTCGCTTTCTTTGCTTCCTTTTTTTTTTTTTTTTGTCCTTGTTGCTTTGCTCTCTTTGCATGGCCTAAAGGTCCAGAAAGATATCAATACTGCAATGTAGGCATTTCATCTGCAGTAGAAATGTCATTTCATCATACTTTGGGGGCGTGGGGAAAAACTTTCCCATTTTGCCAAATAGGTCTCACTTTTTTCCTGTCTGACCAGCAAAGAAAGTAAGAACATAATAATATAAAGTTAGAACTCTTAAAACAGAAAATATGGAAATTTTATTTTGAAGAGAAAAAAATTAGATTATATTCCAAGAAGCATTTTTTTCCTTTGATCCTCAGGAATATAAGAAGAGGCAATGTTAGGTTCAAATAAGCAAGATAACCATTTAAACTGATAAGGCCCAACAAATCAAAACAAAGATACTATAACTGTAAATTATGGATTAAAGTGATTATACAAATAATGTACTCTTATATACTACTGAATTTGACTTTAATAAGCTGAAATAGAGCTTTATCTGGAATATACGGAGGTCAATGAATCTGCCTTCTAAGAGTTACCAAGGAGACTGCTTGCTACTCTAATAGAGCATAGTAATTGCTTAAACCAAATTAATTATGCTTGGTAATCACAGATCTCATATGTATATTTTCCACAACAGGAGTGTGGAGAAACTAAGATAAATTGCTGACTTCCATTCTCATTTGGACTTCATAATCATTTGGATATGGAGTGGAAAACTAGTCAACTAGAAACTTAAAATGAAAGTTTAATGAGGCACAAAAATCCTATGTTTTACTTAGGGGAAAAGAAAACAATTTCCCCACCTTGAGTGGAATGTTTAAAAAAAAGTGTTCCCTAATCTTTTTTTATAGTCTATATTCCACGAGACCATGCTTCCAATCATTATCAAGATTAATATCTAATATTAAGCGTGACTACCACAATACATAGGAAATATATTGGAATATATAGGAAAACTTGTACAAGGTTTCTATCTTTTCTCTAGGTTGTAATAAATACCATTAACTCTCTGAACAACATCAAATTAGGAAGGCAGACATTTTTCTTACATTACACTAAAGCCATATAACTCCAGGTTAGAAATATGGGGTTGAGGGCAGCTAACCATATCTTAAATCAGAACCGAAATCCTCATTTCTGATGAACCCAGGTCTTGTGTTAAGACTTTCTGTTCAGAACCTGCTCCCTGGTCCATGTGGTTTCCATCACACTAACCATAGCCCAGTCACTTGACTCTACTTCTCCTGTGCAAAGCACCTGCAGACTCTGCCCTAAAGTGGCTACTCTCCCAGCCATACCTTGCTTGAATCACATTTTAAAGAATCCCATATATACCGGTCTAAATCAATTCTGGACAGACCAGCTATGAAGGTGCCTGAGATGAACTGCTGACGTAAATAAGGAAAATGAGATGCGTTTTGGCACAACAGAGTTAATATGCAATCCTACCTAAAGACAGAATGCCTATTAGATAATTTCCATGAGAGTCTTTCCTCCCAGTAAGATTACTAACAGTGACTTTCCCCAAAATTTAATTTACTTATACAAATTTTACCTTATAAGGAAAATTCACTTTGAAATTACTTTTAGGACTACTATTTTAGTTTTTACATAACAAATTCAGTGAATCTTCATATAATAAATACCTTTAATAAATGCATTATCTGAAAATGCTGACAAGCCAATCATACAAATATTCAGAGTTAAATAATTACTTTAAAAGCTCCTTTACATTATCATACTGAGATCACATATTTTTACCTTGAGGAGGTATGTGGGAATATTGCTGAAATCCACAGGCAACTTCAAAAGGAAACGTGCTGAAAATTCACCCGTCTGTAGGACAAAAGGTGTAATAAGATTAAAATAAGAAATTGATTGTGAAGTGACAATTATAGCCAAGGCCACAAGTTCAACCTGTTCAAACTGGAGGTATTTTCAATTTGGGGTTCCTAACATTAAGCAAGAAAAGAAGATTGGAAAAGCAGGGGAAGATCAAAAAGAATTATTAAATTATTAGCTACTAAAAGCATAATTAGAATTTTTTAAATCTGCATTTTTAACATGCAATAAAATTATAATGTCTCATTACCTTTTTGGTTTTTTTAAGTGTAGAAAGAATACATGAATGTATGATTTTTTTTTTAATTCAAGCAAATAGACAGACCTCTCCCTTTGATTCATTTCTTTTTACTAAAGCAGTCAGACAATTAAGATTTATAACCCACAGGCGCTGACATATATCACTATCCCTTATAGTGTGTCTGGAAGTACATACAAAGGTCAAACATCTACCCATATAAAGCAGTCTATCAGTAGGTACCCCAAATAAGATTCTAATCTCCTGGAAAAATCTATTAACATCATTACCATCAACTAATCTTTTTCAGCAATTCTATGAACTAGTCTCCATATATAAAGATATACAGAGGTTTAGAGATTTAAAACATTTTTTTAAATTTTTATTTATTTATGATAGTCACAGAGAGAGAGAGAGAGAGAGAAAGAGGCAGAGACATAGGCAGAGGGAGAAGCAGGCTCCATGCACCTGGAGCCCGACGTGGGATTCGATCCCGGGTCTCCAGGATCGTGCCCTGGGCCAAAGGCAGGAGCTAAACCACTGCGCCACCCAGGGATCCCCTTAAAACATTTAAATGATGACTTCTACTTAAAAAAAAAAAAAAAAGAACTCATATAGAAGAAGAGTTTTCCTCTCAATTTATGATGATGTGAAATCATAAAGTTTTTTTTTTTTTAATGATGGAAATGGCTAAGGTATCACATTAAAAAAAAAAAAAAAGCTTTGTCATACTGTGGAGAAGGGGGCTTCCAGTTGGGCTATCAGACACCTAGGGGTTTCTGGGAACCTCTGCAAAGGCCACAGAGAAAGGTGATGAACTGATGCGATCCCAGGTCTTCCAACCTCTTTCACTGGAATCCTGCAGGTCAGCTTCGGATTTTAACATACTGGGTTTTGCTATGACATGTTTGAAAAAAGAACTTTGGGGATGATCCAGAACTGCTCTGAAGAGCGGATCTCTATCCTTTTTATATTTTGTGAATACTAAAGAGCTCCCAATATCTCTACTTCCTTTCCCTCTTAAAAAAAAAAACAAGCACCTCAAACTCCTAAAACACATGCTTAAACACATCAAGCATTTACAAATGCTTAGATCGGCAGATGAAGGCACACAAGCATACCTACACACCTCTTATGGAAGATTCCATATTAATCACCACGCCTCTCTTACAAATACCCTAGCAAATGGCTGTCATTTTTAAACTGTGACTTAAAACCTTGAAAATGCCGAGAGAAATATAAACCTTGAGCTCAAAAGATAAAAGTGGTAACTACCATCTGCGTGGTGGTTCATTGTTTTACTGCTTACAACATCTTTTTTTTTAATATATATATACATATTTAAAAGATTTATTTATTCAGAGAGAGAGAGAGGCAGAGACACAGGCAGAGGGAGGCTGATGCGGGACTCGATCCCGGGTCCCCAGGATCACACCCCGGGCTGCAGGCAGCGCTAAACCGCTGCGCCACCAGGGCTGCCCTGCTTACAACATCTTTTAACTTACATGGAACTCTAAGGACAGAGCACTTTCTCACTGCCCCAAGCCTAACCCCATGACACAAAAAGCAGAAAAGAGAGAACTGAATGGACAGACTCAAAATTGAGGCAGGCCAGATAGACCCACAGAAGCCACTATGCCACCAGAAAAGCCAGTGGTGAGAAATAGGAGGCATTCTGGGAGCTAAGCAGCTATACTCAGTATGGCACGCCGATACGTGTGGGCTACTTGAAAGAATAGTTAAGAGCTACCTAAGGATCTACAATTCATCAGGGTGGGTGGGAGGAAAAAGCTTGTGAAAGAACCTAATACAATTATTGCATTCTATTACAGTCCAAGATTACTAGAAAGGTATTGATTTTGGTGTTTTGTTAATCTCCTAGAGGACTCCACCACAACACCCCCTCTTAGGTATGATTCTTTCCTTATACACTGAAAAAGGTGAGTGTAGGGACAACGTAAAGCACTAAGAATTAAAAGGGAGTTTTTAAGAGGGACATATAGCCCAGTGGGAATTTGGGGTGTGTGGGAAGAATAGAAAAGTCTTCCTTGAGGGCAGCCCTGGTGGCTCAGTGGTTTAGCGCCGTCTTCAGCCCGGGGTGTGATCCTGGGGACCCGGGATTGAGTCCCATGTCGGGCTCCCGGTATGGAGCCTGCTTCTCCCTCTGCCTGTGTCTCTGCCTCTCTCTCTCTCTCTCTCTCTCTCTCTCTCTCTCTGTGTGTGTGTGTGTGTGTGTGTGTGTGTGTGTCTCTGTGTCTCTCTGAATAAGTAAATAAAATCTTAAAAAAATAAAGAAAGAAAGGTCTTCCTTGAGTGCTGGTACAGTGCTACAAAGAAAGGACACTCATCCAAGAAAATAAATTCCCAACTACTGTCCCATCTTTTCTCTTGTATAATCATTTTTCCCTCTTTACCCATCAGCATGCCAACAGCATTTAAAAAGTCTTTACCAAAAATAATAATAATAAAAAATAAAAAGTCTTTCATAACTTCATATCTTTCTTCAGGTCCCATCTCATTTCTCTGTTCTACTTTACAATCTCCTGTAAAGCACTGCTCTGTATTTCTTCTTTTACTATTCTCTCTGGAAACTCTTCCTGTCACCCTTTCCCCCTGAACCAGACAACCCCAACAACTCATCAAGGTCACCAAGGACCTCCCCACTGCCAAATCCAACTGGCATTTCTCAGTGCTCATTTTTTATTACTTGTTCTCTCAGCAGAATTTTGACACAGCTGATTATTATTCCTTTCCTGGAACATTTTTCCCTGGTTTCCAGGATCCCTCTCTTGGTTCTACTTTACATCACCAGCCCTCCCTACAGTCTCCCAAGCCTCTGAACACTGGAGTGTCCCACCATGGCTCAGCCTCAAGATCTCCCTCCTTCCTATACCCTTCCCAGGTGGCTTCATCTAGGCCCAAGACTTTTGATACCATTTATACGCGGATGATTCCCAAATGTTCTCTCTCCTCCCAGACCTTTCCCTAACTTGTTTCATTTATCCAACTATCATGAATGAAACCAAACTCCTGATTTCTTTCCTTTACTATCTGGTCTTCATGTTAGTAAATGGCAATTCCATTCTTTCAATCCCTCAGGCAAAAAACCTCAGAAGCATCCTTGACTCCTCTCTTTCTCGCTCATCCTCAGTTCAAAGTAGCAACAAATCTGGTCGATTCTACCTTCAAATTAGATCCTTAGTCTATCTCTCACCACAGTACAACCACCTGATCTTAGCCATGGCTATCTCTAGCCTGGATCACTGCAACCACCCCCGACAGCTTCAGCCACTGTTCATCTGGAAGTTTGCTCCTGTCTCCATAAGGCACAGCAACCCTTCTGACACATTAGTCAGATTATGATCCTCCTTTGCTCCTTTATAGAATAATACGACAAGGTAACAATTGAGCAGAGATGTGAAGGAGGTGAGGAAGAAAATCATGTAGAATGTAGAGGAAAAACATCCCAGGCAAAGAAAACAGAAAGCATTAAAGAGCTGATGCAGGAGCAGGCCTAGATAGACCAAGGACGTCAGTGTTACTGGAGCAAACAAGCACTAATACTGATCAGAGGTCACCCAGAAACTCTCTTTTCCTAACCCCTATGGGATGTACAACAATCACTCATAACGTTAGTAAATACCAAAATGTCTACTACATCTATATGGAACTTTGTTAAGTCAATCCTGGGGATATTGAGAGAGGTTTTTCAAAAGTGCCAAGGAATTACAAGGGGTGGCAGAAGGGAGTTAGTTGGACAGACAATAATGAATCAAACTCAATTCATCTTCATTTTCAATTTGGAGAAGCAAACTATTTACAATCAATAAATAGCCATTTCTACCTACTGGTATACCATGGCAATCTGTCAGTTAAAATGGCACTCTCAAAACTTTCACATTGTTAGACTCAATGGTTCTTCTATATATTTTTTGAAAACAATAAAAAGGGGTAAAATATAGGATTTAAAAATTAAAAGAAGTCTTGTACATATAAGGTAATGGGAAATATAATTACGTACTTAGCACTTGGACTCATGTGAACTGCTAGTTATTTTAGTTCAAGTACTACATTTTAGCTCTTTTGCCCTATTTCAGTTTGTACAATATATTTTTATTCTACCTGCTATTTTAGACCAACATTCCTTTAAAAATGCTTTGACAATCCCTTCTTTATCCCCTCTCAAAATGTTGATCCTAGAACGAATATAAATTTATGTTTATTGGTAAAAGACTGATTTACACAACTAAACTCATAGTAAAAGGCAAGTTGATCCAAGGACTAACAGGATTTTCTGTTTATCAGCAATGGGCTAATTTACACAACTAAATTTCATAATACGAGAACCTTCAGACCGTGAAAGGAATTTGGTGCTCTTGGAAACCATAGAAAGTGCTTTTTGATCTCCAACTTTCCAGCGGACTATACATTCTTTATTTTGCCATTGAGAGAATAAAGAAAACTTAGCATCTGTTTCTAACAGTGTTGGAACCATTGGATACTACAACTCAAGAATTCAGTTTTCAGTTCTGCCACGGATTTTCCCTGTGACCTGGAAGTAATCTCCTTCTGTGTAACTAAGGAAATGCTGACTTATAGCATGTCTTAATATAAAACTTAAGCTATAAATTATATAAGGAGCAAAATATAAGTGAAAAATCCATTCTGAGTTCTACCTCAGATGACTTTTTCTGTGTTTTTATATTCAAAGTTCCAATGGCTATTCAAGCAATTTACGGCCACTCTATTGTAACATCAAAAATTGCTTCCATTTCAATCTTTCCTGTAAGCTGAAAATGAGACATTTAGATGCAGCCAAGTGAACAGAATAATTTGATTTTTTTGTCAGTCCTTGGTCAAATCTTCTCTTGGATAGATGTGGAAAATTATCTGACCTATGACTGTTAAAATGTCAGCCATTCTGCCAACTGCTTTAATGGCAATTTCCCCAGCTTAGCAATAAATATGTGCATCCTTCCTTTTTTTTCAAGTTATAGTACATTGGCAAGTTCCTTAAACTAACAAGACTCTGAGTTTTGGCAATTTATTAGGTCTAAGCTTTTCTTCTGGTAATAGCATCTGTGTCATGTGACAGGTAGTGACAGGTAGACATCTTGTGGGGAATGGGCTCCAAACCCAGAATGCTCTGTAAAGGGAAATTTCCCTTTCTTTCTTAGAGGCTGTTCCCTTGTCAACAAACAAGCTGTCATACAAAACTGACTGCTTCTACCACTTAGATAGCCAAAAGTGAAGAAACACTCAAGAATGACTACAGCTTTCACAGGGTGACAGTCGGGTAAGCGTGATTCTTCAAATGGACTCTAACAACCAATAGCCCAAGTCTGTAGCCCATCTATAGCCTGTTCCTTGGCAAATACATAATTTCCCATTATATGTGAAAAGGAAAGCCAAAGTCAGTCTAACTAGGATTTCATAATATCTCACACTTTACAAATTGTTTTCTAAAGTATATTATTTAATTATCCCAAAACCCTTTTCAAAAGATATAAATTCCCTTATACCTATTTCAGAAATGAGAAAACTTGGTCTTAGAACAGTCAAGAAATTTGCCCACAGCCACTCAAAGAGTAATAAAGAGTCAGAGGCCAACCTCAAGACTCAAGATCCATTCATCCCATTCATTACTATGGATTAAGAACCTAAAAAGTGTCAGGCCCTAGATAAGGCATTCCAAATATAATGAGTAAAAGAGGCCCCTGCCCTCTTAGGGCTTATCATCTAGCAGGTGAGTCAGACATTAATCAAAACAATGCTGCTATAAATTACAACCTGTAAAAAATCTATCCAAGAAAGAGCAAAGTGCTCTGATATTTCAGGAAGACCAGACCTGTCTAGGCTTTGGGGTTCATTACATTGAGGGAACTCTTAGAAAGCCAAGTCATAAGACCATATGGAAAAATAAACAATTAATACCGTCAGGAAAACTTCAAAGAAGCAAAGCAATGAGAGGGGCTAGTTATAGCAGAGACTAAAGACACAGTAATTACAGGAGGGTGATACTGATGTTAACAAACAGAAAAGTTAAGTCCGGAAATAAGGCCAAATACATTTAGTGTATGACTGATGATGTGAGACAACTGAACTGCCACCTAGGAATAAAGTTAGATCCATATTTCACATCATATATGAGGATAAAGTCCAAGTAGATTAAGAATTTCAGTGTACAAAACTAAAAGCATAAGAAAGAAAACACTAAGGAATGCCTTTCAAATAGGACTTTAAATTCTGAAGCCAAAAAGGAAAAGATAGGTAAATTTGGTAGCCTGAATATAAAAATTTTGTGGATGGCAAAAAACCACCATCAGCAAAGTCAATAACAACTGACAGAGGAAAATATATTTGCAACTCTATCATCCAAGCTAATGACCTTAATGAAAAAAAGATGAAAAATCCAAGACAAAAACAGGCAACGAATATATAGAAAATACAAAAAACTCTTAAACGTGAAAAAGTACTTAACCTCATTCATAACAAAATGAATACAAATTAAAACTAAACTGAGTATCATTTTTCACCAGAGTGGCAGAAATCAGCACTTTAAAGATAACACTGCACTGTGTTCTCACCTCCACTGTTTTTGATGACAAATCAGTGTTGACTCAAATAACTGCTCACCTACAAAAAGTCATTTTCCTGTGATCACCTAAGATTTTCTCTTTATGTTGGTTTTCAGTATTCTGACTTGCATTTTTCTTGGTTAGGATTTGTTGAGATTCTTGAATCTGTAAATTTATGTCTTTCACTATATTTGGAAATATCTAGCATTATTTTATCAAATATTTCCCTCCTTCCTCTTTTTCTCCTTCCTCTCACTCCAGTACTCCATTTCCATGTATATTCGATGTTTTGATTTTGTTCGGTAAACTCCGCCTTCTCCTCTTCCAAGTATCAACTCCTATCCAGTATCTAACTGATTTCAATCACTATCCAGCATCTTCAGGCACATGTCTTTATGTTCTGTCCAGAACTTACAGTTGTTGTTTGTGAAAGTGTTGGTCCAGGAGCTACCGAGCCATTATGCAAAGTGGAACTTGAGAGAAATCTACAAATATGTTAATTCATTGTTGACAATATTGTGGAGGAATAATTGCTTTCATATATCACTGCTGGGTTAAGAAATGAGTATTAACTTTATGGAGGGCATTTCAGAGATAAAATTATAAACACACAATTTCTTTGATCTTGCAATTCTTCTTCTAGCTATTTATCTTACTTGATAATAAGATATACTTGAACACATGCAAAATGACAGGCCAGAATGTCAGGTAAAAGAATAAAGGAGCTTTCTATATTTGGGGAAAAAAAGTCCCTGAGCTATGATTAGGTCAAAAGCAAGATGCCGAACATAGTGTATAATATATATTACTATTTGTATTAAAATACTATTTGTATTAAAATATATATATAAATATATATATATATATTTGTATTTCCTTATTTGTGCATACAGAAACTCTGAAAAGCTATATTAGAAAAAAGCTATACCAGTGCTTACCTGGAGTAGAGGAAAAAAAAGAAGGTGGCCCTGATTTGGGTGGACACAGGACAATGACAGGAGACTTTTCACTACATGTATTTTCAAAGATTTTGATTTTTCAAGAATATGAATTTATTCCCCATTCAAAAATTTTTAAAAAGTAATTTGCAGGGGCACCTGGGTAGCTCAGTTGGTTGAGAGTCCAACTCTTGATTTCAGCATAGGTCGTGGTCTCAGGGTCATAAGGGTTGAGCCCCAGGTCAGGTTCTGTGTTGAGCACAGGGTCAGCTTGAGATTCTCCCTCTCCTTCTGCCCCTCCCCCTGTTCACACACTCTCTCTCTCTCAAATAAAGAAATAAAATCTTTTTTAAAAAGGAATTTGCAATTAAAAGTATACATAATGAGATGCTCATAATTCATGCATTCATTCATTCATTAATTCAACAAACATTTACTTGTGCCAAGTGCCAGGTTGGTGGCAGATGGGGTGATGGAAATCTCAAGACAAACAAAATATAGAGCCTCTGTACTCATGGAACTTAAAGTCCACTCTGAGAAGATGAACAAAATACTATAATGTGATGCTCTGACAGAGATATTCACCAGATGCTCTGGAAGTAATTCAGTTAGGACTCTGCATCTTAGGTGATGGAATTCCATTTCAAACTTTCTTAAAAGGATATGAGGCATCTCACAGAACCTAAGACTAAAAATGCAGGCCAGCCTCAGTTCAAGAGATGTTAATACCCTCAGCAGTTTCTCCTAGCTTATCTCTGCTCGCTTTGTGCTTTATCTTACTTTCTCTCTGCCTACCACTTTCTGATTCTCTTGGCTAGATAATATGAGAAAAAACTGATGTGTGACACACCAGTTACTCATAAGGAAACCAACTTCACTTTCTCAGTGCTAACTCCGAACAGCCAGGCAAGAATTCTGTTTGGCTTCCGTGCCTTCTGAACTAATCAACAATACCTCCACGTTTCTTTATAGTAAAAGAGTTAGTGGTACCATAAATTCACTGAAAATAACTGAAGAGCTAGGAAACATTTTTAGGAGTGAGGGGGTTAAGTTATGTGTACACTCTCCCAAAGCCATAAAATACTCTGAGGGGTTTCCTGATAGAACGCTTCAAAGACAGGATTCTTCGCCTTTTTCCTCTTACTACATGGAAAGAAAGCATTAAAAACTCAGGGCAGCAGGTCCTTTGAAGACCCTTGTAGGTCCTTGTGTTAAGACTGCTCCCTACATCCAAATGGTCATCTAGGAAATGGGGCAGGGCACCCAAGGTTTCAGAACAAACATGTGGCCTCACGAACAAAAGCGAGGGATATGATTCCAGTCCTTCCTCAGATGCTGCTCTGTAACATGCAGGCAAAGGATTTCCTTTGTGTCTCTCATCTGCTTTCATAAAACTGGATCTTTTCCATGTGATGCACCCTACTGCTAAAAGAAATGTGAATTCCCTAATGGTATGTCTATTATTTAAAAAATAATAATAAAATTCCCTTATAATGTCAGTAACATTGAAAAAGCTATCATATTCACCTTTAATGTCTTTAATTTAGGTACTTACACACACATACTACTTCTTGGGAATGAAGTCACAACCTGAGATATAAACTACTTAGAGCAAGATCCTAAGTACTCCTACTGACATACAGGTCAAAATTCAATATAACAAATCCATTACAAAAATAATAAAAATGTGAGCCCCTGTCATGGGTTCATTTATTTTAAATCATGTTCAACTCATAATAGTTCCATGTGGTTAACAACAAAAACAAACAAATCTGTCAGTTCCTAGAAGTATGTATAACACAGCTGACTACCACGCTACACCCTTTTCGCACAAGTTTATCCCAGTCTACAAATCAAATCCCTTTAGGGTGTAACTCCCAAGTAGCGTAAATTAAGCAGGGATTAGGAGAGAAGCTCCTTGGATCCCCTGCTACATATGGCTAACAGGCATCACCAGAACACCTACTCCATCCTCATGGCCCAAGGCAAAAAGGCCACATGCTTCCAGACCCTCCAGATATTTTGATCCCTCTTAGCATTCTGGTCCTCCCCTCCCACCATCCTAGACCAGTTCTATACAAGAGAAAGACAATACAATGCAAAATGTAAGCTACACATGCATATGTAATTTAAGATTTTTAATATTTTCTAATAGCCACATTTAAAACCGTAAGTAAAAACAATTTTAATACTATATCCCAATATATCCAAAATATTCTCATTTTCACATATAATCAATATAAAAATTGTTAACGAGATCATTTTTGTATGAATTCTTTGAATTCTGGTATGTATTTTACATTTGCACACATCTCAATTCAGAGTAACACTGCGTGTGCTCAACAGCCATATAAATGTGGCTGGCAGCTCTTGTATTGGACCACACAGTTCTAGACATTCTTCCATTAATACTAATCCCCACATTAAGTTAGATACTCTCTGTCACAAAGACCCGAAGATCTACTTGAGCTACCAAGTACCATGAACTTGGAACTTTCCTAACAGGAACGCTGATACTCGTCATCTGGGTAGTGGGGAGGGATCACGGGACCCCACTGCCTCTTCCAGATAATATGGCATTCATTCTTCCTCTGAAAACTGTTGAAACCTATGGTCTTTACTTTCTTTTCTCCACCTGCACTCCTGATATCCTGCAATCTGCTCTCCTCTGCCCAGGACTCCATCAGAACTGCTCCTGGAAAGATAAGTACCACTCTCTCTCTCTCTTAAAAAGTAACTTTCCCTTTTCACCTTGCTTTCCATTCCTTATCTGCATCTTAGCAACATCAACCTCTACTAGTCCACATATGGTACTTTATGATTAACAGAATTCTCAGAGATAACAGAGGAACAATCACTAACCTAGAATTTATTGAGCCCCTACTATCATAGGGGCTCAATAATTGAGCCCCTATATCATATCAATTATTGAGCCCTCAACTATTTACAAGAGGATGCTAATGATAATAATACCATGTATTACATAACCCCATGTTTGCTTAATTCTGTTTGCTTCCCACATACAGGTTCTAATTTATCTTTGTCTCAAAGTTGGGTGACAAGGGAGTTAGCTCCAGGAAAGTGACGTGGGGAAAACCTATAGTCACATGTACATAAAACTAATGATAGAATTAGAATCTGAAGCTTCCACTTTTCAGATCACTCTCTCTCCAACACATTTCTTCTGTATTGGCCTCCGCTCTGAAGGACCTTACACACTCTGACACCTACTGTTACAAAAGTAATCAAACAAGGAGCCCACAAGACTGAGGTAGCTCTAATGCTGTGGTAGCTGACTTAAGCAAACTGAAATCTAAGCCAGTCATTTCCTATAAATGCCTCAAAATTAAGAACACTCAATCACAAACAGCCAACTGGGCTTTCCCAAATAGTGCAACCACTTAGGCTATCGCCAAGTTAAGTCCCCAGCTTTGCTTCTGTATCTTCTCTACAAAAAGAGAAACACCAAGCTTTTATCAGCAGAATGCTCTTAACCCCTCTGAATCGATGTTTGCTCAAATAAGCTCTTAAAAATTTTAATATGCCTCAGTTTATTTTTTTAACAAACTTCATATCCTTTCCCTTCAAATGTCACATCACAGCAGGTGATGACAGAAGTCTAGGTCATTAACTCAAATGAGGAGCTCCTCATGGAATGGCTCCTTTCTATTCTGTACAATATTCTTAAATGCTGCCAGAGCTTAATTTATAAGCCATAGATTCCTAGATTCTTACTGGGATTTGGGGTCAACTACAATAACAAAAAAAGATAATTGCTTCACATTCTCTATTATATATGTCATTATTAAGAAAATTCCCACAAAAGGAAAAAAATGTTGCCAAAACACTGTTTTATCTCACAGATCACCCACTGGTATTCTTTAATATGTAAAAAATGTGAAAATATGTGGTTGTGGAACATCTCAAAACATTCATTTCATAGCAGGAAAGAAAAATGTCTTTGATCAAAATATTAGGTATGATAAACTAACTCTGAGTTCTGGGAATTAAAAGCCAAAGGAAAAAAAAATCACAAATTTCTTTACTGTGCTTTGTTACAAGTAACAAACAATGGTTCTTTAGATATAACAGACCCATGCAGGAAATGCCAGCAAGGCAGTAGATATATATATGTAATATAAAATGACACCTTATACTTTACCCATTGAGAAAACTTATAATGTACCTTTAATTTGATATATCTTATCAAAACAGTATATATGATCTTCATAGCTGTTTATATTGTGGCATTCATCAAAATTAGAATTCTAATCTTAAAACTAACTCTGCTCAAACAGATAGCAGGAGGGAGATCTTTGTGGTGATGGAATAATTCTATATCTCCATTGCAGTGGTAGTGACAGGAAATGATGCATGTGGTAAAATGGTATACACATACATTGTGCCAAGGTCAACTTCTTAGTTTCCATACTGTACTATCATGTAAAATGCAACCACTGGAGGAAATTGGGTGAAGGGTACACAAGAACTGTGTACTATTTTTCAACCTCTTGTGAGTCTAGAGTTATTTCTACATAAATAAATAACTATACCTTAAAAAAGAACTCTGACCATGCAGGCACATAAGAGTTGTTCATTCTAAACATATAACCTTGCATTCCAAAGTATCACCTGTTTTCTCCAGATTTAAAAAAAACAACAGTGCTTACTAAAAATCATAAAACCACCATAGGCAAAGAACACAATGTTCAAAACTAACATCTACTCATTCAAGGAGATGGGCAAAGCAAGAAGAGAAATGACTTCATAAAAGACAAAAGCAGAGAATAAAGGGTTTTTTGGTTTGCATAAAAATGTTTACTTTCAAGTGTGCACTTGCTAAAACCTTCTAGATGAAGTTTGAAGCAGGAGGAAGAAGAGTGTCTGTCTTGGAGGTGGTATGGAGGGAACAGTGAATTTCAAATTAGCAGGCTTGTCAGAAGGCTGACAGATCAGAACCCTCTTCCTCTTTTCCATGGCTATTAAAATTTTCCTTTTGCCAGCTGGCAGTAAAATGGAAGTGGCATCTTGGGTTTTTAAGAGCCTCACTTTTAGAGCAGAAATGGAAAGTTAAGAATGTTAATATATGCAGCAGACGGAAATATTCAGTGATGACAAAGGTAAAGACAAGCAGTCCTCATCCTCTCAAAAGAATACAGGACTTTATAATACAAAGGTATTGAATAATTGTGCATAGTCTTAGATTCATTACAGAGAGTATTTATCAAATCGACTAGTCGTATCAGGAGAACCAAAATAAATGGATTTACACTTAGGCAGGTAAGATGTATTGATCTCATGGTGTTTTATTTAGAGAGCATACTAATGTTTTCATTAATAAACATCAATTTATTTCATATAAAAAGTCTTCATGCTTCAATATTCCAATAAGAGATAACAGATGTGGAGCTCTGGGTGGCTCAGTTGGTTGAACATCCAACTCCTGATTTTGGCTAAGGTCATGATCTCAGGGTTGTGGGATTGCACCCTGCATCTGGCTCTACACTCAGCAGAGAGTCTGAGGATTCTTTCTCTCCTCCCTCTGCTCATCCTCCTCCCTTCTTTTTTTTTTTTTTTTTTTTTTTTAAAGATTTTATTTATTTATTCATGATAGTCACAGAGAGAGAGAGAGGCAGAGAGAGAAGCAGGCTCCATGCACCGGGAGCCCGATGTGGGATTCGATCCCGGGTCTCCAGGATCAGCCCCGGGCCAAAGGCAGGCGCCAAACCGCTGCGCCACCCAGGGATCCCTCATCCTCCTCCCTTCTTCCATGCATACACAAGCACTCTCTAAATCAATCAATCAATCTTTAAGAGAGAGAGAGAGAAATGTGATTTACTGATAAGTAAACCAGTCATACATGTGTGCTTATAATTCTTGTTCCCTATGGATGTCATGCTCATAAGTTATTCTCCAACCATTACCCACTGACCTCCACTACCCATCCTGCCATCTGTGTCCACTTGTCCTTACGGCGTTGGCCAGTTCCACTTCATCGGGGACAGCTTTCCATTGTCACTTCACTCCTCAGTGACCAGGTCTTCTAAATTCTTAAACGAGCTGTACTTCCACTTGAGACAACTGATCCGGCACTGCTATTTCATTTTTTACAAATTTATGTTGAGTCTTCTGAACTGGATTTTAACACCTTCAAGAACGAAAAGCGGAGACTTGTGTCCTGCCTTTCTTATCCGAAACTAGCAGAGTATACTTTCCGTGAATGCCCATCAGTCCTGCACTGATTTAGCCTTATCAAACTGCATCTATGGTTTCGCTGCAGCATTCCAGTACAGAAAAATATAAAAATCATTTTAAATGGATTTCTGTAGTCTTTCATAACAACTACCTTTACAAACTCCACATTATCAGAAAATTTTAAAAGCATGCTTTTCAATGTCCTAATAAAACAGTGATCAACAACAAAAAAACAGGGTCAAGGAAAAGCACTGTGATATTCCACAAGACACCTGATGGCTAATAAGAGTTATATCCAATCTTTTAGGTGTAGCTCTTCCATAGAGTCAACCAACCAAGAAAGGAACATACAGTCAGTAGAATACTAAGGGAGAATAATAGAATGTTTTATTGAAAATGAGATAATCTGGGACACCTGGGTGAGACACTCAGCGGTTGAGTGTCTGCCTTTGGCTCAGGGTGTGATCCCAGGGTCCTGGGATCAAGTCCCACATCAGGCTCCCCGCAAGGAGCCTGCTTCTCCCTCTGTCTATGTCTCTGCCTCTTTCTCTGTATCTCTCATAAATAAATAAAATCATTAAAAAGAGAGAGAGAGAGAGAGAGAGAGAATCTAAGTCAACAACATCCACCTTCCTTAAAAGGGCAAAATAAACTGCCATGACTGTTTCTTGATTACCCGACTGTTGTTTTGACTCCTGCATTCTTTTTTTCTTTCTTTTTTTATCTTTACTTTTTTATTTTATTATTTTTTAATAAATTTATTTTTTATTGGTGTTCAATTTACCAACATACAGAATAACACCCAGTGCTCATCCTGTCAAGTGCCCCCCTCAGTGCCCTTCACCCATTCACCCCACCCCCCACCCTCCTCCCCTTCCACCACCCCTAGTTCATTTCCCAGAGTTAGGAGTCTTTATGTTCTGTCTCCCTTTCTGATATTACCCACACATTTCTTCTCCCTTCTCTTATATTCCCTTTCACTATTATTTATATTCCCCAAATGAATGAGAACATAAAATGTTTGTCCTTCTCCGATTGACTTACTTCACTCAGCATAATACCCTCCAGTTCCGTCCACATTGAAGCAAATGGTGGGTATTTGTCGTTTCTAATGGCTGAGGAATATTCCATTGTATACATAAACCACATCTTCTTTATCCATTCATCTTTCGATGGGCACCGAGGTTCCTTCCACAGTTTGGCTATTGTGGACATTGCTGCTATAAACATCGGGGTGAGGTGTCCCGGCGTTTCACTGCATCTGTATCTTTGGGGTAAATCCTCAACAGTGCAATTGCTGGGTCGTAGGGCAGGTCTATTTTTAACTCTTTGAGGAACCTCCACACAGTTTTCCAGAGTGGCTGCACCAGTTCACATTCCCACCAACAGTGCAAGAGGGTTCCCTTTTCTCCGCATCCTCTCCAACATTTGGGGTTTCCTGCCTTGCTAATTTTCCCCATTCTCACTGGTGCAAGGTGGTATCTCATTGTGGTTTTGATTTGTATTTCCCTGATGGCAAGTGATGCAGAGCATTCTCTCATGTATATGTTGGCCATGTCTATGTCTTCCTCTGTGAGATTTCTGTTCATGTCTTTTGCCCATTTCATGACTGGATTGTTTGTTTCTTTGGTGTTGAGTTTAAGAAGTTCTTTATAAATCTTGGAAACTAGCCCTTTAACTGATACGTCATTTGCAAATATCTTCTCCCATTCTGTAGGTTGTCTTTCAGTTTTGTTGACTGTATCCTTTGCTGTGCAAAAAGCTTCTTATCTTGATGAAGTCCCAATAGTTCATTTTTGCTTTTGTTTCTTTTGCTTTCGTGGATGTATCTTGCAAGAAGTTACTGTGGCTGAGTTCAAAAAGGGTGATGCCTGTGTTCTCCTCTAGGATTTTGATGGAATCTTGTCTCACATTTAGATCTTTCATCCATTTTGAGTTTATCTTTGTGTATGGTGAAAGAGAGTGGTCTGGTTTCATTCTTCTGCATGTGGATGTCCAATTGTCCCAGCACCATTTATTGAAGAGACTGTCTTTCTTCCAATGGATAGTCTTTCCTCCTTTATCGAATATTAGTTGACCATAAAGTTCAGGGTCCACTTCTGGGATCTCTATTCTGTTCCATTGATCTATGTGTCTGTTTTTGTGCCAGTACCACACTGTCTTGATGACCACAGCTTTGTAGTACAACCTGAAATCTGGCATTGTGATGCCCCCAGATATGGTTTTCTTTTTTTAAATTCCCCTGGCTATTCGGGGTCTTTTCTGATTCCACACAAATCTTAAAATAATTTGTTCTAACTCTCTGAAGAAAGTCCATGGTATTTTGATAGGGATTGCATTAAACGTGTATATTGCCCTGGGTAACATTGACATTTTCACAATATTAATTATGCCACTCCATGAGCATGGAATATTTTTCCATCTCTTTGTGTCTTCCTTAATTTCTTTCAGATGTGTTCTATAGTTTTTAGGGTATAGATCCTTTACCTCTTTGGTTAGGTTTATTCCTAGGTTTAAGAATTGGGTGCAATTGTAAATGGGATTGACTCCTTAATTTCCTAGGTTTAAGAATTGGGTGCAATTGTAAATGGGATTGACTCCTTAATTTCTCTTTCTTCAGTCTCATTGTTAGTGTATAGAAATGCCACTGATTTCTGGGCATTGATTTTGTATCCTGCCATGCTACCAAATTGCTGTATGAGTTCTAGCAATCTTGGGGTGAAGGCTTTTGGGTTTTCTATGTAGAGTATCATGTCATCGGTGAAGAGGGAGAGTTTGACTTCTTCTTTGCCAATTTGAATGCCTTTAATGTCTTTTTGTTGTCTGATTGCTGAGGCTAAGACTTCCAGTACTATGTTGAATAGCAGTGGTGGAGTGGACATCCCTGTCTTGTTCCTGATCTTAGGGGAAAAGCTCCCAGTGCTTCCCCATTGAGAATGCTATTTGCTGTGGGCTTTTCGTAGATGGCTTTTAAGATGTCGAGGAATGTTCCCTCTATCCCTACACTCTGAAGAGTTTTGATCAGGAATGGATGCTGTATTTTGTCAAATGCTTTCTCTGCATCTAATGAGAGGATCATATGGTTCTTAGTTTTTCTCTTGCTGATACGATGAATCACATTGATTGTTTTATGAGTGTTGAACCAGCCTTGTGTCCCAGGGATAAATCCTACTTGGTCATGGTGAATAATTTCTTAATGTACTGTTGGATCCTATTGGCTAGTATCTTGTTGAGAATTTTTGCATCCATGTTCATCAGGGATATTGGTCTATAATTCTTTTTGGTGGGGTCTTTGTCTGGTTTTGGAATTAAGGTGATGCTGGTCTCATAAAACGAATTTGGAAGTACTCCATCTCTTTCTATCTTTCCAAACAGCTTTAGGAGAATAGGTATGGTTTCTTCTTTAAACGTTTGATAAAATTCCCCTGGGAAGCCATCTGGCCCTGGACTCTTGTGTCTTGGGAGGTTTTTGATGACTGCTTCAATTTCCTCCCTGGTTATTGGCCTGTTCAGGTTTTCTATTTCTTCCTGTTCCAGTTTTGGTAGTTTGTGGCTTTCCAGGAATGCGTCCATTTCTTCTAGATTGCCTAATTTATTGGCGTATAGCTGTTCATAATATGTTTTTAAAATCGTTTGTATTTCCTTGGTGTTGGTAGTGATCTCTCCTTTCTCATTCATGATTTTATTAATTTGAGTCTTCTCTCTCTTCTTTTTAATAAGGCTGGCTAATGGTTTATCTATCTTATTAATTCTTTCAAAGAACCAACTCCTGGTTTTGTTGATCTGTTCCACAGTTCTTCTGGTCTCGATTTCGTTGAGTTCTGCTCGAATCTTTATTAACTCTCGTCTTCTGCTGGGTGTAGGATCTATTAGCTGTTTTTTCTCTAGCTCCTTTATGTGTAAGGTTAGCTTCTGTATTTGAGTTCTTTCCAGTTTTTGAATGGATGCTTGTATTGCGATGTATTTCCCCCTTAGGACTGCTTTTGCTGCATCCCAAAGATTTTGAATGGTTGTATCTTCATTCTCATTAGTTTCCATGAATCTTTTTAATTCTTCCTTAATTTCCTGGTTGACCCTTTCATCTTTTAGCAGGATGGTCCTTAACCTCCACGTGTTTGAGGTCCTTCCAAGCTTCTTGTTGTGATTTAGTTCTAATTTCAAGGCATTATGGTCTGAGAATATGCAGGGGACGATCCCAATCTTTTGGTATCGCTTCAGACCCGATTTGTGACCCAGTATGTGGTCTATTCTGGAGAAAGTTCCATGTGCACTCGAGAAGAATGTGTATTCAGTTGAGTTTGGATGTAAAGTTCTGTAGATATCTGTGAAATCCATCTGGTCCAGTGTATCATTTAAACCTCTCGTTTCTTTAGAGATGTTGTGCTTAGAAGACCTATCGAGTATAGAAAGAGCTAGATTGAAGTCACCAAGTATAAGTGTATTATTATCTAAGTATTTCTTCACTTTGGTTATTAATTGATATATTTGGCAGTTCCCACATTCGGGGCATATATATTGAGGATTGTTAAGTCCTCTTGTTGGATAGATCCTTTAAGTATGATATAGTGTCCCTCTTCATCTCTTACTACAGTCTTCGGGGTAAATTTTAGTTTATCTGATATAAGGATGGCTACCGCTGGTTTCTTTTGAGGACCATTTGAATGGTAAATGGTTCTCCAACCTTTTATTTTCAGGCTGTAGGTGTTCTTCTGTCTAAAATGAGTCTCTTGTAGACAGCAAATAGATGGGTCCTGCTTTTTTATCCAGTCTGAAACTCTGCGCCTTTTGATGGGGTCATTAAGCCCATTCACGTTCAGAGTTACTATTGACAGATATGAGTTTAGTGTCATCATGATTATCTATTCAGTTCTTGTTTTTGTGGATTGTTCCACTGAACTTCTTCTTAAAGGGGAATTTTAAGAGTCTCCCTTAAAATTTCTTGCAGAGCTCATTTGGAGGTCACATATTCTTTCAGTTCCTGCCTGTCTTGGAAGCTCTTTATCTCTCCTTCCATTTTGAATGAGAGCCTTGCTGGATAAAGTATTCTTGGTTGCATGTTCTTCTCATTTAGGACCCTGAATATATCCTGCTAGCCCTTTCTGGCCTGCCAGGTCTCTGTGGAGAGGTCTGTTGTTATCCTAATACTCCTCCCCATAAAAGTCAGGGATTTCTTGTCTCTTGCTGCTTTAAGGATCTTCTCTTTATCTTTGGAATTTGCAAGCTTCACTATTAAATGTAGAGGTGTTGAATGGTTTTTATTGATTTTAGGGGGGGATCTATTTCCTGGATCTGAATGCCTGTTTCCCTTCCCAGATTAGGAAAGTTTTCAGCTAGGATTTGTTCAAATACATATTCTGGCCCTCTGTCCCTTTCGGCACCCTCGGGAACCCCAATTAAACGTAGGTTTTTCTTCCTCAGGCCGTCGTTTATTTCCCTTAATCTATCTTCATGGTCTTTTAATTATTTGTCTCTTTTTTCCTCAGTTTCCCTCTTTGCCATCAACTTGTCTTCTATGTCACTCACTCGTTCTTCCACCTCGTTAGCCCTCGTCGTTAGGACTTCTAGTTTGGATTGCATCTCATTCAATTGAGTTTTAATTTCTGCCTGATTGGATCTAAATTCTGCAGTCATGAAGTCTCTTGAGTCCTTTATGGTTTTTTCTAGAGCCACCAGTAGCTGTATAATAGTGCTTCTGGATTGGCTTTCTGACATTGAATTGTAATCCAGATTTTGTAACTCTGTGGGAGAGAAGACTGTTTCTGATTCTTTCTTTTGAGGTGAGGTTTTCCTTCTAGTCATTTTGCTCAGTGCAGAGTGGCCAAAAGCAAGTTGTATTGGGAAAAGGAGAAAAAGATAGGAGAGAAAGAAGGAAAGAAAAGAGAAAGAAAAAAAAAGGAAGAAAAGAAAGAAAAAGAGAAAGAAAAAGAAAGAAAGGAAAAATAAGGGGGGGAAGGAAACAAATCAAAAAGCAAAACAAAACAAAACAACAACAACAACAACAACAACAACAAAAAGAACCACGGGGGAGTATCTTCTGATTCTGTGTACTTTAAGTCCCTTGACTTCCCCTGGAACTTGTCCGTCTAGCTGGTCTTCTGGGGGAGGGGCCTGTTGTGCTGAATTTCAGGTGTTAGCAGTTGGGGGAGCTGCTGTGCCCCTGCCTGGTGCAGGGCTCAGTGGGGGTTGTTTACCCCGTGAGGCCCCAGGAGGAACAACCGCAGTGGCGGGGCCAGCTCTGGAGCCCTGGAGTCAGCTCCCACAGTAGCTCCAGAGCTCTCGGTCTGCAGGGCCTGGAGGCTCCGGGGCAGGGCCGCTCATCTGCTCAGCTCTGGGCAGGAGCGTCCTTGCTGTCCTGTGCCCTCCCGGCCTCTGCCTGTCCCTGGGGGAGGCCGGATCCTGGGCTGTGTCCCGGCGCCCTGTGCCCCCGGTCCTGCGCTGTCAGATTCGCGCTCCCGGCTGCCAGCCCCCTCCGCAGGGAGCCTCTTCCTCTGCCCAAGCCCTTCCGAGCTGCTCCCGGGCCGAGCTGCTCCCGGGCCGCGCAGCCCCCTCTCCGTGGAGCCGCCGCCCGAGCCCCTCCGAGCTGCTCCGGGTCCCGCCGTGCGCGCTGCAGCCCTTTAGGGAGCTCGGCGCACTCTCCCTGGGGCGCAGGTGTCTGTTACTGTCCCAGGGAGCCCGAGGGCATCCCCGCCCTCCTGGGGTCCTGCTCCAACTCCCTGCGAGCGCCTTTTCGCCCGGGAAGATTGGTGAAGCTCCTACTTCTCCGGGACGGGGCTCTCCGGTCCTGGGGACACTCGCCCCGGCCTCAGCCCGGCTCCTCGCGGGGCCCCTCCCCCCTTGGAGGCCTTTTGTTTCTTTATTTCTTTTTCCCCGTCTTCCTACCTGATAGAAGCGCGAACTCTTCTCACTCTAGCATTCCAGGTGTTCTCTCTAAATCTCAGGGTGAATTCGTAGATTTTCAGGATAATTTGAAGGTTATCTAGGTAATTTGGTGGAGACAGGTGATTTGGAGACCCTATTCTTCCGCCGTCTTGCCCCTCCTCCTACTTTTTTATTTTAAATTAGCCAACATATAGTACATACTTAGTTTCAGATGCAGTGTTCAGGAATTTATCAGTTACAGTTACATATAACACCCAATGCTCATTACATCACATGCCCTCCTTAATGCCCATCATCCAGTTACCTCCATTTTAACTTAAATGTTTGCAGATCATCCACTTAAAACCTGAGTGTAATTTCTTTTAAAAATCTCCAACACATTTTTACTTTCTACAGTCTTCTAGGATCTTTCTGCTGCTCCACAGTTTCACAAGATATCTCTGAGAGCATATCTGCCAATTTCTTAAGGACCTTGAAACAGTCTCCCCCAGAGTCTCCAAGTGGAACACAGCCTTGCTGACACCTTGATTTTAGCCCAAGGAGATCCATTTCAGACTTATGACATCCAGAACTATAACAATATTAAGTCTGTATAGTTTTATGCCACTAAGTTTGTGGTAATCTTTTATAGCAGCAAAAGGAAACTCATACAGTCTCAGAATCAAAAAATCTCGGCTCAAAATCAAGTTCCTTTCTTTCTGCCAGGGTCCTGTGTTTATTGTCCAGATTCTTGGTCTAGTTTTGGAATCTATTAGCAGATTGCTCTTTAATGCATTCCTGAACCAGTCTGCCAAGTTTGAATGTGTTTCATCCCTTAAGACACCTTTATATTCTGTCCCTTGACCAGTGACCAACCCGTACACCTCTTTATTTCTGCAATCTCCGCTCCCACTTCTACTAGGCCCTTGCTAGGCCCGCTCTGCTATAAGCTTAACCTCTACCTGTCCACCTTGCCTTGTTATGGGATTCTCAGTTACTTTCCCTGAACTCATACTCACAGCCCTAGTGTTTACAAATTATTCAACAGTAAATCAAAATAAACTGAGGTAAGTACAGCAGTAGGTTTTTTAAGTGAAGAATAAAGAATCAACATTAAGTACGAAGTTTTCAAAACACTATAAACTATCTAGATGCTTTAAATGAATTTGAACTTCAACTTCCAGATGGATTACAAATATTAGCTGAGCCAATAAATATAAGGTTGACCCTTGAACAACACAGGTTTGAACTGCACGGGTCCATTAATATGGAGATTTTTTTCAATAAATATAGTACAGGACCAAAATGTATTTTCTCTTTCTTAAAATTTTCTCAGTAACATTTTATTTTCTCTAATTTACTTTATTATAAGAAAACAGTATGTAATATATATAACATACAAAATATGTGTTAATCGAGTGCTTATGTTAGCAGTGAGGCTTCTGGTCAAACAACAGGCTATTAGTAGTTAAGTTCTGGGGAAGTCCAAAGCTATACATGGATTTTGACTGCATGGGTGGGGGCGGGGATGGTGTACCTAACCCTGTGTTGTTCAAGGGTCAACTGTAATTTTTAAATGTTTTAGATCAGAAATGGTGCCAAAAAATTGGATATACTTAAATTCAGCCTTAATATTCAAAGGATAAATTGGGTGGGAAGGAAAATCCTAAAAACTAAAGACCAATTAGTTTGACAGTGATTCCCATTTTCAAATGAGTCAATCAGCACTACAGACAACACAGGTTCACCAAGAAGTCATGCCAAATTAACCTAACATCTGTTTTTGAGAGGAGAATAAGATGACTATTTAATAAGAAAAATGCTAGGACGAGAGGATAAACTAAGTTCAGTAAAGTTTTCCTTACCAACCATGTGAACAGATTCAAGCTGCAAAATCATCAATAGTTTAAAACCAAACTCTGCACACTGTTGGTGGAAACTGAAAATGGTGCAGCCATTATAGAAAAGAGTAAAGAGGTTTTTCAAAAATTAAAAATAGCACTGGCAATATGATCCAGCAATCCCACTCTTAGGGATATAATCAAAAGAATTCAAAGCAGGATCTTGCAGATGTATTAGCACATCCTTATACAGTGCAGCATTATTCACAGTAGCCAAGAGGTGGAAGCAACTCAAATGTCCATCAGTGAGTAAATGGATAAAACAAAACATGTATATCTTCACAGTGGAATACTATGCAATCTTAAAAAGGAATGAAATTTATCATATACTACAACCTGCATGAACCCTCAAAGGCATTACTAAATGAAATAAGCCAATCTCAAAAGGACAAATGCTGCATGATTCCTCTTATCTGAAGAATCTAAAAGACTCAAAATGATAGAAACAGAAAGTAGAAAGGTAGTTGGCAAAGGCTAGAAGGAAGGGGAACGGTACTTACTGGGCAGTTTCAAATTTGTAATATGAAAAAGTTCTAGAGATCAATTGCACAACAATGTGAAAATACTCAACACTACTGAACTGTACACTTAGAAATGGTGAAGGTGGTAAATTTAATGTGCCCTTTACCACAATAAACAAAATAGTTAAAAAAAAAAAAAAAAAACTTGAGCTGACCAAGACAATCTGTAACAACAAATTTTAGACCTACTAATTCAAAGGCATCGATCTTGTATAAGACCTTGGGAAACATGTCCTTTAAAAAAAGGCTGAAAAATAAAATAAGAAAAGGTATATTTAACTTAAGAAAGACTAAGTGACACCTAAAAGAATTAACATGGAGAAGGGAACCTAAATAAGTTATTCTAGGTTAACTAGACTCAGGCTTATTCACTTATTCATTCAACAATGTTCATAGAATGTAAATAATGTGGCAGGTGGTGTTCTAGGCACTTCTGATACAACAGTGTGCAGAACAGAGATCCCTGCCTTGTGAAATTTTATATTCCAGTGGGGAGAGACACACAAATAAAAAAACATAATAAATAAGTGTGGTAGGTTGCTTCTAAGTGGCTCCCAATGGTCCCTGGTCTTCACATTCTCATGTAATTCCTCCCAAGTGTGAACTGGACTTAACAAACAGAACACAGCAAACCTGATGAGATGTCACTTCCAAGATTAGATCATAAAGACTGTTACATCTTGTCTTACTCACAAGCTCTCTCTCCTGTTTGTTTGCTCTGGTGAAGCCAGCTGCCATCCTATAAGCTGCTCTGTGGAGAGGCCCTGTGAAGAGGCAAGGAGCTGAGGGCAACCCCAGCCAGCAGGCAGAAATAAGCTAAGACCCTCAATCCAAAGGCTCACAAGAAACTAAATGGTACCAACAACCACATGAATGAACTCAGAATGGATCCATCTCCAGTTGAGCCTTGAGGTGACTGCAGCCCTGGTCAGTACCTTGAGTTCAGCTTATGAGAGACCCAGAAACAGAAGGTCTATACAGATTCCTGACAAAAACCATGGTAATAAACGTTGTTGTTTTAAGGCACTAAATTCTGGAATGGCTATTTTATGCAGCACTACATATTAATATAACATGATAATTATATGGTATGTTTAAAAAAATGCAAAACAATGTAGAGCAGAATAAAGGTGGGGGTGTATGAGATATGATGTTAAAAAGAAGTGTTATGCAGGGGGCCTGGGTGGCTCAGTCCATTAAGCATCTGCCTTTGGCTCAGGTCATGATCTCAGGGTCCTGGGATCAGGCCCTAAGCCAGACTCCCTGCTCAGTGGGGAGTCTGCTTCTCCCTCTCTGTCTGCTCCCTACCACCCCACTGCTCATGATCTCTCTCAAATAAAAAAATAAAATATTTTACAAAGTGGGGGTATTATAAGGACTTGCACATGAATGTTTGTAGTAGCATTATTCATAATAATCAAAAAGTGGAAACAACCCAAATGTCCATCAATAGGTAAATGGATAAACACAATATGGTATGTCCATACAATGGAATTACTCAGCTACAAAAAGAAAACACAGTGATATATACTACGACATGGAGGAACCTCAAAAATATTATGCTAAGTGAAAAAGCCAGCCACAAAAGACCACATATTATATGATACCACTGTATGAAGAAAATCTATACAGAGAGAAAGTAGTTCAGAAACTACTAAACTACTTTCTCTTGGGGTAGGGATAGGAAAAGGGTTAACCATAAACGGGCATGAGGGATCTTATCAGGGTGATGGAACCATTCTCAAACTGGATTTTAGGGGTGGTTGTTCACCTTGGCAAATATGTTAAAAATCACTGAATCGGACACTTAAAATAGGTGAACTTATGGTATGTAAACTATATCTCAAAAGAGTTGTTCAAAAAAGCTGGGGGTGTTGAGGCACCCAGATGGCTCAGCAGGTTAAGTGACTGACTCTTGATCTCAGCTCAGGTCTTGATCTCAGTGTCATGAGTTCAAGCCCCACGCTGGGAGCCCAGCATGGAATCTACTTAAAAAAAAAAAAAAATGGAGGTGTTAACACAGGCATCACAGAGAATTTAACACATGAGTAAAAACTAAAAAGGAAGGGTATCAGCCATGAGGATATCTAGGAGAAATATGCCTGACAAGACAAAGCTACACAAAGACCCTAGGGCTGGAGCACTCCTGTGTGTCTGCAGCACAGCAAGGGTACTAATATGGTGTGCAGCTGAAAATTTTTAGACAGGGAAGTAAGAAATGAAGTGAGAGAAGCAATGATGGGTGGAGGATGGTGGTGATGGGAAGCATGTAGAGCATTTATACCTCACTGGAGGGATTTTGACTTTACCATGTAAGAAAAATAGAAAATATTTAAGTTCTGGGCAGAGGAGAGCTTTGATCCGACTTGCATTTTTTTGTTGTTGTTGTTGTTTTTGTTTTTGTTTTTTTTGTTTTTTGTTTTTCCGACTTGCATTTTTAAAAGATCCTACGAAGTCAAGAAATTATAAAAAGAGATTATAAAATGCTCCATACAAGCTTGCTATCTCCAGTTACTAACCTCTCTTATCTGACTGCAATCTAGAGACGTTCTACACTAAAAGGGACATTTGTTGGTGTCTCAAGTATATGGCCTGTGTGACCTGCATCAGAACCTCCAAAGGACCCTTTTATACAGGCAGGTCCTCAGGTGTCATCCTTGACTCATGAACATCTGAAGCTGAGGATATGAGGCTCCAAGTTTGACAAACTTCCCCAGGTATAATTTTGAGGAATACCATGAACCAGATGAACATTCAAGTCCCTTCAAATTCTAAATTATAGAAAGTACACAGGCAACCAAAGCCATATCTAAGGAAATGGCTGGGGTTTACTATAAATGAACATCTCAATTGATTACTTTATTACAGATGAAGTTCCTTTTTTCCCCCATTCTCAAAAAACCTTACCCAGTTGTTTTTCTTCCCAGCATAAATTTCCATGTTCTCGCCATACTGTGGCTCTTCCAGTAATGTCTGGTATTCAAACATGAGACGAGAGCTCTCACGGAGGCGGCTGCACTGGTATTGGTGATATTGCTGCACAAGTTCCTTCACCACAAGTAACAGACATTCAGGATTCGAAGGATTCCAGGAGGCAAGGTTCTGTAGAAGGCATAAGTAAAAGACCAATTAAAAAGGAATTCTGATACAAATCCAGTATCACATGAGCACATCAACACAGAGGAAAAGAGTTACGAAAATCTAAAAGAAACAGATTTAATTAGCAATAAAACTCAGAACTGAAGTTAGAAGGGTCTTTTGAGCTTCCTGAATTCTCCTGCCTTCTAAAAATCCTTGCAAAAAATCAAGGAGGAATTCCATCATGAGGCAGAAACAGTAAAGTGTAAAGCAGCGTAGTACTAAAGCAAGAAATCTAGATATCTTAGAAGACCATCATTTTTAGCCCTAGAAGAATTAATTTCCTTCTTATTCTCTTATAATATTATTTCTTCTCAATCTGCACATAAATCCAGCGTTCTACGCTAGCATCATTCAACCCAGATCCACAGACCATCTGCATCTATAATACCAGATATAAATAAATGCTCTGTAAACACCAGAGCACCACAGAAATGTAAGCACACTGGTGATGGTTTACACTGGAAATGCTAGAAATGGAGTAGAGAAGAGGGAAAAATAAATTAGAAAATGCAAGGTTCAGAGAAAGGAAGGAAATGGCCATGGTAGCTTACGAGCAGGAGAAGAGCTGAGGGTAGAATAAGATCCGGTAAATAGTCATTTTTAAGCTCACATTCGTTCATTCAACGATAGGTATCAAATGTCTATTATTAAGCATCAGCCACAGTTCTAGGCAGTAAAGAAAACAAGCCAAGCCCTTGCTCTCCAGGAGTTTACACTTTAGTGGGCCAAAATAAACAACAAACAATGAAATAAATCAGATGGTCATAAATGCTACTGAGGACTATACAGCATGCATCCCAGAAGCCTAGGGAAGGGAGGATTCAGGGAGAAAGAGGTGATCAGCTGTAAGAAATGGTGTTGAGGGATCCCTGGGTGGCGCAGGGGTTTGGCGCCTGCCTTTGGCCCAGGGCGCGATCCTGGAAACCCGGGATCGAATCCCACATCGGGCATCCGGTGCACGGAGCCTGCTTCTCCCTCTGCCTGTGTCTCTGCCTCTCTCTCTTTCTCTCTCTGTGACTATCATAAATAAACAAACATTTAAAAAAAATTAAAAAAAAAAAAAAAGAAATGGTGTTGACAAGGTGAGTTAAGGAAGCCTGAGAGCTGACCTCTGGGCCCACTGACATGCCCATCAAAAGCATCCTCAACAGGTGCTCTTCGGTAAAGTGAAATATAACTGTCAAGCATTTAAGAAAGAATGGGTAGAAAGCGCACATAGTTAGGACAATTTGAACTGGTAATTAGTGTGGAGTGTGGGGTCAAGGGAAAGTTTTGCTCAGATGTCTGTACCTGCTGGAATGTCCATGTAGAGAAAGAGGGGAAATAAGGTAGGGGTGGGAGACAGAAGAGTAGGAGGAAAGAAAGCAAATGGGTAGATAAGGATGGGATCTCCAAGAGGGCTGGCCTTAGCAATGAGCACAGAGAACCCATCCACAGGAACAGGAGGAAAAGCCAAATAAATGAGTGTAAGTGCCAACAGACTGTTCCGTGTAGTGACAGGAGCTTGTGGCAGTTCTCTCCCTGGAGCTTCTTTTTTCTCCTTGAAACAGGAAGGAAGGTCATCAAATGGGAAGAAGGAAAGGATACCGGAAGTTTGAAAAGAAAAGTGTGAAAGAGTCATTTAGAAGAGTCATTTGGTAGACTAAATGGACTGGAGAAATGTAGGAGGAATTCCAGAGAGCGCTAAAAGCTCCACTGAGGTTAGAGGTATGGTTTATAAGTGAGGCTTATTAGCATAAATGTCTTTCCTGGGTGTAAATGTGGAGTGGATCGAGAGGAATTCGTATTTAACAAAGCCTGAGACTTTGCCAGAAAAGCACAACAGAGAGGCCAAAGATCTTAGAGGGCTTGCAAAAGAATGAATATAGTTATGGACCATGGGCGTTAAGCCAGGAAAAAGCCAAGCAAGTTTCTAAGGGGGGTGAGAATTAGTGAAAGGGTGGCAGGACCAATGGTCCTGGGTTTGGCAGGAGTTAGGTATTCTTAAAACAGAGAAAATACAGAAATTGAAACTAGGGCTGTTGCAAGCTCAAGGGCAGTGAATAGAATAAGAACCTGGTGGGCTGATGCTCTTTAGGGCAAGTTTTGCTCCTCCAATTAGGTCAATCAGTAGGTGTCTGGCAGTAACACTGGCAGTTAATCCCACACTAGTGCTACGGGTTGAATGAAAAGACTAATGCATTTGATTAATACTAACAGAAGAGGGATTCCTGGGTGGCACAGCGGTTTGGCGCCTGCCTTTGGCCCAGGGCACGATCCTGGAGACCCGGGATCGAATCCCACGTCGGACTCCCCGTGCATGGAGCCTGCTTCTCCCTCTGCCTGTGTCTCTGCCTCTCTCTCTGTGTGTGACTATCATAAATAAAAAAAAATTTTTTAAAAATACTAACAGAAGAATCAGTAGAAGGGAGGAATTGCTGGAGAAGAAATGCTAAAAAGAATGAACTGGAAAGACAGGAGCTGTGGTCCGAGAACAGGATGGTTACAATCAAGAACAGAGGTGGTCTGTAACTGGGACTGGCAAGGTGTAGAGTACCACCAAAAGGGTGCCTGCCTCGGAATAATCATTTATATGAATATTCAATCATGTATTTAGAGAATTTTAGGGAGAAGGGAATGACAGTCTCCTTGGCAGCAGCATTGAAGAGCAAGAAGAACACCTCCAGGCACAGTGGTAGAAAGAGGGTGAGAGAAAAATAGGCCCCAATTGATTGGAGAACATGGAGGGGAAGACAGAATCTCCAGGCAGAGGGTCAGACTCTAGAGCAGTGGTTACCAATCTGTGAAATGAAATCACCTAGGGAGCTTCAAAAATACTAATACTTGGGCCCTACTCTGAGGTCCACTTTGAGGTCTTGTGTATTTGGTATTTATTTTAATTAAGGCTCCCCAGGTGACCTGAATGCACAGCAAAGATTGAGAACCACTGACTTGAAGGAAAAAGGATTACAGAAAAGGTGGCAAGTATCTTGGACTCTACTGATAACAGACCATGTTAATACCCCAAAACACCCAATCTCTAGAAAGCTAGAAATTTAGCATCAATAAAGGAGAACACATGTCACACTACCAGTGTTCAACAGGTGATAATTATATAGCTTGTCAAGTGCTATATAAATCCTAAGAACCTTTCGTATATTCAAGTTAATCCATATCACAACCTTACCAGGTCTACTACTACAGCACTTTATAGATGAAGCAAATAGTTCAATATCTTGTTCAGAGCTTTTATTTTTATTTTTTTAATAAATTTATTTTTTATTGGTGTTCAATTTGCCAACATATAGAATATCACCCAGTGCTGTTCAGAGCTTTTAAACAATCAAGTTGAGTTTCAAACTTAAGCAATTTGGCTCTAAGTCACTGCTTAAGCACTACACCAGAGGTTCTTACACATTTTGGTCTTGGAAACTTCTTACACTCTTTAAAAGTACTGAGAACACCAACAAGCTTCTGTGTGGATGAATTATAAGGGTTAAACTCACTATATTAAAAATGAAAATCAAGAAATTTTAAAAATATTTATTAATTCATTTTAAAATAACCAACCTACTACATGTTAACATAGAAACATTTGTAATGGAATCACTAGGATTTCCAAAAGAAATAGAGCATGGCATTGTTTTACATTCTTGCAAATATTTTTAATGTCTGGCTTAATAAAAGAGCTAAGGGGATCCCTGGGTGGCGCAGCGGTTTAGCGCCTGCCTTTGGCCCAGGGCGCGATCCTGGAGTCCTGGGATCGAATCCCACGTCGGGCTTCCGGTGTATGGAGCCTGCTTCTCCCTCTGCCTGTGTCTCTGCCTCTCTCTCTCTCTGTGTGTGACTATCATAAATAAATTAAAAAATTTATAAAAAAAAATAAAAATAAAAGAGCTAAATTCTCATATCTGCTTTTACATTCAATGTTGCAATATGTTGTTTTGGCTGAAGGACATGAAAAAAATCCAGCCTCACTCAAATATGTACTTTAAAAAGAAAGGAGTATTTTAATAGCCTTGTCAAATAATTCTAGATATATTCTTCTTGAATACTATACCAAAACTCAACAAGTGGAAGTTTCTTAAGGATTAGTTACAATATGGAATCTGAAACTATATTAATAAACATTTCATACTCTTACATTAAATTCATTCATCTATCCTGCATTTTAAATGTATCTTCTACTTAATGTATGATTTTGTACCATCATGCATTTGGTCATTTAGAAAATACTGATTCACAGAGTTATGCAGATCTTCCAAATGTTGACATGTTTATTTAGTACTACATAATCACATTCATTAATATCATAACTTATCTCACCAGAAAAGTCTTCTATCAAAAGAAAACAAACAAAAGGTTAAAAAATGCATCCTTTAAAAGGAGAGCAATTACTCTGGTCTACTAAGTGGGTTGATTTACAAGCACCAAATAACAATAGGGAAATCAGCGATCATCATTAAACATTAATAGGAAAAATATACAATCTTCCATTTCTTTTCTTTTTTCTTTTTTTTTTTTTTTTTTTAGGGTTTTATTTATTTATTCATGAGTGAGAGAGAGAGAGAGGCAGAGACACAGGCAGACGGAAAAGCAGGCTCCATGCAGGCAGCCCCATGCGGTACTCAATCCCAGGACTCCAGGACCACACCCCAGGCCAAAGGCAGGCGCTAAACCACTGAGCCACCCAGGGATCCCCTAATCTTCCATTTCTTAGTCAAGTAGTCAAGTCCCTGTTCTAGGACGAAAAGAAAACAGTGTAGTTGCCTCAACTTGTACTTTTTAAATTCTATCATTTTTCGTAAGCTGTTTGGCAAGTTCCAGACTATATCCCACAATAAATATATATATAAAAGGATATAAGTTGGCAAACATCTCTTAACAATTTGAATTCATTTCAAGTAATTCAACCTAATTGTTAAATGCATAGAAATATGCCAATAAATCCCTTCCCATTAAAATACAATCTCCCAGTACATGGAAATATATTTGATCTTTTTGGCCATTCAGCACACACTTCACTGAGAAATAACTTAGCCAAAAAGCATCCCCATCAGGGCAGGTACAGATAGGCTCAACAAGATAAAAATCCCCCCACTATTGCTACATGACCACTTTCACTTTTGTAATTTGTGGTTTGAACCACTTTGTTTAGAAGGGAAGAACACAGGGGTGCCTGGTTAGCTCAATGGATTAAGTGCCTGCCCTCCACTTCAGTCATGATCTCAGCGTCTGGGGATTGAGCACCGTATCAGGCTCAGCTTGCTTCTGCCTCTCCCTCTGCCCCTTTCTCCTCCACTTGTGTGGATGCTCTCTCTCTCAAGTAAATAAGTCTTTAAAAAAAAAAAAGTAAGGGCGGGGAGAATATAGAAGACAATTACAAGATTGTGATCACTTCTAAGAGTAGGACATTTGAAAAAGGGTCTAACAAGGCAGATGTTGGAGCTTTCCATTCTCTTGAGCAGAGACAGAGAAAATGTCCAAAGTTACTTCAGGGAAGTTTGCAGGCCAGAGTGGGGGCAGGGGTGGGGAGGTGGTTGTAGCTCAAGGCGTAGATTAAGAGTGAGTCCTCAGAGAAGAGATAAAAATAAGTATTTCCTTCTATATTACTAATATGTGTGTGTGTATGTATATTGTTCTATACATACTAAGTTCTATTCTACTTATTTTTGGTCATGCATGAAAGAAGAAATCTGAAATGAGGATGGCCACAAGGAGTAAGCACAGGACACATATTATCAAAGAGAATAGAAAAGAGATTTCAAAAATGAGGAATGAAAAACACATTAGAAGAAAGTGATAAAGCCCAATAAAAGTAAATAAACAAAAGTAAAAGAATTAACTACTACCATGAAATTTTACTCTCCTTAAACATTGATAAAGCAGTTCAGGGAGGTGTCATGTCAGTTAACTAGGAAGGTTGAAGAACTCTGTTGATATTCAAGTGTGTGGATAAGTGACAGTGTAGAATACAAATCTGCAAACCTTCTCTTCAGTTCACCGAAATAATCAGTTTCTAACCTTACAATTGGCACCTGCCTCTCTACAGCCACGATGTATCTCACACCTAGTGCTAATTCTGGGTTCTCTACTTTGGCTCCTCTGCTGAGGCCACCTAACTTGATGGAAGCTCCTGCTCCTGGGACCCTCAACCTTCATCAACACACTCATCAGACCTGTATACTCCCAAATCAGTGGCCACACAACCTTGAACATGCCCAACCAATCCACAGTTCCTTGTCAGTTTCCTTATGTGAGAAACATAATGAGGAATACCGTTTTTAGAGGCCTAGATCACCTCCAATTCACATCTCACTTACTGATAATATGGTTTCTGAGCCATACCAGGGCAAATGTCGACACACACAAGGACATCAATCATGAAAGAAGTTGGGAAACAATGTATTTTTATGCATAGATGCGTTTTGGTCTAGGGGCTTAGGAAGGGATGGGGATAATCAAAGTTAAGATCATGGGATCCCTGGGTGGCTCAGCGGTTTAGAGCCTGCCGTCGGCCCAGGGCATGATCCTGGAGTCCAGGATCCAGTCCCACATTGTACTCCCTGCATGGAGCCTGCTTCTCTCTCTGCCTCTCTCTCTCTCTCTCTCTCTGTGTCTCTTGTGAATAAAATCTTAAGAAAAATAAGTTAAGATCATAATATATATGCAGTTTTATATCTGTCCTCATTTATATTTTGCCAGTATCTAATAGTATTTTTTATGCTATTGCCCAGTATTTATACACATACTAGATGCATTATTCCTTTGAGTGACCATTACAGACTTTCAACTATTTCTTATTATTAGGCATTTAGGTTATTTATAGCTTCATGATATTTTAAATGACTGTACATTTTTTGTCTATGATGCTTTTTCCCTCCCTTATTTTTGTTTTTTTTTTCTTAGATTCTCAGAAATAGGACTTATATAAAAAAAAAGACATAGGACTTATAGTGGGTTTTGAGACTGAACATTTTTGTGATTCTTGAAAAATATATATATAACCTGCTTGTATCAATTTTCACCCTCATCTGTCAAAGTATCCATTAAACTACATCCTTACCAGCACTAGTTATTTGCTTAAAAAGTGAGGACCTGGCCAAATCATGAGTCCCATGACAGCAAGAGACAATTTATGAGGCTAAGGCTCCACCTTGGAGTAAAAGTCAGGCTACTGAGTTCAAATTAACACCTGATTCCAGAGGCCAGTGGAACCATGGGAGCCAGAGTATGTAACTTAAAAGAATAGGGGAGAAGGTTCAGAGTGAGGAAAGCTAGAGGTGATCTAGTAATACCCAAAAAGGGTCAGACATTGGTGCCTTACGCAGTCCCAGTGCTACTCTTTCTGGGAGATAAGAGCAGTCTTCTTGGGGAATGGGGGGGATCTAATATAAGTTGTGAGGGAGACTTATTTTGTTCTTGATGCTCTCTTATGCTATTGGAAAAATGCTGTTTCTTTTACCATGTATATATTATTTCTTCAGTGAAAGAGGCTTTTGAAAAAGAAAAAATCAAATAAATTACATTTCCTTGATTATTAATAAGGTTGCATACTTTTCACATATTGTTAATCTGCTTCAATTTCTATTTTATCTGAATGTCAGATAGTGTGAAATTTTGTATGAAGTATAATTCCATTTGTTAATGAAAAAAAAATTATAAGATTTATTTTTGTTAAAGAATTTCTTTTCTCTCCCTTATTATAGGCAGTGATGGGTCCCAGGGCTCATTTGCTAATTTGCTTATTTTCCTCCTTTATCTCCCCAAAGAAATGAATTTAGTACCTTGTTAGCAACTGATATCTACAATTGGGGGCTATTTAGGAGAGTTCTCTTTCCCTTCTTCCTAATGTTCTGTATTTTCCAAATTTTCTAATTGTATTGTTATACATATGTATGTATATATGTGCACATATGTAACACATGCACATACTTTCATAATGGAAAACTATAAATTTTTAAATATAGAATAGCAGACTTCAAATATTTCATTCCAAACTGTGTTTCAGTCTCAAAGTTTAAGAAATTCCACTTGGCATTTACATATTTTATAAGGTCACACTTCAATTGTCTCTTTTTATCAACTCAAAGTTACCCAATTCCATAGCCTTCTGGAGAACAAATCTTGCATCACTTAACCCTAAATAAATATGCTCTAAGTAACCTTGAACTATTTCTTAAATTCCAAACCTCACAGAACATTTCCAGAAAGCTACTGCAATATGCCAAAATGTAATGGCAACAGTTGTAGGAATTTATTATGCTTCTCTCAACCAAAACTTTTTTGTGTTATACTCCTCTGAATGGAATTCTTAGGAAATGACCGATGACATTTTATATTTCTAACAGAACTGTAACTGGACAGCATGAATTTTTTAAATGTCACTTCATCTATGGAATACAAAAAATAAAAATAAATTTTCTAACTGACCTATTTGTAAAAGGACCAAGTATTATTAAAAATGAATATCCACACTGTACATTATAACTCCTCTAACACATCACCTAAAATAATTTAAATGAAATTATTTTCAACTTTTTTTATACTTTCTTAAAATATAGCAACTTATTACAGTAGAGTTAACATAACATGAAATTTAAGGTTCAGTGACAGAGAAGCCGAGTTAAAAGAAGCTAACTTTGGGACTACTCAGAGCAGGTCTACTCCCACTTCCATGTAACTACTTTCCACACATCCATAGTCATGTCACTAACAAAAAAGACAACACAGCACTCCCAGTCATATCCCTTATAGTTAACTGGTAGTTGATTTTTTGAGATTTTATTTTCAAGAAATTTCAAGTGTTAAAAACAAAACAGAGTGTGTGGAAGGGGAGAGTACACTAGTTGTATTCTGTTCCACTAAAATTTGTAGTCTACTCAAAGAAATAAATACTAGGAAAGCAAAAAATTAAATAGGGTCATTTTTGCAACCCCCTGTGGGTTGATTTTCAATTACTCTAATAAATATCTTCATCCTTATAAGTAGGGCCTATTGAGTCGGAGATCTGAGATTGTTGCCATGATGTTTAAAGCTGTTATTAATTAAATTTGGCTTTATGGGATCCCTGGGTGACGCAGCGGTTTAGCGCCTGCCTTTGGCCCAGGACGCGATCCTGGAGACCTGGGATCAAATCCCACGTCGGGCTCCCGGTGCATAGAGCCTGCTTCTACCTCTGCCTGTGTCTCTGCCTCTCTCTCTCTCTCTCTCTCTCTCTCTCTCTGTGTGACTATCATAAATTAATTAATTAATTAGGCTTTATTACCTAAGATATCACCTGAAAAAAAAAATTCTCCTGGAAAAAATGGATCTTGTCTAATTCATAGTGAATACTTTGGTGAAATCTTATGCTTCTCTGCCCCTCCTGTTTATGACCATCTTCATCTTGGTACCAGAAGCCCTGATAAGAGGAATCCAAACTCACAAAATAACCTAGAAGACCTACAAGATGTGCTGAAGAAATGCATTTTCTCTAGTTTAAGACATTAGCCCCAAGTCACCAATTAGTCTACAAATACACAGCTCATGCCTAGAGTAAAAGGAACGGTCACCTTATATCATACATATCTTGACAATAAACAAAATGAAATTGTCATCTTCCCCAAAAATCTAGTCTATCTGGGCCAGCCATGGAAGCTTCTGGCTGTGATTTCTCCCTAGCTTGCTCTTAGAGCTCTCCAAGGTTCTGATCTCTGCCTCAGAACCAAAAACCAACTTCCCTGATTTTTTTTTTTTTATGTTGTTCACTTTTTGTGACCTAGGATCTTTCTAAAAGGGCTTTGTATTGCCCTAAAAGATAAAATACAGCAGTCCATTCTATGGCTTACAATCAACAGAATCTCTTGGCTAGTAATGGTAAAGTGATCCTGATTGTATGTCAGTCCAGAACATGACACTTATATATCCTTGAGAAGGACGAAGGTAATGTCCCAAACAAAATCCACAATCAATCTTTGTAGCTGAAAAATCACTTTCCCACATGATTTTCCCAGTGATAGAACTGAAAGACTTGTAACACAAAGAAAGCAAAATATGGGATCTTAAATCTGAACTTTAGAAATGCTGTTCAATAGACAGCCTCACCCACAGTTGATAGATAAGCAAAACTTTAAATTAACAGAAGAGTTCTGGAGAATTTTCAAATATCTACAGACAGATGACCCACTGGCATATCACATCAGAATTTTTCTATCATCCCAATTTTGTGCTAGGGTGTCAGAATCGTTGGAACTGGTATACTTTGCTTAGTCAGTCTCTTTCACAGGTAAGCATACTTTTAATATCTAAATATTATATATAAAATTATACCTTTGGTTCCATTTAGAAAATTCAAAGAATTGCAATATCCCTTCTTGCCCATCAGAAGTTACTGTAACATTACCTTTCAATTCTTCTTAAAAGGTGACCAGCATGCAGCCCAATGTCATGTTGAACTGCCACTTGAAATAGGCCTCTAATTCTGTTTCTTTCTTTGGAATTGGAGGTAGATAGATGACAGGAAACAAGGGTTGAAGGGAGCAGGGAGGGAAGGAATCTCAAGCCATATCCTTTTGTCCAGCCTTTCTTGTTTATTAAGAGGAAGAAAGCAGAGAGCAGATTCTTTTCTAGCTTGGAAACCCAGGCACAATAGGGTTGAAAAGAAGGGAAAAAGTACCCTCTACAAAACCTTTATTAGCCTTTCTTCTCTCAATGGTATAACCACTTAGAGAACAGAAATGGTAGCTTTTCTATGACATGGATAAAAGACCTAAGACTAGGAACATCAACATCACTGAATAGAAGCACTTTGGAGAAGAGGACTTGAATAATAACTAAATCCATTCTAGTTCCTCCATAAGATGTTGTCTATATCCACACAACTTTAAGCTGCTGTCTTCTGAATATAAAATCAAATATATTTGGGGCCAAAATGCTCAAGTTTTATACCTCTTTTTGATCAAAAAAGTATGAATAAGGGGCACCTGGATAGCTCAGTTGGTTAAGCGTCTTCCTTTGGCTCAGGTCATAATCCCAGGGTCCTGGGATTGAGCCCTGAATCAGGCTTCCTGCTCAGTGGGAAGTGAGCCTACTTCTCCCTCTCCTCCCTGCTTATGCCCCTCTGTCACTATCTCTCTCTCTCAAATAAATAATATAATCTTTTAAAAATGTTTTTAATTTTGATTTTAAAAACATTTTTAAAGTATTTTTAAAGTATGAGTAAGTAATAAATTCAATTTTGCATAAAACATCAGTGTAGACTAAAATTTGATTAATAAGCCCTAATTATCAAAAATCCTTTTGTGTGGCCAACAAAGTATTTTAAAGAGCATAAATTTAAATCCCTTTAAGCTGAGCACACATCCAGCTCACCAAAATCCCATCAATTGCAAACAAAAAAAACCCTTTGAAACCCAAATTAGTTTTGAATTAGCCTCTGAAATGAATGTTGATATCTACCTGAGTCACTAATGCCTCATACCTTCTCAATCAATGCTACTCAGATTCCAAGAATAAAAGGCAACACTGCAATAGCAGAAAGAAAATTGGCACATATGATTTCTAACTTAATTCAAATTGTTTTTCCTAGGGATGTATTTAAATTGTCCAGGTTGCTCGAATATCATCCAGGGATGTGATTTTGAAGGAGACAGCTTGCTACTGGTTTTCCTGGCTGTACTACAAGAAACAACAGTGTGAGCTTATTTTAAGTTAATGTGTGCTTCTGTGTTTCTTTACAAGAAATTAACTGCAATCATTTAGTTAAAGCAAACACTTTGTTAGGGTTTCGTTTTTCATTAGAAAATGTCTTCAGGAGCCTTTTAAACTTAGAGGGTTACGAATCCCAACTTCTGCCCATAGATTTTGAGCTTGGAGCAAATTATTTATATCACAGTGAAAGATCATTCAAGCTTAGTGACCCTTTGTGGCACTATTTTTTAGCCATAGGTGAGTCACAACATCTTAGGAGTCCTATCCATTCACTTGAATCAAAACAGTAATTCTTTGCCTGCCTCAGTCAGAACCAGACCTCAGGGCAAATTCTCATTTCTTTCCAACTCTATAATCACAAGAAGACCCATAGGACTGGGCGATATGGAACAAGACAGAACAAAGAGCTTCAACCAAGTTATTTTTAACTAGAGAAACACCTGCAGGCTCTGGCACCTGGTTTCTGACCCCTGCCCTAGAGGATTTCCCTAGCTAGACTTGGCCTCTGGGCTACAATGATTTATATTATACCACTGCTTCTCCTGACCTGAGCTGAGCTCCTTGGACTGAATTCCAGACTTGTGGACTTGCCAGATGCCTCTCCTCTTAGTCAAAACCCCGGTCTTGGGCATTCCTGGCCAGTGGTCTTAAAGTCACCAGTGTCCTGGTAACACAATTTGTGTAGAAATGAGAAAAATGTCAGCTAAAAAGGAGGCTACCCCAGGCTGTTTCTGTTATCCCAGCCACAAGCAGCTATAAGAAAGAAAAAAGCAATGCAAAGTAACACTAACTAAATGAAAAGATATCCACAAAAATACAATGTATGGGGTGATAGAAGCTTTCAGTGTCTTTACCCTTGCCCCTAAAAACTCTACCTCCTAGCCCCAGGAGGGGCTTGTCCATATAATGTCCTTATTCAAAATCTACATTTAGTAGACACCTATGGTTTGATGTTCAACATCCATTTCCCTCCTTCTGGTAACACAGATTTCCTTTGGAAAACCACTCCTCCCCATTCTCAAGTGGGGGTTTTGAGTGAGACCTTCCACTCTAAGCTTCATGGGCCCTGACTGACTAACCCTATCAGCATTTCCTGTGCACCTAGCATCTATAATTGATTCAACTATGGGCACATACCAAATCAAACCCAGTGAGAAAAATGAAGACATTGGTTGAGATTTCTGAGAAATAAAAGCATTCTTTCTTTCCACAGTAGGATAATATAAAGTCTGAACTGGAGTAACAACTCTGTATTCACAAGAGAAGGGACTGAGCTGCTGGGTGGATATGGAGGCTAAGAATAAAAACACAGAAAAGGCAGAACAGAAAAGAAAAGAAACGGAAAGATACTAGGTCCCTTAATTACATTATTTCTGCCACTGAACCAAGCCTTATCTGAAACCCACCCCTGGTCTTTTAAGATCTGTAAGCTGATGAATTTCCTTTATTGTTTAAGCCGGTTTCACGAAGACTGAATTCAATCAATTCAATTAGATTTCACAGTTAGATTTTCTTGAAAGAGGAAGAGGGGGAGGGAGATAAGGAAGGAGGAGGAGGAATAAAAGAGTGCTGATATACCATAACACCATATCTATATTTTACCTCCTCCAAGAGAGAAAACAGAGGGAGAGGGACATGAACTCTTACTGGGCTATATAACAATTCAAGAAAACTATAATCCAAAGTATAGATTCAGTTTGGGTCCTGATACCTTCTGCGAGAGAGAAAAGTTAAGTTGTTCCTTACATTATCTGCAGAAAAATCTACACAGAAGAACAACCAATTTTCACTACCCAATAATGATTACAATCTTTTCTCTTAAGAGAAAAATAAATAAAAGGAAAGAATAAGGGAAAGATGGAAGACTCTACCCGTGTATATTACAATTCAGTCAATGAACTTAAGATAAAATGAATCTTAAAATAGGGCTCTTCAAACACCAGTAAGGTTTTAGATGGGGGAGAGGGGTGGGTAATAAAGTAAGACTTCTGTAAAAGCCAATATTCCTGTTGAAGGGTGTAGAGGAGAAAAATGAGCAACCATTCAAGACCAGATAAAGACATTCTGGTTACTGACATGTGTTTGGGGGCTGTACACAATAAGCAGCGGCACAGTACTTTATCAGCACTGAGCTTAGAGAGGAGGTCTTCCCTGGGTTTATGGTCATGTAAGTAGGAGTTATTTTTACCTTTCCTCTGGTTGACTGAAACATACCAGAACATATAAACTATTCTGTGGTGTCTCACGAATGCTGGCTCCATGCCAAGCTTGAAATGTGTACCTTTGACTAGTTTAGCCTTTGTGTCTTTTGCACATGTTCCCTCTCCAGAGAGACTAAAACAGGGCTCCCCACAAAGCCGTCATAGTGACTGCCTTTGAAGCATTTGTAAACTTAGCAATATACAACGATTACTCAGTTTTATCAATTTTCATTTCCTTAAACTCACCATCCCTCTCTAGCCCCCAAAGCCATTTCTTATCAGTTCTTTCAAAGCTGTGGGGCCCCTCACAGCCAACTAAAGAAAAGCATCTATCTCAAATGGACCATCCAGGCAAGCCATCCCTGGATCTCAGGTAAATAATCATGTGTACCCCTCCAAAGAAATGCCTCAAGAACAAAGCTCCAATATATCAAGCTACCAATTTCTATTGCTGACAACTCACTATCATCCAACAGATTGGAGTTCTTTTTATCACTAACCACCAATTAAAATAATTCCCTTATTAGAGGGCTGTAAATATGCAATCTTCATTGACCAAGAAAACCTGGTATCTTCCAGCAAGTAAATGAAAAATTTTCTATCTACGGCTTCAGTTCCCATCCTGGCTATCATCAGAATAACCGTGGAAGCATCTTAAAAAGGCAGATTCTCGAGTCCTACCCGTTGAGACACTGATTTGGTGGACCTGAGTAATACATATTCCCTGGCCCTAGATAATCTGCTTCCTGATTTGGAATTGCATTCAGGCATTCTGATGCAAGGCAGAAACCCAGAAAATCTGATCATCTTTCTGATGACTTTTCTCACAGAGATCAAAGACTCAAATTTCACATAAATTCATTAAGCCTTCATGTAAGACCCACTGTCTAAATGATGGCAAAAGGCTCCATCCACTAACACTTTCCATTAAAGTTGCCTCACACATTTCCCAGGTATTAGCAGAATGTCTCCAGACCTCTGACCTACCTCTAATGATTAACACCTGGAATTCAGGGCTTTCCATATCCAGGAAGAAAAGAGTCTTCAGCAGTGGGAAGTCAACACCATTCTTATTCATTTCTGTTTCTCCTACACTAATGATCCTCCTAAACTTGATCCCCTCACCTGCCTATATCAATATCTTCCAGGCTCCTCCTAAAATCCCATTATCCCTAATTTAATGTCACCGAAGACGGCGGGGGGGGGGGGGGGGGGGGGGGGGGGGGCGGGGCGGGGCACCAAATAGATTTCTAAATGGTGTGATCATTCTTAAACTGGATGTATTTAATTTTAAATCACCATCTTTTCCCTCAAATATTTTTGTAATGTTTCCATTAATATTAAGGAATTATAATGGGGTTGCAAACTGGCAGCCTCAGATTGCAGACATGCTTTATTTGAACCACATGAATTTTTTATTTTAATATCTTTAGACAAAGTGTACATGCTTCAGTAGGTCACAATCTCCACCAATTAAAACTATCTTTATACCTCTGTTTTTCACTCATTTTTATTACTTGGCTGGCTCCTTTAGGCATCTGAGTTTGCAACACCTTAATTAAGATTTTAGGGCATTTCCTAAAGATATTTTTAGTTCTTCCCATGGCTCCCTCATTTGTTACCAGTAAATACGTAAGGTGTTTATTAGTATAAGCAAAATGCAAGAGAATAAATGGCTAAAGTTTCTCAGGCACTGAAACTGAAAGATAAAAAGAAAGTTCGCCTACTCAGTGTGCTCATTAATGTTTGTAAAATAAATGATGTCTGGGTTATACAGTTATTTCATTTTACCTTCTATTAGACCATAAGTGGTCAGTGGTCTGAGAACAGGGACAGCACCATTCATCTTTGTGCAAGGTCTAGGCTAGACACGGGCTCTTGAACATGGACACTCAAATTACTTGTCAAGTGAATGATCACTACTATTCAATTCATTATAAACTAAGTTAAATGTATTAAAGGATTCAAAATTTTTCCAGGGTCAAGAAAGATACTGGCTAGTGGAAGTTAAGTTGATCTGCATTTTGAGCAGAAGCAGGCAAGAAAGACTGAAGAGCAACTCTGAAAATACAATATTGCAACATGACTAATTATAGTCAGCAATCATGAAAAGTTTGAACAGTATGAAAAATATTATCTTAAAAGCATTTCAGGATATCATTTCTTTCCAAAGGTTAGCACACTTAAAATAAGGATGTAAAAAAAAAAAAAAAAAAAAAAGTTGTAAAAACAAATTATCATGGCTCAATAGACAAGGTCTAATGGATACAAAATAACACATTAAATCAGTTCCCAATTCAAAAAAACCTGCATGAGATGTTGATCTTCCTGTTTTTCATAAACCTTATAATTGTGCTTCCAGAAAACTACCAAGCATCTGCCTCTATGTAGCTAATTCATTTAATCTTGGAGCTCTCACAAGGAAATAGAGAGTATACAGTGCCAGGATACTATCTTCTCTAGCCAAAATCATAATGCCTTGGAGCCAATTTCCTCTTGGTAAATTTTGATCAAATTCCTTCAATTTGCAGCTTCCTTAGTAGTGGTAATGGCTGCACATGTCACAAGTTAGCATATACGTGTGTGTTTAACAATATACATCATAAAGTTAACCATAATATGTACACATGTGCACACAGGTGAACATAACCGTGTATGCACCCACACATATATACCCATGAATATTGGTTCCTATACGTCTCTTCATTTGACTCTCTGTGAATACCCCAGTCACAAAGCCCATTCAGACTTCCTTAATCCAGTAATAATTCTCTGATAATTAACATGACTTTGGAAATCTACATTAATCAACTTAACTATGCAGCTACAATGTAGGGATAATCAAGGTTAATAATAATTCTGATGTGATAAACCCTTAAAATCCTCTGAGTCATCAAAGAAAGATCATATTATGTTCTACTTTTAGTGGAAAGGGTATTTTATCAAAATTCAATTATTTGAAAAGAATTGGTGATCCATATATGACTTATCCAGTAAACTTTTAGAGTATTAATATTTGATTAATCAGTATACCATATTTCCCAGTTATTCTTGATAAACAGAATTTCTATGATTTTTAACATACGGTTCCTATATTTATTGTGTACATATTACATGCATTATTAACGAGGATTGCAGATTAACCACAACAGCACATTTCACAACTATAATATATAATTCTTCAATCATTGAGATGCCAAACTGTTGACTCTCTAGTTGTGGTTGTTACTCTTTAAAATTAAGCCACATTACATATAATTCGCCTTTCTTGATGAATCAAGCTCATTATTATGAGAATGTATTATACTGCTGCCTTTTTTAAGAGTGGTATCATAAAGAGTTTTTTAAGTGGATAGGGCTATTTGTCCTTAAATAACTCTAAGATAATGCACCTTTAGAATCTTTGTTGTTTTTTACAGTTCTTTTCAAATTACTATACACACATTTGTCTCATTTTGCTACATAGCCTGTGTCATTGTAGATCTTAATCTTTAGTCATATGTTATACACAATTATCTAAATAAAAACTAAAGATGCCTCTGTATCTCATGTATAAAATACAGCACATAGTCCCTATGATGGGTGTTACAAAATTAAGAACCTCTCTTTTTTTAGGGGTAGGTGTTATTTTTGGTTTGTGATTATGACCAGGTGGTTAAAGGTACATGAAATAGGAGGCATGTATCTACCTACCAATTTATAAGAAAGGCAGAGGAACAAATGAACATGTTAAACTATGCCAGGGCCTGATACAATCAAGAAAATTCAGTCTGTGGTAATTGCACACAAAAAATGCCCTGCTTCTTCAACCATAAACTGCAGATGGAGAAAAAAGAAAGATGGAGAAAATTTATCAACTAAAAGAAACTTAAAAGACTTTAACAATCACAATGTACAGATTTTGGTTCAGACAATTTGAAATTTGAACACTAACTAGTTACTGGATGATACTAGGGAATTACTGGTAATTTTTTAGGCAAGGTAATAGTATTTTGGCTACGTCTTTTAAAAGATTCCTTATAGGGGCAGCCCAGGTGGCTCAGCGGTTTAACGCCGCCTTCAGCCCAGGGCATGATCCTGGAGACCCAGGACTGAGTCCCACGTCGGGCTCCCTGCGAGGAGCCTGCTTCTCCCTCTGCCTGTGTCTCTGCCTCTGCCCCTCTCTCTCTCTCTCTCTCTCTCTCTCTCTCTGTGTGTCTATCATGAATAAATAAATAAAATAAAATAAAAGATTTAAAAGATTCCTTATAACCTCACACCTGTCAGAATGACTAAAATCAACAACACAAGCAACAATAGGTGTTGGCAAGGATATGAAGAAAAAGGAACACTCATGCACTGTTGGTAGGAATGCAGACTGGCGCGGCTACTCTGGAAAACAGTATGGAGTTTCCTCAAAAAATTAAAAATAGAACTACCCTATAATTCAGCAATCATACTACTGAATATTTACCCAAAAGGTAATAAACGGACAGCTTAATTTATTTTTTTTATTTTATTTACTTATTAGAGACACAGAGAAAGAAAGAGACTCCATGCAGGGAGCCCGATGCGAGACTCAATCCCAGGTCTCCAGGATCATGCCCTGGGCCGAAGACGGCACTAAACCACTGAGCCACGGGGGCAGGACAGCTTAATTTAAAGGGACAGCTGCACCCCTCTGTTTATAGCAGCATATTTACAATAGCCAAATTATGGAAGCAGCCCAAGTATCCACCAATTGATGAATGGATAAAGAAGATGTGAGATAGATTTAGATACAGATATAGATATGGATATATTGGAATATTATTCAGCCATAAAAAAGAATGAAATCTTGCCATGTGCAATGACATGGATGGCACTAGAGTATATTATTACACTAAGCAAAGTAAGTCAGAGAAAGACAGATACTGTATGATCTCATTCATATGTGAAATTTAAGAAACAACAAACAAGCAAAGTAGAAAAAGAGACAAATCAAGAAACAAACTCTTAATTATAAAATCTAACCACAAACTGATGGTTACCAGAGGGGAGAGGTTGAGGGGTTGGTTAAATAGATGATGGGGATTAAGAAATACACTTGTGACAAGCACCAGGTGACATATGGAACTGTTGAATCCTGACATTGTACACTTGAAATTAATAAAATGCTGTATGCTAAAATAATAATAAATAAAAGACCCCTTATATTTTTGAGCAAATACCAAAGTACTTACAGATGAAATGACATAATATACGAGATTTACTTCAAAATAATATGGTAGGGATGCCTGGGGTGGCTCAGTGGGTTAAGTGCCTGACTTTGACTGAGGTCATGATCTCAGGGTCCTGGGATCAAGCCCCGTCTTGAGCCCCCAGTCCCTCACGCTCCCTGCTCAGCCAAAGAGTCTGCTTTTCTCCCTCCCTCTGTCCCTGCTTGTGCTCACACACTCTCTCTCTCTCTCAAGTAAATAAAATCCTTAAAAAAAAAAAACCCTCCCTGCAAGTTGATAATTCTTGAAGCTAGGTGATAGACCTATAAGGACTCATTATATATATAATACTGTCCGCTTTTGTATGGACTCATTATACAATACTGTCTGCTTTTGTATTCCTTTGAAATTCTCCATAATGCGAAGTATTTTTAAATGAGGCAATTCTATAGTTATAAAGAATATTGTTTTGTTCTGATTTCTAAGAATTGTACCTAAGAATTATGCCTTGATTTCCAAAAATGGCTAGTTACAAATTTACAGTCTTAAAATGATGCTAAAAGTAAAAAAAAAAAAAAAAAAAAAAAAAAGGAGCTGTATTATTAAACTAATCTTAACTTTTTAATCTGACTAAAGGAGTTTCTCAACTTTCAAAATTTTCATTAACCCTTTACCTTAAATTTTATAAACATCTTCTACTACATTATTTTCTTAGAAAACAAAAATTCTCACAGAACATGTTGTAAAACAGTATAAAAGTTTAGATTACAATTTTAATGGTTATAAATAAAAAAGGTCTAAAAAAAGTATTAACAAAAAATAAAGAAATGGTTCCTAGGCTCTCTTCAAGAAGCTAAAGTCATTAGATTAATGAATAGTATTTCAACTGTTTATTTTTAGTATTAAAAGTTTGAAAATTACCATTATGGATTTTCTCATTCAAAAAATATTAAAGTGCCATGGTTTATTAACTGTGAGTTAGAAAAGATACATTTACAACATAAATCTATAGCTAATGTCTCAGCATTATTTCTATTCAGTTCTATTCATGTATCAATATAAACATATAAGCTCAAATGTTTGAAATAGTTATTTCATCTTTTCCTTACCCTGAAATGCTTTTAATTTAAAGTGAGTGGATTTAATGAATTTGGGGCTCAGGAGTAGAACCTCAGTAGGAGTGGAAAGTAAAACAAATAATTAACTTATACTTTTAATATAATAAATTAGTTTTTAAATTAAACTCAAACTTCCTTGGAACAAATTTTGCATTTTCAAAGTAATTCCTACAGTGGCTGACTGAGCTCATGTTCATGCTAACCTTGCAAACAACTCCAAATCAAGAAAATAAATAAACCCTTTTAAAATGTACCTTTAGGGCAGCCTGGGTGGCTCAGCAGTTTAGTGCCGCCTTCAGCCCAGGGCCTGATCCTGGAGACCCGTGATCGAGTCCCACATCAGGCTCCCTGAGTGGAGCCTGCTTCTCCCTCTGCCTGTGTCCCTGCCTCTCTCTCTCTCTCTCTCTCTCTGTGTGTGTATGTGTGTCTCTCATGAATAAATAAATAAAATCTTTAAAAAGTAATTGATTAATTAATTAAATGTATCCTTAAACACACAAACTATAGACAACTGCTATATTAATCATTATTCTTACCAATTAATTTTTTCAAATCTCCTAAAGGACCCCTTTGATTTAAAATTAGTGATGATCTCTGGTAGCCTATTTAGATACTATAAGTAATTATTGCCTTTCTTTTTTTAAAAATCTATAATAATCCATATTTTTTACTTTTCAATATGTCTTCTTCATAAATGTTCCTGAAATACAGTTAAGAAACTGCATTAAATGTGTTTAATGTTTTGCTTATAATAACACTGTGCTTCTATGGTATTTCATAATCCCAATGATTAAAAACATTTTTTTAATGTATACAAGGTCTACTGAGTCATTGTCAGTTCAAGGCTACAAATCATTCTGTGGTTAAATGATTACATCAGACCAGCGTAAGGGTTGAGCTGGCACTTTGCAGGTTTAAATATCTTGGCTCTTCAAAGCTTGTGTGGGGGCTGCAGTTTGGCATAAAATTCTCAGCCGGATGCAGATAATTTCTCTGAAAAATGTTTTTAAATGGCTACGAGGTTTTTTTTTTTTTTTTTTTTTTTTTTTAGCTTTTTGAAAATGTTGGAGAAAGCATACATTAGAACCAGGCTCAAATTTATAAGGCTCTTTTCATTTTTAATGTTCCCAACACCATAGATAACCCAAGTACAGCAAAATAATCCCAAGCCTAAAGACTTTCTATAAGTACAAAACTTTACATTTATATGAGTTTAAATGTAACCTCAAAAATCAGAATAAGCTGCTTCAAATTGTATAGGGAAACTAGAGGACTTCTTTGAAAAATACAAATATTTGCTAAGCCCTCTGGAGTTATGATTATATGTTGACCTTGGTCATTTTGGTTTCCATACCTCCAGTTTTATTTCCATTTTTCCATTCAAATGTTACTTTCTTTATTCCCACAACAGCCACCAGTGAGACTGGTACTAATATTAAGTTTTAAATAAATACACACATAAATACTAAATACCTTGGTCAGCATAATCAACCCCAGTAATCAACAGAGCTGACCAGTACTCCTCTAAACTGTCAAGGTCATCAAAATCTAGGAAAGTCTGAGAAATTGCCATAAGCTACAAGGAGCCTAAGCAGACATAAAGATTAAATGTAACATGGTACCTTGGATGGGATCTTAGACAGAAAAAAGAACATTAGAAAAAAAACTAAGGGAATCTGAATAAAGTATGGGCTTCAGTTAATAATAATGTATCAAATATTAGTTCATTAATGTTCACATATGAATCACAGTAAGGTGTTAACAACAGGCGAACTTGGGGTATACAGGAACATTGTACTATTTTTGCAATACTTTTGTAACTCTAAATCTCAAAATTCTAAAATGAAAAGTTCTAAAATTAAAAGTTTATTAACGTTTATTCACTCATCAGGCTCTGTATACCAAAGCACGCACAGCAAACGAGTTGTAAAACCAGCCTCTGAAACAAGTAGAGAATATAAAATTATCAATTTGAGATTCTGAAGGAATATAATCAACAATTAACTGTACATTTTTCTTTAAAAATATATAATAAAAATTTGACTTCTCTGAAAAACTAACGTTTACACATGAAGTTAACTATTTCCAGAAGTGTACTTAGCAGCAGGTGGCTAAAAAGTAAAGGTATCAAAATCTCTGTAATCCTCAATACTACAGGGAAAAAAATGTTATCTTTAGATCATGAACACCTCACAAAGGCTTCAATATCTTAGTAAACCATACTTTTTTTAAAAGGTAAACAAAACCTATGGCTTCAATAGTTTCTTAAAATCAGAGCCTAAACTAGTAATGAATAATCTTTAGCTTTGTAATCCAGACCCCTTATGATTTCACCTCAATCTACTTCTGCAACTCTATTTTCTAGTATGTTTATGCAAACTCTCCTCTAACAAAACTGGTTTGCCCAGTGCTTCCAATATGCTCTCCTCAGTTTGTGATGCTTCTCTGTAAGCTCTGTCCCCCTACCTCCGCTCCTCTAAATTCCACCCCCTGCTTAAAGATCCAGCTAAAACCCTCCCTCTTCCATGAAGCCTCAGATCACCACAGTCTCAATAATCACTACTTCATCAGAACTCCTGTGCCTTTATTGTGGTACTTAGCAAACTCATTCATTAAAAAAAACAAATGTTAGTGTGTGCTTACTAAGTACCTACACCACAAATAAGTGCTGGGGAAATTAAAGATGAGTAGGATATAGTCTCTGCTCTGAGAAAAGGCAAAAACAGAAACAAACTATTACTACACAAAATAGTAGTGGCTCCAGATGTAGTATAAGGTGCCATGACAACATACTGCCATTTGCTACAATATTCCCCCCCCCCCCCGCCTTTTTTTTTACAATTAAGTCCTGTTTCTCCAGATAAACCAAGGTCCTCTTGATGCCATACAGATGCTGGCCAAAAACAAGTCTATGTTGTTTTACTAAAATTTCATTCCACCCTTATTAAGAGAAACATGAGTAGAATCTGATCACAGACATCAGACTTACAATGATGAATTGTTTTTAGTAAGTAATTAACCATAACCAATTATTAGTTATTAAGAATTCACAAATTGGGGCACAGTCAGTTAAACATCTGCTTTGGCTCAGGTCATGATCCCAGAGTCCTGGGATGAAGCCTCACATCTGGCTCCTGGCTCAGCTGGAAGTCTGCTTCTCCCTCTCTTTGTGCCTCTCCCCACTACTCATGCTATCTCTCTCCATATCTATCTCAAATGAATAAATAAAATCTTAAAAAGAGAAGGGGGGGGGGGACGCCTGGGTGGCTCAGCAGTTGAGCACCTGCCTTCACCCCAGAACGTGATCCTGGAGTCCTGGGACTGCATCGGGCTCCCTGCATGGAGCCTACTTCTCCCTCTGCCTATGTCTCTGCCTCTCTCTCTCTCTCATGAATAAATAAAATCTTTAAAAAAAAAAAAAAAAAAAAAAGGAACGAAGGAAGGAAGGAAGGAAAGGAGGGAGGGAGGGAGGGAGGGGACTGGTTTGAGATACATCTTTATTTGCCTGGGGAACTAGTAACCATCAGAGACAGGTCAATAGTATAGAAGCCAATCTTAAATCTGTAATGTCATCAAAGGCATGCTTATGATAATATATAAAGTAAAAAAAAATACAACTGCAGAGGACACATGTGCATGTGACACAGACCCAGCACACTGGGAGTAAATACATTAACACAGTAACTATACTCATCTCTAAATTGTGCACGATTATAGGTTTGTTTTCTTGGCACTCGCCTGTGTGTGTGTGTGTGTGTGTGTGTGTGTGTGTTACTAATAATAAGAATACATTATCATAATTTTAAAACCCAACTCTGAGAAAAATGCAGGAGAGGACAGGGGGTGATAAAGAGAGGATGACAAAGACAACCAACCAAAGACAACGAACAATCCAAAAGCCGATTATTAAATAACTCCACCAGATAAGCAAATTCTTGAGCTGAAATGCTTCACATGCAACTCTGTACCTCATTTTCCCAAAAGCATTTTTACAAATTCAATCGAGTAAATCAAAACTGGTAACATCTGCTAAATGTTATATTTGCCATTGGATTTCAAAAAATAACTTAGTTTGCCTTTTTTTTCCATTTGTCTTATGAGAGTGAACATTTTAAATGTCCCTTGTTTGTACTTTCAAGATGTTCTGTTTTTCTACAACTGTGCTTTTAAAGCCTTGTTTATAACACATGCCTTCAAAATTATATGTGTATATACACATGTGTATATATTAATACTCCTTAATCTACAACTGGTTATAATAGCAATACCTTTGGAAAAATAGATGAAATCATAAATCATCATCTTTAAACCAGGGCCTTCCACTATCTCCTCTTAGGAAGTACATCTTACAAAGAATAACATCAACATTCTTCCTACTTCATAAAATGCTTCCATGGCTGATAAGTAAAAACAGATAATGGTAGAAGTACAAATAGATAATTCATCAGCACATAAACCAATTTTGCATCAAAATTTCTAGTAACTTTCCCATGTTCACTTGGGTAATACATTGATGCATCCTTTTAATCCAAGCTGCATTCAATTCAATAGAACTAGATATGCCACCTCTAAATAATGTTTACCCTTACTTCTATCTTAGAAAAATCTACCAGAACTTAAAATGTAGGTTTTTATTAAAAAGGAAGTAGACTGTTAACACTTTATTAATTAATGCTATTGAATATTTTTATGAACGTCAAACATTTTTATAAATTGATAATTTTTAGTAATTCTGTTTTCTTGCCAACAAAGAGAATAGTATTTTATGGTTCACTAAAGTTTTTTGTTTTTGCTATGAAAGTAAAGGGTAAAATTGTATGTTCTAAAAAATGTAAGACAACTTACTTCTGCTTTTACCCTGGGGACATTTGCAAATTCCAGGCAAAGGAGAGAGGCTGAGAATCCAGGCTTTGCACACTAACAAAGCTGCTGCTGGACTCAGAAAAGTCATCACAATTTTTGGCAAGAGTTTCGAGAGACTTCAAACATGTAGCTAGTTACCCTAAAGACATCTGATGAATTCTGGGGCAGCCTGTGGGCAAAAAGCTAAAATTAAGCAAGTACCTCTGAAAAACAGAGCAGAGCTATCAGCAGTCTTAAAATATAAACCTTAGGATTTCAAATCTATTGGGGCAATGATCCACACTGTTTGTGTGTCTAAATATTTGATAAATGATGTGGAATTCTACTTTAAAATATTTTATAGGCCAAGGCACTTAAATGTGCTAGGAACACTGGCCACTCCATTGGACCTTCAGAAAAAACTCTGAAGAACTCTGCTTCAGAAATTGCAACGAACCACAGACAGATGACCCTTGCCAAAGATACATCAGCCTCAACCCAGCAAAGTCCTCATCTGCGTTAATGTTATCGAGCAATCAACACTCTCTGCCTATGAGAATGGACAATGAACCCTCTCTCTATAAGACAACCACATCATCTGAAGCCTCTATAGTTTGTTTTTTTTTAACAGGAATGTCTGACATTCACTCAAAACTGAAGAAATGCCAAATACAGAACCACATGATTGAAAACTAAAGAAAAAAGCACCCAAAATAAATAGACCCTAGGATATTCCAGATAGCAGAACTGGCTCATAAGGTTTTGCAAATAAATATGATTACCATGTGCAATAAAATGAAGAAAACTAGAGATGAAAAGAATAAATTACCCCAAAGAATTATGAATTGAAAAACATATGACCTAAAATTAACAACTCATTAGACAGATTTAACAGCAGATTAGACACAACAGAAAACAATAAACTGGAAGAGAAATTTGGCATTATCTAGTTGTGCTAGTTATTCATGTACTGCCACTCATCTTCCAAATCTACTCTTCTTTGTCCTGTTTGTGAAACCGGGACTGGAACCTGCAAACACTTCTCCTTTGCCAGCTGGTGCAATGTTTAGCTTGTCCAGAGAAAGTGATGAAGAACAGGGCAAAGCATAACAGAGGAAGGAGCTCCTTATCCTGGTTCTGATGTACTTTTCATAGCTGTTCCTATGGTGCAACTGCCAGCAGTATGCAGGAGACCCTCCAGCCTGCTTACTGGCCCACCAGAACCCAGCAGGCCACACCAGTTCTGGCCTACAGTACCCCCAAGCACAGGTAGGTCTAACATCCAGTGGGCTGCAGCCACACCCAAGCTCCAACAAGGAGGATGGCACCTCAACCTGGGGCCTTCCAAGTTCATTACCTCTTGGGTATTCTCTCTCAGCCACAGAGTAGCTGCTCTCTACAACTGCTATGTTTGCATTCTTTAGAGTTCTCTTCTACTCCTTTTAAGTATACCTTGTTCGTACTTTCAAGATGTTCTGGTTTTGTATAACTGCTTTTAAAGCCTAGTTTATACCACATACCTTCAAAATTATATGTGTGTATGCACAGGTGTATATATCAATCCTCTCCTTAGCGCTCTACACCACATGACCTGCAAGTCCACCCTCCAGTGTATGCCTCTCAGAAATGCACACATATTTGCTGAAACATGCATAAGAATATTCATGGTAGCACTATTCACAACAGCAAAGACCAGAAAAGAATCCAAATGTTGATCACTACTAGAACGGACAAATAAACCATGCTATGCTCACACAATGGAATGAGCAAACAACAACAATAAACCACAGGGGTGAAGTTCACAAATAAATGGTGTGCGGAAGAAGTCAGACACACAAGTACATGCTGTTTGATTCCATTTGTAGAAAGATCAAAAAGCGGCAAATTAACAATGGCGATATAAGTCAGCAGAGTGTTTACTCTTGCACAAAGTGATCACAGTGAAGGAAGGGGGAGTGAGTGGGGCTTCTGGAACCGGAAATACTCTGTTCCCGAACTAAGTGCTGGTTACATGCTATGTTTACTTTTTTGGAAATTCTCTATGTAACACACTTGTGATTTGTACACTTTTCTGTAGGTACGTCATTGGACTATAAGTTACATAAAAACACAGATGATTTATAAACAATCAAAAAATGTTTCTAAAAAAAATTAAAAAAAATTAAAAAAATAAAAATTAAAAAATAAAAATTAAAAAAAAAATGTTTCTAAGTCTCTGACACTCTACAGGGAGCTGGTAAAGTTCTCCTCCCATATGTCCCTACAGCACGACATGAATCTACCTCCACCCCTGCACATATCACCTCAGGCTGCAATTCAGTTTGCTTCTCTGTCTCGAGCATTATGTTCAGCTTTAGGGCTACAGTTGCGTCTTTTAAAGATCTCAAATGAGGCATTAAATAAATATTTGAAAAATGACAGAATTCTGCTTTTAAATAGGCTATAGGCTACCACACAGGGAAGTGTCTAGGAACAGCAACCACACATCTGGCAGTATTTTTCAGTAGCAGGCCATGCAGTCCACCTCAGCAAAGTGTATTCTTCACACATATTTCATGTACAGAGGGGATAGGCACTGTTTTGCAAGGAGACATTCTAAATATGTCCTTCTGGAGGTAGCACAGTGAACAGTAGGGCAGAAGTGACAAGGTGTTGGCATTCTTCCTACACATACATTCCATATGAGCAGAACAGAATCAGTGAAGGAACTAGTAGCATTAGATTCCTAGCCTGAAGATGTTTGTCCCAAACCCCAAATCACCCTCACCTTCTCCAAACTAGGAGTTCAGATATCAGTGGTTTCCAGTTCTGCTATAATTGCAACATGTCCTTCTCATTTAAATCTATGAACCACCCTTCCTCCTTTATGCAATTTTATTTTAAATTAAAGTGAATTATCATTATTACTTTTGGGGGAAAGAATTTCACAATGCCGTTTGAGGTAGCCAAACATACCACAGGGCATTGCAAAACCAAGGATGAAAATCACTGCTTCAGAGATTCTGCTAACTGATTTTTATCTCCCAGTTTCTCTAAAACTGAATCTCTTCTTCTATTTTGAAATTTCCATCTAAAACATATTTCTAATCTTGGAAACCAGCAAGTCCCCTAAGAAATACACAACATTAAAGGAAATCTAACAGACATGTACTGCACACTTCTACACACCTGGCACTCTTCTAGTTATTAGGACATAGCAGTGAAGAAAACAAATTCATTCTCTCATGAGGTTTCCATTCCAGTAAAGAAACAAGAGTAACCCTCCATCCCAATTTACCTGGGACTATCCAATTTCAGCACTGAAGGTACTACATCCCAGAAAACCCATCAGCCATTGGTCATCCTAGCAGAGAGATACCAAACAAATAAGCAAGGAAAAAATTATCAATAGTGATAAGTGCCATGATAAAAAATGAGAGTAATGGGGGAGTGTGCTACCACTACTTTGTAGAGGGACATCAAGAAAGGCCTCTCTGATGTAATGAAATTTGAAGATAGGAGAAGAACAAACTATTCAGATTAAATGAGGGGAGGGATTTCCAGGCAGAAGTAAATGAAAATAGTGAATAGTAAATCTCTAGCTGGAGCTACAGATTCAATGCAATTCCTATGAAAACTCCAGCTGGATTCTTGACAGAAACTGATAAGCTGATCCTAGGGAATGCAGGGACCCATAAAGCAATCTTAGAAAAAAAGAATAAAGTTGGAAACCCATACTTCTCAATCTCAAAACTTATTACAAAGTCATAGCAAATCAAGACAGTGTGGACTGATATAAGGTCAAAAGACAATAGAATTGATCAAAGCAATAGAATTGACAGTCCAGAAATACATCCTCACATTCACAGTCAACTGAGTTTCCCTAAGAATGCCAAGACAACTCAATATGGAAAAAATAGTCTTTCTAATAAATTATGTCTAGACATCTGGATCTCCACTTATAAAACAATGAAGTGGGGGGCACCTAGGTGGATCAGTTGGTTGTGTCCGACTCTTGATTTCGGCTCAGGTCATGATCTTACAGGTTGTAGAATCAAGCCCCACATCAGACTCTGTGCTCAGCAGGGAGTCTGTTTCTCTCCTTCTCCCTCTCCCTCTGCCCCTCCATGTACTCTTTCTCCCTGTCTGAAAAAAATAAATAAATCTCAAAAAAAAAAAAAAAAAAAACGAAGTGGGGTCCCTACTTCATACCATATACAAAAATTAACCCCCCCAAAAAAATTAACCCAAAATGCCCAAAATACCTAAATGTAAGAGCAAAAATTACAGAAGTATTTAAGGGAAGATAACAGTAAGATTTCATAACCTGGGACTAGGCAATGGTTTCTTAGATATAAAATCAGTAGCACATGCAACAAAATAAAATATAGATAAGTTAAACTTAAATTTTTGTCTTTTAAACAATGCTACCTAGAAGTGAAAAGACAATCCATAGAATGGAAAAAATTCTGGCATATATGGAGATACAATATACAAAGAACTCTTATACCTCAAAAATAAAAAGCAAGTAACCTAATTTTTAAAAAGAGCAAAGGATTTGAATAGATATTTCTCCAAGGAAGGTATAAAAATGGCCAATAAGCACAAGGAAAGATGCAAAACATCATCCGCCATCAGGGAAATACACACCCAAACCACAATGAGATACCACTCCATAGGCTACAATAAAAAAGACAGACAATAACAAGTGTTGGTGTGGAGAAACCAAAACACTTAGATGCTGGCATGGATATAAAACAGTATAACCACTTTGGAAAACAGTCTGGCGGTTCCTTAAAAAGCTAAACATAGGTACCTTTGACCTTGCAATTCTATTCCCTGGCATATATCCAAGAAAAATTAAAATATGCCCATACAACAACAGTATTTATAATTGCCAAAATATGAAAACAACCCAAATGTCCATCAACTGACAATGGATAAATAAAATGTGGTCTATGCATACAATGTAGTATTATTTAGCAATAAAAAATGAAGGAGTGATATATGACACATTGAAAACTGTATGCTAATGAGATTGGTCAGTCACAGAGGACCACATGTTATATGATTCCATTAATATGAAATGTTCAGAACAGGCAAATCCACAGAGACGGAATGGAGAACAGTTAATGCTTAGAGTGAATATGGGTAGGGGTGTGGAGGAAGAGGAAGTGACTGCTAATGTTCTAAATTTGACTCTGATTATGATAGATGGTAACTAGACACTATAGGGATCATTTCACAATATACACAAATATCAAATCATTATGTTGTACACTTGAAATATAATATTAAAATGTCAATTATACCTCAATTTAAAAAATTAAATTTAATAAGGTAATGGTTGCACAACTCTATGAATATACTAAAATCCACTGAATTATACACTTTAAATAGGTAGATTATATGGCACATGAACTATGCCTCAAAAAAGCTTTTAATCTAAAAAAAAAAAAAAATAGAGCTGTCCCCAAAATAGAAAATAATACCTCACTGGAAATACAACAAACAAAGACAAATGGGCCTTCTGTTGGAGATGTTACTATAAAATATGGATTCAATCAGTGATTCCCAATGGCAGTTCACCTAATACATAGAAATGGCCCAGAGAATTTAATGACTTTTCAGCTCCCTAACAGGTCTTATTCAGATTCCAGTGGGATCCAGGAATCTGTATTTTTAACAGGCTTCCTAAATTATATAGTGGATAGCCAGAAGTAGGAACCATTGGACAACCACAATTACAACTCCATGATTTTCTGGTTCCCCAATATCTACGAGATACCTATCTCTGGTATCTATCTCATATTTATCTGGATCTAGTATCTCTATCTAGTATTTTCCATTCACCTCAGGATCTCAAAGTTCTTAATGAAACTCATCTCTGTGAATGAAAAGCCTAAGTTTAAAAAGAGGTGGCTCCATCTGATGGATTAGAGTACGTCGCATATATTTTTATTAACCTTATGTGTATCCTTTATTTAAGTTACTTCAAACCCTTTTATAAAAAGAAGCTGGTTTAAATAAATTGAATAAATAATAGATCATACATATTCTCAAAAATTATATTTCTCAAACTGGGACATGTTTTTTTCTCATATATTTATAATTTAATATAATTTTTATTAAAAAGTACAGGTATATTATAGAATCAAATGCAAAATAATTTTTACTAATTTTTAAGATAAAACCCAGAAGCTTCAAGGAAATTCCATATTTGCCATAGCAACTACTTTGGACTATGGACTCTGCTCCCAGAACCTAAGGGTACATATTTATTCCCTCCTATAGTTAGTACTTCAGAGAGAAAAATCTAGACATTCTGCTCTCTCCTCCATGGGTGATAAAATACAGAATCTCCCTTTCATTCAGAACCATATACAGACTAACCAGGTTATTAGTGATTGTGCTCTGTGCATTTCAGGAAGGAGGGGGAGAAAGGCTGAACTGAATTGAAGAAATAAACCACAGCCTGTGAACTGTTGAGTGAAAAGTCCTTCAGAGGCATGCTATGCTCAGAGAAATGTCTGCTGACATGTATCCTGCCCTAGTGTGTTAGCCAGATGACAGACAACGAACATAAAGGGCACCTATAGAGCTGGGAGGACCTCACCAGCTGGTGGAGGGTATACCCTGGTTGCTCTACTAGGCTTACCCAAACCACTGGTCCATGAAGAAGCACTGGATAGCCTGCCTGAGTGCTCAGATTGACTACAGCTAAAGAGAAAGTATTCCCCTAGATTTGTAATCTCTCTTTTAGATACAGTGCTTTGATTTCTTTTATTTATTTTTTGGTTGTTCCTCTTAAGCTAATCTAAAAAACATCTGTGAAAACTTCACTCAGGGACTAAATATCAGAAGAGTAAAGTTATAACATCAACTCTGACACAATTAAGTAATTATATAATTCTCGGTCAATTTTCTCAATACTAAAATAAGTGGAATAAGTTGAACTTCAAAGTCCTTTTTGGCTTTTAAATTCTATGCTCTCACAATAGTTATCACTATTGAAGATGTGTCTTGCAAATTTTAAAGGCAATTCCCCAAAAAAAAGAAGTTGTAAACACATTTCTTATCCTTTCCTTCAGAGTATTCCCTCTTGGATCATCCTAGCTCAAAGCCCTTTCCTTCTCCCTCCTCCAGATTTTTGCAACAGTCCTCAATTCTGATCCTCAATCTTTCCTTAATCCATTATGTTGACCACATTGCTGCAAGATGATTCTCCAATTATCATTTCCTTCTGTGACTCTTAACTTAAAACTCAATGCTCTTCACAATCTCAGTCCAATTTCCCTTTCTAAACTTTCCTAGCCCTTCCTTATATTGACTTACACTTCAGCAAACCTGTCAGTACCTTCTTCTATAACATACCATATGCTTCATTTGTTTATGTCACTCTCACTACTTGAAATGCTCTCTGCCATACTCTCCACTCATTCTTCAAGAATGAGTCCAAGTCTCACCCCTACTACAGAGCCTTTTCTGACAACCTTCTTGAAATTCCTGGAGCACTTAGCCTACAATACATCTTTGGCATTTAGCATATGCTAGCCTCCACTGGCAGTGTTAACACAGAAGAGGCCTGTAGAGATACTTCTGCCTCATTTTCTCTAGATAACCCCTCAGCTTCAATATGAGGTGAATATGCAACATATAGTATCTAAAGGAATCATGTTTAAACCACAAATTTTTAAAAATCAACTAACAGTTTGAGTGTAATTACTAAAAATTTTGCAACAAACCTACCCTACTCTTGCCAATTGCATTTTTACAGCTGTGTTCTAAAATTTAAGATCATTCTTTAGGTTTGGGTTCATACTTCCCATTTAACACTTCCCTTTTTAAAAAGGGAGGAGGGCAAAATTTCAAAGCAAGTCATCAAAATCTTTAATTACAAAACTTTGAGACAAAATGTATCCAAAAAACAAAGCAAAGAACATAGTTTTGAAAAACAAAACCCTCTTACAGTATAGGCATCAAAGCAAAACTGGACTTGGGAAAGAAAGACATTTTGTCTGGTCAGACCTTTTAAACAAAATGGCACATGTTTTTCTCCACCAGCAATGTGAAACACACAATTTTTTATGTAAACCACATGTGCTCTGACAAGTACCACCACTCCTTTCCTTGCTTTTAACCCCAGAAACATTTTACTTTAACTACAAAGTTTTTGGTCTTGCTTAATCAAGAACACTTAATCTGGTCTTTACCCTTCTGATAATAATGAGATAATATGGATACAAGTCCAAATTTGCCACTTTCACTTCTATATAAAAAAAGTCCTCTTGAAGAGCCAAGAAACACTCCCCTAACAAGCTCTGTGATGAAGTGTTAGTAAACATCAGAAAATTGATTGCAGGCATGAAATATTAAATTAAAATAAAGAAATGTCTTCAACATGTCTCTTTAGGCTGAAGTAAAAATATTGTAACCAATATGCTAGAGATTTGAATTCAAAATAGTCTGAAAGTAGAACTGCAATGAAAAAAATCTTTTCTTTAAACTATTTTGGAACAGGAAGAGCTGTACTTATTGCAGAGGATAGAGAAAAAAGGGGTGGAAAAAAACCCCACATGTTTGGCAAATTTATCTTTCAAGCAATTGTCAAAAGCTAATTTTATTTTCCTTCAACAAATAAAGATCGTCCGAAACAAGCCTGCAGTACTCACATGCAGGGCCGAGGGATCTGGCAGGAATTCAGCATCTTCTCCAAAGATAAAATCAGGGGGTAGCTCTGGGTATTGGGCATTGAAAATGATGTCCCCTGAAAAAAAAGAAAACATCAGGCCCTTATTATTTCCTTGCTAATTTACGAATGTTCTGAGGCATACATCAGAAACACTTCTAAAAGAAGTTTAGTTTATAGTTTATATTAGTTTAACAAAAAAATTTGAGAAGCACTCTCTGAATGATTAATTCTTCAAATGAGAGAACTGATAATGTCTTTTAAAATTAATATCCACAGGGGCACCTGGGCGGTGTAGTCAGTTAAGCATCTGACTCTTGGTTTCAGCTCTGGTCATGATCTCAGGGTCGTGAGGTCAAGCCACCACCACCTCCCACTCCCAAACCACCCCCCCATCCATAGGGCTCCACACTCCATAAGGTGTAGAGTCTGCTTGGGATTCTTTCTCCCTCTCTCTCCTTCCCCCTCTGCTCCTCCCCACTCTCATGTGCAATCTCTCTCTAAAATGAATAAATAAAATCTTTAAAAATAAAATAAATAGGGATGTCTGGGTGGCTCAGCAGATGAGAGTTTGCCTTTGACTCAGGGTGTGATCCCACTCCCGGAATCGAGTCCCGCCATCACGCTCCCTGCGAGGAGCCTGCTTCTCCCTCTGCCTGTATCTCTACCTCTCTCTTCTCTCTGTGTCTCTCTTGAATAAATAAATAAAATCTTTAAAATAAAAAATAAAATATTCACAATATGCAATCAAAAAAGTTTTATCTCCTATCACATTATAAATACAAACACCCAAGCAGAAAAGCAGAAGCAGCCACATCCAAATTATATGCAGATTTTTCTATAGGAAATGTTACTGTTCAGTCACTACCTGCTAATTAATAAGCCTCTACTGGGGACTATTTCTCTAAAGATAAAGACTTTACCTTGAAGAAATTAAACACATAAACCTTTGGTATAATGGAAAGAATATCTGGCTTGGAATCAAGAAAGTCAGTTTTATATCATCCACAATGTATCCTAATTATTTATTAGCTCAACTCATCTTGGGCAAATTTTAACTTCTTTAGACTTTAGTTTCTTTATCAGTAAAAGGGAATCTAATAGTACTGATATCACAAACTGGATGTGAGGATAAATAGAGATAGCATGCCTTATCACAGTGTCTGGCACACAGCAAGCACTTAGTAAGTGATATGAGAGTTCTACTAGTTATTATTAATATCATTTTGAAATACAAGACAAATTACAGCGTCTCCTTAGCAAATGTGTTAAGTTCTTCTACCTCTGTTCCTTTCCTGTCCCCTCCTTTAGCTTTTTTCCCCTGCTTACCCAAGAACCAGTACTCATCATTCTGCTAATGCCAACCCGTAGATTAGTATATCAACAATCAAACACACATATTGGATTCTAGCATATAAGGGTATGTATATGTGTGTACATGCACACACAATTCTATCAGTCCAATCATTTTTCCTTCTCAAACAATATCTTCATAATGATATTCAATGATACGCTGACCTCAGTTCTCATCTGAGCCTTCTTTCCTCTAACTACATACTATGTATTTTAATGTCAAACTCAGCAAGTCTAAAATCATGCTCATGACTGTCCCTTTTCCCACTCCTATCTTCCCCTAGCTGGTTTCTCTATTTCTAGGAATTCCTTAATCTCCCATGCTGTGACTTTAATGTCTTCTTTGACCTTACCCACACCCTTTATACTCTTAGAAAACAAGTCCCCTCAATTTTTCCTCCAAAATGTTTCTCATATGGGTATTTCCTGCTGCAAACAGCTCTATCCAGGCCCAGATGACCTAGTTCATACATTCATGAATCCAATGAAAAAAAATTCTGAACCCTGCTCCAACCATGAGTCCATTTAATTACCTTGTCTTGCATAAAGACTTTCCTAATAAATCCAGTACACACTGATCATCATTACCCCTGACATTCAACAGTACTGATTGGTTATGCCATTCACTTCAGTATTTCATTGTAGTATTATATGGTTTTTCCTGTTCTGTTAATTTCAAGAATTCATAATAAACACATGGCATATGTGAGGCACTATGACACTGTGTCAATACAAAGATGGTTCTCCTCAAGGACCTTACATTTAGGGATCCCTGGGTGGCGCAGCGGTTTGGCGCCTGCCTTTGGCCCAGGGCGCGATCTTGGAGACCCAAGATCGAATCCCACATCAGGCTCCCTGTGCATGGAGCCTGCTTCTCCCTCTGCCTATGTCTCTGCCTCTCTCTCTCTCTGTGACTATCATAAATAAATAAAAATTAAAGAAAATAAAAAAAAAATTTAAAGGACCTTACATTTAGTTAGGGAGCCAGGAACATTATACACAGAACCACAAATGCAGAGCAGTATAAGATAAGTACATATGCTTGATCTTCCTAAATAACTTGCAAGCATTCAGAGAATAAACATGCTTATATTTATTTCATATTTCCAATGGTCAAAGTGTAACATGCAGAGTATATTCAAGAAATGCTCTAATACATGAAAAAAAAATTCTATTCTCTGAATTGGATATCTAAGTACTGACAAAAATCTATAATAGGAATAAAGTTCAGAAGATTATTCATTCTTATTCAACTATACTCAGTACTCACAATTCCTGAAGAGGACATTTACATTAGAGATATGTTTTTAGAAGTCCCACAATTGGCTTGCTTTAGTGACATTTAGAAAACAAATTTATAAAGCTAAAAAGGAGAGGCATCAAAGTTTGGGAGAAAGTCAAGTTAGAATCTATTGTCTATTAATGTTCAAAAAATAAACAGCATTATAAATTCCAATAGAAGTCTGTTACTTTTGTTACTACAAGAGGACATAAAGCTGGATTTACAAGTTCTCAAACAATCACTGTCAGTATACATATTTCCAAAACACTACAGATTAAAAATCTGATCCAAGGAAATTCACTCTTGGCAATTCTACTCAACCCTGGATTGGAGGTTCTAGCTAGGGCAATTAGGCAAGAAAAAAAAAATGAATGGCATCCAGATCAGAAAGAAAAAGCAAAATTATCTCTGTGCACAGATGACATGATCTTGCATATAGAAAATCCTAAGGCATACACACACACACACACACACACACACACACACACCCAAATAAGTTCAGTAAGGTTGCAAGATACAAGATATGTATAAAACCAACTGCACTTCTATACACTATCAATGAATAACCCAGAAATGAAATTTTTAAAAGAAATTCCATTTACAACCAAAAAGAACCAAAAAGAATAAAATACTTAGGAATAAATTTAGTGAAATAAGTGTAAAACTTTTACACAAAAACATTGTTGAAAGACATTACTTGTAAAAGTGCAAAACTTGTACAATAAATCATTGTTGAAAGACATGGAAGAAGGCCTACATAAATGGAAAAACATCTCATGTTCATGGATCAGAAGACTTAATATTGTTAAGATGGAAGTACTATCTAAATTAATCCACAGATTTCATGCAATCCCTATCAAAATCCCTACTGGCTTTTTTGTAGAAATTGACAAACTTATCCTAAATGTCAGACAGACATGCAAAGGTGCCAGCATGGCCAAAAAGCAATCTTGGAAAAAAAACAAATTGGAAAACACATTTCCCAATTTTAAAACTTATTACAGAGTCACAGTAATCAAGAAAGTGTGCTACTCTCATAAGAACAATGGAATAAAATTCAGAGTCTGGAAACACTTTCACATTTATAGTCAATTGAATATTTTAATTTCAAGTGAAGTATTTTTGTCATATAATATTAAGTTAGTTTCAGGTGTACAACACAGTGATTCAATAATCACTATATACATTATATACATTACAAAATACTCTCTGACAAGTGTATTACAATATTATTGACTATATTCCCTGTTTTATACTTTTCATCCCTATGACTTATTTTATTATAGTCAATTGATATTTGACAAAGCTGCCAAGACAATTCAATAGGGTAAAAAGTGTCTTCTCACCACCACACACTCATAAAAAATACTACTATCAAAAAAAGAGATGATTACTATTTTAAAAAGAGAGAGAGAGAGAATATAACAAGTGTTGGTGAGGGTGTAGAGAAATGGGAACCCCTGTACACCGTGGATATGAATGTAAAATGGTATAGCTGATGTGGAAAACAATATGGTGGTACCTCAAAAATTTAAAAACAAAATTACCATATGATCAAGCAATTCTACTCTCTTGGGTATATACTCAAAAGAAGTGAAATCAGTGTTTCAAACAGACATTTGTACACCCATGTTCACTGCAGCATTATTCAGAATAGCCTAGTGGAAACAACCCAAGTGTCCACTGACAGACAAATAAACCAAATGTGGTATACACACAAATGGAGTATTCTTCAGCCTTTTAAAATAATATGGATGAAACATGAGGATGCTATCTATGGTAAGTGAAAATAAGCCAGTCACAAAAAGACAAATACTTTATAAGCCCACTCATATGAGGTACCAAGAGTAGACAAATTCAGAGATAGAAAGAATGGTGGAATGGTGGTTAGCAAGAGCCGTCAGAAGGGGAGAATTAGAAGCTGTTTAATTAGTACAGAATTCCAGTTTTTAAAGATGAAAAGGGTTATGGAGATTAGTGGTACAACAATATGAATGTTATTAACACTACTGAAATATACACAAAAATAAGATGGCAAATTTTATGTTATTTTTACCACAATTTAAATTTTTTTAAAAATAAAAGAGTCTGCTACAGACTGAATGCATCCCCTTAAAATTCACATGTTGAAACCTAATCCCCGATGTGATGGCATTTGGAGGTGAAGGCCTTCAATAGGTGACTAAGTCATAAGGGCAGGACCCTCATGAATGGGATTAATGCCCTTATAAAAGAAACTCAAGAGAGCTCCCTTGCCCCCTTCTGCCATGTGAGGTAAGTGAAAAGACAAACTGTCTATAAACTAGGAAGTAGACCTCACCAGACACTGAACTTGCCAACACCTTGATCTCAGATTTCCCAGACTCCTGTGAAAAATAAATATTTGTTTAAGTCACCCAGTGTAGGTAATTTTTATAGTAGCCTGAACAGATTAAGAGTCTTTTCAATAAATGGTGCTGGGCCAACTGGATAGCCACATGCAAAAGAATGAATCTGAGTCCCTAACTCATACCATATACAAAAACTAACTCAAAATGGATCAAAGACCTAAGTGTAAGAGCAAAAACTATAAAACTCTTTGAGGAAAATATAAGAATAAATCCTCATAACTAAGCAATGTTTACTTAGATATGAGATCAAACGCACAAACAACAAAAGAAAAACTATATAAACTGAACCTCAGAAAAAATCTCAAACTCCTGTCTTTCAAAGAACATTATCTAGAAAGTGAAAAGACAATCCACAGAAAAAGAGGAAATATATGATTTAGCAAATCACATTATCTGACAACCTATATCCAGGATATATAAAGAACTCTTATACCTAAACAATAAAAAGAGAAATAATTCAACTTAAAAATGGGCAAAGAAGCATTATTTACAATAGCCAAACTATGGAAGCAACCCAAGTGTCTATCAATAGATAAATGGATAAAGAAGATATGTGTGTGTGTATACACCTTGCTATTTGCAACAACACAAGTGAAGCTAGAGAGTATAATGCTAAGTGAAATAAATCGGAGAAAGACAAATACCATATGATTTCACTCATGTGGAATTTAAGAAACAAGACAGGGGATTCCTGGGTGGCTCAGCAGTTTAGCTCCTGCCTTCGGCCCTGGGGCATGATCCTGGAGTCCCGGGATCGAGTCCCGCATCGGGCTCCCAGCATACAGCCTGCTTCTCCCTTTGCCTGTGTCTCTGCCTCTTTCTCTCAGTCTGTGTCACTCATGAATAAATAAATAAAAATCTTTAAAAAAAAAAAAAAAGAAAGAAAGAAAGAAACAAGACAAATGAACAAAGGTGGGGGGAGGAAGACAAACAGACAACAGACTCTTAACTGCAGAGAACAATCAGATAGTAACCAGAGGGAAGGTGGGCAGGGGGATGGGTGAAATAGGCTATAGAGATTATGAGTACTCTTATCTTGATGAGTACTGAGTAATGTATGGAATTGTTACTGACTAATGTATGGAATTGTTGAATCACTATATTATACAGCTCAAATTAATATGACACTGTATGCTAACTATACCAGAATTAAATGTTTTTTAAAAAAGAAAGAAGGTGAACTTTCATTAATTAAAAATTAAAATGGACAAAATATTTGATATTTCTTCAAAAAAGATATAGAAATGACTCATAAGCACAAGAAAAGATGTTCAACATCATTAGTCATTAAGGAAATCAAAATCAAAACTACAATTTGGGGGGGCCCTGGGTGGCTCAGTTGGTTAAGCATCTGCCTTCGGCTCAAGTCATGATCCTGGGGTCCTGGGATTGAGCCCCACACATCAGGCTCCCTGCCCAGTGGGGAGTCTGTTTCTTTCTCTCCCTCTGTTCCTCCTTCTCCCTCTGCCCCTCCCACTGCTCATGCTCTCTCTCTTTCTCTATTTCTCAAATAAATAAAATCTTTTTTTAATGTTATTCTTTTTTTTAAGATTTTATTTATTTATTCATGAGAGAAGCAGAGACACAGGCAGAGAGAGAAACAGGCTCCCTCCAAGGAGTCTGATGCAGGACTTGATCCCAGGACCCCCGGATCACAACCTGAGCCAAAGGCAGACACTCAACCACTAAGCCACCCAGGTGCCTCTCGAATAAATAAAATCTTAAGAAAAAAAACACAATTTAATACTACCTCACACCAACTATTATTGCTACAATCAAAAAGACAATGGTAAGTGTTGGTGAAGACGTGGAAAAACTGGAATCCTCATACTCTGATGGTGAGAATATAAAAAGGTGCCATCACTTTGGAAAACTGTTTGGCTGTTCCAAAAAATGTTAAATATAGAGTTACCTTATGACCCACCAATTCCACTGCTAGGTACATACCTAAGAAAAGTGAAAACATGTCTACACAAAAGCTTGCATATGAATGTTTTCATCAGCATTGTCCACAATAGCCAAAAAGTAAAACAACCCAAAGTCCATAAACTCATCAATGTAGATATAAAATGTGGCAAATACATACAATGGACTATCATTCAGCTATAAAGAAAGAAGTATTGATACATGTTACAATATGGATGTCCTTGAAAACTTTATGCTATGTGAAAACTGTCAAAGACAAAAGTCCACAAATAGTGTATAATTATGGAATAATTCCATTTATATGTAATGTCCATAATATGTAAACCCATAGAGATAGAAAGTAGACTAATGGCTGCCAGAGGTGGGGGGCGGGGAGGGGCTGCTAATGATAACGAGTACACAGTTTCTTTTACTGGTGATGAAAATCAATGTCGAAATTAATATTGAAGGTTATACAACTCTGTGAATATATTAAAAAGCCACTGAATTGTATCCTTCAAAGAGTAAGTTGGATGCTATGAGAATTATATCTCAGTAAAGATGTTTTTTTAATCTGATGTAAAAATTTGTTCCACTTTAATCTTGACTTAAATACAAATAAATTAGAAAGTGTTTACTCAATGGTTATGAGTTAATTTATTTTTTTATAAATAAAATCATCTTGAAAATACAGTTGGGAAGTTTTCCATTTAAACTCTACAGTGAGGGATCCCTGGGTGGTGCAGCGGTTTGGCGCCTGCCTTTGGCCCAGGGCGCGATCCTGGAGACCTGGGATCGAATCCCACATCGGGCTCCCGGTGCTTGGAGCCTGCTTCTCCCTCTGCCTGTGTCTCTGCCTCTCTCTTTCTCTCCGTGTGACTATCATGAATAAATAAATTTAAAAAGAAAAAAAAAAAAAAAACTCTACAGTGAGCCCTTTTTAAAAGCAAAGAATATTTTTATACGATGAATACTAACAAAGAACTTTATTTTTCAAGAAGATCCCCCAGGGGTGCCTAGGTGGTTCAGCTGGTTAAATGTCTGACTCTTAATTTCATCTCAGGTCTTGATCTCAGGGTAGTGAGTCCAAGCCCTGCCTTGGGCTCCATGCTGGTCAAAGAGCCTACTTTAAAAAAAAAAAAAAAAAAAGTCCCCAAATGGCCCTTTTTGAAGATTTTAGTTATTTATTTATCTGACAGAGAGAGAGTACAAGCAAGAGAAGCAGCAGAGGGAGAGGGAGAAGCAGGCTCTTGGCAGACCAGGGAGCCCGATGTGGAGCTGGGTCCCATGACCCCAGGATCATGACCTGAACAGAAGACAGAAGTTAACCAAATGAGCCACCCAGGCACTCCCCAAATGGCTCCATTTTAAAGGAAAATATTGGAGAATGTTGATTTTTAATTTTTATTGATTTTTAAAAATTTCTAAAGCAGTCAAAAGTATTTGAATACAAAATAATTTTTAAAAAAACAATGTATACCAGATTAGCACATCTTCAACTAAAAAGATCTCTTTGGAGAGAAAAAAGGAAATTACTATACTGCATACAGGAAAAAACATTATTCAAGCATTTTTCAAAACAAGGAAGTAATTTAAATATATTTCAGAATCTCACACTCTTACATTTCAGAATTTCTCAGATATTTACCTTCAACCTCAAAGAACTCTTGAAACACTTTGCCTCAATACACGATAGCCTCTTTGGAATAAAACGTGGCATTGTTTTCTTGCTATGGTGAACAGTCAGTAAATCAGTCAATAACATTTATTAAAAACCCACCATGCACAGATGGGACATATTGGACACCTGGGGAGTTATACAGGAAGGAGAAAACATAGTACCTGACCTCAAGGCAGAGATGGCAGAGAAAAGACCAACACAAATCATACAGAAGAGCAATAACATTGTATTTCCTCTATTTCACCCTAGAGAAGATGATATGAACACAGAGCATACATTACTTGGATACTGCTTATTTCAACTTTCCATAAAATGAAAAAATAGGCAAGAGTACAAAGAAATAAAAATAGGATAAGAAGTGATATAAGGTGAGGTTAAAAAACAAAGTAAAAAGTAAAGAAACAAACACCTAGAATGGCTAGAAGTGTTATGACCACCCGACAACAAAATGGTAGTTTCAGGTCTTATTTTTCATGACTCCCTAAAAATTGCCCAGGCTACCATAGTGGGACCAACAGGTACAAGTTCCTCCCTTTGAAAATACAGACTTACCATTACTCATGATATTACATTTACATGAAATCACAGAAGTTCCAGGTGGAAGATAGCTTTGATTCACATTATACCTTGGAGGCTGACAATCTTTAGAAGCTATCAGCACCATCTCCAGAAAGCCCAATCACCAGATCTGCAGGATCGACCAGATGTCCTGCTCCCCAGTTACAGACAGTACACAGCTTATCCACATGTTCCTTTCCTTATTCTTTCACCAGTGAAATACTATCATGTTGGTTTGTCTGTCTTAAAGTTTAAGTGCCAGGAAAACCAACTTTCAAATAAACAATTCAAATGGTAAATAACTGGAGTTTTTGGAATGATCAAAGAATTATTCCTATCAATTGTTGGATAAAATGATAACTTACTGAAACTCCAAGAATAGGAAATAAGAGTCAGATATGAATCTTGTGAAAATGCCAGGGTAATGAAGATTTTCAATGGAAAAGTAGGTTCAAGCAATAGCTTTACAAAAGACTTCTGAGAGGGGACTCATTTCCAAGAGTTAGCTGCAACTCTTGATAATGTTTCCTTACACTTAAATTTAATTCTTTCTCTTCAAAAATGTCATCCATTGGATCTTAAAAATTTAACAAACAATTCTAGTTTCACTTTAATATCATAGCCCTTCAATGATTTGCAGGCAGTCCTTGTGACCTCTCTTTTAACCCCACCATGAGTCACCTCTTGGCCAGGCTAAATAAATACTCCAGTTTCTTTCATTATTCCTCATATAACATCGCCTCAATTTCCTTTACTGCCCTGTCCTCTCTCTTCTCTTCATATGTGCCAGTTTGTCAGTAATCCTCTTCCAGGATAATCCAGAACTACACATAAGATTCCAGGTGCACTCTAAAGAACACAGAATCAAGAGAAAAAAACCCCATGGCTTCATTTTAGATGCTAAACTTCTATTAATAAATACCATGGCAAACTGAAATTACTTTTTTGGCAGCCACATCAATGTTGATTTGTATTGTGCTTCCTATCAACTAAAAGCCCGAAGACTTTTATATACACACTATTGCTAAGCCACATATCCCTCATTCTTAATTTGGACAGCTGAATTTCAGAATCCATTTCAGGATTTTAAATTTATCCCTATTATATTTCAATCTTGTTAGATTTATCTATTTACAGCCTGTTACAATATTCTTAGATTCTATTCCAATTTTGGGTTGGCACTCCCAGTTCTGAGTTATAAACAGATATAAGCATGCTTCTGGAAAACTCCCTCTCTGGCAGCCACAGTTCAATTAATCAGTACCTCTTGGGTACAATCTTTTAAATAATATTTACCCAATAACACTATGAGACTAAACATTCATCACAAGGATATCACGAAGAAATTTACCAAGTGCCTCAAAGATATACTCTGTTTGTCCTACAAATTTAGAGACAGTGTCAATGTTCCATTGTACAACACAGATTTTGTCTTGAGAGGTAGAATTTCTTTTTTTTTTTTTTTTTGAGAGGTAGAATTTCTTTTCCTGTAACAAGGAAAGAAACTATAAAGAATTATCATATCTGAGAGTTGGCATAATTTGCAAGAAACATGTCTTCAAAAACTACCTGTAGAAGAAATGATGGAAGTGGGGACAAATAAAACAGGTCATTTAAATTGGCCTTCTTTCCTTATGAGACTTCCTTCTACAAATTCCTATCTCTAGATTGAGACTATATCTAATCCTTCTTTGCATTTCTAAAGTTATGCTATATAACAGAAATATAATACAAGTGTACCTTAATATACCAATATTCCAAATACATTCCAATACCAATGTACCAAATATAATACAATATGTACCTAGTTTTAAACTTATTAGTAGCCACATGAAAAGAATACAAGAGTGGGATGCCTGGATGGTTCAGTGGTTGAGCGTCTGCCTTTGGCTCAGGGCATGATCCTGGAGTCCAGGGATTGAGTCCCACATCGGGTTCCCTGCATGGAGCCTGCTTCTCCCTCTGCCTGTGTTTCTGCCTGTCTCTCTCTCTCTCTCTCTCTCTCTCTATGAATAAATAAAATCTTAAAAAAAAATACAAGGGTGAAATTAAATTTTAAGCTATTTTTTAAAATTTTATATACAGTACAATTCTCCCTTTTTGTGTACATGAGTTTTATCACATGTATAGATTCATGTGATAGATTCATGTGTACATTCATGTACATAGATTTGCGTAAACCACCAAAACGAGAATACAGAACAATTATATCACCCTCCCAAATTTCCTTCTGCTATCCCTTTGTAGTTAAATTTTCCCACTTTGTAGTTAAATTTTCCCACTATCCCTCTGCCCTGGCAACCTCTGATCTGTTCTCTGTCCCTTCAATTTCACATTGCCCAGAATGTCATACAAATGGAATCATATAGATTGTAATCTTTTGAAACTGGCTTCTTTTCACCTAGCACAGATTTGAGAATGTGTAGCCAAATATATCGATATATATAAGTGCATGTATCGGCAGTTTGTTCCTTTTTATGGCTGACTAGTGTTCCATTCTATGAAGGTGTAGTCTGTTTATTAGTCTGTTTATCCATTTGCCCAATGGATGACATTTGAGTTAGTTCCAGTTTTGCTTTTAAGATTTTATTTATTTATTCATGAGAGACACACACAGAGAGAGAGAGAGAGAGAGAGAGAGAGAGGCAGAGACACAGACAGAGGGAGAAGCAGGCTCCATGCAGGGAGCCTGACGTGGGACTCGATCCCAGGTCCCCAGGATCAGGCCCTGGGCTGAAGGTGGCGCTAAACCACTGAGCCACCCAGGCTGCCCCCTAGTTCCAACTACAAATATCGATGTACAGGTTTTTGTGTAAACATAAAATCTCTATTTCTAGAGAAATGATTGTCATTTCTAGATACCTAAGAGTGGAATCAGTAGGCATATGAAAAAGTGTATTCTAAAACAGCAGGTCATGGGCAGCCCCGGTGGCGCAGCGGTTTGGCCCCGCCTGCAGCCCAGGGTGTGATCCTGGAGACCCGGGATCGAGTCCCACGTCGGGCTTCCTGCATGGAGCCTGCTTCTCCCTCTGCCTGTGTCTGTGCCTATCTCTCGCTCTCTCTGAATGAATAAATAAATAAATCTTTTTAAAAAAATAAAAATAAAAAAATAAAACAGCAGGTCATGGGAAAAAGTATAGCCCTAAAACAAACTACCAAACTGTTTTCCAGAATGGCTCTTTCATTTAACAGTCACACAAACAAAGCATGAGAGTTTCTATTGCTACACATTCTCACCTACACCTGATGTGGTCAGTCTGTAGTTCTCACTGTCCTCACTTTCACTCCTTCTAATACATGTGTCATGGCATCTCGATGGTTTTAATTTACATTTCCTTAATGATTAATGAAGTGGAGCATCTTTTCATGAGCTTACTTGCTATCTGTATATCTTCTTTGGTGAAATTTGTCTTCTGTCAGATATGTGATTTGCAAATACTTTCTCCCAGTGTGTCTTATCTGTTCAATGCCTCAAAAGCATTTCCAGTGGAACAAAAGTTTTTAATTTTGGTGAAAACCAATTTATCAACTTTTTATGAGGATTGTGTTTTTGATGTCATATCTAAGAATTCATTGCCTACCTCCAGTTACAAAAATTTCCTGCTATGTTTTCTTCTCAGAATTTTATAGTTTGAAATTTCAAAATGTGGTCTGTTATATTTTGTACATGGTTTAAGATACAGGTCAAGATCCTTCTTTGGGGTAGGGAGGGCATATGAATACCTAATTGTCCTACCACCATTTGTCAAGAATACTATCCTTTTTCCATTGAAGTGCTATTGCATAACTGTGAAAAATCAACTGACCATATTTATGTGGTTCAATTACTGGACTATTTTGTTTTATTGATTGGTATCTAATCTTTTGCCAATACCACTGGCCCTGAGAATCAGTCTTAAAATTTAATAGTCTGACTCCTCCAACTTTCTTTTTGGCAAAATTATTTTGGCTATTGTAATTCCTCTGCCTTTCAAAATAAATTTTAAAGTAATATTTTTCTAATTTTTTATTTAAATTCAATTTAGTTAACATGTAGTGTGTTACTAGTTTAAGGGGTAGAATTTAGTGATTCATCTGTTGCATATAACACCAAGTGCTCATTACATCAAGTGCCCTCTTTAATGTCCATCACTCAATTATCCCATCCCCCACCAGCAACACAGTTTGTTTCCTATAGTTAAGTCTCTTATGGTTTGCCTCTTTCTCGGTTTTTATCCTATTTTATTTTTCCTTCCCTTCCCCTATGTTCATCTGTTTTGTTTCTTACATTCCACATATGAGTGAAATCATATGTTATTTGTCTTCCTCTGACTGACTTATTTAGTTTAGCATAATACCCTCTAGTTCCATCCACATCATTGCAAATGACAAGATTTCATTCTTTTTGATGGCTGAGTAATACTCCATTATGTATGTGTGTATGTTTGTATGCATATGTGTGTGTGTGTGTGTATATATATATCCATTCATATCCATCCATATATTATGTATATATATATTTATCTATTCATCTGTCAATGGACATCTGGGCTCTTTCCATAGTTAGGCTACTGCGGACATTGCTACTCTGAACATTGGGGTGCATGTGCCCCTTCGAATTTTTTTTGTATCCTCTGGATAAATACTTAGTAGTGCAATTGGTAGGTCATAGGGTAGTTCTATTTTTAACTTTTTAAGGAAACTCCGTACTATTTTCCAGAGTGGTTGCACCAGTTTGCACTTCCACCAACAGTGTAAGAGGGTTCCCCTTTCTCTACATCCTTGCCAACATCTGTTGTTTCTTGAGTTAAAATAATATTTTTAATATCTTACAAAGTCCTGCTGGGATTTTCATGGGGATTGCATTAAAACTGTAGATCAATTCAGAGAAAATAATTTAAATATATTGAGTCTTCCAATTCATGAACATGATATCTTTCCATTTACTGAATTCCTCTCACCTGCTACATATAGATCCTGAACGTATCTTATTAGATTTATAACTATTTTATTCTGGGATGCCTAGGTGGCTCAGCAGTTTAGCGCCTGCCTTTGGCCCAGGGCATGACATGGAGCCTGCTTCTCCCTCTGCCTCTCTGCTCTCTCTCTCACTCTCTATCTCTCTCTGTGTCTTTCATGAATAAATAAATCTTTTTAAAAATCTATTTTTTCCTTTCCTTTTTTTTTATAGGGTAGCTATTATAATGGCACTATTTTTAAATTGTGTTTCTAATCGCTCTTGCTAGTATAAAGAAAACAGGATTAAAAAAAAAAAAGAAATAGGATTGACTTTCCTATGCTGACCTTGTATCCTACATCTTTGAAAAACTTATTAGTTGTAGAAGGTTTCTAGAAATTCCTTGGGATTCTCAATGTAGACAAACATGTTATATGTGAATAAAAGCTAAAGTTTTATCTTTTCCTTTCCAATCTGTATGGCTTTTATTTCTTTTTCTTGCCATAATACACTGTCTACAATTTCTAGTATAATGTTATATAGAAGTTATAAAAGTGAACATCCTTGCCTTTTCTCAATCTTGCAGGAAAACATTTAGTCTTTTATCATGTATGATGTTAGCTGTAGGTTTATTCCCAGGATAAAATCTACTTGGTCATAAATGCATATGCATTTCACATACATTTTTTTTTTTCTGTTGGATTCAAGTACAAGAAACGGCAGCCCGGGTGGCTTAGTGGTTTAGCACCCCCTTCAGCCCAGAGCATGATCCTGGAGACCAGGGATCAAGTCCCACATCGGGCTCCCTGCATGGAGCCTGCTTCTCCCTCTGCCTGTGTCTCTGCCTCTCTCTCTCTCTCTCTGTCTCTCATGAATAAATAAATAAAATCTTTAAAAAAAAATGTCAGTATAGTCTTCAAAGCCATTTAATGTTATTCTGGTTTTCTCCAAGTGTGTGCTACCCAGAAACCAGTCTGGGATCTAGGCAATGGTCTACACTTATAGATCAATTCTCAATGGCTTTGCTATATTGATTCTGTCTGGTTCCATACATGTGCAGCTTAAGGATAAGCCTGAGGGGCCTCCTCCTTTTGGTCTTATGACCCAAGAGAAAGAGTATTCACTGGAGCTTTTTCTGTTGATGCCTATGGCATAGTTCTAGGATCTAGGGTACCCTAGGGTCTAAACCAGGAGATAAGAAAGAAAAAAATGGGGGCAGGACACAGAAAACTAACTTTTATATGTGTCATTCCTTGAGTTCTGATTTTTGTTCTTAGTATGTCAGCAATTATTTACTTTCAAGCGTTCTCAGATATTTGCTATATGTATTCTTCAGGTATCCTACGGTTTTTCACTGCAACCGCTGAGAGAGATAAGGTGGAAAATATTTACACCTTCTTATCTAGAACTGATCATTATTCTTAATAAATCAATATTTAATACATAATCATACATAAAAATAACTAATTACATACATTTATTTAGCCAATAGATATAAAATAGTATTGTTTCAACACGAATCAATGTCAGAGTAATTAGTGAGATGTTTTACATTATTTTTAGAACTAGGGGTTCAGAATATGATATGTCATACAACTCATCTCAATTCAGACTCATCATATTTCAAGTACTACATTGCCACGGGTGGCTACTAGTGACCATGTTAGGCAGCACAGATCTAGAGGAACAAATTAAAAGAAAGAAGAGAACAAAGGGAATGAAGGGAAAGTCATGTAACCTTCTATGACTCCTTCCTGGTAAAATGTGCTCACTACATCATTAGGCAGCACTTTCTGTTGCTGAGCAATTATTAGTTGATAGAAAAAATCATTTCATGTGTTGAAAATATACATATGCCTACAAATCACTTTTATCTATTAAGGGTGGTCCTACCCTAAGCATTAATCTATGTGGCCGTCTCCAAATCCATCTGCAAATGACTGTTCTTTTAGTTTTCTCCAAGTTAAACAGGCTCCATTATTTCAGTAGTTTATAATAAGACAATTCTCAGGAAATTAAGCTACATGATTCTTAGGTATATCAGAGGGAATTTTCTATGTTGCTGATTCTTAGAAACTTGAACCAATTAGGAAAGGGGTATAAAGTCCCATCTTCAGATGTTATAATATGTTTTAAACGAATCTTTAACCTTGTGTTTTATATATTGATTTCAGTGCATAAAATAACAATATCTTAAGCCAAATGCTATGAATTAGCATTACTTTATTGAATAATAAATATTCTACTGTAGAAAATTTTAGTCTTAATAATTTTCTACTGCATATTCACAAACTGTTTCATTAATACAATTTATTACCAATTCTTTTTTAATGACTGTAATGCATTGACACCATAAAAAGAAAATACTCTTTCTCAACCTTTCTGTGATTTTTTTTTATAGTTTTAAAAGGTAGTTAGTAACTAAAGATAATTTTATAACAAATCAGTAATGATGATTTGTCACAAAATTATGAGACACTGGGAAAACAACAGTAAAGGAAACCTTAGCAAATAAGCTTGATTTTTATACACATGCCATTAATCTGGGTATAGCCTCTACATGATCCTGTATTTACATTTCACTTTCTGGGAACTAACTGTCAGAGAGATACATAAAAAGGCTAGTTTAAATGTATAATGTAAGCAGTTCTGCATTTATAGAAAAGAAAAAGGGACATGTCCTTTAGAGAACACTATGGAAAAACTCCTGAAATGTGAGGCAATGTAAACAAAGTGGTAACGATTATTCTAGACTTGAGGAAGCTTAAGAAAAGGGACACATGACTGTAAAGATTGGAATTAAGCTGACAGGATAAAAGAAGACTTCTCTCATTTTCTAGAGAAATAATCTTCACTTATTAATTCATTCAATACCTCAAGAACTATTAAGTATACGTAATCACTCCACACAGTGTCAGTAACACAGAAGTTAAGAGATTCTGCCCTGGATAAAGCTTGTAATCTAGGATATATGATCTTAGAGGTAAGACATTTATAAAAATAACTACAGACACTAATGAATTATTGATTCGGGATAGGATCATCAATGGATACTAAAACCACTGGACAAAAGGTCACCGGGGAATAGTCTCAAAGTATCACCCCACAGACTACTAATAAATTACAATAGAAAAAGGTATCTTTAGAATGGAGAAAGTTGGCAGATACTACCTTCATTTAACCACAGGGTCAAACTGAGCAGACCGACAATGGAACAAACGGGACATCATGGGCCCTGTGACTACTGCCCAGGGGACAGAACATCACTTATCTAGAAAGCTTGACAAAAATGTTTCACCAAAATACAACCATGAAGAGATAATCAGACAAGCCTCAATTCTTTAAAATCACTGATATAATGAGTGACAAAAAAAAAGACAATTGTTCTAAAGAAAATTCAATAGATACAAACAGGAAATACATGATCCTTCACTGGATCATAGACCAGGGGAAAAAAGCTAAAAGGACATTAATGGACAACTGTGGAAACATAAACACGGACCACTTACTAAATAATCTTAATCTATCAACGTTAAATTTCTTGAGTGTGATAATGGCATTGAGATTCTACAAAAGAAAAATATCCTTTTCTTGGGAGATATATACTGAAGCATTCAAGGTGAAGTATCGAAATGTTTACAACTTACTTTAAAATGGTTCAGCAAAGATATTTTGATATACAGATATATTGATATATAGGTATCTGTATCTGCATGCATATGCACATATGCATGTGAGTACAGAGAAAGAGAAACTGGCAAAATGTTAACAACTGATAAACTAGATAAAGGGTTTACAGATACTCATTGTACATACAATTCTTTCAAAAATTTTATCAGAGAAATGTTATTTTTAAAAAAAACAAAAAAAAACAAAAAAACAAAAAAAGAGAAATGTTATTTTTACAAATTACAATTTGAGAGGCACCTGGGTGGCTCAATGGTTAGGTGTCTGCCTTTAGCTCAGATCATGATCCTGGGGTCCTGGAATCAGTCCCACATCAGGCTCCCTGTGGGAAGTATGCTTCTCTCTCTGCCTATGTCTCTGCCTCTCTCTGTGTGTCTCTCATGAATAAATAAAATAAAATCTTTTTTAAAAATTTACAATTTCGGGGATCCCTGGGTGGCGCAGTGGTTTGGCGCCTGCCTTTGGCCCAGGGCGCGATCCTGGAGACCCGGGATCAAATCCCAAGTCGGGCTCCCAGTGCATGGAGCCTGCTTCTCCCTCTGCCTGTGTCTCTGCCTCTCTCTCTCTCTCTGTGTGTGTGACTATCATAAATAAATAAAAATTTTAAAAAAACAAAAAAATAAAAAATAAATAAAAATTTACAATTTCAGAGAAAAAAATAGTAGAGGGTAAAAATTGATTAGTGTCGCAAGAAATGTCACAAATAGCATTCCATGGTAATTCTGAAAATGGAGGAATTAATAAAGAGACAGCTTCATCAAAGAGTGGCACTTGAGCTGGATATTACGCAACCCAAACAATTCTAATAAAAACTGTATAAAACCTATTGAACTCTTCTATAAAAAAGTGAAATTTTAAAAAAGTGTAATAATATAGAATATACCCCAAACATTAAAAAATAAAAAGGATTCAGAAGCGAGGATATGAAGGGAACATCATGAGCAACAGGAGAGGGGCAGGAGACCTAGAACGGTATACCTATGGAAGCAGAGCAGATACCACTGACGCCCCAGCTATTTTCCCTCGGTCCACCCATCCCCATGGTCATCTGCAGCTCTGGATTCCCATACATCTGTTTTTTTCAAAATCAGCACTATTGACATCTGAAACTGGATGATGATTTTTTTTGTTGAAAGCAGCTGCTCTATGAATTGTAGGAAGTTTAGTGGTATCCCTGGGCTCAACCCACTATATGCCAGCCAGTACCATGCTCCTCCTTCCTCAGTTGACAACAAAAAGGGTCTCCAGATATTAATAATCTCTGGGGAACAACACTTTTTCCTCACTCTGAACCCCACTCTCATTCCCTCATTACCCCCTCTCCTCCTCATCCTGCTACATCCTACCTCACCCCTATACACTCTCACCCCTACCCTGGCCATAGCTATAGTCCACCCAGCTCAAATAACTTTATCTGGCCTAAAAGGGAGCTTGGGGGGGGGGGGGGGAGAAAGCCCCAATGTCTGAAAGTAAATGACACTAAGAACAAGAGATGAGAGTGAAAATATAAACAATTTCCTTGCCTTTCTTGAGACAATGCTGAGATGAGTTATACACAGTTGGGGAGTTGGAAGTAGGATTTAACCCCTCTGACCACATTAATAACCCACTCATTTATGTACCCTTTTCTGGCTTTTCTTCCTCCCCATCTCTCTTCCCTACTCCCTCACTGTGCTCCCAGGGATCATCTCCCAAATAAGCTGTACATACCCAAATCCTTGTCACAAGCTCTGTGTTTTAGGAATCCAAACCAAGGCAAAAGTTTGACTGTTCAATAAAGAAATATATTCTGCTCCTAAAGAAACGACACATCTGGGGATCCCTGGGTGGCGCAGCGGTTTGGCGCCTGCCTTTGGCCCAGGGCACGATCCTGGAGACCCGGGATCGAATCCCATGTCGGGCTCCCGGTGCATGGAGCCTGCTTCTCCCTCGGCCTATGTCTCTGCCCCTCTCTCTCTCTCTCTGTGTGTGACTATCATAAATAAATAAAAATTTAAAAAAAAAAAAAAAAGAAACGACACATCTAATACTGAATCATGGCTATGTATGATTTTTCAAAATCTCATTTCTGACAGTTCTGTTCATTCAGTGATGACCTCATAAGAAGGGAGCACTCAGTAGGGGCCACTCAAGTTCCCTGCCATAAGACAGGGCTTCAGTACCTCCATTTCTATCCCACAACCAATAAAGAAATGCAGCAGGTAAAAGACAAGAAAAGGAATAAAAGATGAAACAAAATTATTTCCAACAGAGGAGAATGGTTCAAGCTATCAAAGATGCCTGATACACCAATTTAATCAAACCAAAGCATAGCTTGAGACCTCAGAGAATCTGGCTTAACAACTCACTAGACACAGACACACAACTGTGCAAAATCCAACAATTTTATACAAGAAATTGCTTCCCTGCTTTCCCCTGGAGGATGAGGAAGAGTGATGAGGCTGGCCTGAGGCCCAGAATGAAAAAAGCACAAGATGAGCCTGGAACATCTGGTCATGCCAGAAAGCACAAAAGCTATCAAAGGCTTTTGGGGTCATATTAACAAGACTCAGGAACATCATGAAGAGTCTCTCTCACTAGCCAAAGATGGGTTACTTCAAACTTCAATAATAATAATGTGTAATGGGCTAAAACACATTGAACTTCAAACCCATGAGTTAACGACAATATTCTAAAGAACCATATTTAGAGTTATCTTTGGAAGATACAAAGAAACATACGCAATATTTTAAAACCAGAAAAAAAAAAAAAAGAATCAAGCATTTCTTCTCACCTTCTAAAGGAACTGTACTTAGGAGTACCAAATAGTTAATCAGGAAAAACTTCTTCTTATAGAAATATTTCAGCTAACAAGTAAGGAAGAGATAATAGAATATCACCATTTTGCAACTCTTAACAAATTAACGAATCTAAGCCATGACCATTTAAAGGCTCTGTTACATCAAAAGACAACCAGACATTATAGGCCTCCTAATGGAAGAATATGTGACCCTGTAAGATATTCTTGCCAAAAAAAATTAATAAATGAACCTGAATCTGATTAAGCTTCTAAATCAAATTACCAACACTACTTCCTCACTCTGAACCCCACTCTCATTCCCTCATTCCCCCCCTCTCCTCCTCATCCTGCTACATCCTACCTCACCCCTATACAGCTCAGACAGCTCAGAATTATCCCCTAAAACACACAATATTTCCAGTAAAGAAGTTATATGGTATCTACTTCAATTCTTCCAATAACAAAAAACTTATTTCTCAAAGCAATTCCTTATAAGACAACACCAATTTTTTACTATGTTTTTTTTAAAGATTTATTTATTTATTTATTTATTTATTTATTTATTTATTTATTTATCCTTGATAGACGGGGGGGCGGGCAGAGACACAAGCAGAAGGAGAAGCAGGCTCCACGCCGGGAGCCTGATGCAGAACTCGATCCCAGGACTCCAGGATCGCGCCCTGGGCCAAAGGCAGGCGCCAAACAGCTGAGCCACCAAGGGATCCCCTTATGGTTTTTTTAAATTAAGTAATCTCTACACCCAACACGTGGCTCAAACTCATGACCTCAAGATCAAGAGTTACACACTCTACCTACTAAGCCAGCCAGGTGCCCCAGACCTGGACCAATTATTAAAAATTCTTGTGCAGAGTTGAAAGCTGCTTTCCTAATAACTTCTCCCTGGTAATACTGGTTTTACTTTCTGGAAAAGCAAAGTGTGATGAGTAGAAAGAATCCTGTACTAAGAGTAGAAAACTAGATCTGCCATTAGCTAATACCATCTTGGACAATTGACTTAATCTCTCTTGAGACTCCATTTCCAGTCCTTTCTATCTTTAAAAACTAGTATTGCTAGTGTCTTCAAGCACTGTTAACGTGTCAAGCACACACTAGTTTGATAATGTGTCTCCTACACTGTGGCGCACAAATGTCAACATAGCACTTATATATGGCCTGCTATGCCACAGGCTCTGCACAGGAACCTCATTCCAAGCTATAGACAGGATGTTTCTGTTAATATAGAACAAGATTGTTAGCTTTTTTCATACTGATATCACATTAGTGGTTCATACTATATATCCCAGATCTTTCCTCATGTAACTGCTTCCATCTACCCATGCAAGTAATTTTTGAAATCTAAATAAGGGACTTTACATTTTCTGTTAAATTTCATCCTGTTGTTTCCTATCCAATATAGTAGCCTACTGGGATAGCCTACTTGTCACATACCACAGATCAATCTCTTTAAACATGTGCTCTTCTACAAGTTGAACAAGTATGTCAATATCGTTCACAAATATACTGGAAAAAAAAAAAGCAAAACATATGACCCTAAAGACTTTCCAATGATTAATCAATATATCATTTTTTGGTTCAAAAACATAAAACATCCAGGAAACAACACAGAGAAATGGTCAGATTTCCTGCTGAAATGATTTGCTATGTCAGTTGATCAACCACCAAAAGAGAAATTAGGTTAGTTTGACATAACTTGTTTCTAAGTAAACCTATGCTGGCTACCAAAGACTTAACATGTTTCAAATGCTCTCAAACCATTTGTTTAATAATCCGGTCTTGACTCTTGCCAAATGCCAATATAAAAATTAGACTAATTTTAAGAATATATATCTCTCCTTCCTTTTCTCTAAATATCGAGACCATGTTTTTCTTCATCTGTAGTCTGTTGCCACTATCCACAATTTCTCCACCCTGATGGCTCTTTGGCAATTCTAACAATTCCATTTTTCAAAAAGATCACCACTATAAAAAGTATGGATATGGCTAGTTAATTTAAACAAGAATTCTACTGAGCTCTCCTTTCAGTATCATAAACTATCACACAGATGAGGAAATAAAGTTGTTCTGTCCCTAGGACAACAATATTTTTTGAATGAGCATTGTAATGTCTCAACATCTGAATAATAAGATCCTAGTTAATGATAGTAGCTATAGACTCACTTACCAAGGACACTACCAGTAAAGCTGCTACAACAGGTAGTAAAATAGATGGCATCAAAGCTTCTTTAGCTCTAAAAATAGAATGCTTTCACTTTAGTTAATTATTATGATGACATAAGTTCTGACAAATCCATGTCTCTTAAGAGGAAATGTAGCATGACTAACAGGTTGAGGGGAGAATATTCTATTTTAATTACATTTGACTTTGATCCTATCTAATTTATTCCAGATCTCTTCTGAATAAAATAAAATAAAACTGGGTATGTAATCAGCTAGTCACTTAGACTCTACCCTAAAGTACAGGCTAAGGTTAAAATCTTTTGATAATTTCATTTGTAAATAAAATTTAAGTACATTTTAAAATGAAAACTCAATGTTTTCACTCACAAATGTCCAAAGAATTAAGCTATATAATCTGATCCACCTTATTATCTTGGCCTTTAAGTTTTCCTCCCTCATCTTTTCCACGTTAAAGAAAAATCACCCAAGTGATTTTACAAAGTGGTTCATAACTTTTTTAATTTGTGATCTGACTGTAAGTTAAACAACAGTTTTTATTATATCAGAAAGCTATAATTAAGAGAGTTAAAGACGTATGAGGCGAGATAACAGAACAGAATCATAAAGCCATGTTACTAGGTCAGGGCCTCCAAGATAACTTCAGATCACAGTCTAATTAGCCTAAAAGACACATAGAGTAAAATATAGCATTTAATACTATCCCCTCTCTCAAAGCTGAAACTGAGCCTTTATCGCTCATAAACCCGATTAACTTCTCACCCTATTTTCTCGGGAAAATAGGAATTTTCTTCTTGGGAATTTTGCCCTCAGAAAGAAAACCATCCACAAGTGTCCAAGAGACATCTACACAAAAACAAAAGTGTAAGTTTGTCAGTTAATTTCCCAAATCTTTCCTAGTGATGTATGGCACATGCCATTAGCATCTGATGTTGTGTTTACTTCCTATTGAGTGATGCTATTGCTTGTTTTTACTTCCTGCTGCACTTTCTCTCTGTGAGCCACTGATTATTCATGTTGATTTGCTATTAATCTGCTTCTACTGTGAGAAGCACAGTTACCGTAAGGTAATAAAAAACGGTATTTATTTCCCAGCACGTTATGGTGGGAAAAGCACTGGGCTTATACTCGGAAGTCCTGGATTTGAGTTCTGGGTCCCTGACTTCCCAGTTATGTGACCTCAGGCTGCTAGTCACTTAAGCCTCTGTGAGCCCTCCCTTATATGGGAGCTTAGAATGAGATCACTTAAGTAAAAATACTTTGGAAAATACGGACTGCTATACAACTGTAAATACTTCTTTCTAATTCCTCACTGAATTATACAAAGCAGAAATTTAAGGCTGATGTGGCACAGCTTGACACAGACAAGTAACACTTGCCAAAAAATCAGGAGAAATAACCACAGAATGCAAGATGGGGTGTTGGGGGAGAAGAAACCACACCAATCTTCCTTTCAGTTCTGAGTTCATTGTTGAACAATGTGACTTCTGCTGACTGCAGCCACAGGCGCAAACCGGAGCCCCAGCAGCAGAACCAAACTAGTGCACAAAGAACATTCTCTGGCCAGACTTTGTGCTCCAGCTCCCACAAACAGAGCTTGGAAGGTCGTGCAAAAGCCCACTCATAAACTTTCAGAAACTTTATGAAAACCTAGCTTTACCCTGTGGAATTCATGAAAAAAAAAAACACTGAATAATACTTGCTACTGTCAAATAATTCTGAAATGCCCAGCAGCTGGCCCAAGAAAGATATTAAAAAAAAAAAAAAAAAAAAAGACAGCATGAAGGATCCTTTGAGTTCACACACGACAGAGCTAAACAAGTCTAACAATGAACAAAAGCAAGTCCCTAAGCCACAGAAGCGAAAGTGGGGGAAATCTATGGAAATGAATGAAAATTTAGGATGCTGAAAAATAAGGATGAATAAACTGAAATTTTTCAAAAATAGATATAAGAAAATGCTTTTCAGAAACAATGAATGAAAATATTTTTACAAATAAATCTACTACCAGAGTAAAAACAGTTAAAGGTGCACAAAGTCTAGCCAATATTCACTGAAAATATGAAAAAAATAAAAAATCAAGCAACAGAAAATAAGCTGTTTGTTTGTTTTTTAAGTAGGCTCCATGCCAGGCGTGGATCGAACTCACAACCCTGAAATCAAGACCTGAGCCGAGATCAAGAATCAGACACTTTACCCACTCAGCCACCCAGGGGCCCCCAAGCAGTTTTTTAAAAGCAATGGTATCACAATGACAACACTTTCTGTTTGATCATTTAAATCTAAGTTGATGATAACAAAGGACAAAGACAGTCATGCTCCTGCCAGGAAAATTTCGCAAGTCAGAAAGAAACAAATCAAGCAGGGTCTGTAAGAGCAAGTTATCTACATGTACCGCAATTTTCAGGGAAAGGGTGGAGAAATACGCAAAACACAAGTCATAACAGCTCAGAAGTGCCAAGGTCACTCCAACACAGTAAAAAAAATAAATAAATAAAAATAAAACATTAAGAAATGGTGAAATAAAAGCATCTAACAGAGACCAAGTGAAATATAGTGGAATCTCCAAGGGCATGAGGGCAAATGCTATAAGACCATAGAATTTCATATACTCTGCCTATAATCCATGAAGTAAAGGTTTGATCCATGATCCACGGTCACCCTGTCATGAAAGTAGTGTTCTTTTATCCAGTAATAGTAGTTCAATGAGGTTCTAGAGTAGCTCTGCTCAGTATAAAATTAATTACAAGATTTCAACAACAAATCAGATTGTCTACTACATGGTTAAAACCTTCTAAAACTAAAAAAAAAAAAAAAAAAAAAAAAAAAAAAAAAAACCTTCTAAAACTTCCAGGATTGCCAGACTCTTAAGAGTACATGGAGACATGGAGCATGTAATCCTTCAGAGGAACAAACTGACTTACATGTGGCTGGTGGCCAGACCCTTGGATGCTCCAGAAAACAATTATTTTACATAAGCCATTCCACCACTCAATTAACAACACTTGCTGAGTCCTCGGTGTGGATAAAAGCCCGCTGAAGCTCATAACTAGAATGGGAGATTTGTTCTCCTCCTCTCAGGAAAGCTGCTACTTAAAATCAAACTCCCTGCTTTAAAAGGTAGGATCCCTTCCATTTCCCCAAACCACTAGCGGCTTTGGTTATCTGAAACCCTAAAGAGTCATGTTGAGGTTCAGAATTCATAAACAAAGAGCCACAGTGGCCTGAGGCACTCCTCTGAAAGAATCACTTTTACTTCTTCTGAAGGGCTCAAAGCACTTCACGATGACGGTGAAGTCTCTATTTTCCCTCACAAGAGTATTTGCTAAAGGCAAGAAACTGAAGGCCAATAATCTATACGGTCTTCAATATTCTCCACTAGGCTGCCAGACCCTCTCCAGACCTTCTGCTTTTTGGTAAGTGACCTCAACCCTAGCTCCATACAAAATAAATATAAATATATTCAAATATATTCACAATTAATAACTGTATATATAATTAATAATATATTGATGCATTTAATATATAATATATACAATTAATATATAATTAATGATTTACAATTAATAAATTTTGATATGCATTCTCCACCCTTTTTTCTCAAAATTTACCCAATTCTTTTCCAATTCTTTGGTTTTCTCCTCCTCCCTCTGGAGCCTGAGCCTCTGTATGTCCGCTCCTACACCCATCTTTTCCATTTTCCTACAGGCTCCTCTTCTGCTCCTGTTCTCCAATGACTATGTTCTAATTACTAATGCTACCTAACAAACTACCCTCCAACTCAGAGGTTTAAAACAACAACCATTTTATTATATTCACAGATTCCATGGGTTAGAAATATAAGCAGAATGCAGATAGTGCTACAAGGTGGCCCCTTGTAGCACTGAGATCACTAAGTGGTATTCAGCTGGTTCAATACAGGTTCCACTCCGGTGTCTGGTACCTGGGCTGTGGTAACTCAAAGCCCAAGCCTGCCAACCACATGCCTACAAGTGGCCTCCCCACACAGCACAGCTACCTGGCAACATGACAACCTCATAGTAGTCACATGTTCTTTTTTTTTTTTTTTAGATTATTTATTTATTTGAGAGAGAGAGAGAGAGAGAGAGCATGAGCGAGGGAGGGTCAGTGGGAGAGGGAGAAGCAGACTTCCCAGTCAGCAGGGAGCCAGAAGTGAGGCTCAATCCAGGACCCTGGGATCATGACCTGAGCCCAAGGCAGATGCTTAACTGACTGACTAAGCCACCCAGGTGCCCCAGTCAGACATATTCTTATGCACAGCTCAGTATTCCTCTGAGAAGTCAGAAACTATATAGCCTCAGAAATTAATGCAACATTATCTGCATCACACTCCATTGGTCAAAATCATCATAAGCCCACACAGAATCAAGGGGAGGAAAACTATACTCCCAATTCCTGAACGAGGAGTGACAAGGTGACACTCAGTACAGAAGAGCATGTGGGACAGGAGATTCAGTTGTGGCCACCTCTGGACAATCCAACACAGAATTCTACTTCATTAAATATTTCATCTAAAGTCATGCTCCATCTAATCCTTTTTAAAAATGTCCACTCTCTGTTGCCCAGAGTAGGCTGACATAAAGAAACATGAGAAGGTAATTACAGGCACGGGTAAAAGAATTAGCAAAACTGAGGGAGCAGAAAATCATGTGCCCCTAGGAATGATGAGTAGACAACACTAACAGGAACAAGATGTTCAGAAGGGAAAACAGCAGAGTTGAAAACAAAGGTTAGAGGCAAACTATCAAAAAGTAATCTGGTTTGGGAGAAGATAGAATGCTGGAAAGTTTATGATGGTGCCAAACAATGGAGGCCCTCCAATACCATGCTTCAGAATTTGGACTGGGTGGATAGGTGCTCTGCTACTAGGCAGGTGGGGTGGAGAAGTGAAAGCATTCTGACGTTTGTAGATTCCTTCCTTTCCTTTGTATGGGAGATGGCCAACTCTGCGAAAGCAGGTAAAAAAAGAAATCTGACGTTTGGGTGCCATTGCCTGGAACTTGTCTTACCCAAGTACAGTGAAATTACAGGAAGGAAAAATATGAGGATAAGAACAATAAAAATAAATAAATAACCACAGAAGAAACAATTGCTCTACAGGGCCTCTACATCCTAACTGCTCCATGTTAAGATGGCAAAATGCTCTGATTTTGACATTAAGTAGCATTCATTCTTTAGTTATGAGATTTCGGGCATGCTGTCAAGCAATAATTTTATGTCTAACTAATTTCATTATCTGCTTACTGGATCCATCTCAAAGACAGAATCAAATGCTCTGCTATCCTCAGGATAGATTCAACTTTATTCTTTTCTTCCCAAGTTAATACTATTCTCATCATTCTATAGTAAGACATTCATCTCTTGAGTCATTCTTTACAAAGTAAAAGTGGTTAGTCCTATTCTAGCCCAAGTGTTACTAAACTACTTTTGTGAGTCTTTTTTTCTGGGTTCTTTCTAAATATGTTTATTAACCTGATTAACGTATATAACCTTTCCTAGTTTTCTTTCCCTTTCCTTAATAAGGAAACTATGGTGCTCTTTCTCAGATCTTTAGATACCCCTTTATCCCATTGAAAGGTCACAAAAATTAGTATCCTTCCAATTAAGACTTTCCACACAAGGCATAATCTTTTACTGTCCTGGTTTCACTCATTTAATAAACAAACATTTCCTGATCAATTACTCTATGGGTTATACGGACCTTAGAGTTCAAAGGGGTTCCCACCCCTAGAGTTTAACAACACACGATCTCACGAACTACAGATATGATTTGATATAAATAATCTAGATATCAAATTCTCCTACGTCTTGAATCCAAATTTCTTCCTTCAAGCCATCCTCAGTGCACTAGCAGAATTCAGGAGGCTTCTCTGATGATACTGCCTAATGTCTGTAAATCTGACATCAAATCCATTGTCACGGTGTTCACTTTTTTTCTGTAAAGCATCACAATTTATCTTTCCTTGGCCCTCCATTCATCTTAAAAACCAAAATAAAAAAAAAAAACAGAATACAAAGGACACCAAGAGGTACACTAGTGATGGTGTTGAATCCTATAAAACAGAGTTTGTACATAAAAGGAAAAAGGAAAATGATCTGTGCCACACAGATTGCTAAGGTTACTATGTAAAATAACTCATGCATGAGTTTGCATTCTTTTTACAAGCAGGTTCTTCTCCCAGATGAACTGGGCTAAAGGCAATTCTTGTTCTACATCAACAAAATCAAATTGCCAAACTGTGACTGCTGAGTCATATGAAATGAAGAAAGGTGCTCCCTTTCTCAATTCCACAACACATGATCACTTGGGAAAAACTCAACTGATACTTTTTTTGTAATATTAAATAGTAAAGAAATGTGATTTAAATATCTCTGTGTTCCATATAGTTTGAAAATCCAATGCAAATACTCAAGTCAGACCCTAGGTGAATAGTCTTCATGGATGCTGCTTACAGGAAGAGAAAAATCCCAGAGTTGGAAGAAAGAAACAGAGAGGAATAACTAAGCAACAGCATGGCCTAAGTAATTAGACAATTAGACTACCCTTGAAAATCAAAACCCAAAACAAATACCCTGATATGACTCTAAGGACTTCAGCATGACTTCATCTATGGTGTGGTGGGGAGCGGGTGGGAATCTCACTAATATACGTATCTGTGTTATGGGAAAACCACACCAGATTTACAGATGATGTCAGAGATCACTCAAGTTTTTGCCCTAGACCAACAAAATGGAAAAGGTCATCTCAAACTGTCATGGGTACTTTCAGAATTTGCCAAAGTTTGAAGATTTTTGTTCTTTTAAAGGAAGAAAGCAGCAACAAGTAACAATAGTGTACTTCCTGGCCTTAGGAAGAGGGAGCTGGGACTCTCCAGCTGCACTTCCTAGAGAAGTATGCCAGCTGCCTTCTGTAAACTGAGATCAAATTGCCAAGATTTTGCAGGATAGCAGTTATGATCGATGACCTAAAATACTGATCTGCGAAGAGGATGTAGCACAAACCACACGGGAAGTGACAGGAAATCAGCCCTTGGGCTGACACTTGCATAGTCAAGAAGGCTAGGAATCCTGGACCTCTGACAGCCAAATTTCATCATCTCCCTTTGTAGGGAGAGTTATCCTTCAGAAAAAAAAAATGGTGAGAAAAATCTAGTACAAAGCTTTTTGGTGCCCAGTCCTATTTATTAACACTGCCCCCTGCCTGAACCAGCAGTTTAACACATGTTAAAAGTCCAGCTGAGGTCCTGCAGCACAACTTGATCAAAACTCCCAGGTTTGCTGGCACAGCCCTTTATTCCCTCAGCCACGAGCCCACTGAATGCCATCAATGATTCACAGCCTGTGATGATGGTAAGGAGAAAAACTAATATTTGGAGCTCACCAAATAATGAGTCATCCTCCTGGAAGAAGAGAAATCCTCACAACTGGCAGAGCTATGGGACAAAATTTTAATAACCATTTTTAACATGAATATTAATGCCATAAAAGTTGGCAAAAGGAAAACAATTTAGAAACATGTGATATTTGGTTTGCTTATACCTTATAAAAGTCCAGTTCATGCTCCAAGAAAAAGAATGAGTAGGATATCTACTACCTATTCCTAGACTTGCCTTCTGGACTCACTGCTGCCAAGTTACTCATTCTCCCACACAACACTTTCCATATTAATTTTGACCCTTAAGAATCAAAAAGAAGTCTTGCCTTCTTTGCACCCAAATGCCAAAATGGAATCTTTTAGTATTTCACCTTTATAAAGGGAATGTTTGAAAACAGGCCTCTCTGGCTGTGACATCAGTGAGTTACTGAGGCCTCCGAGGGCCGGAGGAAACATTCCCAGTCCCTCGCAGCGCTGCTGTACTCCTACGGTGCAATCTGGCAATGGCCAGGGACCAAGTCTTTAAAGCTGTTTTATGGTATTTAACATATGGTCATAAATTGCTCAGTGCTCTAAAGAGGGGCTAAATTTGCCACCCCTATTGATGAGAAATGTTCTTATTTATTTAAATTTAGTGGTAAATTGGCACTTCTCCAGATGGAGAGGTTTAGGCATAAGTACAAAAGGAGAACTAACTAGAGATGAGTTGTATGTAACTTTTCTATATACTGAACACAACCACATCAACTTAGGCTTACAGCACCACTATCAAAAGCATAGTATGACAGTACTATGAAAAGATTCTAATTTCTAAGGCCCCAGGAAGGGGGAAACGTAAATTTTATTCAGACCGCATAAGAGTGTATTTAAAAAAACAATTCTCTCTCTCCTCAAGCTAATTCTACTTCCTCCCTTGGTCTTTCGTTCCCCTCACAAAGTAGATGTATTTGGTCTTCATCTACAATCCCAAATCTACAAAACTCCCTGGAATGGCCTAAGTCTTCTAGCCACCACCTTCGTATTTTGCCATATTTTTGGTTAAGTTGTTTGTTGTTGTTGTTGTTGTTTTATGGCTCTAATTCCCCATCACTAAAGACATGATCTTACTAAAACATTTTGTTCCCTTCCTTTTACAACCTAGCCCTGTAGCCAAAGGCAGAAGGAAAACAAGGATTTTTGTTTTGTTTTGTTTTGTTTGGGCAGGGTTGTTATCATTGGTATTAATGTGAATGGTATCAAAAGAGAAATGCTAAGGTAAGGTCACTATTGGCTTTCTTTTTGTGTTTTCTCAAATATGCAATATAGAACTATAATAACTTTGCTATTACACATTACATCCCCAAGACTTATTTACTTTCTAACTGGAAGTTTGTACTTTTGGATACAAAAGAATTATGAGAGAAGTACAAAATAATAGCTTCAAATATAGATACAAACGTCCTTAAAAGAATATGAATGAAGCAAGTCCAACAATATGTAAGAAGGATAATACATAATGATCAAGTGCGATTAACCCTAGGAATGCAACATGGTCTAACATCTGAAAATCAGTTTACTCATCATATTAATAGAAAAAAAAGAGATAATACATCCCAATAGAGAAAAAGCATTTAACATATTAACAATCTTTTCATAATAAAAACTCTCGGCATGTTAAAAGTGATGGCAACTTTCTCAAACTAATAAAGGGAAACTACAGTTGTGCTTAGTGATGAAATGCTAAACACCTTCCCCTTAAGGCTGGAAATAAGGCAAGGATGTCTGATTTTATCACTGCTACTCAATACTATGCTGGAGAGCCCATTCAGTACAATAAAGGAAGAATACAAAATATAAATCCTACAGATTGGAAAGGAAGAAGCAAAACTGTCTTTTTCACAAGCAACATGATTATTTTTGAAGAAAATACATAAGGAGCCTACAAAAAAGTTACTGGAACTAATAAGTGAACTTAAAGACACAGAAACAATACAAGGGTCTGGATACTAAAATCCATGATATTTCAATAGATTAGCAACAAAGACTTAGATAAAATTCAAAGAAATCTATATGTGCTATAAATTAGTCTCAAAAATATAAAATATTTTGAGGTAAATTTAAGAACATTTGTCAAGGGGCACTTCGGTGGCTCAGCTGGTTAAGCATCTACCTTCAGCTTAGGTCATGATCTCAGAATCCTCGAATCAAGGATCAAATAAAAGCTTAAAAAAAAAAAAAAAAAAAACCTTGTTAAAAAACAAAGACTAGGGATCCCTGGGTGGCGCAGCGGTTTAGCGCCTGCCTTTGGCCCAGGGCACGATCCTGGAGACCCGGGATCGAATCCCACATCGGGCTCCCGGTGCATGGAGCCTGCTTCTCCCTCTGCCTGTGTCTCTGCCTCTCTCTCTCTGTCTGTGACTATCATTAATTAATTAATTAATTAATTAAAAAAAAAAACAAAGACTAACTTTCAAGACCTATTCATGAAAAAACTATAAGACCAGAAGAAATTAAAGAAGACCTAATAATAGAGAGGCTATCATTTTCATCTACTGGAACACTTGATTGAGTTCTCTACATACAGATCTTCAGATTCAATGTAATTTCAGCAGGATCTCTGCAGACATTTGACAGGCTGATTCTAAAATTTCTATGGATATACTAAGGACCTAAGATACCCAAAACTTTTTTTTTTAAGTTATTTAAAAAGTTGTAGAACTTACACTACCTAATTTAAAGACTTCCTATAAAGCTATAGTAATTGAAGCAGTGGATATGAGGATAGATGATACATGAGTGGAATAATATAAGTTATTTTGGTAACTTATATTACATGAGGATAGATGATACATCAGTGGAATAATATAAAGTCCAGAAATAGACTCACACTTAAATGGTTGATTAACATATATATGGTCAAAATTAATTCAAAATAGATCATAGACCAAAACGTCAAAAGTAAAAATATGAAACTCCCTAGGAAAAACCCTTAAGACTTTCAGGTAGGCAAAGATTTCTTTTTTTTTTTTTTTTTAAGGCAAAGATTTCTTAAAAAACCAAAAGTACGAACTATGAAAGAAAAAATTATTACACTGGACTTCATCAATATTAAAAACTTCTGCTGTTGGAAAGACATCATTAAGAAAATAAAAAGGGAAGCCACAGATTGTAAGAAAATATTGACAAAATAACAACTTCTTTCTAGACTAATATAAAGACTACCTATTACTCAACAAAAAGCCCAACAATCCAATCAAAATGTTGAGCAAAAGATGTCAACAGACATTCACAACAAAAGATAAATGGATAGCCAATAGCACATAAAACTACAATGAAATACCACTACACATCCACTAGAATGGATATAATTAATAATAATACCCAATTTGGCAAAAATATAGAATAACTAGATTGCTCATAAATTACTAGTAGAAATGTAAGACAGTACAACCACTTTGGAAAACAGGTTAGCAATTACTTATAAACATACACGTAGCTTACAACACAGCAATACCACTGCTAGGTAGATACCCAAGAAAATTAAGACATAATCTCCACAGAAGACATGTACAAAAATATGATAGCACCTTTATTCATAATAGCCAAAACCTGAAAACGCAAATGTCCTTCATTAGATGAATGAATACAAAAACCTGTAGCACATATATCCACACAATGTCATACTGCAGCAATAAAAGAAACAAAGTACTGATACAAGGAATAACATAGATGAATCTCAAAAACATTATGCTGAATGAAAGAAGCCAGACACTAAAAACTACATTGTATATGATTCCATTTATATGAAGTTCTAAAACAGGCAAAATTGTTTTATAGTTTCAGAAAGAACGCTCAGGAATTGCAGGGATGGTGGTGGAGGAGATGAACTTATAGAAGGAATGAAACGTTCTCTATCTTTGGGGGATGGAAATGTTCTGTATCTTGACTATGGTTGAGTCACTCGGGTATTTACAACTGACAAAATGTATTGAACTATACATCTTAAATAGGTATATTTTATTATATGGAAATTATACCTCAATAAAGTTAATATTTTAAGAAAGGAATACAAATTGCCACCTCAGAGCAGCCCCGGTGGCTCAGCGGTTTAGCGCTGCCTTCAGCCTAGGGCATGATCCTGGAGACCCAGGTTCGAGTCCCACATTGGGCTCCCTGCATGGAGCCTGCTTCTCCCTATGCCTATGTCTCTGCCTCTCTCTCTGTGTCTCTCATGAATGAATAAATTTAAAAATCTTAAAAAAAAAAAATTGCCACCTCAGAATTACTGTATGATTAAATGAGATCATGTATATAAATAAGCCTACCTCTCTACAAAATAAATGCTCAATAAGTTATTTTAACAATTATCTATCGGCTATTTTTTAATAAACTTTAATCAGAAGTTTTTCTAACATTCCATGAATTCCAAGAAAATAAAATGTTCTGAAATACCAGGACAAAGGAATCCTCAAAATCTACAGGAGAAATCATGTCTAATCCACAAAATTAGCACTTCTTAATTGCCTTTCATGAGCGTTTTTTAGAACATTCACTATATCAAAGGTGACCTGCCTCCCTAATTAGCCTCTAAAAATACCGTGAATGTTAGATAATAATAATCTTTAAGTAAATGAATCTTTTAAAAAGATAAAAATAAAAGTAAAATGAACTATGCTACCAAGGAAAATTATAATGCCTCTCAGCATGATGCAAAATACTAAGTCCCTGGACATAGTGTCCAACTTTTTACTTAGCTCAACTGTAACAAGTCAGACTGAAAACGAGTACCACCTACTCTCCCTGCAGGTGATCTCGGAGACAAGAAGGGTGCCAGCCAACGAGCCTCCAGAGAGAGCACATCCATTAGAGCAGCAGATTTGTGAGTGCAAATGAAGAACCTAATATGCCACCAAAACAGGCTACTTTATGATTTCCTTGGCCCAACCTACTAATGCCAAAACGGTGTAAACAAAGCTGAAACTGGAAAGACAGGGGTATTGGAGAAGGACAATGAGCAAATTGGTTGTTGGTGAGCTTTTGACATGGATTGTAGTCAGCTCAGCTCCAACGGTGGGGGCAGAGAAGGGGGAATGGCAGGCTCTGACAGCCGTGAATACTAGGCTCAGGGATTCAGTCCTCAAATACTGAAAGGGAGGAGGACAGGGTTAAGGCAGAAAGATTACTTAGTTAAAATTTTCCAAACAGATTATTTATTTTAAACAATGTAAGAAAGAAATCACCCTGTCAACCCAAAAAGAGTGCTGAGAGCTATAGCCACTAAAGCCAGCTTTTGGATCTACAGTCAAAATTCAAAACACAAGGTATAGTAAGTAACAAACCAAAGTGCAAAATTCTTCTAGATAAGATAAAATCAACAGGACCTTAATATCTTTGTCAGCTGGGGCAACACTCCCCACAATACCACTGGGTCCTTCAGGGCTACCATCCCAGTGTTCAGTTTCTATTGTATAGCTGTCAATGTCAGAACCCTGAGTGTCTCTACAGTGCTGCATAAGAAAGATCTTAAGAGGACAAAGGCCGGGGGGGGGGGGGGGGGGGGGGGGAAGAACATTCTGAGTTAACAAATGGATCTGCCTAAGACAAAGCAGTATGTAACAGATTCAAGGTACAAGAAGCCCAGTGTGAATGCACGCGCACACACACACACACACACACACACAGAGCAGTCAAGCCACCAAGGAGACAGAATCAAACATGAAGTTCAGTTTCAAGATCCAATAAAATAGAAGTTCTGGAACACTATTTGCAACGTGTCTGTAAAAATCCTTGTATACGTCTGACCATTGTGTAACAAAACATCCCACTTAAAAATAGCAGTTCTAAGGTTGATTTCATTTTATTGTAAGCATTCCCCAAAACATACAAATTTAAATGCAGTGATGCAGTATCAAAGCCTTGGAAATGAACAGCAACTTTACAATGTCCCTCTGAGGACATGGGAGAAAAAGTATTATCCAAATCATAATCCTTTTTTTTTTTTTCCACTTTTTCTTCTGGAAAAAAAAAAGGCTTTTCCTCTGGGAAAGTCTTTCCACTTCAAAACCTTTGTAGATAATTTTTTGGCATGACTTCTTCACTCTGTAGCAAATGGCTTTGAAATGTTCATCATTCCTCTCAAATGATAAACAACCATACTGCTTCTATTGTTAAAGACAAAAGGGAAATGTCTATAGTTTCATTTGGAAGCTCTTTAGAAAGAATTCCTGTAACAGTGTAATCGATACCTCTGTGGGTACCTGCCCAGCTCATGTCTACCTTGTGCTAAAACTATCCCCTTGTAACCATAACCCAGAACTCTTGGTCAAACCACTGGATCAAGAGTGAATATCCAGTCCAAGCTGCCAATCAGACTTTCTCTCACAGGAATTTAGACTCAAAGACCATAAGGCTGTCTCTTGTGGCCTTGAACTGAGTCACCACATAAGGGGCTCAGCCATTTCCACTTTATGTGAGGAGAAACAGAGAAATCTGAAGGGGGGAAAGAATAAAATGAATAAAGTAATAATAAGATATGCTACAGGAGGAAGAGCCAGACAAACAAGGACACAGATGCTGACTGTCTGCAGTGGTGTCTATCATCCTGCTGCTAGTCCCAGGTTCTAGTCCCTCTTGAGACCTGGCTATACTTCCTGCCCTTGGGCACCATGGAATTCATATAATTCCTCAGAAAAACAAACAAACTCTTTATGTTTCTTTCAATGGGTTTCTTATACCAAACAGTCCCTGATTAGGAAAAAATTGTTAGTATGAAAAAGACAAATTTTAAACAAAAGATAATTTTAAATTTGAAACCAATGTTAGCAAACAGTTGGATTCACTGGCCACAAACTTGCTCAATACACTTAAAATATTTCAATAATCTCTTTATATAGTTATGTAAGTGGTGCCATTCAAAGAAATTGTAAAATTGAGAATACTGCAAAGTTCTGTCACTTCTTCGTTAAACCTCATCATTGCCAGATCCAAAGAATGAACATGGTTAATGCATTCCACTAATACCTATTAAACGAGTCCCTCTACATGCCAGGCAATAAGCTAGAGATTGAAAATAAAATAACAAAACAGCCTCACTCCCTGCCATATTTATAGGGTCTACAAAAACACAAACAATAATTTCTTTAAGAGTTAAGTGCTATATATAGTGACAAGGGCCGCTATATTTACAAATATGCGTTTTTATGAAGCTCATTGCTCTTTCTCTAAGTTTTGTTATAACTAGTAGATTTTCACTCATTAAAGTGACATGATCCTGGGGCCCCTGGGTGGCTCAGTGTTTGAGCATCTGCCTTTGGCTCAGGTCATGATCCCACGGTCCTGGGATCAAGTTCCACATCAGGCTCCCTATAGGGAGCCTCCTTCTCCCCCTACCTATGTCTCTGCCTCTCTCTGTGCATCTCTCATGAATAAATCTTTTTAAAAAAATAAATAAATAAATAAAGTGGCACCATCCTACACTTTAACATGTATTTTCTTAAGTCAGTCTTGATTACCAAAGATTCACTCTTTCAATCCTGTTCAAGTGCCAACTGTCTCTTCTATATAATTGTGAAATTCAAGGACTTCTCTTTAATTCAGACATTCTTTGTTATCTTGCATGAGAATCTTACAAAAATTGGCAACTCTTTCACTGACCAACAGTTGTCTCTTCACATTGAAAGAGCTCAAGAAACAGGAACATCATTCCTAATGTACTGTAATCTTCTGGTCTTTTTCATTTCAGTGATTTAATTTTGAATGTGGGTAATTCTGTAGGCATCAATTCACGAATTCATGGGAGAAATATGTCCTCTCCCTCGTCTTTCATTCTCATTATTAACTGCACAGTTTCCTTTATTCACAGAGGAGACATTTATTTATAGAACTGTTTTCTAACATATAAAATATTTCAAACTATAAATTTTAGTTACATGCTATTTTCATTAATCTACTTTAAGGCAAAGTGAAATACATAAAAGACAAAATTGATACAGACTCCAAATCTACAAAGTACTCTGTTTTTCCTTTTTTCTGAATTATGAAGAGCAGTGATACAATTACAAATTCCCTTCAGAATAAATAACTTCTAAAAACTGAATTTCTGTTGGTAAAAGACTGATACAAGTAATAGAATGCCATATTCTTTATAACACTATACTTCAACAAAAATGTGAACACTAAGCTTCATTAATTCATGTATGCATGCATTCACTCCATTCCTTCAACAAAGATTGAATTGAGTATCTTTGCTAGGCTAGGGCCTGAAGATATCATTTAACAAACAAAACAGTCTCTATCTCTAACTTCACTGAACTAAAGTTATGAAATAAAATTACTATAAGTGTCAAATACTTTGATTCAGCCTTGGTTAAAATTATAGTTGAAACCACCCACCACAGGATTTAGTGAGAAACTTTAGATAAAGAAGTTGTTTACATAACTAGCTTTGACACTGTAAAGTCCTGGGTTAGCCATCACCCTGTGCTGAGAAAAGAAAAAGGTAAAAGTTAAAAAATATTTATCTAGTAGTTACCACAGAATATAATTTAAATTGATACTTATTCAATTTCTCACTACCATGATTAAGTCTCATTCTGGGTCTGTTTCCTAAATAAGGCAAAGAGCTTTTCTGTTGGCTGAGAGTGTTATTTTCCAAGGACTATTAAACTATATAACCTTTCAGTATTGTACATTTGTTTTCGAAAACATGCGTTAAAATATTTGTTGTAGAGTATGAGAGTTAATTATCTGAAGATGAACATTGTGTTGGTTGTAGGAGGTGGAATTCAATCACAAATCTTGTGATAATTAACCACTATGACCTTACTGATCTTGGAGATGATATATTTGAGGTTATAAAAACTGATGGAGTAAAAACATATGTAAAAAGTGTTTGGCCTTGCCAGGTTTTTTAAAAGTAAAATGAAGGAGTTAAAAAAAGAAAAAAGAAAAAGGAGTGAGTCTAACATTACTTTTAAAGCAATGCAAGATCTTCATGTTCTCCAAGAAGGGAAAATGATTCTTTGCAAATTCATGATTTGCCCTGAATAATTTCTTTTACAATAAACTTGGCTGAAACGGTAAATTATCTGTTTCCATGATTCAAACCATACACAGAATAAACCTATACTAATTATTGAAGCTAATAAAATATATAATTGTTCTACATTACTACTACAATCAACCCATAATGACTCTACAAACTCCTCACAAAAACATTTATTAAAAAAAATTGGAAACAAAAATAATTTTGAAATAATTTTAAAATGAGTTGGAAAGAAAGAAATGTTAAATAACTATAACCTAAATATTACACAAGTTAAGGAAAGTAAAATAATCTTGCTATATAATTAGTGACATGAACAAATTTATGTGGGTAGATTCACAAAACACTAGTCAATAAAGATGGTTCCATTGATCCTAAGTTTCAACTATATCAAAAGGCTTGTGTATTTGTTTTGATTTTCTCCATGTAAATTTTTCCATTTTCATACTGTCAGAGAACAGTGACTTGTGTTTCATAATTTTATGTAGTTGATTTATTTTTGACAATTCTATCACATTTTTAAAAGCCATTAAAAAACAATTTCCATCTGGAAATTTTAAAAGGTTTAGAGTTTGGCTTCCATAGTGAAGCACTGTGGTACCTCAAAGTATACCACTTTTAGGGTTTAACAGATAATTTTTTTAAAGCAAGGGATTCTAACACTATACTTAATCATATGACCAACATCCTTTAGAATGCCTTCCTAAAGAATGTCCAGAATTTCAGAAGAAAAAAACTACACTCATTCTTCCAATTGAATGGACTTTTATAAATATAGTGCATAATCAAGTATCTTTTCCTTTTATTTGGCTATGGGCTGTGTAAGGCTAGAATACGGACTCACCTTAATGTGGAAGAACCTCAATATACAAAGTTCATTTTTTTACTGAATTATTACAGAGTATTCTATGGCTTAAATTAAGTCCCTAGTACATATGATTACATACAGCAGTAGCTTAATAGGACATAATTAACTTATATGGTGAATATCAGTCCAAATACCAGAATCATCAATGTTATAAGAGGTTTCCTGTGAAAATCTTACAGTAATGACAGGATATAGAATATTAGTAAATGCTTTCTAACACAAATTCATACAGCAATTAAGATCTTTGAGAAGATAACAATATCTAACAAGAAGATAACAATATCTAACATTATTTCTGGTTCAAGACTGTAGACTACACACACATTTATTTCTTCTCCTTTGTAAGACCCACCCTTCCATTAAATGATAATGAAACAGAGAAAATAAGAATCCAAAACAATATCAAGCAAAGAGAAAGGGAAAAGAGTAGCAATCCGTAGATGAGCAATTTCAACAAATGCCTAGGAGGCAGAATGCAGATGGAAGAGTAGTAACTAATGAGACAGGGCAGGGAAGCTCTGGTTACAATAATATGAGAAAAATGCTACTGATGAGGGGGAAGCCATCTGTCCTGGTAAACCCATAGAAACTTGTAGTCATCCAGTACATAGAAAGGAAAGAATGAAAAATGGGGCCAAGAATGGGGAAATTAATGAAAAGCTCCATGGGGAATAGTCTATGATACCTGTTCCCCAAAAATGGCATGGTAGCCATGTGTATGCCCCCTCCTAAAAAAATGTAGGGGATTTTCTAAAGAAACAATGATTTAAGGGAGTGCCAGGAACAGGTGAACTCCTTGACACAACACATAGGGTTTTCTCATACTAAGAGGCAGCCTACCATTAACCAATGAATAAGCTTGGTTCACCCACACAGAAGTCTTAATCAGTTTTTTTGTCTGTCGTAAATGTAAGCAGACAACCAAAACCCAACTCTTATTTAAGGAAAGACTACAGAATAATAGAGAAGGGAAAATGATAAACAAACAAAAATACAATCCCTGGGGAAAATTTAAATAATTAAGAAAACCTTTTTAAAAAGTTACATTCTCTGAAAGCTTTCAAGACATTGTATTAAAAAAATAAGAACAAGACTTTGTGAAAGAGGAGCAGAGAGCAAGAGCAAAAAAGAGCTCTTAGAAACTAAGATACCTAATTACAACTATGGTTAAGTAAAAATTCTCAGAAGGGCCACAGGAAAAGTAGAGAGAGGAATGGAATCAAAGCAAGGTATCTGACTGTGTTCCAACAATTATGCCTTAATCCCACAAAACACAGAATTTTCAATACACAGACTCTACAAAACATGGTCAAATCCAAAAGAATAAATAAAGCAGGTAAACCCCACAGCGATAACTGAATAGGAGGAGGCCTACAGATCATTCATTCAAGCAATTTATAAACAAAGCACAGAAGATAACTCTAGCTTTGAAACAGACAATAAGTTATTAATGTTGACACTACCAAAGGAAAATAATACAAAAGTTAGGAGGTGAAAGAAGAGGAATGGAGAGAAGGGCAGAAGCTAATATATTCATCTCACAAGTAAGGAGCCAAAAAGACACTCTCTGGTTCACGGGAAACTAAATAAAAATATACTAACCCAGAGACTGTGCTTACATAACAACAGTGCTAACTGTGTGCCACTTACAAAGAATGTTCTAGGGGCTGTTCATTTAACTGTACCATACGATGCTCAAAAAGATCCTTAAAAAAAAGAAAGGAAAAATGTTTAGCCACAGGGTAACCAACATAGGAACCAACAGTGATGATATAACTACATTAAAGGGAAGGAAAGAGAAAGATAAAGAGCATGGTGAAAACAGGGCTGATGCCTCGTGTATCAGGGCAGGAAGTCAAAAGATAACAATATCTAAAATTGGCAAGTAAAGAAACAGAGGGCATAAACATTATTTAGACATACAGCAATCATCCCCAGAAGAACTACATACTGAAACAACAACAACAAAATTTAAGTGCTTCCCTTGGGAAAGAGGACTAGACTTGGGAAGAAATGTCACAGAGGACTACTGCTTTCATCTGTAAAAAATTTCTGAATTTTTTACATTTTTTACCATGTGAATGATTCACTTTGTTTCTTTTAAATTTAGTTAATATTTTTTTCAAAAATAGTCACAATCTAGAATGTCATACTATCTTATCTCAGGTAGCTGAAATTCTTATGTATTTTAATGGTTTCCAGAGAATGATCTAACAATGCCAGGTTCACAAGTTAGCATGTCCTATATTTTTCACTTAATACTTCATTTGTGATTCTACAGAATACTAAGATGTGGCCCCTGGTGGCCTGTAATTGTAAAACAGTCCACAGTCTGAAAGGCACTATTTACTCATCTGTCCCATCTTGAACATTTATGTTCTTTATTCTTCTTTTTAAGAATGGAGAGATCCCAATACCCTGTTTACTACAAGAATACGCTTAAGAGAGAAAATTCCTGGTGAGATTGAGTGACCAAAGCCACCATTAGTTCCACACTGGGCTAGAGCATCAGCAATTGTCATAACAGCAGAAAAGGGCTGATACAACCAAGGCAGGTATTGTGGATGGTGGACTAAATCCAAGGGTAGGTCTCACCTACTATTTATCAAGGTCACAAACTAGTGGTCCAAGAGCTCCAGCCACACCCTACACACATTTGGTTGGACATGCATTATGTTGGCTCATGCTGTTTTTAATTTTTGAAAAAGCAGTCAGCATCCAAAACTGATCTGGATTTCCCTTTTTTCTCAACAGAGAAATCAACAGAGGCAGTCCCCTCAAGAAGGGTAGGTGTGCCCCACCACACCAAGCCTGCTCCCTCCCCTCATTTCTGTTACCAGTTCAGCTGTGGTAGCCATTTGCATTTCTGACCCTTGCTATAAAAGAAGAAGCCTGTTAGCATTCCTAACCTGTGAAAGAGCCTCTAGAGTAGGATTATTATGCTCAGGTAGCAATCAGAAGTACATCAATGACAATGGTTCTTGGCCGCCTTGGCTCCAGGAAGGACTTACCAGGAGTGGTGCAGAGCACCCATTTCTATCTAAATATATTTTCTAAATAACCAGGTATCTTAAAGCAGTAGACTCTCTCTATGGGATATTACATAAGATCTGCCAATAGAGAAAAACAAAAATACAAGAATTATCACATTGACCTAAAAATTTAAAATTTCGGTGACTGCCTATTTCAGGCACTCAGGCAAACAGGTCACTTTGACCACTGACAACTGCCTTACTTTGAATAGAACTAGGATTGAAAGACAAACTTTTTTAAAGTGGTAAATCCTAGTGATAACACTTAGCCAGAAATAAAAACGGAAGCACAAAGTCAGACAACTAGCACTGTAATCTACAATTTCAATAGAATAGTCATCATTTACTTACATTTTAATGTCTCTCCAGCATATGGTATGTGTAGTTTAAATCGGTCACAGTTGGGTCCAGGAGTCAATGATGTGCAGCTTTAAAAAAAGAAAAGAAAAGGTTTTGTTTAAAAAGTCCACATATTTGTGATATTTAATAAAGTAAGTAAAAGGTGAGCCTTATAGGTCAAAGTTTAAAACACTGGCTTATAAACAAAATAAAAGCGCTTGATGGTCAAGGAGGCCAAGACAGTAAGACTTGCCCCAAAACAAGTAATCCATTTATCTCACAATAAAACTTACATGCTTTCTAATGACAAACACCAACAAAGCTTCAACTACACTTCTCTCTCTCCAATAAGTGTATCTTGAATTTTAAAGGAAGTGTATCATCCAAAACAGATCTGTACTCTTTAATGTCAAGAATTGCAATAGTAATTTTATGGACAGACTTTAAATAGCCTCTTTCGCTCAGTACCAAAAGAGTCCACTTTTTTTCTGACACCAGATCATTCTCTCTCCCCAAAGGTAAGGTGCTTCCTCTGGATTTGGCACCCCAGTGACTTCCATCTACAGCAGAGCACAAATGCACTGCCCTTGGTTTCAAATAAATTGCAAATTTAAAAGGGGTTGAATTAGTCGGAGTTTGGTTTCTTTTCAATCTGTTACTCCACAAAGTTATACAATGTTCTTCTTTCTTTCCATAGATTTACAAGATCTTGTTCATGATCTCACAAGTCATAACTTTAACTGCATAACAGCAGTACTGGCTTCATAAATCAGTATAATATTAATATGAAGTCAACTGAGAAAATTATAAGTCTTCATTTAGTTTTTAAAAACAGGTTTTTCAATTATAAATAAAAAGTGCAAAATTATTTCATAATTCCAATACTGATTATGAGGCATCTCTGAAAAGGGTATTTTAATGAACGGAAGCATTGTTAGAGTAAATGTACCACTTCCCTAGATGGCCACTTTGAAGGCAATAGGCATTTAAAAATAAAGTTAAAAAATGATGATTCTAAGGGACATCTGGGTGGCTCAGTTGGTTAAGTGTCGGCTCTTGAGTTTGGCTCAGGTCAAGATCTCAGGGTCATGAGATCCAGCCCCTATAGGGCTCCAGGCTCAGTGCAGTCTGCCTGTGATGATCTCTCTCCCTACCCCCTGTACTCCTCCCCCACTCAAAAGCTTGGCATAAAAAATAAATAAATAAATAAATAAATAAATAAATAAATAAATTAATTAAAAAAATTAAAAAAAATTTTAAAAGCCTGGGCATGCATGCATGTGCTCTTTCTCAAAAAAAAAAAAAGAAAAAATATTGACTTAAAAAAACTAATTCAGATCTCAGATTTACCATTACTTTTTCCCAAAACTATCTGAGTGTGAAAGAGAAAAGACCAGATGGAAAGTTTAACTCAGATGTATTTAACATAAATCACTAGGATGATTATTCCTCTTATCTTTAGGGGATAATTAAAAAACACCAGTTTACAAATGAAACAACAAAGTTGCTCTAGTAACTGCACAGTAACCTCTTTCAATTTCTTACAGGTTTTAAGAACACATCTCCTTTACCGTTCAATATAAAAAATTATTTGGGGTACATTTTATTAAAGGTACTAAAATATTTCTCTTAGGCACCCGGGTTGCTCCGAGGTTAAGCGTCTGCCTTCGGCTCAGAGCATGATCCCCGCTGTGGGGATCAAGTCCCCCATCAGGCACCCTGTGTATAGCCTGCTTCTCCCTCTGCCTATGTCTCTGCCTCTCCCTCTGTGCCTCTTATGAATAAATAAATAAAATCTTTAAAAAATAATAAAATATTTCCCTTATAGTATAATCTTTTCTAGCCCCTAGAACAGCAGTTATTGGAAAACACATAAATTAAAGCATTATGAAATATAAACTATGATCTAATGATAGAAATGACCCTATAAGCAACACTAAGAATTTCTTCTCTTACATATATTCAAAGAACAATGCTTTAAAATTATTTTTCAATAAAAAATAAACACCATTCACAATAGAGCATCTCTTTTTGAAGATCAAATTATCTACCTATCTTACATAGCTTAGCAACTGAAGCTATTAATAGTACAGGAAATCCTCACAATTAATTTGATTCTAGTTTGAATAACTCGTCCTTCTTCAATGTGAACTCAGTTTCTGAGTTGTTATATTCACTGTTTGGACCACCTTTTGGATTATTTACTTTATGCTTTAACTAGGACTAAAAAGTGCTTTATGCTCTGCCCCTTTACCCTCCTCCCTTCCTATGTGAACAGCTGGCTCCAGACACCCTAGGGTGTTAAAAAGTGCATTTCTCCACCTGAGTGATTCGCTCACTGATTTTTTTTTTTCACCTAGGTGGGTAGAAAGATTTACTGAGGTTTGTTGTATGTGTGAGGAATACAGGGTGGACAAAACAGACAACATCTCCAGTCCTATGGAACTTACATTCTGGCAAAGGGAAAAAGAAGGGATAAACCAGAGACAAAGAAATAAAGATGGTTCAAGATTGCTAAATGTTGTAAAGAAAATAAACCAGTGTTGCAGTGGAACAGGAGCTATATTGCCCCGGAAGACTAGAGAAGACCTCCTTCCCAGGAGGTGAAATCTGAAACCTACATAACTATCACCAAGGGTCCCACCAGGGCCAGTTCTGGGCCAGAGCCCTCCAGGCAGAGGATACAGCTGGTGCAAAGGCGTGAAGGCAGGAAAAAGTCTGATATATCTCGGGGAAGAAATCTTGGTATGTCTGAGCGATGCAACTAAAGCAGAGTGAATGAATAAGGGAGAGAACAGCAAGAGATCAGGACAAGGGGTAAGCAAGGGACAGATCTTGCAGAGCCTTGTAGGTGGTGGCAATTAATTCAGATTTTATTCCAAGCCCAAAGGAGGTTTTTTTTTTTATTTTTTATTTATTTATGCATGATAGTCACAGAGAGAGAGAGAGGCAAAGACACAGGCAGAGGGAGAAGCAGGCTCCCTGCACCAGGAGCCCTATGTGGGATTCGATCCCGGGTCTCCAGGATCGCGCCCTGGGCCAAAGGCAGGCGCCAAACCGCTGCACCACCCAGGGATCCCCCCAAAGGAGGGTTTTAAGAACAGTAATAGTATCTGATTTTGTGCTTTTTAAGAGATCATCCTGCCTACTCTAAGGACAAGACAAAGAGACTGTAAGGATGTCAAACAAAAACCAAGAGGAGTCCATTTCAGGAAAGAAAGATGATGAATACTTGGACTAGGGGAGCAGCAGTGCCAATGGAAAGATGTGGATTTACTCAGGAAGGTCAACTAGGAGGGAAGCAAGTTTAGGAAGAAGGGCAATCAAGAGTAGATGGTATGAGACAACAGCCAAATCATATATGGAAACTGAGCCAGAGTAATGGGTAGGCCAGCCAATCCATAAGGGCCATGAAAACATCACAGAGAAGACAGAAGAAAAATCTGCCAAAACTGACTTCAGAGTGAGTGCTGTGTATTGTTGAAAAGATCACTCACTTGGTGTGGGGACAAGAGCAGAGGCCATACTCCCCAGAGAGCATTCCCAAGTTAAAATGGCTAATCTCTAGTTAATTGCAGGTTTCTGTTTTGCTATACGAATTTAGGGCCAAGAGCTTAACTGTTCAAGGAAACAGGGCAAAAACTACGCTGCCATTAGCAGGTCTCTCTCCCCTACACAGCACTCAGTTTCTCAAATGAAATGTTGAACAAATATTTTAAATATCTATTACGCTCTATCTTCCATATTACCCAGGTTAAACAGCTTTATGGGAAATAAACCAATGTCATGTTACTTAAAGGTTCTAAGATTAAACTAAAATGTTTCCCCTTCTTTAAAATTACTTCTGCCTAAAGTTGGTTTTGGGGCAGCCTCAATGGCTCAGCGGTCTAGTGCCGCCTTCAGCCTAGGACGTGATCCTGGAGACCTGGGATCCTGTCCCATGTCAGGTTCCCTGCATGGAGCCTGCTTCTCTCTCTGCCTGTGTCTCTGCCTCTCGTTCTCTGTGTTTTTCTCATGAATAAATAAATAAAATCTAAATAAATAAATAAATAAATACATAAATAAAGTTGGTTTTGGTCACATATATATTTTACTATGAAATTTCAAATCACATTCAAGGACGGCATTAGTTTTTCTGTTACTCAAGAAAGGGCATGGGTTAAAAAAGATCAAAGAATACATATGAACAGTAAGATTCCACTTATGGAAAAGAGAAATGTGTGTGTGTGTGTGTGTGTGTGTGTGTGTGTGTGTGTGTCTATCCACATAAACAGATTTCAGAAGGAGAGTCACCAAAGTATGGCAGGATTTGGGGTAATTTTTACAACATTCTTTGATTACATTTCTGTGCTGCTTTGATTTTTATGATGAACATGGACTATTTTATATTTAAATAAATATTTTAAAGTTAACTGGATCATTTTATATTTGACTAGATGGCTTGACTTATCTTTTTCCTCTAAAGAGCTTCACTCTTTAGTGAGAAGGAAAAACTGCAAGGGTAATCTGCTGATGAAGTCTTCAAGTAAAATATATAGAGAGGTCTTTATATTGTATGTCAAAACTTCACACTGCTAATACTTATTATCCTTCATGGTTTCATTGTGTCAGAGTTTGGGAATGGCCTGACTGAGCAGTTCTGGTGTAAGGTCTCCCAGGATGCTGCAATCAGACGTCATCAACAGATAACTAATATAGTGGAGTAGTTCATTCATCTAGAAAATCATTTCCTTATATAAGTACAAAAAAGCTACTAAATAACCCAGCTGCTGGCTTCATTAAAATTATATTTGTAAAGTGGCAACTTGTCCTAACACAGATCTAAGAGTTAAAAACCAACATTCCAAACTGAGTATCTTTAAGTAATAAGTTAACTTTAAATGATTTTTAAAAATTTCTGACGATCAAAATGTAACTCTCAATTTGTCTCTGAACTAAATTTCCCGAGTGCTTACCACTTGTCAGGCACTATGCTAGGTGCACAGAATACAACAATGATGAAGACAAAAAACATCACGGCATTAGATTGGGAAAAAAAAATTTTGGCATGAAGACTATGCTTTAAAAATATATCTTTTACTAAATTGGAATTACCTCAATATACTGGGAATGTACCATTTTAAAGTTTAACACCTGGGAGATTAGAGGAAGTTAAACTACCACATTCTACAGATTCCAAAAGTGGGAATTATCAAGTGGGAATCCCTGATCACATCAGAACCGGTAGTTTACTATGGTACTTTATTACAGAAATTACATCCAGCTAACCACAGATACAGTAAAATGCTTAGCAGTACAACCTCCATATACTTTTGTCCCTACCATGTCTTATCTTACATCTAATCACATGACTACCAAGATTATTCTTTATCTATTTTCCAATTGTAGTTTGTCCTCCAAACCACATCATAGGATTCATAGTACCAAAACAGTTTTATACTTTTTATAACGTCCTAGTGTAGCATCTAGCACCATACTAAGCATCTAGCACTAATGACATTATAGCACATACTTAACATCATACACTAAACTCAAAACTGTCATTTTATAGATGATGACAGTGAAACCCAAGGGTCTCACATGTGCTAGTGAGAACATGGGGACCAGGAACCATTTCCAGGGTGCTCTGGTCACATCTCAGTCTCTCTGACTTAGGCATCCTTGGTCATCTGTAAATCTCCAGCAGCCAGCACTGGTGTTCGGGACATGGATATTCCATCAACCATGCATGGAGATAAAGGTTTGCTAAGTGAATGCATAAACTTTGACTCCCAGTCTTGGGCTCTTTTCATGACAAAAACTAATGATTTTACTGGAGTTGGGAAGATGCTCTTAACCTCACCTCTGACACCAAAGTACGATTATTTGTAAAAGGTCCTCCCTTTGAAGGGCTGTATGTGTGACCCAGAATTTATATTTAAAGTCACTTCCTAAAATTACTCTATTTTCACAATAAATAATGACAAAAGGTGTTAACATTTATAAAGCATTTGCTATGTGGCAGATACTATTCTAAATTCTTTAATTAGACTGAACTATTCAAACCCAAAGCAACCTTCAGAGAAAGATGCTATTATTACCTCCACTTTACAGATGAGCAAACTGAGGCACAGTATCTTGCTAGTTAGTGACAGAGCTTAGATCCAAACCTAGGATGTCTGGCTCCAGGGCCTATTCTCTTCTTTTTTTTTTTTTTAAGATTTTATTTATTCATTCATGAGAGACACAAAGAGGGAAGCAGAGACATAGGCAGAGAGAGAAGCAGGCTCCATGCAGGGAGCCCGATGTGGGACTGGATCCTGGGTCTCCAGGATCACCCCCTGGGCCGAAGGCAGGTGCTAAACTGCTGAGCCACCCAGAGATCCCCCAGGGCCTATTTTCTTAAACTCTCAATCATCTTTCAATAATTAAAGGGGAAACCATCAGAATTAGTAAAAAATGTGAATTATAAATTTGTCAATAAAAGCCACTTTATGAAGTACCTAAAATAATAAAAAGTGAAAGCTGACAGAATGTTGCAAAAAAGAGTGTTCTATCACGTAAGCTTCAGTGAAATGAAAATGATTAATCAGTAATAAGTATAAGAACTGTATACACATGTAAATCAATGATGCAAAGGCAGGAACAAGGTGCTCCTAATTTGATCAAACAAGGCTCTGCAATGTTAACACTATTAACTTATTTAGCAAGCCCTTTAAACAAACAGTGAAAGTAAATTTGGATTTGAATCATCTTTAAATTATTACTTATTCATAGTTCCTGAGATCTGACTCAAATTATTAAGGTATTGCTACAAACAGGAAAAGTTGGCAATTTCACTACAGTTTATAGGATTTTAGTGACAGCCAAGAATTAATCTTGATTAACAGTTATACAAAAATATTCTACAACCTTTAAGACATTAGCATTTTTAAGAGAATGCAAAATACATGCTTTCTAATTTAATACTAACTCTATTATTCGATATGCTTTCTGGAAAAAGAATGATTTAAAACATTTCTCCTCTCCAAGCCATCAGAAAAGAACAAAGTAGATGAGTCCAGGGTTCCTTCCCTGAGTCTACGTCAGTTTCCTTTACGCTATTAATTTACCACTTGGCACGTTCTCCTACATAGCTTCCTGTTTTCTTGATAATGACGTTTGTGCTTAACCAACAATATTCACCAGCAGCTGAGAAGGAAGTCCTCAGCTTTGGCAACCTAAAATCACAGGTAACTATGAAACAAGATCAGCTCAAAGACCAATAACTGGCTGCTACATGAATGTGAAGTCACAAATTAGAATGGATTCTTGTTAGCTCATATTTACCAACCTTTTCATTTTACAGAATTTCTTTCCTCTGAGTTAACTCTATCATCAATGATTCCACTCAGACCAAAGCATTTTCAAAATTATCACAGCTTCCAGACTGAAAGGCACAGCAAAGAAGCTTGAAGAGTGCCTCAGGCTATCTCAACAGCTACCAAATCATCTGCAAAACAGTCATCCGATCTGCAAAGCCATCTCAACTTCTGACTCACAGGATCTTACACTCTCAGCCTTAGAAGGGAATTATGGCCCATCAAAAACCTGCTGGGTCAAATTTAGGCTTTCTACAAAGGGACTCATGAATTAAAATAGGTAAAAGAGGACCAAAAAACATTGCACTGAGATTTTTTTACATCGTTCAGAAGAATGGCACTATTTGCTTGATGACATATGATGTTCCTGATACACCAAATATATCCTCTACATCTCCAAAGCCTGAAATCTATTTCTAGGCCCTACTAGAAAGTGATGGATTCAATTCTTAGCATAGGATTCTAAAATGCCATTACCAAAATATGTGACTCAGCTCAGAATGTTTTAAAAATTATAAAATTAAAATATTCAAAAAAAAATGTGTTTGCCAGTTCATGTGGCATCAACTGTTCTTCCCAGTTTATATGCTGTATCTCCATTTATAAATGATAGACTTCAATCCTAAAGTAAGGAACATTTTTTAAGTGTTAGTAGGTGTTCCTATAACAAAAACATGGTTTAATTTACAGTATGATTCCAGTAGGAATGAGAGGTTCAAAAACTATTTTTAACAGTTAACTGGGAGGGGGAAAATCTTAATATTTTGAGACAGATGCTTAGTTCATTAATGTTCAACCTTTCTTCTTTTCTAATATGTGCACTTACTTCACTCTGTTAAGAGAATAAAAGAGAAAATTAATAGGATTATCTCAATTAGTACAGGATAAATATTTGATAAAATTAAATATCTATTCATGATTTTAAAGACTCTTTGAAAATAAGGATAAAAAAAGAAAATAAGGATAAAAAAGGAACTATTCCTTAATATGATAAAGACCATCTACAAAAAAAACCTATAACAAGATCACATTTAATAACAAAATGTTACATTTTTCCTTTTGAGACAGAGAACAAGATGTTATCTGCTCTTAACACTTTTATTCAACATCATACCGGCAATCCTAGCAAGTGCAGAGCAGCATGGGAAAATAAGGGTATATATATTGGAAAGGAAGAAATAAAACTATACTTATGTGTAAATAATAGGACTGTGCATATAGAAAGCGTTTTAATACATATTTTTTTATTTTTATTTATTTATGATAGTCACACAGAGAGAGAGGCAGAGACATAGGCAGAGGGAGAAGCAGGCTCCATGCACCGGGAGCCCAACGTGGGATTCGATCCCAGGTCTCCAGGATCGCGCTCTGGGCCAAAGGCAGGCGCTAAACCGCTGCGCCACCCAGGCGCTAAACGCTGCTAACGTTTCCCTAGAAAACGTTTTAAATATTCATAGGCATTATTGGAAATATGTGCATTTAGCAAAGTTGCTAGACAAAGGACATACACAAAAATCAACTGTAGACTATATACACATATCTATACACCATCAACAATCAGTTTAAAAATAAAAACATTTAGGGGCACCTGGATGGCTCAGTCTGTTAAGCATCTGCCTTCAGCTCAGGTCACAGTCCCAGGGTCCTAGAGTTCAGCCCCGTGTTGGGCTCCCTGCTCAGCAGGGAGGCTGCTTCTCCCTCTCCCTTTGCCCCTCTCCTTACTCCTGTGTTCTCTCTCACTCTCTCTGTCAAATAAATAAAATCTTTTTTAAAATAAAAATAAAATCTTTTAGAAAGAGGCCATCAAAAATAACATCAAACTATCAAATATATAGAAATGTCACAAAAGATGTACAAGATCTCTACATAGAAAGCTATTATTAGAAGAAAATAAATGAATATAGGTATGTTCATGATTAAAACACACATAATGAAAAGATGTTAGTTCCCCTCAATTAATCTGAAACCTGAGAGGCAGATTTTAAAATGTAAATAGAATACCAAGAACCAAGAATAGACCAGATTCTCTTGAAGAAGAAAAATGTGACAGGATTATACACAATACCCCAAAACTGGAAGTAACCCAAGTGTCCATCGAGATGAATGGATAAACAAAATGTGACATATATGTGTAATAGAATATTATTTAATAGCTTTAAAAAGGAAAGAAATTTTGACACATGCTATAACATGGATAAATCTTGAAGATAGTATGCTAAGTGAAATAAACCAGTTACAAAAAGACAAATACTATAGGATTTCATTCATATGAGATCCTTAGGGTCATCAAATTCAAAGACATAGAATGGTAGTTGCTAAGAGCTGAGGGAGGGTACAATAGTATTTAACGAGTACAGAGTTTCAATTTTGCAAGAGGAAAAAGTTCTGGAAATACATGGTGATGATGGTTGCACAACAATGTGAATGTTCTTAATGCTGTGAACTGTAAACTTAAAAATGGTTAAAATGATCATTTTTATGTATATTTTACCACAATAAGGAAAAAAACTTATTGGGGAACTTGCTCCACTGGATATTAAAAATTACTATAAATCTTAGTAATTAAAATATTGGTATTGGGGCAGCCCCGGTGGCACAGCGGTTTAGCGCCGCCTGCAGCCCAGGGTGTGATCCTGGAGACCCGGGATCGAGTCCCACATCGGGCTTCCTGTATGGAGCCTGCTTCTCCCTCTACCTGTGTCTCTGCCCCCGTCTCTCTCTCTCTGTGTCTCTCATGAATAAATAAATAAAATCTTAAAAAAAAAAAAATATATTGGTATTGATACAAAGACAGAGTCCAGAGACAGATCCTCATGTATCTGGACACTTAAATTTTTTTTTTAAGATTTTATTTATTTATTTGACAAAGAGAGGAGAGCACAAGCAGGGGGAGTGGCAGGCAGAGGGAGAAGTAGGCTCCCGCTGAGCAGGGAGCCCAACTATGTGGAGCTCGAGCCCAGGACCCCACGATCATAACCCAAGCCAAAGGAGAACATTTAACTGACTGACCCACCCAGCCACTCCTGGACACTTAATTTACGATAAAAGCATCTCTGCACAGTAAGGAAAGGAAATTGTTTTCAATAAATGGTGCTGAATTGGCTGGACATACTAACAGGGAAAAATATGAAACTTAATCCCTACCCCATACCATTCATAAGAATCAAGTTCAAGTGAACTGAAGCTCTGAATGGAAAAAGCAAAAGCAAAATATTTTTAGGAGATAATGGGGGAAGGTTAATTGGGTAAATAGAAAAATATCTTCAAGAACTTGGGGTGAACAAAAATTCCCAAAAAGTACTACTATGAAGGAAAAGATGAGTAAACTGGATTATATTAATATTAGATTTTCTGTTCATAAAAAAAAATAGTGAAAAGACAAACCACAGAAAGAAGATATTTGAAACATACAACATTGATATTAAAATATATAAAGAACTCCTGTAAATTGGTAAAAGCTTTTCTCTAGAAGTTAGCAGACCTGAAAAAACACTTCATAAAAAGGGATCCAAATGGCCAATAAACATGAAAAAGTGCTTAACCTAATTAGTCACAAGAGAAATGCTATTTAAATCTACAATAAGGCACCACATCACACCCATCAGAGTGGTTAAAATCAAACTGACACTACCAAGTGGGATTAAAAACTGATCTTATGGCATAGTGTATACAGCCAACATGGCATTTCTTTCATTAATATCTATATATTTTTGCAGATTTCTTTTTTGGGTATAACAGGTGAAAATACCATATTATAAGTAATATAAATTACTTTTACAATATTGCTTATTTCATTTTATGTCATTCTTTCTAATTTATATTTTATATATGTTTCATAACATAAGTATATTTTATAATTAAATAAGTATACATGTATTGAGGGTTCATAAATTATTTAAGGTGCATAATCAAAAAGTTTAGAGATTACAGCTACAAGAGTACAGAAAGGAGTCTATTCTCTAGAACCTCAAATTGTAAATCAGAAGACAAAAATCAAACCCATGAAAGTCAAACAAGCACAATTTAAGTAACTGCTCAAGACTACAATAGATACAAGTCACAAAGCAATTAACATGATTAATTGCCAAATTAGTGGTTAAAGAAAATAAGCACAATAGAAGTTGCAAGAGCAGAGAAACCACTTTTAGCTGGGGTAATCAAGGAAGGTTCACTGGAATACAAGACTGGCCTCTAAGAATGAGTTGGATAGATCCAGTCAAGTTGGGTAGCAGAGGGAAAATATTTACTTATTGTCCTTAGGTAAGGACAAAACCAAGGAGACAGAGACTCAGCTAAATTGAAAGCTCTGTAATGAAACAGTCTATTATACCTTGGATCCTTTAGTGCCCAGCAGCCCACCTGCTGGCACACAGGAGGCACCTGATAAGTGCCTCATAAACAGTGCAGGTGAACAAGTGGAGCTGGTGATGACAAGCACACTCCAAGGTCATGTCAAAGTCAAAACAAATTACATAAATATCCTGAACTGATTCCTATCCAACTGTGGGAATGCTGGTCATTCTTCCATTAATATATGTTATAAGAAATACCAGGGGAGCGTCTGGGTGGCTCAGTTGGTTAAGCATCTGCCTTTGGCTCCAGTCATGATCCCGGGCTCCTGGGATCAAGTCTCACACTGGGCTCCCTGCTCAGTGGGAAGCCTGCTTCTCCCTCTGCCCCCACCCTCCCCCATGCTCTCTCTCAAATAAATAAAATCTTTACAAAAAAGAAATCCCCGGGGACAAGGCCAACTTACATACTATCTCTATACATTTAATGTGCATCATAATTTTATAAAAAGTAATTTTTATACTAAACTTTTAATTTGTTCAGTAAAAATATTCCTGTAAACTTTTTAGGTCACCATTTTCATCCCTTGACCCAAAACATGTCCTAAATGGATGTATTCCCAATTCTTTGAATTCTTGAGGCTTTATATTTTATACCATTTGTATATTATGTATCAAAATCCCAATCTCAATTCCTGTTCCTCAGAGAGAAGGAGGAAAGTAGCTTGGCCTGGAGCTCAGATTCTCAAGGGAACGAACTAGAAGAACTATGATGGTTCCCTTACTAGCTTTCCTGATGTTTGCTTCATTTATGTTTGCATCTCCACAGTACCTCTCACTAAGTACTCAGTATATGCTTTTCTTACGAAAAATACATTTGGGTAAACATGAACCGTACAAGGGCAGGGTACAGAAAAAAACAGATGGAAAACTGGTAGAGGTGGGGGGGGAAGAACGAGGAGAAGGAAAAAAAACAAGCGTTAGAATGAGCTGTAGTGGAAACAGAGAAGGTAGAGGGGAAAAAAATGGAAAAAAGAGAGTGGAAGAGTAGAAATAGAAGGAAAGAGGGGAATTAATAGATTCTGAAGTGCCATTACAGGACTCTCCTTCCTGTTGGTGAAAGGTGTCTTCTAAAGATGGAAGAAAAGTTTATTGGTCTTTTATTTTTTTTTTAAGATTTTATTTATTTGAGAGAGAGATAGCAAGAGAGAGCATGGGGGGGCAGTGTTAGGGTGGGAGAAAGAGTGGGGGAAAAAACAGGTTCCTCACTGAGCGGGGAGCCAGACACAGGTCTCAATCCCAGGACCCTGGGAGCACGACCTGAGCCAAAGGCTGATGCTTAACTTGATTTAGCCACCCAGGTGCACCAAGAAAAGTTTTTTTAAATCCTCAAACTCTTCTAATTAAGTGATTACAAAAAGACTTGGCATCTGCTTTATGAGCATTATCAGGAACTGGAGGATAACGGGATAAATGTGCACCCATGTATTTTGAGGTTTTCAATGGTTTGGGGGGATTTTTTTTCTTAGATTGCTGCTTGATATACTATCGTTACACACTATGAATTTTTCAGCCCTGTTCAAGTTAAGCAATCTGTCTCTTCCCCAGGATCATGACTTGAGCCGCAGACAGACCCTTAACCAACTGAGCCACCCAGGCGTCCCACACAGGGTATTTAGAACAGAACATAGCACATAGTAGATACTTACTATTATGATTACTCAAAAGCACAAACTGCAAAGTCAAAAATATGGGAGAGTCTATTTCAAACACTATTTTCATTAAACCCTTAATTCACTTGGCTGATAATTTTCAGAATTTAAAAAAACAAAAAAACTTCAACTGACTCTCTTGCCTCAATTACTATGCCTTCTTCATTTCACAGACAAAAATTCTCAGAGGGAATCCAGTTAACAAGAAATTGAATCAGAGCAATAAAATGATTTTCCTAGGTCCAAAAGTAAATCTAATGGATCCCACAGTGCACGGAGCAGGAGACTCACAGAAGAGTATAAAGACGGAATATCTAAGTGGTAGGGTAAAAAGAGACTAGAAGGAGTTGTCAGAGAAAAAACAAAGAGGGAAAGCCTCTGGTCTAGAGCAGAGGCCTTCAAACTTTTTTTACACAGTAAGAAACTTTTAAATCACTATTTTATATCACCACTTGGTACACGTATATGTAATATGCATATATGTACATATACATATGTTTATTAGTGTGTATATAAATTGAAACAAGTATGCTTTAATACTTAGCTTTATTACGTGAAATGCAGATATTTTGTTCAATTCTATTTCTTTTTTTTTATTTGAATCAACACCCACTAAAGTGATTTCATAACATCCAGTGAATCACAATCTACCAATGGTTTGTAACACACAGCTCATTCCAATACATCCTCAAAGAATGTAGCTTCCAGAAAAATGAAGACAACAGTACTCTACTCCACATTAGTCAAAACTGTTACTCGAAAACTTCACTAAGTTGTAGGTGTTACACTTAAAAAACAAACAAACAAACGTGGGGCACCTGTCTGGCTCAGATAGAAGAGCATGTGACCCTTGAATTCAAGGTCATGAGTCTGAGCCCTACACTGAGTATAGAAATTACTTTAAAATAAAACCTTTACAAAAAGAAAAAAAAAAAGCAGAAAAGGTAACTATTGCACACATTTTGCTAGATTTAAGATTCATGTATATTCTGCCTATAGCTGATATCTAAAAAAGTTTTCTTTAAATCCAAAGTGGGTTACTGACCCATAAAAGGGAAATAACTATGTATATAGGTATGTATATATGTATACACTCTACACAAATAAGAAATAGCTTTTCCTTTCTTATGTCTTTTTTACTGGTCAGGACTTTTTTTAAATATATTTGAATTTATTATTTTTTTTGTTTTATGGCTTGTGGACTTGTCATAGAATGATCTTCCTCACTCTAATACTTTTTAAACTACCTTATTTTCTTATGGCTAAATGAGATTTTTTAAATGTGGCATGTCAGGTAAATAATGCAATTTAATCACAAAGACTTTTAAATAATTATCATTAGTATACATGTAAAAAACCATGGCCATTGCCAAAACCTAAAAATCTATAGTTCCAGGGATTCAAAATACATTCAAAATACAGTCTAAAATACTGGCATTTTATCAGAAAGTATCAAGTAAGTTCCTTACATATATTCTATATTTTAAAGTCACTAGAACAGTTAAATAATATCTTCTTGACTAAATACACACATATGTATTATATATATATAATTATAATTATATTTTATATAAGTTATAATTATATATATATAAAATATATATATATTACAGATAATTCCTGACAGATATCTGAGTTACCTCCTGTAAGTTATCACTATAGAAGAAATAACATGCTGATGCATTTCATTGACAGACACAAGTGATCTTTAGATTTGAGTCACATAATATTTTCTCTCTACTTAGTAGATCAATGTTTTGTGAATGGTGAGTTGGCATAAAGCTTATTGTTCTTTAAAATGATGCTCTCAATGAATTCATTCTTGGGATCTTCTACAAAATATGTGGAATTCTAGATTTTTTTTTGGATGTAATGGGAAATATTCTTTATTCTTTTTTCCAGATATTTATGCATTAGCCTCCTATTGGCTTTCCTAATTACTAACACTTCTCCAAGTAAACCATACAGATCCTCTCCTCTTTTATTTATTTATTCTTTCTTTTCACGTCATTCAGTTCCAGGTGTTACACTGGAAGAAAGACAGAGACTAACTGGATCTCAATGGGAAGAAGCCAGTGAGGATGCTGAAAAAGACATGAATTATATGGTTATCAGCAGACTCCATGTCAGACTGCAGAAGAGAAAAATATAACACACGATAGCTACACTTCATTTATTTGAAGTGTCGTCACATGGAGGATTGATTAAGCTTGTTCTGTATTGTGCCACGTGGTACAAGTGACACAAAAAAAGGGGTTTAGTCAATATAGGAAAGTCCTTTCTAACAGTATCTGCTGCCCAGCAAGTTGCCTTGGGCGTCAGGGGGCCTTCCTATGACAAGACAGTCACCTGGCAGGGAAGCCTAGAAGGGGCTCACTTAGCACATGGTGGTCACTAGAGTTTAATGCCTCTAATCCTGAAATTCTATAATTCTCAAATAGTTTATGAAAATATTATACTATAATATGACTTCTGAATCCAACACCGTATCTTTATTACCTTTTTAAAAAGAAATTAATTCTGGGGCACCCGGGTAGCTCAGTCAATTGGACATCTTGGGCATCTGATTTTGGCTCAGGTCATGATCTCTGGGTGGTGGGGTTGAGCCCCACATCAGGCTCCACATTCAGCAAGGAGTCTGCTTAAGATGCTCTCTCCCTCTCCTTCTGCTACCCCAATAAATAAATATTTTTAAAAATAAAAGAAATAAAGTTTAAAAAAAGAAATGAATTCTTCTATGAACTATATAAAACCACCTTTAAAGATAAAATGAGAATATTTTAATAAAAACAATGTAATAAAAGTTGACTTAACGTGCCAAACATGTTAAATCTTTTATCTAGTTAAAACTAGAGAACAACTGAAATGCCACCTGAGTCACTGAACTGGTGTTAAGATGTGCACCTACTTAGAAATATAAATCCATATACAGCTTTAACAAGCAAATAGCAAAACAATGTTTGACCTTTAAGATGTACATGAATAAAGGAAGAATGGTTACCCAGAAAAGACTGTACTGGGTCTTTTCTCCCTACTCAAGTTATACTTCTTAGGTATACATGCAGGTAACATAAACAAAATAACAATGCTCTCTCAGTTTTTACTGACCCGACCAATTGAAAATTTTAGTAATTTTGAGAGAAATCTTCATTCTTACAACCCTCTACCATATTTGTTCTACCATATTGTTTAAAAAGAAAATACTGCCATATCTCAGATGTGTAGTTAGGAATTACTTATCTCTATTCTCAAACATAATTCTACAAAGGCCAATTCCCGGACTGTTAGAATGCAGAAACCCTTCTAGGACCATGCTACTCAAAGTGGGGTCCATGGACAGTGCATTATAAACTGTTACTAACCCATAATAAGATAAGCAGAGAAAATGAGAGTAAGAGGCTTTTCCAGCAATATGTAAGATGAGTTTTAAGTCTGCTGAATCGAATATTAAAAAGCCCAGCCTTGTATCTCATGTCTTTTTTATTCCACTTTTCTAGTAATTCATTTCTACTATATTTTGCAAAAGTATCAGTTGGTAACAGATCAGAAAATCTTAAAATACTTATCTTTTGGCAAAGACAATTTGAGAAAACTTCTCAAAAGGTCCTTTAAATGCTGAAGGTCCTTGGAGAAGAAGATAAACTATTTCACTTTGATGTCCCCCAATCTCCCTCTTCACCTTGGTTTCCTCACCACAGTAACAAACCCTACCAGTTTATTGAGGTGTTTATCTCTGCTTAATTGTCAGTAATATCACAGTTCATGGCTCAAAATCTATCACCCGATTATTTGATTGCTCAGAACTTGCAACATCACTTCATCTGCATCCAGATGTAGCTCCAACATATTCCTGGATTCATCCCTTGTAAGAAGATATTAACTAATTTGATGATCCATCGAATTGGGAGGGTCACCCAATCCTGCAACGTGATAGCTGGCACAATCCATGGTAGTCAATCATCATTTTCAAGAAAGTCTAGAGATAGCATAGCACAGTTTTAAATGCCAGGCCTCCACTCATCCTCAAAGACTGCTTATCTTGGCAATTTTGCCAACACACCTGACTTTCAATTCTCCGTTTGAACTATTTTGGTCTCCAGAATCCTCTTCTGACTTACATATTCTTTTATTTCTTACATAAACATGTATAAAGATGGATTTAATAAATATATTTATAAAAACCTGCCAACAAACAATTCTTAAAGATATTTTTATTACATTAAAGTATGGTGAGTAATACTCTTAGGAAAAGTTAAATAAATACACAGTGATGTGCTGTAGGAAATTATTCTACAGTGCCAATAATTATATGCTTTTAGTTAAGATTTGAAATATCAACCATGCCTCCAACTCTTCAATGACTTAAATAATGTTAAAAAAAAAAGGGGGGGGGGAGTCTGATAATTTAAGGTCAAAGAGTTAATCAGTGACAGACCATAAAATAACTGCATGTGTTGAATTTCTATCCCAGTACCAACTATGAAATTGTATTCCCTCCCCTCAATTTTTAATTTGTAGACATCTACAAACTCTTGTCAAATGATCTGGGATCTAGCCCATTTATAGTAAATTATTGCCTCAAAAACACTGCTATTTTAGATAGCTGTCTTTTCTAAATGAGTTCTAAAACTGAACTATTCCTGACGCTTAAGGTTTACTCTCAATCACCGAACCAATTTCTATCTGAATTCTAGCCAGTAATGGAAGGGGGGGGCATTTTTCACATTCATACCTGAAGATATTTCACAAATACAGATCAATACAGGTAGCTAGAAAACCAATTCCATTGTATACTATATTAACAAGTGATTCCTAACTTTTCCTGGCCAGATGCGCTTTTTTGTTTTGTTTTTGGTTTTGTTTATGTTTTTGTTTTTGTTAAGAAGGCCCAATATCATATAGGACTTTGTATTTTTAAAAAAATTTAGGGGGGATCCCTGGGTGGCACAGCGGTTTGGCGCCTGCCTTTCGCCCAGGGCACGATCCTGGAGACCCGGGATCAAATCCCACGTCGGGCTCCCGGTGCATGGAGCCTGCTTCTCCCTCTGCCTGTGTCTCTGCCTCTCTCTCTCTCTCTCTCTCTCTCTCTGTGACTATCATAAATAAATAAATTTAAAAAAAAATTAAAATAAAAAAAAAATTTAGGGTATGCCTGACTAACTCAAATGGTAGAGAGCATGTGATTCTTGATCTCATGGTCATGAGTTCAAGCCCCACAATGGGTAAGCAGCCCACTTAAAAAATATATGTAAAATTTTAAAAAATTAACTAAAACAGATTTAATTCACCACAGAGGAGCTATGAGAGAAAAATAGGATTGGTAAAATACAGTGTAATTTCTTTAAAAAGATTTGAGAGGGAAAAAAAAAATCAACATAGAATAGCATATGGAGGGGTAAATATCAAGTGGAACCCAGAATAGAAGTCTAATTCATTCCTAGTCCTTAGGAAGATCCAGAAAATAAGAAGTAGGACTAGGTAAACCTAATACCTAGGTACATACTATAAGGCATCTGTTCCTTAATCACATGATGGCCAATGCTTCCTTTAAAAAATACAAAACAGGGCAGCCTGGGTGGCTCAGCGGTTTAGCGCTGCCTTCAGCCCAGGACGTGATCCTGGAGTCCCAGGATGGAGTCGCATGTCAGGCTCCCTGCATGGAGTCTGCTTCTCCCTCTGCCTGTGTCTCTGCCTTTCTGCATCTCTGTGTCTCTCATGAATAAACAAATAAAATATTTTTTAAAAAAAATATAGAACATCTGGTAAAGAAGACCTGGAATTGGTCCTGGCCTCCATCACTTATCAGCTAAGTAACCCTGAAGGAGCTGCTTAACGTCTTTGAGACTTGCATTATCCTCATGTGTTTAAAAAACACTTTAAGGGGCATCTAGGTGGCTCAGTGGTTGAGTGTCTACCTTTGGCTCAGGTCATGATCCCGGGGTCCTGGGATCCAGTCTGGCATCGGACTCCACACAGGGAGCCTGCTTCTCCCTCTGCCTATGTCTCTGCCTCTCTCTCTGTGTGTCTGTCATGAATAAATAAAAAAATAACATTTTAGGGAGAGACTGTAAAAACATTCCTCACAGACCTACTAAGGGCAAAGACAACCTATGGAAAAAAGAGCTTTATACTGTTCCCAAAAACTAAATTCAGTTACTGCTCATTTCTTTATAGAAAAAAATATATACGACAGACATGGTCTGTTTGGAGATCTGAATCTACCACACAGACAGGGGTAAATGGGTAGAGTAGAGGCCAGAGAGCCTTTGAGAGATGTGGATGGGAAGCACCAGAGGAACATCTCAGGAAGTGGTAATACCTTGAAGCCCATCCCCAAAATTGGGACAGGGCTTTTTGGTCATTGCATTTAGGAGCCCCTCTCAATGGCCAGACCCCTGCCTCTGCTCCTCTTCACCCTTTCTCCATATTCCTTTCCTCTTCCTTGATTTCATCTCCCCTCACACTACCCTTCTGCCTCCCCTCTATCCCTCTCTATCGCCTTTTCTCTTCCCTTCCTAGCCTTCTGCCTTACTTCATTACAATATGGAACTGAAAAGAATTTTAAATATTCATTTATCCTATTCTTAATTTAAAATCGAGAGGGTTCAGACATGTATATATTCACCAAAAGACATGTACTATAATATTCCCAGCAGCACTTTTCATGAAAGACAGAAACTCAGAACTACCTAAATGTCCTTCAATAGCAGAACAGGGAAACTGGTATGTTCACACAGTGGAACACTCCACTCCTTCCTCAGCCAGGAGAAGGAATATATCTGCAACGGTACAGAATCTCACAAACATGATGCCAAACCAAAGAAGCCAGACACAAAATGCCATTTTGGGGATACAAATTCCACTTATATTAGGTTTTTTTAAGAAGGCAAAACCAACTTCTGCTTTTAGAAGGCAGGATGGTGGTTATTCTGTGCCTGATGGGAGGGGGAGCACACCAGAAGATGTGTGAGGTGCTGGTAATGTTCCTTTTCTTTTAGGTCCCAATTACACAAATGTGTTCAGTTTCTGGTAACCCTCTGAGTAATATATATAGGATTAGAAGCACTTTTCTAAATATATACCATACTTCAATAAAAAGGTTTTAATCGGGATCCCTGGGTGGCGCAGCGGTTTGGCGCCTGCCTTTGGCCCAGGGCGCGATCCGGGAGACCCTGGATCGAATCCCACGTCGGGCTCCCGGTGCATGGAGCCTGCTTCTCCCTCTGCCTGTGTCTCTGCCTCTCTCTCTCTCTGTGTGTGACTGTCATAAGTAAATAAAAATTAAAAAAAAAAAAAAAAAACTGCCAAGTCTTTAAAAAAAAAAAAAAAGGTTTTAATCAAGGAGGTTAAACCTTTAATGTCCAGAGGAAGAGAATAGCAACAACTAACCACTTCTTAGCTGATTATTTTTTTCTACCCCAAAAGACAGCTGTGACACAGCCCTGACTTGGAACTATGAAATCTACTTTCAGATTCCCAACTTTATGCTGACTATGCTTCTACTATGTACCAGGTTCTATGTGAGGTACTGAGGATACAGCTGCAATGCCAGATGAGGCCCCTGCCTTCTTTGAGAAAACAAATAAATATAGACATACATATAAAAATAAAAGCTTGAGATTGGCAAGAGGACAGAGCCTGGGATGGAGCAAAACATGGGAGACCTGCTTTTGATGGAATGGTCTAGTTAGGCAACCCTGAACAAGTCACTTAACTTACTTGAGTCTCAGCTACCTCATCTGCCTTAAGGGGATTATTATAAGGATTAAGTATGATAATATCTCTCAAAGCACTTATATTACAATAATAGCATTATGAATGATAATAGCTCTTATTATTGCCCTTACTGCTTAATATAGAGTTGTTGAGTTAACCAATGTCAGCATGATCTATGCACTAATACAGTAATATTAACAATGAATAATATTTTATAGGTCACTAATTCTCAATTAAAAGGCTTCTACTCTTGGTAGAAGCAGGTCTATCAATTAATGGCTCTCTTCTCCTTCTAAAGCAGTGTTACCCATACAAAAGCCTGGCTCAAATTCAGCACAGCCCTCTCTCACCTTTAAAGAAAATCAAGCACAAGGAGACAGTGCTAAGAGAGGGGCTGGCCAGAGAAGTGATATCAGCATCTCAGAGATCAAATTAACCAACCAAAGAAATGTATATGAAGGACTGTACTTTAATTTATTATAGCACTTTCTTGGTGCTGACCACAATGAGTCAAGGTTCCTAATTAAAGGACCTTGTAATTAAGATGCAGTTACAGAATTAAAATCAAACAAACAAAACAAAAACAAATTCAGGGGAAAGCTGCAGAGCTATATAATCAGAGACTCAGTTTCTTTTTTCTTTTTTTAAAGATTTCATTTATTCATTCATGAGAGACACAGAGAGAGAGAGAGAGAGAGGCAGAGACATAGGCAGAGGGAGAAGCAGGCTCCTCGCAGGGAGCCAGATGTGGGACTCAATCCCGGGACCCGAGATCACACTCCGAGCGTAAAGCAGACGCTCAACCAGTGACCCACCCAGGCATCCCAGAAGCTCGGTTACAAACCCTGGCATTGCCACAGAATAGCTTGGGACCCTCACCTGGACATTTCAAGACCCATTCCTCACTTGTAACATGAGGTTGCTAAAATCTATACTTCATGTGGCAATGTGAGATTTCAGTAGGTAACAGACGTAATATGCCAAGGACAGGATCTGGTGCGGCAGCTAATATTCCTACTACCGTTATTGTGATTATTTTATAGGTAGAAGGCCACTAAAAGCCACTGGCATAGAGTCTAAACTGTCTGCAGATGTTTGTTCCCTCTGTTCTCAACTGCTATTCTCTCAGCCCTACACCAAACAGTATATATTCAGATACATTTACAGTAAAAGAGTGAAAATAGTGTGAATGCAAATCTATGTTCTTACACACACTGAAAAGGGAAAAAAGCCTCTTTGAGTTTTAAGACCCTCAGCTGTTTCTAAAACCGTGAGGGCGCTCCACCCATGTATTCTGGCTTAAATCTGGGGGCAGATTCCTATACAGAAGCTATTTTCATAAGAATTTACGGTTCAAAAATAAGTTCACAATTTCAGTACTATTTTAACTTTTCTCACAGTACTTAACTAGTTTGCCTCCTCAGCCAAAAGCTTAAATCAAGCATGAATTGGGGGGAAAAAAACTCCAATCGTCAAATGTGAAAGATTGCTAGCCTTTTCCATAAGGTCAGGAATAAGACAAGGATGCCTGTTTTTACCACTTCTGCTCAAAATAGTACTGAAACTCCTAACCAGAGCAATTAGGCAAGAAAATGAAATAAAAAGCATCCAAAAGGTAGAAGAAAAAATATGTTCGCAGAGGACATGATCTTACAGAAAACCCTGAAGAGTCCACAAACACACACATTCACACACAATCAGAACTAATAAATTCAGCAAAGTTGCAGGATACATGATCATGGAAAAATCAGTTGCTTTTCTATATACACTAACAATGAACAATCTGGAAAGAAAATTATAAAACATCCCATTTATAATAGTATTAAAAAGACAGATGCCTGGGTGGCTCAATCAGCTGAGTGTCTGACTTCGGCTTGGATCATGATCCCAAGGTCCTGGCATTGAGTCCTGCACTGGGCTCCTTGCTCAGCAGGGAGCCTGCTTCTCCCTTTGCCTGCAGTTCCCTCTGCTTGTAAACATTTGCTTGCTCTCTCTCTATCTCTCTATCTCTCTCTCTCTCTGATAAATAAATAAATAAAAATCTTTCTTAAAAAAAATTTTAAAAGAGCTCTTCCGGCGCCGCGTGCCATCCCGCGCCTCCACCTTCCACCAGCGCCGGCTGTCCGCGGGACCCTCGCGGCGCCGGAGCCCACAAAGTCGGGCCCCAACGGGGACCTGGGCTTGCCGGTGGAGGCGGGCGCGGAAGGCGAGGACGACGGCTTCGGGGAAGCAGAATATGCTGCCATCAACTCCATGTTGGACCAGATCAACTCCTGTCTAGACCACCTAGAGGAGAAGAATGACCACCTCCATGCCCACCTCCAGGAGCTGCTTGAGTCCAACTGGCAGACACGCCTTGAGTTCCAGCAACAGCTTGGGGAGGCCCCTCCTGATGCCAGTCCTTAGGTTTTGGGAGCTCCCAGCCAGCCCCAACCCTGCCTCCCTGGGCTAGGCTCTGGCCTAGGCACTCACCACCTGGCTTCAACACCGGCTCAGGGGCTGGCCTACAGGTCCCCCAGTGGGTCTGCCTGCCTTGGACACCCTTCTGTTACTCCCCTTGGCATGCCTGGGCCAGCCCCCAACATCCGACATCCCCTCCCGGGATCAGGTGTGGGCCCTCCACCCACCCACCCTGCCTGCCTGCCCAATTCTGGGGCACTCTTCACTCTGCCCAGGCCTTGAACGTCCACATTAAACGGGTATCCAACAACAACAACAACAACAACAACAATTTTAAAAGAATAAAATACTCAGGAATAAACTTAACCTAGAGGGCAAGGGTTAGATACAGTAGACTCTACTTATCCACCGGAAATACATTCCAAGACCCCCAGCAGATGCCTGAAACCACAGATAGTACCAAACCCTATGTATATTCTTTTCTTTATATATATATGATAAAGTTTAATTTATAAGGTAAGTACTGTAAAAGATTAATAACAAAAACTAATGAGAAAAAGGAACTGTAACACATTCACATAAAAGTTATGCAAATGTGGTCTCTCTCTCTCAAATACCTTACCATACTGCACTCACCCTACTGCTTGTAATGATGTTAGATGATAAAATACCTACATGATGAGATGAAGTGAGGTGAACAAGGTAGGCATCATGAGGTAGCATTAAGCTACTACTGATCTAACAACATGTCAAGAGGAGGATCACCTGCTTCTGGACCATAGTTGACTGCAGGTAACTGAAACCATGGAAAGCAAAACCACATAAAAAAAAGAATACTGTACTCAAAACTACTCAAAACTACACTGCTGAAAAAAATTAAAGAAAACACAGGTAAATGGGAAGACATCCTGTGTTCATTGATGACTTAATACTGTTCAATGGTGATACCACCCAAAAGAGTCTATTGATTCAAAACAATCCCTATCAAAATCTCAACAACAAACTGCAGAAATAGAAAAAGCCATCCTAAGATTCATATGGAAGGTCAATGGATCCTGAATAGCCAAAACAATCTGTCAAAAGAAGAACAACGATGAAAGTCTCACACTTCCCGATATCAAAACCTACTACCAAAGCTAAAGTAATCAAAAGACTGTGGAATGGGCATAAAGACAGACCAACTAAATACAGAGCCCAGAAATAAATCTTCAAATATATGGTCAAATAATTTCAACAATAGTGCCAAAACCATTCAATGGAGGAAAAGACTATCTTTTCAACAAATACTGTTGTGAAAACTGGATATCCACATGCAAAAACTTTGAATTAAAAATTCAAAATGGATCAAAGACCTAACCAGAAGAGCTAAAATGATAAAGCCCCTAAAAGAAAACATAGGGGAAAAGCTTCAAGACATTGGATTTGGCAATAATTTATTGGATATGACACCAAAGGGATAGGCAACAAAAACAAAATTAATAAGCTGGACTTCATCAAAAGTAAAAATATTGTGCATCAGAGGATATTATCAAAAGAATTAAAAGGCAACCCATGGAATGGGAAAAGATATTTTCAAATCATATATTTGATAAGGAATTGATTATCTAGACTATACAAAGAACTCCTACAACTCACTACCAACAACACAATTAAAAATAGGCAAAGGACTCGAATAGACATTTCTCAAAAGCAGATATGCAAATGGTCACTAAGCACCTGAAGAGATGCTCAATGTCACTGGTCATTAGGAAAATGCAAAATCACAATGATACACCTCTTCACATCCATTAGGATAACTACAAATTTTTTTTTATTTTAAAAACACAAAGAAAACGTTTAAAAACCAACAAGCATTGGTGAGAATGTGGAAAATCTGGAACCCTTGTGCATTACTGGTTGCAATATAAAATGATGCAGCCACTGAGGAAAATGCTATGGTGATTCCTCAAAAAATTAAACATAGAATTACCATATGATCTGGTGATTCTACTTCTGGGTATATGGCCAAAAGAACTGAAAACAGGGACTCCAACAGATGTCTGGACACCTACCTTTTCAGCAGCACTACTCATAATAGTCAAATGGTGCAAGCAACCCAAGTATCCATCGACGGGTAAATGGAAAAACAAAATGTGGTATATACATACAATAGAATATTATTCAGGGGCATCTGGGTGGCTCAGTGGTTGAGCGTCTGCCTTCTGCTCAGGTCATGATCTCGGGGTCATATGCTTGCTTCTCCGTCTGTCTATGTCTCTTCCTCTCTCTGTGTGTGTATCTCATGAATAAATAAATAAAATCTTTTTTAAAAAATGGAATATTGGGATGCCTGGGTGGCTCAGCAGTTGAGCGTCTGCCTTTGGCTCAGGGCCTAATCCTGGGGTCCAGGATCGAGTCCCACATTGGGCTCCTGCAGGAAGCCTGCTTCTCCCTCTGTCTGTGTCTCTGCCTCTCTCTCTCTCTCTCGCTTTCTCATGAACAAATAAATAAAATCTTTAAAAAAATAGAATATTATTCAGGCTTAAAAAGGAATGAGATGTTGACATATGCTACGACATGGCAAAACCTTAGAAACATTATGCTAAGTGAAATAAGCCAGTCATAAAGGAACAAATACTGCATAATTCACTTATACGAGGTACTTAAAGTAGTCAAGAAATAAAACAGTGATTTCCTTCCAGGACACCGAGGTAGCTCAGTGGTTGAGCGTCTGCCTTGGGCTTAGGGTGTGATCCCGGTGTCCTAGGATGAGTCCCACATCAGGCTCCCCAAAGGGAGCCTGCTTCTCCCTCTGCCTATGTCTCTGCCTCTATGTCTCTCATGAATAAATTTTTAAAAATAGTGATTTCCAGGGGTGGGGGAAAGGACGAACGGGGAGTTATTATTTAATGGCATAGAGTTTCAGTTTTGCAAGATTATAAAGATTCTAGAGATAAACGATGGTGATGGCTACACAACAACATGCATATACTTAATACCATTGAACCGTACACATAAAAACGATGCACGTGGTAAATAATATGTATGTTTTACCATATTATAAGAAAAGTATGTGCTAAGCCCCAAAATGAATCTACATGTTAATAATTTACTGAAACACGAAATTTTTAAATTTTTTTTTAGATTAAAAAAGTCTAAGTAGTCCATAGATGGAAAAAACAATCATTGTGAGGGCATTGTACCTACTTCACAGAAGAACTTCAAAACATTCTCCTAAACTTCCACTTGACTCAAGAGCTCTTATCGATAAATTGGCAAGAGCAAAGGTTGAGATGAAAACTATTTCAGAAAACAAAAAGGATACATTTTTCAAAAAGTCAAGAGAAGCAAGGCCAACGGGAAAAACAACTTTCATCACATGCCATCAGAAAGATAACCACATTACTCAGGAAATGGGGCCCTGAAAGGAAGATTACAAAACTATTTCTCAAGAATAGGGCACCAGAAAGCAAGATTATTCAAGTATCATGGAAGTTAAAAAGGGGGCTGTCTACATGGGCATAGAGGTCCTTTAACACATAAGTAAGAGCTCAGGATTAGTTAATTTTCAGTCTTGAAACAAACTTATTAACATGTGCTTATCAACATGAACTAAAAGAGCCCCGCTATTCTTCTAATCTTAAAGAGTTCTGTAAATTTGTCATTCTAATTAAACAGAAACCAGTCAAAAAACACCACCTTAAAATTGCATAGAATACGGGAGACAAAAGATAACAGTACAGAGTGATTTTTTTGTTCCCTTGATTAGTACAAAGTAGAGCTAGGAATCAATTAAATGAATCTTCCATCTCCTTTCATTTACACATTAGACTGGCTACTTCCCTTCGCCTCTTCCTCTCCCCAACTTCCATACCAAACAAAGTCATTCTGAAATGAAGTCACTGCAGGGCATGAAAAGTCCAAGATTCATAATCATCTAAAACTGCAAAGCCAGATCTCTCCCAGCATTCATCACTCTAGTCTCTGTGGGAAGACCGTGGAATCCTAGCACAAGTTCCTAAGGTCAATGATTTCAGAGTTTACTGACCCAAGGCCAATACCAACCCTTTGACTTTTTCCAAAAAAAATCCTAACTACAAAATAAGTGAAAGCTCTCTGAAATGTTAAAAGACCCATTAACTGTTTAATTAACATTATTGACATTACTACATTATACTATTATAATCAGAAGGCAGCTGGACAGGCAAGCTACCTGAGTTAAAGATCTAAGAAGAAAATACTATGCACTAGAGCATGAGGAATAGAGGAATTTATATTTCTCTGAGTTTAAAAAAAAAAAAAAAAAAGGAAGTAATTTCTGGAGGATAAACTGGATACTGTAACAGAAGACAAAATATCAACACTGTGCACTGTTCACTGTGTTTCTAGATGTTGTGGTGCCTAGATAAGCACCTCGAGCCCTAGCCAAAATTCTGCCCTGTAGCATTCACAACCCCACCCATCCACTGCCCATACTAGCTCTCCACCCTCCAACAGAGCTCCCCACTTTAGTGGAGGCTAAAGATGCAGGCTTCTTCAACCCACTGTTGAAAACTGTTGCATGTCTCTGCTCAATAAAGCCAAGGTTCAATCTCTAATAACTATTGAAAAGAGAATCTGTTAAAAAAGAAGTTGACATTTCCAAGCCCATTCTTTCTTCTACCTAATCAAAATTTTTTAAAGATTTTATTAATTTATTCATGAGAGACACAGAGAGGCAGAGACATAGGCAGGTGCCCCTCTTCATCACTTCTACAGCAGGTGGATCTACTTTGAAATGTTTGATTAGGGGGCACCTGGGTGGCTCAGTGGTTGAGCCTCTGCCTTCGGCTCAGGTCATGATCCCAGGGTCCTGGGATCAAGTCCCACATCAGGCTCCCCACAAGGAGCCTGCTTCTCCTGCTGTCTATGTCTCTGCCTCTCTCTGTGTCTCTTATGAATAAATAAATAAAATCTTTTTTTAAAAAAAAATGAGCTGGTCAGTTCTGCTGGCCTCTCATTGGCTCATGCATGCAGCTGCATTCAGCAAATAGGTTGGCTTGGGGCCAAACTGAGCTGGGGCAGCTGGAGCACTAGCCATGCAGGCCAGTGTCTCTCTGGGAGACCAGAACCAAGAAGAAGAATACATCAAATGTATCAGAAATCTTAAAATTTATATACTCTGACCCAAAAGTTAGAATTTTGCTGACACATAGGAATATACACATCCATACAGACACTTCTATTTTTTTTATAGCCCCAGAGAAAAGATCTCCAGGTAATTAATCTGGCAATCATCTAATAAAAAGGCCAAGGTGCTATATGATCACACTACAGTGAAGCTCAGTAGTTAAGAAATCCACCTATGCACAAAAAGCTTCAAGTTCACATTTTACATTCTCCCTCAATAGGCATAGACTGCCAAGAATCATCAGTTTGAGTAAAGTGACCAAAACAGAGAACACAGGATATAGAGAAAATCTTTTAAAACCAGAGTCAATTATACCTCAATTTTAAAAACAAACAATTCTTAATATCCTCACAGAGAAGAGGAGGCACTGCATCCATGAAACTACAACAATATATATGTTGAGGGTCCCCAATATTACAGACCAAGGCCTTCCAAATTTGAAGGGAAGATAATTTGCAACCTAGACTTTTATACCTGCCCAAATTATCAATCAAGTTTAAAAGTAGAATAAACACATTTCAGACTTTGAGGAATTCAAAAAATAAACCTTCTCTTTTCCCTTTCTTGGGATACTACTGGAGTGCATGTTCCAATAAAGCAAGAGGGAAAAACAAGAAAGCAAGATATGAGATTCAACAGAGGAAAGAGGCAAAAGACAACCTACAATGATAACTGCATGGCAGACGCAGACAATAATCAATTCAAATAAAAGCAGTTCCTCCACCCATCTTTCCCATCTCAGTTGACTGCCTAACCATCCTACCCACTTGCTCAAGTTAAGAAGAAAGAAGTCATTCTTGATTCTCTCTCAAACCCCAAATTCAATATCCTCATGTTTTTACCTTCTAACTAGTTTATATTCACCTCCTTCCACCTCCATTGCCCCCATCATATTCTAAGACACCATCATCTGTCACATGGCCTAGTGTTCAAATGGACACCTAACTAATCTACCTTATCCTCCACAAGCCTCTTTCTATATAACAACCATGATTTTTTTAATATAAATTAGATCATGTCATTCTGCTTAAAATCTTTCAATAACTCCTCATTCCACCCAGAATAAAACCCAAGTTTCCTAATATAGCCCACCAGGCTCTGCATAATCTGGCCCCTGACTATCTTTAGAATCTCATTTCCCTCTCACGGTCTCTCACTACATTCCAACACTCAGTGGCCTTGCAGATCCTTGAACATGTAAAGCTTTCTCCTGCCTTTACACATAGTATTATTCCCTTTTTTACATCAATTTTCCCAGCTCTTCACATTGAATTATTCTCATCTTTCATGATTCAACTTAAATGTCATTTTCTCAGAGAGCTTTCCTGACCATTAATTCTCAATTAGTCCTTCATCAGGTCAGTTTCCCTTCATTTCCTTTTCTCAATGAGTTAAAAAGAAGAGTTTTTAACTGAATTTGCAAATGTCCTAATAGGATGGTTATGCAAGGGATCCCTGGGTGGCGCAGCGGTTTGGCGCCTGCCTTTGGCCCAGGGCGCGATCCCGGAGACCCGGGATCGAATCCCACGTCGGGCTCCCGGTGCATGGAGCCTGCTTCTCCCTCTGCCTGTGTCTCTGTCTCTCTCTCTCTCTCTCTGTGACTATCATAAATAAATAAATAAATAAAAATTAAAAAAAAAAAAAAAAGGATGGTTATGCAACTATTTAAATGAGGTTATCAAAAAGTATCTAGAGGGGTGCCTGGGTGGCTCAGTCAGTTAAGCAAGCATCTGCCTTTGGCTCAGGTCATGATCCCAGGGTCCTAGGATTGGGCCTCCTTTCTCCCTCTGCCTCTTCCTGCCACTCCCCCAGCTTGTGCTCTGTCAAATAAATAAAATCTTAAAAAAAAAAAAAGTATGTAGAATATATGGGTGAGACAATTTTTAAGAATCAAAACAAGATGGATGAATTTTCCTATATTATGCCATAGCATAAAGTTGTAATAGTTAAGACAGTGTGCAACTGGCATAAGGACAATGAGGCTGACAGATCAAACAGAAACAGATCCACATATGACATAAACTTGACACGAGAGGTAGCATTGCAGATCCACAGCCAAAGGATGACCTTTTCAATAAATGATGGTAGGACAACCAATGATCTGTACGAAGAAAAAAACTATATCCCTATCTCACAACATATTTTATAGAAAAAGTTTCTTTTTTTTTAAATTTATTTATTTATTCAGAGAGAGCAAGAGGCAGAGACTCAGGCAGAGGGAAGCAGGCTCCATGCAGGAAGCCCGACGTGGGACTTGACCCCAGGTCTCCAGGATCACACCCCAGGCTGCAGGCGGCGCTAAACCGCTGCGCCACCAGGGCTGCCCTAGAAAAACTTCCTATTTGAAAACCAAAAAAGGAAAACTTTAAAATCCTTACAGGAAGATAGATATATGACTTTTGTGTCAGAATTTCTTGAAAAGCTCCCTCTCTCTCACAAACACACACACATACACACACACACACAGCGTAAATCTAAAAACGAAAATAGGGATCCCTGGGCGGCGCAGCGGTTTGGCGCCTGCCTTTGGTCCAGGGTGCGATCCTGGAGACCCAGGATCGAATCCCACGTCGGGCTCCCGATGCATAGAGCCTGCTTCTCCCTCTGCCTGTGTCTCTGCCTCTCTCTCTCTCTCTCTGTGACTATCATAAATAAATTTTTAAAAAATTTTTTTTAATAAATAAATAAAAACGAAAATACTTTTAAAAAAATAAAAACTAAAAAAAATTTTTAAAATAAAAAAATAATAAAAATAATTTAAAAAATTTTTAAATTTAAAAAATAAAAAATAAAATAAATAAACTAATAAATAAATAAATAAATAATAAAAACGAAAATACTAATATATTTGACTTCATTAAAATTAAAAATTCTGGGCAACAGTAGCATCAAATTAAGATGCTAAAAAATAAATAAAAATTAAGATGCTATACACCACAGACTGAATGCAGATATTTGTAATACAAACAACTGCTAGTTATATGTATAAAAGGCTAGTTTCCAAAATACACAAAGAATGATTTAAAATCTATACAAAACTACAAACAACCCATTTAAAAGATGGGCAAAGGATATTCCTAAAAGAAGAAACCTGAATAGGTGATAAAGATTTGAAAGATTCTTCACTACACTAGTAACTAGGGAAATACAACTTAAAAACATAATGAGATTCTATTTCATACCCATCAGATTGGCAAAAATTTAAGTCTGACAATACAGAGTACTGTTAAGACTACAGAACAATGGGAACTCTTATTCATTCCTGTGGAAGGAAATTGATAAAATGTAGCAATATCTAAATAAACTAGAAAATGCTTATATCATAAGAATCTGCAATTTTATTCCAGGAATATATTCTAGAGGGTGAGCTTTCAAACATTTTTTTCCACTTCCAATTTTTTTTTTCCGCTTTCAAAATTTTTTAGCATGACACACATATTTGACATTCTAACCCAGTACATATATACTTACTTAACTGAAAGCAAAATTCACAAAACAGTGCTTATTTTTTTATGCGTGATACATTCTGATAGTTTCCATACTATTCTCATTCATTTTTAAAATGTTGGAGTGACTCACTCAATTGATTTTACAACTACCAATGGATAAACTCACCCGGTTCAAAAACCCATGCCTCAGAAAATATTCTCATATATATTTTTTTCTTATACAAAGGTGAGAGAATGTTCATTATGGCATTTTTTGTCAAAAGAAAAGATATAAATCAATCAGTAGGAGAGCAAATAAAAAATTGGAGGTGTAGGGACGCCTGGCTGGCTCAGCAGTTGAGCATCTGCCTTCAGCCCAGGATGTGACCCTGGAGACCCAGGGTCAAATCCCACGTCGGGCTCCCTGCATGGAGCCTGCTTCTCCCTCTGCCTGTGTCTCTGCCTCTCTCTCTCTCTCTCTGTGTCTCTCATGAATAAATAAATAAAATCTTAAAAAAAAAAAATTGGAGGTGTATTCATACAATGGAATATGCACAGCAATGCAAACCAAAGAACTTGAACCATAAGTATTAACATAAGTAAATCTCAAGAACTTCCTACTAAGCAAAACAAGCAAGCTGTAGAAGAATACACACACATACACACACACACACACACATTGGATGATATCATTTGTATAAACTTTTTAAACATGCAAAATAATACTATGTATGGTTTAGGGATATATTTTTATATAATGAATACAGAAGGTATAAAGATACGCATAGGAGAAAAGGAAAAAGATCACAGAAAAGAAAGTGAAATGGAAAAGCCCAGTGAGGGGCATCTGGGTATCTCAGTGGTTGAGCATCTGCCTTTGGCTCAGGTAGGGATCCCAGGGTCCTGGGATCGAGTCCCACATCAGGCTCCCTGCGGGGAACCTGATTCTCCCTCTACCTATGTGTCTGCCTTTCCCTGTGTCTCTCATAAATAAATTTTTTAATCTAAAAATTTTAATTTGTTAAATGTTTTTAAATTTAAAACTTGGGATCCCTGGGTGGCGCAGCGGTTTGGCGCCTGCCTTTGGCCCAGGGCGCGATCCTGGAGACCCGGGATCGAATCCCACATCGGGCTCCCGGTGCATGGAGCCTGCTTCTCCCTCTGCCTGTGTCTCTGCCTCTCTCTCTCTCACTGTGTGCCTATCATAAATAAATTTTAAAAAAAAAAAATTTAAAAAAAATAAAAAATAAAAAAAAATAAATTTAAAACTTTTTTAAAACCTAAGGAAAAAAAAAAAAGAAAGCCCAGTAAACAACTAGATAGTAAATGTTTAAAAGTTGCCCATCTTCAAAATTAAACTATTGCCTCCTGGGCAGCAGCTTCCTTCCAGGTACAAAACTAATAAAGGCTGAGCCCGCCAGAGGGACCAACACACCAAAGAGAGATCAGTATTCAAAGTTTGCAGCATTCATCTTTTAAAACTGTTCTATTTAGTAACCAAGTACACTGAGTATCTATTTTTAATTAAGTAATGAAATTCAGAACATGAACAAAAAATGCAACAGGTAGCTGTGGGCGGATGAGATGTCATAGCAGATGCCCCAAACACAGCCATGTGCCAGTAAGGTTGAGTCACTGTGATATGCTGAAAAAAGATAATAAGGCTTGGCTGCCACAGGTTGCAGTAAGCCCTCTGCTTTCTTCTCTTATATTTGCCAGGCACCATTCCAGAACACTGAACATTTAGACATCTTTGAGATTAGTATATCACTAAAAATGACAAAAATATGGCATCTTACAAATAGCACATGCTTGTGATCCAATTAACACAGACCAAAAAGCTAATAAACAGTCAGTAGCCTCATGGAATAATTCCCTAAAATAAAAATTTGGCCCCTCTATCTCAAAGACTAAAACCCAGTACTGTAATACACTTCACTATAATTTCAAAAATATCACTTCATTTGTCAAGGAATGACATTTTAAAGGATGATGGATAATAAAATTTAAGCAATAAACTACCAGACCAATAGACAGATTTCCAAGCCAGAAGTCCAAACTACTATGATCCCCAAACCAGGCAACTTCTCTAGGAAAACATCTTATCTATTCATCATTCAACCCCTACTTGCTACACTATCTGTGAAAGGTACCATAGCCAACCTTAAGGATGCCTAAAAATAAATTAAATAAGAATCCTGTCCTTAACATCGTGACAGTCTAGCAATGGAGCTTAGAAGCACACACACACACACACACACACACACACACACACATAGATGTACATAAGGTAGAAAGATTTAGGTGCCATTAGAAAAATAAAGATGAGTTGCTATTTTAAAAAAAAAAAATCTTATTGAAAAGATTCTTACCTATCTATTACTCCTATGAGTAGATCTAGAATATAGATCCTCAGACCTCATCGCTTTAAGGGCAAGGAGCCATATATAGAAACAAGACTAATTCTGTGTATGCTGTGCCCTATAGGGTATGCCCCTTCAAGTTCACAGAAATCACAAATGTGCACCCTGTTTCTTGCAATCATGAGTGCTTCTTCTTTTAGAAGAAAGGGAAATGCCAGAAGTGACACACTAAAAAGGAGCCGTTCTGTTCCCAAACCCCACCAGTATTTTGCTATAGAAACTTGAGGAATGCACACTTTGCCTGATGGAAGGATTGAAGAAAGAATTGTTAATGAGATTTCAAAGAACTTTCACAAATCTTTCAGACAAGCACAACATAAAAGGCATCACTAATGCTCTAGATTAATAACGTCTTATGCATAGCAACTTTGTTAATGTAGATAGAGGTATTTGCATTCCTTTTTTAAATCTAAAGAAAGCAAATTCCATAAACACTAAATGCCATTAAGGCCACTTCAAATATTTTTCACAGAGCTAGTCAAGACCGAGCTAGCTCTAGTGGATTCATTTGAAATGTATCATCAGATTCACTATTTGCACCTAAGCAACTAATCATTTAGGAATTGGAGGACATTGGAGAAGGCGTCTGCAGAAAAGAAGTAAGGTGACCTCATGTTGATGAACCCAACTGTTCTCTCAGGATACAGACAGAAGGAGTAAGGAGTTCAGATGACATCATCTTACATAAACCAGTCCCCAGTCCTCTGGCGATCAGTCCCGTCATGTCCTTGCCATCTCTTAAAAAAAAAAAATGTTTGTGACAAACTCAAGAAGACCTAATTCCATGTCCTATCCATTTGGGACAGTGAACATCCCTGTTTCATGGGTTTGGCTTCTTTTGAGGACAGCTTCTCTAAGCTATAATCCACATACCAAAAAACCACCCTTGTAGGTGCACAGTTCAGTCATCTTTCATATATCTTCAGAATTGTATAACCATCACCATTATTTTAGAACAGTTTTGTCGCTTCCAAAAGAAACCCCTCACCCACTGATTAAAGATGATGCCAGATCTTTTTTTTTCTAGATTTTTTTAAAATATTTTATTTATTTATTCATGAGAGACACAGAAAAAGAGAGAGAGAGAAAGAGAGAGAGAGGCAGAGCCCCAGGCAGAGGGAGAAGCAGGCTTCCTGCAAGGAGCCCAAAGTGAGACTCGATTCCAGATCCCGGGATCCCGCCCTGAACCGAAGGCAGACGCTTAACTGCTGAGCCACCCAGGCAAGCGTCCCAATGCCAGATCTTTCAAAAAGTATCCTACTTTCCAGGGGGATCCCTGGGTGGCTCAGTGGTTTAGCGCCTGCCTTCAGCCCAGAGCGTGATCCTGGGGTCCCAGAATCGAGTCCCACATCGGGCTCCCTGGATAGAGCCTGCTTCTCCCTCTACCTGTGTCTCTGCCTCTCTCTCTCTCTCTCTCTCTGTCTCTCATGAATAAATAAAATCTTACAAAAAAAAGTATCCTACTTTGCAATAAAATATCCAACTAACTTAGTCTTCTTTATCTTTCTGCTGAAGAAAGTGTATATCCTCATATCTAAGTCTTCAGCTCAGTCAAAAAATAGCTAGATGTATAGAGGCAAAAGAGCCTAAAAGAGAAGCTAAAAGAGAATCAAGAATGCAACATATTTCTAGTAAGAAAGTGCTCAAAAGCTGATGGGGTTATGTCAGAAAAACACAAATGCCAATTTGACAGAGCTCCCATTAACAAAGCTAGAACAACTCAGCAAAAATATAAATGAAGACAGTTTTGGATGATAACTCACAGACTAAAAAAACACCTAAATATTCACACTGACATAAATAAATAAGTGACTGAGAGAGAAAGGATAGCACTTCTTTACAGTAGAATTCAAATTAAAAAATGTGAGGGGAGGGATCCCTGGGTGGCGCAGTGGTTTGGCGCCTGCCTTTGGCCCGGGGCGCGATCCTGGAGACCCGGGATCGAATCCCACGTCGGGCTCCCTGCATGGAGCCTGCTTCTCCCTCTGCCTGTGTCTCTGCCTCTCTGTCTCTCTCTGTGTGACTATCATGAATAAATAAATAAAATATTAAAAAAAAAAATGTGAGGGGAGTCTAAGAAAATCACTTAGACCAGCACCATAGTAATAACATTTCCAGGCCAGAACCATCCATGGGCGCTGAAATTAGTGGACAAAAGTACAAAGAGGAAGGGAACATCTACACTGTCTCAAGGCATCACTCCACAAGATACTTACCAATGACAAAGGGAAGATTAAGCTAACTCCAGAGTGGAGAAACTTGGTGGACACCATCTTACCTGAGTAGTCAAAGTTCACATTCCCATTAACACACATATGAACATTACGTACTCCCTGACCTAAGGCAGTGAAAACGATACAGCATCAATTCTGTAGTACTCTTGGGGGGGGAGGGGGATGCAATTCTCACTATAATAAAGGGAAAACAGTAGATAAACCCATACTGAGCAACATTTTACAAAATAACCAGGGCTATTTTCAGAGGTGTCAAAATCATAAAAGAGAAAGAAAAACAGGAACAGTCATAGGTCAAGAAGACCAAGAAGATATGATGGCTAAATTCAGGCTGTATTCTGGATTGGATCCTAGACCAAGAAAAGGACATGCATGAGTGGGAAAAGTGGCAAAATTCAAACAAGGCCCATAGAACAATTAACAGTATGCAACAGTAATGCTGCATTACGGCAACATTAATTTTCTGTAATATTTTGTAAATTTTCTGTAACTATTTATTTTGAAATAAAAAGTTAGGGCTTTGGGATCCCTGGGTGGCGCAGTGGTTTAGCGCCTGCCTTTGGCCCAGGGTGCGATCTTGGAGACCTGGGATCGAATCCCACGTCGGGCTCCCGGTACGTGGAGCCTGCTTCTCCTTCTGCCTGTGTCTCTGCCTCTCTCTCTCTCACTGTGTGTCTATCATAAATAAATAAAAAAAATTAAAAAAAAAAAGGGCTTTTTAATGCAGCATTTCCAGGTGTGAGAGTATGTTCCAACCTCATTGTGAAAAATGACTTCTTCTGGCTAGCTATTATAATTTTCCTATCAGGAGAGATTACCAAATAATATCAGATTCAGAATTCCAAAACCCAACTCTTCTAGTACATGCTGGATTGCAGCAAACATAACAAGAACACAAATCAACGAATGGAAAACATACTTGCTAAAAACCACATAGCACACTGTTAACAAAGAGACACACCAAAAAAAAAAAAAAAAAGAGAGAGAGAGAGAGAGAGAGAAACATTGTGATTATAAAGCAATGGCCCACAACACAAATAAAACAACTTGAAACACAAAACATGAAGTACTAGACAAAACCAACTGCATCAACATGTGATGAGATCATGACTTGATGAATTTCTATGGTGTTCAATTTTTATGAATCTAGTAAGAAAAGTTTATTATTAGGTAAAGGGTAGATTGGGCCTGATCCATCAGTTGAGTTAGTTCTGGTACATACCCAGACTTCAGGTCAGTTATCCTCAAACAGTTTGTAGCATCCAGCCCCACTTTTCCATTGCGGACCACGCTAGATATGAATGGGGAGAGCATTGGAGAAATTCTGTTCAAGGCCACTTCTGGGGACATTTTAGCTTGACTTGCAAATCACCACTGGAAACAGAAGAAAAGAATGGTGGTCAGAGTATTCAAAGGAACTAGATAAAACAACTGTCCTGAAAACTGGCACAGCACATGGAAGTTTCTCTTGCACAAATAAACACTGCATATCCTATCTTGGAGTGGCCTTTTCCAATGACCCTCCAGAAGAAACCAAACCTCTGTTGCTTACCTCATTAGGACAGAGACTATACCAATGCTTTTCAGAGAAAGGAGAAAAGCAGCAACCCTTCGAATCCAGTTCCATCCTACTTTCCAAAGCTGACTGTTATGCTACCCCACACTGCTTAAAGTTGCCCTGCTCTATTCTACAACTGGCAGCTTCCTGCTTTGATTGAGGCCCTAAGAAGCCTTTGCTAACAATCCTCTCCCCAACGCACAAGATGTACACACCATTAAGTCAGGAACCACTCCCTCGGCGTCCCCACAGGAAGGACTTGATTGATAATACTGTATAAAATTCTAGAAAAAGCATAACCCACTTAAAATTGTTACTTCCTAAAAATTATTTATTTCTGATACACTATCCTTCCACAGTGTGCTATACTGACCTGCTTTGTGATCTCTCCCAGGAAAGGACTCTGTCCTGAATCCCTAGTGTTTAACAAAAGTACCTGGCATAGGCTAAGCACCCAATAAAAAGCTTTTAATATATAAGTAAATAAAGAGACAAAAGCTAGAGAAATATTGAGGTATGGAGAGAAGATAATATGCCTTTAAAAAACCTGGTCGAGGAAAATGTATCTCAGGAACATATGTAGTTAAAAAAAAAAAAAAAACTATTTAAAATCATGAAAATATATACTTATCTTGATATTGAGTAACACAAACTAACATGGATCTAAAAATCATTGACTTTCAGGCACTAAAAAGTCCTTACACTTGAAAATACAGAAGTAAAACCAATAAAGCATATCTAAATTATTTGGAAACCCATGGGGCTAAGGGAGGGAAAGAATGAATTCCTCTAAATAGACTTCTAAATGAAAACCTTTACTTTCAGAGGTGAACAAGTCCATTTTAATAATCACTTCCTTCTTCAATCTGAAAGGATAATCTCGCATCAAAAGCAAATTAATTTCTTACAACTACAAGGAAATGATGTTCTGGTTCTAGTTTTCATATATTTTACCATATGAGGACTTACAGGTTTCTGCCAAAATAAATGTTGAAAACCAGTACTTGCTTAAATCACTTCAGACAGTAATAAAGGGAAGGACTGCAGTGATCTTTCAAAAAATAACTTGGTGGGGATCCCTGGGTGGCTCAGCAGTTTAGCACCTGCCTTCGGCCCAGGGTATGATCCTGGAGTCCCGGGATCGAGTCCCACATCTGGCTTCCGGCGTGGAGCCTGCTTCTCCCTCTGCCTATGTCTCTGTCTCTCTCTTTCTCTCTCTGTCTCTCTCTCCCTCATGAATAAATAAAATCTTATAAATAAATAAATAAATAACTTGGTGACCTGATATAGTGATGACAACCAGAAGTACCTTTGAGGCAGTAAAAGCTTTATATTCAGTACTCAAATCATCCTTTCTGCAAATATAAAACAAACTCCTCTTCCAGCCACTTAACAGATGATCTCCCTTCACCACTCCATCGTCACTACAAAGTAAGAATAAACACCCAGTGCACTATATTATCAATCATAAAAATCACGTTGTACATTTTTATAACACTACCACTTGTAAAGAACCGCCAAATACATTATCACAGTTAATCGTCACAATCCTGGACAGTAAGGCAGGTATTAGAATTCGCACACCACAGATGATAGGGATAACTTGTGTAATTTGTCTTTGAACAGTATACTAACCCATAATATCATTTTGAAGCTTATTTCTTTCCTATTCTGCAACATTTCCACTCTTATTTCTATCCATTGATGTCACAGTTCTTGAAAGGATGCTTATATAGATCATATGCAAAACAGAGAAATACTCATCTGGAAAAAAAGCAAAAGGATCTCACCTACATTACAAAATTATTCTTCCATGCTTTTTCCCATAATACCTATCATTATTTTACCTCTCATTTCTATGAAAAATGGAAACAGAATCAACACATTCTGAAAAATATACTGAGTATCAGGCCCTATATTTCCCATCTCCACCAGTAACTTCATTTACTTACCCCCAACAACCCTGTTCTCTATTACTGTCCCCATTTCACAGACAGGAAAACTAAAGCTCAAAAAAAAAAAAAAAAAGGAAAACTAAAGCTCAACAAGAGTAGTAACTTGCTCAAAGTCACAAAAGTAGCAAGCATAAAGATCAGAATTTAAATACAGATGTCCCTCAAAGTCCACTATGCATGTGGACTCTCACATAAGCATGTATAATTGCAATCACCAAAGAGAAAAGCATCAAAGTCATCTAAGTGTACACCTTATAAAATTGGAACAGACAAAAGGTCATGAATTTGAATTCATGGTTGTTTGACCACTAGAAACACATTTGACTACAACTGGTCTGCTGCCAAAGCTGGCCTGAGTGATTCACCAGTCAAATGCTACAGGGAAGAGACCTGTACCAAAAGCCAAACTATACTTACTTAAGGTGAAAACAACCCATCCCAACTCAGCTAATCTCATGACCTTAGACTAACGCCTGAAGGAATGATTTTTTTGTTTGTTTGTTTCAGAACAACTACAATACTATTTTCTGACAATGCAAGACTTCCTGCAGCGTTAAAATCTGTTTCAACCACCGGTGTAGTGACTTCTCCAAGACAGAGGGGAAACAAATGCTCCAAAACCAGAAGTCACCAAATAGCCAAAGATGATAGTTTGGGTGTGATCCTTTTGAGCCAGGGACATGGACGGGGAATCATCCCCCATAGTGGATTTTACACATTACACTCCTACAACAGATCCCAGCTAGGCACAAATTTACAGTGGCCACCTTCCCTAAATGCTACTTGAGCAATTTGTACTTCCTGATTTTGACGTATTACAGAAGGAAAATGCAGAGAGACCATTTTTACAGGGTCTGCTGCTCAAAATAAGGTCGCCTAAGGTCCTCGGATGGGCAGCCTGGGGACTACAAAGACGTCTAAGGCATCGTCCACTATCGCGCAATTAAGATAGGATGACAAACACGGAAACATGTGCCCTGCTGACGTCATGGAACGGAAAGGGGTGGCGTCCCGCTGCGTCACCTCAACGTCATACAGCGCACGAGGGAAGTTAAGCAGGGAAGCTATTTCTCCAGGGGCAACATTCAAGAAAAACAAGTAGGCTCAGACCCAAGGAATGACCACCCCTCTCTAGGGGCCATCTATAAAGGGATACTCTCCCTTTTCCCAAACTGTATGATCCCCTCGTCGGGCGGGCAGGAGAAAGGAGTCTGAGGTTAACGAGGGAGCGGGGGTGGGGAGGGGGGCGGGCTAGATATGCCAAGAGCAGCCTGTGGCCTTGGGGGCTGGTTCTTGCGGGGACCAGCGTGATGGGGATGAGCAGGGCATCTTGAGAACGGGGGCCTTCTCTATAGGAAGAGGCGGCGAGCCCTGGGCATACTTAAATCACGGTCCTCGGGCCACCTGTGCGACTCGGGATCCAACCTCCCCGCACCAGCCCCAGTCCAGGTACCTGGAACTTAGTCCGATCGGTAACCGGCGACTACGTGGGGTACAGGTTACCCGAGCGCGCCCCCGACTGACGCACCGACCTGCGCGCGCACCGCGAGCCGGATGCGTGCGCGGCCCCGGACGTCCCGCCCCGCCCGCCCCGCCCCCTCTGCGGCCCCGGAGCGGGCGGCGTGCGCGCCCCCGGACGCGCCGAGCCGGGCGCTCGGAAAGGCGTCCCCGCAGTGCCTGAAGGGCCCTTCCTGCGCCCCGGCCTCGCGGGCGGCGAGCGGCGTGGGGTCTGGAGGCGTCAGGAGGGCTCCGTAACGGGAGGTGGTGCGGGGAGACCGTCCCGGGAAGAACCGAGGGAGGTTGGGGCGGGGTTGTCTCGGGCAGTCAGGTGGGCGACCCGCGGGGCCGTCGGGAAGGCCCGCGCGTCCGTAGGGAGCGTCGCAGCGGCGTTGCAGGGTGCGGGGTCGGGCAGAGGGCAGAGGGCAGTCCCTGGGGGTGGAGGGCGCCTCCTTTGGGCCATGGCGGCGGCTGGGGATCCCGGCCAGCAGCGGGCGGAGGAGGTGGCGGCGGTGGTAGTGGTGGGCTCCTGCATGACCGACCTGGTCAGGTTAGTGCGGCTCTGAACGCCGAGCCCGCGGTCGCGGGAGGAGGTATGGGGGGGGGGGCGGGGGGCGGACTGTGCTGGGCGCCTGGGCTTTGGCGATGGAGGGTGCCCGCTTCTGGGGTGAGCTAGGGGTCTCCCGAGCCCGCAGCCTGCCTCTCTGGCGCGGAAGAGGCAGAGTTTGAGTTTGTCAAGGTACCTGAAGTCGGGGATCGCAGAGGCCAGGGTGTATGGAAAGCTCTTACTGTTGCTAGAAGCGCCTGCAAAGAACCCGCCCTCCCGTTGTCTTGAGCAGTCAGCTGAACCTGACCCCTGACTTAGCCCGAGTAACTTTGGGGCAAGTCATTCCATCTCTTGGGACGTGCCTACCTCTCAGGGTCTGTGTGAGGATCCAGTGGAGGAAAGTGACATGAACCAGGTTGGATACTATGCATCTGAACCTGGATGTATAGACCAGAGGTCCTATTGACTGTTGGCCTTCCCGCAATACTTCGTATTTACACCTTGCTTTTCAGTATTAAATGTATCCGCATATGGGTTATCTTAAGGCAACCTGAGTGTGAATCGAAATAAAAAGCCCATAAACAATGCTTACAACCATAAAAAAAAAAAAAGAGCAAATAATGAAAATATGCCAAGTGAAAATAGGTTGGATGGTGAGATCCTCCTACTAATTTTTCTTTTTTTTTTTTTTTTTTTTTTTCCTAATGAAAATGGCAGAGTACCTGGCTGGCTCGGTAGGTAGAGCACATGACTCTTGATCTTGGGGTTGTGAGTTCAAGCCCCACATTGGGCTTAGAGGCTAGTCAAGAAAAAAAAAAAGAAAGAGCGAGAAAGGAAGGAGGGAGGGAGGGAGGAAGGAAGGAAGGAAAGGATTTTCTGTTTATAAAAAAATAATATAGGGCAGCCCAGGTGGCTCAGCAGTTTAGCACCTGCCTTCCGCCCAGGACATGATCCTGGAGACCCCAGGATCGAGTCTCACATCGGGCTCCCTGCATGGAGCCTCCTTCTCCCTCTGCCTGTGTCTCTGCCTCTCTCTGTGTCTCTCTCATGAATAAACAAATAAAATCTTAAATATATATATATATATGTTCATTGTAAAAAGAAATCAGATACTCCAAGAAAATTCTACCATTCAGATTGCTTCTGTTTAATATTTTTATGAATGGCTTTTCAGATATGCTATATTTACATTATAAAACTTAAAAATGGTCAGGCATACTACAGGAAGACCTCATCTGTCCTGAAACCTACCTTGCCTTTCCAAAGGATAGAAGAGAGCCTGGAAATAAATAAAAAGGCCTTTGGAAAATCAAGTCAATCACCAAATCTCTGCACCACCTATGTTTTACTTAGAAAATCGTTCTAAGGGTCTGTATGTAACCAATTTAGTCTTAACACTGCTTAAAATGTTTATAAGCTAGGTTATCAAATTTCCAGACCAAGAGTGGAAAGGGAGAGAGACTGGTAGGGGCAGGTATGACGATTGCCAAAAAACATACTTTTATAGGTGCAGTGGCAAAAGAGTCAGCTAAACAATTTTCCCCTGCACCGTACTGAATAAGTGTCAGGGTTAAAATTCAGAATCACTTTCTTCTTAAAGTCTGAGCTCTCTGTGAAGCTCGACCATCAGACATTAAGGATAGTTATACTTTTAAAATGAATACTCTTCATACTTTGAGAAGGGCGGGGTATCAAAAGTTCATGTAGCATCTATTGGAATTTTGAAATCTTATTTAAGAGCTAGAGGAATTTGGGGTTCCTGGATGGCTCAGTTGGTGATTCATGCAACTCGATTTCAGGTCAGGTCATAATCTCAAGGTCATGAGCCCAGAGGGGCTCTGCACTGGGCTGAAGTCTGCTTAAGATTCTCCCTCAGCTCCTCCTCCCCCTCCCCTACCTCGCTTAAAAAAAAATAAAGAAGAATTTAGAAAAATTTTTTTATCCCAGCCCTTCATTCATAAAGGAATAAACTCTTATGTTGTATATAGCCTTTCTAATACCTCTTCTCTCCCCATTTTCCCCTTGTAAAATAACCAGGTTTCTACTCCTCATAAATCACTAGCAAAAACTTTACTCCCTTAGAGACTGTTTCACGGCTTTTCTGCACACTTCTTATGGTTGCTGATTACTCCTGCCTCTGAAGACCTTTACAAAATACCTGAGTATGGAATTTGTATTTAAAACCCTACATGGGGATCCCTGGGTGGCTCAGCGGTTTGGCACCTGCCTTCGGCCCAGGGCGTGATCATGGAGTCCCGGGATGGAGTCCCACGTCTGTCTCCCTGCATGGAGTCTGCTTCTCCCTCTGCCTGTGTCTCTGCCTCTCTCTCTGTATCTCTCATGAATAAATAAATAAAATCTTTAAAAAATAAAAATAAAAAATAAATAAAACTCTACATGGGTGATAAATGTGGGTCCAGCTTTGCTAGTTATGGTACATACTATGATTCTGTTAGTTTTCTCTTGCTGCTATAACAAATTGACACAAACTTAGTGGCTTAAATGTTACAAATTTAATACAGTTCTGGAGGTCAGAAGTCTGACACAGATCTCACTGAGCTAAAATCAAGGTGTCTATAGGCTGATTTCCTTCCTGGAGGCTCTAAGGGAAATCTGTTTTCTTGCCTTTTCCAGCTTCTAGAGGCTGCCCACAGTCCTTGGCTCATGGCTGCTTCCTCTACCTTTAAAGTCAGAATGTCTGTTAAGTCTTCCTCACATGGCATCACCCTAATGCGCACTTTCTGCCTTCCTCTTCTACATTATAAGAACCCTTGTGATTATATTGGGCCCAAATGGATAATTCAGGGTAATATGCTTATTTAAAGTTAGCTTATTAACCTTAATTTCCCTTGCCATGTAATGTAACATTCACAAGTTCTGGGAGTCAGGATGTGGACATCTTTGGCGCCAGGAGGAAGAGACTGGGGGGACCTTACTCTACCTACCACAGTGATTAAAGCTTAAAGTCAAAAAAAATCTTACAATTCTTAGAGCTTGGGGGATCACTGAAGCCCATCTGTCCATTCTCCACATTTTACAGGTGAGGAAACTAAGAGACGTTAGATTACTCACCCTAATTCACACAGCCAGTTGGTAGCACAGTGAAAGCTGGAACCCACATTTCCCAAGCTTTATCTTTCCATTATATCATTCTACCTCTAACTCTTGCTGGTTTTTATTGGCCTTTTCTTCTGCAGTTCGTTTGAAAGCTTGTAGTGTTTGCATTCATTGTTTGTAAGCTGATCAAGAACAACAACTAAGGATTTATAATTTTCAAGCCTAAGATGGTATCTTCATGACTGTCTCTTACTTAATTTCTTAGTTTAACTGGAGCCAACCTGGACACTTGTGCCTTTATTCTGTAATCACTTGAGAAATAAAACTACTTCAGTAACTAAGCCCACTTGGACAGCATCCAATCCAATTCACTTTATATATTACATTACTGTGTGCCAGACACTGCTAATTCAATCAATGAGCAACTTTTTTTTCATGTGTAATTTCAGTTTGCTATGAATAGTAAGCTCTGTGTACTAATAATTTTAAAATATCATTAGCTCATCCAACATGGCAGACAATGAACATTATTTAATACCCACCTATGTTTATCATTATTCTGTTTTTGAATACTCATCTCTGAAGTTCCACAATGCAAAGATAAGTCAGGCTTGTGGAAAATTAAGTCAGAGTTCCACCAAAGACAGGTTTCCCTGAAAACCCAGCAACAAATGAACTTTTTTAGACATTAAACTCACAGATCTTTGTTAATCATGCTTTCACTAATCTTTCTTATGATGGTTATCACCCATCTTCTAAATTATTCATGCAACAAATATTTATTGACTTTACATATATGTCAAGTACTTCCCTAAGTGCAGAGGATGCAGCTGTGAAAAACAGCCAAAAATCCCTGCCTCGTGGAACTTCTATTTTAATGGAAGAAACAATATCACTAGAAGTAAGTAAAATGCATAGTATGTTAGATAAATGCTAAGAAGGAAAATAAGGTGTGAAAGGGAGATGGGAGTAGTAATTTTAGGTCATTGCCCACAGAAAGCCCCACTGAGATGATTTTGAGTAAAAACATAAAGGAGAAAAGGAAACAAGCCATACAGATACCCAGTGTAAGAGCATATGCAAAAGCCCTGAGGCAGAAGCATGCCTCTTATGATCAATGAACAAGGAGTGCAGTGTGGCTGAAGAAGAAAAAATGGGAGGGGAAGGGCAATTAATGATTCAAAGATCATTAGTGATGAAGAGCCATTGGAGGGTTTGAGCAGAGGAGTGATCTGATCTAATTTTAATATCATCACTGTAAGGGCTCTCTCAGAACAGACAGACTAAAGGAAGGCAAGAGCAAAAAAAGGGAGACTGGAGTCCTTGCAATAATTCCAGCAAGAAATGATGGTAGCTTGAAAGTAGTGCAAGTGTGGAGAAATGAGCATCTTCATTTTGAAGGCAGAGCTGACAGGGTTTGCTGAGGATGACAGGTGGGGCAAGTATTACTCCCAAGTTCTGTGGCCTCTGCATGAGGAAGGGGAAGCTGACCTTTGCTGAGATGCAGAAGACTGAGCAGAGCAAGCTGGCTAGGAAGAGGGCAGTATCAGGAGTTCAGGGTACACATGTGAGATTTGAGGTGCCTGTTAGACATCCAACTGAGGCCATTAAGAAGACAGATACAGGAGTTCAGAGGATAGGACCAACTGGAGAAATAAATTTGAGAGTCATCAGTGTATCGAGGAAAGTTGAGGCCATAAGGCAAGATGAGATCACTAAAGGTTTGAACTACAAGGGCATTCCAACATCTCTACAGCATACGTTTTTTATATAATTTATCTCCTGTCTCCCAGTCTCTCTGTACCCCTAAAACTTGCTTTGAGACAAGCTTAGTACAAACCCATGTTTACATTTCCATGGCAATAGACTATGATGTCAACTAAAACCCTATGTTATCCTTTTACATGCTCCAATTAAAAGTGATGGCTTGAGAGATAAGGCTCATGTTCAACCAAGCATCTAAATTTAATCCCTGGCAAGTCAGGAAATGATTGCTTAATTCTCAAAAGACTTTAATTGGATGGCGGAATAAGTGAATTTAGAAGCTTTTTGATCCAAGATGGATGAAACATAGGACCTAGGTTACTTTAAAAAAAGAAAAAAGGCTGAAAATGTATACCATGCCTAGAAAAAAGTTGCATGTGTCTAACATATCACAGTAACTCTAGCCTCGCACTCTACCAGAAGCCTCTTGACTTTTCATATTTAGAACAGAAAAATCTCTTGTACATCACATTTTCAGTAAAGTCAAAGCCAGAGGGCTGTTGACCTGAGTAGTATCTTGCATTCCCAATCTTACAGGAATATCCTTTATTATTCTTTCTTCTCCTTAAATTGGTCTTGAAAGTTGCATATCAGTTAGCAACTCTTAAATTAGTATTTCGGTAAACATGTTTCTGTCAACCAAATGCCCTAACATCAAAAGAGATCATTCACGAGAAGTTTGCTACTTTGGCCCCTTCAAGGAAAACACATGAAAAAGTAAACATTTGACAAAGCAAGCACACCTACCATGTGGTATTACAAAGAAGTTCCTTTAGTAACCTATTCCTTTGCCAGCTCTTCATGCCCTAGTGTCTACGTTCTCAGGAGAGAAGATTGGGTGGGCTTCGTGATGAATGTCACTCCAGTATTTTGGTTACTTGTGCACACTATTGAAAGACTGGGACTATGCTGAGTGCTAGGGATACTGCAGTTAGAAAAAAATGGTAATTGTTCCAGAGGAACTTCTAGTCCAAAGAAGAAGGTAGACACAGAGATCATTGTAGTGTGATGCAGTAAGTGCTTGCAGGGTCTGTGGGAGTATAGGGAAAAGTGCCTGGATGGGATGCCTCCTGAGCCAAGGTTTAGCAAATAAGCAAGTGCTAACCCTACAAAAAAAAAAAAAAAAAAAAAGAGGGAGTACATTCTGGCCAGCCGGAATAACACAGAAGGTGTAGAGTCACGGATGTGGGTATACACGGGGTATGCTGGGGACAGCAGCTACTAAGTCGGTAGAGCATCAGATGTAAGATGATGTGGAAAGGCCTTATCACCATGCCAAGGTGTTTGGGTTTTATTCGCTGGCCCTGGGGACCAGTGAAAGGCTCAAAGAACAAGAATGACATTTCACATAGCTCACTGGCTGCCAAAGAGACTAATGCCTACTCTAGCCCATCTTACAAAATGTATCGTGAAGCTCAAATATAATCCATTCTTAATTATTCACGATGGGAATGTGAAAGAAACATGAGCACCAAAACCCAAAAATCGTAGATAAGTTAACATTTTTAATAATTGATTCCAGAATACATTATTTTTTATATGCTGATTTATCTTTCTAATTATATTTTGCTTAGGGTAAAATTAATTCCATGTGTATTTCTTTAACCTACACCAGCAGATGGCAGGAAGAAGTAGCCTAGATAATTACAATGTGGTGACAGAAGTCATTTTGAAATTTAAAGTTTACTGTAATTAATTGGCAAAATAGAAAATAAAATGCCGGTTTTGTAGTTAATTTGTCAGTAGTCATACTTTGCTTGCCTTCTTCAATTAATTAAAATGTGTCTCATCAGGAACTTTGATGAAAGCTTTAGTCTCACCAATTCCCTTTCTGTTCTATTTTTCTGCATCCTGATTTTCCCACATACCTTACTGCATCCTGTTGTTCAGTTCCCACTCACTGATCCCCCCACCCCATACAGTCATATTTCTCCTGCCCTCTCCTCTTGCTGATTCTACCTCCTGTATGAGCTCTTTCTATACCTCTCTATCCAAGCTTCTGTTCTTTGTGTTCTTTTTAAAGATTTTATTTATTTATTCATGAGAGACACAGAGAGAGGGGGAGAGACACAGGCAGAAGGAAAAGCAGGCCACCCCCACAGGGAGCCCGATGCAGGACTTGATCCCAGGATCCCAGGATCATGCTCTGAGCCAAAGGCAGATGCTCAACCACTGAGTCACCCAGGCACACCTAAGCTTCTGGTTTTGTCCAGAACTTTGCTCAGCTGGGAAGCCTGGAGGTCTCTGTATAATTATTCAAAACAATTTATTGACATCAGATGACATTTTAAATTTTAAGTATGTTTCTAACTACTTATATGCTTCTCCTGGTACCTTCTATGTTGAGTCTTCAGTCCTGTATTAGAGAGATAAAGGAGGATGTGGCCCCCTTTTGTTTCCTTTATTCTGACCATATTCCTTTTTAATAACTAGTTTACTTTTTTCCTTGGGTTACAGTCATACACAGCACTTGTGCACTCTCTCATCTCACTGTATGACTTACTGTGTACACAGGCATCTGTCGTCCCAATTGTCTCTATAAATGTCTTTTAAAGTGTAGACCATTCATTCAAAAATATTTACTTCTGGGAGCACCTGGGTAGCTTAGTCTGTTAAGTGTCCAGCTCTTAATTTCCACTTGGATTATGATCTCAGGGTCCTGGGATCTAGCCCTGTGTCAGGCTCCGTGGTCAGCAGGGAGTCTGCTTGAGATTCTCTCTCTCCCTCTGCCCCTCCCCACTGTGTGCATTCTCTATCTCTCTCTCTCAAATAAATAAATCTTCTAAAAAATATATTTACTTCTCACCATGATGGAGTGACTAGTACCAGCCTTACCTTCCTACCATAAACAATAAGAAAATGGAATTTTATATATATATATATATATATATGTATATAACAGCAGCTGTTTCTGTTTCGGATGTTGGACAACAGACATGTTATCCAGCCAAGAAAGGAAACAAACAGGTGAGTCCTGGAGGCACATTACTGACTGGCACAGAGAGAAGAAACTCAAGGAAAGTCTGACAATATCAATGAGTTGAGGAAACTGAGTTCATAGCTTACAGAGACTGAGGTGACTAGAATTTGTGGGAACATATACTGGAAAAGAAAGCTAATCAGATAAAGGTCCAGAAATCTGCATAGGAGTCCCCGTGAGTCTGTTGCTAAATTCTACATGGACATACATAGAGAGAAAGTCCACAAAGCTTGGCTACTACTAGAGAGCTCTAAATTGAACATTTCCCAGAAATTATACAGGAATGGGAGGTATTACATTCCATTAGGCCAGAGACCTTATTGAACCCCTGGAGCATTCAGTAGAGATCCCAGAAGAACCACAACTTAGTACAAAGGGTAAAGTTGCCCTAAAGTAAGGGCTACTCTAAACTCTTCCTAATAAATCTCAAAAGCAGTCCTCAAAAGAATCAAGATACTTAGCTGCCCAAAAAAGCAACGTCCAACCCTTTGGAAAAACACAACAAAATTAAAACATGCAACAGTGCAACACTTGCAATATTTAGCATCCACTCAAAAATCAATAGTCATGGGATCCCTGGGTGGCGCAGCGGTTTAGCGCCTGCCTTTGGCCCAGGGCGCAATCCTGGAGACCCGGGATCGAATCCCACGTCAGGCTCCCAGTGCATGGAGCCTGCTTCTCCCTCTGCCTGTGTCTCTGCCTCTCTCTCTCTCTCTCTCTCTCTGTGTGACTATCGTAAATAAATAAAAATTTAAAAAAAAATCAATAGTCATGCAAAGGAAACATAATGCGTAACCAAGGAAAGAGAAGTCCATCAAAATTGACATAGAGAAATGACTAGAATGGTGGAATTAGCAGAAAGGGATTTTTTAAGATTTTAATTTATTTGACAGTGCAAGAGAGCACAAGCAGGGAGAGCAATAGAGGGAGAAGGAGAAGCAGACTCCTTGGCAAGCAGAGAGCCTGATGTGGGGCTCAATCCCAGGACCACAGGGTCATGACCTGAGCCGAAGACAGACACTTAACTGAGCCACCCAGTCGCCCCAGAAAGGGATTTTAAAAGAGCCATTATAAAATGCTCAGTGGTTTAAAGAGAAACATAAATGTAGTGAGGAGAAAAGTGGGAGATATAGAAAAGAACCAAATAGAAGTTTAAGAAATGAAAAATGCAACTTTTGAAATGAAAAATTCACAATAGGCTTATCAGCAGAGCAGACATTACAAAAGAAATTATCAGTGTACTTGAAGATAGTAAAATTATCTAAATTGAAGCACAAGAAAAAATGACCAAAATGCAGAGCCTTTGTGATGTGAGACAAGGAGTCTGTGTAATTGAGTCTAAGAAGAAAAAGAGTAGGTGAAGCGCAAAAAATATTTGTAGAAATAATAGCTGAAAATTTTTCAAATTTTATGAAAACTATAAATAAATATATAAATCTAAGAATGTCAGTGAACTCCAAGCAGGATAAGCATCCTGTAAACCACAAAGCTCATTGTAATCAAATTCCTGCAAACCAATTATAAACAAACTCTTAAAAGCATCCAGAGGGGGAAGAAAAAACCAGACATTACATATAAGGGAACTAAGATTGCAGACTTCTTGTCAGAAATAATGCAAGCCAGAAAGAAAAAATTCTTTAAAGAAATATTTAAAAATACAACTGTTGGGACCCCTGGGTGGCTCAGTGGTTGAGTGTCTGCCTTTGGTTGAAGGTGTGATCCTGGGGTCCCAGGATCAAGTCCCACATCAGGCTCCCACAGGGAGCCTGCTTCACCCTCCACGTATGTCTCTGCCTCTCTCTGTGTCTCTCATGAATAAATAATCTTTAAAATATATATATAACTGTCAACATAGGATTTTATATCCTTTAAAAATGAAGGGGAAATAAAGATAGAAAAACAATAGCTGAGAGAATTTATCACCAGAAACTCGCACTACGATAAACACTGAAGGAAGTTCTTTAGGCAGAATAGAAATGATACTAGATGGAAGCTCAGATCTACCCAAAGGAATGAAGAGCTCCAGAAACAGTTAATACAGGGGCAAATACAAAGACTTTTTTCCTCCATTTCTTAATTTCTTTAAAAGGCAATTGATGGTTTAAGTAAAAACACAGTGTTGTAAGGTTTATATCATATAGAAGTAAAATATGTAACAATAATAGCACAAAGATTAGGAAGGGAAATGAAATACAACTGTAAATTATATTTGTAAGTAAAGTGGCATAGTAATGTCTGAAAATAAGCTGTATTAAGTTAAAGATGCTCGTTTTAAACCTTAGATCAATCACTTTTTTTTTTTAAGATTTTATTTATTTATTTATTTATGAGAGACACGGAGGGGGCGGGGGGGGGGGAGGGGGCGGGCAGAGACACAAGCAGAGGGAGAAGCAGGCTTCATGCGGGGAGCCTGACATGGGACTGAATCCTGGGTCTTCAGGATCAGGCCCTGGACCGAAGTCAGCACTAAACCACTAAGCCACCCAGGCTGCCCGTCAATCACTTTGAAAAATAGGAAAAAGAGGGATGCCTGGGTGGCTCAGCAGTTGAACATCTGTTTTCTGCTCAGGGTGTGATCCTGGAGTCCTGGGATCGAGTCCCACATCGGGCTCCCTGTGTGGAGCCCGCTTCTCCCTCTGCCTATGTCTCTCTTTCTCTCTCTCTCTCTTTCATGATTAAATAAATCTTAAAAAAAAAAAAATAGAAAAAAGGGAGGGGTGCCTGGCTGGCTTATTCAGATGGAACATGCGACTGGATCTCAGGGCTGTAAGTTCGAGCCCTACATTGAATGTAAAGAAGATGAAATGGGATACAATTAATCCAGAAGAAGGTAGGGAGAGAGGAGGGAAATAAATGAGCATTATAATGTCAGATGGTGATATTGACCTGAAGAAAATCATCAGGAAGCAACGCTCCATGAATGTTCTCACATTTCTGCCTGATGAGGACTTTCTGAGCAAAGATCGCTAGCACCAGGATTAAAGAATGTTTGAATGGCAAACCAAATCAGAGACCTCTGGAGAGATTTAGGAACTTCTTCCTTGGACACATTTATTTACATTCTAGGAGTTGTAAATCTAGAGACAACCCTCCCCCACTCATTTACATTACAAAGCAACGGTCCCTAGGCCCTGTTTTCTCCCTCCCCCTCTCCTCCACTGCAGGAGAGAAGGAGCAACAGCTATGTCAGCTCCTATATAAACTCTAAAGATTTCATTATTTGGAAGTTCCTCTCACGTCACCTTGGGGAAGATTGGGACATAGAGAACTAACACAATTATAAGTAATTAAAAAGCTGTCTCTGATCCAGAAACATAGTATTCTTTGTCAGATTGAATTAATACTTAACAAAAATTAGGAATAAGGATAACTCCTGTAAGGTGGTCTGGGAAGGCCTCTCTGAGGAGGTAACATCTGCCAGAGATGAGAAGGAAGGAAGTCATGTAAGTCCATAATATACTCCTCTTTATTAGCTCTCCCTATGCCTAGCACACTTTTTTACACATAAGCAAAATTTAAATAAATATGGTTCAAGAGGGGATCCCTGGATGGCTCAGCCGTTGAGTACCTTCGGCCCAGGGAGTGATCCTGGACACCCGGGTTCGAGTCCCACATCAGGCTCCCTGCATGGAACCTGCTTCTCCCTCTGCCTGTGCCTCTGCTTCTCTCTGTGTGTCTCTCGTGAATGAATAAATAAAATCTTTAAAATATATATATATGGTTCAAGAATATGACACTCTGACAGATTGGCCACTTGTGACCAATATTTTTCTTAACTATCTTATTATAAATTCAAAAATAGCTATTCTTGGGACACCTGGGTGGCTCAGTGGTTGAGCGTCTGCCTTTGGCTCCAAGCATGATCCCAGGGTCCTGTGATCCAGTACCACATCAGGTTCCCTGCAGGGAACCCGCTTCTCCCACTGCCTGTGTCTCTGTGTCTCTCATGAATAAATAATCTTTAAAAAAAAAAAAAAAAGAAAAGAATAGCTACATCTTCAGGCAAAACTACTTTGTAGCCCTCCACTGGTTAGCTGGATAAGAGTTAGTACTCAAAATCAGTTTAAAAAAAAAAAACCAAAACGGTTTAAAGCATAATGCAGATTTCATTCCCTTAAATAAATCTTATGTATGCAAATTTAGGGTTAGGAACCACAGAATGAAGATTTAGTTGGGAGATTTTTTTTTTTTTTTTTTAACAGAGCTAGAAAGAGGCATCACTAAGTTGATTTGGAAATGATGCTCATTCCTGTAAATGTGACATACACAAATGCTGAGAAGAATAGATACAGTTGAAGAGTACAGACAGTGGGAATAATAAATGAGTGTAATGAATTTTAATTGGGCAATAATAGTACAATCCCCTATTAGGGAAGCATACAGTGTGTCAGACACTTGCAGCCTGAAGAAGAAAGAATGGAAAGCAGAAAGCCACAGAGAAGCATATTCCTTGACTTTTGGCTGGAGCCAGGATAGTGTGACCTCTTTGGTCAAAAGACTTCTCAGCCCTGTTTCACCAGGTCATTCCTTCCTTTGGTATGAATCATCTCTGAGAACCTGTAACAAGCACATCATTGTCAAGAAGCTAAAAGCAATTGATTAGTTGTTCTGATAACGCCTGTCAGTGAAATAACTCAGAGCACAAAACCCAGGCATTTAAGGAGTTGACAAGTATTATTAAACCTGTTTTGCAAGAGAAGAACCTGGTTCAAAGAGGGAAAAGCTGTCAAAGGTAATACAATCAGTAAGTGGCTCAGGCCTGCTGCCTCATACAACTAGGCTCTAGCCATGTGACCTCTCAGGGCCTGGAAGACTGCAGAGCCATCTATGAACATTTTTTTTAAGATTTTATTTATTTATTTGACAGAGAGGGAGCGCAAGCAGGAGGAGTAGGAGAGGGAGAAGCAGGCTCCCCGGTGAGCAGGGAACACAGTGCGGGACTGGATCCCAGAACCCCAGGATCATGACCTGAGCCCAAGGTAGATGCTTAACCAACTGGGCTGCCCAGGCACCCCTGTCTATGAACATTTAGCAGTGTTTCCTCCTGTGCAGATTTAAAATTTGACAGTTAAAGCTACAAATTTGTTTTAAATTCAAGTATATTTCTTATGACTGGTTTTATCTGTTTGGGTTTTCTCCCTCATTCAGAAACTGACACTATTTTTAACTTTTAAATGGTAGTAACAGTGTATTGCTATCAGAACTGCTTCCTTTTTATTTTCCTTTGAGCACTTTAATTTGTCCATGGCATCCTGCTAAACCTTGTGTTTGAATTGGGGCAAATCATAGCAATGCTTTCATTTAGAGGATGGTGTTTTGTGCAGATCCTTTCTTGAACCAGACCTTAATTTCATGATTTTAATAAGGAAAGAGATAGGAAAACCTAATTCAAGGTAACTTGGGATTTATAATTCAGAAATGCTTCTGCCTGTCTGTAACTATCTTTTTTTTTAAAGATTTTATTTGTTTATTCATGAGAGACACAGAGAGAGAGAGGCAGAGACACAGGCAGAGGGAGAAGCAGGCTCCCCATAGGAAGCCCAATGCAGGAGTAGGGGTCCCAGGACCCCAGGGTCACACCCTGAACCAAAGGTAGATGCTCAACCACTGAACCACCCAGACATCCCTGTAACTGACTAGTTGCTCTCAACTCGACTTTCCACTCCAGTTCATTTACTTTAAAAAAAAAAAAAAGTAAGCAGGAAACTGCCTTAGTCTGGGTTCAACAGAAAGGGCACAAGACAAAGGCTTAACAGCATATAATCTGCACAGGACTATAATCCAGGGAGCAAGAAAAACCTATACAAAGATACTTGACATGTTTCACTGATTGCTCAATGCTGCAGGAGAGCCGGGAACCATGACAAAGGAGTGGAAAGAGAGTGGCGCTGGACAAGGCTGTGTTAGGTTGCACCTGCCAGAAGCCAGCTGGAGCCAAAGAAGAGCTGTTGGCTCTTAAGAAGATGCTGAGAAGCCAAATGAATCTAAAGTAGTAATAAATGGCCTCCTAATGCACAAGTATATGCTTGTTGCATATACCTCTATACATCTATAAAGTAAAACATGAACTTTTGCTCCTTCTCTCCACCCTTTTCATGGATACTTGTCATTAACAGTTCATTTTCTATGCACTTACATATTATGAGAACATATAGCTTTTTATTTTTAAAAAACATAAGTTGGGGAGCTCCCCTCCTCTTGTTAGATGCTACCTGATTCATGAATTGCTTAATAAAGCCAATTTGAGGGGATCCCTGGGTGGCGCAGCGGTTTGGCGCCTGCCTTTGGCTCAGGGCGCGATCCTGGAGACCCGGGATCGAATCCCACGTCGGGCTCCCTGTGCATAGAGCCTGCTTCTCCCTCTGCCTGTGTCTCTGCCTCTCTCTCTCTCTCTCTCTCTGTATGACTATCATAAATAAATAAAAAATTTTTAAAAAAAATAAAGCCAATTTGATCTTTAAAAGAAAAAAAACATGAATCAGATCATAATAATCTTGTGCTCTGACATGTTTTGTTTTGTTTTTTCACTCATCTATTACTTGTATCAGGGTTAGGGTTTATTACATTGTCAGCGAGTTGCTTTTGTCCTGTAGAGGTATACTGGAAAACACTGATTTAACATTTGTTGAATTAACACATAAATGAAGAATGATAGTCTGATTTCTAGTTACAGTTCCTGCTTATAGGACAGGAGTGCTACTAATACTGGGAATGCAATGGGCAAGGTCAGGTAAAACATGGAATTGTCACTGCCAGCTAATTGAACATCCTGCCAGTCTCCTTCCCATTCATCAACACCTCCACATCTGCAATTCAGAAGTAGAAATGGTTGCTACACAGGGGAGACACAGAGAAGAAACATAGGGGAGGAAAAATAATTTTCCCTCTTCCCTTCTCAGTTCTTGGCTGAGACCCTGGTAATGAAAGACAGATGAACAAGAGAAAAACAAATGTATTAACCTGTATGCCCCACCGTATAAATGGAAGATGCCCAGGAGAAAAGGAGTAACTCCCCAAGGTGATTAAGAATTCAGGGCTTTTAATAGGGAAGGGAGAGAAAGGGGGAGGCCTCTTAGGAAAGAATAAATGACTTATGAAAGATGAACTCACCCTCAGTAGAATAAATAGGAGATATGACAATGTTTGTGAGAACATTTGTCTGGTTGTGATGTTCACTTCTAGTCTGTGACAGGAGTCCATCCCTGCTGGTTGATGAAACTCCCAGGAGGGGATTTATGGCTGTTGAGTCCTTTTTGGGGGACTGATCCTGAGGCAGATAAAGGGCAGTTCAGAGAAAGCCTCTCTCTGCATTTGCTACTTTCCAAGTGCCTACAGCTCAACATAATCCGTATACCAAAGTGACATATCTGGCCAGCATGTCCTGAGCTCCTCCAGTTATATTTTGGAGTGGTACGTTCTGCTACCCTTCAGAAAGACAAGGGAAGTCTTTTAAAAAATGTATTCAGGGGCACCTGGGTGACTCAGTGGTTGAGGATCTGCCTTTGGCTCAGGTCATGATCCCGGGGTCCTAGAATTGAGTCTCACATCGGGCTCCCCACAGTTAGCCTGCTTCTCCCTATGTCTCTGCCTCTCTGTGTGTGTCTCTCATGAATAAATAAATAAAATATTTTTTTAATTAGAAAAAAATAAAAAATTCACTCACTCAGAAACATGTTAACCCCAGGCCAAGTAGCAGGTACTCTGGATAAAATGGAGACCATAACAGACATGGCCCTGTCCCTATTCAGGGAAAGTCTCCCAACTGAAGGAAGAAAGAATAGGGAAAAGATGCAGAAAGAAAAGAGTAGAATTCTAAAGGAGGGAGACATTTCAGTGATGGCTAAATTAGTATAGTGCTTGTGTTAATACAAGTTGTTTAGAAAGGAGTTTCAATCCCAGCCATCTGTTCCCACATCAGACAAATACACACTGTACCCCCGATTTCACTCCTCCATCCCATATATATATATACATCCCAATAATCATCTGCTGGTCTATTTTTCATGATTTCCCACAGCCAATAATAAAAAAAAATACACTTGATTCAAGCCAGTGAATTGTGACCCATATCTAAGTATAAATATAGTGGAAGTCATAAATTTCGTTACTGACAATCTTACTAATTAAGTTATTTGGCCTGTTTTTAGCCACATTGGATTTTTTTTTTCTTTTTAAGGTTGTTATGGGTGTTGTTTGTAGCAGCATCAATAAGCCAAGAATTCACATAGTTACTCAGTCGCGCAGATTACTCATCACTGCCTGTTCATAACAGAATCCTAAAATGTTTAAGATTTCTGATGCAAATCAAAATCTCATCATCACTTGTCATCGCTAAATTAAATGACAGGATAATAACATTACATTAAAACCATTTTTCTCTTGATTGAGTACCTTTTTCAGAAGTGAACCTTGTAGATGGATATTTTTTCATCGGTACTATAAATGCATTTAGAATAGGAGATAAAAATAGAACTGAAAAGGGGCGGAGTGGAATAGAATGTTTTCAAATTATTGATGAGTCTCTTGTTTATCTCAAAGAACCATATTTGACACTGCACTGCTAGGGAATGGAGTAGTTTAGCCAATTTATTGAGACTTTTAGAGCTACATACAGGAGGTACACAGGTTGAATTTGGTCATTGCCAACACCATCAAGTGTTCTTGGCATCAGTCAGAGGTCATTGCATGACAAACAGGCTGTGAGTGACCTGTTGGAATTGGCATCATGCTGGTACTCTAATATTAGGCATCAGATACTGGTTTCAGATAGGTCACAGCCTAGGTGGGGAAGTGAATATAAATTTCAAATCTGCCCAAACAGGGTAGGATCTCAATTGACCTACTGTTGTGAACTTGTCTCTTGGCTCTTCTTCCTCATCTAAAGCGAATTAACCTTTTTAGTCACACCTGCCATGGCTCCATCTGCTCTATCTGGCCCTGGGCCTGCTTCTTTGTAGCCATCCAGTCTGCCTGCTACTCACACCCATCTTCCCTCACTCACCCTTACATGCAGGACTCTTTCCATTTCCACATCTCCGGAGCCTTTCAAAGAGGTGGTTTCCTCACATCTTCTACTTTAATGTTATGAGAGTCCTACCCTGGAGAAAATCTTTTACTCTGACTTTCTGTGTCCTTTAGCACTGCCCTCACTAGGAGGTAACAGGTCAGTAAAAATCCTTAGTTCTTGGAGAAGTCCACCAGGTAGAGACTGAAACGGGGTTGGCTAGAAGTTAACAGTTGAATCTGCGATGAGGGCATGGGGGTGGGGAAGTCAGTATACTGTTTTCTCTTGTTTTATAAACAGAGTTAGTTGCTTTTGAAACTTCCTATAGTAAACGTTCAAAGCTAAATGTAGCTCTCTAGACTCTATTTTTTTTAAAAAAAATAGATGCTGTTTTTGAGTCAGGACCTGAAACGGGTGGTCTACAGGATGGCCTGGGATTAACACCTGACCCTGCCATCAAAACAATAACCCATGCCCACCCCACCTGCAGGGAAACAAATGGGATTCCTTAGGCCCAAGACCTGCCACTTCCCCTTTTCTCCTTAAGTCCTGATCATGGTTACCAGAATCCTGGTAAACTTCCTACTTTTTGTTAAAGTGACCAGATAAACCTGTACAGAAACACCCATTTAATTTGGTCCCATTTATCCAGTCCCACTGTGAATACAGGTCTGTGCAGGGTACTGGGAAGCAGGAATCTGAAGTTAATTCCCTCCAAGAGTTCCCTATGATAGAAAACAGAGGCACTTGGGACACCTGGGTGGGCTTAGCAGTTGAGTGTCTGCCTTCAGCTCAGGTTATGATCCCGGGGTCCTCGGGTCCTCGGATGCAGTCTCGAATCAGACTCCCCCTGGGGAGCCTGCTTTTCCTTCCGCCTGTGTCTCTGCCTCTGTGTGTGTGTGTGTGTGTGTGTGTGTGTGTCATGAATAAATAAATAAAATCTTAAAAAAGAAAAAAGAGGCACCCATGAGCACCCCTAATGCAGTAGACACTAGAAACCGTGGTCTGAAGTGGAGCTACAGTGCACGACTGTGGTACTGGGAATGGGGGCGACATCCTGTCAGCAGATTCATTCTGGTTAGTGATGCCATGAACTACTGAATGTTACCTTAAAGGAATAGGTCATCTCTGCTTCTGCTTGCATTTCTGCAGGCTAAGACTGGAGCTCCATCAGAGAACCTTCCCTCTCTCTCTTCTGAAGAACTTAAATTGATTGCAGTTACCAATGTGCCTTTTTTTTCCTTCTCTTTTTTAAACTATGATAGTCTCACTTCTCGTTTGCCAAAAACTGGAGAAACCATCCACGGACATAAGTTTTTTATTGGCTTTGGAGGGAAAGGTGCCAACCAGTGTGTCCAAGCTGCCAGGCTTGGAGCAAAGACATCCATGGTATGCAAGGTAAGTGTAAAGTATGGTGGAGAGGATTCTAGAGGCAAGAGTCCAGTTTTAAGACTTGTGCTGATTGGTTTTTGTTGTTTTTTTTTTTTAAAGCAGCCAATTCAGTGGCATTTAGTATATTCACAATTTTGGACAACCAGGATTCTTTTTATTTTTTGTTAAAGATTTTATTTATTTATTCATGAGAAACACAGAGAGAGGCAGAGACATAGGCAGAGGGAGAAGCAGGCTCCATGCAGGGAGCCCGATGTAGGACTCGATCCCGGGACCCCAGGATCACACCCTGAGCCAAGGCAGATGCTCAACTACTGAACCACCCAGGCGTCCCATGATTCTCTTTAGTCCCAGAACATTTCTATCATTCCAGAGTAAAACTCCTTACCATTAAGCAGTTTCCCCCAATCCTCCCACCACCCAAACTTGTGGCCCTGGCAACCAACAACCTGCATTCCATTTCTATGGATTGATCTATTCTGGATGTTTCCTATAAGTGGAATCATAGGTTACATGGCATTTTGTGTCTAGCTTCTTTTATTTAGCATGATATTCTCAAGGTTCATCTACCCTATAGCATGTTATCTATTTTAGTCCTTTTGTGGCTGAATAATATTTGTCTATTCACTTGTCTGTTGATGGACACTTGAGCTGTTTCCACCTTCTGGCTGTTGTGAACAGTACTGCTGTAAACATGTGTGTCCAGGTACTTACGTGAATATCTGTTTTGTATTGTTAAAGATTTAAATAGAGAGTAATTTTCCTTACCTTTATAATAGTTTCTTCCCTGAGTCTTCTGGGAAGTAGCTTAATGCTGCAAATAACTTAATGCTGCATTCCTTTAACTTAATGAACTTCTAAGTGAAGGCTGAAAAGTGAGGGGAATTCGCCTACTCCACTGAGTTTCTATAGTCTGGCTTCACAACAGCACAAGTCATCCTGTTTTTAGCAGGTTTTGCTGCAACACAGCTTTTGGAAACTTGGTCTAATAACTGCTGATCCACTCATCTCTAAATTAGGTCTTCTAATGCTAGCTTTTGGACCAGAAAGGAACCTGGGCCTTAATGAACTATGCATAACTAATCTTTAGGCACAGTTCTGTTTGCAAGTATGTAAGGAAATAATATGTAAAATCCAATAGTCCCTCTTTCTCTCCTGACTGAAATCATTTGAAAATAAAATTGGCTTCCAAAGGTTCAAGGTTTGCGTGTTTAGTGAAATTTTAAGATGCTAGCATTACTGGTATAACACGAAAGATAGTTTATCTTCAGGAAGTTAGACACAAGTCTGCACAGTAAAGGATAAGAAAAACCTGAGAAATTTAAAAGAATGAGCTCGCTCCTGTGATCTGGGTCAGTCTTACCAAAATTTCTCTGAAATGTCATTTCTCATTACATACAGCACTCTTCTCTCCACAGGAGTCTTTAAATGATGTACAAGCTATACAATTATCTTTTCATCTGCTAATGAAGTGTAGTTTATTTCTAATTTATGATTGATGTGATAAAATTCTCATCTGGCTGTTTGGTCAAAAACATCACCTAAAGCACAAGATTCATAGTAAGAAATGCACATTTGCTAAAGTTGAATTCTTGATAGATTTCCAGTGTCAATTAATCAGCCATTAATTTTTGATGACCTGTTCCATGCTAGGAACTGTGGGGCTAGGAGAGGGAACAGTAGGCCTGACCAGTGTATACTTGATTAGAAATGAAGGGTCTGGGGAGTCATCAGATGGTGCTGACTTAACGGGGCTTGGGAACTGGCAAAAGGAGGCTATTTCCTGGCTGGGAAAATGTGGACAGAGAATTGGTGTTGGAAGCAAAGCACCAAAAATGGCTGCTCTGAGAAGAGAGGAGTTCCCTGGAGCCGGAGCCATACAAGGAGAGATTAGAGAACCCCTCTTGGAAGCTTCATAAATGCTATTCATGTAGCCATGAAAGTCAAAATTGGATGTCCCCTGGGATCTCATCCAACTCGAAGATTGAGATTGGTGTTATTTTGGGTCTGTTGAATTTGAGGCAAAAAGAAACGCAAAATAGAAATATTTGAGTTGTGGAACTGAACTTAGGAAGTGAATCATACAACCGTCAGGAGTGGATATGAGAGGAATAGACAGCAGAGGGCTGTCTTTGGGGAATCGTTGCAGTCGGGAGTTTGATAAAGCAATGGTACCATTTGTTTTATTCTGGTCTGTATCCAGCAGTTTATGTTCACACCTGTACGGTCGGGAAAGCTGTTTCTATCCGCGATGCCCCTGACGCAGCCGGCGGCCATTTGGCGCTGGGCTCCTGGGTGGCCGCACAGAGAGGATAAGAAGGCATGGCTGCAGCCAAAACCCCACGGGGTGACTTTGCTTAGACAACCTGGCGTCTTTATTTTTTTAAAGATTTAATTTATTTATTCATGAGAGATATAAAGAGAGACAGACACGGGCAGAGGGAGAAGCAGGCTCCCCAGAGGGAGCCCGATATGGGACTCAATCCTAGAACCTCAGGATTATGACCTGAGCCAAAGGCAGATGCTCAGCCACTGAGCCACCCAGGCGTCCCCAACTTGGCATCTTTAGACACGTATTTTTTAAGTTTAAACAAACGGCATAATATTCTTAGACTTCTTCAAAAGAAAAAAAATTTTTATAATAGAAGCTGTTGTTTGTTACCCCTTCATCATGATAATTTTTTTGTCCATGGTGCAGTAGATTCTCATTAAGCAGAATTAGCCAACCTGCTGTATAGCAGTTTGTCAAAGATGACAAATTTCAAGTAGAAACCAAAATCATGAAATGATTCAAGATAAAAATGAACAGATGGAGCAAAAGAAAAACAGGTAGAAAATTGCCTCCGGTTTTCTTAGCAATGTTAACTTACCTATGACTGCCCCACAACAAACCTAAATACAAGCTCTGGTGAAGTAAGATTGTTTGATGGCACACGCAAAACAGCTGATATTGAGCTCAGGGGAATTATTTGCCAAGATATTGTGACAAGGACTATTAAGCAAGAGTCTGTCAATATGCATCCAGTGAAACATGTCATGATGAAACACTTCAAGTCGTTAAAGAGTGACACAGTCAGTATTCACCTGAGTCATGGGCCCAAGGCCACAATCCAAGGATAATTGAAGTGATATTTTCAGATTACAAATCCAGGCAGGTATCATAGAAAAACGAAGTCTGCTGGCAGGGCAAGAGCCTGTGAGAATACCGTTCATAGGACTTCACACAATTTTCTTAAGTGTTTCCTCCTCCACCCTTCCACTGAAGCTAAATGTTCGAGAGGAGGAAGTTATTTCCAGATATCCAAAACTGGCTGCTCAGGAGCGCCGTAGTAGAATAAAGAGTTCAAGATTCAGTGGCCTAAGGGCACGTGCCTGGCTCAGTGGTTGAGCCTCTGCCTTCCGCTCAGGTCGCGATCCCAGGGTCCTGGGATCGAGTCCCACATCGAGCTCCCCACAGGAGGCTGCTTCTCTCTCTGCTTATGTTTGCCTCTCTCTCTCTCTCTCTCTCTCTCTCTCTCTCTCTCTCTCTCTCCCTGTGTGTCTCTCATGAATAAATAAATAAAATCAAAAAAAAAAAAAAAGATGTAGTGGACTAGTCTGAGCCTAAAGACCCTACTTCTTATGTGGTAGGAAGAAGCCCTGAACAGGCATGGGCCCAAATGACCCAGATCTGAAATCAGCCATGTGGGAGAACTTCCAAGAAATTACTGGTCTTGCTTTCCTGGAATATGACACTCTCAAAACTCTCTAGGGGTGCCTAGCTGGCTCAGTTAGTAGAATGCATGACTCTTGATCCTGGGGTTGTGGGTTTAAGCCCCATACTGGGCATAGAGCTTACTTTAAAAAGAAAAAAAGAGAGAGGAAAAAAAGAAAAACCTCTGTAATACAAGCGGATGTGTGTTTTCCTTGCAGAATGGGCATATATTAAGCTCTGTGACAGAGGCAGTATGTTAGAGCCACACTACTCAAAGTCTGAAATTCAGGCCAGGCTGCAAACTGTCACTGGTCTGGATGGTACAGAAATTGAGAGTAAGCAGTTATAAGCAGAGCATTTGACAAAATAATCTTATAGCTGTTGAACATAATAGTAATAATAAATTAAGCCTTGTGTTTTGTAGGACTCTCTTCTGTTTATTTCATTTTTATATTTTACAGAATTATTAGTCCACAATGGATTGAAAATGAAAAAAAAAAAAAAGCCTTCACCACAGATGGCTTTGAAAAGCAGTGTATTAGAGTACTCATCATCTTAACCAAAAAAGGTTAGATTGTCTGTCAGATTACTGTGGGACTGTTAACTGATACGCATTAAGATTTAGTTTTCAAAGATCAAATGAGTAGTCACCAGCACTTTCCAGGTAATATATAATGAAGTGAAATCGGTCCTTGCCTGAACTCTGCTGGAGGACAATATTGGCTATATTGTTTGGAGTCCCTGGCCACATGTCCAAACACAGGGTACCCTAGGACCCCAAGCAAATAAACAATAAGTGTCTCCTATAGAAGAATGGAACAAAATTGGGGTTACCACCAACCACCTCTTACCTCCTATCCACCTCTACTCCCAAATAAACAGGACTCAATAGTGACTGTAACATTAATTTTTTATGTTAAAGGCCATTATCTCCATTTAGATAGGATTTAAACAATCAGCTAGCTTAAGCAACTGGAATTATATGTATTCTTCTGTCCTCTTTTATGACAAAGCCACAAGTGACAGGTTAAAAAGTTAATATGAGAGACTTAATTCAAAAAAGCAACTGCCAGGTTTTGTTACATGACAAGAAATTCATGTTAGTCTCCCAAACCTGCTGTTCATCATTACCCTCAGGCACTGAAAAGTCACAAAATGTCTTGAGTCACAAATATTAAGCTGCATTCAACTTGGTTTTAGTGTTAATTATATTTCTGTGCATTCTAACTTTGAAAACTGATAACCTGTTTTAATATATGTGACTACTTTTTTAGCAGAAATCTTCAACTTCATGTGACTTCAGTTTAGATATCTTGGGCCTCTAGGTTTTATTTACCTCAACTGTATATTGACAGATGGAATTTTTAGATGTTTTCTACCATTCAGGGGTTCCAAGCAGCTGCTTCCTCAACCATTTTGAAATGTGGATGTTCGTTATATTGTAGTGCTAACTAAAGTTACCTTCCTCAGCATTAGATCACAGTTCTGGACTGTGGAAGCCACTGGTAGGCTCTCCCTCAATGCAAAGGGAGCCTTCTCAGTGGTAAAAGTAAAGGAAATACCTCAGTGCCCTTAGCTGGAGGAAATGCTCCTACTCCTGATACACACAGTCCTGTTTCCCTTGATTCTAATTTACATCTCTATAGCTGCATTATCCAAGATGGCAGCCACTAGCCATGTGTGGCTAGATTTAAATGTAATTCAGATAAAATTTTTAATTGAGTTGCTCTATCATACTTGGCTATATTTCAAGTGCCTGTTTGGGGTAACACTGATAGAGAGCATTTCATCATTGCAGAAAGTTCTATCCAACTGCATGACTCTACAGTCTTCAAGGTAGACCTGAGCCTGGGATTTCCTAAAGAGCTTCTGGGGTTCTAGGAGTTGTCTTAGATTAAGTGCAAGTGGTTGTCCATAACTGCTGAAGACCTAGCTTCTTTCACCCAGAACAGGCTTACACAGGCTACCTCAGACTATGTGGTTTTCCCAGAAACCTGCCCAAAAGAATTTCACTGCTGCTACCGAAAGAGTATAGGAGTGCCTTCCAAGGGGCTATTAGGAGCAAAACCTTGTAGAGGACCTTTTGGCAGCCCCAGCTAGGATAGTCTGAGTGCCTGTAGTCCTCTCCCTTTAAGAATGACAAGCTAGGCCAAGGAAAATAAACAGACAGGCAGGGATCCCTGGGTGGCGCAGCAGTTTAGCGCCTGCCTTTGGCCCAGGGCGCGATCCTGGAGACCCGGAATCGAATCCCATATCGGGCTCCTGGTGCATGGAGCCTGCTTTTCCCTCTGCCTATGTCTCTGCCTCTCTCTCTCTCTCTCTCTCTCTCTGTGTGACTATCAAAAATAAATAAAAATTAAAAATAAAAAATAAAAAAAATAAACAGGCAACTAAGGATGACCAAATACTTAATAGAACACATTTCATGCACAGGGCTTAAGAAAGGATAAATATATGCTAAACTGGAGTCTCCAATAAGCTTTTAGGAAGGCCAGATTTTTAGGAAGATTGTTTAGGCAAAAAATATAAGGTGGTATTCAATTAAATATTTACTAGTATCTATCAGGAATGCTCTAGGAGTTCCAGGAAATGAGAGCATTAAGAAGGGCTAGAATAGGGAAGGGAGGCCTTAAGTTGCACTTGAAAAATAGGTGAGGGACCAGATTAACCTGTACAGAAACCCACATTTAACTTGGTCCCATTTATCCAACCCCACTGTGGATAAAGGTCTGTGCTGGGCCCTGGGAAGCAGGAATCTGAAATTACTTCCCTCCAGGAGCTCTCCATGATAGAAAACAGAAGCACTTTGGACGCATGAGTGGCTCAGTGGCTGAGCATCTGCCTTTGGCTCAGGTTGTGATCCCGGGGTCCTGGGATCAAGTCCTGTATCAGGCTCCCCATAGGGAGCCTGCTTCTCCCTCTGCCTATGTCTCTGCCTCCCGCTCTATGTGTCTCAGGAAAAAATGAATAAAATCTTTAAAAAAGAGAAAGAAAAACAGGTGAAGTTTGGTTAAATGGAGAAAGGAAAGGACGTCTAGGTTCTCAGAGGGCAGGGAAATTGACACAAATGTATTGTACTCACCTTGTGTCTTAACACAGTCAAATGATAATATTAAGTTAATAGTGCCTTTCTGCTGACCACTTTGTAGAACAGGGATATCCAACCTTTTTTTTTTTTTTTTTTTTTTTTTTTTGCCAGATAGGAGTGTTAGAGAAGCCAACAAAGCAAGGGGAAGCAAGCCTGGTGACATCAAAATGAGGCCAGAGTCAGCAAACACAAGCGTAGGGACGTGTGTAGTTTTACAATAACTTGATCACAGTGTTGGGCACTCTTGGGCCCCTTGCCCCAGGGCTGACGCTATAGGCCACACTGTGTTCCCACTTAGTTGACTTCCCAACATAGGGCCAGGCAGGACTGCGCTCTTCCTCCTCATTACTTCCACACAAAGCTTCGCACTCACTCTCCCAGCTTTCATCCTGCAATCCAGTGGGCCTCAGCTGGAGGCATACATTGGAATCACCTGGGGCGCGTGCCACGGTCCCCCCTTCTCTGCACAGGGTCTGATTTCATTGATCTGGGGTGTAGCCTGGGCACCAAGATGTCTAAGCTCCATGGGAGCTAATGCACAGTGAAGGCCGAGAACTACTGATCTCCTACCCTAGTCCCACTCTACCTGGCTCAGTTGCAACAATTTGCAGCAAAATATAAAGAATTTTAACTAGCCTGATAATGGCAGAACTGAAATTTGATTCCAAGTTTCCTGACTCCCATTTGCTCTATTTTGCTGCATGACCAAGATACTTACACTTAAAGTTCTCTTATCAATTTAATAGACAAAACGTGACCAGGTATATGGAGAAGCCCCCCAAAATACCTATGAAGATTCCTCTATGATATTATGTCAAGTCCTTTTTATTTCAAGGACCATTTTAAGTCATTCACTACGATTTTCATTCACATTCATTACAAATCATTCCATTTGTATCATTCACTGTGATTTTTCAGGACACTTTTCACTCAGCTCTCAATGGCACTCGATGCATGACCTTCGTCTAGGTTCTACTCTGATTTCTGGTTATCAATTTCCAGTTACTGAGGAAGAGGCTTACATTTGAGTCAGAAGTAGGCAAAGGGGATTGGAAGGTGTTTGCCCCTCTCAACCTTTTTAAAAGCAAATCCAGCAGAATAAATGATTGTGTAAGAGGTTTGAGGGTGGGGAAACGGGAAATGGCATTCTTTTAGTATGACATTGCACAAAGCATTTGTGCAACTCTGTAATGCAGGGGGAAAAAGGAGGACTCAGATCTCTGCTTCTTTTTGCCCACATTTCGATATAATAAATACGCATGTCTAAGACACAGACATGCTCGCAGTTGGCTCTGTTATTCTTATGGAAGTAACGAGATACATGGTTAATTAAACAGCATTCATGTCACCATTAATGGAGATGTTATGTTTTTTAATAACAGTAATGCAGTCTTATTTTTAAAATAATTCAGTGCACCCATGGGCTTGCTTCCATGACCAGGTACTCTTCTGTTTGAAGATAGGGAACAACAGGAAGAAATGGAAACGTTAGGGGGAACCAGATGGGCAGGAAAGTAGTTTATAAGATTGAATCCGAGCAGCAGGAGCCCTGTCCCTCCCCCCAGGGAAGCGGCCACAGTGGCAGTGGTACTGCCGTGGTGATGAGAAGGATGGGGACCATGACAGTGACTCCGAGACGTTATTTAATCCTTTATAGTTGTAAACGTGCTTCACGCGTGTTACCCTCACAGCAAATGTGCTTTGACTTTCTGGATAAGGAGACTGAGGCCGAGAGGCGGTTAAAGTGGCTTGTCCCAAGCCACACTGGAAGTGTAAAGGGGTGGGACGCTGTGGTGGCTCAGTGGTTTAGCACCTGCCTTCTTCTTTTTTTTTTTTTTAGCATCTGCCTTCATGCCCGGGCGTGATCCTGGGGTTCTGGAATCGAGTCCCGCGTCGGGCTCCCTGCATGGAGCCTGCTTCTCCCTCTGCCTGTGTCTCTGCCTCTCTCTGTGTCTCTCATGAATAAATAAATAAAATCTTAAAAAAAAAAAAAAAAGGAAGTACGTAGGGGCTTCTGACTTCCAGGACACAAATGCAAATATCGCCTTCCTTTTCGTAGGCTTCTTCCTTTATTATTATGATTTAAATTCAGTTAGTTAACATATAGTGCATTACTAGTTTCTGAGGTAGAGCTCCGTGATTCATCCATACCTGGTAACACCCAGTGCTCATCCCATCACGTGTCCTCCTTCGTGCCCATCCCCTGGTTACCCCATCCCCCACCCCGGCCCTCCAGCAACCCTCCGTGTGTTTCCTAGAGTTAAGAGTCTCTTGTGGTTTATTTATAGGCTTCTTACCACTTCTTTTACTTTGTAATGTGTTACCATGACCCCGAGGCAAAGTTAATGGAGCTAAGGTTTACTTCTCTTGATCCTCAGCGGGTATTGTTACTTTACCATTATTTTTTTTAGTTACCAGATTTTTTTTAATTTTTTTTTTATTTATGATAGTCACAGAGAGAGAGGCAGAGACACAGGCAGAGGGAGAAGCAGGCTCCAGGGAAGGAGCCTGAGGTGGGATTTGATCCCCGGTCTCCAGGATCAGGCCTGGGCTGAAGGCGGTGCAAAACCGCTGAGCCACCTGGGCTACCTTAGTTACCAGATTTTAATTTTGTCATGGGAATATCAAAAAGGGCAAAAGCAAAGTATTTTGTTCCACTCTCATATAGAGGTTAGGATGCCAGCCAACAGGTTTGCCAGGAAATCACTAGTGGAATAAATCTGGAACCATAACATCTCCAAGGATGTAGCCCCCTCAGGTGATTCCCATGTAGGAAGCAGACAGACAGCTTTGCCACCTCTAAAACACCATTGTGGGGGTGGGGGGCAAGGGGGTCTCTGCCCTTTAAGCTTCTGACCCTTGATCTCAGCTCAGGGCTTGATCTCTCAGGATCATGAGTTCAAGCCTCACATTGGGCTCCAGGCATGGAGCCTACTTAAAAAATAAAAATAAAAAATACCACTGCAGCAACCCTGCAAAATGCAGTTACCATGAGCATGCAGTCCCTTCCTGATTATGCCTTGGATGCACGTGATACTCCACTTGGAGTGACAGGTGCCTCTGTAAGTCTTATCCTCCCTCCAACAGTTTCTGGAAGGCAAAGCTGCCTACTCATTGGTTTTCTCCTCCTTTCCAACAATTCTTCTTAATCCCTGCACTTCCTAATGAATATATCACTATACCATTTACCAAACATGCCTTTGAAATTCACCTGAAACAGATTTTGCCTGGAAAAAAACAGATTGGGGATCCCTGGGTGGCTCAGCGGTTTAGCGCCTGCCTTTGGCCCAGGGCGCGATCCTGGAGTCCCGGGATCGAATCCCACCTCAGGCTCCCGGTGCATGGAGCCTGCTTCTCCCTCTGCCTGTGTCTCTGCCTCTCTCTCTCTCTCTCTGTCTATCATAAATAAATAAATCTTAAAAAGAAAAAAACAGATTTTTGCCTATATTAAACTGGTTGGAAAAGGGAGAGAAGTTTCTTTGCTCTAATCTGTACCAAGCCCCACATGCCTAGGAATGGCCTTCCTTTAATCGCTACAACATTCTTAAAATGATGCTTTCCCAACTATATGGCATCTTAATTGCTCGTAAGAGAGAAATACATGTTTAAAAAAAAAAAGAGAGAGAGATGAGAAAATAAACAATTTGTTTCTGGTATGAATCTTTGACCTAAGAAATGGGATGCTTTGGTAGATACGTGGCCTATCTTCCATGAAGAAAACCTTTGACAGATGACCTCCTTTCCCCGGGGAACTCTGCCCCACAGCAGTGCTTTAGAGTGGACACTCTCCATTGTAGAGATAGAAAATCTGCTAATAAGAAACTATTATAGGGACGCCTGGGTGGCTCAGTGGTTGAGCATCTGCCTTTGGCTCAGATCATGATTCTGGTGTCCTAGGATCAAGTCCTGCATCGGGCTCCCTCCAGGGAGCCTGCTTCTCCCTCTGCCTGTGTCCCTGCCTCTCTCTGTCTCTCATGAATAAATAAAACCTTTAATAAAAAAAATTTAAAAAAAAGAAATTATTGTATATTGTTCAGAATTATTGCCTAGTCAGCATTTCTGCCGGGGAAGGAGCACAGGGAAAGTGTTCTTTGAAGAAGAAGTTCTCAGAGGTGACATTTAAATCAGGGGTCAGTACACTACCATTCAGGAAACAAATCTTGCCTACCATGTATTTTTATAAAGTTTTATTTGAACACAGGCTACATCCATTTGTCTGCAGATTTTCTTTGGCTGCTTTCACACAGCGAAATTGCGTAGTTGCAAAAGAGACCATCTGGCCCACCATGTCTAAACTACTACCTATGTGTACCTTTATAGGAAAAAATTTTCCAACCGCTGATCTAGATAGTCCAAAATCTTCTCTTCACTCATTGAGGCTCTCAACCCAAGCAAGTCTCTAGGTTTCTTTCTATTGATATATCCCGAGGAAAGCAATTTTATGTGGAAAAGCAAAACACACCAGGAGTGGCTGAGACCCAGATAGATACACGATCCATTGAGGTAGTGAGCACTCCCTACAGGACAAAATAGAAATTCAGGAGTGGCCACCCTACAAGCCTACAGGTGCCAAGCAAGTAACATTAATTGCAGTAGGCCAGGTGCAGGCTGTGGTCAACTAGAGATCATGTGCTCACCTTTGGGGCAGTTCTAGCTGGGTTGCCTTACAGGAATGTGGGCCCGATGTTGCCAGAACCTCTAAATTTTCAGGACCTCCTGGGAATTTGTTTTTGTGAAGTGGCCTAATACTTAAATGGTGACAGCTGATTAGAATTTAAATTAAGATGGGAGGAAACTAATAAACACTGTATGTTACCTCCACTGAAGTTAAAATAAAATAACACAATAGGAGGGCATCCACACAAAAACCCACACATGAAAATTTATAATTACCAAAATTTAGAAGCAACTCAAGATGCCCTTCAGTGAGTGAATGGATGGATAAACTACAGTATGTCCATACCGCGGAACATTTTTTAGCACCAAAAATAAATGAGTGATAAGCCATGAGGAGATATGGAGGAAACTTAGATGGGTTTACTAAGTGAAAAGCCAGTCGGAAAAGTTTCATATTGTATGATTCCAACAGTATGACAGTCTGGAGACAGTAGAAAGATCAGTGGTTCCCAGGGGCTTGGGGAGAGAAGGGAGTATTTTTTTTTAATTTTTTTAATTTATTTATGATAGTCACAGAGAGAGAGAGGCGCAGAGACACAGGCAGAGGGAGAAGCAGGCTCCACGCACCGGGAGTCCGATGTGGGATTCGATCCCGGGTCTCCAGGATCGCGCCCTGGGCCAAAGGCAGGCGCCAAACCGCTGCGCCACCCAGGGATCCCAGAGAAGGGAGTATTAATAGGCAGAGCACAGAGGGTTTTCAGGGCAGTGAATCCATTCTGGATAATACTATAATGGTGGATACATGACATACGCTTGTCAAAACCCATAGAATGTACAACACCAGAGTGAACCCTAATGTAAACTATGGAGTTTGGGTGATAACAATGTGTCAACATAGCATCAATGATTGGGAAAAACTGAACTATCATTATCAGAATACATGCTAGGATGCGGAAGCCACAGACTTACACTATATTGAGTTACCCAAGTTAACAAGGGCTTTTTTTTTTATTTGAAAGATTTTATTTATTTGAGATCAAGAGAGAGAGTGCAAGAGAGAGCACAAGCAGAGGGGGAGGGGCAAAAGGAGAGGGAGAAGCCCACTCCTGCTAAGCAGGGAGCCCGACTAGGAGATGGATCGCAGGACCCAGGGATCACGACTTGATCTAAGACAGGCAGACAGGCGCTTAATGCTTAACCCGTTGAGCTTCCCAGACCCACCAGTGAGGGCTTTTTAAATTCCCTCTTCTCTTTCCAGTCTAACTATGCCGCCATCCCATGTCCGATAAGATTCTAAAACAGGCAAGTCATTACAAAGATGCCCTCATTTATAGTGAAGTACAAACAACTGAGATTCTTCATAAATATTGAGGACTGTTGATGGTAGACAGCTCTGTCTCAGTGGGAGGTTCCACAAGAACAGACCAAAATGAGAGCAAAGTTCATTAAATGCTTCACGTTTTAGGATGTAAGTGGGACAATTCTTTGGGCTGAAACCAAGTTTAGCATCTTACATTAAGAAGATTAATTAGCTAATGTTTATAAAGTACTGTGCAGATATGCCCTTTTAAAATGCTAAGTATTCTAAAAACTACATTGTAGCATTTTACTAAATGTAAAAGATCTAACATTCATCATTTCTTTGGTACAGGTTGGCAAAGATTCTTTTGGCAGTGACTATATAGAAAACTTAAAACAGAACGATATTTCTACAGGTAAAATTTCATCTTTTTTAAAGTTAGTTTTTATGACTTTTCCTCTGGGATCTGGTTACAAGAACAGTTGAATATAGAATAGAATTATTAGATCCTCCTCTGGTGGCCAGAGAATTTTTATGCACAGCTTTGTCTCATCTTACTTAAATGTTGTTTGGTTAATTCTTTTCATGTACATTCCTCCAGATGGGAATTAAATGATAGGAGGTTACAAACCTTCATCTCATAGAAATGTTTCAAAAGCAGGTGACAAGGAAAAAACAGGTGCTGCATTCACAAAAGATATTTTAAGAAAAGTCATTGAATGTCATGGCTGGAAACAATCTTCAAAACCACTGAAGCTGATCCCATCATTGCACAAAAGAGAAACTGAAGGCCAGATTGGTTCTCAATGTGTCCAAGAGCACACAGCTAGTTGGAGCTACAGCCAGGAGTAGAATGCAGGTCTCTGGCTCCATTTCAAGGCTTTTTGCTGCCAAAGGCCGCCTGATCAACACTTCCATTGATGCTCCAGACCATGATTCTTGATGAAATGCAAAGTTTATGAAGAAACGCAACCAAGTTCATTGTATAGGTTTGACCTTTAATCTCTCACTCAACTCTGTCATTTCTTTCACTGAAGAAAAGAAATATGGTGGTCTAGAAAAATGCAGATGTATATGCTATGAATAATTTGGGCAGATTGAGAGTGGGGTAGGTTTGCTGGGTTGTTACTAATGTAGAGCAAAGGTGCAACTGAGTGTAAAGGCTTCTGTCTTCCTTGATGTATAGGTGATGGGTATAAATTAGTGCTAATTACTTATTTCTTTTATCATTCCAGATGGTTAAAGGTTAAAAAGTTTTTCCAAAGATGAGTGGTGCATTGAAATTGCTAAAATAGATTATCCATGCCAGGCTGTATATACATGATTGTAATTTCTTTTTTCTCTCAGAATTTACATATCAGACTCAAGATGCTGCTACAGGAACTGCTTCTATAATTGTCAATAACGAAGGTACGTGTTTCGCATATTGGAGTGTCATTTCATGAAGCATTTCATGTCCACAACTAGAGTAGGAGCATCAGTTTTTACCCTAATCCTATGGATTTCTTACCATACCCACCACTCCAAGGCCTCAAGTGTGGTCTTTCCAATCTAACTATGAATATTTCCCTTTATTTATACTTCCCAACTTGATCATTCAAATATAAAATTGTCCATCCAATACATAGGAAGTGTTAAATTGCCTCAAAATAATATTTATATCCTGAAGCATCCCATTACCCTCCATGTGAACTCAGAATTGATATTTGTCTCTAAAAGTAGTTAAGTATTCTCATCTGTCATTTCAGTTATACTAGGTAAATAAATGTAAATACATAGGTGCACAAGGAAGTTAATGAATCATATTTATAGAATATTTACTGAGCAAATGGCAGCAACTAATTACTTCTAACTTATCATTTGTGTTCAATTTTGTTTGCTCTTTAAATGGCAATCAAATCTCGAAAGTCGATATATACAACTATATTTGTCACAGGGCCTTGTGACAGTTGAAATATTTGTCTATAAAAACAGTAACTTCCCTTTACCCCCAAGTAAAGTCTTCATAATTTCTGCCAACTACTTTAAGTATATATATATATAAAAACTATGTAAAATTGTTTAATTCAGAATTAATATTCTGAAGGACCAGACATTTCATGGGGCACTTCAGACAGAACCTAATGCATTATAGGCAGTCAGCGTGCATGTTGTGAAATTAGGATTTGTCATAATATGTCTTTGATTTGTAATAGAGTTTCAAACAATTGTTTCTCACAGAAGGTATGGTATGTTTCACTCTATTCTAGTGATCCCAAAGTTGCAATAACAACAATGAAAATATGTGTTATATTTAAAGAAGATAAAATGTTTAACAATAGACAGTCTATGTTCATTCCTTTAAGCTACATCTTAAATAATTATTGCTGCCAACAGCCCCTCATTCCCTGTCTTAAACTTCTTTTATGTGTTCTAGGAATATCTTCAAGTTCCATTTCTTGCTTATCAGTGTAGCAAGGTACTACACTTCCCATGCAAAGATTAGTTTAATATCGTGTATTAGATGCCTGTTATGCTAGAACTTGTCTGATTTACATAACACATATGTAAATATATAGAGAATATAGATTGTCATAGAAGAGCTAACACAAATACCCTGAGAGGGGACCATCAACTCCCTTAAGTGAAGGAATCAGTACCAAGGTAAAGTAAGGAATTCAGTTTTGACAAGTTAAATTTGAGGCATGAATGATCTCGCCATATGGCAATGTCTACCAGACAGCTGTAGTCTTGGTCTTATTGCTCATCAGCCAAGGCTAGGCCAGAAACATAGATTTCTGGAGTCAGCAACACAGAAGCAGCAGTTGACTCTAGCAGAAGGAATGAGGTCACCAAAGGAGAAAAGGAAGGAGACATGCCATCTTTCAGTGTGTGGGTACTTGAATTTTTCCAGTACCAAGATTGGGTTTATGCTGAACCATCCCCACTTTATTAAGTCCTCCTTGTGGCCAACAGACACATCTGTGGTAAGATGATCGGCTAGCATGTGTTCTGTGTTCAGAGGTAATTTTAGGTCATGTCTATACAAGACCATCACAAGCAGCCTGGAGCACAAAAGAAGAAAAAAAAAAAGACTGCTACAACTCGTTCCTCTAGATCAGTGCTGTCCAAAAGAAATACAACGCAAGCCACATACATAATTTTAAATTTTCCATTAGCCACATTTTAAAAAGTAAAAAGAAACAGGTAAAATTAATCTTAATATACTTACTTAACCCAATATATCTAAAATATCGTCTTTTCAACATGTAATCAAAATGTTCTTAAAGACTAATGAGATATTTTACCTTCTTTTTTTTTGTACTCAGTCTTTAAAATCTGCTGTGTGTTGTACAATTGAAGCACATCTCACTTAAGATGTGAGACACCACACACATCTCAAGTGCTAACAACCACGTGTGGCCTGAACTCATGACTCTCATATTGGACAGCACAGCTCTTAAGAGTTCACCTAACAGATAAAATGCACCCTAATCCTTCCCCATTTAGGTGGTATTGTAGAGAGTAGGTCCAAGTGATAAGTATGTAAGATTCTTTACTCCTGCTTCTGTTTGATCTGGTACAGCATAGGTCAGATCTCTCTCTCTCGACCTTAGGTTATCTAACACAATTTCCCATCTGTTAGATATTATAAAATATGTTTTGATTTTCAGAATACCCTAGGGTACACACATGAACTGACTGCATACCACAGAGCCTTAGTTTTTAGTGTTGGGAAAGTACACTCCTGTCCATATGTATCCTTATGACATCTGTCATTTAGGATTCGGAATGTTTACCAGATGCCTTGTACCAACCATTTTAAAGTATATTATATATCTCTTCCCAGCTAGTATTCTTTGTATATAAGAATACTGATAGGGGAATTATTTTTTAGATTTTACTCAAAATTGTCAGAATAATATCAGTTTTACAGAGCAGGGGTATCATAAAAGAAGATACAGTAGGAATGTAGAATTTCACCTGAATCACCTAAAAATGTCAAAATTAATACTTATAATACATTTAGCATGATGACTTTGGAAGGGTGATTGTAACATTGCAGAATATCATTACTTAGCCTTGTTTGTTTTTTAATATAAATATGTGGAAAATCTTTATAGGCCAGAATATCATCATTATAGTGGCTGGAGCAAATTTACTTTTGAATACTGAAGACCTGAAGAAAGCAGCTACGACCATTAACAAAGCCAAAGTCATGATCTGCCAGTTAGAAATAACTCCAGAAATATCTTTGGAAGCCCTGACGATGGCCCACAGCAATGGAGGTGATTTTACCTATTTGTTATTCTTCCTAGAAAAGCTTTTTTTTTTTTTTCCTAAAGATTTTATTTATTTGACAGAGAGAGAAAGAGCACGAGCAGGAGGGAGAGGGAGAGGGAGAAGCAGACTCCCCACTGAGCAGAGAGCCCAGTGTAGGACTTGATCCCAGGACCTGGGATCATGACCTGAGCCAAAGGCAGACACCTAACCGACAGTCACCCAGGTGCCCCCCCTAGAAAAGCTTTTATCACTGTTAATTTAATAAAAGGTAGCCTTTTAAGTTAAGCAAAGCAATACTTTCCCTGTAGTAAAATATCCTTTCTTCCACCTGTGAGATTCACGATCTTCTTGTAACTAGGAAAGTTTACAAACAGGGTAAAAAATAACCTGAGTAGCACTACTGATACCCTACAATATAAATCTTCTATCTAGTTAGTGGAGATGATAACAAGTAGTGACTAGAACCTCAGAAACAGCCCATAGCCCAAAAGTAGAAGCAGAGGTCAAGTTACATGTCATGTACAATGACTGCCCTGGTAGGTCTATTTTGATAAATGTCTCTAGGAATTAAAGATTACCTCTTTCTCTTTTTTGTAAAACTCCATCTCTGTTCAATAAACCAGAAAAAATTATTTACGTGTAATATTTTCTATGTTGTCAATGTCCTTTGAGCAGTTAGTTGGTTTTTGACCTTCAATTTTGAAAATTTTCAAACACACAAAGGCAGGTAGAATTGCCTAACAAAATCTTTCACCCAGTGTCAACAATTATCAACGTGTGGCTAATGTTGACTCGTCTGCCCTCCTGCTCACTCCCTGCTTCCACCCCCAGCAAATCACAAACTCTTTAAAAATCCAAAGAGTTTCTTTGTGTTTACTTCTTGTTCACCATTGACTGGTGGGCAAAGCATCTTCTGAGTTAGAATCCCGTTTCCATTCCTTTTTAGCTTTGAGGTGTTTCTAGAATGATCCAGTTTTTCTAAGCCTTGTTTGTTAAGAGCATATAGAAATACTCCCCTACAGAATTGTTCTAAGAATGAAACAAAATAAAATATGATGCTGAGCATGATGTAATATATCTAAACGAATCCCAAATTTCTTCTCCTTTTCACTTCTCTCTTGAAATTTAAATTAGGATAATATCCTGATCTCAGCATCAAAAAAAATCAAAATAGATCATAGCCATTCTAAAACAATGGCTTCCTCTTGATACTGCAGCCGTAATTCTGTGACTTAAGAGAGAGAACCACTTTGAATTTTCCACATAAAACTTTCTCATCAAGATACAAAACTAAAAAAGAGAAGAAAAAGAACAGTAAATGTATGTGTGTGTGTGTTTGTATAAGTGGTTTCTCCCAAAATCTCCAGCGTTCTACAAAGCAATAAATGGAAAGTAAGTTACTTGAAATGATTTTGTAGAGAATTTTTAAATGTATGTCCAGATTTAACAAATTTTCCTCTTGGCAAAACAACGTGCTGTGGTAAATTCTCATTGACATTTAATGTATTTTTAATGGACTCAAAGCTGTCAGAAAGAATTCTAAGCAAGCCAAAAACCCATTTGGTTACATTTTCTCAGGGTGTCACAGATAGAGTCTAATGCTTATGGTGAGCATTGCCTACACCGTGTTCATCTGAATTGAGCAATGTGAATACAACATGACACTTCATTCATGCTCCTGTCTTTCCTTTTACAGGTTGGGGCATAGTCTCTTGTAACTGCTTTTCCTACACTCCCTTGCTTCTCAGAGATCACTCTTCCCTTTGTCTTAGTCTAGTTTCAGGTTAACTAACCAGCTTGTGGAGGAGAGAAAGGTAAAGCCACCAGAGTTGAATATGTTTCACAGGTAAGGCTAGAATTATCCCAATGGGCAGACAGCCTGACCTTGGGGCTGTCATTTGGGTGGAGTCCAAAAATGCTTCCTCCATCACCTGCTAGCCAGCTCTACCAATTGAGCTAGATGACCTAGGGCATCAGGAATGGGCAGTGGTATGGGGTGCCAGGGTGGCCCAGTCAGTTAAGGGTCTGATTCTTGAGCTCAGCTCAGGTCATGATCTCAGGGTCATGAGTTCAAGCCTACAAAAAAAAAAAAAAAAAAAGAGGGGGAAGGGAATGGGCAGGCGTAGTGATGGTAAACTAGCACTAGCCGATTCCACATTTTTACTAAGAGTCAGCATGTCTAAGTATTAATTCCACGTACTTTCATATATATTGACCTTTGAAAAACCTCATGACAAAGATATGGCAGGCATCGTTCTCCCAAAATGAAGGCGAGAAGATACACTAGGAAAATGTAAGTAATTACCCAAGGTCAGTGTAGAAACCCAGATTTCAGATGCCAAGACCCAAGTTCTGTGTCCTAGAGCACGCCTTAAATATTACCACACCCCATTGATTCCAAGGAACTGAGCCTTTATGGAGAAAAGTAAAACCCATAAACTGTAATATTGTTCAACACGTAGCCTAAGCTTTGAGTGTTTTTGAAGCTCACATCTCAGAGACACTAGACTACTTTCTGTGATGCATCTCTTACCTGCTCCCATAAAATACATGCACATGGACTCCTCTGACCAGAATTCAGCTGGTCTTCACTTGGTGAAGCAGCCAGAACCACTTAGACTCTCTATAACCATGAGTGTGTGTGTGTGTGTGTGTGTGTGTGTGTGTGTGTGTGTGAATTTAATGTATTTTCATTCTCACGTCAGAGAAGAGTGATACAATGAAGGAAGCACTGGTTTGAGAGTCATGAAGTTTGGGTTTGAATACAGAATCCATCCCTTAGTAAATAGGGGACCGCATGCAAGTCAGTCAGTTCTTGGTTCTAGGCCTCTGTGAAACAGTACTGGTCCAAGAGCTCTTGCAGCTGTTTACTGTCAGGATATATGAATGGAGAGCAGAGCAGGCAAAGCTTAGAGATACGTTGAGCACTTCGTGTCCTGTCCATTGCCCCGTGAGACTACCTATGTGCTAATCAGCAATATTCCACCTACAAGAAAGGAGGTAAAATAATCCTCCTCTTCCTCCTCCTCCTCCTTTCTGGGTTTATTATCACAGCTCCTTTATCTGAATTAAGCACATACATAGTATGACTGGATTATATATAGTTGTTAAAAATACAGAGGAAACCGACACCTCCCCCCCATCTCTGAATATATGGTGTCAGAACTCTGTTTTGTCTTCACCTAAAGGAAAGCATTGGTTTTAAATGGACAGCACCAGTGGCCCTCAGTGGCCCCCTCCTCTCTAGGTCATGATGCTGTGAGGCAGGCCCACAGCAGAGCTGGTGCTGCAGCTGCTCGTGATGAAATTATGCATGTCGGGTCTGGTCTTTATATCCATTTCAAAGCAAATGGAACATTACTGGAACAATTATAAATAATTGAGATTGTAAGATCGCCAAGATCAAATTCTAGGTAGGACACAAAATATCTTTTAATGACACTTGAGTCCTTTTCTATTTGGCAAACCAAACTTCTTGGCTGGCCACCTTGACTTTCACAGTGACGTTGTCCAGCACATAGCCCAAGTGTTGAGTGTTTCCGCTGCTCAACTCACAGGAAACAACCCCCAGAGGGAGACTGCCAAGCCAGCGTTTTGGTTACCCCAATCTTTCCACAGTTTCTTTACTTAGGGTGACTTTCTTCCTATTTCTCTGAGCTAAGTTATTATGGCCTTCTCAACTGTCCAGTTCATGCCCTCCATGGTGAGACTGGTAAGAGCTTCCACCTCAGGATGCCTGGGTGACTCAGCAGTTGAACATCTGCCTTTAGCTCAGGTGGTGATCCCAGGACCCCTGGGATCAAGTCCCACATCAGGCTTCTCTCCCCGAAGGGAGCCGGCCTCTTCCTCTGCTCATGTCTCTGCCTCTCTCTGCATCTCTCTGCATCTCTCTGCATCTCTCATAAGTAAATAAAACCTTTAAAAAAAAAAAAAAAAAAAGAGCTTCCACCTCATTCTCCTGGCTCTGTACCTATGCAGCTCCTCACTGACATTCTTGTGCCAGCCTTTGGCATGCTGTTAAGACAACCAGGAGTTTAGCCCACCTTATGTTGTAATGAATAATGATTACGTTGGGTGTGGTCAGTGCCCTCTGCAGCTCCACACTACTCCATGGTATATCTTGTGTCTCTAGTTTTACGTGGTTCCAGGATGGCATCATTTTCCCCAACTTATCTATTGCAAATGTGCATTCTTCTTTGATTAACCACATCTACTCATTCTTCACATTTTTTTCACCATGGTAAAGTGTTTATGTTTATTTTTGGTAGCATGAGCCAAAGAAGAGTCCTTGCTTTATGGCATTTTCATTTTTCCCCTAACTTTTTTTACTAGTCAGACTCTAAGCCTAGGTATCCAGCCTATTACCATCCAGCATTGGTCAAAATGCTTTCCTTCAATAGGGAAATAAGCAGATAAGATTTGATTCATTTTTTTTAGATTGATTTATTTATTCATGAGAAACACACAGAGAGAGACAGAGACATAGGCAGAGGGAGAAGGAGATTCCCTGCAGAGAGCCTGATGCTGGACTTGATTCTTAGATCATGCTGAACTGAAGGCAGATGCTCAACTGCTGAGCCACCCAGGTGTCTTGATTTGATTGACTTTTATACAATATTTATGGTCAAATTAAATTGTAGGATTTCTCGTTCCAGCAATTCTATTGCTTAAAATTCAGTGTAATTGTTTTTTTTAAATTTGTATTTAGGGGCGCCTGCGTGGCTCAGTTGGTTAAACATCTGTCTTTGGCTCAGGTCATGATCCCAGGGTCATGGGATCAAGCCCTGTGTTGGATCCCTGCTCACTGAGGAGTCTGCTTCTCCCTCTCCCTCTGCTTCTCCCCCTGTTTGTGCTAGCTTGCTCTCTCTCTGTCAAATAGATACATCTTTTAAAAAATAAAAATAAAATTTATTTTTATTGTGGAAAATCTCAAATATATGTGGACATACAGAGACTAGTATGGTAAACCCATATATACTATCACTTAGCTTCAATAATTCTCAACACATGGCCAATCCTGTTGCATTTATACCCTAACTGACTACTCTCCACACCCTCCCACTGCAACCTTGGGTTATATTCTGAAGCACCAGCCAAACATTATATCATTTCATTCACAATGGACTTGATTTTTGCTGTAAGATATTACACATCTTTTAAGAATGATGTCTTTGCCTGGTGTACACCAGGTAATCTCTGGTCAGATTTATTCCCATCACCCTTTGGAATTAATCCTTATTAGTTTAGTGAGTAACCTCTCAGACTTTTTTTTTTCTCTTCTGTCCAAGAGTATAAATGTAAATACACATACAATTATGCTTTGCTTTATTAAAAAAGGAGGAGTCATACTAAAGATTTTATTACAAAACTTTCTTTTTGGATCCCTGGGTGGCTCTGGTTTAGCTCCTGCCTTCGGCCCAGTGCTTGATCCTGGGGTCCTGGGATCCGGTCCCGCATTGGGCTCCCTGCATGGGACCTGCTTCTCCCTCTGCCTGTGTCTCTGCCTCTCTCTCTCAATCTCTCTCTTTCTCTTTTCTTGTGTCTCTCATGAATAAATACATATAATCTTAAAAAAAGAAAAACTTCCTTTTTTTCACATATAAATTATAGAAAATTTTCTGTGACAAAACAGAGATCTCCTTCATTCTTTTTAACAGCAGCAGAGTATTCTTTTAGAGCTATTTTTTTCCTAACCAATCCTGTCTGATAGAAGCTTAGGTTTCTTTTTATTTTTTTCTGTTAAAAACTAGCTGAGCATCACTTTGCATGCCTATGTGTTTCTGTGGGAGAGATTTGGAAAAGGAATTGCCAGATCAGGGCTCTTTTGAGATAAAATGGAACTTTAATAAGAGTAGCTCAATGCTATTGTTCCATACGGGTAGCTTGCTCTACCCTGTGCTCAAATGCCTTTGCGTGCAGATTGGAGATCACAATACATGAGCAATGCTTTTTCATTTCACCGTTTGAGGAAAATAGGGAGCAATATATTTGTTCTGGAACTGTAAAAAGTAAATGGGTGTGTTGGAATGCTGGGCATGGAGGGCCTTTACGCATAATTGACATCTCTAAGACCTTGCAGAAACGGGAAGACCAATGAGAGACTGTTGCCAGGCTATGAATTCCAACAGAAGGCAAAAGAGATGGGTGGACAGGCGGGGGTGTTAGGCTGTGTGTGAAGGACAATATAATAACAGTAATAATCCCTTACACTTGTACAACACTCTACAGTTTACAGAGGGCTTTTACACCCAGTTTCTAATTTAAGCTGCACAATGACCTGTACAAAAATATGAGCAGCCAAAAATATACCATAGAATTTTTGTGGATGGACATTCTAGATTCTAAAATAATGAAAATGTGAGAATAGCATTAGCCTGTAAACCACTGGACAAGATCCACTAACCAAACCAAAATGTTAAGACCAAGGAAGGTGTAGAAGCAAACTCGCTAGCCTCACCAGGCAGTAGTGGACAGTTTCCATTAGCCATGTGCTGATAAGCATCTACCCAAGAACATGGAATGGATCAGTGCTGTGACAGCTGTGGAAAAGCCACTTGGACAACTCATCAATGTGCGAATTTTCCCAAGAGATTCTAATCAGATTTGAGGTGGAGCCTAAAAGTCATGCACTTTAATTGTGGGACCCAGGAAATTTAACAAAAATCCCCTACTCCTGGAGAAGCAGAGCAGGATTAACTCCATTTTGTGCTGCACCTGCCACCTCCTGTATCACCCCCACATGACCTGCTTATTGCTTAAGGCACTGCCCCACCCTAGTCAAGCCGCTGGGCACACCCTAATCGGAAATCAGCTCATAACAATGTAACCCTGCCTTGTGCCAGCCAAAACTGCGTGCCAATTCTGACCAAAGTAATAGGCCAGCTCAAATGGATACTATAGGGTGAGATGTAATTCCATTGGCCACCTGCATGTGGACTGACATGACTGCGCAACTTTCTGCATATCCCATGGGCCACTGGCCCCTATAAAGCTGCTACCCCTCTTAATCTCAGGGTCCAAGTCCCTGCTCCGCTGTGTCAGGTACACTTGGACCCAAGCTTGTAAATAAACCCTCATGTGTTTGCATCGGTGTTGGCTCCTCGGTGGTTTCTTGGATTTGCAATCTCGGGCACAACATTATGAGGTCTCCTAGTGATGCTGATGTGCAGCTAAGTTTGTGAGCCGCTGTTCTGGAAGGGTCTCTGAGAATTGCAGGTAGAAGATTTTACTCTGTGAGTCCATAGTAGATTGGAGTCGCTAAACACATAAGTGGACCTGGGTAGAGTAAAAGAAGACCAACCAATTTAGTTGGATCCTCTGGTGGATAAGTAAGTGTTTTGACAAAGAGGGAGCTTCCTGTGAATGTAATCTCTAAAGACTTTAAAATGTATATATATATATTTTCAAAATTCCACATCAAACATTGTTTTAAAATACTATAAATGGGGATGAAGGTTTGCACTGCTATAAACAGAGTCCTGGCCTAGAGATAACCAATACTGGACTTTTTTTTTTTTTAAGATTTTTAATTTATGTATTCATGAGAAACACAGGGAGAGAGAAAGAGAGAGAGAGAGAGGCAGAGACACAGGCAGAGGGAGAAACAGGCTCCATGCAGGGAGCCAGACATGGGACTTGATCCCGTGACTCCAGGATCACACCCTGGAAGGCTGAAGGCAGGCGATAAACCGCTGAGCCACCCAGGGATCCCCCAAATACTGGACTTTAAGCTGGAGGACCCCAGGTAGGGACCCAGCTTAACTGTGTCCCAGTGTATGACCTTAGACCTCACTGAAGCTCACTTTCCTCCTCTGAAAAATGTAAATATTCTTCTAACACTGTAATGCTATGACATTCTCATTTTCCCTGTCTGCTATCCCCATCCATCCTTCTCTTATAGGCTCGTAGTCTGAGCTAGCTTTCAGCCTCAGATCGAATTTATCCTCCATTCTCAAGCTTTCTTTATGTTTCCAGGTTGCTCATAGAAGCCAAGAACGTAAGCTTCTGTGAAAAGTGTATATTTGGGGAGCCTGACTGGTTCAGTTGGTGGAGCATGGGACTCTTTGTCTAGGGATTGTGGGTTTGGGCCCCACCTTGGGTGTAGAGATTACTTAAAATGAAATCTTAAAAAAAAAAGTACATGTTTGCATGAGTAATTGTGATATATTTGGAAGACATGCATAGGTGTACAAAACCTACATATGTAAATGAACTTCCTACTTCCTGTTCTTACCAGGAAATTTCTTTTATCTCTTCATTACTTCTTTCCAAACATCTTTTTTTTCCTGGAAAATGGATTTATGAACAAAAATGTTCACCAGCCTGAATGTTCGCATCCATACATGTCCTTTCATGTCACAGCATTTAAAATTTTATGTTGCCCTTTGACATAACTTTGTAATCACCTTGGTTGTGATACTGTTGCTTGCCCTTGAAGTTGAAATGTTGTAAAGTGAAAAAGGGAGAAAAAAAAAAAAGGGAGCAAATGGAAATAAAAAGGGGCTGGGACTAGGTCACCACAGAGATTGAGATTTCAGACTTTTCTAAGTCAATTTGTCATCTAATGGGGAAAATGCTGCACATGGGATTTCCCTTACTGTCTATAAGTGCACCATGTTAAAAAATGATCACTGAACCCCCTTTTCCATTCTTTACAGTGAAAACATTGTTCAATCCAGCTCCTGCTATTGCTGACCTGGACCCTCGCTTCTACACACTTTCAGATGTGTTCTGCTGCAATGAAACTGAGGTAAGGATGGAAGGTTTTGCTCCCTCCAGAAGAAGCCAAAGACTTTCATGCAAGTGGATGAAGCAGAGGCAGAACTAACCACTTCAGTTTGATTGCATGTAAATTCTTGGGCCCATTGAAAACAATTGTCAGACAACTAGGGTGTAGAGAAAAGGAAATTAGTGAGTTTGGGGGGGGGGGGGATTTCCTGAGTCATCTCCATAATCTGGCATTTATCAAACCTCAGCTATTTTTAGTTCCCTCCCTGCCTTCAAGCTATTGGTGGTTTGTTTTCTTTTTAAATTGTTCTACATTCTGTGGACTAATTAGTTGCTAGATTTAGCAAAAAAAAAAAAAAATCCAGAATGCCCTGTTAAATTTGAATTTCGTATAAACAACAAGTGGTATATTAAATGTACTTGTGCTATAGAATTATTTGTTATTTATCTGAAATTCAAATTCAGCTGGCCTAACAACCCTAATTAAGATACGACCCCTGGAGCATTTGCTACATTTTCTTGTGAAGACCCTGGGACTGCATGGGTGTACAGATGTAGGCTCCCTGTTGATACCACAGGAAGGACCTCGGGGGCCACTCTGTTAGGAGAGGGCCCTCTCAGACCACCTGAGGATCATAATGTATAGATTTGCATAAAATACTGATCAATATGTTCAGATGGTGCCATCCATTCTGAAGCATTTTAGGAAGAAAATTTCAGTATTCCTCCTTTTTATAGGCCAAACCATTTTAGGCCAGAGCTTGCTCTCCACATTGGGAAGAAGGACATATTATTATACAATGCAACATGTAGAGAGAGAAAGTTAGTAATTAAAGAATTATAATAGTAATTGTCCATGTGGTTCTAGAAGGCTGCATGAATGTTTCCAGGATTTCCCGACCTGCCTTTTTGTTAATTTTATCTCTCAGAACATGAAGTAAACAAAAAAGAAGACTGCCACAAGGAAACTAATTTTAACAAATCACAACAGGTTATGCAATATTTTTGAGCAACCACCATAGCCAGGCCTTGTGCTAGGAGAAAGGGATTGTGGGAAATAGTAGCTATTGCACAATAAGAAGTTTGATTACTCTCCACTGCCAACTGGCTTAAATTTCCCTGCTGCATACTTGGAGAGCACTATATTTATTCTTCAAACACTCATCACAGCTCAAATTACTTATTCAATACTTCTATCTTCTCCACTGAATTACTATCCTGTGAGGCTAGGGACATCTGTCTTATTCACTGTTGTATTCCTAATGGGTAATCCTAATTGTATAGTTATCTACTGTTGCATAATAAATTACCCCCAGATTTCAGGGCTTACAATATAGTAATCCCCCTTTATCACTGGGAATAGTTCCAAGACCCCCAGTGGATGCCAGAAACCACAGATAGTACTGAACCCGATAAATATTATGTTTTTTTCCTATGCATACATACCTTTGACAAAGTTTAAGTAATGAAGAAGGCACAGAAGAGGTTAACAATAATAACTAATAATAAAGCAATTTTAACAATATATTGTCATGAAAGTTTTATGAATGTGGTCTCTCTCTCTCTCTCTCTCTCAAAATATCTCACTATCCTGTACTCACCTGTCTTCCTCTTGTGATGATGTGAGGTGATAAATGCCTATATGATGAGATGAAGTGAGGTGAGTGACACAGGCTTGAGACACAGCAGGTAGGCTACTATTAACCTTCTGATGATATGACAGGAGGAGGATTACCTACTTTCCTGACAGCAGTTGACCACGAATAAGTGACACCAAGGAGAGTGAAACGGTGGATAAGAGGGGACTACTGTAATTATTTCGTGTCCTGTACAGTTTCTGTCCATCAGGAATTGAGACAGGGCACAGCATGGCTTGTCTGTCTCCATGATGTCTGGGGCCTAGAAGACTCAAGGGTGGAGAGCAGGAATCATGCTTCACTCCCATGCTTGCTAGTTGATGCTGGCCTTTGGCCAGAACACTTAACACTTACACAGGACCTCTCCTTGGGACCTGGGCTTCCTCACAATGGAAGCTGGGTTCCAAGATACAGTATCCAGAGGATGAGAGAGAGGGAACCAGGCAGAAGACATGTTGCCTTTTATGACATCACTTTTGAAGTTACACAGTATCTCTTCTGGCCCATTCTATTGACTGAGGCAGGAAAGTCTACCCTTGCACCCCTCGTTTCAATATAAGATTGTCCTTGTCACAGTGTGAAAAGAGCATATATAGTGTGATATAAATTGATAGAATTATTTTTGGAAATTATGTAACTCTGTTATATTGTACCTGGCACATAGTTGGCACCTAGTAAATGCTTTTTGAATGAACAAATGAACAAACTTTGGTCTTTAGGAAAGTTGATCTCAGACACTCAGTGGAAAAAAGAAAAACTTTAAAAGCTTAATTAAGATTCTTATGGATGACTTCTAAAAAGGATAATAATGTAAATTCATGCTTTAAGATACTCTCTCTGGGGGCACCTGGGGAGCTTAGTTGGTTAGGCGTCCAACTCTTGATTTTGGAACAGATCATGATCTCAGGATCATGAGATCAAGCTGCACATCGGGCTCCGTGCTGGGTGTAGAGGCTTCGTAAGATTCTCTCACTCCCTCTCCCCTCCCCCCTCCCTGTTCTCTCTTTCTCTTTAAGGAAAAAAAACCCTCTCTCTGCTAACAGACAAACCATTGATAAATAAATACACAAAGAGACAATGAAAAGATACAAGCTCAGAAACAAGATAACTCCACAGATCAGAAAGGGAACAGAATCCTAGAGCATTCAGCCCTGAGTGTGCTAGAAGCAGGTATAGGTGGTAGGGACCTCCAATGGGTAATAGGTACTAAAAATGTACCCCTCATGGGAGCCTGGAGCAGTGCCCACTGCTGGAACCCAGATATGCTAGGCTGAGACTCCCCTGCTAACCAAAAAAAGTAGAGGAAGTTGCTAAGCCTGCTACCCGGACTACAGCATTATGTAAAGCTACCAAGCTGTGGAGACAGGACAGAGGTACTGCCTGTGATCAAGAAAGAATCAGGCCAACTGCTAACCTGGTGACCAGGAATGTGACTAGATTGGCAATATCTCCAATAACAGCAGAACAGGAACTCCATATTGCTGATATAAAACTTGGCTCTGGTTTAGAGACCCTCAGGGGCCTAATAGATGCTACTATGAAACCACTGAAAAGGCAGGGGTAGTACTTTTAATCTACTTTTGATCTGAGGACCCATGCCTTTCTTCAGTTCTTGATAACACCTTACAGTTCTTCTAATATTGTTTCTCTCTAGTTCCCTCCTTTCTCTTCTTTCACTCCAACTAGATGTATGTTAGAATTGCTTGAGCTATATTTCATTTCTCTAAATTTCTTTTTAATATTAAAAAAATTCTTTCTGTGATACATTCTAGGTGAATTGAGTTTTTCACTTGTAGGTGAATTGATCAAGATTCTCTTTCAATTCACTAATTCTTCATTCTATTCTAATGTTTATCCTCTAGTGGTCTTTTTTTTCCTAATGAGTGTAATAATAGAAACATTTCAAAGGTGTTTTTTCATTTTCAAGATTTCTAATTGATTGGTTTTTATATTCACATATCATTGCTTCAATTGTTTCTCTTTCACACTTACTTTCTCCTTTTTTTTAATAATAAATTTATTTTTTTATTGGTGTTCAATTTGCCAACATACAGAATAACACCCAGTGCTCATCCTGTCAAGTGCCCCCCTCAGTGCCCGTCACCCATTCACCCCCACCCCCTGCCCTCCTCCCCTTCCACCACCCCCAGTTCGCTTCCAAGAGTTAGGAGTCTTCATCTCCTTTTTTAATGAATGAGAATCTCAATCATACTTATTTTAAAGTCTTTCTTGGCATTGTTTCATTATTTGAATTTTGTCTTGGGAAAATTCATCCAAGACTATTGATGTTGTTGGATAACTTTTGAGCATTATGCTTCCTCATTTGCAGGCTCATGTTGCTCTCTCTGAGTTGGGGAATCCCACGCTTTGGTTCCCACTAGGCTGATCCTGCCTCTGCAGTGGTTTCATGGTAGACTCAATCCATTGGGTGTCCGACTCTTTTTGGCTCAGGTCATGATATCAGGGTCCTGGGATCGAGTCCCACATCAGGCTCCCCACTCAATGTGGAGTCTGCTTCTCCTCCCTCTGATCCTCCCCCCCAACTCCCACTCATGCTCTCTCTTGCTCCCTGTCATGCTCTCTCAAATAAATAAATAAAATCTTTTTTAAAAAAGTATCACCTGAGATAAATAGATATAACTCCCTCCTAACATGCATTTTAATGGAACTGCATAAAGTGAAAAGTAGAGACAAAAATATTCTTAAACAGCCAGAGGGGAAAAAAGACAGATAACATATACATGATAAGAATATCCAATACTCCCTCTGCCTGTGTCTCTGCCTCTCTCTCTCTCTCTCTCTGTGACTATCATAAATAAATAAAAATTAAAAAAAAAAAAATGTGGATGGGATCCCTGGGTGGCGCAGCGGTTTGGCGCCTGCCTTTGGCCCAGGGCGCGATCCTGGAGACCCGGGATCGAATCCCACATGAGGCTCCCGGTGCATGGAGCCTGCTTCTCCCTCTGCCTGTGTCTCTGCCTCTCTCTCTCTCTCTGTGACTATCATAAATAAATAAAAATTAAAAAAGAAAAAAGAATATCCAATACTTCACTAATTGTAAAAGGGGAAAATGGAAAAATTGGTGTCCATGAAAAGGAGAATAGATCTTTTTAAACTGTAGTATATTTGTAATATATCTGTACTGTATGGAACTGTGCAGTTAAACAGAAGTAGAGCTACACATATCAACACAAATGAAATTACGTTAAGGGAAGAGGCACATTGCTAAATAGTATCTATGGAAGGCATGATTCACCTTCTTTAAAGAGAAACATCTGAAGCAAATAAAATAACACATTAAGATTTATTAAAAGCAGGTGGTAGGTACATGGGTGTTTGTATTACTTTTTTACATTTAGGAACTTTTCATAAAAGAATAGTTTTTAACAGGTTTTTAGAAACCACAAGAATTCCATGTTTCTGCAAATATACCATCTAACTCAACAGATGTAAGTGATCTCAGTAATGAAGATCAGTGAAAAACTTATGAAAAGAAAATAGAAGGTGGCCTCAAGGCATAGCCAACGCAGACAGAAAAGGTCTGTGGAAAAGATGGTTCAGGAAGGACACATGGTCAAGTTAATGAAACCTTTGCTGTGGGGAAGACCAAAGGAACAGACACTGGGGGTGACTTACAGGCCATAGGAAAGGTTAATCTGGGCATGTTCAGAGTAGGCACAGGAAGAAACAGACTCTTTCTTAGGAAGAAATAGGATACAGAAAAGACAATTTGGCTATAAACTTTTTGAGTCAAAAAATATCCTATAATTCATCTAGTCCAGTAATTTTACAGCCACTAATTTCAGAACCATAGAGGGTCCCCAGAGATGCTAGAGGGGTGCCTAGGGGATGAGGAAGCAGGGCCCCTACTACAGGCAGAGCCTTTGTTACCTTCTGGGAGTGAACTGTGGTCCTGTGCCAGCCCCTAACTTTACAGATTGTATATGACTTGGGGAAAGTCCCAGAGTCAGTAAGTAGTGGGCATCTGGATGTCAGCACAGTGCTCTCTCTGCTACACAGGAGTGCCCTTCCTGCTCTGCTTCCATCTTCTTGAACAAAAACAAAAGAAATGGGTGTTGTGCAAACGTGGGAAGCTGTGACTAGTAATAAGAGAAAGGCATTATGGCCCAAGAGGGGCCTAGAAGAATTACGGCCTTAGGTGTGAAATTTACAGACATGATTTATATCAAAATCATTGGCAGCAGTCCCTCCCTTTCTCCTGCCTCCCCTCCCCTCTGCCTTTCTTTTGTAGAATTCTTTGTTCTCCCTCTTTTTTTTTTTTTAAGATTTTTAATTTATTTATTCATGAGAGACACAGAGAGAGAGAGAGACAGACAGACAGACAGGCAGGCTCCATGCAGGGAGCCTGACATGGGACTTGATCCTGGGTCTCCAGGATCACGTCCCCGGCTGAAGGCAGGTGCTAAACCGCTGAGCCACCCAGAATTCTTGATGAAAATCATCACACATACACACAGAAAAGCTGAAAGAGCAATACAACAGATAGCCATAGACTGTCCGCCCAAATGGTTGTTAACATTTGCTGTTTTGCTTTCTCTCTCGTGTGTATTTCCTTTTGTTTTTCTCGAATCGTTTCAGAGTAAGTTGCAAATAACATGATACCTGACCCCTAAATATTTCAGTGTGTGTCTCCTGAGAGGAGCCACAATACCATTCTCACACTTAAGAAAATTATCAATAATAATATACTGTCATCTAACATCCAGGGCCACGTTCAAATTTCCTCAGTTGTCCCAAGAGTGTCCTTGAAAGCTAATTTTTGTTGTCATTGTTGTTGGGTTATTTCTTTTCTTGAGCCAGTGTGCATCAAAGCTCCCGATGGCATTGGTTGTTATGCAAAAGAAGGGAGACGTTTTCTAGAAGAGCAAATCTAATCTGGAAGTGGACCCAGGTCACTTTTCTCACTGCTTTTTCCTTTCACTTTTATGTATTCCAGGCTGAGATCCTAACTGGCCTGGCAGTCGGCAGCCCTGCAGACGCTGGGAAGGCTGCGCTGGTGCTCATGGAGAGGGGCTGCCATGTGGTCATCGTCACCTTAGGTGCTAAAGGATGCGTGATGCTGTCACAGACAGAACCTGTCCCAAAGCACATTCCCACTGAGAAAGTCAAGCCTGTGGATACCACGGTAGGTTTTAAAATTTCAAAATTACCTCTGCCTCCTTGAAAATCATCATTTGGTAACAAAGATTCTGCACCTGAATTTTTGGATCATAAGATAAGGGCCTGAGGAAGTGATACAATAGAAGAGAAGAAAAACCGGGCAGGAGGACTAGCTCTTGATCATTCCTTAACCAGCGGGGGGAATTTATACAAGTCAGTTAACCTCTCTGAGCCTCAGTTTCTTCATCCATAAAATTGGAGTAGCAATAGCAGAATACCTGTATTACCTATACTCAGTCACTGATTCATTCAATAAATATGTACTGACTACCTGTTATGTGCCAGTCATCTGTTAGGTGCTGGGGCTTTAGTGATGAACAAGACAAAATTTCTGTCTCATGGGGCTTAGATTTTAGATGATATAGCAATCGCTGGTTCTTACAAGCCTCTCGTGTGGAGAGAACAAGTGCACGGGTTGGCAGAAATCATTATTTTAGTCAACAGACAATAACAGCTAACATTTACTGCATGCTTGCTGTGTCTCTTTTGCATACGTCTCATATAATCTTTACAATTATGAGATGCAAGTTACTGTCCTCGTTTTACAGATTTAGAAACTTGCTGAGGACCGTAATGCTAGGTTGTAACAGAGATAGGGGTTCAAAACTCGGCCTGTGGACTCCAGACATTTCTTGTGTAAGGTGCTGCATTAAGGATAAGCAGGTTAAGTAGATAAGTCACAGCCCAGAATGGAGTAGAAAGGAAACAGGTTAAAAAAAGAAGCTCAGGGTCCCTCTAAAACCGGGAAAATAAAAATTGCTTGTGGCCTACAATGGAGAAGAGATGGGGACATGCCTGGGTGGCTCAGCAGCTAAAGTGGCTGACCTTGATCTCAGCTCAGGATCATGAGTTCAAGCCCCACATTGGGCTCCTCATTGGGTGTGGAGCCTACTTTAAAAGTTTTTTTTTTTTAACTTAAAAAAAGAGAAGAGCTGACTAGCAAAGTAAATAAGTGTCAGAGATGCAAAACTAGAGCTGAAGAAGAATAAACATTTTAAGGTTCTTATTTATAAGAAGTTAGTATGTAATTATTTATAAAATATACTTTGGTTTTATGCTTAGAAAATACTTGAAAATGTGGGTCACGTATCAGAAAGGAACCAAAGAGAATCTGATGAAGTCATGGGTGCGAATATGCTTTGAAAAACAGATTAGTACAAGGAATGCTTTTATAACCTGAAATTACACCCTGATTGCCTTTCACAGTGTGCGTGATCGGGTATTTGATAAACTGTACTTGATGTTGTCATCTTCTTCATACTGAGTCATTTTAGAAACCATTAGTGTTTTTCTGTTCTGTCAAGCAGTCACCTGAATTTGAGAGGTTCCTTCATAGTTCTCAAATCGACCCTGCATTAGAGTAAAACTAGTCCAGGTCCTGAACAAGAGCAGAAGAGTTTACTCTCCTTTGCTAAAAATGAAGGGTCCTAGGGGGGTTGCCTGGCCAGCTCAGTCAGTAGAGCATGTGACTCGATTTCAGGCTCATGAGTTCAAGGCCCACATTGGGCATAAAACTTACTTAAAATAAAATGCATATGATGAGCAAAAAATACACTTAAAAAATGAAGGGTCTTCGTGAAGATGTCGGGCCTACATATCTCCCCAAGAAAGACTCAGCCTCTGCTTCCAATGTCTGTGTCTGTGGTACATAAGCACCAAAGCACAAATCAGAGGGGCCTCCACAGAAACAGGGATTGATTTGGTGCACCTACGTGGAAGGTCCAAAGGCAGGGCCGAGCACAGAGGCGAAGCCACGTCCCAGGGGCTTGCTCACTCTCTCCTTGTTCTCTGTCTGCCTTGTGCTGGGCTTTGAGCTCAAGCAGATTCCCTCCAAGGAGTGGTTCTGGCAGCTACCTGCCTACATGGTGCCTCATGTCATGTCCCCATCCCTGGATATCACATAAAAACCAAAGAACTCTTCTCAGAGGATGGGAAGTAGATGCTGGTCAGACAAAAACAAGCCCTGCTCACCTCAGAACAAGTGTGTGAAAATGCACCGCCAGGGCATGGGACCAAGTGATGAGGAAACCAGCCTTGGAAATCCTCAGATTTGACTCAGTAGTCATTATCCTCAGAGCCGTTTCATGTTGAAGAACTGGATTTCATAGATCATGATGGACTGTGCCTTGAGCATCTATCTTAAACACAGCGATGTGTACAGGGAGGTTCTCACACATTGTTATGCCCTTTTATTTGCCTTCTTAGCATGTGCAGTTAATGTTTGGGTTTCAGGAAAGGGGAAACACAGTGAGAGCTCAGAGAAGAAATGATTACTAATGCTAGGAGGCGGGAAGCAGAGAATGGGATCACAAAGATGAGGGCACCGGATTGGGATCAACGAGTGTTTGCCATCAAGGGCCAGACAGTCAAGTTTTAGGCTTTACAGGCCTTATATATATACACGCTCTGTCACAACTACTCACTTCCACCCTGGTAGCATGAAAGTAGCCATAAACAACCTGGTATGCTATCAAAACGAAGTTGGTATTCATCTAAACTACATTGTTTTAAGGTAGGTGTTCACTGGAATCACCAGTGTGATCACTAAAAAAAAACCAAAACAAAACAAAACAAAAAAACCCTGAAAGAAACAAAGGAATTATAGTGGTACACTTAAAAATATCTGTTTAACACAAACGAAGGCAGGAATGGAGGACTAAAGAAGCTACTGGAGATACACTGTTGTAAACTGAGGGATAAAACCAAGACAGCGGGAAACACGGGATTTAGGAATCAGGCAAGGCTACCAAGGAGAGAAGTCGAGGACAATGAAGGGGAGTCCCAGGGCCCCAGCAATGCAGCAAGCCCTTAACCGGGCCATCCTGGTGAGAGCAGGAGTGGAGAGCCCTGGAGGAATGTCTCCCAGAGTCAAAAACAAATACAGGAAAGGACAAAGAAAGAAACAGTGGAATATCCATGTGTTTGAGTATGCCCAGAGATTCTTAGTTTTCTTGCAAAGTTTGAAGATAAAGTAGTAATTAAGATGCAGAAAACTGTGGCAATGAAAAACAGGCAAATTTTTTGTTCTATGTCATCTGCAGTCCGAGGGTTAAAGTATGATTAAGTAAATATAATTGCCTTTCACACGGCTATGAATATGCAGTCATAACAGTGCAAGTGCCAATTATTGATTTAACCAAAAATGGAGATTGTAATCCTGTTTTGAAGATGGAAGATAAAGTGAGTGTGTGTCTCTGTGCACCTGGAAGAAGAGAAGAGAGCTGAATGCCTATCCTCCAGGGTTGGAAGTCAAGAGAGAGTATCAGAAACTGATTTTTTTTTTTAATAATAAATTTATTTTTTATTGGTGTTCAATTTGCCAACATACAGAATAACACCTAGTGCTCATCCCGTCAAGTGCCCCCCTCAGTGCCCGTCACCCATTCACCCCCACCCCCTGCCCTCCTCCCCTTCCACCACCCCTAGTTCATTTCCCAGAGTTAGGAGTCTTCATGTTCTGTCTCCCTTTCTGATATTTCCTACCCATTTCTTCTCCCTTCCCTTCTATTCCCTTTCACTATTATTCATATTCCCCAAATGAATGAGACCATATAATGTTTGTCCTTCTCCGATTGACTTATTTCACTCAGCATAATACCCTCCAGTTCCATCCACGTTGAAGCAAATGGTGGGTATTTGTCATTTCTAATGGCTGAAGAATATTCCACTGTATACATAAACCACATCTTCTTTATCCATTCATCTTTCGATGGACACCAAGGCTCCTTCCACAGTTTGGCTATTGTGGACATTGCTGCTAGAAACATCTGGGTACAGGTGTCCCAGTGTCAGAAACTGATCTTAAGAAACAGCAGTAGAAGTATATTATCAGGAAGAGAAGATAAATACCAGAAGAAATCGCTAAAGGAATTTAAAGTATTTGCCTCATGGAAATGGTTCTGGAGAGAGATGGGACATTTACTCTTTAAGCCTTGTATTTTTACTCTATATATATGGATGGATTTGATTTTTTTTCTGAAATGACGAAACATTGTGGGATATCACTTGATACCTGGCTGGAATAAAAAAACAGATGATAACAAGGTGTAACTAGGACATGAAGAAATCAGAAGCCTTAATGCTGGTAGAAAGGGAAAACGGAAATGCTTTGAAAACAGTCTGGAAGTGCTTCAAAAAGTTAAATTTAGAGTTAACAATAGGACCCAGCAATTCTACTTCTAAGTATACACCCAGGAGAAATAGAAACACACAAAAATTTATACACAAAGGTTTATAGCAGCGTTAGTCCTCACAGCCCCAAATTGGAAACAACCTGACTTTCAACAACAGATGATTGGATAAACAAATCATGGCACATACATATAAAAGAATATTATTCAGCCATTAAATGGAATACTGATACAGGCTACAGCATAGATGAACATCTAAGACAGTATTATACTAAGGGAAAGAAGACAAACATAGGGGTGCCTGGGTGGTGCAGTCGGTTAACCATCCGACACTTTGTTTTAGCTCAGGTCATGATGTCAGGGTCCTGGGATTGAGCCCCGTGTCACGCTCCAAGCCCAGCATGGAATTTGCTTGAAATCCTCTCTCCTTCTCCCTCTGCCCCTCCACTCCTGCTCTCTCTCTCTCTCTCTCAAATAAATAAATAAAATCTTTTTAAAAAGAAGACAAACATAAAAGGCCACATATTATATGCTTCCATGTAGAGGATATGTCCAGAGAAGGTAAATCTATAGGAGCAGAAAGTCTATTGATAGCTGCCAGCAGCTGGGAAGAGGGGGAAGAGAGAGTGACTGCTGATGGGTACAGGATTCCCTTCTGGGGTAGGGAGAGTGTTCTAGAGTTAGATGCTGGTGATAGGTGCACAACCTTGTGGATATACTGAAAACCACTGAATTGTACACTTCTAAAGGCTGAGTTTTATGATATGTGAATTATATCAATTTAGAAAACAAAGGTCAGACAACAGTAATACAAAGATCCATGTAGGCACTTCACCAATGAGCAGATACTCTTGTGATAAAGAATTTTCCACTTCATTGCTCCACTGAATCTACTCAATGGGCTCTCAGCATCCCCCCAGTGGAGCGGAGGTGACACAGGAAACAAGAGTAGTTATTTTCTGGGTGTAGAATCTCCCTCAGCCTCTTTATGCTATCTTTGTCCTCTCATCCTGCACTGTCATTATGAAAATCCTTGCCTGTTCTGCACACAACTGTTCAGCCTCTTCATAAGTCTTAATAAAGAGCAGATAATTCACAGGGTGAGGTGAAGAGCTCCCAGGGAGCCATTTTCTCCCGAACAAATGGGCTCCTTCACTTTTCTGTCAGGAGGGCATTACTTGCTCTCCAGAGATTTATTACTTCACTTTTCTCCTCCTACTAATCCCTCAACGATGCACACCTTAAAAAAAAAAAATCATGTTGTACAACCCAAACGTATACAATTTTTGTCAATCACACTTCGACCGAGCTGGCCAAAATCCAATCAATCAATCAGTCGGGGATGGCATGGATGGTGGAAACACCTTTAGTTGGTTCACATTGTCCCCTTGAGTCAGGCAGCCTGCCCTACAAGGAGCCGTTTCCCACTTAGTGCAGTGCTCTATTCACCCTACCTCCGTGTTAATAGTTGGCTGTATCACTTCTATTTTTATATCCATTTTTCCCATTGTATGACAGTGAGATGGTGCCGGTAGTACAGATGTCCTCAGCTGAGATTAGGAGACATGACAGATGTGTTTCTTCTCTGACCTCTCTATGTTAGAGGGTATCTCAGCCTCAAAATGCCACGGCCCTCGTGTTCTCAGTGCTGTCCTCCACGCTGAAGGTTAGGGGAGCTTTGCCTTCTTGTGTTCATTGCACTAAATAATCACTCAGTAGTCAAGAGTCACACACATTTAAACATGGTAATATTTTGGGTTATCGTTCTAGTGTGATATAATGTTGGTTATCCATGGCCTACAAGCTACATAAAACTCTTGACATAGAAATCGCTTTTCTACATGTAAATGGTGAAGTCCTAGAATCTGCATTCTTCCTCTGATTTTAAGAACTCAACCCATAGACTAAAGCCATCTTCCCTAGAATCACTCACCTTATAATAAATCATCATAATTTGGGGTATACACACAAGCTGACAGTGATCAAAAGCCAGAGGCATAGGGATTCTCTTACCTCCTTTTGATTCCCCTTTTTTTCTATCCATTATATTTGAGTCCTGTAGTATTTGCAGCTGCTGGTTGAGGCACTAGGCAATGTCAGCCAGCTGCATGGATGCCCCCAACAGATAACTCAGGGCTTGGAGAGTCAGCCCTGAACTAGAAATTGCCCCAATAGGATGTGGGGATAGTTTCTTTTAAAGTTGGCATGGAAGCACTCATGAAAGTACAATGATTGCTATGACTGATGAGTTACCTCCAGTTTTCCAAGGTAACTTCTCCTTAGCATATTCCCCATATCCTTGGATCTGGCCTTCAGCCATCCAGGCTGTTCTTGAGTACTGGCTCCCATTGATCTACCTCTGAGGCACCATTCAGAATGACAGGTCAGCCTTTGGAAACCCAGATTCAAAGGGCCGGGTTCCCATCTTGGTATGACTTTTCCCCCCCAACCTATGTCTTCTTCCTGTTCCCTCCCCCTTGCAAGTGGAAGGGCAAGCTACTATTGCTGGATGCCACTAGAACCCATGAATTTAGAGCTCTTAAGAGGTGTGTCTAAATTCGGGCAAACTGAGGTGTTTCCTACTTAGCCATGGTCTCACTGAGAGGACTAAACACTCCTCAGTTTTTGTTTTTTTTTCACTCCTCAGTTTCTTACACAGACACTGCCAATGTTAGTCTCTGTAACGCTCCTTAAAATGTGCTTCCCCAGCAAACCACTCTTTCTTTCTTTTTTTTTTTTTTTTCCACTCTTTCTTTCTGATGAATACATACGTTCTTTGCATTTGTTAATAATTGGTAGGGTTTTTGAGGGGTCTTTGCAGCTCATACTCCACTCTGTCCTTGAAAAGAGCCTTTGCACAGTTCTGTCCAGGAACTTAGATTGTAGCCAAGATATCATTTGAGCTCCCCTCACTGTTGATTGCCAGGACTTGAAAAGGGGTTGGGAGAGGAAAATACTGTGGGTAAAGAGTGATAGAATCTTGGGTGCTGAAGAGGTAAATATAAAATAATAAGGCTAACTTTAACTGCCATATCAATTTATGATCCAAGAAGTAACTGTCATTTCCTCTACATTTTGACCTCAGGAAAATTAAGTATCTACTGATACTGTCACCACTCAAAGCATCTTGGAAAATTATCTTTTAGAATGGCCTTGAGACCATCTTTGCCCTATTTATCAGCCTACTGGGTTTTTTTTTTCCTATCCACTCATAAAATTAATACATAGTTCTCAAGAGGAGAAAAAAACAGACAACATAGAAGAGGATAAAGACGAAAATAAAATACCCATGAGTCTACCACTTAGATGTAACCATCGTTATCCTTTTAAAGATTTTAAGTAGTCTCTGCACTCAGTGTGGGACTCAAACCTGCAACCCAAGATCATGAGTCATATACACCACTGGCTCAAGCCAGCCAGGTACCCCATCCACCATTATCCTCTTAGTACAAATCCTTCTATAGTTTTTTCCAGACTCATTCACACACTTTTGAATATCTGTTAACAGAAAATTTGAATATTTGCCCCAGCAGAGATTAACATGTATAGTTAGGGGAAGCCTCTACTACTCAAAAAGATCAACCATTTCTCTAGTAAATGGGCAATTCACTGAAGAAATCAGAAAATAAATGTGATCATGTTCAACCTTACAAGAAGTCAAGAATACACAAATGAAAATCACAGTGAGATTCCCCCCCTTTAAATGCTTATCAGTTCAGCAAAATTAAAGACTGATAATGTCAAAGTCCAAATATACTGGAAGCACACGCTATCATATAATTCTGATGGGAGTGTAAATTTTACCATGTTTTCAGAGGGGAATTTGACAGTACCAATTTTTTAAATATGCTTTCCCTTTGACCCAGTAAATCTTCTAAGAATCTATCCTACAGAAATGTTCATATATACAAATATTTTTTCTGAAGGCTGATTATCTTTTTGTTTTTTTAAATATTTTATTTAAATTCAGTTTGCCAACATATAGTATAACACCCAGTGCTCACCCCATCAAGTGCCCTCCTTAGTGCCCATCACCCAGTTACCCCATCCCCCAACCCTCCTTCCATATATACAAATTTTTCTAAAAGAATATTTATTCTAGCTTTGTTTGTAATAATCAAAAATTGATCAGACATATCTACATAATCATCAGTAGAAGAAATTAGTCTTTTTTTTTAAAGATTTTATTTATTTATTCATGAGAGACACACACAGAGAGAGAGAGAGGAAGATACACAGGCAGAGGGAGAAGCAGGCTCCATGCAGGAAGCCCGACGTGGGACTCTATCCCGGGTCTCCAGGGTCAGGCCCTGGACCGAAGGTGGCGCTAAACCGCTGAGCCACCCGGGCCGCCCAAGAAATTCAAATTATAATAGTAATGGTGCTATTTATTTTAAAAAATAACTCTAGCTATCCATAAATAAAAGCACATTTTAAAAATCTGGGGGAAAAAACCCACCAAACCATTATGATCATTGCTCATGGGAAGGGGATAGGAGGCAGGTGTCATAAAGGAGGGCTTATACATTCTACTCCATATTCTTCTGAATTGCTTTAGTATTTCATTTATTATTTCACGTATTACTTTGAAATTGGGAGGATATATGATTTGGGACAGAGCAAAAAACTATTTGGAGCCACATCTAACAAGAGAGGTGATATTTCTCAAAGAGTATGCTGAGCAGTATCTTCACAAAGGAGCCAGTAATTGGCCAAGTGCACTCTTGGTTTCATAAAGAATCTCTCAAGCATTCCAAAATCTCTATATAAGTAGGATGAGTAGCCCTTTGACTTAAGACGACTTCTGAATGAATGGACACCTGATACCAAAGAAATAGATCTGCATTGCCTTTAGATCCAGGCCTCTTTAGGTCTAGATATTTCACTACACACTTTTGACAGGATTTTTTTCCTTAATCTTCCTAAAGAAGCAATTTCCCTCAAAAATATATTATTTTATACAGTTTTCCTTAGAAATAACAGAATAAATGTCAAAGCTGCACTGTTTCTGTTCATCACTCATATGCATGGCAGATCTTCAGAGAAGCTTTACTCATGGTCAAGTTTTCTTTCTGAATAGGTCAGTTTACATATCTTAATCTCTTCAACCCTCATTCCCACAATTAATAATATATTGAACATTCCAGACTTTGCCTTTGTCCCATTTCTCAGTCTCTATTAGTTGATGACCTGAAGGAATTGTCTGTCTAACGCCTATATCCAAGTACTCCCTGGCACACCACTCTGCCTCTTGATGTTGTGGCAGTCTGCCTACCTGCAGTCCCTTCTTTATGGCATTTCGGCACTGACTTTCCTTGTCACTTGTCATGACAAGTGGCTTCTGTAATCAGAATCAATGGCTTCTGTAATCACTCCATTTCTCTAGGTTTTCAGAAACTGCCAAGATCTTGCAAAGGCACTGCCTGCTTTGTGCTGTACACTGCAGCCTCACTTAAGAACAGGCACCCATGTAGGAACAGTGCCTGGCACATGTAAGCACCCAATACTTCTTAGGTGCTCATTAGTAGATCCCTACATGTCTGTTCACTGTACCTGGATCATGTAGGGGTACCAGGAAGCCTGCACAGAGCTTGCACCACCCTCCAGTACATAAAGTGGGCATGACCTTGGCTCTGTACATTACTGGAAGGAAACCCAGTTCCCACTGCCATCCCCTTCCAGCATCCTCCTGTACAGAACAAGGAGCTGGACTGCATGGATAGTAGGGTGGCAGGATCATTCCAGTCTGAATTTCAAAGTTTCAGGCACAGATCACTTCCATTCATTCTTGTCACTGAGTCATCAAACGTGAAGGAGAGGTGCACCACTCCTGGAGAAAATCGCTAGATCATCTTTCCATGAAACTTCTGTAAATAGGGGCCTGAATTGCTAAGTGGAGAAACTAGGGAAAATATAATTCCCCTCTCTCTCTTTTTTTTTTTTTAATTTCATTTATTTATTTGACAGAGAGAGAGAGCACGCACAAGCACAGGGAGCTGCAGACAGAGGGAAAGGAAGAAGCAGATTTCCCAAGGAGCAGGGAGCCCGATCTGGGGCTCGATCCCATGACCCTGATCCTAAGGCGGATGCTTAACTGATGCCTAACTGATGCCACCCAGGGACCCCTATAATTTCTCTTTTTTTAACATTCCTAAACTAGCTCTCTAGTTTAAGGAAAGACAAAAACATTCCTCCTTCCCTGCCTAGCAGACTCCCATCCGTCCTAAAGGTCCAGCTCAGAGAGTTCCTTTTTGGGCAATCTCAGTGCTTAGTATATGTTTGGCATATAATAACAAGCCCTCCTGAAGTAATGAAAGAGTTCTAGTTCCTTCTGGAAAAGTAACTAGTGTGTGTATCACTTAGCCTCGCTGAGCCCCACTGTTCTCAGGGGACTAGAGGATCTCCAGGATTCCTTATAGTCCTTAAATTCTACTTTGAATATGCCAAAGGAAAGAAAAAAATCTCAGATACAAATGCTTTTTTTTTTAACGTTATGAAAACAAAATACCCAGTTTCCCATTTTTAAACATAAATTGTTTCACCTGCAGTGATAGGCCAGACCAAAACAATTAAGTTACATGGGTAAATGGCATCTCAAAATAGGCATCACAGAGTACAGAAAACCCAGCTGAGGTTCTGAAATAATCATCTTAACCTTAGGAATGATATCAGTAAATGGACATGATCTGAGTGAACTCTGGCTGCCAGAAAAGATGAAGAGGACAAAAAGAAGGTAACTGAATATAAAGAAAGGACATAGGACAAGGTAACTGCTAAAGAGACGGATCGACAAGGCACAGGACATCTGTCATGCCCGGGGGTCCGTATTAGCTCTATTCCATTACTTCCGTATCAGCAGATCACCTCATTTGCTGGCTAATCAAGCAGAATTAAATATTTTACATTATCTTTCTTAATCCTACATGTGATCAGTTGAAAACCCAGGGCTCTAAAAATCTAATTGTAACTGCTTACCAGAAATGTCATCTTCACTTTGAGGAATTGGACCAGGGCCAAATACAAGGCTGTGTTTTCCCTTTTCCTAAAGTACCGTCCCATGGCCAGACCCGGACACACATGTACATGTGCCTAGTGCTGGACATCTTAGGGGCTCCTGAACCGGCAGCTGGGATCCCTGGCCCTGCTTCAGAACTCAGATCCACCCAGAGGTTATAAAGAGCCATCGTAGTGGAGAAGAGGGGCATGGAGGTGGAGGTAAGATGTTGGAAAAAAAGACAACAACAACTGTTAAAACCTCCGCAAAAATCAAGAAAGCAAAGTCTAGATCTAGATTTAGAGTGTTCTGTGGGCCTTGATGCAACCTATTTGAAAGGACAGGAAATAGTCCCTGTCTCAGTAAGAAGGGACAGTTTAAGGTTGTAGGAGCTTCCTCATCCATTCACAGTGAAGACATGTAGCTTCCTACCTCTACCCTCCACCTCTTCCGGCTCCTTGATAGCGGTGTGATCATATGTCTCCTCCTTGCCTACATCCTAAGATGCTACACTCGTTCTCTGGAGCAAAACTGCCAGGACTATAGACTATAGTCCTTTACAGTGGTTTCCAATGTGTGAACATGTTTCTTGGGTAGACCTGAAATTATGAGGTGAAAACCCTTCTGGAGCCAAGCTGTAGAGCCCAGTGAGTTGGGGCCATGGCCACTGCACCTAAAAGTGTCTCTAAAAACAAAATTTTATATCCTTTCCTTCCTTTGGTCAAAACAAATGAAAACTAGGAAAAGAAAAATCACAGGTACATTTGCTAAGTGACTTCACGTGACTGTCCTTTTCCCAGTTAAGAAAACCATCTTCTGGGGCACTTGGGTGGCTCAGTAGGTTAAGTGTCTGCCTTCGACTCAGGTCATGATCTCAGGATCCTGGAATCGAGCCCCAAGCTGAGCTCCACACTGAGCGGGGAGTCTGCTTCAGGATCCTCCCTCCCCCTCTGCCCCTCTCCCCACACGTGGTTGGGCATGCTCCCTCTCAAATAAATAAATAAAATCTTTAAAAATTAAAAAAAAAAATCTTTCTCTACTTAGTCTGATCCTTTAATTTTAGCATGTGGGAATCTAATTGTGTAGATACATGAAATGTAATTTGGATCAAATACTTACATTGACCACTCCCCACAGTCTTCCCAAGGCCAATCAGATTGCCTGCCATCTGCCTTCCTTCCTTCTTTATAAATTGTGAAATATTTCTCTTTTTTTTAAATTTTTTTAAATTTTTATTTATTTATGATAGTCACAGAGAGAGAGAGAGAGAGAGAGGCAGAGACATAGGCAGAGGGAGAAGCAGGCTCCATGCACCGGGAGCCCGACGTGGGATTCGATCCCAGGTCTCCAGGATTGTGCCCTGGGCCAAAGGCAGGCACCAAACCGCTGCGCCACCCAGGGATCCCATATTTCTCTTTTTTTAAAAGATTTTATTTATTTGACCGAGAGAGAGAGAGAGAGAGCACAAGCAAGGGAAGCAGCAGGCAGAGGGAGAAGAAGCAGGCTGAGCAGAGCCAGATGTGGGGCTCGATCCCATGAACCCTAGCATCATGACCTGAGCTGAAGGTAGATGCTTAACATACTGAGCCACCCAGGTGCCCTGTGAAATATTTCAAGTATACCGAGAACAAGATCATGACTACTCATGGATCCACCACCCAGCTTTATTTCTTAATATTTTGCTATGTTTCCTTCAAGTAGTTTTTAAGAAATAAAATGTCATGAACACAATGTGACCTCTTGGCTTAGGATCCTTAGTGCTATGAAGACACAGCCTGTCAGAACCTAGCTTTTAGATGCACATTTGAACAGAAGAATGGTAGGATTTTGTAAGAATTTGTCTTGATCTTTGTCATTCTGCAGTTTTACTACAATGAGCCCAGATCTGAATGTATTCTTATTAATACTGCTCGTGACTCTGTTTTTCTTGAATCTCACTATTTGTGTTTCTCTTCAGTTATGAACAATTCTTAAGCATTCTCTCTTTTATCATGGCCTCTCCTTCTTCCTCAATCTTCTCCTTCTAGAACCCCTAGAAGGTATATATTAGACCATTTCTTTTCTATTCTTCACATATTTTAAAACTGCTAGGGAGAGAGGCACCTAGGTGGCTCAGTTGGTTGAGCATCCAACTCTTGGTTTCAGCTCATGTCATGATCTCACAATTGTGAGATCCAGCTCCACGTCAGGCTCTATGCTCAGCAGGGAATCTGCTTGGGATTCTCTCTCTCCTCCCTCTCTCTCTGCCTTTCCTTCTGCATGCTCTCAGTCTCTCCCTCTCTCTCTCTCTCTTTCATAAATAAATAAAATCTTTTAAAAGAACTGCTAGAGAGAGAGAAGCTTGGGATCCTGAGGCTGCCTGTCACCTATTCTTGTTCCAGGGTCAATGAAACAAAAGTGACCTTGAGAACTGAAAACACAGTCCTTTATTTATTTTTTTTTAAGATTTATTTATCTATTTATTCATAGAGAGAGAGAGAGAGGCAGACACACAGGCAGAGGAAGAAGCAGGCTCTATGCAGGGAGCCCGACCTGGGACTTGATCCCGGGTCTCCAGGATCACACCCTGGGCTGCTGGCGGCACTAAAACACTGCGCCACCGGGGCTGCCAACACAGTCCTTTAAACACAGAAAGTCACAGTCTTTTAAGAAATAGAAAGACCACTGTGGGAATTTATAGCAAAACAAGGTGAGAAGTGCCCCACTGTGCACACATTTACTTAGCACACTATATTTTCATTTTCTTCATTGTAAATAGCAGGTGTGCACTGGTATCATAGGGACACTGGTGTAATAAGACAGTCTCTGGACACAAAGAACTTGAGTCTGGAAGAGTCTGTAGCCCACAGTCAGAATGAGAAGTGCCGTGATGGAGATGCTCGTACAGTGTTATGGGAGTGCAGCTGAGGAGCCCACCTCGCCTAAGGAGCCTGTGACCCTGCTATGAGAGGGCAAGGGAAGATGAGCTAAAGGATAAGTCAGCTTGGGGAAGGGTAATCCAGGCAGAGGCGGCAGCTCATGAAAGGTCCAGAGCTAAGAATTGTCAATGTTTTTTTTGTTTCTTTTTTTTTTTAATATTCTTTTTTTTTTTAATTTTTTTTATTTATTTATGATAGTCACAGAGAGAGAGAGAGAGAGGCAGAGACACAGGCAGAGGGAGAAGCAGGCTTCCATGCACCGGGAGCCCGACGTGGGATTCGATCCCGGGTCTCCAGGATTGCGCCCTGGGCCAAAGGCAGGCGCCAAACCACTGCGCCACCCAGGGATCCCAGAATTGTCAATGTTTGTGCCTTTTCAAGTAGTTCTTTGTGAAAAGAGCTTATAGTACAAGGGAGAATGGAAAAGGATGAGGTAGGTGCAGCTGTAACAGGGACAGGCTGTGAAGTGCTTCGTTTGCCACAACTGCAAATTTACATGTTCTCCTGAGGGCAACAGGGAGCCATTGAAGAGTTTAAGCAGGGATAGATTTTATCAGATTTCTACTCTATTAAAAGATTAACATGGCTGCTTATAAAGAATACATTGGAGGGGTACCTGGATGGCTCAGTCAGTTAATCCAACTCTTGTTCTCAGCTCAGGTCTTGATTTCAGGGTTATGAGTTCAAGCTCCTCATTGGGCTCCACACTGAGCATGGAGCCTACTTAAAAAAAAAAAAAAAAGAATAAATTGGATATTACAATCCTGGAGGCAGGAAGAACCACCCAAAGACTGTTGCACTGATCTATCTAGTAACAGATTATGGCAGCCTGGACTAGGGAGGTGACAAGGGGATGTTGAAAAGTGAGCTTAAGAACTCTTAAGAATCAGAGAACATAATGGTAGTTCGTTTCTCTTAAAATAAAATGGTGGGGGGGCTAAGTAAGATGGTTATTTAATGGTCAAAACCAGTAGATCATTCTACCAGTGTCAGTGGTTGTCAACATCTTTTGAGCCTTGACTCACCTAAGGACTAAGACCTACTCCTATTAGAAACAGTCCATATCATTGGTGATTCTCTGCAGATGGCACCAGAAGATGGCTGTGTAGTTTACGGAAAATAAAATGAAATGCTCAGGTGATCCCTGCATGCCCTTCCATTGGGCATGTCTGGCTGCCTGCCAGCCCCATTCTGTGGAATCACTGATCTGTGCAACAGAGAAGCATTTAGAGCAGAAATTTATCCTTCATTTAAAGTAAACAGGAAGGAAACAGTGAAGGAAACTCTTTTGCAACACAATTCTGGTTGAGCTATCTCCCTTACCACCTGTGCCTGAGACATTTCTCTAGATACAAACACAGCCTTCATGTAACTACATGTTCTCCCTCTGATGAAGTGACAAATCAGCCAGCATGTGATGAATTTGGGTTGTGTAGACAAAACACCAGCTCTTCCAGCCTAGGTGTACAGTTTGTTGTGAATCATCCACCTCATCCTTCAGCAGGGAGATTCCCAGAACAATTGTTCAGTTCCATCCTTCATTTCTTTTCTTTTTTAAAGATTTTATGTATTTACTCATGAGAGACAGAGAGAGAGAGGCAGAGACATAGGCAGAGGGAAAAGCAGGCTCCCCATGGGGAGCCCTATGCAGGACTGGATCCCAGGACCCCAGGATCATGCCCCGAGCCTAAGGTAGACGCTCAACCACTGAGCCACCCAGGCGTCCCCAACCTTCATTTCCACAATGTACAACTAGCTCAAGACCCAAGAGTGAACCAGCAACTGTAAGGAACCAGAAACATTATAAATAACCCAGAGAACCCTTTTATAACAGCAACTGCCTACCGATTTTGTGGCCTAACAGCTCAAGCAAAAAAAGGATATAAATACAATATTGTGCAATGACTAATTACTTAAAATTTTGTGCATCAGCAGAAGTGGAACCTGTGGCTGGAGCTAATATTATCACATGTCTTTACTGTTTAATAATCGGGTAGCTCTATATTATGTAGCACGCAATTTGCCCAGAGAACAATGATTTTATTTCAAGTACCTCTCACTGAAATAAAAAAGCAGCTGTTAGAAGACGAACATTTGGCAGAAAATGTTTCAGCAGAATCTTTTGTGAGATACTAAATCAGATTGGGTTAACTGTTTTCTGTCTAGAATAGTGGAGTCACAAAGAAAAAAGATGACTGGCCACAGAAGGCAGGGCCAGCCTTTAGAACCTGGTGAATCACTCACAGACATTTTAGTTGTAAGTGCTACTTAGTCACCAATATATAAAGTTATTTATATACAAAGCTTCCATTAATGTTGCCTAAAGAATGGACCTTCTTTATTCCAGTTTTAGCTCACACTCAGGGTTCTGCTTCTCTTTCATTAATTCCATTCCAATAATGGAGTTCTTTAATGATAGAATAAAGGCCAGAATGGGGTTTTTTAACCAGTTTCAAGTCTCCACCGGCCATTCTCTGTGGACAGCCAGACAGAAGAGCCTCAAGGGCTGTGATTCAGAGCAGCACCTGCTGAGCGCATGCCGGCTCTGCCCCTAAGATTGAAGAGAGGCTAGGCCAACCCCTCCCAGGTTGACAGTAGACCCTCACCTGTTCTTGAAGCTAGCCGACCATTGGTCGCTGTTCTAGAGAGGAAGGGACATCATGCCGGGGCTGCTGGGCACAGCCAGTTTTAGCCAAACAATATTATGATCAAGCTGCTTTCATGTGGCCATACTGATTCAAGAACATTTTTCACATTAAACTACAATAAATGAAACATAAAATTCTCCTCTCTTCTAAACTATCAAGGGGATCCCTGGGTGGCTCAGTGGTTTAGCACCTGCCTTTGGCCCAGACAGTGATCCTGGAGTCCCACGTTGGGCTCCCAGCATGGAGCCTGCTTCTCCCTCCTCCTGTGTCTCTGTCTCTGTCTCTTTCCTTCTCTCTCTCTCATGAATAAATTAAATTAAATTAAATTAAATTAAATTAAATTAAATTAAATTAAATTAAATTAATTAAAATAAACTATCAAGCAATGTACAAAGCAAAGACTTTCACCTCATCCCTAAATCCCACTGCTGGGGTGGAGTGTGTGATGGGTGAGGATTAAAGATGAAAGGTTTTGTGAGATGGCTGAGGATTGTTTTTAGGGCAGAGGCCAGGCATGGGCTGAGAGAGGCATGAGGTGCAAAAAAGGATATGGGAACAGGGATGTTTGTTCTGTATGTTACATGGTAATATGACACAGTATATCTGCATTTTCATATGGTCATTTTGATGCAAGTGCTACCTCAAAATAGCTTCATCAAAATGCCCCATTTTGGGGTACCTGGGTGGCCCAGCTGGTTAAGTGTATAACTCTTGGTTTAGGCTCAGGTCATCATAATCTCAGGATTGTGAGACTGAGCCCTACATTGGTCTGTGCTCAGTGTTGAATCTGCTTGAGACTCCTTCCCCCTCGTTTCTCTCTCCCTCTGTTCCTCCTCCCTTCTCTCTCTTTCTCTCTCAAAGAATTTCTACATTGTTTTCTTATGCAAAATTCATAATTCTCTCTTTCTCTCTCTTTCTCTTTCTCTCAAATAAATAAATATAAATTTTTGATTCTCTTTCTCTCAAATAAATAATATATTTACAATTTCTACATTGTTTTCTTATGCAAAATTCATAATTCTCTCTTTCTCTCTCTTTCTCTTTCTCTCAAATAAATAAATATAAATTTTTGATTCTCTTTCTCTCAAATAAATAAATATAAATTTTTGATTCCCCATTTCATTACCAATTGATTGGCCAGCCCAGAAACCTCAAAAACCAGAAACTAAGTGTACACTGAATAAGGCCCTAAATGGAGCCAGCAAATGACCTCTGTCAAAATGAACCACTGATTGACTTGGACCAGGAGCCATATATCACCAAAAATGGAGCCAAATCAGCCCATTGTGCTAATCTCTGAGTGTACAACCAATGTACACCATAGATCAAATAGAATTGATACAATTATTATGATCATCTGTACTCTTACAAATGGTTACCAAATACGTGTAAGGTACCAATTAATGTAGAATCTGGAAGTTCTGAGATGGAGGTTGATAGAATTTTTCTTATTCTCTAGTAGTAGGATTTTTTTTTTTAAGTTTTAGGTATGTATGTATGTATTTGAGAGAGAGAGAGCAAGCGAGAGGCACACACAAGCCGGGGAAGAGGCAGAAGAAGAAGGAGAAGCAGACTCCCCGCTGAGCAGGAAGCCTGATATGGGACTCAATCCCAAGACCCTGGGATCATGACCTGAGCCTAAGGCAGACACTTAACTGACTGAGCCACCTAGGTGCCCCTAGTAGTTGAATTTTAACCAATATGCTAAAAAGTGAAAGACTGATGTTATTTTTTAATAGCATTTATAGTCATTTGGGGGCAGCGAGATGCTACCTTGAACATATATTGGCCCCACCTTACTTTGGTTTTGCGCTCAACCCCCAATTGATCCCTCTCTATTTTTACCCATAAAATAAAGACGGGTTTAGCCCCCAAACCCCATTCCAGATAGAAATGCATAATTCAAGAGAAATACTGATGTCAAAGAAGAGAAGGCACACCAATTTGTGTCAGCAGTTGCTGTAAATTAAAGAGGAGTACAAGGAGAGTTTAATGTAATGTAGAATTGAAAATAAAATTAGAACGAATATTCAGGCAGTCCTCCACCTCTTTTTTTTCCCCTTCTGTGACACAACGAAGGATTGACTCCCAGCCTAAGTACCTAATACAGTTCATTTTTCTTGCCTGCTGGAATTTTCTTTTTCCCATAAAATGTTGCATGTTTGTCTTTGGCATCCAAAATTAGATCTTTTCACCTTTTCCATTCTAATCTCAACAGAGCAGTCAGGGTAGAAAGAGTCCACGTTTCCCTCCACATCTTCCACGCCAATCATGCTTGCAGCCTAGAAAGGACCCCTCAGACACCAGTCTGACTAGTCATCTGCTGTAAATAGCTATTAATTCTTCCCTGATACTGATTCTCCCTAATGTGGGTGTCACCTCCATGGTCTCTTTTCTTTTCTTAAAGCTGGGAAAAGAAAGAGTTGATAACACATATCTCACATATGTAATACGGTGCAAGAGAAAACTTCTTTAGCACACATCCAAAAGACTGAAATCCCCTTTAAAGTAGTAATATTGGGAAGCTTCACATTTAGTCCAACCAGACTGCCATTATTTAGAACCTTCTTGGAGCTCTTTATTCAAATTTCCCTCAGAACTGGTGGGTAGTCTTGGTAGTTGCCTACTGTCTTGGCCAATGGTGGAATTCCCTAGCTTGATCTCCCACTAATTACTAGACTTGGTTTTAAATGATTCACTCTTTCCAGAAATAAATTCCTTAGGGTGGTGGTTCTTAAAATGCGGTGCTGGACTAGCTGCATCAGCATCACCTAGGAATATCATCTGGGCTTTACCCCAGATTTAATGGATCAGAAACATGGGAGTGGGCCCAGCAATGTGTGTTTTACCAAGCCCTCCAAGTAAGTCTGATGCTCACTGTAGTTTGGGAACCACTGAAGATGCAATATTGCCTCTGAAAAAAAAAAAGAAATATTGCCTCCATTGAGGATATTCAAAGATGTATTACAGACTTGGAAAGTATTCCAAAGAAAAATTTCTAAATCTTTTTGAGCGAAGTTGGAGTACATGTCTGGCCTCTCCAGAGGACTGCTTCTTCAGAAATCTACCTCAGCTGAGGCATCCACTCCCGCCACTTCGCCGTTTGACCTTAAGCAAGTTCTCACACTTGGTTTCTCATCTGGAAAATGAAAGACGCATCCGACCTACGTCACAGGATTGTAATGAGATTCAAAGTGAATCACATCTGCAAACACACTCCATAAAGCATGTTGGTATGCTCTGGGTACTGTGAAAAAATGAAAGTCATTGTTATTCTGCAGACAGGATTCTGGTGATCTAAGCATTATACCAGGGTGAAGACTTGGAAAAAGTTATAATTCCCTTGGCCAGATCCACCTTTTTATCTATGTAATGACCACTTCATCATCTTTGTGGATGTGCCTCTGATTCTGCCATTTTAGCCTAATAGTTTATCTGATGCTAAGAGAGGGATACTACTGCCTGATAAATGGCTACAAGGTCTAGAAAATATATCCATTTTCAGACATGCTGTTTTCCATGGAAAGCTCTACGATGATTGGTAAGGACAGACTGTGAATGTGGGCATGGAAGCTCTCATGACCAGAATTTGTCTCCTGTTAGCAGTGGAAGGGTCTTTCCTGAAACCACCCATTTCAGCGCTATGCAAAGGAGTTGTGACCTTGAAGAAGGATGATGCTAAGTGTCCACTGCCACACAGTAATTGTTGCAGAGAGGACCAAAAAGAAAACCCCTCAGGCAAACCAAATCTATATAAGCCAAGAGTTCAAAACCAGACCAGTCAACATATCTGTGCTGGAGAGAATGTAGGTGGATTGTACCTTAGAGATTAGCCTTTCCAAACACCTTCACCATAGGAATTCTTTAATAGCAAGTTCCTGATGCATTTATGATTTCACCTAAAAACTTTACTGACACTTCAGTGAACATACCTGGGCAGGAAATTAAATCTATTGCCTTAGTGCTTATTAGGAATGCAGTTTTAGTAACCCAGAGCAGTTCCCACTAGGCCAACATCAACTTCACATTTCACACAAAGTGCCAGCTAAAATCAAGAGATTAGGTATGAATTGAATTGGTTAAATGTGATTAAATTATTGGCTGATTATGTAATAATAAGCTATTGGTTAATTATGGAATTAGAATATGAAATGATTTTGTTCAAAAATGTGCCTACTTGACAAATCAACTGAGACAGAAAGCAGGGTAATAACTCCTAGATGTGAGGGGATCAGGGAGGAAGGAGGTATGATTGTTAGTGGGTACAAGGTTTCATTTGGTGGGGGTGAAAATTTCTAATATTAGACTGTGGTGATGGTTGTTCAACCCTGTGAATATATTTAAAAACACTGAATTGTATACTTAAAGTGGGCAGATTATATGCTATTTAATTATATCTGAATAAAGCTGTTTTAGGAGTTCCTGGCTGGATCAGTTGGTGGAGCATGTGACTCTTGATCGATAGGTTGTGAGTTGTAGCCCCACATTGGGTCTAGAGCTGACTTTTAAAAAAAAAAAAAAAAGTATTTTTTTAATGATTTATTTATTTATTTGTGGTAGTGGTGGGGGAGGGGAGAGGCAGAAAGAAAGGGACAGAGAGACCCAAGCAGACTCTGCACTGAGTGCAGAGCCCCATGTGGGGCTCCATTTCACAATCCTGAGATCATGACCTGAGCCAAAATCAAGAGGTGGACACTTAACCGACTGTGCCACCCAGATACCCCAAAAAAGTGTTGTTGGTGTTTTTTAAATTAAATAGCTAATAAATTGTAGAGCTGGGAAAACATTGTGCCTATTTAAAAAACAGGAATAGGTGGCTCAGTTGGTTAAGCATCTGCCTTCAGCTCAGGTCAGGATCCCAGGATTCTAGGATTGAGCCCCACATTGGGCTCCTTAGTAGGGAGTCCACTTCTCCCTCTCCCTCTGCCTGCTGCTCCCCCTGGTTGTGCACGCTCTGTCTCTCTCTGTGTCAAATAAATAAATAAATAAATAAATAAATAAATAAATAAATCTTTAAAAAATAAAATAAAATGAAAGACAGGAATAAATATCATCAATACTTTGCTGCATGCAGTTTCATACTTAAGATGAAATAATGATCACTTGAAATATATATATATATATATTTTTTAAAGATTTTATTTATTTATTCATGACAGTCACAGAGAGAGAGAGAGAGGCAGAGACACAGGCAGAGGGAGAAGCAGGCTCCATGCACCGGGAGCCCGATGTGGGATTCGATCCCGGGTCTCCAGGATCGCGCCCTGGGCCAAAGGCAGGCGCCAAACCGCTGCGCCACCCAGGGATCCACTTGAAATATATTAAGGCAGGAAAGGTTTGTCTTTCTTTAATCACACTGTGTTTTAAAAGTTGACTATCTCAGCCTGATGATTGAAATTTAAATGTAACAAACAAAGCTGGCTAATAGTTGAAGCCACGGTCATGGGCATTTATGACATAATGATTTGTCCATGCTCCCTCAGGTTTATTTAGAATAAAAATCAGCAGCCCTTACACAATAGTGATAAGAAAACAGGATTCTCACTGTCCATCTTGATGCTTCTAAACTGATCTGGATGGGACAGCCAGAAGGTTGAGGTTGGAAAGGATGTGATCTCATCCTTATGATGTCAGTATGCACTGATAAGAGAAAATAGAGATATTCAGAACTGAACTATGAAATGGGGCTCTTGTGTAAGCAGCATCCTATTTCATGATATGTTCCTCAGACTTACTTTTGTCTGCCTAGGAGAGAACCTTTACACTTTCCTACCTTGGGAAGATAGGCCAGCCTCCACTAGTTCTAATCTCCTTGGAAAGTCCTCACACCACAGTGTGGGGCTTGCCCAGGGCTCACTGGTGGCCATGGAGACCTGACTGAGGCAAACAGGAGAGGAAGTACTGGGAAATGTGGGGATTTCTGGCTCAGCAGACAGTGAGCAAGGAGCTACTAACACCTGCTCAGTGTGTCTTGCAATTTGGAGATTGCAAATTGAGCTCCTTCTTCTTTTTTTTTTCTTTTTCAAATTTATTTACTTATTTATTTTAGAGAAAGAAGGTAGAGGTAGGGGCAGAGGGAGAGAGAAAAAGTGAAGCCAACTCCACACCAAGCATGGAGCCTGACACGGGGCTCAATCTCATGACCCTGAGATCATGACTTGAGCTGAAATCAAGAGTCAGACAGTTAACTGGTTAGGGCTTCGTAGTACACCAGCAGATTATAACAATGTCACCAGCAGTTCTCTGGGACACCAGACCCAGACACCTATCTTTGGGTAATCCCCATCCACCTCAAGGAGCCTTTTAGTATTTTTTTTCCTCTTTATCATCTTCCCCTATGAAATTTTGGTACCACAGATGCTCTTTCTTTCTAGATAGATACATTTATGTACTGTGCCTTTAGAGAGCCACAGACCACTGTAATATTTAGAAAACTTTTTCACCACAACCCTCTCCCTACCATGCAAGCATGAATTTTCACCCCTGTCTGAGATGTACCGCCCCAGTTGAGAGTCCATGCCCTGGATGGAATGAATGGTCTAGGCAGGGCCTCTCTCTCTCTCTCTACTCACACTCTGAGTGAGTGTTGTGATCATTCACATGGAGAAGATGAATCGGGTGACCCCGTGTCCATCACTAACCAAGATGGGCCCTGACTTCGGATTCCAGCACAACTAGAGGAGTTTCCTCCAAAATCACGCTGTCCCTGTGCCATCTGCTCGGCCTGCCTGCCATCCTCCAGGCTCTGCCACCACCTCCTCCTCCTGGGCAGCAGCCCTCTGCCTGGCGACTGGCTTGCTGTGATAGAAAACAGGATCCTTCATCAAAGCAGCAGTGCTGGTGGAAGGGCACAGCTTCCCTTGCCAGTGGGTTACCCTCTTCCCGTGCTGTCCTCCAAACCTCCCAGCTGTAGGCCTCTCCCAGAAGCCTCACTCATTGCTCTTCCTGTGTTCCTTCACCCCAAATGGAAGCATAAGATTTACCAGGTTTCCAGTCTTGCACTCTTCACTTGACATTTCTTTAATCTCCTCCTCGCAGCCTCTCTATAAGTCTCCTAAAGTATCTCTCTTCCCCCACAGAGAGATGGATATCCCAGACCCTGGCACATACAGGCAGCCACTATTAGAACTCTCTGGAGCCTGGCCTCCCTTGTAATTAAGAGCTACCGGACACTGGCTTCTGTCTCTTCCAGGCTGTGAGAGCATTCCTGCAACATAAAGCTAGTCATGGCATAAACTCGTCCTCCTAGAACCCATAGGGCCATGCCATAGGATCATGACCCTCCTTGTTCCTTAGAACCCTTGTCTGGCCCCTTCTGACCTAGGTCATGGGCTTTCATTTCCAAAAACGTTAACAAATGAAGGGCTGCTGAGATGATGCCATCTAGTCCATCCCACTTTTGTTGAGCACCTGCTCTGCTCCAGGCACTATGCTAGGCCTTTCATATGCATTATCTAATTCAAGATTTACAATAGCCCCATGAGGTAGGTTCCCATTCTACAGATAGTCATGTAGAGATTGAGTAACTTGCCGGAGTGGTGAAATCAGGACATAAATTCAGGTTCATCTGATTCCAAACCATTTACTGCATTGTTCCAGCTGAGAAAATGTGTAAACATTTTCCCAGCTGTGTCCAGGGGGGCTTCACTGTAGGTATAAAAATAATGAATTTACCATTCTTAAAAGATGACACATGGCTAATAAAAATGCAGGTTTGTTTGTTCCCTCTGTGCTGCTTCCCCGAGGGTCATGACATGATATCTCCTGCCGGTCCACGATTAGCACTTTAAGGATAAAGAATGACTTCTACTTCCCCAGGCCCGCCAGATGTTCATGCTTTAACCTCCTGCAGATGGGAGCAAGGCAGGAGCCCATTCTCAGGACATGGAAGCCAGAGCAAAGCAGGACTTGCCATCTAGCTAGCCTGAGGGCGAGCCGTCTCAACGTTGGTGCAGCCCTGCCTGCGTGGGTGGAAGGGGGCAGGAGTCCTGGCAGGTTGACACTGTTCTCTATCTCTGTTTCCTGAACCCCTTGCAATATTCTTTCTTGTGAAGAAACAGTGCATTGATTTGGGATTTAGTCATGTTTCATCCATCTGCCTTTTCCCTGGCCTCTAAAACCACAAGCCTGGCTTAGGAATTCGGGTCCACAGTGTGAGCTTTGAATAGCTGTGTGTAGGGAGAGGTTTTGAAAAGAAAAGAAAGTGGTATCTACTCATCAGATGGAATGTGTTAAGACATCGAGGAAGAATGTGAGGGTTTTGAGTGTTAGGGTCCGTCAGCAGTTCGGGTGATGAGTCATCCGGTGTGGGTACAGATTCCTAAGAAATGAAGCCTCGTGATGACATCATTCTTGCAAGATTGTCTGGGATCTATTGTAGCCGCCTGACAAATTCTTACCTTGGGGATTTTCATCACATGGTTTTTATCCCAAACACACTTAATACCCATCATGCCTTCTAACTCATCCAGTTTTCTATCACCTAGAATTTGGCAAACTAGGACTTTCACAAGTCTGTCTCATTGTTGTCCCTGCTACAGGGCACTCTTGGGACAGTGTGTGCTCCTCAACTGATCACTCAGCACCCATTCTCCTGACAGTCCTCAATTCAGTCAGCATGTGTTTCAGTGGTGAGCCTGGTGCTGAGCTAGTCTGAGGGGATGAAGACCAAGGAGGAGGGCAGGAGCATGCAGGAGGGCACCTACCCAGACTCATGGGATCAGGGGAAACACAGTGCTTTCAATGTGGGGTCAGTGAGTAAACATGTGATGACTAAGTGAATACCTAAGTGGAGTCTTAGAAGATGAGTAGGAGTTAGTCTAGGGAAGAGTCCAAGCAAGATATTTCCATGAATGAAGACCTACGTTTCCATAGGTGAATAGGAAGAGGTAAGAGATGAAATTGGGCAAGTGTGCTAGAGAGCCTCCTGCGTGCTATGCTGAAGAGCTAAAATGTATCCTACGGACGATGAAAAACTTTCAAAGGGCTTTAGGCGTGGAGGTGAGGTGGCCAGGTTTACAGATGTATGGAGGCTGAGTTGGAAGGGGCCAGACTAGAGGCAGGGAGACTCGTCAGAGAGTTCATGCAGTCCTCTAGAGGTGACATGAGCATCAAGTAGGGTGATGAGAGGAAGGATGGAGATGAGAGAGATTTGAGAAATATTTAGGATTTAAACTTGGCAACTGGTGACTAATTAGTTCTATAGAAGGGAGATATCCAGAAGACCCCCAGACTTTCAGTGTGGGAAAGATAAGGAGCCCATGTTCAGGCAGAGGTATGAGTTCAGTTGGGACATGCCGAGTTAGAGTTGCCTGCAGGGGCCATGAGACTGGTCAAGCAGATCATGAGGAGTTAGATACATGAATCTGAAGACAGCGGAGAGTGTGAGCTAAAGATATCGACTTAGGACTCCTGGTGTTCATCACAGTTGAAACTTTAACCGCATAGCAGTATAGGCACCCTGGAAATGATGGGCAATGAGAAGACAGTGGGCCAAGGACAGAACCCCAGGGAATGCCAGTATTGTTAGTTCAGGAGAAGGAAAAGGGCCCCATGATAGAAACAAAGGAGAGTCAGAGAGACACAGAACCCAGGAGAGTCCCTTGCTGCTCTGTCCTTCTCTTCCCTCCTGAACCTTCCACTGGCCCTCTGGCAGTCTTACTCCTCATAAGCAAGCTCCTTTTAATCCTCAGCTCCCCATACAGTCTTTGCAGGTGAAAGCTGCTCCTGATCCCAAAGCCCATTCCCTGCAGCTGCCAGCCATCCCTCACCTACCCTCCCGTAGAGAATCCTGCATTTTCAAGGCTCATGCAATTCACTTACAATGCCTTGACGTCCTTTCCTGACCATTCTGTTTACCTGCATCACCATCTTTCTCTCCACCCCACTGCTGCCATCCTACCAGATGATTTCAGTGCCGTGATGGTGAACCAGTACCGAGGCTTACAGTTCCCCGGTGCCCTCACTTCCAGTGACTCTTCACCTCCCGTCCAGCCTCCCACTCCCAAGAGACTCCCAGGAAATGGTTAATATCTGCCTCACTTCCGTTATATGGGAACAAACCTCACATCCTACTCTCTGAGCACAACCAGCTCTCTCATCTCTCCTACGCTTATCTCACTGTCCTTAGCCCCCTCTGTTTTCTTCTGACCTCTTGACTCCCTCCTGACCTCTCCTCCTTCCTTAACCAGGTTAGACTATCTGGCTGTTCATCTGAGGTGGTGTTTCCTGAAATCTTAGCTTTCTTTGCACTCCCACTCTCCCCCACACGTGACCAGGGCAATGCAAGGTCACAGCCTCTTCTCTGCTCCTGCCCCAAGCACACTGAGGAAAATGGGACTCCACACAGAGGAACATCGTTAGACATTCCCTCTCTACTCTGTCATCCCTGTCATTCTTCGTGGCTATAGAAAACCTACACCTTCCCATGGGGAAATAGGAAAATTCAAGCGGTAGCCAAAAGCCCAATCTCTCTCTCTCTCAAAATAGCTTCTCCACCTGCTCTGTTGCTGGGTTTCCACACAGATGACCTTGGTGCAACTCCTGACTGCCCTTTCCCACCTTGATTTTTCCTTTGGGCTAGTTATTTAACCTCCTCGAATACCAGTGTCCTCAGTCTTAAAATCAGGACCCCCTCAGTGTTGCTGCCAACCTCTGTGGCACTTGTGCAAACCTGAAGCAGGTGCCCCTTTGGCCAGGCAGATGGCGTGAGGAGCCAAGCATGGCCTGTGGACCACAGTCCCCCCCCCCAACCTGGGCACCCTGGTGCAGTGCCACCTTGCAGAACCACTCACTGCGGCCCCAACTGCGCCTACCTCTGCACAGGCTCTTGTGAAATAAAGGCCATAATATGCACGGCACTTGGCCAAGAGCATGATTGAGCAGAACCTCAGACAAAAGAGCTAACATAGACCACTTTGACTTGGATCAACACGTGGGTGTGCTCTGCTGGGATGGCACCATCGGCCCTCTTCAGGCATCTCTTGCCAGCTCCGTGAGGTTTATCAGTGTGCTCCCATTTCTTGTCAGGAGAACAGAGCCCTGAGAGACTGGAAGTGAGCTGGGAAGTGAGGGAGCAGACCTATGGTCATAGTCAGGGGCTCCAGGAGGGCACGGGGCAGTGGGACAGTCGACAGAGATTGGTCCAAATGAGTGGCCACCTCCCGAGCAACAGTGCCCCAGGTACTAGGGGCAGAGGCTGCCCACCTCCGCCCCACACCCCAACTCTGCGGAGCTGCCCTCAGGAACCCCCACTTCTCAGATTTTCCCAATGGAGACCTCTCCCTAGCTGCTCATGAGTGTGATGCTCCCTACCCCACCATGCCTGCAGACCGCCTGGGCCTCTGCACCTGCTCACCCCACTGGAAGGCTCGGGTAGGCCAGAGGGCATGTTCTGCTGTTCTTTCACTCCACTGATAATCCACCTGCCCCCATGGATGCCACAGACCAGGACTCCTCCAAAGCCAGGAGTGGGAAGGCCTTCAGGAGAATAGGAATTTCAGAAGGCCTGTCCATCCTGTAAGAGCAGCTCTTCCTTAAGAGGAAACCACTGTGCAAAAGGCAATGAATAGTAGCCACCTGGGTATTTTTATGGAAGAAAGATGAATTATGCCATCACCCCTTCTGGCACAGAAATAATTTTCAGTAAAAGGTTAAAACCATCATGTTGTATCAATGAGAATCGTTCCATTATTCCAAGAATGATTGATTGGAAAGTACTTTACTTACAGGAAAATCAAAGTGATACAATGCAGCTTCCACTTTTAAAGCACTTTCCATTAAAAAAAAATCATACCCAATGTATAAAAATAGTTATACTGAAGATGTGAATCAACAGCCGAGGAATTTATTGGCACTTGAAAGCCTTGTGATATAAATAGATTCAACAATGAGAATGAATCTCAAGTAACTCTGGGCTGTGGCAATCTAACCTCCATTTTCACTGACACAAAAGAAAAGTCACATGTAGTTCAGCGAGTCATCTGGCCACCTTGGAAAAGAACACAACAAAATTAGGTCCAACAGGTCAGGTCAACCCAAAGCACTGGGTGAGGCAGTGGGAGGGACAGAGGGACAGCACTGTGGCCTCTGCCCTCAAAGAGTCTTCAGATTGTCCCAGACTGGAGGCCTGCACACAAAACAGTCGCCAGCATGGTGTCCTAAGGGAAGGGCAGTGCGATAGGAGATAGAAGGGAGAGAGCTTCTTTTGACTTCGTAATTTCCTTCCCTCCCTCCCCTCTCCCTGCCTCCCACAGTCTCCCTGTGGTGTAATGTGAACAGAACACAGAGTCAGCTGGGTCTGGATGCAAACAGCAACCCTGCCACTCACTAGCTGCGTGACCTGGGACAGAATGATTTCACGTTTCTAGGAATCAGGCCCCCGCAGGGTTGCAGGGGGCAGGGGGCTGTTGTAAAGATGAAATGTCCTGTGTGTGTATATTAAGTACCCAGCTTTGCTGCTTCCTGATGCAAAGCAAATGGTGAAAGTTCACTTCTTCCTCACCCTTCCACACCTCTGTGAAGGTTAAGGAGTACTTAGTTTTCCACCCTTTTCATGCTTAAATTTCAAAGGGCTTGTCCATCTTTGGATATAAGGTGATTTTCAAGGTGGTATTTGCTGCATGTCTTTGAGTTGATGGCTCTTGTCCTCCAAGAGCTTTCCTACTTCTTTGTGTTTTGGGACTCAGAGGCCCCACTGCTGCCCTCTTTGTAAAGAACATGCAAAACCCACCACCACCCCGCCTGCCGCCTCCCTTCTGGTGAGAAGGTGGAGACCAGGGCAGCTGAGAACCGGCCCATTGGCAGTCATTGATCATATACCGTATATGAGCGTATGTTGTATTTGAGCACATACTGTTAAACTCTGAGGAGTCAAGGAAAGAACTAGACACGATTTCTGACCTCTCCTAAGACTTCATCATATTGGTGTCACCTCAGTCGAGATTCTTGGTGGAAAACAGCAGACCAGTTGTGGGACTGGCATGAGGCACTGGACGCTGTCATCACAGTGCTACCCCTAACATCCCGGACCGCAGGTCCTCTGCAGTCACTGTCATGGCCAGAAAGTTCCTCCCAGTCCCCTTGACTTTCAGATGGATCTCACTGCCTAGTCCTTCACTGCAAGGGAAACCGCCTGGATGAGATGGGTATTCTCAATGCAGGGAGGAGCATCTCTCAATTCAATTCACCCTGACCTGGAGTCGATGTCTTAACTAAATTAAGAAAAAGGAAAATTATTCAGAGGCTGAAATCGGCTCATTTGTAAATTCACAAAGGGTGATGTTGATTTTTAAAATGTCTTTAGTAAAATTTCTTTTATTAAAAACATTAAAACGTTTGCTTACCTAAGTAAAGCTTACAGACAAGTTGTAGTTATATACGCTGCGGAGTTTCACCAGTGATTTTATTGCTGCCTCTCAGAGCACTTAAATATACTTCTTTTTGGATGAACCCATTGAGAACAATTTGCAGACATCATGACTCTTCACCTCTTACTACTGCAGTATAGAACTCCTGAGAACGAGGACATAACAAAACTACAACCTAACACTGAAATAATCTTATATGCCTAGTCCGATAATGTCTCAAAGTGGTTTTTTTTTTTCAAAGTGTTTTTTTATAACTTTTTTTAGTCCAGGAGGCAGTCCAAGAGTATGTATGGCATTTAACTGTCATGGTCTTTTGGGCTCCTTTACTATGAAACAGGTCCTCAACCTTGTCTTTCCTGATATTGATATTTTTTTTGAAAAGCACAAGCTCATTGTTTTGTGGAATTTTTCACCATTTAGGTTTGTCGAGGGCTTCCCCATGATCTGAATTAGAGAACTCGCTTTAGGCAGGAATACTACACAAGTGACATTATGTCCTCATCAAGGCCCCATATCGGGGAGCACCTGTGACAGCAGTTTGTCTCATTATTGGTAGGTTGCTCACTAGGTCAAGGTGCTGTCTCCCAGGGCTCTTTACTAGACAGTTATCTGTTATGAATAGGCAATCTGTATGGAGATACTTTCAGACTTGCAAATATTGTGTCCTCATCAAACCTTTATCCAGCAGTTTTAAAAGCATCCATTGATGATTCTTGCCTGAATCAGTTATTACTATGATGGTTGAAAAATCACCATCAAACTTCTGTATTTACTAATTGGCATTCTACTTTAAGGAAGAGTTTTCCCTTCTACATTATTTATTTTTTCATTTATCTATTTAAAATCAGTATAGACTCATGGATTCTTTTTTTTTTTTTTTAGATTTATTTTATTTATTCCAGAGTAGGGGGAGGGATAGAGAAAGAGAGAGAGTCCCAAGCAGACTCCACACTGAGCACGGAGCCCGACTCAGGGCTTGATCCCACCACCTCAAGATCATGACCTGAGATGAAACCAAGAATTAGAAGCTTAACAAACTGTACCACTCAGACACCCCAGACTCATGAATTCTTAATAAATTTTCAAATGATTGTGTTAACAGATTACCTATTATCTATTCCTTCTATAAATCACTTCTGCGGGCAGCCCGGGTGGCTCAGCAGTTTAGCGCCGCCTTCAGCCCAGGGCCTGATCCTGGAGACCTGGGATCGAGTCCCACGTCGGGCTCCCTGCATGGAGCCTGCTTCTCCTTCTGCCTGTGTCTCTGCCTCTGTGTGTGTGTGTGTCTCTCATGAATAAATAAGTAAAATCTTTAAAATAAATAAAAATAAATAAATCACTTCTGCATTTGTGGATGGGTCAGCCTCATTGCAAGCATATTTCTTTTTTGATATGGACCTGAACTTTTCATCTACACCCCACTATTTACAAAGGCAAACAGGAAATAGAAAACAGAACTTTTTATGGGGATTTTTGGTTGAACACATAGGTAATCAAAGTGTTTTTAAGTAGGGCAGCCCCGGTGGCACAGCGGTTTAGCACCGCCTGCAGCCCAGGGTGTGATCCTGGAGACCCGGGATGGAGTCCCACATCGGACTCCCCGCATGGTGCCTGCTTCTCCCTCTGCCTGTGTCTCTGCCTCTGTGTGTGTGTGTGTGTCTCTATGAATAAATAAATAAAATCTTTTTAAAAAAAAGTGTTTTTAAGTAGCTGTGGCAAAATGGGATGTCACGAGAAGACACAAGGGAGCAGGCCCTTCGAAAGAAAGGAAAGAAAGGGGTTTTGCAGGAAGACATGAGAAGGGAAAGAAGAGTGGCATAATCATACTTCATGAGTGGACAGAAAAAGGGGGGCATGACAGAACCGAGTGGGGTGGACGAAGGGCAGGGAGATGGAACGAATATGCAGAAGAGCAAAGAGGTCAGGAGAGTAAGGTGGAAAGGCTAAGCTAAAGTAACAACATGAGTTTGGTGAACTGAATTTGGGTAAGAAAACTGAGAAGTAAGGAATGACAGAGTCACAAGATTCCTATGAGATATTAATAGCCTCATTATTTATGAGAAAACTAAGTCAGAGAGAATTTGTAGTAGTTTCCCAATGTCGCAGAGCTAGTAAGTGGCAAAGCCGAGATTCAATACAAATCTGACTACAAAGCCACAGCACAAGGAGAGAAACATTTGTAGTGAAGAACAGAGGTGGAATTAGGGCCCACAGTATAAGGCCCAGTAGGTTCTAATATGCCAATCATGACAATTAACACTGGCCCACAATTAAGTCTCAAAAATTATCTTAACCATGCACTTTAATCAGCAATAAGGTGAGGGTACTTAGATATTGTCAAAGTTTTCAAACCTTATATTACACTCCTGTATGACTCAGTGCCCTCCACCCCTCAACCCTGCCTTTTAAAAAAATCAGCTTTATTGAAATGTCATTTTCATACATAAGATTTCACCCATTTTAAGTGTATGATTCAATGAGTTTTGACAAATGTAGAGGCATTGAACTACCAATCATAATTCTAGAACTTTGAATCACTCCAGAAAGTTCCCTGCATAGACCTTGTGGAGCTGATATTCTCTACCCTCTGGCCTGTTTTTTGGTCATCTACTTCTGCCTTTTCCAGAATTTCATGTAAATGAAGTCATATAATATGTAGTGTTTTGTGTTTGACTTCTTTCACTTAGGATAATGCTTTTGAGATTTATCCATGTTGTATTAGCAGTCTTTCCCTTTTTGTTGCTAAGTTGTATTCCACCATACGGATGTACCACAGGTTTTGGGGTTTTTTTTAAAGATTTTATTTATTTATTCATGAGAGACACAGAGAGAGAGTGAGAGGCAGAAGCACAGGCAGAGGGAGAAGCAGGCTCCATGCAGGGAGCCCGATGTGGGACTCGATCCCAGGTCTCCAGTATCATGCCCTGGGCTGAAGGCGGCACTAAACTGCTAAGCCACCACAGTTTTTTTTACCCACTTATCCATTCAAGGACATCTGGATTGTTTCCCACTTGGAATGATTATAAAGTTGATATAACCATTCACATATAAATGTTTGTGTGCTATATGTTTTCATTCCTCTTACATAGACACCTAAGAGTAGAACTGCTCAGCTATATAAGTTTATGCTGAATAATGTAAGAAACTGCCAAACTCTTTTCCAAAGTGTATCATTTTGTATTCCCACAGATAAGAGTTCTAGTTGTTCCACTGGAACAAAAGTCAGTATTTTTAGTTTTTTTTTAATTTAACCTTTCTAACGGGTAAGCAGTATTATCTCATTGTGTTTTTAATCTGCACTTCCCTAGTGTTCAATGATGTTAAGCATCTTTTTATATACTTATTTGCCATCCATGTATCTTCTTTGATGAGATCTCTGTTCAATACTTTTGCCCATTTTTACTGGGATTTTTGTCTTTTTGGATTGTACTATTAAAATATAAGAATGCTTTATCAGATATATGGGGGTTTTCTCCTAGATTTTTGTTGTTGTTGTTGTTTTAACCCTTATATTTGAGTCTATGCCCATTTAGAATTAATTTTTGTGTATTATGTGAAGTTTCATGTTTTTCTATATGGATATCCATTTCTTCCAGCACTATCCTTTCCTCCACTAAATTGCCTTGTTGAAAAAGCTATCCTTTCCTCCACTGAATTACCTTGTTAAAAATAAGTTGCTGGTCTATTTAACAGACTCTTTTCTGTTCAAATGATCTACAATGTCTGTCTTTATATGACTATCTCACTGTCTGCTTACTATATCTTATGGTAAGTCTTGAAATCAGTTTACATCCTCTAGCTTTGTTCTTTTCAAAATTGTTTTATCTATTCTAGGTCCTTTGTATTTCCATATAAATTTTAGAGATCAGTTTAACAACTTCTAAAAACTGCTAACTGGGATTTTTATTGGAATTACTCTGAATCTATACTATACATCAGTTTAGGAAGAATTGATGCGTTACCAATACTGGGCTTTCCAAATTCATGAACATAGTTTATCTCACCATTTATTTGAATTTTTTAAATCTCTTTTACTTTCCATAGTAAGAATGTATAAATCTTGCACATATTCATTTATATTGCACAGATTTCATTTAAACCTACTTAATATTTTTATGCTAATGTGGTTATGTTTTGATTACTTAAACTTCTTATTGTTCACTGCTACTGTATAGAAATACAATTGTTTTTTTTATATTGACCTTGTGTCCTGTGACCTTGCTAAATCTACTATTTCTAGTAGCTTTTTTGCTGGATTTCTTATGATTTTCTACATAGGTGATTATGCCATCTGCTAAGAAAGAGATTTACTTCTTCCTTTTCTTTTTATCTTATTTTCTTTCCTTTTTTTTTTTTTATCTTATTGCACTGGCTACAATCTAGTATGATGTCAAATAGAAGTAGTGAGTACAGGCATCCTTGATCTATTTCCAATATCAGGAGAAAATCATTCAATCTTTTTCATTAATCATGAGTTCACTGGATTTTTCATAAATTCCTTTTATCAAGAAGATCAAGTTATACCTCCTATTCCAATTTTGCTGAATTCTTATCATTAATGGGTATAGAATTTTGTCAAGTGCTTTTTCTGTTTCTACTAAAATTTTCTTAACTTTTTAATATAGTAAAACTACACTGATTTTTTTTTTAAGACTTTATTTATTTATTCATGAGAGACACAGAGAGAGAGAGGCAGAGACACAGGCAGAGGCAGAAGCAGGCTCCATGCAGGGAGCCCGACGTGGGACTCGATCCCGGGTCTCCAAGATCACGCCCTGGGCTGAAGGCCGCACTAAACCGCTGAGCCACCCAGGCTGCCCGTACACTGATTTTTTAATGTTAGTTTTAAATGTAATTAGTTTTAATGTTAAACTAATCTTGCATTCCTGGGATAAGCCCTATTGTTCATGAGATACACACATACACACACACGAGTTTACTAAAATTTTTTTAAGGTTTTTACATCTAAGTTCATGAGAAGTTTTGATTTGCTTTGTCTTTTTTTTTTTTTTTTTTTTTTTGAATTATCATTACCTGGGTTTTGTATCACACTAATGCTAGCCCTACAAATTTATTTGGAAAGTTTCCTTGGCTCTTCTACTTTCAGAAAGAATTTGGGTAGAATTAGTATTTTTTCTTACTTAAATGTTTGCTAGAATTATCAATGAAGCTATCTAGTTTAGAGGGGCTTTTTTAAGATTTTATTTATTTATTCATTAGAGACAGAGACAGAGAGAGGCAGAAACATAAGCAGAGGGAGAAGTAGGCTCCATGCAGGGAGCCCGATGTGGGACTCGATTCCAGGACTCCAGGGTCATACTCTGGGCCGAAGGCAGGTGCTCAACTGCTGAGTCACCCAGACATCCCTAACTTAGAGGTTTTTTATGTGGAGAGACTATTTTTAATAAAGTAGTTTCTATCAACACAGTGTGTAGCACTAATAATGAAAGGAAATCAAGTTGTGAAAATCACCATTGCCTAAATGCTTCCAACACACACAGTTCTATCAAACACTGTTTCCCTGGCTTTGGCTATAATGAGAAGCAATTTAAATTATTTCAGTAGTCTTTTCAGACAGAAGTACAATGCTTTTTATACATTCTTAAAGACCTTGTCTGCAGCTAAATAACTCCACTAGCCAACAGGAGTATATAAAACTGATTTCTGTCAGTGATGCTAAAATGTTTCCCCTCAGCCCTGTGCCTTTGCACTGGTCAGGCTACAAGTTAAAGGTGAAAGAGTTACATAAATATGACTTACCTATTCATGAAGTATGTTTATTCTCTTAAATTTTTTTGAAAAATATTATCAGCTCATAACAATAACCTTAAGCAATAATATAAAAGATACATAAAAGAAAAAAATACTGTCCCCATGCCTTGTAAATAAGAAAACCAAATATTGGGGGATCCCTGGGTGGCTCAGGGATTTAGCGCCTGCCTTTGGCCCAGGGCGCGATCCTGGAGTCCCGGGATTGAGTCCCACGTCCGGCTCCCAGCATGGAGCCTGCTTCTCCCTCCTCCTGTGTCTCTGCCTCTCTATCTATCTCTCTATCTATCTATCTCTCTATCTATCTATCTATCTATCTATCTATCATGAATAAATAAATAAATAAATCTTTAAAAAAAAGAAAAAGAAAACCAAATATTGGGGCACCTAGGTAGCTCAGTTAAGCGTCTGCCTTCTGCTGAGGTCATGACTGCAGGGTCCTGGGGTCAAGCCCTACACTGGGCCCCCAGCTCAGTGGGGAGTCTGTCCCTCTCCCCTCCCCACCCCCACTTGCGGGAGTGTGAGTTTTGTAAACATTGTATTGAGGGAGGGCAAGAGCCCTGTCTCTCTTACTCCATTGTTTCCGTCAGGAAAGACTGATACAAACAATTGCAAAGCATCTAGTGTGGCACCTGACACATTTTGGGCACTCAAAAAACATTTATGGGAGGAAGGAAAGTGTTGAATTCACACCTGGGTTACTATGACTCCTTGGCAAGTTTAATACTGACTGCTTTATCTGTGT